>NC_133391.1:63750383-65066883 GCF_047511655.1 Castor canadensis | reverse complement strand
TAAAATTAATTGCTATTGCTAAATTTGTAGTTACAAGTGGCAAATAATTTTTTGAAGTTAATATCATAAATACTATGAAAGAGTCAGAGATAGAGAGAGGGAGAGAAAGAGAGACTAAGATATATATCCCTATTACTTTGCCAACTGTGGTTGTGGTATGTTTTATCTTTTCCCAAATGGTATTTGCAAAAAGCATTCAAAATAACTATAATTTTAAATTGAATTCCTACTGATTTGTATCAGATTCACATCTGAGAATACTACTGATATATTAAATAAGTTTAAAATAAAATGGTCCCATCCTGCTAAAAGCATTATATTAATATAATGAATTCAGCTAGGAAATGGAACACCTGCACCACTTGTTTTGATTAACTTGATATGTTAACTGATATGACACATGCTGTTCCACATGTGTGCAAAAATATTTACCATGGTTACAAAATAAAAGATGGGTGATCCGGTGGAAGATAAGGAAAATTACTTTAAATTTGCTAAATGCTATTTTCCCTAAAAATTAATTTCACATCAATTAATATGATCACTGTAAACAGGCTGCATCTAAAATATGGGCAATTTAAAATTGTTTCAAAAGCAATCTTATGCATCAGGTTTTATTTATGACTAGAAGAACTCACCAACTTCATAGACATTCTTGTTGGCTGAAGCTGAGGTACTGATCTCTGCATATGGAGAGTCTCTTCGTGCTGGTGACTTCATTTCCACATAGCCACACTCTGAGTTTTTAGGGAGAAGTATAGGTGGGTCTTTAATCGTGGCATATGGGTTTTCAGAACTGCTTAAGGAGCAGTTGCTTGAATTATATTCAGAATTCTTTCCCAAATCTGTGATGAGAGATGGAAGGAAAGCAAATGCTGTTTCTTCGTGATAACAGACTTGGACAGGTTACTTCTTTTTCTTTGTGGCTAAGTCTTTATAACTATTTTCTACTGAGAACAATGCTACATATTTTCCACTTACTTTGGAGAGAATTTGCTATACAATTAGTCATCTATAAATTAATGTTACCTCCTCTTTAAGGGGAGTACCAATGAAAACACCATCTATCTGATTTCAATTTGATGATAATATTCAAGCACAATTAATTCCATTCTGTTTTCAGAATAGAAAATTTATTAATTGAAGTCTTTGAATTTATAAAAGCTCCTCTATAGAAACTAGCAGTTGATGGCCCCAGGAGCAGAAGATGGTTCTATTACCATGATGAGAAAGGTATGTGTGCTGTGAAAACTCCCTGTGAAACTTTGGCCTTGGCACCTTTTCACTCCAACTTATCTTGAAGAGCAGACCTTAGTCAACACATAAACATTCTGATATCTTCTTATTTTCCTGGCTATTTCTTATTTATTTCCTATTCTACATTTTCTTTCCTCATAGACCATATTTCTTTTCCTCCCTCCCTTTTTTGCATTTCAAAACTTGCTAGGCAGATGCTCTACCACTTAAGCTACACCCCTAACCCTGCCATATTTCTTTTAAGGCAAATATGAGTATTTCCTCATTAATTTGAAACCTTTTTTCCCCCAGACTATTGCTCTAACAAGATCCACCTATGGTCACTCTCTTGATGTTGACCAAATACGCTTGTGTGTTACAGTAATTTACCACATGGGAATTTCAAGATTTATCTCTACACTGCCACTTTTGCTTATTTAAAAGTTATTTTAATCTCTCAGAAAATTTTTTAGTGATATGCATATTTCCTCAAATTTTCACCATACCTTTTAACGATTTCCCCATATAGCTTCTGTCAAGTCCAAAAGCACCTGTGATGAAGAAAAACCACCATGTGAGAACTGAAAGGAAGAGAAAACCAACCTAATGTTCAAAGATCATTGTGGAATTTCACTCCCCCCCCCCCACCGACTCCTGCAGCAAATCACGAAGGCTGCTCCTTTTTAACTTTTAGACCAGCTCGGTTGTGCCACAGCCCTGATCGCTCTGCATACGCAGTGTGTGTGTGTGTGAATATAGGATCATTCCTTTGCTCTTTGGGAGGAGGATGGCTTCAGGGAAGGCCTAGTGAAAGTTGAGTCAATATTCTGGATTCAAGGTTGCACAGTAGAAGGTAGCTTTATTAACACGCTGATGTTTTTTCCAGTAACCACCAGAAGGAGATGCATTGCCTCTATTATATGCATGTTTCTAAAAACTAGCAGCTTCCAACACTCTTGACTTACCTTTATAGGCCAATACTAGATCTTGGCCAGTTTTATTAAGCTTTTATTTTAGCAATTTAACTTTTCCAGGTATGGGGGTGTATGAATCTACCTAGACAAAAGCAAATGGCTTTCTTTCTTTTTATTTAAAATATCTGGCCTGCATGGAGTAGGAGTAGAAGGAGAATAGAGGAGGAATATTCCTGCTCACACTGGGGAAAATCAAATATTCTGGTAGTGAGAACATGAAACCACTTGTTTAAATAAATAAAGTCTTAAGTATCTTCTTATACAAAAGAGAAGACTTTAGTCAGAATTTGATAATATTCACAATATTACCAAGAAGATAAGAGGCTTTTATCTAGTCTATGTTACATTGCTTGGCATAAATGCTAAAGTGCATTTTTAGTACCAAATAGCAATCAAGGATTGTATTAGAGGTGGTCATGACAAAGAATAAAAACCATAATAGATTAGAGACAAAGAACTGAGCATTACTTATTAGTCATATGACTTTGGACAAGATCTTCAACTCTCTGAGTGTCAATTTTCTTATCTCTAAAACAGGGAATACATAACCAGTCTTATAGGGTTATTATCATCATTAAGTAAAACAGAGCATATGAAAAGGCTTTCTAAACTCTGAAGCACCATATAAATGAATGGGATTTCAGTTACTGTAAAATGTGTCATATGACCCTGAGTGAGTGATCAGTTTATTGGTAAGCATTCCAAGGCATTGTCGATTATCACTCAAAAAGCAAGAATTAATGACTTGTGATGAGCATTCCAAACAAGTATCTGAGGATGTTAAAGAAATGATACCCTGCCCCATCACACACCTTTTAGAGTGATGTTAAACTCAAGTTCTGATGGTGATGTCCTATGAGGACCATTGAGTAAGACATGTCTCTGCAGAGAAAGAGAGGGGCTCTACTAAAGGAAGAGAGTATCTCGTATCAATCATTGTGGGACAGGAAGTGGGAATTTTTTGGAAAGGCATAGGGTTATATAGGGAAGCAATATCAAAGAACTTGTAATAAAGAGTTAACCTTATCAAAGAGAAGTCTGGCTTTTGGTCTCAGCTATTGGGAGATGATCCCTAAATTCTTAGAATATCCTGCCCAATGAGAGTGTTTTTTTCTTAGGGGCTGAGAGTGGAAACTTTGGTTGACAGTCTAAAAAAAATGATGTATGCTGGGGGGTTTGGGCCATGTCGTGTCAGTTTGTCTTCTGGAGGAATGGAGACAAAAGATCAGCCACATGGGCAGAAAATCCTGTTCACATCACAAGCCCATTAATGATTCACTGGGAAAGGACAACTTTGTTCTTTCCTGAACTCTGCTCAGGGTTCCCTTCCTCTGGTTGATTTTAATCCATATCAGTTTGCTGTAATAAACTGAAACAGGAAAGATAGGAGCATTCACTGAGTTTTGTGAGACCTTCTACAAAATTATTGATCCAGAGAGTATTGTTCACCTATGAGCTTACAACTAGTGTCACAAGTAAGAGCTATCCTGGGGATTCCTAGACTTTGTACAGAGACCCCATGGGTGGCGCAAACCTCTGAGAGACACCTTACCAGGAAACTAGTCTTGTTAAATGTTTTTCTTGGTCCTTGCTATGCAATGGCATGCCTTTCCCAAGAGCTTAAAGAGAGGAGCAGCATGGTAGACACCAACTTAGGGAAGGACAGCTGGGGTTGTGAGACCAGCCACCCAGCAGATTCTCTCCTCAGTGCATTGGAGGATCTGGGAGCTTTTTAACAAGAGACCAGGTGGGTTCCTTACAAATCCCTGAGACAGATGTTTTCAAGAACTTGGCGTAATAGGATTCTTACAGCGAGCTGGTGTATGATTATAAGCCCCATTTTACAAAAGGGCACAACTGACTCAGTGTCATGTAACAGAAAAAGGAATCGATCTCTGGGCTTCTGGGGCAAAGTACAGGACTCTTTCAGATACCATCACAACTATTTCACCAGTTTTAAATCACATACACATATCGTCCATTTTATGCTTTATTTTGATCTTTGTTATATAAAAGGGACTTTTCTGTACAATAACTTTAAAGGGACATTAAATGCTGAATTTCTCTTAGGAGAAAATACACCAAAGAGACCCAAAACTTCCAATGAAGGTTCTGTGTTTCCAACAACCAGTCTCTGTTGTCTCACTGAGACAGAAAGCAGAGACCTTATGGCCAATGCAGTGGTTTTGTATGTTCTGAAGTTAGGACAAATTACAGTAGGTCAAGACAGAATAAGAGGACATTTTCCTCATTAGTACAGAATACCAACTTATATACTTCTTTGGGCTAAATTATCAGTATAATCTAGAGCTTTGTAAATCTCTTTTAATGTTGAGTCTTTTTACTAGTACGCATACTGTGAATCTGGTGTGTAAATAATTTTGCTGTACCTATTTAAACATAAAATCCCATTGGTAATGTAAGTATAGAATGCAGACAAAAGTTAAGATTTTGTGCTCACTTTTCAAGGAAACATGTATATATCTACAGAAAGAGGCATTCCAGAGCCCACATGGATTGGTTCCTATGTCTCAGGGAATTTGACACACAGTGTTCACAGAAGAAGTAGAGAGGAACAATCAACAGACCAACCTTGAAATTGGCTTTACTCCCTTTCCTTCTGTGAATTTTGGACAACAGAGTTAACTTCCCTGTGCTTTCTAGTTTATGGATCTTTAGAACAAGACTCATGGGAGAATCTACCTAGTAGATGTGACATTTGTCATATTTTTGAAAAATGTCATATTTTTCTTTATCTGAAGTTGAAATTGCAGTGGGCTTCCTGACAACCTTACCACCAAATAAATACATGTGAAAGTGTTTGTTACCCATAAGGCATTGCACACACATTAGGCTACTAATCTCCCCCTGAAGCTCATGCTTGGAAACTGTACCTGGTACTGTTCTGTAAGTGTGAGCCAGGCATTCAAAACCCCTTTGCAGGAGGTTCACATAAGGAAAACTGTTTTCATAATAAAATAATTTCACTAATTTTCTTTCAACTGTTCAATGGAGCTTTCCAGAAGCTACACAAAATAAGAGATCACCTCTGACTGAATGCAAAAGTGGATATGACGATTAGACATTGAAGAGATTTATAAAATGTAAAATGGTGCTACTCTTCTCACTAATTTGGGGGAAATAGTTATTTTTCATAAAAACATGTTTTATGTTATGAACTGAGATCATTATTATTGTAAAGAAGTTAATAAATACCTATTTTTAAATGTTCTTAGCTTTATCCTTATCTCAACTAGCAAAAACCCTTGGTCCTTCTTATTATTGCTTATACTCTCTCTTCAACAAAATTAGAGAAAAGGGCAAAATAGTTTCTGCCTGGTAGCGAGGGGGTGGGAGGGAGAGGGAGGGGGCAGGGGAGAGAGAGGGGGCAGAGGGAAGGGGGGAGAAATGACCCAAACATTATATGCATATATGAATAAAAGAAATAAAAAAATGTTCTTAGCTTTAATTTGCAATATGACAAATAACAATTGATATGGTCCCCATCAATTGAAGTACTTTGGGGTTCCTCAATAACTTTTAAGAATTTTTACTCATGCACTTTCCTGCTGATATCTCTGTTTCCTTACCCAAAGTGGGAAGGGGTGCCATGTGTGATGCCCACTATTAAAAGAGAACGAAGAGCAGTCCACATCCTGGCACCAAGCTGACAGGGTTCAAATGCCAGCTCTGTTTTGAACAGGCTCCCAGGCCTTCTGTAAGTTGTTCTACCTCTTATGACTCAATTTCTCAACCATCCTACAAAGATGATGACTATACTAGCGTCTCCTATCAGAGTAATTTTGAGAATTAGCTAAGTTAATGTGTGGGGCTAGAATGTAAGCTTTACCTATCACTTCCTGGCACATGGTAGGAGCTGGACGTGTATTTGCTAGGGATGGAAGGAAGTCCTACAGAGGTGTTAGGCATAATTCTGCTGTTTGGGGTTCTGATGCATATCCCCAAGAGATGGCTGTGGCCCAGACACAGCTCTATAACTATTTTGGGTGCTAGAAGTTTCTAGTTGCACTCACCGAGCTCGTTGAGGTAGCCACCGTGCTTCCAGTCGGCTGGCAAGGTCCCTGTGCAGTCTACCACTGGGCCTCTCTTCCCAGGATTCATGTTTTTAAGATTCACAAATAGCTGGCTGTTTTTTGACTATTGAAAACATAAAAAACAAAGATTTAAAAAGACAATACAGTGTAGCATAGCACAATGTTAATCTGTCTAGAGAAAAGCAAGTCCAAGGCACATGGGAAGGACCCCACCCTTCCAGGAGGCTGATCAGGGGGCAGGTGAGGTTCCCTGGAGGGCAGAGAACACATCTGTCAGCCCTGCTCGTCTCTCCATGACCCAAAGCTCTTTGTTTCATTTTGTCACCATGTGCCCATTGGACCTTATCTGGGTTTATGTACATGGAACCTTGAAGAAAAAAGTGAATTTTGGGTATAACTTTCCCATCAAAATATGTATGATCTGGTGTTAATGAGTAGTGAACCAGGGGGTTTCCTGGCATAAACATGAGGATAAAATGACCTGCTTTGCCTTCCTCCCTGAATCTGTAGGGGAGCAAGTAGAATGATGAATATGAATCTCTGAAGAATATGAAATGTTCTTTAACTGTGAGACACCATAATTAAAATCTAGCTGCATTAACTTAATGATACATGGATTAAGTTAATTATCTTTTTTTCCTAACAGAAAGCTGGACAATGGAGAATGGAAACAGAATTTAGGTACAGTTTGAAGGCAGCAATGTTTGGGGTTCAGAGTACTGTGGGGAGAGTCGAGCGGTACAGCCTGGGTGTCTAGCTTCCTTGTGTTATCAGTTTCCTCACTGGTAAAATGGGATAATAGTCACTCTAGAGTCATAGGATTAGCTGCAGATTGAATGAGGTTGTATGTGTAAAGTGATTATAAATGCTCGGCAAGTAGTACTGGCTCATTGCTGTTTGACCATTTTTGGATAACAAAAACAGCAGTACCCTGTGACTCAACCCAAATACATGTTATTGTCATTGCTACTAAAGTGTAAAGCTCTAGGAAAGCATACCAGAAGATGGGTAGCCAGAAAATGTAAACTTGATTATACCCAGAGTTGATTCTGCTATAGGTCTTTATGTTTTTATTAACATTGCCATGAGACATTATTTAAAAATCTCATACAAAATTAGCAACATTTTTCCAAGAGGGTGTGATGGACACAGTATGGATTGTAGAGACAGGGAGCCCTTGCCACACACTGCAGCTGTCTCATTTATTAGTTGGGCATGGGTTTGGAAGTGACTGGATGTCTAAGTTTCTTGGGTTTTGGTCAGTACACTTGAGGTACTGAGACACACCCAGAGGACTCTGTAGAGGAATCAGTTGTTCAATACATGTGAAGTGCCTGTACCTAACAGAGCATGTCTCCTCTGCTCACCTCGGCATTTGTTCTCACCTTGGCAATGGTTATCCTGTCCCTGTTGTTGACATGAGGGGATGTGGCACACTGTGTAAGCGTGTGGTAACTGGGATTGGTGAAGTAGTGGCTGTTAGCATTTCCACCGTTGCTATGGGGCAGAGTTTCTGAAAGAAGAGAAGGAAGCAGTTAAGACAGTAGGCTCCCCTAAATCTGTGTAGGGAAAAGAAAGTCAAAATGGCAGAATAAATGTTTGGACTGCTTCCATCTGTCAAGCTTACTCAGCAAAGCTCCTAGAAGAAGCAGGCATCCACCAGCCTTCCTGCCCCCTTGAAAAGTGTGAACACTTCCCCAGGTGGCTGCTCTTAGTTTTGGGGCTTGTAAGGCTGGGACAGCATTGTTTGAAGCTACTTCTACTCTAAGTGTCCTTTAAAAAAATACTTGATTTCTTGACACAGCATTTCTGCACTGAAAGTGTACTATAATGTAAAGCAGCTACTTCACAGATTCTCCCCAGGGCTGTAATATTTATAAACTTGTAACCAGTCTGAAACCCCTCAGTCAGTAATCACTCTAAAATTAATAAAGATTTTAAGTTTTCAATTTTCTCAGTTTAAATGGTTACTTCTTCTGATGATTGAATATGTCACTTAAACTTTTTTTTTTCTTTTATGAGGACCTGGGACAGAAAGGAAGATTCAAAAGAACTTTCCTACAGGACTGCCTTGGTTATTATTAGTATTAAAAAATCATTTAATCAGTTACTGTGTTGTGTGGACCCAGGGAGAGGCTGGAAGGCACTGTAGGAAGCATTCAGGACAGAGACAGGAGATCTATCTGCTTCCCTGATCCACTCCATGACCTGTCCCTTTCCTCCCCCCTCGTATGTGACAAACTCTTGGGACATGGTGCCCAGCAAAGTAAGAATATTCTAAATCTAAAACAAGCACATGGCGAGCCCAATATTAAAACTCTAATAGAAAATTACAGTGATGACTTTACTCCTGCTGAGATGTAAAGTACATCTCTACCAAGTTATACCATTTCCAAACATGTGATTCTCTCAGGGAGCACTGACAGAAGGGACAGACACACCGTCAAACACTCAATCTTTTAAAGAACCAAGGCAGGGCCTAGCTTTCCAGGGAGTGCGATGCCTTACCTGACATGGTATAATCTGCATTGATGACCCTCATGGCAGGGGTGTAGGTCACTGCCGGCATGGCTGAGCCCTTCCCTTTCTGCTTGCGTCTGTAAATAATGAACAGCGCCAGTAGGAAGAGGACAAGAAGGACAAGAATGACGATGCCGGCAATGGCTCCAATCTGGTAAGAGTCAGCAGGAAGGGCTGTACTGGTTCGGCTTAAGCTGTTCAGATTTCCAACTATAATAACACCAGCTAGGAAAAAGGAGAAGAGACTCCGGTGAGGAAACAATGTGCTGGATGAATGTTTGATCTCTATTGACAAAAATCTCCCACTGTGCTAATGCCTGGATATTTTCAGCTCACGAGATGCTAATTTGGAAACTTCTGGAAACAGAGCAGGAAAGAAAAATAAGCATTCTGTATTTTTGGATGTTGTCAGCTTGTCTGTTCCCACAGAAAGGCTGCTCTGACCTCAAAAAGACAGGATTTGAACCCAAAGATTTATCACTAGGGTTTGATAGCTTCTTATGTGTCAGGTTAAACACTTAGACTGGCAATTACTTTTGGAGACTAACTTACCTAACTTTGATTTTGCTTTATATATTATCTAGTGCTGAGCTTATTCAGGGCTAAATCCTACAAGCCCAACTGTCTACCATAATCTTCCATTTATCTTTAGTATTTCTAAGAGTAATATTCCTTCCAAGTGAACATAATTCCATTATAAATCTAGCCCAAAAACTAATTCCAATGAGTCTCTTACCTCAGGAGACCTCATTGTTCTGTGAAAACTTACTTTCCACGACAGAAATATTTCTCTTGACAGTACCTGATAATATTACCGTATACCTTTTCTCCTTATAGTGGCCAGTCTTAATTGTGAACTTGACTGGATTAATAACTTCCTAGAAGATTGGCAAAGCACATTTCTGGGTGAGTCTGCAATGATGTTTCCAGAGACAATTAGATCACGGGGGCTCTGACCTGATGAATTTATTAATCCCTTGATGGGTTCATAGTATTATGGTTTATTGGGAAGTGAAGGGTAGAGGTGGAGTCTTGCTGGAGGAAGTAGGTTACTGGACACAGGTACCTGGGGGCTATGTCTTACCCTGGCCCCTTCCTGTCCCTCTCTCTGCTTCCTGACCACCATGAACCACAAGGGGCTAAGCAACCATGGCCTAAACCCTCTGAAATTATGCACCAAAATAAATCTCTCTTCTTCTAAGTTGTTTCTGTCAGTTATTTAGTCACAGCAACAAAAGAGTAAAGAGAACACTCATTAAACCAACAATTCAGCTCAATGTAATTCTTCCTTATTGTTCATCAAGTGAGGAAGGTAAAGAGAATTAGGAATTGAGAGGCAAGGAATCAGGCACCTGAAATATGACACAGATAACCTGAACTTTCCCTCAAGAGCTTAAGCTGTAGTTTCATCATCTGTGCATACAGCTGCTTTCAGCTCAGATAAATGTTCCTATGACTTTACGATTCTTTCCATAAAACGGTCTGAGCTAGGTGTGGTGGTACATGCTCATAATCCCAGCACTTAAACTGATGCAGAACTGAGAGTTAGAGGCCAGTCCAGGCTACATAGTGAAACAGAGACACTGTCTCAAAAAACCAAAATTCAACACAACGCAAAACACACAAATATAGAACAGTAGGCTGTGAAAGTGTGTTTGCAATGTCTATGACATGGTCATGAAATACAAATAACATCTGATTGTAATTACAATCATATATATTGTGCACATGAAAAAGTTGTTTATGAAAAAATTAAATGTCGCAAATATGAGTACTATGTGGTCTGCAGTTCAGGACAAGTCCATGCACAACACTGCCGAAATTTTCTAATCTTTTACAACCTATATGCTTATCACTACCAGGAAGCACCACATGCAGTGGAAGCTGGGCTCTCTGATAGGCATGCCCTGAACCATCAGAAGCACTTTCTCCAAGGACCCATCCACTCCAGAGTCACATTGCCCAAGGGAGGCTACACAGAAGAATTTCCAGGTGATTATGAATATACCTGCTTAAAACCCATGGGCACAAGTTTCTTAAAAAGTTAAGCATGTCACCCTTATGACTCACTCTTTCTATTTCTAGATATTTATCCAAGAGAAATGAAAGCACATGGTATCCAAAGACTGGCATACTATTGTTCACAGCAGCTTTATCTGTAATAGCCTCCTAATTGGAAACAACCCCAAGTCCATCAAGAGGTGACTAAGTCAACGAATTGTGGCATATCCATTCAATGGGATGCCATTTAGCAACAGAAAGAACTGAACTACTGGAATCTAAACTAGCATGGTTCAATTTCGAAATGCTTATGTTGGCTAAATAAAACCAGACATAAAAACAGTACAGTAGGATTCCATTTACATGAAAATCTAGAGAATGCAAATCAATCTGTAGTGAAGAAAGTAGATGAGTGATTGCCTGGAACCTAAGAGGTAAGGTTGGCAGGAAGAGACATGACGATGGCTATTGTCGTGACAGTGGTGATGGCTCCGTGGATAGATACAGCTCAGTAAAGCTAAAAACATCACAGACCCCATAGAAAGTTCATGAGTTCGGAATTAGAGAAGCCTGGAATCAAAGCTGTAACATTCTATATACTGGTCATGTGACCTTGAGGGGATCACTCTGTCTCACTAAGCTTTAGCTTCTTTATATATAGGACAGCAAAAATAAGGCAGCCACCTGGCAACTAAATAAATAACAAGTTATACCACGCAGAGTTGTAATGAGGATTACACTAGATAACGTAAGTGAAAATACTTACGTTACATGGTGGCCTCACAGTAAGAGGTCGTCTTTATTATTTATTAATGTTCATACCTTGATCACATCGTGCCCCCTTCCATCCTGGGCTGCAGTAACAAGTCCCAGTGATGTGGTCACAGGTGGAGTTGTTCAGACAGTCACATATCTGACGACAACCATAACCATATGTTCCTGCAGGACACTCTGAAGAAGGAGATAAGGTCAATGTAGATCCCCAGCCTTGGGGCTCTGGAGCAAGCTTGTCTCCTCCTCTGTCCTCTGCACCTGCACAGGTGAGCCTTTTCAGGGGTTCCTGTTCAGGCAGACTTGTACTGCCCAGACAGCATTCCCTGAGTCATGGTGGGACTCAGTCAGTCTGCACAGGGCTAGAGACTGAGCTGCTTAAACATTACAGCTCCTGACATTTCTGGCTGCTGAATATGTAATGCACATATAGAGTTTCCCATGGAATGAACAGATAATTACGAAGAGCAATTTGAGATGACTCCACAGGCAAAACTGTGAGCTGCAAGGACTGAGAAGTGTAAACTAGAGGTGCTTTCCTGACAAGATATATATTTTCCTGCAGGCTCGGGGATTCTCACTTGGAGTAGTTGGGAGGACAAGTTTTGTTAATTTTCTAGGTAAGAACTTCATTTGTCGTAGAGTTCAGACTTTGATTTCACCACTTTCAGCTTTGGAGTCTAAAGTAGTAGGATTTATATGATGTAGTATAATAAGAATTGGGTATGACTTTCAACGAACAGCAAAGGTATGCTAAATCTGAAAATCTTTCTTACAAAATATTGATGCTTTCTATAAGGTGAACAGCAGGGGGCAATGTGTTGACATCAGAGTTTCCTGGCAAACACAGGGTTTCTGTTTATAGTGAGCACTGGGAGAAGTCTTCAAAAATACAGACATTTTAATTAGCTGTTCATAACAATCATGGAAGCACTTAAGAGGTTTTTAGTTAATAAGACCTTAACCAGTCATCTGGCATTCAAGTGAAAGTCAGTCTAGAGCCCATTTTGGTTTTATGTCTATTAGACATGTATACACACACAGTATTTATACACACCAGGAGGGCTGTGCATGAGATTATGTAACTCAGTATCTGTTTTATGATTAAATGAAACAGCAATGCTCTCTGCCTTGAGCTGGTTCCTGAAGCTCTTCTTGAATTTGTTAGAGGGAGACGAGGCAAAGACATGGTAGGTTTAGCACGTAAGTGAGACCTCCTGGCTGCCTAGGAAATGGGAGGTGTGGGAGTGCAGGAGAGAAATGCTTCATTGCCAAGGTCCTGCTCTGATGATTCACTTTTGCAGGCCATACCACACCTGCACCCATGTCGCCTTTGGGACATCCTTCCATGAGTCCACCTTCTGGCAAGTGGGGAGTTGTCCTGCACTTTCTTTTGCCTTGGGGGTGTTTGCCACAAGCAAGTTCACACCCTAGACCACTCAATTTCTTGAATATTGAATAGAAGGCACAGAAGAAAGGAATGATACATTCATTTGACATATTCAGTTCAAGGTTAATGTTCTTACAGTGCTGTGAGTGGATGTATAGCTCATGGGGTGGAAATGGAAAAACCAGGATGTTCAATTCCAACAGTGCATGTTCTACCTGAGTGGGATTAACTTTTTGTTAGTAGGAGTATAAAAGGTTGTCAACAGGGGCAACGCTTGCCTGCACTTGTTCCCACATTACCTACTGAGGCTGACCTGGACCCCTATGCCTCTTCCCCATTTAATATCCTATCCTCCAATGTGAGTCCAAGTTCATCCCTGCCTTGAAGAAAGATGGACAGTTTCTTTGAAGGCTCTGTGCATCCACACCCCAAAAATAAGAGAGGGAAGAAAAGCCCGAAAGATCATAATGGAAAACTTGAATTCTGTCTTCAATCCTGCAGTCACACCTTTTCCACCCAGAGTGCTGAGTGGTTACTCAAAAGAATTTGGAGGAAAGGTGCCAGGCAGGGTCCCAGGGAGGCAGATTTCTGGGAGGGGAAGTCAATCATGCTAGTAACCAACCAGTCACCCACTTAACAACTTGAAAGTTGCAGTCATTCTGCCTCAATAATTACAGGTATTCTGGAAGTTGATTCTAGAGAAAAAATAATACTGTCTAGTGCATTATGTTCTCATACTCACTCTGCTCACAGTGCCTTCCCATGAATCCCGTGCGGCAAGTGCACTGCCCAGAGATGTGGTCACAGTCAGCTCCATTTTGACACTGGCATATCAATGCACAGTCCCTGCCATAAAACCCCAAAGGGCATCCTGTGTGAGGAGGGAGGACAGCAGGAGTCAGAAGGCTGCTGAGGAGAAACACAGGTCCTGCCTCTAACATTTTTGTGTTTAAACTTGAAGGATGCTGAGCCATTTGAGAATAAATATAATAGTGCATATCTCAGTTTGCCACGGGGGCTTCTTTGAAGTCCCATATCAGGGTGCTTGCAAGGAAGTGTAACCCACAAGTAGGAGGCTGAAGAGTAACTATCATTGGTTCCCATGGAGACAAAACTAGTGTCTTCCCACAGAGCCTCCCTTAAAGCCTGTGAATATGTGGGGCAGTTCCTTTCCTTCTTCACCCAACTACTAGAATCCTAGACTTGAATTTCCTAGACTGAAATGAATACTTTATATTAAAATTATCTGTATCATCTTTCTTTCCTTCCTTTCTACCTCTCTTCTCTCTCTCTCTCTCTCTCTCTCTCTCTCTCTCTCTCTCTCTCTGTCTTTCTCTCTCTATCTCTCTTTTTCTTTCTTTCTTTCTTGACAGGTCTCACTATGAACTCCAAGCTGGTCTCAAATGTCCAATCCTCCTGCCTCAGCCTCCTGAGTGCTGGGATTACAGGTGTGAGCCACTCTGTCCTGCTATATGCTTTTGCTTCCAGCTCTCCTACTGGTTTTGTCCTCTGTAACTGTTATTAACTTACATAATAACAATTACTGTGCTTCACAGATGCTTTGCAAAAAGCTATAAGCCCTCACACTGTTGCTCTTAGCCAGTTAGAGAAATTTAGATGTCTAGAGGTCATTAGGTAGATGAAGTATTTCCTGCCAGAACCTTGGCGAGCTCAGCTGTGCTGGCTATGGCTCCCCTTCCTAAGCCTCAGAGGCTCCTTGCTTACTCTGAGTGCAGTAGAGCCCCGTCCAGCCAGGAGTGCATTTACATTCCCCGTCGTAGGCACTGCAGAAGGCTCCGTTGTGGCAGTTGCAAGTATGGATGCAGTTGGGGCCCCAGTGAGCAGGTGGACAGGCTGAAACCACAGCAAGCATGGAGAGGTATGTAAACTAGTTCTGAGGCCAACACCAAGCAGAGAGAGCTCCATCACCCCTACCCATCTCCTTGGATGGGGTAGGTCATAGTGTAAATCAGGACTAAGAAAGTACAATAAACCCACAATTTAGTGCAGAAACCAACAAGGCAATGCTGACAGCAACAATGATTATGATCACTGACATGTTCATTTACAACTGCAGAATGAAGAGATGGGGCAAGAATTGTTTTAAATTTATACATTCAGTTATTAAACAAATACATATTCAATACCTACTGTGTGTCCAGTACTGTTCTAGGCATAAGAGAGACAGAAGAGGAGAAGACAAAGTCCAAACCACCTTTTAGATATATATATTTTTTTTAATTTATTTATTTTATGCAATACTGGGGTTTGAACTCAGAGCCTTGTGCTTACTAAGCAGGCACTGTACCACTTGAGCCATGCCCTCAGCTCTGGACTCTCTTCTTTCTTTCTTTCTTTCTTTCTTTCTTTCTTCTATCTTTCTCTTTCCTTTTTTTATAGCTTTTTTATTATTATATTATTGTTTTATTGGGGGTGCATTATACAAGTGCTTACAATATGTCATAGTTAAATTCATCCCCTCCATCATTCTTCTTTATTCCCCCTCCCCCCATTCTTAGAACAGTTTCAACAGTTCTCATTTTTCCATTTTCATATGTGAGTACATACTATTTTCAACATATTCACCCTCCTGCACTCTTTCATTATAACCTCTCCCCTCCCACTCATATTTTAGTAGGGTCAGAAGAAAAATGAAGCAGCCAATTGGAAAAACAATGGTGATAAAAACTATGGAAAAACTAAAATGGGATAAGGAGGACAGAATGATGGGGGCCACTCCTTAAGGATGGCCTATCTAAAGAGGGGAAATTTGAGCAGAGAGCAGATGGTAAAAAAGGAACCTCAGGTCATGTAATTTATGTTTTTGATTTCTAAATCCTGCTACTATTTAACTCTGGAGTTGTTGCTATATGTTCACTTTACATGGTTAGGTTCCCAGCTGTGGGAAACCCTTAATTGGAAGAAGTAAAAGATGATAAAATTAAATCCTTATGGATTTCTGCTAAATGAAGAACAATCAAAAAGTGAGATAATGTATGAAATAAAAACAGAAGATCATCTAATGAAGATACATTGTAAGTACATATGTAACTCTTGCAATGTATCCCCATGTACAACTATCATAAGCTAATAAAAACATAAAATAGAAGATCATGGGGGAAAATAACCTGATTCATGAGCTACTTTTTATTCATTAAAAGAAAGACTACATATACTTTCTATATGATTATCCAGTAGGAAACATGGAGCAATAAAGACAACAAATATATCTGAAGTCATTTTAAAAAAATCTCCCATAAGTGTGTACACCTTTTTTACCCAAGAGCAAGAAAAAATTAATAGTCGGCAGTCAAGGTCTATAATGAGCATTAGAGTGGATTTTTCTGAGGAGAAAACCCTCATTTAACAGATGAAGAAACTTTAGTTGAATAAAGATCAATGGTGACTAGTCCAAGGCCACACAAATTCAAAGTATTTGTTATTAGTTAGGGAAGCACAGCTTCTCTCTGAAGGCCATGAGAGACAGGATGAGGGCAGAGGATGTGGCTGAGTGGTAGAGCACTTGCCTAGTAAGTGCAGGCCCTGCATTCCATCCCCAATACTGCAAGAAAACAAAAGAACAACCACAAAAACTAGATTCAGGGTAAAATGACTCAAGTGTCCAGTCCATCTAGTGTTGGATGCTACAAGCTTTACTGAAATAACCTACTTCTTAGATGACACTTAATAAGCTTTTGCAGACTCTTTTACGCCCATGACATTTTTCTAAGGTAACTGCTTGTATGAGTCACAATATTGGTGATGATCAGAGAATGGGAATAAGTATCACTCAACTTTTACATCCCTGTGATAAATGTAGAGACAGGGCCTTAAAAAATCATTTTGTCAAGGAAACTTACCCCTTTAAATGCACCCCTTTAATTTTTCAAAGTTTTTTGTTTTCATTGAGGAAGACTTTTCTCTTTTTAGACAGGCTGATAATCAGCCAAAAATAAATATTAAGATGGTTCCATAGAGTCCATAAGGGAGTTAATGAAGTCAATGATCCCCATGAGAAGCAAAGGTTTCAGCTAAATAAATAAGCTTCTTCTGGGGTGGCTGGGAACAGGCAACACCAGTGTCTTCTTCATAGCGGTGTGCCTGTTTTGTTTTGGAAGTGACCAACTTCCAAGATGAAGAGGACTTTTTAAAGAAGCAAAATCATGATACGGCAATGACATTGGATCTTTTTTTTCCAAACGCTGTCACTGAGTTTCAGTATCTGTTTCTCAACTTGTCATATCCCAACCTGAATCACAAGTGACCCTGCGATTTGAACAAACTATATTTACTTCTGAAATGACGCCCCTCAAACGGAATGAAACACATACCACAGAATTACATCTAATAACAAACACTTCTTTCACCAAAGAGCAACAGTCCAAAATCAGTGGGCTCTGCCTCCTTCTTTTTCAGAAAGAGGGTAAAGCCTGAACTACTCAAAAAATTTAGAAAAAAATCTTTAGCAAAAGTATATCATTCATAAATTAATATTTTAAAATTGGTTATAACTGTGGCATCTGAATTAAATGGATAATCAACTACATGTAAAATAAGTACATAGTCAGTCTTTGCTTTCTCTTATTTGCATAATGGATTTGATATAAATTAAGCATTTGCTTTGAAATTTATTACGAATGGAACTAGATTACCCCAGTACAGCTATTCTTGGTTAAAAGCTAAACACTTATAAAAGTTTCACTGATTGACTCTCCCAAAGCATTAACCAAAGACTTATGATGGTCAATGCCATCTTTTTAATGACCTGGGTAATCTGAAAATTATATAATTCCCTTTTTTTCCAGGGCTGAGGATTGAACCCTGGGCCTTATGCATGCAAGGCAGCAGTTTACCACTGAGCTACATCTCTAGCCCCATTTATTTATTTAGGTTGCTGCCATTCTTTTTTTTAAGAGTCAGACTTCTAAATACACCTAGTTATGTTTTAAATCAATGGACAGTGAGCCACTGAAAGGTAAATAAGCAAATGTTACATATTTAGCTTCTTCCCAATGCATCACTTTGATGTAGAGATTGGATCATTGCAGAGAGCTATTAACAGAAAGGACTTTAAAAACTAGAATGCATTTGCTAATTGGTCATACATTCTTTCTTGACTATACGCATACTCATACTTAAATCTTGAGGTTCTTAAAAACAAACAAACAAGAATGGTTTTGTTGTTGTTCCCCAGCAAGACTTACGTTGAGAACAGTCACTGCCAATCCAACCCGGGTAGCACTGACAGGATCTATCAATGGGGTTACAGGTGCCATTGTTGGTGCAGGTGCAAATTCCTGCACAGTTTTTCCCAAATCTGCCACTGGGACACACTGTGAATAAGCTACAGGTCAGTAACTTGCAATCACAATCCATCTCACAGAACCCTAGGCCCCTAGGACAGGAAATGACTTCAAGCGTCACCAACCCAGCTACCCATCGACTAGCTGTCTCTTCACTGCAGCACCCCACCCATCTTATATGGACTCGTTTTTTACAAAGACATGGAGCAAGAGACCTCACTAAGGGCCCCCAAACCAAGAGACAATATTACATTTCTAGAACTCTGACTTCACAGCTTCTCACTCAGGGATTCAAAAATCCTTCCTTATATTGATTTTTCATGGAAGGATGTTCCCAATTAAACCTGAAGAGGATCACAGCTCAGAGAATAAAGAGCTTTTGCTGGCATGGCGAGCCAGCGTTTTCAAAGCTCACAGTCATTTTCAGAAGCTGCAGACACAGCACACCAGAAGGCAGTGAGAGCTATGTCCTTTGGGAAGTCTGAAACAGCACTGTAGCACTTTCTCTTCACAATCTCTCTCTTCAAAATGCTCAGAACCCTACCTTCATTGCAGAGGGCTCCTGTGAAGCCAGGCAAGCAGTCACACAGGCCTGTGATGTGGTGGCATGGGCCGCTGCTATGGACACACTGGGGGCATGTCTGGCTGCAGCGATGCCCATAAAAACCAGGGGAGCAGACTGAAAATAGAATGGAAACCAACAGTTATCTTTCTGAGACACATTTGTCTCCTATTCCACATCAGGATCTTGTTAAAGTCTGGAGGAAAAAGAAAATGACACAGAGAATTTTCCAAGTAACCAACAACAGGAAAAGCAGTCTTTAATAAGGAAAAGAAGCCACTAAACTCCAAATTCCTCCAGGACAAGCAAATGTCTTATGCCTCTTTATTTTCCTATTTAGGATACCTATAATTAACTTAAGGCTGTGCATAGACCAAGGGCTCAAAGAGTTTTTGTTGAATGAATAAAGAAAAGAGAAAATTTCTAAATACTAATAAGCCCCCAAATAAGCATTCCCAAGCTATCTGTTGATTCATTATTCTCTAAGACTCATTATAGGCAATAAATAGATCTATTGTCAAAATGAGATCTGTCTTCATCAGAACAGTGTAGGTTAATGACTGTGGTTAGAAAGTGAGCTTAGGTGCTTCCTAAGACTTTATTTGGATTTAAATACATAGTGGCTACACAGATCTCGTAACAGGAAAAGTGTATCTCATAGTCATATATTCTTTCTAGATTATATTTACTAAAAGAGTTAGTAAAATGTACAACTTCCTAACTTGAAGGTGATATTGACCAATGTTATCAGCCCTAATTTTTTAACTTTGCAATTCCATTTGCCCCATAGCTCTGACATTAAGACTACTAGGAGGATTATGATTTGCCTCAAGGTTTGGCTGATGTTGACTTCTGGTAATTGAGGTGAGGCCCATGCCAAATTGCTGAATAAAATATTTACAGGTCAATGGATTTCTGGAACACCATTTGCAAGCTCTAAGGAAGAATCAAGAATTGTGTCCTGATGACGGTGCCAACGAGACACTGAAATCATTACTGGGAAGAAATGGTTAAGCCCATCTGTTAAGGTAGTTGAAGGTTGGAGGTTGAAAAGAATAAAGTTCTGGGGAAGTCCTACTGAGGATAGTTCTACAAAGGACAAGTAACCTATTATGCCCTCTTCTGCCCTTGGTTGCAACAGAACCTCACTATAAACAGAGGGGTGGGATAGAGACCATCATTCTGCACATAGAGCCCAGGGAAGGAGAAATAGCAATTACTGCTTAATGAGACACTTACTTCTCTGGCAAGTGGTGCCTCGGAATCCTGGCGCACATTCACAGATGCCATCATCGGGGGAACACGAAGCCCCATTTTTACAATAGCAGGGCAGGGAGCAGTTGGGGCCCCAGCGTCCTTCAGCGCACACACTGTCACAGTGCACACCTGAAATGACGCACACAGGTCAGGGCTGAGGGGGAGGCAGTGTGGGGGCTTCAGTGGATTTTAACACAAAGATGAGGACTAAGTTCACAGTGTAAAACTGAGTCCCATAGGCAACAATGAGCAAAGATGGCCTATGGTTTAAAATCTAGTTATCATCTTATATACACCAACACACAATGTCTTTACAACATTAAAATAATACACAGACCTATTTTCTATGCAATCGTGAAAGAATAGAACACCTTTAGTGTATTGAGTTTTCTTCTTTAGTGGGAGGAAGCAATAGGAAAGCCCAGGGCTCTGTCAATTGAAGGCAAAATTTATCAAAAAAAAACTATTGATTTCCTCCTCCTCTCCACTCTTTGTTTTCACAGAGAAATGAACAGCATATTCAATGATAAGGCACATCACAAAGTGCCTTACCAAGAAAACCCTACACTGAAGTAAACAAGCACAATCTTAAAATATTTTGAGGATATGTTGTGCAGAATGGAAATATGCACTAATGTCCACCAAATTCATCCTTAAAAATTTAATCTCACATTGAACAGACACAGGCAGGATATATCACAACTGATATTATTTATATGCTATTGTCTAAGCTATTGATTATTATAAAAGTGTATGTAGGTATTTGACTTTCATTTTGGAAACAGAGAAACTTCAGAATCAGTCATGAATGAATAAACAAATGCCTAAAAGGAACATAAAACACTCACCAAGGTTGCAAAACTAAAAACAAAACACAAAACCTTAGGTTTTATTTAAGGTAAAGGGAAATCTCTTGATAATTTGTAATCGAAATACAACCGGGACCTCTTTTTTGTAAGACAAAATTCTTTACAACCCAAAGAGAAGCTCTTCACATAGAAAGGCCATGAGTTATAATTAGTGGTGAACTTGCAAATGCTGGCTTCAGACCAAATGTAAACATGGTGAGAACAAGCACGCACTCCCTCCAGCATTCCACAACACTTACAGCTACCAGTACCCAGGATGCTGGGCAGTCCATGTTTTGAATTAGTTTTTACTTCTGAAGTGATTAGGAGAAGAGTCATTGTGGCCTGAACTGTCACACAGAAGCAGACTGGGTTATCACGACCATTGCCGCTGAATAATAATTCTCTGCTTCTTGCTGTCCCTGTGTTTCTCCTTCTGAAAGTCTCCCACGTGGTATAGGCTGTCCAGTAGGCATGAAAGGACGCAGGCCTCATTGTTTCTAGCTTTAGTCAACAATAGACCTCTATTTCAACTCAGACTGCTGGATGAAGAAAGGGGGCCAGGTTAATTTATAAAGCTGATTGGGATTTGAATTCTCCCCATGGAGTGAAATATGGAATCTGGGCCTACTATGTTATTGGGGGGGGGTGGTTTTCACAAATATAGTATCTTACTTTTTCAATCTCTTTTGCAAAGCTGCGATGGAACTGCAAACTCAGCCATCTCCAGATGTGATACACTAACCATGGAGTCTCTGATGAGACTCCACCAGACATACTGGGGAGTAGTCCACTTCAAAAGGATGTTACAAAACTAAACTTTGTGAATTTGAAGAGGAGATCATAAACCTACCACAGACTTCACTCTCAACTCAGGTCCCTGACTTTGAGCCAGGGCTCCTGTCACAGCTGAGATGGGGACACCTGCTGGACAGAAATGAAGACATCCTGAGCATTCTGGTCCAGACCACACAGGCAAATCTCAGATAGAGGTTCAAAGAAGCGGAAGCTGTTATCTAGTTAATCTGATAATCATCCTGAAAATTAGTCCTCATTTTTTATGCTTTTTTTGGGAGGGGTGGATTTGGGGAAAATGAGATTTAACATTTATGGTGATTTAGTTTATAGTTATTTGCCAAATCACTACTTGGTTACACTTAAGTTCAGTGAAGATGGACCAGAAATGCTATTTTCCATTCTAAGTTATGGTTTATGTATTGCTTAGCACAGTCTCCATCAGAGCATGCTAAGAAAAACGGCCACGGGCCAGAATGACAATCTAAATAGAGTGGTCTTTTATTTCATATCTGATTCCTCTCCCTTAAGGATTTGCTCAGCTGTTTAGCATAACCATCAGTCATAATCAACTTTATCAATGTAATTTTCAAATAAGTAACAAGGCCCATAATACAGCAAGAAGACCCATTGCAAAGATAAGCTTGTTTCACATGATTTACCCATCATTTCACTTTCAGAGACTCATAGGGAATTCTACAGGTCATCTATCAACCTCCCTCTGTCTCACATCATATAAACATATTTCAGCATAGCCAAGCTTATTTTAAAATAACTTTTATTTTAGTATTGCAAAGAAATCTTTCCTTTGAGTGTAAATT
The DNA here is from genome assembly GCF_047511655.1 of Castor canadensis. Taxonomy (NCBI): domain Eukaryota; kingdom Metazoa; phylum Chordata; class Mammalia; order Rodentia; family Castoridae; genus Castor; species Castor canadensis. The sequence goes on along the minus strand of NC_133391.1, from coordinate 65,044,350 downwards.
ATCAGCATTCTATTACCAACACCTCTTTAAGATTCAAGCCCTTTCATTTTCCTCTATCATCAGTATAAGCAAGTCATCATTTTGCAGATATTAATGCCTAACCTATTTGAAGATAAATAGCAAGTATGTCTTGGGCAGAGGCAAGTCCAAGGAAAGTGGGAAGCTGTCTTCTCTGTGCTATATCCTTTCTCCCCCTGCCTCCCTCATACCATCTGTGCCCCTTGCCATCTTTCCTTCCATCTTATAGTTAGGGAAGGACAAGGCAAATCTATTATGGCTGAGGCCTACTTTCTTTGGAGATTACTAATATTTTAAGAGAGCACACATTTTAACAGCTTAAGAAATAAATATCTAATTGTCAAATTTCAGGCAATGAGGCTCATGTAGGGAGTTCTGGGAGACTGCTTCTCTAAGGCTGCTGATGTGACTTCCTCATAAGAACAACCCTGTAGTGGAATGCACTTAAGAGCAGAGTTGTAACCATTTTTGACTATGTATGTTATTCTTTATTTCTATTGATATCATTTTATTTGTCAACTTTGCTATAAGACATTTTTTTGTTTCCTTCATTTGTCAAAGACAAAAAGGAAAATTTAAGTCAATAAGCATTCAAAGAGTCCAGCAGGTGCTTGTTGGTGAGAACTTCTCCAAGAAAGTAACTCTAGCTGGGGGTGGGGGATGGTACAGCTCAAGAATTAGAGAGCCTGCTTAGCAAGTACAAGCCCTGAGTTTAAAACTCCAGTATTACCAAAAAAAAGAGAAAGAAAAGAAAGGGAGAGAGGGAGGGAGGGAGGCAGGGAAAGAGAGAAGAAGGAAGGAAGGAAGGAAACTCACATCAGGGTGAAAATGGTTCCAGATGAGGCCCACCAACTCTGTCTGGGGACCAAGATCATGGACGGAGGTAGCCTGTGAAGGAGGGAATGAGGCTCCTGCCTGAAGAAATAGTGGAGTGCAAGGCTTGGAGGCACAAAGAAGTATGAGGAAATCTTTCAGGAATTGCAAACACAGCTGAAACTCAGGGGCTGGGAAGAGGAAGCGAGGCACATGGATAACCAGGCAATGGACAACAAAGAAGAGTCCAGATCACCATGCTGTGCAGTGTGAACCTCTTCCCAATGTTAACAATTTTGAAGGAGGGGCATAACTAATTTCATGTTTTATAGACAGGCAGAAGATGGTTTGAAGAGGTGAGTCTAGAAGAGAGAAGGTAAGTCAAGTGTCCAGTTGAGGTTACCCAGGAGAAAGTGGTTAAAAAAAAAATAACAAGATACATTGAACTAAATTGACGACAGCTTGGATGCAGGCAAAGAATAATTCTGGAGATATACAGGAGAAAATGCAGATAAAGAATTCCCATGATCCCTACCCCACCCATTAATTACTTCTGGCAGCTGAGAAAGAGGAGGGTTCTGGTTTTGCTCACTATAGTGTCTAATACAAAGATGACATGAGATAAATATTTGGCAAATGAATCAATAAGCACAGCTCTCCTTCTCTACATGATATTCAGGACCACCTTCCAACTGGATGGAGCAATACCAACATTCTTTGCTTCCCTGAATAAGTATTCATTCAAACCAGGAAGCCTAACCCACTTGTGGTATGTGTACCTAAGATGGTGACCCTTTCCAGGTAAGTGAGTAGAAATGGCTACCTTGTTTAATTCTGAGAAGACAGACTTTGGGGAGCTCAGGTCTGTTTTTGAATGTTATCCCAGATTATAGAGTGATAGAAAAATTATGAAACATCTTAAGGAAATTTCATTGAAATGTTTACCTACCAAAGAACAGATAAAAGCTTTAAAGTGAGTTACTTCAGGAAATAAATTCCTAAAATATTTGGAAGAAGGGGCAAATGGGCTCTAAATTTCTGGCAATCTCTGGTTCAGTGGAAGCATTTTTTTCCTGATAAATGTTCTAATGCTGATAAGGAGATCTGCAAGGGACTGTTTTTGCCAGGACAGAGGACAAAGAGCTCTTTGATAGGCTTCACAAGTTGCTAGGCAATGGCTGAATGATTGCGATAAACTTCAGCTAAGCAGCTCTAAAGAAATGTTCGCGCATTTAATGTCTGATGCATTCTGCCAACGGACTCAATGTGAAATCAGCATTCACTGGGCATTTGTGATTACATGAATGAAATAAATAAATCATCCCGGGTGTTATTATTTTTCCTCTCAAAGATAAAGCCCCAAATCCTTTTCTTGCTTACTTGTTATGTCCGTTGTACCAGTACTGCAATATTTGGGGTGTTACTGAATAAAGGAAGTGATTTTTGATTCAATGTCTTGATCTTGGACAACAAGCTATTACACAAGTATTAGGACAAAGGGAGATATTTGTTAATACTAATCAGGTTTGGTGGCTATGAGGGGATGAAATATAGCATCTAGTCCTAGCACTTTTTCTGCTTTTCTAGTCCTTTGGCCATCTGACCAACAAAGGGACAGCATAGTACAGTAAGTACAGTGTAGGGAAGTTATTCACAGTGCATCACCTATGTCCATAGAGATCCACCTGACAGATCCTGAGAATCTATCAGGATGCGCGTTGGCAACATTTTATCTCTATGTTCCTAGCACCCAAGCACTATGGTGGCACAGAACTTAGAAATACTTGACAAATGGTTGCTAAATCAAAGATTTGGATTGGGATACTATGGATTTCAAAGGTCCACTCTATGAATATGCTTCATATAGGTAACCATGTTGATGTTGAGAAAAAGTCCCTATGGTCATATAAACTAGGGATGTTTCCATTTGCAGGTATAAGACAAAAGTGCTGGATAGCACCACTGCCAACATTAGCTCTGATCCAGTGAAAGCAGACAGAATTCATGGCTGGGCAGAATGAGAGCTCTGGGGGGCTTTGTGTCTCTTTTTTCCTTTTTCTTTTTTGTTTTAGTGGCATCTCTTTCCACTCTCACTTCAGAGACCTAATCTTCTGCTTTGATATGACCTCCCCACCAATATCCCACAAACAGATAGCTACAGACACACTCTCTACTACTCAGCATCCCAAAAGGTCAAAGAGTGAGTCATCTGTATTTGTAGCTGACTGAGTGCTTCATGTTAATCAACCGCTCTGACAAAGTTATTAGCTCCAACCTTGATTTGCATTCTGTGTCTATGGACAAAGGAGGGAAGGTCTCCCCTTACTATAACAATTCAGGCATCACTAAGCTGCGTGGGAACCTTGGGACAGTAGCTGAAGAGACAGTTCACTTGCTCTACTGGTCACACTTGGTGTATGGGGAAACCTGGAAAGAGGGGCTGTCTTTGTGGAAGGGCCCAGGGCCACTATAGGCCTCTGCTTCCTGCGAAGAGTGCATAGCTGGATTCATCTTACCACTTGCCACAGGGCTCCTCCTTTCAATTCCCTATCCTTTGCTGGGCTCAGGTGAGCACCCACCTCTTCTTCTATTCTCCTGTCCTTTTCTCACCTTATTCCATACCTGCCAGTCTCTCTTTTTTCATGAGGCCCTGAAGCTAATGAGTGTCCTAATCCCTTTTCTGCTAATTTGGTATTCAACATTTTTATTCTAGTACAAATGCATCCTGGAGCCTTCTCTGGAGCCTTCCCTTTTGTCACTGGTATTAGACTTCTGTCAAAGAATGGCCCCAAGTTCTTCACTGATTAAGGTTATAAGGTATACCAGATGTGGCCCAACCAAACAGTAACTTTCACTTCCTGGGCTACCGGCAGGATTTTTTAAATGACAGGTAGTGTCACCAAGTAAGGTTGTACAGATTGTTCACTATACAAGAGCTCCTGGCCAAGAGGCTGAGTCAGGGCAGACATCTAGCTCTCCATATGCCAAGGAGTACATGTTAAGGGTTTTCCAAATTCTTTCCAAGTTTGTACAAAGTTGCTTTATGGATTGGCAGGAGCTCCATCCTCCTCTTTTCCATGCAACCTCCAAATTCTCATTCAGTAGGTGCAAGGTAGCAACTGGGAACATGCAAGTTGAAAGAGTTCTCAGGTGACAGTGATCTTAGCCAAGACTGGGAACCAGGCTACAGACTGCACAGGTTCCCATACAGCTGGAACGAAACCTTGATTAGCTGTAATACCCACCAAATAGGTGTTCTGGTCAACTGAAGTCAGGGCAGAAAGGAAAAAAAACAAACACCAACCTGTTTCTATCATTTCTAGGAAATATTTTATAAAGCAGGTTAGTCCACTACTCTGAAAATACACATCTATTTTCATAAAACTCACTGTATTTCATCTGGAATTTCACAATAATCATTTTCAAAAGCCAGTTTCATTTTATAGCACAGTATGGCGTGTGTGTGCACGTGTGTGCGTGTGTGGTATGTGTGTATGCATGTGTGCAGCAGAGGTGTGTGAGAAGCAGCCTAGGACAGGGCCAATATTCGTGTTAATATTTCTACTGCAGTCTTTTGGCTTTTGATAAAACGTTGACTAAAAATGTCAATAAATGAAGGTTTCGAATAACCACATATTAAAATGTGCAAGTCCTTTCTTTTGGAAAATGGTACATTTTGTGGGGGAGAGTAGCTAGGCTATCAAATGCAACTTTTATTTGGCTCATCTTCATAGTACCACATTTTGAAGACTTGGTATTTTACCAAGGTAAAATAAAACTATCAGTTATAGTAGATACTTTAAAAATGTCAATTTCTTTAGGAGAAAAAACCAAAACATTACACACTAAGGTGAGGTTGTGACTGGTGATGAGCCAAGAGTAAGAACCCAGATTTCCTTGGCCAATGAAACTCAGAGGTCCTCAATACAGGCTTAGTAATTTCCTCTGGCAGAGGGACGAAGCTCTCTTGCCTTACTCTGGCTCCAGACCCTCAGTGTCCTGAGTGGCTGAGCCCATTGTGCTGTCTTGTTGATGTGGTGAGGGGAAGAGCCCAGTCCCTGTGTTTGATTTCACTAATTACCTCACAAAAGTCTCACTGTTACACTACACCTTGTACCCTCTCCAGTGTCACTTAGCAAGTCACCTGGAGCTACAGCTACAGGGAAGACAAGAAAGAGAATCACTCACTTCCCCAGGCTCACGTTAATGATTTGGCCCCTAATCTGCCTCCTAAATGAAAAGCAAAGCTTTCTTTATATTAAGAAAGGTCCTAACAAGGAACTAACTCAAACAAGTTTATTGGTGAAAAATTATGAGCCTAGCCAGTGTTAACAATGAAACAATGGCCTGTGTAAATAATACACAGAACCTGTTCTTTCCTTGTTTAAAAAGAAAAAAAAAAGCAAACCAATTCTTGGTCCAATTGTATGGTGTTTTGAGAAAGTCTGGAACTTTCTCTTCCTCCACATCTGTTTGCTTGTATCAAATGTGTTCTGTAAGTGTGGGAGACAATCACACAGCAAGCTTACACACAGACAGCTAACAGCTCACACAGAAGACCCAGAGGAATGCATTGGGACAACTAAGCTGGCCTAGGAACAACAAAGACATACAGGTCACAAAGCAAAAAAACAGTGGGCAACAAGAGACAGAGTCACAAGGCAGCAAAACTTCTTCCCTCTGGAGAAGTAGACCACTTGCAGATGGGAAGAGGATTACAAGATTACATTGTGTGACAAAGCCACTGCATTCCCGCAGGAGCTTGGTAGGTCCAAGGCCAGATGCGATAATTTGGCTTACCCCATGACCCAGACTGTGGAATGCAATGAACACATTTGCTGACTGGCTTCAGGCCAAATCATCTCTTGCTTTTCTCATGTATGCTAGAGTGTGTCTTTCATAGACCAGTTCTAAGTCATCAAAGTGGGAGACACACAAGTCTGCTCAGGAACACCTCACATTCTCTATAAGATAAAATTCTGAATTTTCCAGAAGAGTAAACATGCTGTTTTGCCTCACTGTGGTCACTGATAAATTAGTACTGGTCAGTCTATTTGAAAACTGCAAGAAGCCTGCTGAAGTCACAAAATCTGCCTTAATCCCTGGTGTGATTAGTAATGGAGAGTTGAGAGAACCATGACTTTCATATTGTAAAGTCAGAGTTTCACAAGTCAAGAAGGAACCACAGGGTCAGGGGACCTTATATCTGTGGGTAGTTCCTATTGACAGAGAGTGAAGTCTGCTGCACAGCCTTGGCCTTTTTCCCAAGATAGCTCTGAGATACTTGAAATCAAGCACATGACAGTTAATCTCAGTTTGCTTCCATCAGAGGTCAAAGAAACTCTTGACCAATTCTATGGGACTGACATACAACATTGAAGAGGTTGCTGGTGACAGTGACATCCCATGTTTATCATTCTGAAATCTTAATACTCCACAAATTGACCTATGGAGTGAATATTCATTAAATTTATACCTTGTTTCATTGTTGAAACTGACATGTTGACCCTAAAATTCAAATTGAAATTCAAGGGACCCAAAATAGTCTAAATAACTCTATATTTATCAATTTTAAAACTTCCTCCAAGGCTGCAGTATCCGAAACAGTATAGTGCTGGTGTAAAGATAAACATAAAGACCAATGGGACAGAATACAAAGTCAAGAAGTAAAACTTCTCACATCTATGGGCAATTGATTTTTGACAAGGGTGGCAAGACAATTCAATGGGGAAGGAATAGTCTTTTCAACAAATGGTGCCAGGACCACTGGATATTCACATGAAAAAGAGTAAAGTTTGAGTCCCTTAATCATAGCGTGTTAGAAAATTAAATCAAATGGGTCAAAGAACTAAATGTAAAGCTAAAACTAGACTTTAAAAAAAAAGCATAAGCTTAAATCGTTGTGACTTTGGATTAGGCAATTACTTACCAAAAGCACAAGCAGCAAAATTTTAAAAATAGATAAACTAAACTTTATCAGAAGCTTTTCCACTACAAAAAGAAAACTGTCAATAAAGTTAAAACACACATACATACACAGACACATCTCAAAAAATAGGGAGGATAGCTACTCAGGAGGCAGAGATCAAGAGGATTGTCGTATAAAGCCAGTCTTGGCAAAAAGGTGGTGAGACCTCATCTCAACCAAAAGTTAGGCATATTGGTACATGCCTGTCATCCCAGCTACATAGAGAAGCACAAATAGGAGGATTGCACTTCAGGCATAAAGCGAGACCCCATCTCTAAAATAATCAATGTAAAAAGGACTAGCACTGTGGCTCAGGTTGCAGAGCGCCTGCCTAGAAAGCATGAGTCCCTGAATTCAAGCCCCAGTACTAACAACAACAACAAAAAAAATGGGAGGAAATGCAAATCATATATCTGATGAAGGATGTTTACCTAAATATAAAGAGTTATTATAACGCAACAATAAAGACAACCTGATTAAAAAGTTAGCAAAGAATCTAAACAGATGTTTCTACAATGATATACAGACAGCCAACAAGTACACAAACAGATCCTCAACATCACTAGCCATCAGGGAAACACAAAGCAAAAACACTAGGTTGGTTGTAATAAAAAGGGAGATGTGTTGGTGGGGGATGGAAGCTGGAAGCCTTCCATGTTGGTGGTGGGAATACAAAACAAGCCTGCAAGAACAACAGTGTTTTTGCTCATGATTTACAGACGATGAAGATGGTGCTAAATGTGCAAGCAAGCCTGTTTATCATGAGAGAAAACAACCTTCTTCCAGGACCACTGCTTGCTTGATAAACTTCTGAGCTAAAATCACGAAGCCACATAACTAAGGAGAAATTCTCAACCTGGGGTTAGAAAGTCTGTATCAGCTATGTTATGAATTTGTCATACTTAAAACACAATTGTAAGAAGGACAAAATTTTAAAACTCTTATTTCTAGAAAAGAAAATTTTGCATATTAACCTATCTATATTTGCATAGGAATATTAGTATTTACTATTTTGTCTCCCTAGAGTGACCCTAGTTATATTTATATCCTTAGGGTTTATTTCACACAGGTCTTACTGAGCTCTTCACAACAATTCACATTGTGTCCATCTTGCTTGCCTGTTTTCTGGCAAGAGAGCCTTCCATGTAAGCTCAAGGGAACTACCAAGTTACAGATTAATTAAACCTAGCAATTACATTTAATGAAAATAATGTGACTACTGGAGTCCTTCTATATTTTCTTTTTTCTGAAAAGTTGACTTGTGTGTGTTTCTTTGAGGGAGCAAAAGAACATTCCTGGGCATTAAGTTGGTGGGTTTCCCTTTCAAGTAGTGGCCCTTGACTCTCACCTGACCATCCAGGGAGGCAGCGGCAATGGCCTGTGGTGGGGTGGCAGCCGTCTGCGTGACTGCAGTCACAGCGCTCAGCGCAGCTCAGCCCATATGTGCCATCCTGCAAGGAAGATGGTATCAGAGACAGCAAGGAGAACCTGGGAAATCCCATGACAGTGAACCAAAGCCACTTAAATGCTTAAGCCATCACCCTTAAATGCTTCTCAGAAACATGTACTACAGCCACCTCTCCTTGTGCTTCCTGGTTCCTAAAATGTAGGTTCCAGCAGGTCAGAGATTTAAAATCGCCCAAATCCTATGTGTGACATAAACCAATTATGCCAATGTGCTGAAATGTATATACATGTAAATATACCACTTCTTTTCTTGTCATAGCCACAACTCATAAACATCTTTTGTTTCAAAAGATGTCATTACATAGCTCAGTATTCCCTACAATGCATGCTACTATTTAGTGAACACGGTGGGGCTCTAGCCCACATTTAAAAACCATGAAATTAAAAAAATTTTAGTTCTAATTGAATTGAGTTCATTTCCATAAATTGTTAATGGGATACATGGTACTATAAAGAAAAATGAAAATCTTTTGTTACTTTTCCTTTCTAAGAAATACATGAAATATTCTGATTGAAGAGCCTAAGTATCATTGGCACCCCCTCCTTACCCTGCCCCTCCCAGAACTTATGTTGTCACACTCATTTCAGGGTGGATGGTCCAACAGAAATGAGACTCCTGGTGAACATGCTCATTTTACTTATGGGAGAAGGATGAAAAGGGCTGTGTTTGCAGGGAAACTCTGCTCTTTCACCCCACATCCTGGAAATTGAAGGAGGATAACCTCCTTCACATCACCCTAGCAGTGATGCACAATCACAAGAGTGGGGGGGGGGTCTCATGAGTTCCAGCATTGGCAGGCAGAGAGTATTAGATAGCATAATCATTTGTCTGGAACTTTTTAAACTAAGAAAACCAATTAAATCACATTTTAGGCCTCAATAATGTTTGATAAGGCTGCATAGGAGTTAACTCTGATGCAATATGAACCACTGAACCTTCAGCCTTCTCTAAGTTAATAACACATCTAACTACAAGAGGAAAAGTTGTACCCTGACTTTGCTTTGTCCACAACAGGAAGTGAAAGGTGACCCTCTAGCCCATCTCCAAGTGCTGACAATGTGCTCCTTGGTCTGACAAGAGACCACAAAGCTAACTTTACTCTGTCCTGGGAGGTTTGAGGGCACAGAAGAGCCCAGGGTGGGAAACCTCTCTTCTCTGGGAAATGGGTTGTACTTAATGAGGCAAAGCCCTAGGAAAGAAGAGCCTCTGAAGAAGCCCTTTCTCTGAGGGTCACACTGTTATCTTGCTATCTGATGATGTCCTGGAGGCAGAGGACACACATCACTGGGAGAATGCTGAACAGCTCGAGAGAAGAGCACTACTCAGGCAGAAAGAGTGCTACAAATACAATAACGAAACCAGCCAAGTGCTTTGGAAAGAAACTAGGAGGTTTGCATTTCCCACTTGCACCCTCCATCAGCCTGTGGTATATTTGGTAGATAAGAATGTGGACCTCCAAATTAGGTCAAGGGAATGGACTGAGAGTTGAGCTAGGGAATAGGGAGATTTTTGTGCCTCCAGAGATATTTACATTAAATGATGCTGTTTCTAAACCTTTCATCACTTCAACAGACAATTCTGTGATACCAGTCACCACCCCCTTTTCAGACCTTTGCCACTTCCCACCCTAAAAAGGCTCACGATTTCCATTATGATGCGAACAAAATATTTGGAGAGCTGACAGGCATACACTGGGTGTTTGACCAATGTTGCTGACAAGCTGCCATGAAGAGATGGGTGTATAAGAAATGAAATGTTTGAGTGGGGGTGAAGAACCAGGATAGAAATAAAGGAAAACAAGGAAGGAATTCTCACAAAGCCAATCTAACTGATCTCCATGTCTATTCCTTTTCCAATCCCATGTCTACCTAAATTCTTGTAATAGTTGCTCAAGTTTGGTTCACACTCTATCACTTTCAATCAGGAACACCAAACCTTGGGTTTGGCCCAATCTTGGCTCTGCCCAGCCCGAGCAGACATACCTGGCAGGGAAGTTCGCACTTGTCCCCATGCCATCCAGGTGAACACGTGCAAGTCCCGTCCAGGGTGTTGCAGGCTCCCCCGTTGAGACACTGGCATGTTAAGTTACAGCCAAAGCCCCATGTGCCACTGGGGCAGCTGATGGAGCAGTCCACCCCATGCCAGCCTGCACAATAAGAATGTCAAAGAATGTGAGCAAACAAAGACACAGAGAGATTTGCTGAACCTTTCCAAGCCACGTTTCCCTGTAGACACATCTTGGAGATGAACAGCAGTGCCTCCCGGCCCAGCCCCAGCAGCAGCCAGCCTTGGCTCTGCCACAGACTGCCTCCATCAGAAGTGAACAAAGGCACCCCAGACGACTCAAGCAGCTGGGTGTGCTATGTGATCTGTCAAGGATGCCAATGCAAAGAACCACCACTGTGCTACTGAGGAACACACATGGAGTGGGATCACCGTAAATGGGCAGCGATGCACAAAGTGGAATGCCGAGTTTTGTTCTGAGCGGGAACCTGCAATATTTGTATAGAAGGGAGAGGAAGGTTTGTGTTTGAAAAAACAACCCTATCTTTGAAACAGGACCCCATTAACCATGAACAAAGTGTACTGAAGATCCTGACTGCATCTACAGATGGACATATTCTGGCCTAACATAAAATCTGTGCTGGCTGCATTTCTTGTTAGGATTCCAGACCAGTCAATTTAGGGGCACAGACACATGTCTGCTTGTTTATTCTTTCTAAAAGCACAGACTCACAGACTTCTAAAGCTGGCAGAACTTCGGTGTTCATCTAGTGTGAGTCTCTTTCATTGACCCATGAAGAACTCGGCCCACACAGGGTGAGGGGGGGGTGCTATGGTCAGTATTGACTTTTTGGCAGAGCTGGAACTACAGCCCTGGGCAGACTTTTTCCTTCGACTTTAGGGGATAACAGGATCAGGATCAAACAGAAGATTCATTCACCCACTCTTACCTGCCTTGCAAGTACAAGACCCATCCACAGGAGAGCAGACAGCATCATTCTTACAGCCACAGCGAGAGGAACAGTTTACACCATAGGTTCCCAGAGGGCATGGGGTAGAGCAGTCAATTCCCTACATCAGCACAAATAGCAAAATGCAGACTATTATGGCAACTGGAATCAAACCAACACAAATAAACAAAAGTATGTTTTGGCAATGCTAAAAAAAGGCAAAGTAAAAAATTATACATGTATATATATGCTTAGAGAAAGCTAAATATGCTTCTTCTCTAATTTTAACATACTATGTAACTTTAAAGTTGCTGTAATGTCAACACCACTATACAAATTTTTAGATATTCAAGTATAATACTGGCTGACTTATGTTTAGTATAGAATATTAAATGAGATCCAAAAATAGCCTGCTGCCTTCATTAGATTTGTCTTCAGAGCAGAACTAAAAAATAAACCTTTCATCCTTGCTCAGACAAGTAGATATCTAAAAATAAATTGCAGCTGTAAAATTACTGTCGATAAATATACAAACACAAATATGAACTATGCATTAGTTTCCAACATTTCTTCGACTTCCTGGTATATTGTGAAATATTACTAGTGGGTGAAACAAGCAACACTCAGCCAGCAACGCGATTCAATTTATCCAATAGTGAGCAGTAAACACAGAATTGAGCTACAAAGGTGACTGGAGGGCATCTCCTTAAATACACACAACATATAAACACACACACACACACACCCTACACCACACCACACCACACCACACCACACCACACCACACACAGGGACTCTTAAGATAAGGATAATTCAGGACTCAACCAAGGATTGTGACATAGGTTAGAAAACCCTGTGAACAGTCTCTCAGTTCTGTGACTTTCTGATCCACCAGTTCTACAATTTGTGCTCTGGAATAATCATTGGCATACTTCATGGCCCAATGTTATATTCTTAAAAATGGGAGGAAGTAAGTCAAGAGTAACACATTTTCCTTTAAAAAAAGATTGCTAACCTATAGCTAAGAAATCCAGAGATTGTGGGGAAAATTCCATTCGACTGATATACAGGCATATTTGGAGTATCTTGATTTTCAAAGAGACCTAAAAACTATGTGCAACTAACTATAAAAGGAGAGCACATAATAAATGCTGCCTGATGTATGATGTATCTTCATATTTCATGAGATCAAAACAGTAACTGTTGACAATAATAACTACCTACTTGCCTACTAGTTGCCTGTACAAACACAGTAAAGTAATTACTTAAGGAATAATTACAATACACCATACTTCCCGATTTAGTCTTATATTAAAAATCAATGACACATTTATAACTTTCCCAGCTTTCCCAGTTATCTTTCAAAGCTCATGATTAGTGATATCTCGCTTAGAACTTTTTTCTCTGTTCTCCTCATTAATGGGAATTATGTGAGCATATTCACTACACTTTATAGTAGTCATATAAAACATGGTATTGATATGCTTCACATCACATTCCACTTTTCCTGCCTCTAGGACCCAAGTCACTCACTTTGAATCCTGGTGCACAGGTGCACCTTCCAGCCACACTGTCACAGTCAGCCCCATTTTGGCAGCTGCAGATCTGTTGGCAGGCTTCCCCATAGAATCCAGGAGAGCATGTCTCATTACAGTAGAGACCCGACCAGCCTGGTTTGCAGGCACACTCTCCAGACATGGGGTGACAGCTGAAAGACATGGATAAAGGAATAGTCACTCTAGAGTAAACATGACACCCAGGGCCTGTGCAAATGTTGCTTTAGCCATGATCACTAAATGTGTGGTAATTCCATGCACAATCATTTCAACTTAATTCCCAGGCTTGGAATAATTTAATTAATTGGCTGAAATCAACATCATACTCTAGCAAGATGACTAATACAACCACATCCTTTTGTCTGAAATTCTTTTTAATTTTCTTAAATCAAAAGCAATAATTCAGTAAGTCAACTCCACGAGACATACTAAAGAACTCCATATAATGGCAATGCCAAATCAGTTAACACTGTGATGTCCAAGGAACTCCAAAACCAGTCAGCCTCTTTCTCCTCTCAGCTCCCACTACCTGGTAGCTGAACAGCTGTTGCTACCTGAAACAGCAGCCCCATTGATAGGCCAGGCAGCCAGCTGTTGTTCCACAGCAAATGGAGACATCAGCTGTGCTAAGATGCACATGTAAGTGGGTGAGCACAATAGAGCACTCTGTGGCGTGCTGGCTCAAAATATGTGCTTCTCACCACAGGAAAACCCTAACAATCACACCAGCTTTGCTGACAACTGTAATACTGTTTAAAGATAGTCTTCCTCCCCCACCATGGTGCTACAACTCTTCCCTTAACTAGGGCCAACAAAAATCTGCTGTCAAATCCAGACATTTGTTAAACAGCCTCCAAACAGAGGACTGTTGATAGTCTCTACTCTTGGAGAGAATGATGCCATAGAAGGGATGAAGACAGGATGTGATTCTGCTTCTCTCTCTACCTAAGTAACTTTAATGAAGGCATGCAATCTTCCTTGTCCAATATTCTTATCTGTCAAGTGAAGGTCTCAGCCACACCCCATAATCTCATACCCCTGCTCTTTTTCTCGCCTTCTCCTTTTTAGTCTCCAGAAACAGCTTAGAAGTTGAGAGCTTCATCCTTATTTTCAGGAGTTTATTTTAATATACTTTTGACCTCTGGTACACAGGCAAAGACCTAGGCATCGCCAAAAACATGCTCAAGACACAAGGCATGAAGAAATATCCATGTACAATTCTACAGCTGAGATGCTTTCTTGGGTATAGAAGGGTTAGATTCAGAAGACCAGGGTCTGAGCTCATATCTACTTAGATCAATACATGTCTACTGATCTGGTGTTGTCCTTGAGCAAACTGCTTATCGTTCAGTGAACACCTGACATCTCAAGAACATCTCTACCTTAACATGTAAAAATGAGCTTTTGTTCTTCCTCTCTTTTTTTTCCCCTCAGTATCTACACCCAGTCAGGCATCTGTATTTCTGTACATGGCATCACCAGTCCCTTGTTTACCTAAGAATTATTCTTTTGGATTATTTGACTTTTGACACAGGGTCTTGCTATGTAGCCAGGCTGTCCTTGAACTTATAATCCTCCTCCTTCCAAGTTCTGGGATAGAAGGTGTGTGCCATCACACACAGTTAAGAATTATTCTTGATAACTCCTTTGGCCTCATCTCCTATATCCATTTTATCAGTAGGACTTAACCATTCTAACTTCAAAATATATTTTGAATCTGTCCACATTTCTTTATTCATACTGTCACCATTCTATCCAGGGACAATGACATTTATTTCCCAAACCCCTAAATGGCCTTGCAAATTTTCTCCTTGCATCTATGAATGTCTTACCACCTAAAGAGTAAATCATGTCAAATTATCCTCCATAAAACTATCCAAAGGCTCCTCACTGCACACAGAATTAAACCCATACTGATTATTATAGGTACTGTGACTATATAATTTGTCTAAACAAATGTTTAAACATTAGGACAATAGTTTAACCAGACTGTCCTTGTGAAACCAGATATATGACCCCCCTAAATATAGCCCACATGGCCTCGTCATCTGGCCACCACCTCTTCTCCACTCCAATGATGGCATATCTCTCTCTTTATTACTAAACTCAACTATGCCAAATTTCTTTTAGTTTGTAAAAGTATCCAGTGTTTTCAACTTAAGGGCCTCCACAGGGTCTGTTCCATTTTCCTAGAAGGTAATTTCCCTACCTTTCCTTTAAAAAGTATGAGTCTTGGCTTAAAGCGAATTGCTACCAATTGCAGAGAATTCTGTGATATTTGTGATGCAGGTGTAAATGAATGCATAGACTGGCAGCTAACATTTACAAAGCACTGAAGAGAGCCAGCACCACGCTAATTTCCCCACATACATTATTTAACTCAGCCCTTTCAACCATCCTAAAATGGTAGACACGATCCCATTTTATAAATGAAGAAACTAAGACCTAGAAAGGGTAAGAGATTGGTTTGGTTTTTTTACACTGAACAGAAAAGAAGTTTGCTAGCAGCATCCCCTCCCCCCATCCTTTTTTGGCAGCAGTGGGGTTTGAACACAGGCCTCAAGCTTGCCAGGTAGGCAATCTTATTGCTTGAGCCACTCTTTCTGCCCTTTTTTTGTGATCATTTTTTCAGAGTCTTGCAAACTATTTGCCTGGGGTTGGCTTCAAAGTGTTATCCTCCTGATCTCTCCTTCCTGAGTAGCTAGAATTGCAGGTGTGAGCCACCAGTATCTGCCTGCTACCAGTCTTTGAAGGGGACTAAATATGAAATGGAATTGCTAAAATTTAGGATTTGGCATGGATAAAAGCAAGATTGTGAATTTAAAAGCAAGACTAAATTTACTTCAGTGAAAAGCAGTATTTCAAGTGATATATTAGGTAAAATAATTACCCTACCACTTCATTAAAGGAAAGACCTTTTTGGAAGAAAATATTGCTTTACATTAAAAAGTAGAAAACAGTATTCATAATGTAGACATACATGTTAGTGTAGGTAATCTGGGGCAGAGAAATTGGACTAGAGAGAGGCAGACAGAGAAATTGATATTCGATGCCCCCCAGTGAGTGGTAATATACACAAGGGTTCTCCGATTGATTGACACCAGAATTAGTATTCTACAATTTGTAATTAGATGTAGGAAGGCAGAGCACTTTGGAGGTATTTGATGGGCTCTCATGCAGACAGCTTAATTGGTAATGAGATTAACGTGTTGGTGTAGGCACAGCAGATCCAGATGGAAGGGTGATATGCTCAGTACCTGTTTTCAGTCCTTAGACAGATTGCTTTGTGTATATGAAAATGGTGATACACACATAGAGGAATATGTGTCATTTTACACATGCATATTACTAGATATACATTTTCTAGTAATTTTTCAACTTAATAGCTATCTTATAACATGAGACCGATACCATACAATATTGGCTAAAAATAAGAATGAGTCATTAAACTTCCTTTTATTCATTTCCTTAGATGTCCTCCATGTTGAAATGCAAAAGCAACTAGGTGGCATTGGCAAAGAGCATATCCTGATTGCCAAGGCTAGTGAATGTACTTATTAACAAGAGCTAAAATACATATTCCACGTGGAATCTGGCTAAATCTCAAACCTCATTTTCTTGTTCAAAATCATTTTCACCGTAAAAGTTAGTTTTCAGTTGAAAAGTCCATGTCATAGTGAAATGTCTTGGGGCTCAAAAATAGTGCTAAAAATGAAAGTACTCTATAATAGATTGCAAAATAAAAAATGGCAAAATTATTTTGCAACTTCTCCCATCAAGAAGTAGAACATATCAAATCTGGACTTGGTTGTGTGACTTTTTTTTCTTGCAAACAAACATTAACAATCATGATACAACCAAAGTCTGGAAGGTATATAAACTTTGGGGCTTGCCTATCTGTTACTGCCTTTTGAGGTCATTCACATTGTAAAGAGCCCAGGCTAGGTGGCTGGACACCAGAGACTCAGTGGCTCAGTCACTCCCTTCACTCAAATGCCAAATGCCAAACATGTGACTGGAGACATCCAGGACCAATCAGCCTCTGGTCAATTTGCCAGTTGAACACAGGAAGATCAGCAGAAGAACCACCAAACTGAGCCTGACCCAAGTAGCCAAAAAATTATCAGCTAATAAGTATTGTTTTATGCCACTAAGTGTTTGTGTTTGTTTGTTTATGATGAAGCAAAACCAAAGCAATATCAAAACTCCACCCAAATATGTGGCTGCCATATATGTCAATATCTACATTCATAGAACTTGAAATTTACATAAAGACCATGCAAATATACATTGCATTAATTGTTTACATCTCATTAATTATAAAGAAAGACTTTAGGATAAATATGTGTTGCGAAGTATATAATAGCAAAGCTCTACTTCCTTGATTAGATGAAAAGTGAGTAAGTTCGCCTTTTCTAAGCCTTTTGGTTCAATGGGAACTTGTGTTACCAGGAATTTTAAATGTAAGCTCAAGATACAATAATTAATAGATGACTCCAACTGTAGAGTCATATACTTCATATTCAACTAGTTTTTTTTAATTTGTGAAAGCTAATCTTTAAAAATAGATTTCATAGTTTAGGGAAGTATTCATAGAGTGTTTTTAACCTTATGACTATTTGATATATTTTATCAGGCAGATTTTAGTGTTTTTTTCATAACAAATGATTTTCATGTCAAATGATCTCAAGTATTTCTTTATGAAAGCATACATACTTAGTTACATGTGGCCTATGTAAAAAATGATTACAGTGTTGGCACCAAAGAACTCTCCACCTGCATCTGGCCACTACTAACATGGTATCCAGTTCCAACAAAACCAGCATGTTCTCTGCTTCTCCAGTTTTTCTCATAGCAGAGCTGTTATTTTGTATAAGTTTGCTATTCCAGTCTTATGCTGTAAGAAAGGAAGCCAAACTCATGACTTGTCTCTAATCCTGCTAGCTCCTTAAATATCAGAGGATTGAAAAACAAACCAAAGCCTGTAGAGAGTATCCACTTTTATTCCCCAAATGTTTACCTAAATTTGTCCAGAAAAGCGGTAATATTTTCCAGGGAAGAAATCCAAAATTGACTAAGGTAGCTTACAAAGTTACTTGAATCACATTGAGAATACACTTCTTAGATTTAACCCACTAAAATATATTCCAACACACACACACACACACACACACACACACACACACACACACGTGCACACACACTGCAAAGTCCTAAGGATGGCTTAAAAAGGAGACCAACCACATGCTTCTGCTTACATTAGCTTTTGAGCGTTTGAGATTTGATATGAACATGAGTTATCTTTCAGAAGTATAAATGAAGTAACATCTGTGCTGAATGCAAATAAAAGTAACTCTAGTGACATCTGAACTGCAATATAATGTACTACATTTTTGTCAGGTACGTGTTTCCAGAAGTCTGAAAACAGGCCAGGAATTCTAAGTTATGTTTATCTGGTCCTTGGGGGAGGAAAAAACAGAGTGGTGGGAAGGTGTTTTCAGGTGCAGACAAGGTATAGTAGGGTGAGTGGGATTGTGGTTTCCTCTTTTCAAATTCTTTGAGAGATTTTTGAGCTAAAAGGCCCCTGTGAGTTCTCTGTCAGAGTAATCAATTCTGGAATGACACCTCGCATGTGAAAGCCAAAAGTAAAGCATTTTTCTACCCACCCATTTCCTTACTTCCTCTCTACAGCCTTTTTCTTCTTCTACAGATGTGTTGTCAAGGAAAAGATGTCACAGTGAGAATTGCTTTTTTATATTTTCACATACTAAACTTGGCTTAACACCTTGTCTCTCTATTGTATCTTTGCTTCTAGAGAATGTCACAGTATCCCTCTCTTAGGAAAAGTTCTACTAATCATATCACATTTAATTTTTGCTAGCTGCCATTAATAAAAGAATTTAATATTCACCATTAACCATGTAATAATTTGAGCAGTTCCAGTGTGGGCCATCAGTCACAAAGTGAGAAAGTCTTCCTTCAACTTGGTGATTTCTGCCAAGGACTGCCCAGAGATAGGAAGGGTCTTAGGGTGCAAACCTCCGTGTCAATCCCTCCTTCTAACTCCTGGACACTGGGGTTATAACTTCATAGGACCCAACCTTCCATGGGTAGCCGACACTCACCTCTGAGTGTTGTCTGGGTGACAGGGGCAACGTTTGTCACATTTGATGCCATAGAGCCCCTCTGGACACAGGCGTGCCTCGCAGAGCTCACCAGCAAAGCCTGCTTCACAGAGGCAAGTGCCACTCACGTGGTAGCACTTCCCTCCGTTGACACACTGGCAGGTCTCAGCACAGCGGACTCCATAGGTTCCGACTGGACATTCGTCCTGGCACCTGTCAAGCAGATTAGCAAGTGCCATGTAAAAATAAACAGTCAATTCAAAACGGCCTTATTATGTACAAAATGAAATTGCTTTTTGAACTTTATATTATTCCACGGTTGTCCCATGACAAGTAGAAAAGCACTGTGATAAAGTTTTCTGGCTACAACAGTTGTAGTCGCAGTATTATGGCTGGTGAAGGAAGAAATAACAAAAATACAATAAAATTGTGAGGTTAGGATGTAAAGGGTGTTTAGACTTAGTGCTTGCCAAAGGTGTATCTAGCACTTCAGTAGGTACCATGAAAAGGAAAAAGAAATTACTCAAACATTCATGCCAGACCATAATTAGAGAATTTTAAAAGATGTTTTTCTCATTCCCAAGTGAAAACTTTGTGGCAAATTTAAACTAAAATTTAGTTCTCTTGGCTTTCATGTGGACATTAATTTTTAATCTCAACTATGCTTCTGCTCTATTCAAAGCTGACTAGTAATCATTGCTCCTCATTTAGACAGCTTTGTAACTAATGAGCAAAGTCCTCTCTAGACTTCAGGAATTTTGAGCTACCAAAATCAGGACTCCAAGGTCCTGTCAGTAGGTTATGAAGACTTGGAGTTTTGCAACACAAAATTTTTGGCAAGCTGGATATTGTCCTCTCTTGTGAAACAGGACTGCCAAATGGCAAGGAAAAACTATCATACTTCAAATTTTCCCTTTATTGTCTTTAGAAAAATGGCATTGGAGCTCTGTCCTAGAGGAAGGACAGATTCCAGGAAAGGTGAGTGAGGTGGGAAGCTGAGCTGTGCAGGGAATAGTGATGGAAAAGAGACAATGATCCAAGGATAGCACAAATAGCTCTTGGGCAAGCCAAGTTTCTCTTTGGTGAGGAGAAGTGACAGGGCCGTCTGCAGAAGCATGAGAGCTTTCTGACAAGGAAGAGGCAGACAGGGTTTCGTCCAGCAGGGCACTCACCACAGTTGGGTGTACTTTGTCTCAGCAGCCACTTCCCATGTGGCTCCCAAGTCATGCCAGACCCTGATCAAAAATGTAGGTCAGCACTGCATTTTTCAGTACAATGTTAGCAGCAAAGCGTGATAACAAATTTAAATATACTTAAAATAACCAGCAAAGAAGTATACTGAAAACAAAAAGCTTTTCTACAGACTTTGCATATTTTTAATGATAGGGTGTGATGACTGCCAATCCTGGGATTTTAAATGCAGAGGACAAATATAAAGGAATAGTCTGATACTTTTCTGGTTGACTCTGGCGCTCACATAGATTGACTGTGATGGAAACATGAGCAGGGCCTCCTGTAAATTTGGTTTTACAGATTCTAGAAATGTTCAGGTACATTTGTCAATATGCAAAATCTTCAACCTCTTAACCATTAGAGACGTTCTGAAGAAATTGAGCTAATACTTAGCATAAAATCAAGTATGTCCTAAAAAGTACACCCAATTTTAGATCAGAGTATTTTTGTAAAGGTGCTCATTATTTTTAACTGTAGGAAGCTTTAATAAGCTAAGTTATATAGTTTATTACTAAAGATGTAAAATTTAGAGAAAGAAATGCTGAGGTACAATGATTTGACCACATCATGGCCTCTGCTAAAGGTCAGCAGGCAACTTTGTAAACTGTCTGTTTATATTTCTTTGCAATCCAGTGCCAAAAAAAAAAAAAGATAAACAAGGTAAAATAATATCACTTTCTCTCTCTTACATGGCTTAGAAAAAAAACCCAAAATGTTAAGCTTTGGATTAGCTCCATGATTTTTAACTCTAAAAAGACAGCTCTAAAAGTGGTTGAAAGTGGTATAGATTGAGTCTGGGAAAGTATCTGTCACCACATTCCAGAAGACACAGTGTGTGTATTTTATCATATCTTGGCAGAGACTTTTTTTCTCTGGGAAAACAAAATGTATAATAGCTGGTCCTGACTTGTATTTACCTTTCTAACCTATAATTAAACATACTACCAGTTTCTATTATACATACAAAACAAATTCATTTGAATTTTCTTGCTAAAGCACCCATTATGTCAGCTTTACTCTTTTTTTCTGTCCGTGTTGAACTTGTAAGAGAATCCTGTTAATAATAGTTACATCTGCTTCCATCTACCAAGCCAATACTGTAGGCTGTCTTTCTAGAAGTAGACATTTTCCACCTTTTTTATTATTATTTTAATTGTACAAACTTACAGGGTACAGTGTAATAATTTAACACAAGTACATAGGACATTTTCTATCTTAAAAATAAGCCACTCTACCATGGAGTGGCTAATGCCTTTCTTATTGGTCCTTTTATCTTAAGAAACACCGTTTCCCAACATGTTTAATGTTGCTTTTGTGGGCCCATTTGGAACAAGAAGAGCTGATTGTCAGGAATCAGTAAAAACGGAAATTCATTTTCTTAAGAAAGATGGCAAAGAAGCAACAGACAGCAATATTCGCCATAGTAGCCATATGGGAATTTTGGATTTCTACTTTTAAAAAATTTCTAATAGTGCCTTAGAATTGGGAAGGATAGATAAATATTAAGCAGATATAAGCTAATAAAACACTATACCAGTTATCAAATCCATAAGAGTCAAGGAATTTTTTGATATTGTTTTGATTATTATGTTGCATCTCATAGTAACACAAGTAAAAGGAAGTGAATTATAGGAGTGAGGTAGCTCCCTCTCACCTTTGTTCTTTTAAGCATGTCCGGGGGGACCATGAATGGCCATGAATGACCAGAATAGTTGGGCCAAATCATGATTTATTGTGAAAGAATTGCATTCCTCGTTAAACCTGGGCTCCATGGATCAGTTGCCTGCCTTTCCAACATCTGGAACTGCTGCTCCAGGGAAATATAAAAAGAGCTGGGAAGGAGCCAACTTCCCCATGGTCCTAGAGACAGGAAAGAGCTCCTCATGGAAGACAAGTGCTGCCTCCCCTGATGCTGGCCTGCAGTGTCTAAGTTTTCCTCCTCTCATCCATATTGATCTTCACTATCAGTGCCATATGGAGCACAGGATGGCAGGGCTGTCCTGGGGTTCACCTTAACAGACTCCACTATTGAGTCTCAGATCCCTTCCATCCAACACTCTAAGTGCCCCTCATGTGCAAGGATCCACCTAAGACCATCAAAGGTCACAGAGTGGTTCTGTGGCAACACCGTTAGCATGAGGCACAGTTTCTTACATCTCTGGAAGAACTTTGTGAGGATGTGGAATATCCGCTCTTCACTCTTACTTGACTTCACCATATCACTTTTCCTCACCACAATATCCTCTTGACCTTTCCACAAACCCAAAGCCTCTTATTTGTCATCCTCCACTTAGTTCTGCCAGCCTGCAGGATGAGTGTTTGTTTCCCTGTGGCTAGGAGGTCCTTCCCACATCCTGGCAGTGTTGGCTGGCAGCTGCCTGTGGTGCTACCTGCTCTCTGAAGCAGCAACCCTCAGTCATAACCACTGCAATCCAGTCACACTGACTTCCCAAGAGAGAGAAGGGGCAGTTGCAACCCCAGCCCTCAGACTTCTTCCCCACACCTCCTGCCACAACTGCCCCACGACCATCTAGTATTTCCTTTCCTAGTGACAAATACACATAAGCTCCAGGATTGTTCCAAAGCCATTGATGTACTAACTTATTTACTTCTTATTAGAGTCCTGGAGGAAAGCCTGATTATCACCTGGGCATTGCAGATGAGGATGTGTCTGAGGACACACTGGTCTAAACTTAGGCTCCAAAATTTTTGTATATAATCATTACACCCTTCTGCCCCTCAAGTCTCTTTTCTCTAATTCTACATACATCCAATGGACTTGGTTATATAGTCTTCTACGACATATAGCTTAAGAGAAAATTAGAAGAAATGGGGTGAACAGAGCCCTGGGGTAAGAGCTTGCCATCTAATACAGAACAGTGGACGTAAGAACCAGGTGCTCACAGACACAGCCATGTGTCCTACTTCATGTGGGTCAGAGAACCCTGACGCCCCAGAGGATCTTACTCCACACAATCAGTAGAATATAATCACTAATATTCTTCACACAATGCTGAATCACAGGAAGGTACCCAAGTACACATTCCATTAGAAAATCAAACTATCCAAAAATGTAGGAACTAAATGGTCAACTTTTCAGAATGGCATATCCATTGTGGTTGGTGAATAACTGTTATTTTATGACTTTTTAAATACTTTCTCCATTATCTAATTCACCAGTGCTATCTGTAATTCAGTTACTGTAGATTAAATTAGGATACAATCTTTCAAACACAAATGCTTCTGGAATATTATATAACAGTTATGGACGCATGGTACGGAACATGCTCACTGAGCCCTCCAAATTTCCCTTCCATACATTAGGAATGGTAGAGAAAGACAAGAGTGTTCTTTACCGTTCTCCTGTGTATCCTGGACTGCAATGACATTGGCCTGTGGCAGCATCACATGTTCCTCCATTATGACATTGACATTCTTGGGAACAGTTCTTTCCAAAGCGACCCTCGGGGCAAGGTTGACCACACACTGTGCCCTGCATTCAAAGAAATTTGGAAAATTAGATTGGCCTCCAGCCACAAAAGGTCTGAAGGAAGGAGAAGAACAGATAGGAAAGAGAATGGGAAAGAGAGATAATGAAACAGGGCTGCAAGAAAATTAGATTAAGAAATTTTAGAAAACCTAAGGTGTTCTTCTTAAAAATGTTACAAATTTTAAAATGACTTATTTACTTGGTAGGCTCAAATTTCAAGATACATTCAAGGATGGCAGAATAGTAAAATTAAGAAAAATCCATATTAAAAACTGAAGCCTAAGATGCAGTTACATTAAATTGTATGGCAATGTAAGAAATTTATAAATCTTCTTAAGTGTTCTTCCTTATGTCTTACATGTGCAATAAGTCAACAATCCTATTGAGCATCTGTTACATCAACAGCAACATCTGGTGCAGATGGAGCATCCAAACGCTTTACCATATGTTCCAGAAAATACACATTGTCATTGGCTTCATTTCTTAAAATGTAAAATAATGTAAGGCTGGAATTTTGTGTACCTGAATTAACAATAACATTGCCTAAGAAATACTTCTGCAGGAATCAGTCTAGCCACTTACTTAAGAGGAAGAAGGCTTATTTTCAGTAGGTTTGATAGGCATTTCTGAGCTAGGATCAATAAGAAAGCTTATTTCCTGGGGAAAAAAATCGAGAGAGTAACTTTGATATTTCTCCTCAACCTAGAGGCTGTCCATTCTGTCAAACATGGTCATCATATTTATTCCAAACCTATGTGGATAAGAATAAAATACTGTACAAAAAAGTCAATGAAATACATTACTATTTTCTACTTCACTTAGCTACATAACTTGGGCTTGAAGCTTCTGACTTACTGGAGTTATTGTATTGAAGATATTTATTGGTGTTATAATTAGAACAAACAGCATATCCTACATAACAGGTATTTTTCTAATGTTTTTATAATGTTTCTAATGTTTTCAACAAAGCAATAGCTTTGTTGTCCCTCTTTCTGAAAAAAAAAAATTAGGCAGACTGTGAGCACTCTGAAATTGGAGGCTAGTGAACACCAGATGGTTTTGTAAATGTTTATTCTGGATAGCATAAGAAAATACATTTCCTCTAACTACTGGCTACCCACAAAGGCAGTTGGTGTGCTAATTAAGTCTCCTCTGGTGGTTTCTAGCTATCTACAAACAGGGAAAGTTCTTCCACAGACTCTTGGAACTGAAAAAGCCTTTGAGAGATGATTCAAATTAGTGCTTAGCTGAAAATCGTATATATACCAGGCACATTGCTGAGCTCTGAGACTCAAAGATAAAGAAACAATCCCTAGTTAGTTCACAAGGTGGTGATGGGAACAGATGTCAAAGTAGCTCTAATCTCGTCATTCTAGCAGAACATAGTATACTTAGTATAATGTAAAAACACAACTAAAGGAGCAATGTGCCAGGGGCCAGTGTGTGGTGAGCAGGGATTCCAGGACAAATTCTCATTCTTGCAGAGCCTGACTCTACTCATAATGGTCCCCTCAGAAACTTAGGGATGCTGTGGAAACACTGTGCAAGAATAAGGGCTAAGATGAACAAGCAGCATTAAGGACAATATTATTTCTATTAGTTGAAATTCATATGTGTGTACATCTGAAAGGAATGTTTATTCATCTTTGAAAAACACCTGAAATGATAGCATGAATAAAATGTTGTAAAGGAGAAGTATAACTTGAAAACTCAGAAAAAAATGACCTGAAGCTTTCATGAAGAAACATCTGTTAAGGCTCAGAGCTAGAGGAAATGGTGTAGAACAGGTTCCAGTGGATCTGTGGAAGGGTTCATCTGTCTACCCACTGGACTTGTGATCCAAGCCTGTTGTTAGCACCATCCCATATCATGAGCACCCCAGCTGAAAAGAAAAAGCTTCCAACTCAAGATGAGAGCATTTCACTGCCAATATCTACACTAAAGTCCTTGGAGTAAAATGCCTACATTTCCTTACTCAAAGAGGACAGAACTCTCTGGACACTGCCACTCTAGTAAAATTCTTCCCTTCAAGGACCAGTGCTGGCAAAGGTTGAATATGAGAGATGAAATAAGAGAAGGAATCAAAGATAATCTAACATCTCTCTTAAGACAAATAAGAAGTATTGGTTTTGCTCAGATTTAAAAACAAAAAAGGTAGACAAGGCCTGGGAGGGGTGGCACACACAATTACAAAGGAGGCATAGGTAGTAGAATTGTGGTAGGGGCTGGTCCAGGTCAAAAAGTGCAAGATGCTATCAAGAGAAATAACTAAAGCAAAAACAGTATGGAGGCATGGTTCTAGGGGTAGAGTGTGTGCTTAGCAAGTGGGAGGCCTTGAGTTCAAACCCCAGTATCATTCCTCAAAAAAGATAGAAGAGGAGTATCCTCAAGAAGGGCTTAGGAATGTGACAGGTTTGGTTTTATTAAATTGAGTTTTCTGGGCCTACTACAATCACCTCAATACTTCTCAACAACTCCCTATCATCCTCAGACACTCAATAAAAGGCTCCTCCTTCTGATTCCATTACCTTAGGGAGTTTCTCCACACTTTGCTTCTAGAACCAGGCTTTGGCCCATTCACCATGTCTGACCTTCACCCAAGACACATGGTCTTGACATCTAGAACTCTCCCTTACTTTCCAAGACCGTCTTTGGGAAGGATACTCCGGTTCTCCTTTGCTTTCATGCCAGCAATAAAGAGCAATTCCAGACCAATTCTACCCCCACATGTGGCTGCATAAACACTGGCTTTGGTGAAACCCAGGCAATTGGTGGTTTTGTGACTATGGGTTATTAGGCTGGGGTGCCTGACAGGATGTTGACAAATATACATCTTGGACTCAGGGATGGTAAGATCAAGATTTGGGATAATCAGCAGCTGTGGGTCTGCATGAGATTCCTAGAGGTTTGATAGTAAGAAATAAGGAAGATAGACGAAGACCTAGGAAATGCTGGAATGGTGTGGTGTGCACAAGAAAGGGAGACTGGGGAAAAGGGTTTTTAGGAAGAGAAGTGAGAGAGAGAGTTGTTAGAGAAGTGGAGGCCAAAGTGGTTATGGAAGGGAGTAGGCGATCAGCAGGGTCAAAGTTTTAGTGAAGTTAAACAGAACAGAAGAGACCTGGGTGGATCTGGCCATTAAGAAGTCATTTGAATCCCTGCAAAAGGAGCATCACAACACTCATGGAGAGAGATGGTGAAGACGAAACACATTTAAGTTCATTGTCAGTGAAGGAAACATTGTTCATTCACTCTTCTGCCTTCAAAGAGATATATGCACAAACCAACCTCCTCAGATTAAGAACTGGTATTATTTGCTGACGTCAGATTAGCCTAATTAGTAATGCTTTGCATTATGTATTCAACATGGCACTAAGGCTATGACATTGTTTTATGAGGAAAAGTTATCATAGCCTACTTTTGGGAAGTGTGGTAAGTCTTAGCTTCTTTTTGTTTACTCACACTAAGGGCTCTGTTCTACAAGACTGGGTACACTGGCTTCGATGTCTCTCCAGAGTTTTATGACTGGATAACATTTTCACATAACACTTATTCTGCTGAGAATAGTGTCCTCATAGACAAAAACATAGAAATGAGTATTAAATAATTCCAGTGTTCATCCGCCCTGGGTGTTATCTGTGAGACCAGATATTTGCCCCTTTTTTCTCTTTGAGAGAAATGCAAGGCAAATAAATGGCCTTCGTCTTTTTCATGAGGATCCTTATGTACTTCAAATCCAGGACAAAATCAAGTCACCATCTGCTCTCTTTGGACTGAGGATTTCCATTTTAAAATGGCTAGGTATTTCCAACTTGGGAATCTTTAATTATCATTGCTACTTTCTTCTGTGGTAAAGTACATTTTTAGCGCTCACTTTTGTGAGTGTCTTGGAGTGCATGAATTTGGAGGTGAAGTTGGAAAGGGAAGGAAACTTACCATCCAGCCAGAAGGGCAAGAGCATTCTCCAGTGACATGATGACACACTCCCCCATTTTGGCAAGGGCATCTCTGTTCACACTGTGGACCATGTTTACCAGGAGGACACAGATCCTCACAGCTGAGGAATTAAAGGATGACAGAGGACACCATTATTTACCCAACCACTGATGATCAGGTTCACAGACACATCAGCACCCAGGACCTTAAAATCAACACAGCTCCTTATTGAACAACTATTCATTACTTAACATCAAGAATATTGATCAGATTTGTTATAAGTGCCTTTGAGGGGTCACCCAGTCCCATCCTTGGTTTTGGAGTACTTTGTAATGAACCATTTGTGTTTGAGAGTGGCCACATACTCATCAGTGACAAGAACTTTCCACCTAACTCTTAAAAAGCACTTGTGCTCTGCACATCCATGTTTATTGTGGCACTATTCACAATAGCCAAGTTATGGAAACAGCCAAGATGCCCCAGCACTGACGAATGGATTAAGAAAATGTGGTATCTATACACAATGGAATTTTATGCAGCCAAGAAGAAGAACAAAATGTTATCATTCGCTGGTAAATGGATGGAATTGGAGAACATCATTCTGAGTGAGGTTAGCCTGGCCCAAAAGACCAAAAATCGTATGTTCTCCCTCATATGTGGACATTAGATCAAGGGCAAACACAACAAGGGGTTTGGACTTTGAGCACATGATAAAAGTGAGAGCACACAAGGGAGGGGTGAGGATAGGTAAGACACCTAAAAAATTAGCTAGCATTTGTTGCCCTTAACGCAGAGAAACTAAAGCAGATACCTTAAAGCAACTGAGGCCAATAGGAAAAGGGGAACAGGTACTACAGAAAAGGTTAGATCAAAAAGAATTAACCTAGAAGGTAACACCCACACACAGGAAATCAATGTGAGTCAATGCCTTGTATAGCTATCCTTATCTCAACCAGCAAAAACCCTTGTTCCTTCCTATTATTGCTTATACTCTCTCTACAACAAAATTAGAAATAAGGGCAAAATAGTTTCTGCTGGGTATTGAGGGGGGGGAGAGGGAGGGGGTGGGGGCAGGGGGGAGAAATGAACCAAGCCTTGTATGCACATATGAATAAAAAATAAGTACCCAGCATGTCCTGTTATAGAAACGGAAATGGACTAAGACACAGAGTATCTGGAAATCTTAGGGGTCAAGTGCCCGAGTGACTGCTTTAAAAAAAAATAAATAAAGTGAAAGCAGACTTTGAAAAACAAAAAAAAAAAGCACTTGTGCTATAGTTAAGTCTGCTTGTCTTTGTGTTTGTCCCAACCTCAAAGAAGATCAAAACATTTGCAGACATTCCCTTTGTGTACATATTCTTCATAATGAGCTTTCAGTATTTTCTCCTTTGTCATAAGGACCTTCTCCTCTAAGCCTTTGTCTTGCTTTCCTGTGCAATGGTTGCAAATTTCCCACAGCTCTATTCAATCATGACCTTGATGAAAACCCATAAAAGCAATATTAACAATTAAACAGTCTAAGATGCTCATCCAGTCTTCTGAAAATCAGGGTTTTTTAGGCTAATGCAGTTTTCTCCTTAGCTCTACTTTACAGACACTAACACTGCTAGCAGGACATATTTACCTAATCAACTACATTTTTTCCAAGGATTAGTTCTGTGATTTACAAGTGTAATTTTCTCAGTAAGGAAACAAGATTTTTCTCTCTCTCTTCCTTTTTTGGCAAAGTCTGCCTCTTCCTCTGTTTACTAATGGAAACAAATAGAAAAATGCCTTTCCCACAAAATAAAGTAGTAAAGGTCAAATAGTTGTTTCAATGTTCTCCAGAAAAATATTAAACTGCTTGTGTGCACATATGTGACGCATATGCCTTTTTATTAACAAAGAAGCAAGTATATCATGAGCATTGAATAATCCAACTAACCTTTTTAGTATGGGCCATGTAGCATCTTCTTCCTTGCCTCTTAAGGAAAGCAAGGTTCAAGGCTCTGAACGCACCAAACTTTATCAACGAACAGAACAATCCGGACCAGTAACAGCCAAGAAGTAGAAAGTGAATGTAATCATGGGAGGTTTGAAACAGAAACTCAAATCTGCCACTAAAGTCCCCAACTATTGCCATTCACACAACATCCTCACTCTCTACCTTCACCTCATTGAAGGCGAAGGCATGGACTCTGGTTGGACTGTGGTATTCAAGGTTAAATAGCAGTAAGGCTCAGTGACCATCACCACTCATCTCTGTATTTGTCAGGAGTCCATACTTGCCAGTGGCTATTCAGGCAGCCACAGAAGTGGAGGCACGAGGATTCAGGTGGCAGAAGCGATGCGAATGGAAAGAGAAGGTGTGTCTGCCATGTTGTTTGGCAGTATGTCACTTACAAGGCTCCAGTGTATCCTGGTGGGCAACGGCATTCCCCAGTGACGTGGTCGCAGGTGGCTCCATTCTGGCACTGGCATCTCTGGTGACAGTCATTCCCATAGGTGCCCTGCTCACAACGGTCCTCACAGCGCCAGCCCCGGAAACCTGCAGCACAGTGGCAAGCCCCCGTGATGGGGTTGCACAGAGCCCCATTTTTGCACTGGCACCGACTGCTACAGTGAGGCCCCCAGTGGTCACCATCGCAGGCTGAGATTAGGGAGAGAAAGTGA
Source organism: Castor canadensis (assembly GCF_047511655.1). Lineage (NCBI taxonomy): Eukaryota > Metazoa > Chordata > Mammalia > Rodentia > Castoridae > Castor > Castor canadensis. Next base: position 65,014,140 of record NC_133391.1, on the reverse strand, counting down.
GGATGGTATTAGAGTTTGGGTGTGGCTCTGCATAAGTTCCTCAGAACCAGCTTTTCTCTCCCCCTGGAGACCATGGCTGGATGAGCCCTCATTACCGTTCCTTAGCTGGGCACCCAGCTCCAGCACCAATCCATGGCTATGTTGGTGCTCATCCTTTCACTGCTCCACATCCTACCACTCCATGGTAGGATGCTTAAGCATCACTGCACATTCCAGATCCATGCCTTTCCTCTTCCCTAAATCCAGAGTAGGAGTTTGATGTGGTGAGAGAAATAAATGGCTAGCCAGGGGTACAAGTGGGGAGAGGAGGCTGGCCAGGCAGCTGGGAGCAATCAGCTCTTACAGGGATTTTTATGCATGTTAAGGTTTGGGTCACACCTTGTGGTATTGGTAGTGAAGGCTTTTAAGCAAAGAGAGACAGTGCAGTAGGATGCCTTAGTGGGATGCCTCCTACTATGTGTGAGAAAAGGGAAGAACGGGATTGACAACAAGAGACAGAGAGATGGAACAGGAAGAACAACGTCTTGGATCGGCTAGCAGGAGCAGATACCAGCCAGTGACAGCAAAGAGGGAGAGGGGACAAAGAAGCAGGGCTCCTGAGGAGCAGACTGAACCTCTAAGGAGGAAACTGTGGAACAGCTTTCAAAATGTCAGTCAAAATACATGTGATTAAGAAATACTATTTACTTCCCAAAGGAAAGATGATGTGGGGGAGGGGGATAGTCTAGTATCTTTGAATATAGTGTGACCTATACAAAAGGTAGGACAAACCTGAAACTGAAAATGGACAACAAATAAAAAGATAATAGGCATATGACACCAGGCAAGACAAAGGTGAAAGTAGCATTTGAAAGATATACTAAAAGTGCAACTTCAAGAAAAAGAGGGGTGGCTGCAAAACCAGAGTCAATGAGTGGGAAAGGAGGGGCAGAGAAGGAAAAATCTCAACCTAAAGATCCCAAAAAAGTATAAAGGGTGACAATAAAACACAGCCTATTCAATATGTATTGCCCAGTCAACAGTGTATTTATTTACTAATTAGATACCATAAAGATCACCAGGGAAGAGGCACCCTACCTATAGCTCTTAGGATAAATTACTTGCATGATAGAAAAAAAAAGTTTCATTTCCTGAAAAATCTGTAAGTTCAACAGATTTCAAATAAACTATCGTAAAAAATAAAAATAAAAACTCTAAGTACACAGCAAACAACTCATTAGAAGTGTAGCCTGGGAGTGGTGGTACATGCCTATAGTCCAGTTACTCAGAAGGCAAAGCTAGGATAATCACAGTCTGATGCTGTCCCAGGGCAAAAGAGCAAGACCCTATTTGAATAACAAACTAAAAACTGAATGACTGCGGGTGTGGCTCAAGTGATAGAGCACAAGGTCCTGAGTTCAATCTCCAGTACTGGAAAAAAAAAAGTAATGTGGTATTCATATCCCAACATTAGAATCCACCTTTGATATCTTAATATTAAAACGTTTAAATGAATAATTCTGTTTTTAATCAGTATGGCTTTGGTCTCATTAGTATTTTAATAAACACTTTAACAGAATTAAAAACAATGAGAATTACTGAATTTAATGCAGATCAAGAAGCAATTACCTAGGAACTCACAATCTTGTATTATAAAATAAGATTAGTGGTAATTCCAAAGTGAGATTTAAGCCTAATTGTTAGTCAAATCAGTTGTCTTCTTTACTGTGTGTAGAGATAGACCAGAAAAATATTTAAAAATTATAATTCTTTTAATCTAGGATCTTAAAGAAAAAATATTTTTAAAAGGTAGATGGTATCTTCCCTTAGATCTTTTTAGTCATCCCAGGTACAGAAAATTTTATCCTAATTTTAAGATTCTCCAAAGTAAATTACATGGTCTTTTGTAACTTGCTCCCTGGTTCATCAATCCTCAAGAGTAAGGAAAAATCTTCATTCCACCTAAGACAAATCCATTATCTCATCATTTAATCCTTTTTTCCCCTCCCTTTATCACAGTATAGTCAATCCAGTTTATCTCTGTCTTCTGTCTCACAAATGATCTTACTCCTGACATGTGAAGGCAACCTTGACTCTGCTCTTTCATACTTGGACTTATTTTCCAAAAGTTTATTCATTTCCACTCATCTTCCTTGCTGAACCCTCTCCAAAGTTTCCACATCTCTTTCAAGTTCCAGGCGTCTCACATACTGAGTTAAATACCTGTCCACTCCCCAAGTCCAAAAGAAAATTGGTTGATTGACACAAAATGCAATTTTAGCTAATAAAATTACCTCGATGAGGATATCAAGATCATATCAAATCATTTTAAACTATGATGGATTTGGACAGGGCTTTTTGAAATTATGACACTGTGATAAGAGTGGGTCCTCATGTTTTACAGAATATGTTTTATAAAAAAGGAGAGTGGTAGGAAGAAGTAGAGATACAGAGCAAACAGGGCCAGTCTCTATTCTCTTTCATGACTTCTTCCTACATCTTGTTCAACAATTTCTCTGAAAAGCAGTCAAGCAGAGACCAGATCTATTGTCTCAGAAGTGAACAAAAAAACTAGAGAGAAAGAGGCAGACAGAGAGGAAGAAGAAAGGAGAGGGGAGGAAAATCCTAAGACTCCTCATCATATAGAAATGAGTTTCTAACAAAAATTGATAATTATCAGCACAGAAAAAGAGTTTCGGGATTTTAAAGAAATATTATCATGCTGACATGGTTAATTTCCTGGCTGTAGCTAAGCACTTTGGCATGCTTTGAAGTGACAGCTTCCCTTCTTTTGGCTGCATTTTCCTAAAAGGCCACTGATACATGGACCTCACAATGTGAATTCTGTGCATTAACATGGGATACTCTGGCAAAAACAAAACCCACATATAGAAAGAAGTTCACAAGCAAATAGTCAGGAAGTAGAGTAAGTAAGACACAGCAGCCTGGGTTGAATTCAGGCACCACTGTGACTTCCTTTCTTTTCTTCACTTCTTAGTGGACTACTTGAACACATCCACTCTTAAATGTATCCCAGTGAGTTACATAGTCTACAGCACAAAAGCCAGCTTTCTTCCCTGAGTCTTATAGACAAGAGGCAAAGTTTGTTCCTTATGCTTAATGCAGAATTTGGCCAATTATCCTCAGCTCGAGTACCATGTTTCTACAGACAATTTGTGGAAAACCATCTGACATCTTTTACTTAACACTTTAATCTCAAGGAGCAGGAGTATCACTCCACAGGAAAAAGTAAGTGGCTGGTTACTGCCTCTTACAAATTAGAAGAAACTTAGTTAATATGGAAATAGCTTGAGTATCCTAAGAGGGGTAAAAAAGGAAAAGGAACAGAATTTTGTTTTAGATGAAGTTGAAAGGAACGTATATGCAGATGAGTGACTGATGACTCATTCAGCTCTGCTTGCAGCTTTTGCTTACCAACAGCTGGAAATGGGCTGTCGGATGCAAAACCCAGATTCATGCAATGTTTCAAGAGACAACTTAATGAGGATCTCAGACAGGCACAGACAGCTTGTGCTAATAAGCTCACATAATGAGTTGGAAACAAAAGGAATTGTAAGGTACTGTGTAATATCAGAAGTAACATCCATGTTCCAATCCTAAGAGAAATTAATAAAGCATTGGATCCTCCCAAAACAATGAACTCATGCTGGAACCCTTGTTTCTATATACCTTCCAACCACAGGTTACATTCATGGGCTTGGTGTTATAATTCATTCAACTAAAATCTATTAAGTACCTGCCATGTCCTGGAATTCAAAGATGAACAACAGAGAACACACTCTTAGAAGCTTTCAGTTTAGTGGCATAGACATCAAGTCAGTAGGGAATGAAGTACTATATAATAAGTAGTAAGGTAAGACCAGGGACAATGGGAAACACAAGAACAATACTTAGCCAGTGTTAGTGTGTCAGGAAAGTTTCTCCACCTAAACTAATTCCTAAGCTGAGAGCTAAAAGCAGAATGTTCCATATTCCAGTGAAGGGCAGAGGATTTCTAAACAGAAAGTAGAGGTGTGAGGAAGCAGAGCATGCAGAGGTATTACATTCAGAACTAATCATACATGCAACAGCCAAAGGTCCATGAATGACTTCTTGGGCTCCTACTCAATGACACTAAGGACATTGTCATCTTTCTTAGCTATGTGTATAGCAAGAAGAAAGAAACAGGAATGACTACAGAGTTAGGAAGAGAGAGTAGACTAGCTCTTTCTGTCCAACAGTCCTCTTCAGTCTTGCAAACACAACCCAGGATCTTCTGTCTTTCAGCCACATTTTGGGAACCCATTCTAACAAGCTTTCTGCAAACAGCATATCTATTTTTCCTGTCACTCACTTGACACATAGATCATGATTTCTATAAATGTTTGTCTGTTTCATATCTTCCAAATGAAACTGAATATCATATCATAGATGTTAAGACATATGGATGCTCTGTTTTGATCTCAGCAACTGTCAACAGAAGGTTTCAAACTTGAACAAACCTGTGACAGTCACCTGGTTGACAGTGATGTTTAGATGCATTCTTATTTCGGAGATGTTAAACTGTAAAAAGCTGTGCATCATGATCCCCAAGTAGGAAGAGAATAACGTTGAGACTGATAAAGTCATGACAGTAACCTTTCCCGTTGCATGGAAACCCACACTTTTAATCAGTCTTATAGAAGAGCAAACTGCCACATCTTTTTAGAGATTGCTCTGGCAAAGTGTGCCTAGAGCCCTTTGCCAATAAATTTTTCTTTGGGAGACTTTTTCCAAAAGAAATGAACTTTTAGGTATATAAAGACACTAATAATCCTAAATTGCTAAATGCCTAACTCATTAGCAATACTTAGGTGTGCTTGTAGACCCTACTCTAAGCACTTGAGATGGATTGACTCTGAGTGACCCAATGGAGTAAGTACAGTCATAATCCTTATATCATGTATGAAGAAATTGAGATCTATGTGACTTATTCAAAATCATACAGGTAATAAGGATTAAGCATAGACTTCCTACCTCCAGAGTCTGTGTGCTAAACCATTATATTTCACTCCCTCCAAAGCTACAAGAATGTTTATCTCAGCACTCTATAGTAACAAAAAATTGCAAACAACCTAATTTCCCAATAATAGGACACTGGTGAAAAATTGGTATAATAATACATCAGAATACTGCACAATGAAAAGTGACATTATAGAAGAATATTTAATGAACTGGAAGGGTATCTGCAGTATCATAATTATAAAAAGTAGATTAAAAAGAGTATGCACCATATGATCCAATTTTAGCAATATATTAGAACGAGCCACATGAAACTGCCAGTAATTTAGGCTAAAAATGGCCAAATACCATCTGCACATAAAGAATAACACCTTCCATGAGGCCATTCTGCAGTGAAATACTAAAATTATGTTTTAGGTAAATAGAATATCCCACTGTTATGATTCTGTCTAATATGATCCATTAAGCATAAGCAATGATAGTAACTCATCAGGCAAGCCTTTGGGGTTAACCAACTCAATATTTTGAACCACCGAGAATAGGAAATTACCTCAGTAGTGAGAACATAGAACATTTCTCAAAGAAAAAATTAAGTTCAGAAGATGGTCAGATTTAAAGAGCTTTTATAAGTTGATAATGATTTTATGCAAACCAGAAGCTAGGAAAGTCATTGTGAAAATAGTATTGATATCATTATCTTTAAGCATATTCTGATGTATGACTACACCAATTTTTTCACAGACCTGAAAACGAGGCCCTCATAATTCCTAGCACATGGCTAACATTCAAGAAATATTCAATAAATAAATAGAACTAAGAAGGAAGAGAACTATAACTTTTACAAGCAGAGAAACTCATAAAACCATCATAAAAATCCAACATGCATTCTCCTCTCCTAACCTACCTTAAACTCTCAGCCCAACTTTCATGCAAGGAAGATGGGTTGATGGTGTGTACTGGGTGTGTAATGCCACAATCACATGTACCATTATTAGGCAATATATGGCATTATTAGGGACATTATGAAGCTGTTTTATTTAAGCCTTGCAACCCCTCAATGAGATAGGTTTAATTATTCCAATATTCCCATGTACAATGTAGACTCAGGTGGCAATTTTCTCAGCCACTTGACCTTCAGGTATAAGCAAGGGGTCAACCAAACCCACACCTATCAATGTAATGCCTCTGATGCTGCCATCTTCTCCCTTACCATGCTGACCATTCCAAAACACTGGTGGTCATCAAGATAGGAAACAAGAACCAGTGCAGATTAACAGTTTATGCCAGCTTTCAAAGGCAAAATGTCTAGAACAAAAGTATCATAGCTGTTTGTCTGAGAAATAATACTTATTTGTCTAAAATGACAGTTCCCAGGCTTTAAAGTGTTAGCAGCAGGTTCGTTCAAATAGTTCTGATAAGAGATATCTCAACATGTCAGCAATCACTAGTCTGGATGAAAAACAGACAACAGGAAAAGTCGTTGAACAAGTGAAGATAGTAAAATAAATCTCTTGCCTTTGTGTAGCCAAAGGACAATGAAGGGACAACAGTTAGAGACAAATAGAAATGGCAGGTTGAAAGGCATCTGGAGGAGGGAATAAGGACATGTTAAGGCATTGATTCATATGAGCACTTCTTCAGCTGAGCAGGGAAGAAAGGACGAAATCATTCTGTCCTTAGGTGATGTTTACCATCAAGCTCACCTTATTACAGAATTCCCAGCTGGCTCATGGAGAAAAGGAATACACTAGACAGACTTGGGCCTGGCTGGACTGTGTCCACTTCGTAGGGAACCTTGGGCAAGTCTTTGACCTTTGTATATTGAATTGCATCTTTACAAAATGAGGGTGGTGTAGCATACAAATGACACAAATGATAGTTGTTATGTGTGACAAGCAACAGATCTAGTAGCAAAAGCAATTTTATCCTGTGGTATGCATACTGTAACACCCCATCCTGTAACCAGGGTTTACAGGCTGCTTTGGCTGAGGAGAACTGACTCCTCATTTGGGCCCATGAATTAACTAAAGGCAAGAAAGAGTTAGATGGTCGTGATGTCCCTTCTCTATAGGAATGGAAGAAATAAACTGACAGTGGACTGTAAATTAACCAGTTCTACAAGAAGGAAAAATTTTGGTTATAGCCAGCTTGCATGTTGGCCAGTATAATTTGATTACTAATTATACTAACATTCTTTCCCACTTTGTCTACATGCTGGAGAGTCCAAAGCTAACTCCCCTTACTTCTCAGTTGAACCAGGTAATCTTCTATCCCTTTTCTCTCTCTGAGCACCAGAGAAGTAAATCTGTCATCCAAAACATACAGCTTCAGAAGTGTGGCCAGTGGACATGCATTTCATCACACAGTCTAGCTGAGCCCCAAACTACCCTTTAAAAACTGGACATTTTCTCTCAGAAGTATGACAGAGCTTTGAGAGGTTGATTCTTTCTGCCCTGCTCTTTCTCTGACAAATAATAAACTTTAATTCCTTTTCCTAAAAAACTCTGCTCTTGTTGTGAACTGGCATTGAGGCCAGGGGACCAGCTTTTCAGTAATAACCCTGGGAAAAAGAACACCAAAGGATAATACCCTCAGGTAAATATGGAGCTGGAGCAACACAACTGACATTGGTTTGTCCTGTTTGTTTGTCTTGCATGAATCATTCATGCTAAAAATGTCAACTTGGTTCTCATAATGTGAATTTCAAAAATAAAATTACCCAGAAATTCTAAAAAGCAAGCGTGGAATAAGTTCAGGCCTGCAAAGAAACCCCACCTTACTTACATCCTATTCGCAACTGACAGGTAAAACTGGACTTGGAAATGTCCTCCTTGCCAGTGATTGTATTCCAGCAGCTCAGGCTTGTGCATGGGGCCAATAAATGTAAAAGGAGAAAGAAGCAAACATGGATTTCATAGCAATCGCCACCTTCACATAAAAAAATAGATTGTCAGAAAATAAAATCCGGAGAATCTTAGCAAATTAGAAAACACCAAATGATCCACTGACGTGATTATGCCTGTTTATCTATGCCATGGTTCACCAGCCGAGACCACAGAAGCAACCTGGAAACACATTGGGAACTATAAGATCCTTCTTTAAGGCAACTGAGTCTGAATCATAGAGCAATGGAAGTGCCCAGTTTTGAGAACTTGTGTTATATCTCAACAACCCTACCTAGCTGAATTGAACAGACTAGGATTTTTTAAAAATGTTAGTTTAATATTTCTGCGATACAAGTTTAATTGTAAATTATATGGAGTCAACAACCTTGGAGACACATTTTTACCAGATACTTACGGGGGGATAACAGGCTGACTCAAGCTTATCATGGTGAAAGAGACGTCAGTTTATAACCCATAAGTAACCTCACCAGGGTTGCTGTTTGAAGTAATGAAGGCTCTAAGTACCCTTAACATGTAAATGTCAAGTATCTATTAAAACACATCAAAGTCAGCACATTGACTTGAAAAAAGTAGGAAGTTTGCTGAGGTATTCTACATTTAATTTAACTGTAAGAAAATTCATGACTATAAGAAAAATTAAAAGGGAAGAAAATTCAACTCTGTATCTTCTAACATAGGCAAAACACAAATAAGTCACTTTCAAGAAAATATCTCTACAGAATGAATGTTTTTTTTAGAAGAGACTAAAATAATTTTCTGCAGTCTCAAAGGATAAAAAATGTGGTTCTTCCTGAAACATACACCCTTTCTTCTTAAGCCTTGGTCCCCTTTGGCCTTTTATCTCCCTATGATTTCATTCCTTGTGCTTCTGGCTAACAAGGCAGTAGTGTGTCTTTCCCTTTGTTATTATAAAAGAAAAGAATTGCATTCAAAACATCAAGCACTTTAAAAATAAAACAACTTTATAAAGCCTCTCCATCCATGAAGAAGAACAATAAAAATGCATTTTCCACATCCCCTGAAAGCAATAAACCCCCGTGTCCTTCACATGTCAAAAAGCCACCAAGAGCTGACAGGCGGCCAGCCACACTGGACAACCACTCAGTGCTACTTACTTAATTTTATTCAGTGGCCGAGACAGGGCTTAGTTCTTCTTTAAGAATGTTCCTTACATGAATTTTTGAAGCATGAACTGTCATTTTATAACTCCATTGTAGTATTATCTCAAATCATGAACCAGAAAAAAAGGACATAAAACTTTTATACTTTCATGTACTTAAGTATAAAAGTTGGTGTCTCTCCATGAGATCATATTGATGACCTATTCACAGTGCAGGAAAATCTCAAGGATATAAACTGGGCTCTGGGATTGAGTGAGGATTTGGAGGATTACATTTACTCACTGACGTCAAAAGAATAGTAACGACTGCGGGAGTTATCACAGGACGGCTGCTTTATGGAGTCCTGTCATACTTTCATTCTTTGGCTCATTTATTCTTTTATTGTTAAGAATTTTCTGTGGCTACTAATTCTATTTCTTGAGCACATGCTACTTGGTCCTAAGACAAATCCTTTGTCTGAAATTTCTTTATCTATTAAAGGAGACTGGACACGACGAGATTCATCACCCGAGATGTTGCATGCTCAGTGTTAGAGTGCAGAGATGCTGAAGAACAAAAGACCTACATCCATTGCCCCCTCCTTTCATTTACCTGTTGGCAGAGGAGAGAAGAGAGCATTAAGTACCCAGGTGTACCACTGTGCAAATCTTACTATCTTCATTTTGGACATGAGAACTAAAACATCTGGAGACTTCAATGGCTTAAAACCTCACAGTAAGAAAACTCAACCCAGAGCCCTCAATGCCAAATGAATGATTTGAAAAATTTAAAACAGCTTTCTTGAGAAAAAATTTCTGACTATGAGAGTCTACGTGGTGTGTGTGTGTGTGCACGTTTCTATGTGTGGTGTTCAGATATAATGTACAGAATTGCCCACGAGTTCGTTATCATTACATAAAATGTATACATCACTGTGCATCTTGCATTTTTCACTCAACACTACGATATTGAGACCTAACCAATCTTGACTCTTCTGCTCCTATCGTGGAATTCTACATAGCAGTTTATAATCATGGTATGCTTTGTCCATTGCTCGAATCTGCTGCCTAGCATTCTGCTGTATTAGGAGCCTCCCAATACATTTATCTTTTCCCATACACAGGCCAACTTAAGTTGTTTCCCTATTTTCACTGTTAAGAAAATACAAAGAATATATCCCCTCATACATCTATGCAAAGGTTTCCCTAAGGTATATGAGTAACTTATAAAGAAGTAGAAATTAAGTTTCTGGATCATATGGTCTCATATACTAAAAGTTTATTCTACAGATTGCAAAATGATGTCTAAAGCTACGGAGATAACTTATTCTCATGGGAGTACTATATGGAAGCTTCACTTCACATCCTTGCCAACACTTGGCATTTCAGTCTTCTTTACTTTTGTCCATTTGGTGGTGAAAACTGGTGTCTGCTTCTTTATTATGCTTTTCCCTGGTTGCTACAAATTCAAGTTTTGTCTCGTACATGCATTAGCTAATCAAATTTCCTTCCCTCTCAATTACTTACTGTATCTCTGGCCTATTCTAAAGTAGGGGTTTTCTTCTTACTGATTTGTAGGGGTTTGGATGGGCTTTTGCTTGTTGTTTTTGTTTGTTTTGCAATACTGGGGATTGAGCCCAGGGTCTTGTGCTTGTCAGACAAGCTTTCTACCACTTGACCTATGCCCCAGCTCTGATTTGCAGGATTTCTTTAGGTATTCTACATATTAGTCATTTGTCTATTTTATATATTGAAAAATCTATTCCCAACAGCTCTTCATATTGCTTACAATATCTTCTGTCTTAAAGAAGTTTTAAACTTTGATGCGGTCTAAATACTCTTAGTCCTAATGTATAGCATGGATAAATCTGCTATTTAGTACAAATTTAACAACACAAGGTTATTTTTAAGGAGCTTCCTTTTTTATATAAGTTAAAATTCTCAATTGAATGCCAACATCAAGTTCAAATCAATCTCATTAAAATATAAACTTTTTTTTGAGAATCATCTTCATTAGTTTTGTGTAGCAGTAGTAAATGCTAAAACCATCTGGTTTACAGAGGATTTTAAGATGAAATCGTTCATTCATGGGTGAAGAAGTATGTTCTTATAACCTACTGAAATAGTCTTTATAAGTAAGATAAATATTATCATTTTATTACTTTCTACTCTTTATTAGTTTTATATACCTTAAGTGAGTTTAATTTGTTCCAGGCCACAGTCACAAATTCTCAAACTCCTAAAATCAACAAGAATTTCTATGAATTAAAAGATTCTTTGACCAAAGAAGAAAAGAGAACAATTTGTTTTTAAAAAGTTTAATCTAAGGAAAATTTCAAGTATTTAAAAAAAATTTATGCATGGAAATATCACAAGGAAACTTCCTATGTAGCTACTTTTATCTCAAACAAGCAAAAATGTCATTTTTTTCTTTTTCTCTTTGTTCTTCTACAAAATCAGAGAACAGGAAAGCGGAATGGGTCCTTCCTCCACTCCCAAGGGGGGGGTTGGTACCAGTGGGAAGAGGATGAATATGGAGCAAAAAAGGTGTACACGTGTATGTAAATGCAAAAATGATACCTGTTGAAACCATTCTAGGAATTGGGGAAGGGGGAGTTAAAGGAGAGTGGTGGAGGGGGTGAATCCAAGTATGATATATTTGATACATTGTAAGAACCTTTGTAAATGCCACAGTGTACCCCAGCAAATCAGTATAGGAAAAAAAATAATACAAATTCTTTGGCATAGTCACAAACAATAAGATATCAGCTATAGCCATGATAGACCCTGGGTTATAAAAGAATCTAGAACAGTTAATTGGTCAACTAACAACATAGCCCCCCACCACCAAGACAAGATTTATGTGGTTCTAGTAGAATTGGGTGCTAGCCTGAATAGTAGAAGGAGGTAACAAGAGATTATAGAAAGACCATCTAATTCTCATCACTATTTCACTGTAAGCAGAGCAGTCAGGAAGTGCATTACTGCAGTCAGAAAATGGTTCTGATATGTCTATATGAAAGAAATTAGAAAGATTTGCAATCTAATATTTCTATCCCTTATATGAACATTTTTCTTTAAAAAACTGGGCTAAGTTATTTCTGCTATTTATTTGATAAGAGGGGAGTCTAAAAAAGTTAATGAAATTCTACTCATTGCTATGTGGTTTGAAATAATTAGCAACTTGAATTTCTTCACCTAATTTCTTACTGCTCATACTGCATTTGGGTACAAATTAATAGTTAAATTCAATATCATCACACAGAATATTCACCTTGAGGAGGAATATGCAGAAGTTTAGATGGCAAAATTATTGAGCATTCTCTGTTCACATAAAGGCTAACTTTCAAATGATTTTCTTAGTCTTGTGCCACTATTTCAAGTCACACCCCCAAATGAGTAATATCCTTCCTGCTTAACCTACAGTATTCTTTCTCCTGAGGGTGTGGGGTTCCCAGATACACATTTTCCGCCACATTTGGGGAAGTCCCATCTGATCTACCTAGTCTGGCTTCTACAATTTTATTGCACCTGCCAGTTCAAGGACAAGGAATCTTCTGCTAAGGATAACTGCATTATTGCACCCACCAACATGAATCCTGAAGCCACAGGAACCTGTGCTACTAAGGCCATTGAAGGAAAGATATCAACTCATGCCCTTTCCCTGGAAGACTCTTGGCCACCTCCTCTTTGACTCCTGCAGAAGCTTTGCCAACCTCCAACTCTTCTACTGAGTTGAAAGCACCTCATATCTCCTTTTTAGCACCATTACTCTCTTGGCACATTTATGCCATTATTCCTTTCATCTACAAATATTTACTGAATACAGTGTGCTCAGAACTGTGTTAGACATTAAATGATAGCTAGACTGCAGTGAATAAAATAGACAAAATTCTTGTTTTTATGGGGCATATCTCCTAGAGAAGACATGCCAAACCAAACCAACAAACAAACAAAAGCCAACAAAAAACAAGTAAACAAACCAAATATTCTCAGAGAGCATCATTTTTAAAAAGATAAAGCCAGAGTGTGACAGAAAACAGGGAACATTCTGTGACTATGGAAGTCAGGGAACATCTCTACAGATGTAAGCTCTAACTGACCAAAGGTAAGGAAGTCAATCACGTAAGGCTTCAGGGAGAAGGTGTTCCACATAGAAGAAATATCAAGTGCAAAGGCAGAAGTGAAACTAGTGTGTTCCAAGAAAGGAAGACAAAGGCTGAGCAATGAGATATCCTGAAAGGCATATGACGAAGAGTCAGGGAATGAGAGCAGATGATACAGACTTGGATCATAGAGTGTATCCCAATTATACCGGGAAACACCAGGGAGGTGGGGACGGGGAACAACACATTTTCACAAGCCATGCAGTGGAGCCAAGGAAGAAGCAGGGAGACCAGCAAGGACGCCACTACAATCACCAAAGGAGAGAGAATTGTGGCTTAGATAGCGAGAAGAGGCTAGATTTGGTTAGATTTTGGAGTTAAACCCACAGATCTGCTGAGAAATGGATGTTGCACCAAGTTAAATTAAAAAATCAATAAATGATGTGGAGTGGAGTTAAACAGCACAACAGCCCAGCTGCATCTTTCCAGCCATTGCATATGAAGTCACTAGCATGAATAATGTAAATAAATATCTATAGAATTCTCAGTGTGCCAGAAGCAATCGAAACCAGGCATGAATGGTACAGACATCCATGATCAAAGGTTGAAAGTAATGGGGGAAAAGAAGCACTTCATCTGGGCTACTGTCTGGAGAGGCACCAGCTAAAGTAAGGTGTGGCCTGTGGGACAAGATGAAATGTTCAAAGAGAGCTGCCCTAAATGTTGTTAAGTCAAAAGACTGGAGTGTGTGAAAAAGTATAGTGGAAGTCATCACTGTCACTCAAGTATCATTTACTTGTCTTTCTGATGCTGTGTATTTCATCATTTAATCCTCACAAGCACATGGAGCAAATGCTCTTATTCTTATTTTAATAATGAGGAAAGTGAGGCACAGAAACATCACAGAGGAGAGCAGCTAGGAGGAGGGCAATTCTTTCCAGGATGAGGATGGAGGAGTGGAGCTAGCAATTCTCTTTCCCTCCAGGTAGTGACCAAAGAATAGCCCAGATTTCAGACCTCTTGAAAACGGCAAAATCTGTCTGGGCCATCCATTAAGCAATTTGGGCAGTCCATCAGTGACACTGCCTTCAGGCGGTTGTGATGAACACTTCCAAGCTCTGCACCCCCCCCCCGCCATCATCAGTGTCTGCTCTCCACAACAGTGAACTAAATGATCTCTCACTCTTGTTGCTCCATCAAACCGATTTCTAAAGTAACTGTGACAGTGCGATGGGCGTGTTAATGGCTGGCTGTGGGGACTGGGCTCCCAGGGCCTTCTCTCTTCAGAGAGCATCGATCTCACTATTGTGTCTGGGCAATAGATCTATATGGCAGCCCTTGCTAGGGAATGTGTCAGCTTTTTGTGCCTTACAATTTCTGACCTGTAATATCTTTCAAATGTATTCCTCCATTCGAATGCCCTGCAGGCAAACTCTTATTACACCCTGCTGCACACACAGCACGCCTGCTTTGTGCAAAAGGTTATCAGTGTTCCTTTCATTGTACCTGAAAATGTTGGAGGTAGTCCTGCCTTGCAGGCATATTTTCACTACTTACAAGTACCAGAGATGCTATTAGTGACTAAATAAAACCCTGGCTTGGATTTTCTAGACCAAAATTAATTTCAAGTTTTGCTTCTATATGGCACTAATGAGAAAAGAAAGATAGCCTGGGGGACAAGCATTTGAAAACTATTTGATGGTTCTGGTTGCTGACTGACCTGGGACTCTAATTTGTGCTGTATAGCCATAGGAGAAGTACACTTCTCTATAGATGCTGAGAAATTTTTATGAGTAGAGTATATAGGTTAAGAAAACAAATGTATATTGCTATTCAAACAAAAGGTCTAAAGGGTTGCCAACACAAAGAAAGAAAGAAAAGTCTCAGGAATTACACATAAATGTTCATGAAAGTAAGTCATACATAGAATTACCTGCTTGGAACAGATCCTGAATATAAGCTGGCCCACCATTCTTAATATTAAAAATGAGGAAAGTCAGATTAGTGCCACTATAAATTCATCATCTCTTCATGTCCCTCGGGATTTACTTTAAAATTTGTCTGGTGGTACCCACCCTTGCTTTATCTCCCACATTGTTGCTGACTCCCTTTACTTTGACTAAACCTCCTCTCCAACTTCGGAAGACAGAATACTATTGTCTTAAAGTAACTTGCTCTGAATGAGTGGGATGTGAATCTGGCTCTACCATTGACCAGATCTATGAACTCAGGCCAGTCAATTCCCTGCATCCCCATTTCCAGGAATGATAATTTTAACCATCTCATAGTATACTACGAGCACTGAATAGATAATTTCTGTACTCTTACAATGATGCTTCACAAACACTAAGTGCTCAATAAAGAAATGTTCCCACCCTTATCATCACCAATGTGACCCAACTTCTACCCCCCTTAGCATCAACAGAGAAGATGATTAAGCACAAACTCCCTCAGGTCCTCCTCCCCATTGCCCACCAGCACCCTTGGCACCCAGAAACCTATCTGCATATGCTCTTTTCCTTCCTCATTCTGTTGGGAATGAGCAACACTCCTTGCTAATGCCTCCATCAAAGCCTAGGATCCCATCCCATCCCAGTGGTCTTCTCAGCAGCCTTGTTGCCTCGACTAAATGGTCTCCTCTCTCACCTGAGTCTCCAGCCTCTCCTTTTCTTTCACCATCCTCTCAGCAACTGAGTCATATTCATCTTAAAATGTAAGTGAAAGAAAACAAACAAAACCTTTTTCTTTATCCTACATTACTTCTTATATTTACTTATTTCTTTGGTCCTTTTTCATTGGTTTCTCAGAGAAGTTTCTGGAAAGGTAGTCTACACATTATCACCTTCTTTTCTTTACGTCCCACCCCATAGTAATCTACCTTCTGATCCCAGCATGAAACTAAGCCCTTCTTTGCCTTTGTCCATTCAGAAATCTTTCACTACCTTATCCAACTCTACTTAGCTTTCCTCAAACTTCCTCTTCTACTGGGCCATTCTCTTCCTCACAATTTCTGTCTACCTTTCTCCCAAGGTATGGGCTCTGTGAGGTTGGCAATAATTCCTCATTTGTTTCTTTATTCCCAGCATCTAATACAGTGCTCTGCACATGGTCATCATTCACTAAAAGTTCACAAAATGAACACATGAATGGCCTTCTTAGAATCATATAATTCATTCAATCTAATTTCAGGGAACGAACATTTTTTGTCCTCCAAGCACACGCCATGCACAATGGAGACTAAAGAGATGAATAACACATGGCCCCTGCCCTGCAGGAGTTGTTTATCAGTGAGTGAGAGGAGGAAAGGAACAGAGGATTGATGTTTGGACAGATAGATTGCTTGGGGGGAGGACAGAGAGAGAGAAAGAAGGGAGGGGAAAAGGAGACAGGTAAAACAATTGATGTCATTCATTCATATAGGCAAGGGTACACATTACAATGCCAATAAAAGTAAAATATGGGGCACTTCTTCAAAAAAAATCATTTAAATCAAATTTTAAAAGAAGCAATATTTTTGAGTCTAGTCAAATAAATCGTGATTTCATTCCAAGAGAACAAACTTTGTATAGTTCTCTGACACACCTTCTTTTTTTTTAGATACATATACAGAAAATCCATTGAGACCTGGGAACACCAGCTGTATCTTACAGGTAGGTAGAAGCCTGCCCTCCAATGACATGAAAAACAGTCCTATCAAGTCTCAAAGGGAAGCCTTTATAAAACTGCACATTTGAAAATACTTGTCAGTCTCTTAAGTCCCATGCATTTTAAGAAGCAATAAAAGATAGATGTGTGTAATGGTTATGAATTTATTACTATCTGACCATCTTAGACTCCTAATGTCGCTATAAGGTTTCCTCTTCTGGCTTAAGTGACTGGTCCTGATTATGAAGAGGAAATTGGGTTGCTGCTATGTCAAAGAAAGGAGAGCAATGTCTGGAGCTCAGGGATTCTCTGAAGTAGCCCTGAATGCTAGAAAAGGTTAATGTAAAATGTCAACAACCAAAAAAAGTCAGGACAAGTGGAAACTTGAGTCAGGGTTGAGGCACTCCACTAGGTAAGGATCTTTAAGCAGTTGAGGTTCTGGCTGATTAAGGGAAATAAAGAATGGGGGGAGGAAGAAGAGAAGCATAAAATCATAATTACAGCTATATTACCAACTGCAGAGGAGGCACGTAGTAGCCCTTAATATTGTCTACTTGTTTGTTATGTGTATGTTTTTGTTTTTATGTTATTTTCTCTTTTCCTTTCCATTTTGTTTTTCTTTCATATACAAGTTGATAGAAGTTAGGTTTAAAGGCATAGGATAAAGGGTAAAGTGCCTACCTAGCAAGTAAAAGGCCATGAGTTCAATCCCCAGAACTGCAAACACACACACACACACACACACACACACACACACACACACACAACCCGCCAAAAAGTGCTAGAGGCATGGCTCAAGGTCCTGAGTTCAAATCTTAGTACCATCAAAAAGCAAACAAGTTGATAAGTTAACTTTAGTATCTAGGAAACAGAATATTCAGTAGAACAGTGACTGAATTTGAAAAAAAGTGCTATACCTAGCAATGGATACACTCCTCTTAGGATTTGCATTTCCTTGTTTTGGAAGAAGGTGAGAGCAGGTTTACTTGGAAGTACAAAATTTTTCATTGATTTATAGGAATTTAAATGTGTGCAGAAGAAAGTATATGAGAAATGAGTAACCAAAGGGCTGGACTGCAACAGTTATTAATTTATTGTCTCCTAGCCCTAAATGTGTCCTTCCCTGCCAGTTCTATAAAAATGGGTACAGGTCAGCTGGGTGAATGCTAAACATTTTCAGTAGAGGGCGCTGGAGAGACGTTGTAGAAGGAAGGTATTTTCCATCCTGGTCTCTGTGTGCTAGCTAAGATGACTTCTGCAGTGCCCATGGCTCCTGCCTCAGCCAGTGTCTGCAACTTAAGCAGGATGCCAGTGGCTTCTCTACTGCCTGCCCCCATAGCACCAACAGTTCTTCCAGTGCTGTGTTTCTGCAGCACAGGGGCTTCTCTAGAATCAAGTTTTTGTAGCACAGACAGCTCTCTAGCATTCAGAGCTTGCAGAATACTGTGGCTGGCAACACACTTTAGTAAACAACTTTTCCCTTTTTTGTAGTAGAGTGCTTCTTGTAAGACACTTCTCCATGAAGTGCTTTCTCATATATCTTAATGGGCAGATTTCTAGCAAGTTTCAGAGGGCAAATTTCCAGTAAGTTCTTCTACAACAGTATTGGCAGCAGGTTCTCTGCCACACAGTGAGCTGTGGCTTTGCCCTCTCCAACAAGATCTGGACCACACCCCTTTGGTTCTTCCTTTTTGGATATTCTACCTCAGTCCTAGGGGTAGTGGCTATACCTTATATCTGACATTTCCATATTTTTTATAGTTCAACCTACCTATTACTAGCCAGCCCCTCGTTATTCCAATCTCCTGTTATAGTTAATTACTCTTTTTATTAAACTTTCTCCTTTCAACTTACTATGCATCCCACTAGTAATGAGCACACCCAAAACCCAGATCTTGGTTTCTAATACCATTCTCCACTGAAAGGAACCAGGGTGCCTTTGAAAAATGGCCTCATTTGATATCTACAGCAGGAAAAATAGATGAGCATGGATTATCTTAGTACCAGAAAGTGAGAACGTATTCAGAATTAAAAGGATGAGACATGTCAAAAGTATACAATGGCCAAAGTTGTTGTTACAATTTGAGCACCCAAATAAATGATGTAACATTGTCATAACCAAAATATCAAATAAATATAGATGAGTCCAAATTGATATAAATCACTGAGTAAATGGGAAAGAAGAAACAATTCTTTTTTAGATGATTTCAAATAACATAGGTAAACACTCCTCCCTTAAAGATATGGATTTTTGTTTTGTCTTGTGTTTTTGCAGTGCTAGGGATTGAACCCAGGGCCCTTCTATGCTAGACAAACTCTCCAAAAGATATGGATGCTTAGAAAGATGTGGATCTTAATGCCTGCCCTCCATCCCTGAGGGTAAACTAGACTTACAGACTTGCTTCTGCAGTACAGTGTAGGAAAGAGAAAAATAAGTTTACATGGAGAAACCTGCCAAACAATGCTTCAACCAAGTGAGGATGCCATGACTGATGTCATGTGAATATCCTGGCATGATGTTATGACAACTGTAGTCTAATCATTATAAAAACATCAGACACATACACATTGGGGACATTCTACAAAACATCTGGCAGTCCTCTTCTAGAAAAACGAAGACTGAGAAACTAGCACAGGCATAAGAGACTAGGAATATGCAACACCAAAGTGCAGGGTGGTACCTAGGATGGGAATTTGCAATAGAAAGAGGACGTTCATGGAAATAGCTGATGGAATCCAAAGAATAACTGGAGTTTATTTACTTCTAATGTACTAATGTTAATTTTGCAGTTTGGAAAAACTAGTGGTAATTTAAGAGGTTAACAATAGGGGAAATTTGGGTGTGGATGTATGGGAATTCTCTGTACCATATTTACAACTTTTCTGTAAATGTAAAATTGTTCCAAAATTAAAGCTAACCTAAAAAAATCATGTGGTTCTCTCTCCTGATTAGAACCTAACTGATACAATAAGCCAGTCTAATTATCAAAGTAATAATTTTATGGATTTAGCATGCATCATCAAATTTATGCATAGCAGAGAGAAGACCAAGCAGAGATTGAATCCTTGGAAATTAGGTTGCTTTACTTCTGCTACACAGTAGATTGCTGGAGCATATGTTCATTCTGGTTCCAGAACTATCTGACCAAGAGTAAATAAACTAAAACATTTTCTGGATTAGGGTAACTGCCACAGACAAAACACAGGTAGCAAAGCCCACCCAGTATGTGGTTCAGCTCATTTTCTTACGTGCTTTAAAATGGTGTCAAGAATGTTTTTCTCTGAATGTCTTTAAAGATTTCAGACATCTGTTCACGATTATCTACACTTTTTTTCATTATAAAGCCAAAGTTGTAGAAAATAAGCAAAAGTTTAAAATAGCATATGTTTCAGAATTCTAGTCTTCATTCAAAAATCAGTAAACTCTAAAATTAAACGACTATTTATTCCTAGAAGGCCCAAATCAGTTCTAGAGAGCCTGAAACCCCATGTAAGGTTTTGTTTTGCATACACTGTTCATCCCCATCCCTTTGCTTGAGGAAGCCTATAGTCTTTAGGAAACAAAGTATGACTACAACTGAAATTATTCCACAGCATTCTTGCCCTCGAATTAGTAACAAACCTCATTTTTCAAATGAAGAATACATCCCCTTTCCCCTTTCCCACTAGTTTACAATAATGTGATTTTTCCTCAAGATGTCTAGGCACAACTGGTTTTTAAGCTGGAACAGTTAATGAAAGCAATAACGTATTTGAGGTCAGTCAGCTAGAAAAATGGACATGAGCCAAATCCCACATCCCAAACGTTCTGCCTCAATGGCATGTGAACAAAATGCCTGCTCTCCAACAGAAGCAAAGCAAAACGCTGGTAGACAGTTACCTACTGGAATTGAGAAGCCTGTCAGGAGCAGAAACACACACACACTCACACACACACACACACACACACACACACACTCCCTGTATAAGGCACAATGAGGCTCTTTTCCCACTAAGCACTCTGTGCACATACACTACAAGGCTTCCCCTGGAGATGCTGCTCTGGGAGAGCCAAGTTCAAAACAAGTAGATCAAGAGTAATTGCCCCGACTCCAAAGTAAGTAAGTAAAATTCTTAAAACCAGCTTCATTCAAGTCCTTTCAGACTAATGTCAGAAAATCACATGACAGCAATGAAGACGAATTCGTGGTGTCATGAGAACCTGCTAATTTTTGAAAACTACTATTTCCTTGTTAGGAATGTAATGTTTTGTGTATTACAGTGGCTGCTCATTTTTTAAGGCAAAGAAGAAAGAAAAAAGGAGCAGGAAGTAGACACAGTTATGCATGCAGCAATAAGTTAGCCAGAAAACTTAAATTTTAACTGAAATTTATGAAAGCAACTGTATTATATAGCATTCTATCATTACATGTTGATGATAATTAATATGGGGTTTTAGGTACAGCCTGCTGAAAGTACAAAATACCATTTTAGAATTACAATCATAGCAAATTGAAGACAAATTATATATCATGTTATAATTTCATATAATCATGCATTTTCATTTATTACATATTTATCTCCCCAATGTTATCTCAGCATGTACTCATTATTTCCATCTCAGAATTTAGAAACAAATAGATATGTTAGCATCAAAAATACAAATTTTAGAACTGAGTTAAAATCAGCAGGTAGTAAATTTTAGTCACCAAGAAAGAATGATAGATAAATCAAGTTTTAAGACAGAAATTAAAATACAATAGCTATGCTACCACAACTGCCTTCCTAAAGTGAAGAATCTAAATTCTGGCCTTTTACTATGGAAAATGCATTCACATTCACAAAAGTATGAGGATCAGATTATTGCAATCTCCTTTCCAAGTACTTTTCTTTATACTCAATTAACAACAGTTCTATATATAATCCATGTACAGATTTAACAGGAACTGTCTGAATGAACTGGATTTGGAATCCACACCAGGTTCTGCTCAGGATGAAAACGGAAATGGTGGCCCAGGGTAAACTTCAGACAAGAGGCCCATAGAGCAAAAACATCTCGAGACAGACAGCAGCAGGTGGGAACTTACCACTGGAGCAGTTGGTCCCACCCCAGCCAGGCTCACACTGACAGGTGTTTGGAGCAATGCAGCGACCATGGACACATTTATCAGCACAGTGGGCTGTCAGAGAGAAAATCAATCAAATAAGGAAAGTTGGCACAAGAAAAAAAAAAGCCAACAACACAGCTGTTGCACATCCTAGGCTCAAGTATCACTTAAAAACAACACGCATGCTTGATAATTTTCTTCAATCCATTCCTCAGTCCTCTTAAAGTCTACTGAGTAACCAAACAATGCCCTTTCTTATTTTGATATCTCCAAATAAGCTCCTCCATTTCTTCTGTTTAATTCTACTTCACACTAAATTAAGGAAAAAGTTACAAGGAAAATTGTCTAATCCACTTTAAAAAAGATGTATCGGTGAGTACCAAATATATCTGCTTTGTTTTGGGAGGGGTGTATGTGGAAAAACAAACCACAGTGCAAGATATCAGGAATCCAGAGTGACAGAGTGGACCAGAAGGCAATTCCCTTTATATAATATATTCACCAGAAATGATGCTCAACTGTCTTTGCAAACACATTATTCACAACCATGACACAGCAGAATTGCACACCCTTTTGCTGTTGAGGAGAATATTTGAAAAATGTCACCCAAATCTTTGGGAAATATTACATCTCAATCCTCATTCATCAGTGATTATCTTAGCTGTGATCCAACAATTGAAGGCAAGGGAGCATCATCACCGACATGAATGCACAGATTGTCAGATGAGTGACTTCCAAAAGCAGGGTTCAGCTGGCTGACAGAAAAAGGCATCAACAATATACTGGGCTGTACAGTAGCCTTAGAGCCTGCACACTGGATATGTGTTCTTTAATATGCCTTGACATGTGATTAATTGTGAGAGCAACTTGTAGGAGTTTGGGGCTCCAAATTTTTATTTAAGAATGGGATAAGGTACTCTGTGCTTTAGACATATTTTATTGACTTAGGTCTTATTACAAAAGTAAAACATATTTTTTGCCCAAACATATAAAATACCATTAAGAAAAATAAACCTTATTTCCGTTTCCACAAACTAGTAACATTACTGTGGATGTTTTCAGGAGTTTTTGTTCTATGTACTTTTCTCCTCAAAAAAAAATCATCATAATTTTCAAATTGCTTTTGTATTTAATGTGAGAAAATATATCCATGTCATTAAATAGTCTTTCATACATTTTATCCACAATTACATATATAGTGTACATACTGTGTACAGTTAACATATATTATATATAATATACATACAAAATGAATGTATATCTAGATCCAAAATAGTGATCACATCTCAGATTGTGATCTTAGACCTGAAGAGACATATATAAGGGAAAGTCATTTTAGATGAAGGCAGAACAAAAGCAAGTAGTAGAAAGGAACACCAATGGACATGGGAAGTTCTGTTTGGGTGCAGTGAATGGGAATAGGAACAGTAGAGAAAGAACTTGAAAAACAAACTGTCAGTGCTTCATTCTGAGACTTAACCAGGAATAGTTCCACTTAAAGGTAAAATTTGCTACAAGAAGCTGCAAGCAGAGGACACCACAATGGAATAAAATGATCACAAGTTTCAGGAAATACAGTCTTGCTTGCTGTCACCAGAATAAGCCTGCAGAACCATGTGACCAAGTCACCAGGATGCCAGGCCTGGTGTACTTGGGATCCTGAACCAGAGTAGTTTTCTGACGCTAGAGTTTCAAGGAAGTAGTTGGTAACCTGGTAATACTGATTGAGACAGTTAGATATTTAATTTTAATTAAAAGCACAACCTGCTTATAGCATATGAACATGCCAGCCCTATAACATGCTGACTTATTTTTGCTGCTGAGTTAAGTCAACATGTACCAACCCTAGGGTTCAGTGTCTGCTTCCATCTCTATGCATCTGTTTGTTTGAACTTGTGGATATCATTCGTTTGTAATGCCACAGCTCTCTCTTACTGTTTCTTTAAAATTTAGGTATGCACACATCTAAAGTCAGCCACCTACCATACTCTAGTGTGCCAGGTCCAGGTAAATGTCATAGGAGGCTGGGCTAATGTGTAGGACATGTTTTAGATACTGAAACACACTGTGTCATCATACTGAGCTATAGGGTAGCAAGTGCAAGAGGAGTTTCCCCATCTTACTCAAGTGCTGGGACCCCTTGTTAGCTTCTCATTATCAGAGAGCTTTGTCTCAATTGCCTCATGAACTGGTGATATCTAGGTCTGAAGCTATTGTTAGTGTCAGTTTAGAAATGTCTCCTCTTTCAAGATATTAAAATATGCGAAGTTCTGTTTATATATCCTTAGAAATTTTAGAAATTAGA
Source organism: Castor canadensis (assembly GCF_047511655.1). NCBI lineage: Eukaryota > Metazoa > Chordata > Mammalia > Rodentia > Castoridae > Castor > Castor canadensis. The sequence continues at coordinate 64,990,012 of NC_133391.1, read as the reverse complement.
TAATATTTCTCTTTAATATGAGATAGGACTTCCTTGATATTGTGCATGTAAATCAAAACACAGAAACTGGATGTGGTAGCTGATGAAAGAAACTTCATCCATATCTTAAAATTCTAATTTTTTTGTTATATGCTAGTTTTCTCCAATTAATTTTACAGTGAACAAATGTTATGGAGTTAATTTATATTGGTAAAAATGCTCCTTTATTTTTATATCTTGGGAATCCATAAGATTCTATATGGCAAAAGAATTAATTCTGCCTCTTAAGAATTTGAAAATCTCTTGGTTCCCAAGAAGCTGGATGGAAGGAAGATGTTTGGATAGTGTATAAGTTTGGGTGGTCTCATTTTTTGCTTGCCCTTTCTTCTCATCTTCCATTTTTTTCTTTCTTTATCTTCTTTTTCATTTTCTTAGCATTCTTCTTCTTTCTCTCCCCACCAACTACTTCTATGATCTGGTACCATAGAGAGTATAGATTTAAATTTGATTTTAGTTGTAGCTGTGTTGGCTCATAACCCCATGGTCACCTTCTATAATTTCCACTATACCACACAAGTTGACTAGTAAGAAAAGGCTGAGCAAGCAGGCCTAGCATCTTTGCTCCAATATCAAGAAAACAATTATTAAAATGGATAAATAAATGAGTATGCCCCAGAGGGTAGAGAATCAGAATTGCTTATGCTTGGATCTCAATCCATTGCTATTAATTGTTCTTAGTTTGCCAATTCTGAAAAAAGGATAATAAATAAACTTCTATGTACAGAATTAAAGGAGTTCTGCTTTGGAATGCTTTCAGGTTGTGAAAAAATCATACAAAAGTTCTCATGTTTGATTCATGATAGGATAACTTTTTTGTCTTTATAAAGGAATTTGGGGAAGTCCAGTCAATTATAACAATTTTTTAATCTTGTGATGATAATGTTAAAGTATAAATTACTTTTAGAAAATTCTTGAGCTAACATTTGGCCAAAGTTTGAAACAAAATGGATCATTAGCAGAAAACACATTTGCCTGAAAGTTAATTAAGAATGGGAAGGGGAAATTGCTTTCCTAGTGATTTCTTTTTTCTTAATTAAAGCTCAAGCCAATGGAATCACCTCTGATCATTGAATCCTAAAGTCAAATAATGGTATAAATGATTTTCATGGTGAAGACACTTCACACAGCACTACGCCCTGTCATTCAAGTGCCATCTCTGCTCCATGCTCTTTTCTACCATCTATGGACTCTTATCTAGCAGCAGTCCTCACCAAGGACAAGATTGTCAAGAGCAAAGGAAAGCAACAGAGGACAGAGTAAGACACAGGACTCTGGTCCTACGATGCTTCAACTCACCAAGGGGCAGGAACACTGACTAATGAATCTGTAGTGACACTAACCCTGTCTAGGAGATCAGCTGAGTTAGATCCCCACTCTAGCCTCATCTTTCCTCACTCAGCTTTAGATGTCACTTACTCCGGATTGGGCTTCCATGACTAACATGGGAAACTGAGGTAGGTTAGAGATATAAATTAGCCATGTATAAAATGTGAAGGGAACTAGGAAAGAAGAAAGGGAAATGAGTTCACCTTAACAAATGTTTAAGAGCTCACCTCTCAAGCATAGGTACAAAAGATCCATCATAAGTGTGCTCTCCCCTCCATGGGAACAAAGTCATTTTACTCCTTATCCACATTCTTTCTTCTTATTTTTAAAAGGGTCATTAAAACTAAAATAACCCTAGCAAAGATGGTCTACCCAATATGATTGCTTTTTCTCAACTCTCTTTAGGAAAATCATTAGCCAGGCACCAGAGACTCATGCCAACACAACAGAAAAAGCTAGGTATGTGACATGTGCCTACCATCTCAACTACAAGGAGAAGCGAAAAACAAGAAGGCAGTGGTCCAGGCTGGCCTGGGAAAAAAGCTAGACCCTGTCTCCCAAATAACCAAAGCAAAATGGGCTAGAGTTGTGGCTCAAATGTAGAGTGCCTGCCTAGCAAAAACTAAACCCTGACTTCAAACCCTAGTACCACCAAAAAAAAAAAAAAAAGTCATTAAATATTGTAGTCTGTTTTTAGTAGCCTGAGACAAGATATAAGCTGAATCTCTACCCACCCTTACTCAGTAGCCTGCTGTAGGCACATCAGGCTGAAAGGGCCAACCAAGGCATCTTCTCCCCTAAGAACCAGGAGACAAGAGACATTGATGAGATGAACAGGGCATGTCTTTGAAGTGAAGACTGAGGACAGTCTGTCTGCCTAGTAGACAGGTGAGGACTGACATGATGACCCTGGAATCCACTCTCATTAGGCTCCTGTTTCAGCCTGAGTCCCTAAAGCCATTTAAATCCCATTATGAATGCCAGCGCTCTCATTCCTTTCACTTGTAAATACTTGGCTCTATACTGATAGCCATTAGCTGCAATCAAGTGTTTTTTCTTCTCCTACATATATTTCCCTTTGGATTTACACCTAGGGATAAAGAAAATGTGAAAGGAGGAGGGCAGACAAAAGACTCCTTTATAACCCAGTTATGTCACTAAACACAATTTGCACTATTGCTCCTAAAGAAATGATACAATAAATTCATTTAAACTAATTGGAAAATGATTCTAGGGCCAAAGTATTTCTTGAAGATAACTGTTGAATAGAAATAAGCCTCTAGCTAATGTATCTTTTTTCAGCAGTTCCTTTTATTCTGATGTTGCAAATAAGAGTGTCTTAAGTTACACATCTTGTTTATCTCATTTATTCTGTGAGTTGCTACAGAGGAACGTAGATTTTTAGAGTCAAAGGTCCCTTTACTGGACATCACTCTTGCATTTTTTTCAGGCTAGAAAAATGGAATAATTTCCCCTAATATTAATAGCTGGTATTAAAAACAGAAGTAGCTTAAACCTTGGTCTCTTGACTCCCAATGGACCAACACTTATGGTGGGTTTTAAAGAGAATGAAAGGAGAGCAAGGGTAAAAAGGATAGTAGAGGGGGTGCTGGTTCAGCTACTAAGGTAGGTATTCCATATGGCTAGGGTCCAGGAGTCTGAAGATTCAAAGGAGGAAAAGTGAGACAGCTAATAGAAAGTTGGCTTCCAGGTAAACTTTCTCCTTCCCATATTTTTGCCTGAGGTCAATAAACATGAAACCTTTACAAAATCTAATTACTACCACAACGTTCAGTGCAGAAAGGAATCTTTTTGTTTTCATGTTTCCAAACACTACTTTGTAGCCTAATATATTGTGCTTGTTTATAAAAAGGAAGGGAAAACTTTTCCTTCAGTTTAATATTTACTGATGTACCAGGCATGTTGCAAAGCACTACAGTGCATTCAGAGATGGTAAACTAGGAACTCTTAGTCTTCAGAGGAAGTCAGATATGAGAACCGAAACCAATAAACTCAGAGAACCATGGGAGATAATAACAAAGGTATTAGCAAAATGCTGTGAGAGCATATTAAATGATTCCACTTAAATGAAATGAATAGGAAATGCTACACAGAATATATTAGTTATCTCAGGCTAGGTAAATGTAGGGTGATGACTTTTGGGTACAGAGTTTTTTGAAATGATGAGTATGTTTAAAAATTGATTGCATGATGTTTGTACAACTCTGTAAATATACTAAAACCAATTGAATGGCATACTTTAAGTTGTTGTGTTGTATGATATGAGAATTATATGTCAAAAAAGCTGTCACAAAAATACTGTGAGAAGTGAGGAAAAGAAGTAACTAATTCAACTGAGGTGACATCAAGGAGAATCTCATGACAAAGAGAACATTTGAGCTAAAGAAATGGACACCTTTACAAAAAAAGTTTCAGGGAAGAGCTGCCTCACACTCCATCCTCCTTGTACCCCATCCCCAAAGTTGCAAAATTTATTTCTTAAGGGCAGGAATCTTACTCCACAGCTACCAGTGAACCACAAAAGTGAGTACATAGATGGATGATCTGTCATGGAAAGAGCAAAAGAATATTAGGAGCCTAAGAGTTTGAATGCAGTAAGTGTAATGGGAAATATATCCATATTTAAAATTCTTCTTCTTCCATTTCTGATAGGGCCTTGTATCTCTTCAGGACAGGTACAAGGAGCTATTCCTGGTGGTGTCTTTGGCAAACATTGCTAATCATTCACCCAATCTATTCTTCCCTCCACTCTTATTCACAGCACCCCAATTTTGCCAGGAACAAAAATGTACCAGCAGTGAACTACATTTCTTGGCCCTCTTTCTAGATTAAAGTGTCCATGTGGAAAATAGTAAAATTAGATTCAGTTGGAAAGTCCGGTTTTCCTTCTCTTCCTCCTTTTTGGTCCAAGAACAAATAACTAAATTTTGCAAAATGCATCAGACAACTCTGAGAAAAGGGACAAAAGAAAGAACCATGGAACCTTGTACTCTGAATTCTTTCCATGGACGAATGAATGCCATGCACAACCTATTTCCACACTTCTCCTCAGTTGAGGATAATAAAACCTAGTATGTATAGGTTTCTGGTTCAGATATTTATTTCATTCATCAAAACATGATTCCTAACTAGCACATTGTCCCTCTGGTAGGTATTTTGGGTGAGTTTATTACTAAATTAAATAAGCATCTACATTAGCAGGATGAACTGAGGGCCCACTTCTACAAGAAAGAGTTATAGAAATTCAACATTTCTACAAGACCTTTGAATTAAAGATGTTAAAAGCTAAGTCCAAATGAGATGGCCAAAAGCGAAATTAAAAACACTGCCATTGGTTAACCTCTCCCTGAAGCAGTATTTTAACTTAAATTATTATGTCAGAAGAGTTAAATATGTAACTATAAACCCTAAGACAACTACAAAACAAAAAACTTACATTGTAGCTAATACGTAAAAAAAAAATCATAGTAGAATTATAAATAATATTCAACCCAAAATAAGGTACAAAAGAGGAAAATGAGAACAAAAGACAGATGGGAAAAGAAGAATGCAAACCTAACCACATAACTAATCACATTAAAAATGAATGGTCTATTCATCTCACTTAAAAGGTAGAGATTGTCAGATTCCATTAAAAAAAAAAAAAGCAAGACTCCAGATATGCTGCTTATAAGAAATACATTTTAGATATAAAAACACAAATATGTTAAATGTAAAATAATTTTAAAAGACATGTACTAACATTAATTTAAAAGCTGGAGTAGTTGCATCAATACGAAAGAAGATTTTAGAGCAAAGACAATTAACAGATAATGAAGATCATTCCATAATGATCAAGAATTAAACTCATCAAAATAAGATAACAATCCTAAGCACCTGTGCCTCTAATAACATACTTTCACAAGCTGTAATTAGAAATTGAGGTAATTAAACTGACGGACTTGAATGACCAGTCTCAGTAATTGATGTAAAAAATAATCAGAAAATCAGGAAGATATACTAGATTTTTGTCTAACCGTTTCAACCTAATTGACACTATTGAATCCATTAAGAAATTTTTATTTTATCGTTTTTACACTTACTCACATATGTATACATTGTTTGGGCCGCCTCCAACTCCCCACCCCTATCCCTGCTTCTAGGCAGAACCTGTTCCGCCCTCTTGTTTTCCAATTTTGTTGAAGAGAAAGCATAAGAGATAATAAAAAAAAATAGTGCTTTTGCTAGTCTGAGATAAAGATAGCTATATGGGGAGATTCCTCTCCCTGCTTCCATGCACATGTGTATTACAGCCCACATTGGTTCATTTCTCCCAGATCTCTTCACTACTTCCTGGTCCCCTTCCCATAGTGACCTCTGCCAGTTTAAGATTACTGTATTTGCTCCTCTACAGTGAGCACATCAACCACATTCAAGTTTTAGGTTTCCTTCCCTTTCCCTATTCCCCCCATGCACGTTCTCCCCTTAGTGTGTGACCCATGTCCTATAATATTACTGCATTTGTTTTAGGTCTATAATCCATATATGAGAGAGAACATGTGACTTTTGGCCTTCTGATCCTGGCTAACCTCACTTAAGATGATGTTCTCTACTTCCATCCATTTACTTGCAAATGACAAATTTTCATTCTTCTTTGTGGCTGAATAAAATTTCATTGTGTGTAAATACATTTTCTTAATCCATCATCAGTAGTTGGGCATCTTGGCTGTTTCCAAAGCTTAGTTACTGTGAATAGTGCTGCAATAAACATGGGTGTGCAGGTGCCTCTATTTTCAGTTTTTTAAGAAGTCTCCATATTGTTTTCCAGAGTGGTTGTACTAGTTTACATTCCCACCAGCAGTGTATGAGGGTTCCTTTTCCCCCACATCCTTGCCAAGATTTGTTGTTGGTGGTGTTCTTGATGATAGCTATTCTAACAGGAGTGAGGTGTGGTTTTGATTTGCATTTCCTTTATGGCTAGAGATGGTGAGCATTTTTTCATGTGTTTTTGGCCATTTGGATTTCTTCTTTTTTTTATGGTGGTACTAGGGTTTGAACACAGGGCCTCACATTTGCTAGGCAAGCATTCTACCACTTGAGCCACTCCATCAGCCCCTGGATTTCTTCTTTTGAAAAAGTTCTGTTTAGTTCAGTTGCCTACTTCTTTATTGGTTCATTGATTTTGGGGGAGTTTAGTTTTTTGAGTCCCTGTATATTCTGGTTATCAGTCCCTTATCTGATATATAGCTAGCAAAGATTCTCTTACCCTCTGTAGGTGGTCTCCTCAATTTAGAGACCATTTTGTTGTCGTTGTGCAGAATCTTTTTAATTTCGTGTAGTCCCATTTGTCTATTCTTTCTTAGTTGCTGGGCTGCTTGAGTTCTACGGAGGAAGTCCTTGCCTATACATATTGCTTGCAGAGTATTCCCAGCTCTTTCATGTACTAACTGCAAGGTTTTGGGTCTGATATTAAGGTCCTTAATCCACTTTGAGTTGATACTAGTACAGAGTGACAGGCAAGGATCTAGTTTCAGTTTTCTGCAGGCAGATAACCACTTTTCCCAGCAACATTTGTTGAAGAGGCGCCTTTGTCAAAAATAAGGAAGGTATAGCTACATGGATTCATATCCTGGTTCTTCATTCTGTTCCACTGGTCTTCATATCTGTTTTTGTGCCAGCACCATGCTGTTTTTATTGCTATGGCTCTGTAGTATAGTTTGAAGTCAGGTATTGTGATACCTCCAGCATTGCTCTCTTTGCTCAGTATTGCCTTGGCTATTTGCCACAACAGAAGAATGTGTATTCTTTTTCCAGTGCACAAAGAATAGTTAGATCACATTCTAAAGAATCAAACAAGTCATGGCAAATTTTAGAAAATTTATGGCAAAAAAGTATGTTTTCTGATCACAATAGAATATACTTAGAAATCAATAGCATAAAACTATCTGGAAAGCCCAAAATTTGAAAACTAAATAGTGTGCTTCCGAATAATTCCAAATCAATGAATAAATCACAAAGAAAACTGAAACTATTCTGAAGTGAGTGTGGATCACATAATGCAATGAGCTTCTGTAGAAGCAGCATGTGGGGAAATTTTCCTAGTGCTAAGTGCTTACATTATGAAAGAAGAAAGGTCTCACGTTAATTATCACAGCTTCCACCTTAAAAGACCAGAAAATGAAGAGCAAATAAAGAAAAAGAAAGAACATAACAAAATCACAGCAAAAAATCAATGAAATAAAACATAAAAGCAAAAGAGAAAACTAATAAATCCAAAATCTGTCTTTGAGATCAATAAAATGGGTCAGCTTCCAGCCAGACTTACCAAGAAAAAGACACACATGTACAGTTCATTTGATGTCAATTTTATCTCATTAAAGCTGTTTAAAAACATAAGCAGAGTATAAGGAGAATGTGCAGAGAGGAGCAAAGAACTCCATAAATACAAAAAATAGGGCAGAGAAAAATAAAAGCTGAGCTAATATTAAAATACTGTACACAGTGTACCATTTTCTTTTTTGCAGCACTGGGAATCACACCAGAGCCTTGCACATGCTGGATCAACACTGTACTACTGAGCTACATCCCCAGCCCTATAGGATTTATTTTGTTTATTTATTTTAACTTCATTAGCATATAATAGCTGTACAGGGAGGTACATTGTGATATTTACGTATGTGCTTACAATATATCTAAGATTTACCCCCTCCATCATTCTCCCTCTTCTCTTCCCCTCTTCTTAGAACAATTTCAACAGGTTTCATCTATGAAATAAATGAATACAAAATACATCCACTGTATTCACCTTCATTCCCCCTTTCCTTATGCCCATCCCCCTTCCACTGATAGTAACCCCCAAAAGACCTATTTTACCCTCCTACCCTTCATTTTTTTTAAGTTTATATTGATGGCCCAAGGAAGTTTTGCCTTAGTACTTCAAGCCTGTATATATCATGCTTTAATCAAACTCTGTTACTTGCTCTTTATCACCATCCCAACCCTGAAGTTTTGAAAACTGACTGTGTCATGGTGAAAAGGTTCTCAAATACCTATAAAGGCATTGGCTTTAGACACACTCAAGAAATATATTTGGGGAAATTCTAACATTAAAAATCACATTGTGATGTTCTACTAAGCTTTTACAAAGTAAATGACTTACACTGAAAGGAAAGTTTGTGTTGAAATAGACTATTGTAATGGATCCCCATAAGAGATTGAAATACCATCTGTGGAGTGTAATCCTATTCATTTATCTGAAAATGGAAAGAGTTTCAGCTTAATTCTACACTTGCATAAGCAATGCCTATTTTGGCCGCAATTCTCACATTGTGTTTCTTTATGTTGAATCGGATTTGAGTAACGTAAGTACTATGCTTCTAAAGAACCAAATTTTCAAAATGGTAACCAATGCCGGAATAAACTTTAGTTTGCTTAGTAGAAATTCCTAACAGCTCAGCCTACAACATGTCTGGTGATACAACCACAAACTGATTGAATTTGATGAGGACCTAAAAATGGTACAAATACAGTTTAGAGAAGAGACCAGATTCAAGACAAATTTTTCCCTGCTGATCCTGCCATGCCTATGCCCATGAGGAAAGTGCAAGAATTCTACAGGAAGTGCCACCTCAGGCTCTTCTGTTTTTAGAATGGCATTTCTCTCTGTCTGACCACTCTCTGTGGAGCCTTGGAATTCTTTCTTAACTATTCTTTCTACAGCGCATTTCCACCACATGCATCTTCCCTGGTCTGCTCTATTTCATCCTGCTGACACTTGTTTCCAGACTCTCTGCTTCCGATTATCCAGCACATCTGAATCACACATTAGTAATAAAGGCTGGCCCTAGAGAAATTTCAGAGGGCAGTGAGGTCACAGTTGGGTTACCACTTTTCCCGCTCAGTGTCCTTGCCCTCCTCCCCTTTAGTGGTGGCCCTTGGAAATTCCCTTTTGAACTCTGGGCCCTGCAAGCTCTTTCTACTCTCCTTTTCTGTCTACACTGGCTTGAAAATAAATGGAGTCTTTGTGTCCAAGGGTCAATGACTAATAGTAACAGCTAAGGTTATATCCCTTGTCCAGAACCTTTGCTTTTTAGTATGAAAGCCTTAAGCCCAATATATAAATTGAATGGTAGAAGTTCTTCAAAAAAGGACAACAAAGCAGGCCCTAGAAACTTTTGTTTTGTGGGATTTTCCACAAAAACCCGGGGAACACAAACTCAAATCCCTTCCGGGACCAGATGGATGGATAAATTAGAGGAAAGTTGCACGTCAGGTAGGGTCTGGGGAAACTGATTGTCATCCGTCTCCTGTCCAGTACCACAGGAATGTCAAGCCAGTATAATCAATCTGCTGATTCTGCCATGGAAGATGAAGGTCCCAAGACACTGTCTGAACCAAATTATAAGCCAGGCACAGTGGCATGTGACTGTAGTTTCAGCTACCCAGGAGGCTAAAGCAGGAGAATCATTTGAGCCTGGTAGTTTTAGGCCAGCCTGGGCAACCTACTAAGTCCTCTCTCAAAAAAGAAAGAAAGAAAAAGAAAATCTAAAACATGATTGTACATCAGATCCTTTAGCTAAAACCTTCTCTTTCTTCACCTGTTAAAACAGAAGATTGTCCTTAAAAAGACTGAATCCCTTAAAGCAGTGCTTTCTAAATTGAGTAGGTTCTGAGTACTGTTTGTTCCATCATGTTCGGTGGGGGAGAGGGAGGAAGAGAGAATTCCACGGTCAAGTAAGTTTAAGACATGCTTTTACTACAAGCATTCCCGAGTAATAAATTAGAGTAATCTTCAAGAAAGGGTTCAGCACACAGCACTTTCCAAAGTAATTGGATAATACAGCAATGAATTCCACAGGAAGGATACTCCATAGCTCACAAGCACAGATAATGCTAGGACTAAACTTGGAGGAAACCTGTTCTCCTGGAATCAATAAGTAGGTTCCACCTGTGGTGGCACATTTCTTTTGCCCCTCAATCCCATACTAAAGGTAATAAATTCGCTTAGTTATTGTTTGTAAGCATAAACATCCATTAGTCTGGCACCATGTCTTTAAGCTTGCCATATCAGCCTTTGCCATTCCAGGGCCTAGCTGGTCAGGCAGTACTTCCTTGGAATGAAGCTGTCCTCTTAAACCAAATTCAGAAGTCTGTTGTTCTATGTGGAAGTTCTCCTGGATCTCTAGATGATTTCCCTCAAATCTTCTAGAATCATTTACCTTGGAAAAAAATAGGTCTGGAACTTAGGATATTCCTACAGCTAAAGGAAATAATGTCAATGCAGGATTGATTCTGTTGATGCATCTATTTCTCCCTTTCTCCCTTTGGCATCTCTGTGTGTGGTCCAGATGGATGGCCTAGGTTTACCACTGGCTTATCAGTAAAAACGCTTGTAGTCCCATTCCAGACTAAAAAAAAAAAATGCAACTTCTGTCACCACCTGGCCACGTCAATGTTGTGTGGTTGTTCACTTAGGTCAAAATATGGTTTTTTCCATTATTTTTAAATTACTTTGCCCTCAAAAGATTTCAACCGTAGCCCAATAAAAATTGCTTCTCAGTCTGGGCTTTTATATTAGCTATTATCTGTCCCTGCAAAGGTATTGCATAAATTAGCAGGCCTGTAAAATTCCTACCTGTCCTGCAAAGATTGCAATTTCAGGAACTCACTTTCCAGAGATAAGGTAAGGATTTTTTTCACTGTTTCCTTTCTTCTATTTTCCATGGGACTCTAAAGTCAGGCTTTCTTATGCAAAAACGAGCAGCAGGCATGATTTCCGCCTGATTAAATTGGGGCTATCTTGAATTCATAGTGGATTTTTTTAGATTAAATTATAGTTTCTATTTATAAAATCCAAGTAGTAAGGAAACATTAACAACAGTACAACAGCAAAGGTGTCCTGCATTATTTATTAGATCCTGTCTTCACTATAAGCAGAATCCAATCACCCAAACATGAAAAACAGAAGTTTAGGTTGCAAAAGATGTGTGGGAAAATTGCAATATCTGCTGGTGTGGTGTGTGGACAAAGAGCCTTTCCCTGCATTTACTTATAGGTGCCTCTGAGCTGCATCGGACTCCATAGCAACCGTCAACAGGGTCCCTATGGAAACAGGAAAAAATCCACTGCCAGTAGTAGGAAGGGCATCATGGGTAGGTGTACTTATGAACTTACCATCTGATTGTTGTCTATAGCCTAGCCTAACAAGATCATCTCACTTTATCTCTACTCAAAAAAAGGCTCCTCAAATGGAGTCTACAGACAAAGGTTTTTTGAAAGTATTTGACAAGATCACAACATTATTATTAAATAAGCCGGTGAGATTCAAACACACCCAGAACAGAAGGCTGTATCTGCCTTGAACTTAAAAGTGGGGTACTCCTCTTCTCCTTCAGCTCTCACCTTGCTGCCTAAATCCACCAGAGAAGCCCCTCTCTACCTGAAACAGCCCTTTGCCAAAGGCTGAATCTTCATGTTGCCCAGTGATCCAACTCCTGAAAACACTGGACCCACGGCTTTTCAGCAAGAAAAGACTCAAATGACACAAAGCCTGGATAAAGGATGACTTATATCCTTATCTCATCTCTGGAGATGGGGAGTGCACCTAAGTGCAGCCCTTCCCCAAAGCCTTGTCCAGTTGGCCAACATGCCAAACCTGCAAACCCCACTCCCAATTGGACCCTCCTGTGGCTAAGACTGGGGCAGAATGTGGTTGTTGAAAATTCTTTTTCATCCCTTAGACAAAATGTGAACAATATGATCCAAGTGACGCTGACAAATATTCCTGCTCACAAAGAGTAAACTAATTTTTCCTGGGAAAACTGCAAGAATGGTAAATACGAATTCTCAGTTAAATGGCAGAGGTAGGTATACTAGTCACCCGTAGCCAAGTGAATGATTTTGGAGCCATAGTTGGTATTTTCATGGTTTAAGAGGTCCAGAATGCCACAGAATGCAGATGGTCTCTTACCATCTGCCCAATGGTGGGGCACTCAGGTGACCCACTACCACTCTGGATCACTCTACTCTTCCTTTCTTAGCCCAGACATGGCCCCAGAATCCTTCTAAACACAATGTTTCAGGAAGTCACTTCCAAGAGATGGCACCCCCTTTCCTAAACAGGAAGGTTTTTGTTACTTGTAGTCTAATATAACAATATTCCAATACAAAAGAAAAAAAAAGAAGAAACAGGGTAAATTGTATGGATTATATAGCAAACAGCCTAATGTGGTTCTCCAAAATGCTACCTGTGGCCTATAAGGGTCATAGCAGGAAAAGAGCCCAGGGTAAGTGAGGGGCAGGTGTTTGTAAGCCCTTGCCCTAATGCCTGGGTTTAAGCCCCACTTGCTTTCTGAAAGCATGACATTCAAACAAGAGCAGAGTTCATCTGTGGAGCTATTTTTTTCATATAAAAACACCAACCACAGTTCCAGCTCCTTAGTTACCTACAGCCAGTTCAGTGTTACATAAAGTTGGCCAAGTTAAAAATCAGCTGTGAATATTTATTCACTGCTCTGATAATTGATTGTCACACTCCTCTCTGCTAAGAACAGGAAATCATATACAGTGCAGTGTGTGAGAGTTAAGGCTTCTTATTTACGGTTCCAGAGTTCTCTTAACAAGTGCCAAAGACAGGAGGGCACATCCATGGGAACTGATCTTTCACCATCTAAGCTGTCCCACAGGGCAAGAAAGTGGGTGACCCAGTCCCCAAGCCTTTTTCCTCTGTCTTCTTTGCAAATCACACAGCATAAGTGCCCCATTAGAACATTAACTCCCAGTTAGTGTTTGACTTCCAACTAAAAAATATAGAGGAACAGACTTGAGTCTACCCCAAAGGAAACAATAGGTCCTTTCCTTCATAGCAGCATCCAGCAGGGGGAAGAGAAGCCATCCAGGGCAAAGAAAATGAGAACTAGGCTGAAGAAAGAACCCCTGGACATCTATCTCCTTTGTCCATTCATGATTCTGCTGCAGGCAGCCCTGCTTACAAAGATCTGCTTTCTCTGCCATCAGCCAAGATGAAGCCAGGGGCATTGGAGTGAGAATGTACAGCTGTCCTTGTCCCTGGATTTACCAATCCCTCCCCCAGAGGACAGTTGCCAACTTCCCACTCTGCTTCTTCCAAGTCCCACGTAATCAAATCTATAGGCAATCTCCTATTTGCTAAGAGGTCAGTTTCCAAAGATGTGTTTGGGAACCTCCAAACATATTTTCCTGAAGTTGTAATGTTGAAGATAATGGTTAGGTTCCCTAGGGCCACCTCAAAGTTTCATTTACTGGAAAATGTTCCCAAATGATCTACAGTACTGGGGACCATGAGTCTCAACTCCTTCCCCTAGTCAACACATTCACGTTTCAGTTTGACTAAGAGCTCCTGTCACTGCCATGAGGTCTCTCACAGAGAGTAGGGAGCAGTGGGAGGAGATGAGAGACAAACCTGGCCCCCCAAGTTAGCCCTGGAGCTCAAACAGTTGAGGTCTTGGGAAAAAGAGGCCCTAAGGAACTTGGAGTTGTAGAGGTTGGGTGCCTCTGTGCTGATGAGGGTAAGTGGCTTGGAAGAGCCTAGACCTGCTTCTGGCTTCACCCCTTGTTATTCAAGGCTTAATCTCAAAATTGTCTGCTTTACCAGTCCCCCAAACAGCCTATTTATCTTTCCTTTTCCACTATCACCTGTTGTTTTCAATCAGTCTTTATGTGTTTCTGAAAGACGAATCATCTCACTTTATTTCCTAACCTGCTCCTGACCTTTAAGCCAATATGCAAATAGCTAAAAACCATAAAGATTTAACAAGATCAGCACTGCTAGTTAGTAAGGAAATGTGAAATAAGGTAAGGTGTTTGTTCCCCCCACCCCCAACAGATCAAAAGCAAAAATAATACCTAGTGTTGGTGAGAATGTAAGGAAATAGGCATGTAAGTTTTTATAACCTATCTGGACAGTCTATATCAAAAAACATTAATATGTGACTAGGTTGTTCTTGTCTCCTGATATCTATAATCCTCTTTGCATAGGAATATACTAGAAAGATGCCCTTGCAGCTTGGTGAGGCCATGCAGTTAAGTTCTGACCAATGAGATATAAGAGGAAATGGGTCACTTCTAGGAACCTTTTTTAGAAGACAGCTGGCATGGCCATTTGACTCTTTCTCCTACCTCTTTCATCTGTTGCTTGAAACCTAGATTAATGTGTAGAGGTCAATAATGGTATATGAAGATAAAAACCATCCCATAGAGATGGTGGAATAAAAAGGTAGAAGTTGCCTGGGCCCTCTACTGAAGTCAGTGCCCAATTATCGGTATCTCATAGCCAACTCTAATCCCACATCATACAATATGCATGCCCTATGCTATGGTTTGGATATGGGTTTAGTGTATTCTGTCAAAAGGGGTTTGTGTGTTGGAGGCTTGGTCCCAGGATGGCAATTATGGGAGCTGGTGTGAACCTTTAAGAGGTGGGGTCTAGTAGGAGGTCCTTGGATTGGTGAGGGTATGTGCTCCGTAGGATTGTGGTATTACTCACAGTACCCTGGGCAGTACTTATGACAGGGTTGTTGTAAAGCCTGACACTGGAGCCACTTCACCCCTCTGGCTTCCTGTCTGGTGATATGACTGATCACTCGCTCCTACATGCACTCCTACCATCATATAATGCAGCCAAGAGACTCTCACCAGGGCTGAGTCAATGCCAGTGTATGGTGAACACATATAAGATTGCTGTTGTTTGATGGATTGTATTGTGTTAAAGTATGGAAAATTGTTGTAATAAGAGTTATTAGATAGTGTGTGTTAGGACATAGAAACCAAGCCAGAGAATGACAGGCCGATATGCAAATGAGCCAACCCTAAGGTGGCAGTGCCAATAGCAGAAGCTATGCAGTCACCACTGGGTATATAAACTCAGAGCCGAAACCCAAACCTCACTAGCCTCCCAAATTCTGGAGACCGCACTGTCAGAGCCTGTCCAGAGCCTCTGACATAGAGGCAGCAGCCACTTGAGAGCATGCCCCTTCTCCGGAAGACACTGGGTGTTGCCAGTGAACTGTGAAACCAGACCCACAACCAAGAGTGGCCGAGAGGATTCCCTGGAGCTCTGCTGCACTCCCCTCATCAGCTGAGAAACCATCCCACGGTGAGCAAGGCTTGGGGACCAAGCCTGGCTGGCTAGGGTAGCAGAGGACAGGTATTAGGATCCATGGGAGAGTGCCGTGTAGATTTGTTTGAATAAAATCCTGTTCTCTGAAGTAAGAGTCTCCTGAGTACTGCTTACTTGTACTTGACTGGTAATGAACCATAAGTGCTTGCTACAGAGTGCTATTCCCTTGAACCTCCAGAATGGTGAGCTAAATAAACCTCTTTTCTCTATAAAGCAGCCTGTCTTGGGTATTTCATTACAGTTACACAAAATGGACTAGTATATTCTTTGTTGTAGAAATTCTACTTAAAATAGTTTATTTTATGAATTACTTATATGTGCAAAGAGATACACATATGTATCCACTAAACTATCTAGGTGGCTAACATTAGAATATATCAATACAGTAATACTCAACCACAAAAATGATTAACTTACTAGTCATGTAAATTAATGACTAATTTATTAGATGTAATGTATTTATAAGGAAATATATCCAGAATAAAATATTTTGATATAGTGCTGCTGAAGTGAGCAATTCATAAAAAAATATAAATAACAAAACAAGTTTAGCAAAGTATATGCATGGCATAAACCTATAAATTATTTTGTGTTTAAAGAAATGGAAAAATATCTTTAAAATTACACATCAAATGGGAGGACAATAAATAATTTTTCACCTGTTTTTCAGTTTCTTTACAGACAACAAAATGGTTTCTGTGAAAAATAATTTTAAAAATTTTTTAAAAGCTCCAACAAATTCCTGTCTTTTTTGAAGTAGCCTTGGTCTTTTACTTCTAATAACCAAAGTGATACAGGTGGGAGAGAAGCCAAAGGGGCTTTCCCTTCCTTCCACAGTCTATATTTCACTCCTACCCTTCTGTGTTGATAAGGGTAAAGGGCTTGGAAGAGCCTTCAAGAACACCAAGAGTGGTTTGGTCCTTGAGACTCTCACATGTCTGCTGATTGGAAGGGAAGAGAATGAAGAGAAACAAATGGAGGAGAGGAAAAGGGGAAGAAGAGAACCGAAGGAAGAAAGGAGTGATGGAAATAAAGAAGAGGAAGCAAGGAAGGAAAAACAGTGAGGAGGAAATAGACAGTACAGACAAAATCGGAGTATACATTAGGCTCATTTATGCTGCACATCTTTTTACCTTAGGAACAGGATCAGAATTCTAAATTAGAGAACTGTAAGGAATATTGAGCAAGTAGAGGGTGTGTAGAAAATGAAAAGATGGAAGGGCCTAGAGATTGCTGATATTTGTTATAAGAACTGCTAGTCTTGTAACTTCAGACTACACATGAGATGATCCCAAGGCAAGATGGAAGAAAGCAAGCAAGATGACCTTAGAGGCTGTGATTTCACTTCCAAATTAGCCATGAGTTTGCAAAATGCAATTGACATCATTTAACATTTACAAGAGAGGGATTCCAAGATGGCAGATAGAGGGAGGAAGCAGAAAGCAAGCCTCCTATAGTGAAATCTTGGAGAGACACTGGAGACACACTTTGCAGGCAAAATCACCCATGAAGAGGCAAAACTTTGACCCCTCCACACCTCCAGCCGGCGCAGAGAATCTCCACTTCACGTTAAACGGAGAAACAAGGAGGGCCCCTGGGCCGCCAGTCACCAGTGCCCAGATGGCTTGGGAAGATGTGGACAAGCTTACTGTCGATTAGTACACTAACGCTCCCTGTTTATACCTTTGAAACTTTCTTGTCTGATTCCTTGTTCTGTTTTTTCCTTCTTGTCTGTTTATTTGTTTTTCCCTTTTCTTTAACTTCTTGCTTTCCATCTCCGCTCACCCTTCCATTCTAAATATCACCATTGTTATTATTACAAGCTAGAAAATACTTAATTGCACACAGTACAGGGACAGTAACAACACCAAAGACTATGACGGAAAGACAGAAAAAACAGGGAAACCAGTTTCCCCACAGCAAAAAATTAGTACAGGAACCAGAGGGGAATGAAGAAAACAGATACTCAGGTCCAGACACCATAGTTTATGAAGATAAACTATGCCAAAGGACCCAATGAAGCCCACAAGAATAATTTAAAAGAAGACATACTACAGGTACTCAATGAGAATTTTATAGAGATGATACTGGATAGGGTCAACCAAAATGTACAGGAGACACTCAAGAAATTCCAAGACAACAAAAATAGAGAATTTGAGAACGCACAAGAAGAAATAAAGGAAACCATAGAAGCACTGTATAAACACCAAAGTGAAAGAGAGAACACAATGAATAAACAGACAAATGAACTCAGGACAAAAATAGACAACATTAAAGAGGAAACCAGACAGGATATGGAAAACCTCAGAAAAAAGAACGAAACAGAACTGCAAAACAAAACCGAAGGCCAATCCAGCAGAACAAAACAAACAGAAGACAGAATCTCAGAACTTGAAGATGAAATGGTAATTAAAGGAAAAACCAAAGAACTATTAATTAAACAACTCAAGAACTGTGAAAAGAAAATGCAAGAACTCACTGACTGCATCAAAAGACCAAACTTGAGAATCATGGGCATCGAAGAAGGAGAAGAGGTGCAAGCAAAGTGAATGCGAAATATATTCAACAAAATAATAATGGAAAATTTCCCAAATCTAGAGAAAGGTATTCTCATACAGATGCAACAGGCCTCCAGGATACCAAACAGACCAGATCAAAATAGAACTACCCCACGACATATCATCATTAAAACAACAAGTTCAGAAACTAGGGAAAGAATATTGAAGGCTGTAAGAGAGAAAAAACAAATAACATACAAAGGTAAACCCATCAAAATCACAGCAGACTTCTCAACAGAAACATTAAAAGCAAGAAGAGCGTGGGGTGAGATCTTCCAGGCACTGAATGGAAATAACTTCAACCCCAGGATACTCTACCCAGCAAAACTATCATTCAAAATAGATGGAGCAATAAAAGTCTTCCATGATAACAGAAACTAAAACAATATGTGTCCACAAAGCCACCACTACAAAAGATTCTTCAAGGGATTCTGCACACAGAAAGTGAAACCCAACTTACCCATGAAAAGTCAGGCAGCACCAAGCCACAGGAAAAGAAAAAGCAAGAAAGTAGAAAGTAACTTCAACTTAGGTACACACAATCAAACCTTCAAACAACTAAGACAACTAAATAACAGGAATCACCACATACCTATCAGTACTAACGCTTAATGTTAACGAACTTAATTCACCCATCAAAAGGCACCGCTTGACGAAATGGATTAAAGATCTAACAATTTGTTGCTTGCAGGAGACCCATCTCACCGACAGAAATAAGCATAGGCTTAGGATGAAAGGCTGGAAGAAGATTTACCAAGCCAATGGCTCCCAAAAACAGGCAGGAGTAGCAATACTTATCTCTGACAAAGTACACTTCAAACCTACATTGATCAAACGAGATAAAGAAGCACATTCCATACTAATAAAAGGGGAAATAGACCAAAAGGAAATAATAATCATCAACTCGTATGCACCCAATGTCAATGCACCCAATTTCATCAAACATACCCTGAAAGACCTAAAAGCATATATTAACGCCAACACAGTGGTTGTGGGAGACTTTAACATCCCATTATCATCAATAGATAGGTCATCCAAACAAAAAATCAGTAAAGAAATCCTAGATCTAAAATATACAATAGATCAAATGGACCTACTTGATGTCTACAGAACATTTCATCCAACTTCTACACAATATACATTCTTCTCAGCAGCCCATGGAACCTTCTCCAAAATAGATCATATCCTAGGGCACAAAGCAAGTCTCAGCAAATGTAAGAAAATAGAAATTATACCGTGCATACTATCTGATCACAATGCAGTAAAAGTAGGACTCAACAACAAAAGTAAAGACAAAAAACATGCAAACAGGTGGAAACTAAATAACTCATTACTTAATGAACAATGGATCATCAATGAAATAAAAGAGGAAATTAAAAAGTTCCTAGAAGTCAATGAAAATGAAAACACAACCTACCAGAACCTATGGGACACAGTTAAGGCAGTCCTGAGAGGAAAGTTTATAGCCATGAGTACATATATTAAAAACACTGAAACATCCCAAAACAATGACCTAATGATACATCTCAAACTCCTAGAAAAACAAGAACAAGCAAATTCCAAAACAAATAGAAGGAAGAAATAATAAAAATAAGAGCTGAAATCAATGAAGTAGAAACCAAAAAAACCATACAAAGAATTCATGAAACAAAAAGTTGGTTCTTTGAAAACATAAACAAGATCGATAGACCCCTGGTAAACCTGACTAAAATGGGGAGAGAAAAAACCCAAATTAGTAGAATCAGGAATGCAAAAGGGAAGATAACAACAAACACCATGGAAGTCCAGGAAATCATCAGAGACTACTTTGAGAACCTATATTCAAATAAATTTGAAAATCTTAAAGAAATGGACAGATTTCTAGATACATATGATCATCCAAAACTGAACCAAGAGGAAATTAATCACCTGAATAGATCTATAACACAAAATGAAATTGAAGCAGCAATCAAGAGTCTCCCCAAAAAGAAAAGTCCAGGACCTGATGGATTCTCTCTGCTGAATTCTATCAGACCTTTAAAGAAGAACTGATACCAACCCTCCTTAAACTGTTCCATGAAATAGAAAGGGAAGGAAAACTGCCAAACACATTTTATGAAGCCAGTATTACACTTATCCCAAAACCAGGCAAAGTAACCTCCAAAAAGGAGAATTACAGGCCAATCTCCTTAATGAACATTGACACAAAAATCCTCAACAAAATAATGGCAAATCGAATTCAAGAACACATCAAAAAGATTATTCACCACGACCAAGTAGGCTTCATCCCAGGGATGCAGGGGTGGTTCAACATACGAAAATCAATAAACATAATAAACCACATTAACAGAAGCAATGATAAAAACCACTTGATCATCTCAATAGATGCAGAAAAAGCCTTTGATAAGATCCAACACCATTTCATGATAAAAGCTCTAAGAAAACTAGGAATAGAAGGAAAGTACCTCAACATTATAAAAGCTATATATGACAAACCTACAGCCAGCATTATACTTAACGGAGAAAAATTAAAACCATTCCCTCTAAAATCAGGAACCAGACAAGGATGCCCACTGTCTCCACTCCTATTCAACATAGTACTGGAATTCCTAGCCAGAGCAATTAGGCAAGAAGAAGGAATAAAAGGAATATAAATAGGTAAAGAAACTGTCAAAATATCCCTATTTGCAGACGACATGATCCTATACCTTAAAGACCCAAAAAACTCCACTTGGAAGCTTCTAGACATCATCGATAGCTATAGCAAGGTAGCAGGATATAAAATCAACATAGAAAAATCATTAGCATTTCTATATACTAACAATGAGCAAACTGAAAAAGAAGTATGAAAACAATTCCATTTACAATAGCCTCAAAAAAAATCAAATAACTAGGTGTAAACCTAACAAAAGATGTGAAAGACCTCTACAAGGAAAACTATACACTTCTGAAGAAAGAGATTGAGGAAGACTGTAGAAAGTGGAGAGATCTTCCATGCTCATGGATGGTAGAATCAACATAGTAAAAATGTCGATACTCCCAAAAGTAATCTACATGTTTAATGCAATTCCCATCAAAATTCCAATGACATTCATTAAAGAGATTGAAAAATCTACTGTGAAATTTATATGGAAACACAAGAGGCCACGAATAGCCAAGATAATACTCAGTCAATAGAACAATGCAGGAGGTATCACGATACCTGACTTCAAACTATATTACAAAGCAATAACAATAAAAACAGCATGGTACTGGCACAAAAACAGACATGAAGACCAGTGGAACAGAATAGAGGACCCAGATATGAGGCCACACAACTATAACCAACTTGTCTTTGACAAAGGAGCTAAAAATATACAATGGAGAAATAGCATCTTCTTCAACAAAAACTTCTGGGAAAACTGGTTAGCAGTCTGCAAAAAACTGAAACTAGATCCATATATATCACCCTATACCAATATTAACTCAAAATGGATCAAGGATCTTAATATCAGACCACAAACTCTAAAGTTGATACAGGAAAGAGTAGGAAATACTCTGGAGTTAGTAGGTATAGGTAAGAACTTTCTCAACGAAACCCCAGCAGCACAGCAACTAAGAGATAGCATAGATAAATGGGACCTCATAAAACTAAAAAGCTTCTGTTCATCATAGAAATGGTCTCTAAACTGAAGAGAACACCCACAGAGTGGGAGAAAATATTTGCCAATTATACATCAGACAAAGGACTGATAACCAGAATATATAGGGAACTTACAAAACTAAATTCTCCCAAAACTAATGAACCAATAAAGAAATGGGCATGTGAACTAAACAGAACTTTCTCAAAAGAAGAAATTCAAATGGCCAGAAAACACATGAAAAAATGCTCACCATCTCTAGCAATAAAGGAAATGCAAATTAAAACCACACTAAGATTCCACCTCACCCCTGATAGAATAGCCATCATCAGCAACACCACCACCAACAGGTGTTGGCGAGGATGCGGGGAAAAAGGAACCCTCTTACACTGTTGGTGGGAATGTAGACTAGTACAACCACTCTGGAAAAAAATTTGGAGGCTACTTAAAAAGCTGGACATCGATCTACCATTTGATCCAGCAATACCACTCTTGGGGATATACCCAAAAGACTGTTACTCCAGAGGCACCTGCACATCCATGTTTATTGCGGCACTATTCACAATAGCCAAGTTATGGAAACAGCCACGATGTCCCAGCACTGACGAATGGATTAAGAAAATGTGGTATCTATACACAGTGGAATTTTATGCAGCCATGAAGAAGAACGAAATGTTATCATTCGCTGGTAAATGGATGGAATTGGAGAACATCATTCTGAGTGAGGTTAGCCTGGCTCAAAAGACCAAAAATCGTATGTTCTCCCTCATATGTGGACATTAGATCAAGGGCAAACACAACAAGGGGATTGGACTTTGAGCACATGATAAAAGCGAGAGCACACAAGGGAGGGGTGAGGATAGGCAAGACACCTAAAAAACTAGCTAGCATTTGTTGCCCTTAATGCAGAGAAACTAAAGCAGATACCTTAAAGCAACTGAGGCCAATAGGAGAAGGGGACCAGGAACTAGAGAAAAGGTGAGATCAAAAAGAATTAACCTAGAAGGTAACACCCACGCACAGGAAATCAATGTGAGTCAATGCCCTGTATAGCTATCCTTATCTCAACCAGCAAAACCCCTTGTTCCTTCCTATTATTGCTTATACTCTCTCTACAACAAAATTAGAGATAAGGGCAAAATAGTTTCTGCTGGGTATTGAGGGGAGGAGCGGGAGGGGGTGGAGTGGGTGGTAAGGGAGGGGGTGGGGGCAGGGGGGAGAAATGAACCAAGCCTTGTATGCACATATGAATAATAAAAGAAAAATGAAAAAAAAAAAAAAAGAAATGTATGATTAGAAAAGATAAGAATTATATGAAAACAATCTATTATTGTCACAATTACCACAGTAGTCAGCAAAAAATATATTTATGTATCTTAACAGACAAATCAATGAACTGAGGTAGCCAAATGGGTTGAGGGTTCTAATGTAACTTGAAACAAACTAGGAAATAATGTGTGTTCCATGTAAGGGGTGTAGGATGGATCATCTAGAACAGAGAGTGGGTTCAGTATGCCCCATATAATCAAGGACCATGTTTTCTAATATTTAAAACCTTTAGCAAACAATACAAGGAATACAAGGAAATACTATGTAGTGTTAAACAAGAAGGAAGTCCTGATACATGCCACAACATAGATGAACCTCATGTATGTTATGCTAAGTGAAATAAGTCAGTCACTAAAGGACAAATCCTGATTTTACTCAGATGAAATAATTAACGTAGTCAAAATCATCAAAACAAAACAGAAAGGCAGATGCCAAGGGCGGGGAAGGAGTGAGAGAAGGAGTTAGAGTCCAGTGCATACAGAGTTTCAGTTTTGCAAGATGAAGAATCTCTAGATATCTGTTACACAACAATGTGAATATACTTAACCCTACTGAATTGTACACTTAAGATAGTTAAGATGATGAATTTAATGTCATTTTAGCACAATAAAAATAAATATCAAGCAAAAATCTCAGCAAAAGGAAAAGAGATCACCAAAATTATATTTAAAAGTAAACAAAAAAATATAAGCTGGAATGATTATTTGCTTAGAAGGTAGCTATCTTTCAACTTTGTTAAACAGATTTTGAATTAAGTACAGAAATGTGCAAGAGAATCAGAATCTAAGGTGTTTGGCTTTAGAAGATATTTATGAGACTGAGTCTGTAAAGTAAAAGACCAGCATTCTAATTTCATTTTTAAAATGTGTAATGGTGCTGATGTAAACATTATTTTAAAGTTGAAATACTACAAATATAATAACACTTATGAGATCATAAGATTTCACCTTATTTATGTATCAAACTTATTAAATTTACAAAAATTATTTCACTGCATGGAAAGTTTTGTTAGTTTGGTAGCCTGGTAGCTTAAGTGGAAATCAAATCTATTAAATGTACAAATCCATTTTAAAACATGCTGGTGTTTCAGTTTGTAAAACATTTATCAAAAGCCTCAATGTGTTTGTTTAAAAAATTATTAAACTAATGAATGAAACATCTGTAAGCTGAATTTTGCTTAAGCAACAATTAGAATTTTGGATTTATAACTTTAAGAAACCTAATATTAATTATTAAATCTAGAGTAAATCTCTGAATAGGCTTTTTGTGGTGCATATACATGTGTGTGTATACATGCAGAACCCCTCACACACAGACACCACAAACTTCACATTTAATAAATATTAAATACTAATTAATATATCTCTGTGCTCTGTCTTATTTTCCCCAAAATTTGTTGACTTTGTAGTTTGAAGTAAAAATCAAAAAAATTATTTTTGATGTAAAAAATCCACATTTAAACTTGATTACATTTCATATTTAAAATAACTACAAGTATTGCAAAACTAGAATCACAAAAAAATGGACCTAATTATTTTAGCAACACTCTCTTTTATTCAGAGAAAAGTAAAAGACGGTACATTTTAGTCCTAGAAAGAAGGACTTGATTATATTAGTCATCTCTAATCTCAGAAATCACAAGCACAAAGAAATAAGTCAATCAACCGTGATGCACAGGTTTAAGTTTTGGCACATCAGTTCATGATAAACAATTGCCACTTGCATGGTGGCTCAAGACTGTGATCCTAGCTACTCAGGAGGTAAAATCAGGAGGATCACAGTTTAAGGCCAGCCTGGGCAAAAAGATCACGACACCCCATCACAACCAATAAAAGCTGGGCACAGTAGTGCACACCTGTCATCCTGGCTATGTGGGAAGTGTAAATAGGGAAATCATGGTCCAGGCTGGATTGGACATAGCATGGGATGCTAGCTCAAAGATAACCAAATCAAAAAGCATAAGAGGCACGGCTCAAGTGATGTTTGCATTTTTAAATACTTTCATGCTTCTTATTTGATCCAAAATAGCAACCCTACATGATTAATAGGTGTTAAGAACCACCTTACAGATGGAAAGTAAGATTCACAGAAATTAAGTCTGTTGCCCAAAGATATTGTACATACAGAAGACTTTGGGATTTGAATGGAGGCTTAATTTGTCTGTTTATTGCATTCTGTGTTGAGAATCTGGACTACATGTTTTTTCTTAGAGGCCAGAAAAAAGAGGTGGTAAATGTAACAACTGTCCTTGGAAAACTGTATGTTGACCAGGTCTGCTGCACTTAGGATGATAAAATTTGCATTTATGGTCCAATGGCAGCTGAAAGAGGAGAAAAGTATCCAGGGGTTTCTCAGCCACAAACTTTTAAAATAATCATAATTCTTGCTTCCCTACCTCCCTAACATAACTGTAGCTCCCATACACTCATCTGTCCCCATGTATGCACAAATAGCAAGAGCTAACTGTACAGCATCTCATAAAGAATGACAGAAGATGACAAGATACACAACATATGTATTTATTATAAAAACTGATGTGTGCTATTGAAAATGTACTGGAATGTGTTTGAGTTAATATTCGCTTAGGTATATGAACCTGGAATTTTAATAAACAGCACTTTTAGAAGAGATCAGTTGTGTGACATTAAAAACATGCATCACGAGGTGCTGGTGCTCATATCTGTAATCCTAGTTACTCTGGAGGCAGAGAGATCAGGAGGATCATGGTTCAAAGCCAGCCTAGGGAAATAGTTCAGGAGACTCTCTTGAAAATACCTAACACAAAACAGGGATGGCCGAATGACTCAAGTGATAGAGTGTTTGCCTGGTAAGCATGAGGCCCAGAGTTCAAACTCTAGTACTACCAGAAAAAAAGCCCAAAAACAACAACAAAATCCCCATGTATCTGGATATGCACACAAACACACTTGCACACAAATATATACACATAAACACATACATCAAAACCATTTCATTTCCTGAGCATTTCCTCATTAACACTTAAAATTCACCATAAATAAACACATCAAATCAGGCAAGAATGCTAATTAATCCAAGGATGAACAGCTTCATTAAATTTAGGAACAGAGTAAAGGCCCTCATGAAGGTGTCACAAATTTCTTCACATTCTTTTTGAAAGAGTTTCCAATCCTTTCTTTTTCCCAACCAAACTCCAACCACCACCACCACCACCAAAAAAAAAGACAGTCTTCCTACCATACTGTTCTTTATTCCTTTCCTCCCTGTTTTGGTTCTTCTTGCCTAAGGACATGCGTCTACCTTCTGGACACAGCCTCGCTACTCAAAGTGTGTTCTATGGGCCGGCAGCTTCTGCCACACCTGAGACAGTTTCCAAGTGAATCCACACGAAGGATTAACTCCAGGACACTCTAGTCATGAATGTGTAAATGAAGAACGTAGGAGCTGTGTGCTTATCCCTTGACAAAGTTGAGAAGGAAGAAGGAAGAAGGAAGAAGCACCTGCCAAGCCTCACTCTCTAGATCTCTGAAAGGAGCCTGTGCAGGCAGCAGGTGCTGACCACTTTAGACCATGCCAGAGGTCAGTGACTGGGCAGTCTCCTGGTTGAGGAAGACATAGTCACCACACGTTCATGATTTCCCTAAAGTCTTTTGCTGTCAGGAGACTTTGGAAAATCTAATTTTGAAAGAAAAAAAATTATTCATGGAAATTTATCATTTAAAAAAAAAGAAGGCTGAGGGCATGGCTCAAGTGGTAGAATGTCTACATAGCAAAACATAAGGCCTTGAGTTCAAATCCTAGTTTTAGAGAGAGACAGACAGAGAGAGAAAAGCAGAGAGAGAGAGAAAGAATGGAACTTAGGGCATGGTAGACTGCTTGCCTACCATACATAAAGCCTTAAATTCAATCCCCAGCACCACAAAAAAGAGAGAGCAAGGAAGAGATAGAATTGAATACAGAGAACACAGAATTGAGTTTGTGAACAAAATTGTATTTTTTGACTCTGCTTTTTTTTGGGGGGGTGTGTCACTGGGGATTGAATTCAGGGCCTATGCTTGCTAGGCAGGTACTCTACCATTTCAGTCATGCCACAGTCCTTTTGCTTTTTTTAATTTTGTTTTTCAGATAGGATCTCCCACATTTGTCCAGGCTAGCCTTGGAACGTGAATTGGGATCCTTCTAACTCCTTGCCCCAAGTAGCTGGGCCCCCTCTAAAAACTTTTTAAATCTCTGAAGTCATGTAACCATAATACAGTTAAGAAATTTTTGGCAATATATAATGTAAACACGAGTTAAATCATCTTTAGTTCACAAACTGGTCTACTGCTTTTGTTTCTTTTATTTATGTGAAGTATCTTAGTCTCCATTCAGAATATATACCAGCACCCTTCTCCACCACCCATCAATAATTGATCAGACTGTAAAAGTTATTTATTGTCTTAAATCCTAAGCTTCCTCATCTATGTTTTAAGAATTTAATAAGATAATGTATGCCTAGCACACCACAAGCACTCAATAAAGTTAACTGTTACTTTGTTTTGTCATAAATACATTTAAAAATTCTTAGGACAAACCCTTGTTGGTCAGAAAGTATGTCTCACTCAAGAATGTATTTAATTGCTAAGTGTTCACCCTCTAGACATATAATTGATGTAGTTAAAATTCAATTGAATTGAACCCATTGTGTTGAATCTGATTTTTTCCTATGATAAGGAAAAAATGACTCATAAAGGAACAATAAATGTCTTTACATGGAACTGCAGATGGATCCTGCATCCCTCCCAAGTATGGGTTACACTAAGCTGCAAGGTCAGCCCCTCCTGGTGGCCTCCACAAGTTCTCCTAGCAGTTCTGAGATGAACTCTATCCCACAAACCCTTCACCAGTGAGCCTAGCCAAGTGGGCCTCTGGCCTCTCCTTTCCCAATTACAGCCAACTTTGGGTTGGCAGGAAACTCTCCAGAAACATCTCTGAGTCCTGGAGAAGATGCTGCTCACAGGTGACAGTGGATTAGCCAGCCAGGTCCCCAGGGAAAGCTGTGGGAGGAAAGCCAAGCAGCCAACAACACTGCAATCCCAGGCCAAGCCTCTAGGTGGCCCTGTGCAGCATGACCTGCTGTGGAGGGGCTGGCAGAGGGGAAGGTAAGGATGGGACTTACTCTCCCACAAGCTACTTCTGTTACCAAAAGAAACTTTTGTCAAATACAGGTATTTACAGGAAAGCATCATTTTTTTTTTTGCCTTCCAGATAAACTGACAATCAAAAATTAAATTATAGCTATCAGCAGTTAATGCAAAAAAATAATACATATATACAACATATAAACAATTATAAGGCATTTCAAGGCTCAACATAAAAGATTATGCAAACCAGAGAATGTTTTCATTTTCATTTATATTACCTAAAATTTTAAATATGCTCATACCAGCAATATTGTAATATTACAGTAAGGAAATTCTTAATAAATGATGCCCATTTCATATGAAAAAAAACTAAAATGAGGACCGATTCTTCTTTCCACTCCTTTTGGCAACTGGAACAGTTAAAAATGGTGCCCATGCTACCTGCCTGACAGCAAAACTTGGTTGAAAAAGGAATGATGAAAACAGAATGTAGAATCCTGTGTTGCTCTTCCTTCTGTATCCACAGGGGTGCCTTGCTAGGCCAGCTGTCCAGAGCACAGAAGAGTTACTGCAAGGCATCCCCAAGAAAAAGGAAGTAAGCCAAGAAAGAAGTAAGTCTGTCTCTGGGGGTTCGATAATGAAATAAGACATCACAGCTGAGAAATGCAAAATTACCCTTAAAGAGACCAAGTAGCTCCTAGGCCAGTGAGAGTAGACAGTAAGCTGATTAAATAGATTAGCTTATGTAAAGGAAAAAATGTTTCAGCCTCTAGGGGCGCTGGCCTAGAAAAGGGGGAATTTTAGAGGCAAATGATAAAGATGGTCATCCAAGCAATCTTGGAGATACCTTTCAACTTGTCTAAAGGGAGATAAAGGCTTAATTTTACCAGTATAATCCCAGGTATGATAGTGCTACTGGATTACTGAAATTTCCAATGAAGGGCTACACCAATGAATAAAATTACAGGTGTTGTGTTATGGATGATGGGTGCCATGAAACACTGAAACTCTCTCTAACTGACCTTGGTTGCGTCCATACTTCCCACACCAGCTTGCCTGTGAAATCTATGTTCCCACATGCAGGACATCAAGGACAGAAGCTATGGCTGGAAAACAAAGGCCCCACCACCTCTTGAAGCTCTGTGGAAAGTACCAGCATCTTGGCTTTATATGTAAATCCTATGAAGTACTCTCTCAGTGTGTTGACAATTGTGCTTGTGGCACTGTCACCCAAGGCCTCTGAAAGACTGCCAGCCAAGCCAGCTAGGCCCTCCCACCCCCAGCTCTGTGGCCTCAGCATTGCTTTCTTCTGAAAGGTTCCCATCACCCTGGGCCGCTGAGTCCAGGCAAGATTAGTCTCTAAGACATTTGATTATAAATGTGTAGTTTTTCTTATTCAGCATCATTATTAATCAAAGACATGTAAATTGAGAAAAATTGGCACAGGGTATAAGCTAAAAGGCATTCTCATTTATTGCTGGTATATATGTAAATTGGAAACACTACAAAAGTCATAGAAATATGTACACCTCTGGCTCAGCAATTCTACTTCTAGGAATTTAGCATTACAGAATGGGGATATGAGCACTTATTTAATCACAATGATGTTTTTTGAAGTAGTTCATAGTAGATATAGCTTGAAAGTCAAGAAAATATTCACCAATTGAGATTGGTTAAATAAATATCTATAATGCAGTAATTATGTCAGAGAAGTACATTCACTGACTGCTAGAGCGCTACATGTATTTTTATTTTCCTCTTTTTGTTTAGTAGTCTATTTTTGTTTTCCACAAACATTTATTACCATATTAGTCCTGATTCTGAATGAAAGTTGAAGAGTTGCCCCTGACTGCATGAAGAATACAATCTGAAGGATGCAAAGAAACTGAGGCATGTACCCCTCCAAGCCCTCTCGGTGAGGCACAGATGATTCATCCAAGCCACCCAGCTGAGTAGTGGCAGAACAGTGGGCTAAACTCAGAGCTGTCCAGGCATTCCTGTTGACACCACAGTGCAGCACATCCTCATCTCTATGCTTCTCAACATCAGTGTCTTCACTCAAGAAGTGGAGGTGCCCTCTAGCTGTGTGTTGAGCCAAAATACTTGAATAAAATGGTTTTTCATAATCTCTCTTCTAAGTGATCTATACACAATAATAAGAAACCTCAACTGCCAAGCCAATCCCACAAAATCCCAAACTTCTCTCAAGACATCTCTAAATGAATTGGTGAGAGGGAGAGTGGAGAAAAGGGGGAAGATGACAGTAAACATGAAGTTCTACTTTGTGACCCAGTCATACCGCCATTTCTTAATGTAGAAGCTCCCCTACACCTAATAAGCTTCATCATTCAAAGTTAGCTCGGTCAATTAGCACAGGTCAGGAAAGTTACGTTTCTGTTCTCTTTTGTGACTGACCTAAGTCCAATGACTCTGGACCAACTAATGAGACACTTACGGTGGTGGTTAGCATGGCCACACACAGGCTTAAATTATCTTTCTGTAACAGCTGTTTTCTCCTCAATCAATATTCATTTGGAGATTTTCGGTAAGATGGGGACAAAATTAATACTTCCCTATGTCATAAACTAAGAAAGTAAGGAACTGAAAGACTGAAAGGGGTGTTCTGAGACACCCCAACCTGCAGCCCACACCCCCCACTCTACCCCTGGCATTAAAGAAGTAAACCAGCACTGCAGAACACAAGTGCAAATCAAAGGACTGAAAGGTCACACTTACGGACACACATGTCCCTGCTTTCATAAAATCCAGGACAGCACTGAGATTTGCGCCTGTACATAGTTTTCTCCCCATGTCGGTAGGCTGTCCGATAACTGATTCTATATAAATGAAAAATATCACATTGTTAGTTCTTCTGACCACCAGTTTGATCAGAAATACTTTCTTTTTTAATTTTTAAAAGCATTTTTAGCTTTAATAAATGTATGTAAAGCAAAGTACTTCAAAACAAGAAGAAAGATCGTATATATTACGCTAACTCATCAATCTGCTGCTGTGAATATATTAAGATTCCCTATTTAAGCCAACCTATATTTTATTTCAAGGAATTGGTGTTTCCTTATATCCCTACTTCACTTAATTTGAAATAACTTGAAAAGTATTGATTAATTTCATGCATGATACCTATGTAAGCATCATTCACATATATATAATTTTTTGAAGGAAAAAAACTAGACAATTTCTTTAAAAATCTCAGTATAGGGACTGGCAGAGTGGCTCAAGTGCTAAGGCGCCTGCCTAGAAGTGAGAGACCCTGAGTTCAAACCCCAGTAGGGCCAAAAACCAAAGTCTCCATATAGTGTCATCCTACTTTAAAAAGAACACTAATAGACACTGTCCCACTTAACTAAAGCATCATTCACTGACTCAAATATATGTGTTTACTAAGCATTTACTGTTTCCAGGCACTATTCTAGGCACTGAGGAAATAGCAGTGAACAAAGCAATGTAAAGTCCTCACTTCAAGGGACTTAAATTTCATTGGGAAAGGTGGCTTTGGTAGAATTTGGTTAATAAAGTCACACATTAAACAGATAATTAGGTCATAAAACAGGTGCCACATTGAATCCATATCTCATTCTACTAAATAAATATTTAACTGATAAATTAGGGTACCAGATTCCCTTCTAATGGTGTTGGTTTTACATCTACATTCATACATATGTATTATATATATATATATATGTATATATATATATATATAATACATATGTATGAATTATATATATATATGTATATATATATAATATATATATATACATGTATATATATATACTATATATATATATACATGTATATATATATACATATATATGTATATATATATAATACATATATATATGTATATATATATATATAAAATACATATATATATGTATATATATATATATATACACTTTATTTTAGTTAAGGGTTAAATTTAAACATAAATTGAGTCAGATATTCAATTAGAAACACATTTGGTGACATGAGTTTCTTGATATCTGGTGATATCCATCACTCAGGAGCTGGGAGAGTTCTTGCTCCCCACAGGTGTCTGCTCTGAAGTTAGACAAAAGCTGCCACTGGCTGTAGACTAACCCCTGTCTTCCTGTGCCTCTGTGATCACAGGAGCAAGGCTAGGAGAGTAGCCCTCAACAACTTTGATGAATGCTTGGATGCACTTTCTAGAATAACTGACATCTCTGACTCCATCCTCTGGTAGCCAAAGTCATAAACAAATCTGAGCTTCAATTACCTGTGCCGTGTGCATTTAAACCAGTTCAGGATGTCGGTGCAGCTGGTGTAGTAAATCTGATCAAAGGGATGTGGGTAGGACTCTTGCACAGTCACAGAGTAGCTGAAAAGAAAAGGAATTAGTATTTCTCTTTTTTACATTTATGATGTTATATGCATTAAAAGCAATTGTAAGCTAAATTATCTTCATTTGCAACTCCATACTGACTCTTTTTTTAACAGTACTGGTTTAGAACCCAGGGCCTTATGCATGCTAGGGAAGTGCTTTACCTCTGAACTACACTCTTAGGCTACATCCTGACTTTTAACAGAGAACCTTTATGTTTTCACAGGTTTTGATCTGAACTAGAGCCCAAAAAAGACCAATGTTAGCAATATAGTTAAGACAAGGGCCCATGCCATAAATTTCAAAGGAAATTTGTTCACTATACCCTAATATTTCCAAACTTAAAGTCATATCACATATTTTTCTGTATTTAATTCTCTCCCCTCATCCCAAGACTCTGGGGATAACAAAGCCCTTTCACAAAAAGCTTTCCCTCTAACTCTGCATGCACAGTAAGGTTAGTCAGCAAAGAGACAATTCAAGTATTCATAATGGAGTACATTTTGCTGCTGATTTTGAAAAATCAGAACAAACATATTTCACTAGTGGGAATTTGGAATAATTTGCTTTCCTGTGGCTGTCCTACTTCTCAGGCAGTAGGAGAATAGACTCAGCATCTAAATAAAAACTACAAAAAGATCTTTAAACTCTGTTCTTAACATCTGGCAGAGACAATTAGCCTGAAATAACCATAGCAAAAATATGGTTCTATTTTTCATTACATTTTACTGACAGTTTCTTGTTAGGTTAAAAACATGCAAATCTGTGGGCCCAAGAAGGTGAGCGGAAAATATCCACAAGACATAAAGAACAGTCAGTGCTCAGTTCCACACTCCTTAATTTTAAAGTCTGTTACATACTCAAGAGCTTCAGGTCTGCCTGCAAGAAAACTGGAGAATCTTCTTTTCTAAACAATTTATTCCATTTGCTTTAAGTCTTTTAATGATTTCCACTAAAATCCTACACTACCAAATGAAATGGGCCATAATCACTGGCTCACTTGCAACAAATCAATAGTCCAAGTTCATTAAAAGGTTTATCAACTAGAGAAAGTGCAGAAGGAACACGGTTGGAATTTTAGCATGAAGAAATCAGGCAGACATATGGGAGAATGTTCTGATTTGAAAAACTATGTAGTGCTAACCTCACAAACAAGAATCTTCCTTCTGCAATTGGTCTCTGGTAGTTATTACATAGTTAGGATTTCAATAGAGGATACACAAAACGATCATACTGTTTATATTTTTAACATTATAGTGTTCAATATACAGTAATTTGATATCTCAGGAAACTTAGGGATCTTCCATTAATTTAGGTAGAAAAAGCAGGCCCTATCGAAAAGACCACTGGATTAGAAGCGGGGGAAGCTAATAATTCCCACGTGACACTGAAAAGCAGGGTAACCTTCAGTGACTAAACTCACTTCCTTGGGTCTTATCACATTTTAAAATAAGGGGGTCAGAGATGGTATTGAAGATGCTTTCTCATTTGGTACTCTGAATTTCTAGCATATGTTTTAGACAACAAATTCTTTCTGCCCCACCCAACAGATGATACTTGTTGCTACCTGAAAAACACAGGTTCCAGTGAGGAAGAACATGCAGCCACCTGTATACTGTGACACAACTCCTTGGGGTAAAGCAAGAGACCTCTGTTGCAACATTGATGTTCTTGGAATGGCATATTACATTAAGCAATCAACATTTTCTTCATTTCTCTACCAGTGTCCCGAGGTTCGGGCTAGTACAAATGCCAAGACTTCCTTGTCAACCAGCTTCTTGTAAATAACATCTATGTTCCATGTCTAGTGGTAAATAAAGAGAATGAAAGTCCTCTGTATACAGAGCAGCTATGCACAGACAGTCCTGTATTACCTACAAGCAAAATAGAGTAGCTTCCCACATAGGCTGCAGGAATGAAAAAGAAACCACTCTGAATCAATGCCAGTTGTGTGAAAATATTTATTCTACAAGGCTGAACAGTGCAAATTCAGTTGAAGTAGATTACTTTTTTGGAACTAGGCTCAATATTGGATTCTCAGAAAATTTCAGAGGCTATGTTATACTGCTCAGGTCTGTAAGTCTTGGAATACAAAAGTGATCCTTGACAAATGAATCTTGGCCAATTCTATTTGAGGTGAGTGGGAGAACTGATTCCAAAACCAAACATGAAAAATGTTTTCACTAATTTCTAGCAACTAAGAAGACTCCTTAAATAAAAGGAAATGTTGAAGTACATGAATTTCCACCCTGCCACTAGGTGCTAACCTAGTGGTTAGCACACATTTGCAGGGTACCTGTCTGGTTTAGGATATAAAAATGCTCTTCTGTGTAAAAAAGTAGTCGAAGTATTTAGGATTCTAATTCAACAAGCATTTATGGAGCAACTCCTATTCAGTTCCAGCTCTCAAGAAGCTCTCGATCTGACAGAGATCCACACATAGAGGCAACTGTAGCACGATACAGCTGATAGGGGTTGGATGTAGCTCAGTGGTAGGGCTCTTGCCTAGCATGCCCAAGGCCCATGTTTGATCCCCAAGATGGCAAAAACAAACGAAAAGCATGATGTGGCTGTCAGAGACACACATTCAGTTCGAGGAAGGTAAGAGTGCAAAATCCACTATGTGCTGAGTATTTCTCCTCAGTCTTGACTCTTCTCATTATTAGTTTTACACTAAAGCCCAGTTTCGAAAATTTAGAGCTCACTGACTAAATTCACTTCCACACTGATCAGAAATGGATGGCAAGAGGATGCTAAGCCTTTTCCACTCAAATTTCTTTTCTGTTGTTTTTATACACCCTTTTCCTTTATATATAGTCTTTCTCCCCCTTTTTTTCATTTTTAAAGGTATTATAAATCACACTACAAAATCTGGAAAATACATTTTTTAAAAAGAGAGAGAGAAAATTCTGTAAATCTTACATAACCATGAATGGCATTTTATAGTGCATGTTTGCAGTCTCTAGGGGATTCTCCTTTTCAGTTTGAGGGTTTAATTTTTGTGTTATAATCATGTCATGCATATACTTTTGAAACTTAAGTGCATATCATAAGCATTTTCCCATATAGTAAATAGTCTTCAAATTATGACTTGCACATACTCTGTAAGTGAATAAACCTAATTTGCTCAATGTCCACTCATCATTAGACAATTAGGTTGTCTCTTTCTGAGGAGCCCTCTTGCTGGAAGCTATATGTTTGCATCATGAAGGAAAATGCCTTCAAAATGGACCTGCCTCCTCTGAGTGTCATCACTATTGCTTTGGCCAGTGCCTGCCTGCTCTTTGAACTTCATTAGCTCCTCTAATAATGGTCCAGACCTTCACTCATCAGCAGCTGCTCCTGTAGCCACAAGATGAGGGGAAGCCACCTTCACTGTGTGTCTAGTCCACTTCTGTATCCATCCCAAGAGAACAACACTGAGCTTCCAGCGCTAATGATCCAATCTAGAGTCAGAAGTGATGCCAGTCCAGTCAGGGGAGAAACTGTCCTACCCCTCGGCCCCTCTCAAATGCCACATTTAGAGGCTAACATAGGCAGTGAGTAGCAGATTGGGGTATCATAAGAGTTTGATCCCAATCCTGCACTGTTTTCAGCAGTGGGATGGAAAACTCCTTATTTTCTGCTTGTTTGTTTAATCTTCTAAAACACACTGAAAACATATCATCATCATGATTTTAACCTGCTAAGTATTATCAGGGAGAAATTCCAGCAAGATTTAATTTAAGGTCAAAGAACAGGAGATGGTGGGAGGGAAGCCATCATCATTTGGACACATTCCAAAGTGGTTAATTACATTTTATCTAACTAAATGATCTTGTTACTGTAATCAGGTACGGTAATGATCAGCATTCCTTATCTTGACTCACTTCAGGACTGCTGATTCAATTACTACCACTTCTGTATTAGTAATTGAGAGTTTGAGCAAAAAGCAGGTTCTCTTCTTTTGTGGCATCCTGAGAAGAATCCCTACCAGATGGAAAAACTCCAACTCACAGAACAGAACAAGGAGATAGGGAGAGGGAACAGGTAATTCACAGAATTATTCATTTTCTCAAAGGATCCATGCAGAATCTCTTTAATCACAAACACCCCCTGTGTGTCTTAAATGATTTAATTTCATTTCATTGAATTTTATGTACAATTTCTTGGAATCACAGTTGCTGCATTAAAACAAGACACAACTTTATTTGAAAATTAATAATCAGATTATCAATGGAGATGCAGCTAGAAGACACTGAGAGAACCATTTTTGTTTGGTGCTTCTCAAACCTAAATGTGCAGATAAATCCTGCAGAATCTTGTTAAAATACAGATTCTGACACCGTAGGACTGGCATGGGGCCTGAGAGTGCATCTCTCACAAGCCCACGCCCAGCTCCACAGACCACACGGAGAAGGAAGATTCTTGGCAGTTCC
Source organism: Castor canadensis (assembly GCF_047511655.1). Lineage (NCBI taxonomy): Eukaryota > Metazoa > Chordata > Mammalia > Rodentia > Castoridae > Castor > Castor canadensis. The sequence goes on along the minus strand of NC_133391.1, from coordinate 64,953,126 downwards.
ATGGCTCTAAAATACGGGATACAGGTAGGTGAATTTTTTTTTTGCTTTTTGGCAGAACCAGGGTTTGAACTTATGGACTCACGTTTGCTAGGCAGGCGCTTTATCACTTGAGCCATTCCACCAACCCACAGGTGGGTTTTAGTATGAAGAGAGACTCAACAATTATGTTCTTGCAACTAATCTTCCTCCACATTTAATTCAAGCCTGTTTCAGTTTTTAAAAACACAGAACCTGTATCTGCACCTTATTTGATCATTTCAATTAATCTTGCTACAGCTTTCCCATTCTTATCCAAACAATTGCAGTTTCTTTTTACTTTTTCTCTAGGAATCAATTTTAAAATAGAAACTTATCAAGACCGAGACTATAGCTGTCAATCCTTCTTCTAGCAGTAATTTAAAAAATCATTTTCCAAGTCAGGCATGGTGGTACACATCTATAATTCCAGCTACACGGGAGGCCTAGGGAGGAAGATCACCATCCACAGCTAGCCTCAGGTAAAAAGTGTGAGACCTTATCTGAAAAATAGCTAAAACAATGGAAAGGGCTAGGGTGTGGCTCAAGTGGTGGAATATCTACCTTGTAAGCACAAGGCCCTGAGTTCAAATACCACACTACCACCAAAAGAACAAAAATCATTTTCCTATTTGCTCCACTTGATTTCCTTCTCCTTTAGTGAGTATTTCAGGGCTTCCTCTAGTCACTGTGGAATTATACTAGGTTTAGAGATTACTGTGCCCTTTGTTTCTCTCACTCTGTACCCTCCCAACAGATATCTATATTTGGCCATTTCATTCACTATCAGAAGGTGAGCTCACTCATTCAACAGTTATCTATTGAGCCCACGCCAAGCACAAATCAGTGTTATACATAGTGGGAATTATCTGTGAACAAGACAATGCAATTATGTATTGACAGCTTTGGTCAAAGGTTGAGCAAGGATCCAGGACAAATACGTACTTATGTCTGGGCACTGGATTATCTTAAGCCTTGATTTGTTCTTTTTTTCCTACAGTCATTCCCTCACAGAATTCATCTGTTCATATCTGACCATGCTGGATATCCCAAATCTGTATTCCCAAACTGATTTTATAAACCCCAGGTGGCAAACCACACTACTTATGAGCCTCTCAGCTGAACTTTCTACATATATGCAATAATGCCACTATTCTTTTCTGTAGCAGTTTGTAAATTCCAGCTGACCTCTTCACTGCCTTCTGTCAATATACTATCAAAATATATTGACTCTTTCTTCACCACATCTCACCAATTTGAACTACCTTGCCATCCCAAAGCTATTATTCTCTAAGACTTTTACCCACCAGTGGCCATTTCTTTTTTCTAAATTTGATATGCACCCACTCTTGTATCCACAGACTCATTTCTACCACCACCATCACCGCCACCACCACCACCATCATCATCACTGCTAATGCTACTATCATGATGCCAATTATTATGGTGATACTAAAAATTGAATCCAGGCCCTCAAGTAAGTAAGGTAAATGCTCTATCACTTGAGACATGTCCCCAGTCTTTTTGTTTCTTTTTGTTTATGAAATAGGGTCTCAATAACTTTGCCTGGGCTGGTCTTGAACTCACAACCTCTTGCCTCTGCTTCCTGAGTATCTGGGATTACAGGCAGGGGCCACCATGCTTGGTTTGTTTCTATTATTTTAATAAATATTTATTATATATTTTCATAGTGAAATGTTTTAGGGAAGATGCTGTAAGATTACAAAGATGACTAATAGGTAGTCTGTTGTGGTTTGAATATGACATTCAAACAAACCATAGGCTCATGTTGAAAGCCTAGTCACCAGCTGGTGGTTCTATTGGAAGGTAATTGGATCATAAGGACTCTAACTCACAGCTGAATGGACTATTAGAAGGTGAGGCCTCAGTGGAGGTAGTGGGTCATTGGAGGCATGCCTTTGAAGGGTATATCTTGTCCCCAGACCCTTTATCTAACTCTCTGCTTCCTGGCTGCCACAGGTAAGCAACTTTGCTCCACCATGCCCATCCACCAAAATGGACTGAAACCTCTGAGACTGTGAGCCTAAATAAATCTTTCCTTCTTTAAGTTGTTTTATCAGGTATTTTGCTGAAGCAATAAAAACTGATTAAGCAAGAGTGGAGTACCAAGAGTGGGGGTCCTTGGTGTGACTTTCCAACCATGTGGTTCATAAGGTTTTATAATGGCTTTTGGGGAAGAGTTTGGAAAATTATGGAGAAGCAAGCTAGAAAAGGCTTGGAATGCTATAAACAGAGTTTAATGGGTGATTCTGGTAGGAGATCAAAAGACCAGAATGATAATACGAATGAGAACATTAAAGACTGTGCTCATGAGGCTTCAGGTGGAAAAGAGGACTCTCTTGGGAATTAGTGCTGAGGTCATTCATGTTATATTCTAGCAAAGAACTTGTTTATCTGCTGGGAAAACTGGTTAGCAGTCTGCAAAAAACTGAAACTAGATCCATGTATATCACCCTATACCAAGATTAACTCAAAATGGATCAAGGATCTTAATATCAGACCCCAAACTCTTAAGTTGATACAAGAAAGAGTAGAAAATACTCTGGAATTAGTAGGTATAGGTAAGAACTTTCTCAATGAAACCCCAGCAGCACAGCAACTAAGAGATAGCATAGATAAATGGGACCTCATAAAACTAAAAAGCTTCTGTACATCAAAAGAAATGGTCTCTAAACTGAAGAGAACACCCACAGAGTGGGAGAAAATATTTGCCAATTATACATCAGACAAAGGACTGATAACCAGAATATACAGGGAACTTAAAAAACTAAATTCTCCCAAAACTAATGAACCAATAAAGAAATGGGCATGTGAACTAAACAGAACTTTCTCAAAAGAAGAAATTCAAATGGCCAGAAAACACATGAAAAAATGCTCACCATCTCTAGCAATAAAGGAAATGCAAATTAAAACCACACTAAGATTCCACCTCACCCCTGTTAGAATAGCCATCATCAGCAACACCACCAACAACAGGTGTTGGCAAGGATGCGGGGAAAAAGGAACCCTCTTACACTGTTGGTGGGAATGTAGACTAGTACAACCACTCTGGAAAAAAATTTGGAGGCTACTTAAAAAGCTGGACATCGATCTACCATTTGATCCAGCAATACCACTCTTGGGGATATACCCAAAAGACTGTTACTCCAGAGGCACCTGCACATCCATGTTTATTGCGGCACTATTCACAATAGCCAAGTTATGGAAACAGCCAAGATGCCCCAGCACTGACGAATGGATTAAGAAAATGTGGTATCTATACACAGTGGAATTTTATGCAGCCATGAAGAAGAACGAAATGTTATCATTCGCTGGTAAATGGATGGAATTGGAGAACATCATTCTGAGTGAAGTTAGCCTGGCCCAAAAGACCAAAAATTGTATGTTCTCCCTCATATGTGGACATTAGATCAAGGGCAAACACAACAAGGGGATTGGACTTTGAGCACATGATAAAAGCGAGAGCACACAAGGGAGGGGTGAGGATAGGCAAGACACCTAAAAAACTAGCTAGCATTTGTTGCCCTTAATGCAGAGAAACTAAAGCAGATACCTTAAAGCAACTGAGGCCAATAGGAGAAGGGGACCAGGAACTAGAGAAAAGGTTAGATCAAAAAGAATTAACCTAGAAGGTAACACCCACGCACAGAAATCAATGTGAGTCAATGCCCTGTATAGCTATCCTTATCTCAACCAGCAAAACCCCTTGTTCCTTCCTATTATTGCTTATACTCTCTCTACAACAAAATTAGAGATAAGGGCAAAATAGTTTCTGCTGGGTATTGAGGGGGGGGAGCAGGAGGGGGTGGAGTGGGTGGTAAGGGAGGGGGTGGGGGCAGGGGGGAGAAATGAACCAAGCCTTGTATGCACATATGAATAATAAAAGAAAAATGAAAGAAAAAAAAAAAGAACTTGTTTATATTTTTATTCATTCCCTGAGACATTGTAAGAAGTTGAATGAAAAGGTGATGGACTAATTAATCAGACAAGAAATTTCAAGGCAGCTCAGCATTCTGATTATGACAGAGGTTTTACTGGCTGCTTTTATCCAGATTTATAGTGAGAATCAGGAGCAAAGGGCAGAATGAAGGGATTTGAAAAACCTGCAGTTTCACTAGAAAAGGAGCATGTTTAAAGTTGGGGCCCAAGCAGGTATGGCTGCTGAAGAGATTAGCACCATTAAAAAGAAGCCAAGTACTTTGCACTGGAACAGTAGGAAAGAGGCTTTGAGCTGCATCTCAGGAACTGGCCAGACTGCACCCATCATAGGCTCAAGGATACAAAGATAAATACTCATCTGAAAGACTTTTCTTTGAGAAGAGAGTTCTGGGATGCCTTGCTTGGACAAGGCCACCTAGGAAAATGTTTCTCTATTTTCAGCCATCCACACATTCAGAGGCTGCAGCAGCCGTGGTTCAAGTGGCCCCACTATCGCTTGCACTGGTGGCAGACCTTGTCCACATGGTACAGATTTCACAGGAATGCAGAATGCAAGAATGTGGGGTCATGGAGGCTTCCACTGAGATTTCAAAGGAAGGCCTGGGAAGCCAGGCAGTGTGTGGCAGGATCAGAATCCCTGCAGGTAGCCCTTGAGAAAACAATGTGTGATACTGTTGAGAATGAAGATGAAACTGCAGTGAAGACCCCAGGAAATCAGAGATGCCAGGAATTGCCAGGAATGTGGAGGATCTGTCAAGGAAAGCCACAGTCAGGGAGCACAGCCAACCTGGAGAAAGGCCTTGTGGTCTGCAGCTGGCAAGGTCCCAGGGATGGGGCTTTCCCAGCTCTTGGGAGCTCATACCATGGTCATGTATACCCTGAATGTTGGCTATAGAGCTATAGTATTTTACATTTTCCCTGCTGGTTTTGGGTTTTCCTTTGGTCCCATCCCTCCTTTCTATGCCATATGCCTCACTTTTGCAGTGTGAATGTTTACCCTTTGCCATTATCTGTTGGAAATCTGTAGTTTTCTTTTTGATTTTGCAGGAGCTCATGGGTAAAAGGTTGCCTTGAGTCTCAAAGGAGACTTTGAACTTGGACTTTTGAGAAATGCTAGAACTATTGACAGTTGGGGACCTTCAAAGATAAATAAAATGCATTTAATATTATGAGATGGACATGAGGGGCAAAATATTATGGTTTGGATACAAAGTGTTCCCCCAAAATGCTTCTATGTTGATGTCTTGGTCCCCAGCTGGTAGCACTATTGAAAGGTGGTTGGATCATAAGGGTTCTGACTTCATCAATGGATTAGTCTACCACAGAATTTATAGCTGAGTAGACTATTAGGAGGTGGAGCTTAGTTGAGGAAGTGGGTCATTGGCGGGGCGTGCCATTGAAGGGTATATGTTCCTGTCTCTCTGTTTCTTTGTTGCCATGCGGTAAACAACTTTGCTCTCCCTAGGCTTTCTGCCATGGTGGACTGAAACCTCTAAAACTGTGAGCCAAAATTAACCTTTCCTCCTTTAAGTTGGTTTTCTCAGGTATTTTGTCACAGTGATAAAAAACTGATGACAACCTGGTCTCTCCTCTTAAATTTTATATATATAGTTTATATCACAAATATGCATGTATTTCTTTATTTTAAACACCTATTTTCTTTACAGCGTAACGTTTCATAATAATATATAACTTCAGTGATTGGTAAGGTACTTATGTTTTTGTTACAGTGATTGTAAAACTGCCAACAGAGATGGAAACAAGCCCTCACAAAAAAAAAAATATAATGCTAAGAAGGCAAAACCAGCATGGTCCTAGAGTAATACCACTGCTGTGCTGCTTTGGCTCTGGTCTTTGTGCATCCTAACAAAGATGACAAAGATGATTAAAATGTGTACTCTGTGGTTTGTTAGTCATGGTGCTGAGGGTAAAACCAAGAGTGCGAAAATAATTGTACTTACAGATATTAAAAATACACATTCCTGTCTCATCTTAACACCTTCTATTTATTTAAATATTTGCATTTGCACTCTTGCTTTTGATAAATATAATTTCTGAGGAATGCAAGTAGCACAACAGAGCAGAACAGAGTCCACTGGGTTGCACTGCACTATCACTAAGTGGGTTTGGGATATTTTTGTGTTCTAAAAGGGTACTCTTAGATCCCTGAGGATGGTCCACTGTTTTGTGTTTCCACTGTATTTCCTACTGCAAGTCGTCCAGATCTGACATTGCATCTTGTGCCTTCACATAATATATGCCATCTTGCCCTCCTCCAACACTGTACTGACTGTTCTTATGTGCAGTCCTCAGTGGTCTGCACAACACTGGCTCCAAGCCACCTTGCACCTAGAAGCCCTTCCGACCATTGCTATCCACTCACTTCTTCACTTCTTCAAGAATGTCTAAGAGAATACCACCTTCATGCAGCCCTGTCCATTCTTTCAAAAATCAGGTCTCCTTCGTCAAGCCAGTGTTTTAATCCATACATTTCAACACACTAGTGCATTATTCCATGTTGTCTCTCACTGCACACTCATTGCTCCCAAGTGTAGATCCATGTCCCCAAAATTAGGTTCAAAGTAGGGACCAAGACCTTAGGGCTGCATTCTAATTGAGCTATTAATGTTTTCTAGATCTTACGATTGCACCAGTGTTAAATCAGACATATCGAGTTTTTCTCTATAAACCAAAGAATACTATTCAATTCATTAGATATATCAATGATTTTTACAGAAAATTAATTTCATAATCTCTTCTCAAATTCTAATTTCACGCATCAGACTGATAATGATGATATGTAAGAGAATATGTGGGCAGTTCCTCCTCAGGCTGCTTCTGGAACTGTTACCTTTCCCAGTGGCTGCACACATTGGGATCTTCAAGATTCAGAGGTGATGCTGTCTCAATCCAGTGGCACAACAATAAACAGGTAAAGGCCAGACATGGGCTCAAAGAAATAGCCATTTTTTGAAGAACAACCTACAAGAAGAAAAAAATAGGGGTGCATTAAAATCATCCAAACTGAATTCTTTTTAGTAGAACAACTGTTCAGCACCAGTTGTCACTTGGGTAGAAACATGCATAGCAGACAACGTATTTAAATAGCTGAGACACCAGATTTCATGGCCCAGGAGAGAGTGGTGTTACAACGTGCAGGGTGCTGACTTTTGTAAATGACTAAAATGGGCAAATCATCATTAATTGCCACTCCAATGAAAGCCTTTCTCATTCATGCCAGTTGACACTAAAGGAATCCACCAGAACAGCCCAGAGCAACACAGGCTTTCAGATTCTCTCACCAGGCACATTTCCTTCTGGAAGAAGAGGGCCCTTGGAAGAATCTGGCCTCATTTATCCCCAAGAATAAATGATGAAACAGAAGCTCCTCTGAGTTGAGAGAGGAGAAGCTCAGACTCAGCCTGAGATCCATTCAGTGGTTCATTCAACATGTGCTGAATGCTCATCCAATCCTAGGCACCATAAAATACATGAATTCCCTTCTCATCCTATTAAGATGCTCATAATTTAGTAACTGCGATACAAATTTCTTAAATATAGTGAGTCAGGTTTTCCGTCTGCTGAATAGAAACAAAATCAACTGTCTTACCATAGTTTCTTTTTTAAAGGTAGAGGACTGGGCATGGAGGTGTATACCTGTAATCTCAGTTGTGTGGCAGGTGGTAAAGGGAGGATTCTGGTCCAAGGCCAGCCCTGGGCAAAAGCATGAGCAATCTGAACAAAAAAACAAAAAAGGGCTTGGGAACATGGTCTAAGTGGTAGAGTGCTTGCCTAGCAAGCTCAAGGAAGACCTTGAGTTCAAACTGCAATACCACAAAGAAAAAAATGTAACTATATAGGAAAAGTTTAAAGCTGTTTAGAGGTCAGCATTGGAGAAAATGAAGCAAGAGACTATAGTGGAAAAACAAATAGCAACATATTTGGAAAGCTTGGAAAACAGGTAGGCTGGAAAAGGAAAAAGAAGAAGTGGGAGGGTGCTCCAGGGAGAGGGGTCCAGAGGCAAGTGAAGGCCAGGGGCATTTACAAAGCTCAAATTAATTCATGGAAAAGGAAGACAACAGCTGCAGAGAGATGGAGAAGAGGAGGGGGCACATCACTTTATTAACCATTGTCAAGTGTGAGACTTCACTCAAGGATAACAGGGAGCTGTTGAAGTGTACTAGTGAAACTAAAAAGATGAGCCAGGTAAGACATGACTGTGGTGAACTAGGAAGCAGCATTGGACTGGCAGGATTTGAGTGACTGTGGGAGCTTTGTAGGAAGTAAAATCATTAGGACTTGGTGGCTGAAACAGGGAGTAAGAAAGGAAAATGTGGTCTAGCTCCTGGGGAAAATGGTCAGTCCCTCACTGACAGGGTAAACAAGAAAGCCCTCTTCCTCAGGGGAAAGGAGGTTTTGAGTTCAGTTTTAGATATGTCAAGTTTCAGATTGCTACGAGGTATTCAAGTGACACACCTGAACCACAATCACCTCAAAGCACTGAGCCTTAGAGAGAAGGAAAGACTAATCATTATCCAGTCATTATTAAAATGGACATGAAATTAGAAATATCTGATCCATTTACTAATTATAAGGAAATAAGCATTAACCTGCCTGTTGTGAAACAGTAACAATAGGCCAGAAGCTATTTTCTGAGTGAGAATTGGCATTTTGAGGAGTTATGCTAATTTTCCATACCACAAAATCACCAGTTTTGAGCATCTGGGTACCAAATTTATTGAATAATAATTCTGTGGTTGAAAAGATAAGATTATCTTAAATAATATACAACAATAACAGCAAATAGTACATAGTTTATCTTTCAAATTCAGGTAGACATATACAAAATGGAAATATTAAACCCTTCAAGATCAGGACTGTTTAGGGCAAATTCTAAAACCTCTGACTCCACAAGGCAAATCAAAAGAAAATGATTTAGGATAAGGAAAAAAATATCATGGATTTGCAGAGTAATTAAAAGATAATATAAGCCACTACTAAGAGATATGAAATCTTTAAAAGTGAATTTCATTAATCACTAAATAATTTCAATATTTAAAGCATAGATAGGTAGCCAACATATGACTCATAGATTAATTAAAATTATTGATATTTTCATAGGCTCACATTATGAAGCTGTGAAATCTAAAATTTAACATTCTATAAATAAAGAAGCTATTCCACTTAAGAGAAATGAATAAAAACTAATGGTGATGATGATGATAACAGTCACAGCTAGCATTTCCTGTCTAATTACTGTTCTCCACACAGTATTGAGCTCTTTATGTGAACTATTTAACCCTCACACTAACTTGCCCAGGAAACAGGGGTTTTAGTGCCCCCATTTTACAGCTGAAGATGTAATATTACAGCTAGTGCTTCTTCCTCCCCAAACTCTTTAAGGTCTTTTGTTTGTAACAGGTAAGTAAAGCAACGTTTTGTCTCACAGCTTTTCTGTGTCAGGATAAGAATCTGTTTCAATGAAGTATGAAATACATATGTTAACTTTCATTCCTTCCTCAGACAAAATGAAGTTTGGGAAGCAGTAATCTGCCATTTACTCAAAAACAGTTACCCAAGTTGGGAAGTTTATGTCCTGAGTCACCATTCCAGATCAAACCATCTATTTTCCAATCAGAAATGTTTAGTCTGCAAAGTTAGAAATTACCACAAGTGAGCCAGACAGCCAAGAAAATGAAAGAAGGTATGTGTTCTCTTTCAAGGTGAAAATTGTGACACTAATCTTCCAGTTTCTCTTCTTGTTTGCACCTGATTGATGCCTGTGGGGTTACAGCAGGAAACAAGCAGCCTTTGGTCACCTCCTCATTGCTTTTGAAATTCCTCATGCAGAAATACCAAACTGCACCAAAAAGAGGCAGGTGGCATTGTGGGAGAGAAAAAAATCAGTACATTAAAAGATGTGTGTGTGTGTGTGTGTGTGTGTGTGTGTGTGTAAGGGAAGCCCCAGCACAAACACAAAACCCTATTCAAAAAATAGCTAAGGCAAAAGCAGACTGGGGACATGGCTCAAGTGGTAGAGCACCTGCCTGGCAGGCACAGGCCCTGAGCTCAAACCTCAGTACCACCAAAAAACAAGCAACAAGTAAAATATAACAAGTATATTTTGGAGAGAAGACTTCTCACTAATATGCTAACAAACTATAAATAACAACAAAAACACATCACTATACTCAGAAACATGGATGATCCTTTTGCCCTGTTTCTTCTTGTTTAATGAAGGCATGAATATGCAATCGAAATATGCAGTTGGTAGAACATTTCACAAACTCTTTCCGTGCTTTCTTCTAAGTTTTGGGAAGTGGTACCTTCTCTCCTTAGTGACTATCCTGAAGGAGGAAAAGTTCAGTACATTTTCCTCTCATTTCTCTCCTCTATGCTATAACATCTTATACCCTATCTTTCCAATTTTTGTTTCCTAATAAAAACAAAGTACATTTTAAAATATAGATTTAAATTGAAAAAAGGCAACAGAGGGATGATTTGATTCATTAAAATAGATATTTTGAAAATATTCAGAACTGGAAACTGGGTAGTAAGCTCCCCTCACCTACCCAGTCTTCATCTTCAAATAACTTTCTAATGATTCCATTTAACAAAAATTTAAATATAAAAAATAAGCCATTTGCATGAACCCCCTAGTGCCAAACTTGATTGCATCTGAGATCATCCACATAATTATTATGGAAAAATCAAAACAGAAAATCAGTACACCTGATTAGCATTGCTAAAGTGCTCCATTAAAAAGAGGAAACAGCCCCCAGAGTTAACTCTTCCTTCCTTGAGCTTCTACTTGGAAGACAGGCTTTGCTTATTCCATCACAAAAGTCTTCATAAATAATCAGGTTGAGTAAAATCCTCACAATGACTGAGTGTGGGTTCTAATAATAGGTGGTAGCTTCCTTATCATGTGTTAAGGAGAAATAAATAATGGGGCGTTGACTTACTAATTTATTTTTGCAACAGAGGGGATAAACGATTCTAGACAATTCTTTGGGGCTCTAAAATCTATTGCCTTTTTAGAATCATTAAGAGTAAACACAGAAATAACTTGGGTGCTGCCAACCAGTTTTTTTCTCACGCTTATTAGCTATCTCTAAGATCTTCTCACAGTCACCAAATTAAATCTAATTTCTTAATTAAGAATAGCCACTTTCCCACAATTTTCTCCCTGGAAAAAATCTACTTCACTTGGCCACTCTATCCTGTTATTTATGAAGGACCAACTACTTGCTTCTCCTCGTTTTAATCAGAAAGGCTGCGTGAGCTGGGCTGAAGGCGATGTCCTGTGTTCTTCCTAGGACTCTGAGAGTGTGAGCAGGGTATCAACAGTCCAGCTTCAATGTATGAACACTTGCTAGGTCCTCTGAGAACAACCTCAGAGCAGAACTTCCAGGGAAATACAAATGCTGGTAAAAGAAATCCCTAAAGCACTGTCATGATTTTTTTTTCACCATCCAAGGTGTGTTAGTTAGCCTTGTGTTAGTCAACTTAAAAAGAGGAAAGTTTTATTTTGGCTCACAGTTTTGGAGGTTTCAGTTCATGGTCACTTGGCTCTGTTACTTTGGGTCTGTAACAGCACAGGACATCATGGCAGGAATGCACAGCAGAGAAGACAGTTCACCTCATAACCAGGTGTGAAAAAAGGAAAGGAAGGCACAGGGCCTCACAGCCCCCTTCTAGGGCACACCCACAATGACCGAGAAACCCCCTTCGAAGCTCCACCCTTTAAAGATTCTACTGCCTGTTACTAGTGCCAGGCTGTGCTGAGATCTAAACAGCAGCACAAGATGTTATTCCCGTGTCACACTCTACCACCCAGCGTGAGTATTCACCTCGAACAGCAGATTGGCTAGATGTATAGTTTTGAAGGCCTGCATCATTTTGCTAACATCGAGTCCGAATCCTACAGCAAAAATATTCTAAATAAAGTTAAAACATATTGATGGCCATCACATAATATATAGGGATCTTCTAAAAACATAAATGAGCGTAAGTCACCAACATTAATAAAAGAGAAAATGCTGTCAAATCCTAATTTAAGAACTTAAAATAGTTTATGAGCAAGTCCCCCCAAATCCTTACTCATTGTTGTGAAGCAAGTGTTGAATAATGGTTTTAGCATTTCTTAGATGCTTCACACCAAGAAAAAGCTGGGCAAGGCACTGAATTGCCAGGCACTAACAGGTCCTGAGGGAGCTCAGAACCTCATACAGAAAATGGCCACAAACTGACCAAAACAGCCTCATGCAGACTGATTCAGACCAAAACAGGTTGCTATGGAAACAGGAAAATTGCCTCATCTGCTTAACCAGCCAATTCCAGTTATTATGTATGTGGTGCTGAGGGATAGTTTGGGGCAGACCCAGGTGACCTCTTGTCATGAACTTTCAGAAGTGCTCTACAGTGTCTCTGTAAATCCAATAACTCACAACATATGGGAGAATCCACAAACAATACTCATTAGAAATCTAAATGCAAAAAAGTATGGGAGCTATTGTGACTTGTAAGGATGGCAAGCTACCTTTAATAGTTCAAAATCTACTGGGAAGAAAAATGACAAAATAGGATTGTTTGTTAAGTGAATCAGCTTAGAAATGACTTGCCAGGACTTTAAAAGGAACAGAAATCAATGTGAGTTATGAAACCTCATGAAAAGGGTCAGACTTGAACAGAGGCTTTAAACGGAAAAGGAACTAGAAATCCTTAGGTGGTGCCTCACACATGTAATCTCACTGACTTCATGGAGATGAATATGTTATCCCCATATGGGGAACATAGATTAAATGTCTTGCTGGAAGTCAGACAGCAAGGAGAGATTTGAACAAGTCCGCTGATGGATATAACACCTGTGACCGACCTGTCTTCAGATCACATCAGTATTAAAAGAAGCCTTGGGTAAATGAAATATACTAGGACGGGTCGCACGGCAAAGAGAAAGGCGTGAGCCAAGCCTTTGGGGTGGAGAACAAAAGCTTTCATAAGGTATTGGGAAAAGCAATGCTAGAAAGGTGGGTAGTGTTTGGTGATGAAGGCTCTTGCACCAGGCTGAAGAGTTCAAATTACTTTATTCTGTTTCAGTGGGATTCACCTGAAGGCTTGGCATGAGCACTATTCAAAGAAAGAGATGTTTGGGAAATTAACAGAGAAACCTGACAAGGGGAACAAATCCTTTGGAGGCAAAGACTGGATGGAGGTAACTGCACTTAGCATGAGGTGGAACAAGCTGATGGTAGCCTAAGGAATAGGAAGTAAGTATGTGGGAAATCAATAAAGAAAGAATTAGCAGAATGGGGAGAAATAATGAAGGATTGATAATCAAGGTGAACTGTCTGGGGTTTAAAGCATTTTGAATCCTAGTTCTACTTTCTAGGTTCAGTCAGTCTTATACCAAGCAAACAAAACACATCTTTTTTATAAGAAAAAAAGAAACTTCAAGCACTACTTCTCATTCCAGAATCTAATAATAAAATCACATCTGTTTCCCCAATCTTTGGTATTTTTCCCCATTTTTATTAGGATATATTCATTGTACAGGGGGGATTCATTGTGACAATTCTGAATACTTCTTGTGATTTAATATACCTCAATAACATTTTTCTCAACCTGAAGAGTCCTGATTTTGTTGGCCTACACAAAAAGTCCTCTCATCTCTTTTTAAAAGTTATTCTTTCTTTTCTTCAACTGTGCTCTCGTAACTGTAATTGTGCCCTGTTTTTGTGTTCGGCCTCCAAGGTAGCCTCTGATGGTCACTGCCTGAGTAGTGAACACTGGCTACCATTGTCATAAGAGCCTGACCCAGAACCACCAGCTAAGCTACTCCAAATTCCTGTCCTCAAAAACTGTGAGGTAGTAAATGTTTGTTGTTTAAAGCCACTAAGTTTTGGGGTAATGTATGCAAAAATAAAAAATTAGTATAACTATATTTAAGAATTTCTACACCAAAATTATTTTGTTCTACTTCCAAAACATCTCCCAATAATGCTCACCATTTTGTTGTTTTTCAATAGCAATAGTACACAGAAGAAACAACCTGAAATGATTCCACATTCTAACTCCTGGCAAGGGCTCATCATCTTTTAATTACAGTCTGTTGTTTTGTGCCTTGAGAGATGACCTCACCAATGCCTGTGTTTTGAGGGACATCTGCTGTTTTTTCACAGAAAGCACTGTCCCAGATTATCCTGCCATTTGTCCTTAACCATTTAGCATGTGTCTATCAGAAGAACGGACCCGCCTTCTAACAGATTGGGGAATTCCTCATCTGCTCTATGCTACAGGTTATTTCTAAAACATTCAAGAATGGAATACAAGCTTTTCTCTGAGCTGTTTTTTCATCTACAAATAAATACACCTTTTTTATTTTCCTACATTTGAACTGATTTTCTATTATTATCCCTGATTAGACAGTATATAAAATTTTAAATAGTAGGGAAAAAAAGAATAAAGAAATGGCAGAGTTAAAAAACATCCCAGACCAGATGGGCTTAACACGTATCTACAGAATATTCCACCCAAAGCTGCAGAATATACGTTCTTCTCATCAGCACCTGCAACATTCTCTATGATAGATCATATGGTAGGCCACAAAACAAGTCTTAAAATTTTTTTAAAAATTGAAATCATGGGCTGAGAATACAGCTCAGTGGTGGAATACTTGCATAGCATGAGTGAAGTTATGGTTCAATTCGCAGCACTGGAAAAAAAAGACAAAAAAATTTAAATTGTGTACAGTATCTTTTCTGACAACACTGTGACAAAACTAAAAACCAAAAGCAAGAAAAACTTTGGAAACTGTACAAGTGTTTGGAAATTAAAGTATTTTTAATAACCCACAGATCAAGGAAGAAATTGAAAAGGAAAGAATTTTTTGAAACAAATGAAAACAGAAGTGCAACTTACTAAAACCTATGAGACAACACTAAGGGGGAAGTCTATAGTAATCTATGCCAACATCACAAAGGAGAATGATATCAAATAAGCAACTTATCATTGTACCTCAAAAAGTAAAAGAACAAACCAAATTTCAAATTAGTAAAAGGAAAGAAATAAGAAAGATCTGAGCAGAAATTCAAGAAACTGAAACTTTAAAAAGGAATACAAAACATCAATGAAATAAAGAGCTGTTCTTTAAAAAGATAAGCAAAATCGACAGACCCTTAGCTATACTATGAAAATATGAGAGACTATTAGAATAAATAACATCAGAAATGAAAAGACAGTCATTCATATTATACGTCAGAAATACAAAGATTGCTACAAATTACAATGAAAAACTATGTCAACAAATTTGATAATCTAGAAGAAACAGATAAATTCCTAGACACAGGTATCCTACCAAGATTCAGCTATACAGAAATTTAAAAAACCTGAACAGACCTATAATGCATAATGAGATTGAATCAATAGCAAAAAACCACCTATCAAAGAAAATCCCAGGACCAAATAGCAACACTTCCGAATTCTACCAAATACTTAAAGAACTAATATTAATTCTTAAAACTATTCCAAAAAAATGAAAATGAGGAAATTGTTCCAAACTCATTCTGTGAGACCAGCATTACTATGATACCAAAAACCAGAAAAGGCCACAGCAAAAAAAAAGAAAGCTACAGGTCAATATCCTTAATGAATATAGATGCAAAATGCTCAACAAAATAGTAGCAAACCAAATTAAAAAGACTACTCACTATGATCAAGTAGGATCCATCCCAGGAATGAAGAGTGCTTCAAAATACACAAATCAATAAATGTGACACACGCCACTACAGAAATACCCCACACCAACTGAATGGACAAAACCTGTGATCACCTCAACATATATAGGAAAAGTTAGCCAAAATTCAGTATCCCTTTATGATGAAAACTCTGAACATATTAGGTATAAAATAAACAGCTCTCAACATTGCAAAGGCCATACATAATAAGCCAACAACTGAAATGGGGGAAAGTTGAAGGTGTTTTCACATAAGATCTAGAACAAGTCAAGGATGTCCACTTTCACCAAGGAGAAAGTCAAGTTGTCACTGTTTGCAGAGGACATTTAGAACAAATAACTTCAGCAAATTTGCAGGACACAAAATCAACACAGAAAAATCAGTAGTGTTGTCATATGACAATAGCCAGTTATCTGAAATAGAAATCAAGAAAGCAATTCCATTTATAACAGTTAAAAACTAAAATAAAACACCTAAGAATAAAATTAACCAAAGAACTGAAAGATCTCTACAAAGAAAATTATAAAGCATTGATAAAAGAAATTGAAGAGGACACACAAAAAAGTAGACATCCCAAGTCATGGTTTGGGAAGAATCAATATTGTTAAAATGTTGACTCTAGACCTAAGGGTGAGCTCAGAGGGAGAGCACTTGCCTAGCATGCACAAGACCCTGGGTTCAATCCCTAGTACCAACAGAAGATAGATAGATAGATGATAGATAGATAGATAGAGAGAGAGAGAGAGAGAGAGAGAGAGAGACAAAATGCCCATACTATCCAAAGCTATTATAGATTCAATGCGATCCCTATGAAAATAGCAATGACATTCTTCACAGAACTAGAATAACTAATTCTAAAATTCATATGGAAACATACACACACACAAAAACCAAACAGCCAAATTCATACTGAGCAAAAAGAACAAAACAGGAAACATTACACTACTTGACTTCAAAATAAAATAAAGATATAGGAATCAAAACAGCATGATAGAGGCAAGTCAAGTACATGGAACAATGGGACAGAACAGAAAGCCTACCATTCAACAAAGCATCTACAGCCAACTGATTTTCAACTAAGGTACTAAGAATATGCACTAGAGAAAGGATAGTCTTTTCAATAAATGAGGTAGGGAAAATCATATAGCCACAAGCAGAAAGATGAAGGTAGACCCCCAGTCTCACCAGTTACAAAAACAACTAAAAATGTAAGAGACTTAAATGTAACAACCAAAACTATGAAATGACAGAAAGAAGCCATATGGGAAGTGCTTCAAAACACTGGAACTGACATATTCTGGGGGCAAGATCCAAAAGCACATGAAATAAAATAAAAAATGGACAACCAGTATTACATCAAACTGAAAAAAAAAAGCTTTTGGGAAAGAATCACAAAGCACAAAGGAAAGAATCAGCACCACATAAGGAAAATCTACAGAATGGGAGAAGACACTTGCAAACTATACATTTGAAAGGGGTTGATATCCAGAATTTAGAAGTTACTCCAAAAAACTCAATCACAAAAAATAACCAGAATTTTTATATATCAGGTTTAAATTATTTTTAACTTTTTGTTTTTAAATAATTTCAGATTTACTCAAGTTACAAAAATAGAACATCCATATACATATCTACAATATTGATAGATTGATAAATCAATAGATTTTAATCATTTGAGAGTAATTTGTGTTTAGGATGAACTTTTACCTTCAAATATTTCCATGTGCATTTACTGTGAATAAGGACATTCACCTTTGTAATTATAGTACAATTACTTAAATGAAGGAATTAAGCATTAATGCAATAATACTATCTAATCTATATACCTAATTCAAATTCTATTATCCTAATAATGCAATTATTTTAACAAATTTTGACATGAAAACCTTTCAAAGCTTTTATTAATGAATAAGTATTTGTCATTTCAATTGGCAAACATTGGTGAAAGCCATCTTTGGCCTCCAAAAATTTACTACCTAATGTGAGAGCAGTATCGTCACTAGATTTGGGTCACTGGGTCTGGGGCCAGAATGTTCTTGGTCTCACCAGAGAAAGAATTCAAGGACAGACACAGAGAAGACTTAAGCAAAAGCAGATTGCTTAAGGTAAAGCAAAACAAAATCAGAGCAAAAGTGCACCCTCCAAATGTGAGGAACACTGCACTGGAGGTCCTAAGACCTCAAGCTTTTATTGAGGTCTGCAGACAAGGGGGTGGTCAGTTCTAGAAAATTGGGTTAATGTGTCATCAATTTGTGGAGATTGGGTTATACATCATCAACACTTCACACATGCTGGGTATGAGAGTTCTTGACCTTGGATGGTCAGACCAGGGCTGTCATTTTCCATTGGCTCCAAGGACTGCAGATCACCAAGACCCTGCTATGTCACAAGTCATTCTGTTAGCATCAGCAGTCCTGGATGGGATTCTTTATTGATTTCCAAGCCATGTTCTCAGCCATCAGGTTTTCTTAACTCCCTAACTCTCATATATCAGTATCAAGTAGATGATAATAATAAGAAATGTAAAATGTGATTAAGGTCAAAGAAGAGCTCAAGGGAGTTCAGAAAGTATTTCTGATCAGTGGATAGGGATAAGAGATAGCACTGCTGAAGACCGTACAAGGATCTTTAGGGAGCCTTTGGCTCCATAATTAGAGCAGGATAGGTCACAAGTAGGGGGACCAGAAGGAGCACAACCAGGGAAGAGCAGCTTCTCAGAGGAGAGGCAAGTAGGCAAGATAGCTTAGAACCCCAAGTGGAGAGGGAAATGAGGGAAGATGGACTTTAGAGCCAGACCAGGAATGATGTTAATATCAGGGTTTAAAATTTACTCAAAGGAAAGAGCCAAACTCTTTATGAAACTTCATGTGGCCCAAGAGTGAATGAATTTGAGAAAAATGAACTAGAAGGAGAACTTGATCAACCCAGGAAGAAAGGTGCTTAAGGCCTTTCCTTTTTTTTTACTTCAATCTGAAGTTGAAGTGACTGAAGAAGCCGAAACATTTCACACAAATAAGCAGGAAAAAAAAATCTAATTGCAGCAGAGTGACAAAAGAAAGCAATATCTTGTAGAGAGGAAAAAAATCAAACCATATTAACAAGAAAGAAGGAGCAAATATACTCTTTGATGAAAAGCAGTATACTTGAGTGTCACTGATACCTTAGATTTTTCCTTGCACATGGTGGGGGAGGACAGGGACAATGATGGGAAGCCTAAGTATACACAAGGTTCCACCTCAGCAATATCCTTTCCAATGGTACATGCAGCTTTTGTAGGAAGGATGACAACAGACATTCTTCCCCCATCATTAAAATGACAAGGGGCACCTACATGTCATCCACCTCTGGAGTATTAAGCTAACCTTCAGTTTACTGAGATTCTCCTATTCAGGCTCATCTGACCAAGCCAAGCCAAGCCTTTCAACACTGGCACACACATGAACACATGCACACACAACATCCCTCTAACAGGGCCTATTATTAAGGTTTTTAATATTTAGGTTTTAATATTCCACCAAAAGTTTCCAGAGCACTACACACATCCTGAGTTCCATGGAGCCTTTTTGCTAAGATATAATAGGATAGAGCATTACAGTTGAAGACTTTAGTGAGGTCCCATCCAAATCCTAAATTACTAAAGCCCAGAGTTAAGATGATTGCTCAGGATCACAGGGATGGTCTGTGGATAGAGCAGTAACTGGAACTCAGGTCCCTTAACTTCCAATTTAATTACCTTCCCATGAAGAAAGCCAGTCTTTATAAAGAAAACAGTCCATCTGTGTATTAGAGCAATAAGCATTTCCTGAAATGCAAATTCATTAAAAGTACGATTCCTCAAGTGACTAAACTACTTACTGCTTAAAACTGAGATTGTGAATTAGAAGTACAGAAGGTATTTCCACATTTATGCTGTACAGATGTCTCAAAGAACTAGTGACATTGGTGACTCAACTGTCATTCTTCCCGACAGAACAAGCATGGAACCACTAATTCATACCAGGATGTGGAGTGACCACAGCCATGTCTTATAGCAGGCTTTGCCAAACAGGAATCTGAGCACTTTTATCCTGTGGTTTTTAAGCCCTCATGGACAAAGGCTTTGAAGATCTCAGGCAAAATTTAAGAAAACTGCAGATGATGTGTAGTAGGCTGTATTTGGTCAAGACAGTCAGGAGAAAATGCTAAAGCAGCCACCTCTCCCACCTCCGCTTCCTCATTGAATGTACATATAGATGGAAATTTGAAAAGGCACAACTCAAACTGCCAACTTTATGACTCTTAAAACAGGGCTTTGTTTTAGTAGATAAAGTGCCACATGCTGCATTAGCATCAGCACTTCCTGTGGCATCAGTCAGCTCTTTTATTCAAGAAATGACCCTGTCTGACCTGGAGTAACTGCTGGAGAACAATCTCATATTGACAGGAAAATTAAAAGCCATTCTCCAAACTACTTCCTTCATTTACATTATCCGTAATTCTCTGGTCTGGTTGCCTTCCTTTCTCCTTCTCTGCCATTTTTAGTGAAATCCAGGATCTAGATGCCATGGGGGCAGGAAGGTAGAGTGATAAGGAAAATTCCAGTCTGGCTCAGCATGGAACTGGTGGTCTCTGCAGGCATCTCATACCTTCCTTGCTTTATTTCCCTTGCAGAAATACCAAGCAGGAACGCAGCTTGAATGGCAAGCAAATGTAGAATGAGTTATGTTTTCCTGTCACCATCTCACTCACCGTCCCGAACGCCTAAGAGCCACCAACTTAGGTGTGAGCATGGCCTATAGCAAGAAGCTGGTCCAGCCCAGAGGATGATGCTGTGGTCCAGGGAAATTCAGTGTGTGCACAAGGTCACAATCCTGTCTCCTACATCTCTTCTCCTTGTGCTTATCCTGAACCCAAATTTAAGATCTTGTCAGTTTGTCTTGTGTAATAATGTGAATTGCTACACACAAAGATGATAAAGACTCAATTACTTTTTGTGGCTGATGCTACTCTTAGTAGAGTACAAATATAAAAACATTAGGTCCTAGGATGCTGATAAAATTTTAACATTAAAACATTGACTAGATGGCCAAAGACTTTAATAAGGCAACTTGTGAATGCTCCTCTATATGCTCACAGTGAACTATGTTTATTCAGTCTGTCATCAAAGGAGCAGACAAAACCCAGGCATGAGAGAATTTTTGCTAATAACTATGGAGAGAGCTGATGGAGGGGAAACTGATGCTTCCCAATTTCCTCAGAGCAATCATGTCATTTTGGTCCTTTACAGTAGCGTTGGTACCTAGAACAGCACCTGGCAGAGAGAGTGAATGAATGAATAAATGAACGAATGGTTGAATGAATCTGAAAAACAAAGCATGAAGAAGAGTCACATACATGGCTTTGAACAGAGAACTTAATAAAAAACAAACTAAAAATGAAAAGGGCTTGGGACAAGATTTGTAAATAGTGAACTGAACATACAAAATCTATTGAAATCTCTGTATTTCAAGTCACGTGTTTTTTTTTTTTTTCATTTTTCTTTTATTATTCATATGTGCATACAAGGCTTGGTTCATTTCTCCCCCCTGCCCCCACCCCCTCCCTTACCACCCACTCCGCCCCCTCCCTCTCCCCCCCCCAATACCCAGCAGAAACTATTTTGCCCTTATCTCTAATTTTGTTGTAGAGAGAGTATAAGCAATAATAGGAAGGAACAAGGGTTTTTGCTGGTTGAGATAAGGATAGCTATACAGGGCATTGACTCACATTGATTTCCTGTGTGTGGGTGTTACCTTCTAGGTTAATTCTTTTTGATCTAACCTTTTCTCTAGTTCCTGGTCCCCTTTTCCTATTGGCCTCAGTTGCTTTAAGGTATCTGCTTTAGTTTCTCTGCGTTAAGGGCAACAAATGCTAGCTAGTTTTTTAGGTGTCTTACCTATCCTCACCCCTCCCTTGTGTGCTCTCGCTTTTATCATAACTGATCATTTTTAGGTACTAGGGTGTAGTTACACATCCCTTAAAAACGCTTCTTTTTCTTTTTATATTTTGTTTATTTTTTTCAATTGGGACCAAACCAAGGGCCTTGAACATGGTAGGCAAACCACTGCACTCCATCCCCAGTCGTGTTTCCTGTATTTCAATAGTTTGGACTTTGAGTTTCATTGTTTGAAATTGGTCATTATTTTATCATCTTTACAGACTTATTGACATTGTAGTTTTTCCTCCATTATTATGCTTGATTTGCTTTTTGGAAATGTTTTTAATTAGCTTATTTTTCATGCTTAAGTCAATTTTCCAATGGCAAAATTTTGGAGAGGTCTCATATCTTACTTCATGTATTTATAATGAATACTATAAATGGAGTGCTATAACAAAATACCATAAACTGAGTAAATTTAAAACAACAGAAACTTATTTTTTGGAGGGCTTAGGGGTGTAGTTCAGTGGCAGAGCACTTGCCTAGTGTGCTCAAGACTCTGAGTTTGATCCCCAGCACCGCAAAAACAGGACAACCCAAATTTGGTGGTTCAGGCCTATAATCCCAGCACTCTGGAGGCTGAGGCAGCCTGGGGTGTGTAGTGAGGCCCTGTAGAAAGGAAGGGAAAGATAGAAGGAGAGCAAGAGAGAGAGAGGAGAGAAAGAGGAAGGAAGAAAGGAAGGAAGGAAGGAAGGAAGGAAGGAAGGAAGGAGGAAAGGAAGGAAAAGGGAGGGAGGAAGGGAGAAAGGAAGAAAGGAAGGAAGGGAAAGACACTTTATTTCTCAGAGTTTTGGATGTGGGGAAATCCAAGATCAAAGCACTGACAGATTTAGTATCTGGTAAGGGCCTGTTTAGTTTTCTGGTTCCTAGATGGTGACTTCTGGCTGTGCTCTTAAGTGGTCTCAAGGGTCTCTAATTCCATTTACTCATCCCTTTACTGCTTTACTGGTAGTAAAGTTTTAACGTCAGTACTGAGAAATGCTAACTTTGACTATTTTTTAGTTTGATCAATTCATCTTTTTACCAATCAACTTCCACGTCATTCTCCACACTGCCACCAAAGCTTCCTAAACACAAATCAGACTATCATGCTCCTCTGCCTAAAACCTTTGATAGCTTGCCTGTGAGGTCAAATCCAAACTGGCATCTGAGATTCAAGATGATCTGAATCTACCTCATGACCCAGCAAACTCATGTGTACCAATTCTCTGGTAGTCGAATTTCCCAAAATATTACAGTTTTTCACTCCTCTGTCTTTGGCGTCCCTTCTACTTAAAATGCCCTTAACTATCAGTAAACTTGAATCTCACTCATTCTTGAAGAATCAGCATCACTTCCCCCCAGGCAGAGCTCCCAGGCTGACAGGACATCCTTCTTCTTTGCTCCCACCCTGGAACATCCTGAGAGCAGATGTGCTCTTTGTCAGAGTAGTAACACAGACTGTTTCATTCACCATTTTGGCCTCATTGCTCCACTAACTGATGGGCTTAGCATTCATCTTTTCATGCTTTTGACACATGTGGAGGGCTCAATATTTCTTAACTGCTGACTAATAGAATGAACAAATGACCTATAGGAAAGATAAAGCAAATCAGTTATTCTATATTAAAACATTTTTCCAAATATTAAAAAAAGGAAAGAAATGAAAAATCAAGATTATCCTACATAATGTCTAAACTGCAGTGGAAAATCCCATCATTGAAACAAAATGATTACAAGACTAGTGATTATAAATATATAAAGCACCAATGAAAGTGTTTCTTGAGGAATATTTAATTAGAGAAAACTTTCTGTGGTCTCTGAAGAGAAACTAGACACTTTTAAGAGCTTACTTAATAGTTAATCATTCTGTAAATTCATTTAAACATCTCTTCTCACGGGCATTCCTTTATTCTCAGTAAGTGACCCTGATCAAACATGGTCGTGATTCTTGTAGGCAAAATAAGATGACCATGGGCACAAACTTAAGGGCAGCTAAGAAGTATCCAGGAGAGGGTGCAACTGAGGAAATAAAAGCCAGCAGGAAATAACTGAGACAAGATGCAGGAGATGGGAAAATGGAACCAAAATTTACTTTTTACATGAAAAATCCTTTCTTTTTTTAATTAGTGCACATCAATTGTAAAAAGGAGTTTCATGTGATATTTCCATAAATGCATATAGTGTACTTTAATCAAACTTTAAGGGCAGGCTTTTGCAATGCTAGAATTTTTTTAAAGTGTTGCATTTGCATTGCTGAAAAGTATAATTCTTGGGGCCTACATGAGTGGGATGGTACAGGGACCCATTTTAGGAAACTTTGCTAGAAAAACAATATTTAGGAACACACTAGAATGAACGCTTAAGAATTGGCAGGTTGTTACAGTCCACAACAAATAGAGAACTTTTCTGTCCGCTTCAATGTGTTCATCAAGTGCTATATAAATACAGTTTAGAAAAAAATATAAATTAACTTAAAATCTATATTTGAAATATAGACAGAAAGGAAACGAAAAGGATTCCTATATTTGTAAGGCTTAATTTTGAGAAGTAATTAAGGTCAATGATAGTCTTTGATGAAAGCCACATTGTGACTAGAAGCAAAAGAACAGTTTAATGGACCCCTTGTGTACATAAGCAATTTGTATATTTCCCAAATAAGGCCAGGACTGCCTTTATACACAGGTGGGCATAAATGCACACACTTTAGGATAAAATCAAAATAATTACAATTTTCATGAGGAAAAGCCACTTTTACTTTCAGAGAGGCTCTGACACTCTAAGAGCAATCTGAACCAAGGAAGTCAAAGATATTTGAACTAAAGCTGTGAGCTCTGAACTCAGCAGGGCCAGAGGCTTTGCAAACTCTAACACTTTCTTTGATCTCTTCTTTTCTGGTCCTTACCAAATGTCATTTACTTTTTGCTGAGTTTCCTTCAATTCTTATTTTTTTATTTCAAAATCTCTAATACCAATGTCTCTACTTTTTATTGTACATATTGGAACCTATAAGTAGCTGAAACTGTGATCCCCCCCATCACACTGAGAGCATTCATTTCCTTATTATAAAAAAGTAGTCCCTTCAAACTATATTACTGTCATTTGTTCAAGGTTTTAAACTCCCTAATGAGTTAATTTCAAAAGAAAAAATAAAATCTAATGGATTTAGACTATAAACAAAGACTATCTCAATTGAAGAATCTATGGAGAGTGGAAATAGTTTCCTGCCTGGAATATATTTTTCCTATCCTGCTAATTTGAAAAAAATCTATGATTCATTTCTATGATTCTTTCAGGTTAACACATAAGATTCCCTAATCATTTGAAATTCAAACAATCATACAAGCTCTGGGTCAACTTAATGCTGTCTTTGCAAGAATTTATTCTCACATTACATATGAGCTACTCATGTGCATGTGCTCAGGGCATAAGTAAAAATACTCCTTAGTCTTTTTATTAGAAACTACATAGAAATCTCTAGTGGAAGCAACTCTCCATATTTTTATTCTGATACCTCCCTGAATGTTACTTGGTCATCTTCTCAATGAGATGCTAAGGTCCTTGAAAACAAAGTTGTGGCTTTGTCTTGTCTGCCATTCTGCTCCTCCCTATTTCTCTCCCTTTCTGTAAGAACGTAACAGATGCTTAAAAAATGGTTGCTGAGTTAGATCAAAACTAGGAGCTGTGAGGTCACAAAACATTCACATGCATTAGGCAGTGAGCTGAGAGGTTGAGGGCAGACAAGGGAGATCTTGTGAGTCACAGCACTGAGTCCAGAAGATAATGTGAGAGATAAATAACAAAGTGGAAGTCATGACTGAGAGAACAAGGTACCTCAGCTGGGAGCCAGGATGACTTTGGGAAACAATCCCCAAGCTGGTCTAGTCTACCAGAAGGTGCCACTTAGGCTCAGAGTCACTTTTAGTTGGTCAGATATCCACTTTATCCTAAAGGCATCTCCTTGAACTTACAGAAATATTTTCCTCAACAATGGAACTAACACTAAATCACAAACTGTTCTAACCCTGAAGATCTTGCTATTCACAGTAAAAACATAAGGACACTCTTCTGAATCCTATTTAAATAATAACTCTGCTTTTCTAGCAGCCCCAAAATCTTGAAGACAGTACCTTTGCTTGAACAATGGCTTTTCCTCACTGTACCTGGGAGATTTCATTTTAGATTCAAGCTGTAGATAAGAATGATTTCTCAAAGTAAATTTAGACTCAAGATCTGAGTCTGTACATGGCTGATTGTATATTTATCAAGAAACAAGTTTGACATGAGTTGAGGAAAATGTTGCATAAATGAATAAAGTGATAAAAAGTAAATTATATGTATAAGGTGTCAGATGAGTGACAAATATGATTTGTCACTAAGGTCATTACTGCCTTTATACATATATGTGCACGTGTGTGTGTACAAACTTAAAATATACACAAATTATTTCCTCAGGTTAATTGGGTCATAGATTTAAATTTATACTTTACTAATACAAGAGCTAAAATTAAATTAAATCTTAATTCTGTTCTGAGTCATTTGCTCCATGGGTCAGGTTAAGAGAGAATTTAGAATCCAGTCAAGTAGAAATTGTGTGTGAGATATTCTCAAAACTCAAAATTTACATTTGGAGACAAGGCAATGAATCAATAATTTTGCAAAATGGATACACTGAGTTAGAAACAAACAAAAAGTCACCTACATGATATAAACCTACACTATCCAATAGAGCCACATACAGCCATATCCCAAGAGCCTTACAGTCACACACAGCCAGCTCTTACTAGACCACAAAGAGCTCAAGAGAAGTTCTGAGCCTTGTACACTTGCTATTGAGAGCATACACTTTTTCTACCTGTCTCAATCATTAAATTTTTAGATTAATTTCCTTTAATGATGAGCCAGACTCATGTTTATGATTGAAAATGATAGAAAAACAACCTTAATGAAGATGTTTAACTTAGAAACTGCCACAATCAAACATAGACCTTTCCCAATGTAATTAATTTTTTTCAAGATAATTTATCTTATTAAAATATGGTAATTTACCACAGGTTCAGATTGTCTGAAGCCTTTCTAAGATTGAAAGCTAACGTTAATGCCTTGCTATAAGCAGTGTAATTTGAACCTAATAGACTCTGGCACATAAAAGTTAAAACAGTTTATTTATTTCTAAGGTTCATACAGGTATCTGGCTGTGTCCAGGAATCTGCCTATGGCTAGGTATTGGGGTACAAAGGGAGGCCAGAAAGAGCATAACTGTCTCAGCCCAGAGGAGCCAAGTGTCCCCTGGCACGTCCTTGGCCGATAAAGACTTCAGAAGAAAACCCTTGCACAGACACAATTTTGACATCAGTATGCTCAATTCAAAAATCAGTGCAATTGGAGGTTTAATGAGGCACTTTGTTATTCTCTGAAATAAAAATGGAAAAATAGAGACCGAGTTCTTCAGGCTTAATTACCACATCTGTTATTAGGCACTTTACCATGATTGACTGGAGTGTATGTCGGACACAGTGCCAAAAGCCTCCCGTAAAAGCAGCTTCCCACTCAGTGCCTGAATGGCAGCCGTCCCTGTTACAGCTAGGATTTCCATGGCAAACAAGCAAAGCCTGGTGCCCACAGGCTGCTGTGCCAGCTGAAGGCACTTTTTCCTGGTGCCAGTTAAGATGGAAGCAGGGCCTGCCTGCCTGCTCTGATTTCTGCCCCTCTCTGGTTTCCTTCTCCTCCCTGTCAGTCTCACCCACACTTCCTTGGACCCCATGACAAAGAGGTGTCCCACAGCCAGACACAGGCAGCTCATGACTGTAATCTTAACTATTTGGGAGGCAGAGACAGAGAGGATCTTAATTCAAGGCTAGCCAGGCAAAAAGTTGGCAAGACCCCATCTGGGGGTCTTGGCTGGCATGATGACATGTGCCTGTTATCTCAGATACTGAGATAGGCTTAAAATAGGAGGATAAAGGTCCAAGCTTGCCTGGACAAAAAGTTAGACCCTATCTCAAAAATAACCACAGAAAAAAGGGCTGGAGGTGTGGCTCAAATGGTAGAGTACCTGCCTAGCCAGCACGAAGCTGCAGTTCAGACCCCAATACCACCACCTCTCACTATGGAGAGAGGTGCACCAGGGTGAGCTCAGTGGGGGCCAAGCTGCAGTTTTGTTACAATGCCTACTTGGTGGGCATTAAAATTTGGAGTTAGGATGGGATGCTGCATTTTGTAGCTCCTGAGGAAATTATGACTAAAACAATCACACAACATCAAGAAAGCTGGTTTCTCTGAATAGCTGCCTTAGGCCGTAAGAACAAAAATGATTATTTCTGAATACCAACAACCAAATGAGATTTCAGAAATTTAGTGTTGTCTGCATATTAGAGAATCTTATTGCTATCATTTCTTGTCCTTGGCTAAATTATTCAACGATTCCTTCAAGTCTGTTAAGCAGGCAAGCGGAAGATGTCCTAATTAAACTGCAGTTCATTTTTAAAGGGTTGCCTTCATGTAATGGGCCATCATTCGACATTTTTAAAATGCAAAAATCTGGACACCCATAGCTTTCACTATCCCTAAGTCAAGTTCCTGAGCTGGTAACAACACAGGGACAATTACTGGCACACAAAAAAAGGTCTCTTTAGAACAGATGCAGAAGCGTGAAAGCCACAGCAAACACCTCCCATCTGCACACATGCTGGGTAGAGAAAAAGACAATACCTAACACAGCCCTGCATGTCTCAGGCAAACAGGAGTGCAACAGCTCAGAAGATCAAGGCATGACAGAACTAACAAGAAAAGACCAAAACTTCATTTAAATATCTTCTTCTGGAATCATCACTAGAGTATAAAGAGGAACGGCCTTGAGCAGTCTCCTTATTTAATGTACTCTTCAGGACAAGACTATATATAGTTATGATGTACTTACGAGTTCATTTTTTAATCCCACACAATATCTACAGTGTTTTGGATGTGTGATTTGACACTCAAAAGGTAATTCAGAAATAATGGTGAGAAATGTGAGAAATTAAGAGTCTTCGAATTCCAAAGGTCTTCTCAACACTTCATAAAAACTAAAAGGAATATGGAGTGTTATCTAGAAAGGAAGAGGCACTTATAAAAGTCATTAGCTAACCATGTTGAGAAGATTCAGACATGCAATCACTCTTTCTGTTTTAGGGACAGGAACTGAAGGTCCCTAGAGACTTGTCCTGAAAGCCAGCCACTTTGCAATAATCTTTCCAGCCTGAGGAGGTGAGGGGATGGGGGAAAAGACTTCAGGAAGTAGACCTCAGCCTTCCCAGACAAATGATGGTCTCGCTTGGTATCATATACTTGCTGCCAGTCATGACTGCTGAGCGGCCCTCCTATATTCCTCAGACTATTGAGCTCTGCCTTTGTCTCCTCTGTCCCTATAATATAAATGACTGAGTTTAGATTGAAACTAAGCCTTTCCAAGGTTCTCTTTCTTCTTTATCCACAATGAGCTTTAGTAACTCCTTAAGAAGAGAAGATCATACAGCATGGCAAAAATGAAACCAACTAATTATAAATAATGTGAGGGTCATTCTCCAGTTAAGTAAAAATAAGCAATCTCAAAGCAAAATTCCTTCTGGTGGACTGACTTAAGTGGTAGAGCACCTGCTTAGCAAGTATGAGGCCCTGAGTTCAATCCCTAGAACCACAAAAAAAAAAAAAAAAAGAAGCAAAATTCCTTGATAAGAATTTTTACAAGTAATGGTTTTTTGTGGTATTACAAAGACAAGAGCTAACTTTAAAAAGCTCTGAAAGCAATTTGGTAATCATTCTTTTGACATGAGGCCAAGAACACATGCAATAAAAGAGATGAAATTAACTTCATCAAAATGAAAACTTTTCTGCATCAAAGGACAGCATCAACAGAATGGAAAGACAACCTACAGAATAGGAGATGGTCCCTGTAAATCGTGTACATGAGAGAATCAGTATGTAGACTATAAAAGATCTCCTACAAACAAACAATGAACAACTCAACAAACACAACAATCTAATTAAAAGTGGGCAAAGGATCTATATAGATTTTTTTTTAATTTCAGAAGTTTATTTTTTAACTTCACAGAATTTTAAGTGTCAGGACATGTCATTACTTTGTTGATTATTATATAACATGTTATCCACATGTTGTCTTTCATTTCTTTATTATATATGTGTGTAAACATATATTTCAAAAAGCTGCAAAAATTAAATACAAAGTTCCGATCTTTATAGCTCTCCTCTTTGCAATGAGGAGTTTAATTCAGTGTGGTGGTTGTTGCTTATAAGGTGACTTTGGGGGGTGATGGAGAGATGTTGGTCAAAGAGATTGAACTTTAACCTAGGAAAAAGTTCTGAAGATCTAAGGTACAGTGTAGCAACTCTACTTAAAACACTGTATCATAGACCTAAGACTTGCTAAGCTTGCAACTTTTTAAGCAGGTGTATCTTTTTTTTTGTCATTCATTTTATTATTATTATTATTGTGCTGGGTGGGAGTGCACAGTAGCATTTACAAAGGTTCTTACAATGTATCAAATATACCATACTTGAATTCACCCCCTCCACTCCTCTCTTTCGTCCCCTCACCCCTAGTTCCTGGAACACTTTCAACAGGTATCATTTTCTAGGCAAGTATATCTTAAGCATTCTCACAGAAAAAGAAAAGGTAACTCTGTGAGGTGATGAATGTATTAATTAACTTGATTGTGGTAATCATTTCACACGGATACATACATAAAATTATCACCTTGTACACTTTAAATGTATCCATCTTTGTCAATTGTTCCTCAAAAAGCTGATAAATGCACATAATTTATATTATATTTAAGAAAGAATTATTTATAATATCAACATACAATTATCATTTTTAACCAGCCATGTGAGGAACATGTGCCTGTAGTCATAGCGATTTAGGAGGCTGAGTTGGGAAGATCAGTTGAGCCCGGGAGTTTGAAAACAACCTGGGCTGTAACACAGAGACCCCAGTTCAAAAAAGAAGACAATCACTGGCTATGCCAGATGCAATACCAGGTAGGCTAAGGTAGGAGAATCATGAGCCTGGGCTACATAGCAACAGCCTGTCTCCAAAGCAAACAAACAACAATACATTTATATAGACATTCCTTTAAAGATGATATGCTGAAGACAATAGCACATGAAAAAATGCTCAACATCACTAATCATTAGGGAAGTTCGAATCCAAACCGCAATCAGACACCCCTTCACACCCATTAGGATAGATGATTATCCCTCCCCCCGCTCACACCCCCCAAAGAAAAAACAGAAAATGATTAAGTGTTGGTGAAAATGTAGAGAAACATGAAACCCTTGTGTACGGCTGGTGGGAATGTACTGTGGAAAACAGTAGGGTAGTTTCTCAAAATAACAAATAAACAAGGATGGATTGCCATATAATGCAATAATTACTCTTGTGGATATTTACTCCAAAAGAATTGTAAGCAGAGACTTGAGCAAATTTTTGTACACCAATGTGCATGACAACATTATCCATAATACTCAAAAAGTAGAAACAATAAATGTCTACTCATGGATGCACGGGTGAGCAAAATGTGGTATGTGCATGCAGTAGAATATTATTTGGCCTTAAAAATGAAGGAAACCTGGCACATGCTACATCATGGATGTACTGTGAAGTACTCAGCCACAAAGGGGCAGATACTATATGACTGCACTTGTGTAAGTACCAATAGCAGTCAAATTCATAGAGACAGAAAGTTGAATATTGGTTGCCAGGGACCGCAGAGAAGGAAATGAGGAGGTGCTAGTTAATGGGTACAGAGTTTCAATTTGGGAATAACAAAAAAGTGCAGAAGATGGATGGTAGTGATGGTTACCCAAGAATGTGAATGTTCTTATAATGCTTTACATACACTTAAAAGTGCCGAGTTTTAGGGCATGTGTATGGTATAAAAAATATCTAAAAGTGAGCCAAGGTCTAATGAGTAACAGTTGTCTTCCCAAAAGGTAGAAGCTCCTTGCTCATTTTTTTCACTACCCATCTGCATAGCTAGGACGGACCTCCAGGAACTCGTCCATGGATCACACACACTCTGGTATCCAATTGCTAGAACCCAAGAGTGAAAGGAGGAAAAACATCTCTCTCCTCTCAATCTCACTTCTCTACTCCTAGAGGGCTTTGTAACAGACATCAATCTCTCCAGAATCCAGACTCAGAATCCAAAAGGAAGCGATTTAAGTTTCTCTATTTTATGCCAATGGAAACCCAAGGAGTGTCAAATGTTTTTGAAACCAGGTTGCCATATGAGAATTCCAGCTCTCCACTCCTGCCTGCCAGTATACTTTGACTTGATTGTTGAACTTGGAAGGTCTTAGGAATCTGAACCTGTTTGTGCTCCTTACTTTATCAGAAAGGTTCTAAGGAATTTGAGGTTTTAAAAGAACTTGTCTTCCTTCCCTTCTTAATTCCTCAATTTGGATTTTCTGGGTCAGAGCAAAGTAGCCTTACTTTCCGGTTTCAAGTGTTTCTTCTCCCATAATTGCTAATGAAGTAAGTATTACACAAACAGTGTTTTTTGAATCTAGAGTGTCAATCTTGAGCGCTTCTGGCAGGTACTACCATGGACCAGTTGTTATTTAGAAGTTCTATAGGGAGAAAAGAGCTTAAAAGATCAGGTCACATTGCACTCTCCAACAAAGCAGGGTACAGCTGTACCAGGGATTCTGAGCAACTGCTCCATGAGAAGACAGCAAGACTTCTGTTTTCCTGTAGGGTCTGCTCAGGTCACGGCATGTGGCATGGATTAGAGCCCTGGCCTCCATTACCCAGTGGGGCTGGACTCGGGGGTTTGCACACAGCACCCTGGAACTAAGGCTCTCCACCATCACCTGACACTCACACGCAAGATCTCTTGGGATACAGAAGAAGGTATCAGGCTTACCAAAAATTTTTAAGCAAACAATTTCTTTTTAAAAAACTGATAGATAAATTTTACAAAGAAAGAACACAATTCATTTTTACACATTTTCCCCAAGATCCACCATGGTAGTGGAAAATAATGTGTCTGTCTGGACAGGATGTTTGGATTTAAGTCTGATGTTAGCTAAATTTTGAGACTCAGTAAAAAGCATGGCTTAAAAAAGAAGGGTTCCACAGATGAGTTTATGGTGTTACCCTAACCATGAGGCAACACGGATGAAGAGCTCTCAGGAAAACAAATGCCCATCACTTATCTCAGCTTCTCCAGGGCACAAAAGGGCAGAAAGAGCAGCTCTGTATGGCCCATGGTTGACTCTCTTCCAGTTGGTATCTAGCTCTGTGGCCAGCCCCCAGCAGCTGGCTTAGAATGGAGGCCTCACTTGCCTCATTCCTACTGCCCACTCAGCTGTACCCCCACAATCCAAAACAGTGTCAGGTGTTCCCTTGTCAAGTTCATGGGTTTGGGGAGAGCTTTGGGGAGAGCTTCTTTGATCTCTGGTCTTATAAGTAAGCACAAGTACACTGGAGCTTTCTGAGATGCTTAGATCAAACAGTGGGGCAGAGCTAGAACTCAAGGCCAGTTCTTTGAGCACTAGCAAGACTCTCTTTCCACTACTGTGGGTTATCCAATTGAGCTCGAGGGCAAAAGCATTTTCTTGTTTCATTCAAAGCCACACCAAGACAAAACAAAACAAACATTTTAAAGGGCTGGTGACATCGCCTGGAGATCTGTAGTGCAGCCAATACAATCGTTGCGCCAGGATTAGAAAACAAAAACATTACTCACGTTGCTGCAGTTCTAAAGTGGGCAGCTATGCTCATGGGTAGTGCTGGAATTTTCAAACATGGATGATTTCCTCACACCCCCACCCCCTCACAACTCAGCATAAAGTGCATTGAGATACAACTTGCACTGAGCCAATGATGTGAAATGTCCTGAAAGTGAATCTGTCCTTAAGTAGCTTTGCTTCTATTACCATGAGTTGCCATCCATCCTTCAACAACAAATCTGAGACCCAAATGCTAACCAGTAAGCATCTTTACCTCCCCAAACCACTCAGCTGCTAGCAACTGCTGGGCCCAAAGGAATGGGTGGTCCAGTCACTGTGCATAACTTTTTCTTCTTAGGCACAGTACCTGGAGCTCAGTGGTAGACCACTTGCCTAGCATTCAAGAAGCCCTGAGTTCAGTCCCCAGAATAAATAAATAAGTACACTACCCAAACCTATTACCAATTCAGTCACCTCCTCACATCTGAGTGAGCAAACCAAAAGGAAGGATGAAACTACCCAGAGGTTCCCAGTACACACTCGCAGGGGTTTGCTCTACCAGGATTTTACTTGTGATGGATCCAATACTTAGACAGACAGTGCTTATGTTTTAAAAGAACTGGTTTTTGGAACTCAGACACAAAAACCTATCCAGCTTCCACAGCCCTTTCTTCATTTACTCTGTTCTGAAAAATGGCCTGGCGGCAGGACTTGGTTGCCATCCTTCTCAGCAGTGACATATTTACCATTGAAGGAGACAGAAAGGGCATAGCAGTCACTAACTCATAAAAACAGTGCAGTCTCCCTTAGAGCCAGTGAGTGAATCTACACACCACTGTGGCCCTAACTGCACAGTCTCATTTTCACAAACAGTGCAACCTGGCCAAGAAAGGAAAAAAGCTCTTCCAAATTCTCCAGCAAGGCAGGACACTCCTTAGGTCAAGCTACTAGAAATCCTACTTGGATGAAGCTACTGCCTTTGCCTGTCACACCCAAAAAAACCCCAGAAAGATCAGAGTCCTGTCTGGTAGGAAGAGGCTACACACACGCACATGCTTGAAATTCTACAAGCTAACTTAGTGATCATCTTTGGAAGGGCTTTGGACTTCATACCATACCATACCCTCAACCAAAGACAACTGAACTGGGAGGTGGCCATGGGAATAGAGGGCTAGCTCAGAGGACAGCCAAGATCACAAAAAGTAAACTCCACAGCAGTGCTGGGCTGCAGAGAGGCCCTTTGATCAACCCCAGGCACTGCACAAACAAAGCTACAAAACATTATTTACATACTGCCTGGAAAGAAAGACAAAGAATTTTTTTTCCAGACTTATCTTGGCAGAGCTACATACTACAAGCTTTTTTGTCTTGGTTTTGTTTTTTTTTTTTTTTTTTTTTTTTTGGTTTTGTTTTTTTAATGGCAGAAGAAAAGTGCCTTTGCTCCAGGTTGGTCTTCCCCAAAATAAAAGACCATCGGGCTCAGGCATAGGAGGAATTCCCAGCACCAGCATCCTTGGCTGGACCAGGTACAGTCTGCACCCTTCTGGAGGAAGATGCCTTGTCCTCAGTGCAAGGATCCCCCACCCCCTTTCCTAGCCAGGTGAATTGCTCCCGCCCTGGCTGCTTGTCCTCACCCACCAGCTCACCACTGCTGGATGCAATCTGCCTATATCCCATGGAAGAATAGCTACAAAGCCAATTGTTCATGAACTTAAAAGTCCAAAGTATAAACTTCCCAGGCTCTTCCCTTACTTCAAACCCTCCAACAAGGGTTCTCACCAGCTTTTGTCTATGTCACTCTTCATTAGCACCCACACAGAAAGAAGAAAGATGAGGCTAGGGGAATTTGAATCAAGCAGCGATTCAACCTTTGGGCATCACACTGGTGTGTGATGGGAAATAAATCAAGACCATTCATTTAAATGAACATTGGGACTATGATTTAGTTCAGTTTTTTATGCTATTCCTGTGTCCCCACAGTTCTGAATAATCTTGAAATTAGTCAGATCTACATAATTTTTTTAAAAAATATTTTGATCTGTTTGTGTTGGACTACAAGGGCTGCAGGAACAAAATACAAAGGCGGAATTTATATGCTAATTAATCCAACAAGTGCATATCCAACATAGTATGGCATATTAAAGACAGCTTAGACCTGAGATATAACAAACAAGGATTGTGGAATAGACTCTAAGTTAAAAACAGAAGTGAGCTAAACAAATCATTGGGTAGAAATTCATCAGATACAGACAAACAAACAAACAACAATTATTAAACATTTGCTGTATGCTAGGCAGTAAGTTCTTATCATAAAATTATTATTATTATATAACTTATTATACAATTCTTCTTATTATACAATTAATCTTTCTATCAGCTCTATGAGGGAAGTACCATCATTATCCCTGCCTAAGTGATAAAGAAACTGAAGTATAAGGGAACTGGCTTAAGGACATGTATCTACTAAATGGCAGAGTGAGCAGAACTGAAATTTAGAAGCCTGGTTCTAAAAAATACTCATAAACCACAACACTGTAACACATCCAAGCCTGCTACCAGACATAGCAGTCAGTGCTTGAAATGTATATTAGAACACAAATCACAAAGGGCAGGGAATTGCTTTATCTTATGTATTGCTCCATCCCTAACAGAAGACCTCAGGGAAGCTAATAGGTAATTAATAAAAATTCATTGAATATATACATAGTGGATTATGTAGATATAGTGAAATTACTACAATAGACTCCTTACTGTCTTTCCTATTCTGATTCTATTTTCTGCTCCTATCATCAATGCCAAACCTCTGCTCAATGCCTTATGAATTTAGGCATTGGCAGTTAACTTCCAAGACTTCCCTTCTTGGTTCCAACCTACACTTCAAAACTTATTTCTTAATATTCCACTATACAAACACTCCACTGTGACCACCCTGCCTGTCCCTACCCTTGTCTACCCCATCCCTGCCCAGCCATGTACATTCTTACCAACTGGGATTCTCTCTCCCTTTTCTCTGATCACATGAAGCCCATTTAGCTTTCAAAGTCCATCTCTTCCAGCAAGCCTTCTCTAGTCACCCAAATCCAGTGATCTCCTTCTGTGCAGGGTTAACCTGCTGCTCTTCCTTTCCTGCCTTAATAAACACATTGCTCTTGTCATGTTGTCTCCCCAACATGCAGTTAAGGCTTATCTCATAGCAGACACAAAATAAATGTGGATTGACTGATCTATGCAGATACATCTTACCTAAATGTAAAACATCTGCTGACTTTGTAAAAATAAAGGTAAAAATTTTAATTAAGATAAAATTCACATAACCTAAAATTCAACAAGTGCTGTTTCCAGAACATCTCCATTACTCAAAAAAAACCTCAAATATACATGAAATAGTCACTCCCCCATTTGCCTTTTCCTGGAAACCACCAATCTACTTTCTGACTATATGGATTTGTCTCCTCTAGATATGCCATGTGGGAAGGATAATATACTATATGGACTTTCATGTCTACCTTCTTTTACTTAGCATTGTATTTTCAAGATTCATCCATGTTGTAGCATGTGTCATGCTCCATTCCTTTTTACGGCTGGATAATATTCCAATGTGTACATGTATCACATTTTGTTTAGCCATTTATCAGCTGATGGACATGTGGGTTGTTTCCACCCCAAAGAAATAGTTTTGGTTATTTTGAATAATGCTTCTATGAACATGTACTTACAAGATTATATATTGTTTGAACACCCATTTTAAATTCTGCTGTTTTCTTGGAGGAACAAACTCATTTACTAGCAGCCCAATCTAACTCCTTAGTCATGTATCTAAAAACATCTATGCTCATGAGTAAATATAACTGTTTTTGTATTCCAAAATATTTCAAATTTGGACTGGAGGTGTGGCTCAAGCAGTAGAGTGCCTGCTTTGTGAGCTCCTGCTTTGCCAGCTCAAAACCTTAAGTTCAAACCCTAGTCCCACACACAAAACATCTTAAATTCCTTGTAGTTGGCATTTGATATTGGGGACTATACTTACTAAATTCTGTGCTTAATTGGTAGGATCTTTTTAAAGCACCTGAATGGTTCACTCATAAGAAGCATAAAAGCAGACCTTATTCCTAAATATATTATCTTCCCTATTTAACATTATCTGATGTTAAATCATGATAAGTAGCATTTATGCATAACTTACTTCTGTGCCTACCTCTATGCTAAATGCAACACTCTTTGAATCATATACTATTATCATTCCACAGGTAAGGAAGAGTCTTAGAGAGCTTCAGTGGCATGACTGAAGGTCACAAAGCTTTAAGGACTATGGATGGGATTCCCAACCCAGATTGTCACGTTTCACATAGTAAATAACAGGACCCAAAGTAGATCAAACCTATCAGAATCTTTCACTTTACCCACAAGCTTACTCACATGCGTTTGTAGAAATCAACATTCAACCTTTAAGTCGAATGCCCAAAATGAAGTGTACAGAATGTGTCATACCTGTTACAGATGTGAAATGTCCATCTCAAATCCAAGGGCCCCAAACTTTCCTTTGGAAAATAAATCATTCCCATTTTCTCCATTGAGTCTATCATTTCCATGTTATTAAAAAAAACTGGATTGTTCTACAAGTACAATAACTCACTCTGGTGCAATCTATGCAGCCCATACTATTGAATGGTGGGAGTCCTCTAGACAGAAAAGGAGCACAGACTGCTCTGGGGCTGGAAGCTCTGTTTGGCTGCCAAGGCTCTTCCACCTTCACAGGTAATGCTCCTGGACCTCACTACAGAGCTTAGCAAGTAACAACTGAGATAAGTAAGAGAGATGAGCAAAAAACACACTCCTCACATCACTGTATCCCAATAAGAAAAATGAAGGGGAACTAAAGCATTCCAACATTAGAATTTTGGAAAGATGTCATCTGAAGATGCAGAAAAACATTATCATCCACAATGTCAGTTCCTGCTTTTCCTGGCAGATTACAATGAGCAGGAGGGTGGAGAGTGAGAATGTGATTTGCTGCTTGGCTAATGTAGAGGGGTGCTTTTGTTTTAGACTCTAAACAGTGGGTTTCTGCTAGGCACTGGGTCTGCTGCCTACAAGAGCATAACAATTGCCTAAAATGATGCTGGTCTATTGCCTTCCATTCTCGGCTCTTCTGGCTAGAGAAGTAAGGGTGAGTTAGTGGATATTTAAAGCTATAAATTCTCCCAACCCCAGTGACATTCAAATTATGTGACCCTTAGGGGTTTCCAGAGTTTACCATTTCTCATCACTACTACAGTTTTAATTCTACACTAACCATGGGCCTTAACATTTTGAACTTTTTATTGAAGTGTGGAAATATACCCACAAAGAAGGTGTATAGTTAAAATTGAACTGCTCAGTAGTTTTTCACAAGCTGAGCACACCTGTACAACTAGGCCTATTTGTACACAGCAGTGTTGAATCTCAGAAGCTTTGTGTGGGCAGAGTTTTGATCCTGAAAGAAAACTAAGTCCCAATAAGCATCCTATGCCTTCCTATGGGGAAGGAGGAGGAGAAGGAGGCAGAGGAGGAGAAAGAAAAGCGGAACAGGGGAAGGGGAGAAGGAAGAAGTAGAAGAGGAGGGAGAGGAAGAATCAACATACAATATTCCTGGGTTTTTGATAAATGCTGTACCTATGCAGAACTTCAAGTACAGCATAATACTCTTCCTCAGAACACTGAGGGACAATCCTCTTTCAATCACACAGAGGCAAAAGAGCAGGTATAATGATAATGAACTGAAAATTAATTAATCAGGCTTGTGCTTAACACAATCCTTTTGCCACCAGTGAAGTCTCCTCTTCCGCTTCTCCACTTCAAAGACATCTATATCACTGACAAAACCAAATATCCATTTAGTAAAGGATAAACAAACAGCAAGAAGAGGGATAGTGGAAACATAATGAAGAAAATAAAGCCACTTGCCTCTACAATCCACTAGTTTCTCCTTCTTTAATGGATTTACAATGATCATGTATAATCAAGGTATAAGAACAGACTTAATTACAAGGAGCTCTCAGTGACCCCAAGCAAATCATATATTGCCCTCTCCTGGGCTGGACCTACTTAAGTGAGTGTTCCCATCGGGAAACCTCTTATCTCAGAGACAAAGGATTCCCACTGGCCTGAACTACCAACTACCTGAGCACCCCATGGAAATGGGCTCTCCAGAGCCCATTATATCCAAAAAGCCCATTACCTTCCCCATTCTGCTTTTCTCAATTTTATGTCTATTTTTTTAATTAAGAAAGGAAAAGAAAAGAAACAGAAAGAAAATATACACAGAAACTAGGAGCTAAGTCTCCCTCTGAAGGAAACCCAGAGGCACAGTCTGAATGAATGACACACATTTCATAAAAGGAGCAATCAGGCTAAAAGGACAATTCTGTTTGAAAGTCTGTGACCTTTGAAAAGGCTGTGACCTTGAATTTGAATCTTCTTCTGACACAAAGGATGTGTCCAATTGCTGAACTCGAGGATTAGATCTTCACAGGAAACTTGCAGTACTTTCCCTCCAGGGCTGGAATTCCGTCTGGAAGTTGGGGGTGAGGGTTAGTAGCTAAAGGGCATCTGGAGAGGTCTCTCAAACTCTTAACTGTCCAAGCCTATCAATATTTCTAATAGATATAATTGTATTTCAAACTCAGAAAAAAATGTTCAGCTTCAAGAATGCTTCCCAAATCTAGATTCAGAAAGAAATTAATTAATACTTCAAATATCTAATGATCATCACCCAGAGCAAAGAATAATCTTTCTCTGAGGTCACAGGCTTAATTTAGGCAAATTTTTAGAACAGATACCTGTCTTGGTTGAGCCTGGGGAAAGAGGTTAAAAAGTGTGCCTTTGCCTATCATGGACAGAGGGAGACTTTCTTTTACTATTAAAATAAATAAATTCTACATATAAGTCAGTAGAACAAGCAGAAAACAATTTCTACTTGGCAAAAGACCTACTGGGGTTCTGACAGACTTGTTTTTCCCTAACGCCATGTCTGCTCCTCCAAAACCAGCAGATTAATGAGGCTTCTACAGAATTACTTTTTCCCTTCCCAAATCCTACCTCTGACACATTGCTGCAAGTAGTTTAGCTGTGGAAGGCCTTGACCTCCTTCCTTTGTCTCTCTGGTTCAAGTGTGTCTGTTTCCTTGGGGCGACGAAGAAGCTCAGTTGGACGGCTGGCCAGAGCAGAGTGGAGCATCAGCCAACCCCAAACAATGAGCCCCTTTCTCCGGCTGTCACATGAACAGCGTTGTGTTACAGCCATTGTCCCTCCAAGTATGAAGGAGAGGCCCAGCTTCTCACAGACCAGCTATTCTCTGTGACCCCCTCTCGCCAAGTCACTAAAATTAAAAAAAAAAAAAAGCACTCCATTTGAACGGAGCGCTGCAACCCTAACAAGGGTTCTAGTACACCCCAGGACCACCTGCATGACTAGACCTTGCTACAAGTACACTAAGAATACACATCCGTGGTCCCTTCCACATACCTAATAAATCAAAAACTGAGAGGTGCCTGTATCTGCAGGCGATTCTGCTGCCTGAGAAGTTTGAGAACACAGGCTGAACAGAGCCTCAACCATTTCTAGCCTCACCAACAGCCTGGTTTTGCTCCTCTGTTTAAGGGATGAATCAGAGGCAGGGAGGATACTAAAAGGGCTTTATACTGTGGGTATGTTATACTGTGGTTATCACATCTTAGCATGGAAGGCAAAAACACCTGGGAAGAAGATAGATAAAAACATGAGGGCACCATGGGATGTAGGAAAGAAGACAGGAACATTTAAAAATATAACTTGCTCAAGGTACACTGTAAGCATGTATGGAATTATCACAATAATCCCTTTGTATTATTAATGTATGTTGATTCAAAAATAAAATTAAAAGTATTTTAAATAAAAATCCTAATGGCTGTCCAGAAGATAATAGGAATTTGAAAGGTGGGACATCAGTGCGAGGGAGAAGGGGAGGTACAGGAACAGTAAGACAGTGCTAGAGCAACCTGGTAGAGGCTGTGATCTTCAGAGAAGCACAGACCAGAGAAAGCTCCAATACTGGCATGAGATTTTAAAAAACAATCATTTGGGCTGGGACGTAGCTCAAAGGTGGAGCAATTGCCAAGCATACATGAGGCCTTGATTTGATCCCCAGCACCAGAAAAACAAAAGCATGTTTAACATTTAGTTTTAATATATAAGCTTCTCCTATAGTCCCAAACCTTAAAAGTGAACTATCCAAGCCACATGTTTGGTGTTATTTTCCAAAGTAAAGGAATTGTGTAACATTCATGACGAGGTAGGTGTCTTCATGCCAAAAAAAAACAGTTCCATAGCATGGCAGGATAATCTTTAAACTGCTTAAGGGTAAATATAAATTCCTATCCTAGTGACACAAGAAAAAGCACGGGCCCTGTCCTCATCCCTACCCCTGTGAATTTCCATAG
The DNA here is from genome assembly GCF_047511655.1 of Castor canadensis. Taxonomy (NCBI): domain Eukaryota; kingdom Metazoa; phylum Chordata; class Mammalia; order Rodentia; family Castoridae; genus Castor; species Castor canadensis. The sequence continues at coordinate 64,911,292 of NC_133391.1, read as the reverse complement.
TGGTTGAAAGGAATAAGAGTCTTCCATTTCACACCTTCACATGGAATGGGAAGGGGACTTTTAGTCAATTTTTATTTGAATCTCAGTAGGGCACCCCAATCATATCTGATTCACATCACAAAATAATAGCAGTATAATGTGAAGAGCTCCTTTAGTGAATACAGCATTATGGGGGATGGACAGAATCCAGTCCTGTAACCCTGTAAGTGGCTATCATAAAAATGATTCTCAAATGTTACCTCACCATTCCTGTGGAATGATCTAGTCACTATTAACTTGAAGGTGTCGTGCAAATCCCTGCCACCCCATGCCTGTTAAGCTCATCCCCTACCTAGGATGCCCTATCCATTCGAATCCTCTCTCCTACACAGCTCCCCTGATCATGCAGAGCCCTTTCCCAAGAGGGAACTTGGAGCGACTCTGAACTGTCTACCTGAACCTTACTACACCCAGCCTTACTTGGTCACGTGCACTTTTTATAATGTAGATTTTTTTGAAGGCAAGAACTTCTTGGTAATAACTCATAGCATTTATCTCTATACCCTATACATCTACTAAATGTTTAATGGAGCAAAAACTAAAATTCAAACCAATTACTTTTTTAAAGAAACAAAGTCACATCTTGACATCAATTCCATATATATATTTCACTGGGTACTAAAATTTTATTTTGACTAAAGGATTAATCTCCTGAACTCAAAATAAAGATTTCATAGTGAAAAATAAGTTTAATTTGTATATTTTAATTTTTTAATTTGTCATCAACAATATTTTTAAGGGACTAAGGGTCCCTTAAAATGTGTGCTTAGTTAGAGCGTGAAAGGCCCTGGGTTCAATCACCAACACCAAAAATATATATACTATGCATAAATATATATAAAGACAAACATGAGTCTTTGCCATAGGTATTTAAAAGATCCCTCATGGGAACCACCACTTGCGGCTATGTTTTAGAACTAACCAAATCTGCACAACTCATTTGGGTTGGACACAATATTAATGACAAGGTGCTTGGTCAGCTTTCCAATGGGGCCTCCTTGCTTCCAACAGTAAGATGTTTTTAACAGATGCTAACATCCTGCACATGTACCCATCAAGATGAGGCTTTCCATACTATTTTCTTTGTCTTCGAAAGTAGCAAGGGATATAATTTATTGCCTTCTGAATAGGAAGCTGAGGTGTTAGAATGTTTCACATAGTTTCTTTATCTAGGAGAATAAATCACTAGAAATGAAGTAGGAAAGGAAATCAATAGAAATGAATAGTGATCATAACAGGATATATTATCGAATTCGCATTTTCAGACTGGTTAATAACACACAGTATGCATCATCAATTAGCGTCCACATGTGATTTGCAGTTCCACAAATAAAGTTCTAGAAAGTAAAATAACCTTGATTTGTACCTTATTTTTTCCTCATAGTATGTGACATCCTTTTATTAAGCTCCCTAAATGAATCCTCTATAATAGCTATGTTTAAAAAGAGTAAGAATGATCATGGTGAAAAATAATTTTAAACGCTGAAGAGAAAGAAAAGATGAATATAAACTTCAGGGGCAATCAGATACTGACAATTAATGAATGAATGAATAAATTAAGAGACCAATTAGAAGATGTACAAAAGCACAGGCAGAAAATGATCCAAGCTTACACCAAGGTAGAAAAAGTTCATTTTAGAAACAGAATTGAAAAACAAGGAAAATAACAGAACTGGATAAATCTAATATTTAGTTCTTGAAACTAATTTTTAAAACTAAATAAGTGGGGCACACCCTTGAGTACCTGAGAACAGAAGCAATCCTTAACATGGCTGTGTTTGGAGTCCAACAGTGTTGGGGCTTTGTACTACATTTACATGCTCCCACCTCCCTGCCCTACACACAGATTTTACTAGGATGCATCCGTGAGCCGACACTTCAGCTTTTGCAGTAGCATCATCTGATTATTACCCTGGAAATTATTCATCTGCTTACTGAGATGTATTTCCATATGATCATTATTACAAAAGGTGAATGGGAACTGGGAAAATGAAAAGCCTAATAGTAATCATGAGAAATATTTTTTCCTCATGAAGTTAATGTAAATAAGCCAAAGACAAAAGTTATGATACATATCAAAAATGGCAAGTCTTTAATCTAGATCAGACATTTATTGAACTCAAACAGGTCAATTTTTGTTTAAATGAGGAGGAAATAACCAAACTTATAGAAAGATTAAAAAAAGAAAATGAAAGAAGTATACACTGAATGTTGCATCTAAATGGCAAGGTATAATGAGAGATTTTGTAATGTACTTGACTTTCTAAGGTCAGTATCCCTTATAACATGTAGGCTTGGACCTACTTTCAGGAATACATTTTGCAGGAAAGTAGGATAGTCAGTATGAAACCAGCCACCATGTTTCTGATCAAATACAAAAACACATGCAAAAGTGTTTTAGAAACTGAAAAGCACAGGGCAAAGTTGGTTGTTTTTACTGACACTGTCATTTACAACCAAAACCATCCCAAAACATAAACACAGCTCTTTAATCTTACATATGTTGAACTTATTCATTAACCTAATAGTATTGGTATTTCTTAAGTCTACTTAGAATAATCTGTCTTCTCTTGTTTTCCAGTACAGGCTGTTAACTTTGTAGATCACATCTAGCCAAACATAAATACCTACTGGCTTATCCAAACTCTCAATAGGTACATAGTCACTGTCCTAAACACTTTGTGTGCTAAGAAACTGTCAGTTGCCATTCATTCATTCATTCTTCTCCCACATCCTCTGGGGATGTATTATGTAACTACTATCATCCAAAACTTGGACAAGGGCTTTCAATAAAGAACGATGAGCTCACCAACCTGTTGGGAATAAGCATTCAGATAACAATGTGACAGATGCTATATGAAAGCTATCCATAAAGAAGAATGGGAACTCACATGAGATATCACTCAGTTTATGTGAGAGAATTAGGAAAAGCTTTAGAGGAAAAGTTCGATTTGAACTGTGCCTTGAAAGATAAATGGATAGCAGATAGTTGGTTAGAAGGAAAAGAGGGGCAAGATGTTTCCAGCAGAGGGATGAGCACACACAGATGGGTCGCGGAGGAGGAAAAGGGCACAGTGTTTGGGGAGGAGTAATAAAATGGAGCTCTGTGGGAGCTGGAGCAGTGGGGAGAAAAGAAGCAGAGAAACAACCCAGAGGAGAGGTAGCCCTGTACCACAATAAAGAAGCTTCAAATGTGACCTGAAGTCATCTCTATCCAATGCCCTAAGAGATCTGCTCAAATGCAGATTTCTGGTTCTTGCGTCTGGGATGAAGCCTTGAATCTATATTTTCAACAAGTCCTGGAGTGACACTGACATTCACCGTCTAGAATGTTTTGCCAACAAGTTTTAAACAAGAGAATGACATGATCGGATTTGTATTTTCGACATACGCTCTCAGGCCAAGCAGACAATCGTGAAGAAGGGAGACCCACTGGTGCTATTTAGCTTGTGACTGGTTTTGCCTCAGAACCACCTGGGGAACTTGTGAAAATGCAGACTTTCCACACTTCACCCAAGACTGACTGCATCTGAATCCAGGTTGAGGGGGCCAGATTTATATTAGGTTAACCATGTGATGCTGCCATTTGTTTAGGTAAAAATAACCAAGTATTGACAATTTCTCATATTTCAATTTAATATTTTTATCAAATTCCTCCCATGTTTCTGATGTATATCAGTCTGAAAGCTGATGAAATACAAGCAGTTAAATGCTTTTCCTTTTTATTAATTATAACTGTCATTAATTAACCTAAAAAGATGGAAGCTTTATAATTTACTTACCTAAAATAAATATTAAAAGAAAAAAATGAGAAGTGCCACAATCAATCACAATGAAGTAAGGCAGCTAAGAATTTTAGAGCCAGAAGGAACACCAAAGATTATTCAGCTCTTTTTTCAGCTCCCAACACATGCTTATCTATCAGAAAACAAATGCCTAAATAGAGACGCTACCTGCTTGAGGTCTTATTGAATATTTCATTCAATTCTTCAATCACAGTGCATTTATGTTCATTTGAATTGGTATTGAAGACACTATCACAAAAAAGTGTTTGGGATTTACTTATATAGAGTGTAGGTGTCACTCGAAGGAAGTGTTAACATTCTTGAGATAAAGTGGGGATGGTCATAAAGCCAATACTTATGTATATCCGTTTTTTTTAAATGAAGCTTTTTACTTTGAGCATCGCTTGAAATGCAATAAAAGAGCTTAATAAATATTTGTTGAATAAATGATTGACCTCTAAAAATCAGCTTAAAGGAAGCACATTAATACAAAAGGTTTCTAAGGAAGTGCACAGGTTGTGAACTAAGTACAGATTTCCTGCCTCCTACCACACGTTTGGTGTCCAGCCATGACCCAACGCTACCAAGTCCCAGCCCTGCAGCCTCCACCTTTTTCCCAACTGAAAGTGCTCCAAGAGGAAACACTACAAAACCATACCTGAGCTAAGTTGAACAAACTGTGACATGGTAGGTGGCAGTGAAGCTCACAGAGAAGCAACAGCCTTCTAGGATTAATAAGTAACACTTTCTGATAGATGATGAAAGTAACTTTATAGCAATACAGCAATAGTTAATGCTAGTTCAGTAATAGAATAATAATAATAATAGCCAATATTGCCTACTATGTACCAGGCTTGTTAGCCCAGTCCTTTCCACAATCTTTGGGGTTAGCACTGTCATTATCATTCTGATTTTGGAGATGGAGATGGAGAAGTTAAGAACCACAAAAACACACAGTTGTAAAGTGGAGAGCTGAGTCCAGATCACCTGGCCCCTGGAGCTTACCAACAGAACTCTTTGACCTCACAGTGGCAAAACAAAAGGTGCCCTGCAAGCTGACCTCTTGGAGCCTCCTGACAGGGTGACAGCATTTCTGGATAATGTTATTTAGCCCCGGTCTTTTCATCCACACAGAATGGAGAATTTTAATTTGGTTAGATTACATGGAACTGAGATTCACGACACAAGCAGGGAAGGAAAGAAGAACCAAGAAGGACTGTCACTCTCTGCCTCGGCACAGCCTGGTTATCACTGCCTAACAACAGCAATACTAGATAATTTAGGCTAATAAAACCCAAACTTTAACTCTCCCCTAAAAAATGAGGGGTTTTGTGTGAAGTTATTTCTTTCTTGAAAGAAGCAGCAAAGCTATCACCAAGATTTCATTTATTCAGCAGTGTTATTAAAGAAAATACTTCCAGAAAGCAAAATAAAGACAAAATATCGTCCTATACCAGAGGTTAAAGTCCTAGATCAAGTGATTTTCAAAGAAAAAGACCACCAGCGGATAAATCCTTGTTAAATAAGAAGGATGGCTTAAAGAACTGTCCCTTCTAGCATTCCTGAGGAGCCAAGCATTCTGACAAGAACCCTATGATCTGTCACCCAGCCTATAACCCTGACACCCCTAAAGAACGCTGAGGAGCATCCCGGGAGCTCATGAGTCAGTCAACTGCACCATCTGAATACCAAGTACGGAAGAAAGAAAAGTTTAGAAAGTAAGTGCAAGGTCCCAGAGACATGCAGCAGATCTGAAAGGAATGGCCCAGCTGAAGCTGCCTTTTATTCTCGGATTGACCTTCCCACTAAACTCCCCACATCCAGCAAAGTCACGGCTCATCATGGAACAAATACAGGCAAGGCACAATACAAAGGCAGAAAATATATAAAAAGCGTGTCTTCCCAGGAAAAACACTCCAGGAATTCCCTACACAGCTAACAAAACCAAACTCAAACAGTAACAATAACTCTCTTCGAGGCAAATCAACAACCCAACCCGAGTCCACATCGCCCTACCTCACGCCGCACCTCAGGGTCCCTGCAGAGGGAAATGTGCCCTCCACTCCCAAGAAGCCTCCCAGCGTCCGGCCAAGTGCAATGGCCCCCAGAGTTGGGTTTGGCTAACTCTTACCCAGGACTTGTGATCTTGGGATTCGCAGCGCAATCTTTTCCCCCCCGGTCTTCATGCAACGCCAGTCAAGGTAAGAAATCTGTTTCCAAAGGCGCAGCGAGCGTTCGAGCAGCGACCCTTGGGAGTCTCGGTTTAGGCGCAGAGGTGGAGACGCGTTTTAGGCGCAGAGGTGGAGACGCGGGAGCAGGCAGCTCCCAACGCCTTTCCAGACCTCGGTGTTGCGCGCAGGAAGTACTTGCCGCGAACTTGAACAAGGTTTTCACTGTCTGGCCCGAGATGCTGGAGGAGGAAGGGAGAAACCCGAGCCGGGTCAGGATGCGAGCAGTTGCCTCTGCTGCAGCTGCTGCCACGGGGACAGTGGCCGCTGGGGCTGCTGCTGGAGGGGTGTGGGGGAGGAGGTGTCGATGGCGCTGAAGTCCCTAAGGCCACTGGCAGGACCCTGGTGACCCGACTCCTGCACCCTGATCGCCAGTCACTCCTGCCTGCGAGGCTTCCACCACCTGGGGGTGACCCCGCCAATGCCCGGGTCACGAAGTTGATAAACCTTGGGGTCACCTTAGGGGCTGGACGAAGTAGTGGCAGAGTGAGAGCCGTCTGCGTACTGACCCAGGTTCAGGACTAACCCCTCATCAAAGTCCCCCGAAGGAGCTCTAGAACCTCTACAAGGATTTGGGGGCCCGGGCCAGCTCCGGAGCAGCCAACTGGCGTGGACCGCGCGTCCCCCGCGTTCCTAGGGGAGCGAGCGCAAACGTGGGACAGAGAAGGGATGGGTGACCAAGCCGGCCCCTGAGTGCGACGCCGCAGCGAAGTGGCTGGGGAGGTGGGGCGAGCGGGGAGCGGAGGGTGGAGGTGGAGGGTGAGCGCCAGCTCCTCTCCTCGGAGGCGGGGCGGAGAGGGAACTCCTGGGACGCCCCAAGTCCCCAGGCTCTCCGCTGCGCCTCGCGCTCTGATTTCTTGGGGAATGGCTCCCTCTGCCGTCTACCAACGAAGCCCCGGGAGACCCGAGAACCTTAACACCAAGAAAAGGTCTTATTTATTTACTGTCTGTGGATTGCAATCCGCTTCTCTGGTTGTCCACCTTCCTCCTCCAGATTTAAGACTTTCCCCACAACCTGACGATCCAGAAAGATGCAAACTTCTCTAATTGCGAGGTAGTTCTTTCTTATATTAATTCTACCCGCTCCAAGCAAAAACAAAACCAGGCCTATACTCGTACATAAAATAATCATCGCAACCAACTCCTCTTATTAATATGAACAGTTTTTTTTTTTTTAGAAAAGTGTCTGTGAGTCCCTGTAGTCAATAATAGTTCCTGGTAAACAGTCCAGACTCCAAATTTCTTTGGGTGAATTCATAACTGGAATGAGTGAACACACTCTTTGTTTGAACAAAGACGAACATATTGGAAGCCCCTTGCCATCCATCCTTGGTGCTCTGCCTTGGAAAGACACAGGGAAAGATGGTTTTTGTGTTTAATAGCTGGTTGGCTGGTTTACCAGGCACTGCAAGGGCTCTGGTGACAGTACCTCCATTTATCTTCAGGAAACACCCCGCCACAGGCTGGGTGGTAAGGTCAGCAGGTTGGTCCAGCTTTGCCCTCTCTCAGAGTGGGGACCTGATCCAAACCGGGCCCTCAGACCCTCCCTGCCAAGAACCTGAAACTTTGCTCTGTGCAGCACAAGGCCGAATAGACCTAGAGCTGACTGGTCCACATGGCTGTTTCCTGAGGACACTGGCTGTTAGTTCATACCACTCATTCCCCCAAGCTATCTTGCTTCATGACATTTGTGACTCCACTTTCCTTTGAACGTTTTAATCAGCTTTATTGAGACATAAATTACATTCAACAATATATTGCACTTTTATTATTAAGTGCTGAGTTCCATAAGTTTTGATCAGTGTGCACACCTGTCCAGTTAATGGACAATTACATCACACTGGTAAGTTCTCTTTAAAGTCAATCGCCCACTTCGTCCCATATCTGGTCCACTGAGTTGTTTTGTGTAACTGTAGATTGTTTGTCTTTTCTAGCATTTAATGTGAATGGGATCATATAGTGCTTGTTCCTTTGTGTTTGACTTCCTTCACTTTGCATATTTTTGAAATTCATCATGTCCTTGCCTGTATATCCAAAGTTTGTTCCTTTTTATCACCGACTAGTGTTTCTTTGTATGCATATGCCCCAGGTGATTTGCCCATCCACCAAATGCTGGTGGATATTGGGGCTGTCTCCCATAATGGGGTCATTATAAATAAAGCTGCTAGGAGCATTCTTGCACAGACCCTTTTACCGGTGTACCTTGTTTCTCTTATAGGAATGGAGTCACTTGTTCATGCAGAAGTGTGTGTTTAATTGTATATACAGAGTATTGAACCATTTTCCAACACAGTTGCTTCATTTTGACCTTCGCGCCAGCACTGCATAGGAGTCATACATCACCACTTGGCTATTTGCTGTCTTTTTATGTCACTCAATTGGGTGAAAAGAGGCATCTTCTTGAAGTGTCCCCAATGACTAATAACGGTGACCACCAAAAATGCTTACTACTATTTCATCTGTTTTGTGCTATTTGTTCTTCGGTAAAGTGTCCAAAATTTTGCTCAATTTTTAATTGAGTAGTTTGTATTCTTGTTATTAGGCTCTAGGAGTTCTTTATATATTTTGAATGCCTTTGTCAGACAAGTGTATAGCAAATATACAAATCTGTTTCTTGCTTTTCAATTTCTTTGTGTGTGTATAGTATTTGAGTTTGAACTCAGGGCCTTGTGTTTGCTAGGCAGGAGGTCTACCACTTGAGCCACTCCATCAGCCCCAGATCATCAAATGTTTTAAAAACTCACTTTTGGAATACAGAGTGCCTTTTTCCCATTCTCCAATTTAAGGGGAATTGACATGTGAACAATATTGAATCCTCTAATCTATGACATGTCATATCTCTCCATTAAATTATGTGTTCTTTCATTTATCTCAGCAATATTTTATAGTTTTCAATGTTGAAAACTTGCACATACTTTAAAATACTATCTTTAAGTATCTTTTTGTTTTGTGCTATTGTAAATGAGATTTTAAAATTTTTGTTTCTAATTATTCATTGCTAGTGAGAAATGCAATGGAATTTTGTAGCCCCATACTTTGCAAGCTGAATAAAGTAACTTTCTAAGTGTATTAGTTTTTGTTCTTTTTTAAACTCTTTTGGATCTTCCATGTGCAAATAAATACGGTTTTGCTTCCTGCCTTATTTTACTGGGAGGATACCCAGTATAATGCTGAATAAAAATGGTAAGAGTTAATATCCTAATTGTTACTCTTCTTAGATCAAAAGCAGTCTTTTATCATTAAGTAAGATACAAATTTCTTTCCATTGGTTAAGAAAGTTCCTTTCTACTCATACTTCATTAAAAATAAAATTTTTTGTTTGCCATCTGGGTTCCTGTCTCAAGTGGTAGAACCCCCGTCTCACAAGTACAAGACCCTGAGTTCAAATTCCAGTGCTGCCAAAAAACAGACAGGAAAAAATTTTTTTAATTTATGTTTGTTTGTTTTACCTTGAACAATTTTTGAATTTTTTTCAAATGTCTTTCTGTATCAAAAATGTTATATTGATTTTGCTTCTTTTCTGTATTAGCTGATTAATTAATCATCAAATTGTCCTTGAATTAACTAGTATTTGTATTAATGCCCTTCCTGGTCAGTGTATATTATATTTTTTATATACTGTTGAATTTGATTTGTTAATATTTTGTTTGTAATTTTTGTGTTGATATTCAGGAGGAACATTGGTGTATATTTGTATTTTCCTTTACTATTTCCTTCTATCTATACACACATTGGATTTATTTTGCTCTTTTTTCTCCCTACATGATTTTCAGATCTTGATTTTTTTTCTGACATAAGCATTTAAAATTATAAACTCCTCTTTAAGAACTACTTTAACTATTTCCCACAAATCTTGATAGTGTTTTCTTATAGCTCAAAATACTTTTTTCTTTAATCTGTACATTATATTGAAATGTTGTTTAATTTCCAATATTTGAGGACTTTCCAGACATATTTTTGTTATTTGTTTTTTATTTAATTCTATTTTGATCAAAAAGTATATTCCACAGAATTCCAGTATCTTAAATATATTGAGATCTGCTTTATGGTCAATGTATGGTCCTTCTTGGTAAATGGTACCTATGCACCTGAAAAGAACATACAACTGGTGGTGGTGCTGGGCAAAGTGTTTTAATTATGCCAGTTGGGTCTCACTAGTTGACAGGGTTATTCAAGTCTTCCATTCCCTTACTGATTTTTGCTATCTTTATTATGAATATTGTAAAATTAATATAATCTGAGATTAGATAAGCTATTTTCATTGTTGAAAATTATACTGTTCTATTAACATGGAATTCGTAATCTATTAAAACTCCAGCTGGGCATTCGTGGCTCATGCCTGTAATCCTAGCTACTCAGGAGGCAGAGATCAGGAGGATTATGGTTCAAAGCCAGGTCCAGGCAAACAGTTTGCAAGACCCTATCCTGAAAAAAATCCATCAAAAAAAAAAAAAAAAAGCTGATGGAGTGGCTCAACGTGTAGGCCCTCAGTTCAAACCCTAGTACCACAAAAAACTTCAATTATTTATATGTCTGTTATTAATCTGGACTTTAAAAATATTATTTATACTATTAGTTTACTTTTCATAGTAATTTAACCAAACTACTCCTTTAGCTCTACGACATTCCAGTTTTTTTCCTCTTTTTTTATTGTTGTGCTAGGTGAGGGTACACTGTGGTGTTTACAAAAGTTCTTATGATATATCAAATATATCATACTTGAATTCACCCCCTCCACCATTCTCCTTTATCATCCATCCCATCCCTGGAACAGTTTCAACATGTATCATTTTTCCATTTATGTATGTGTACACTTGCACACATGTGTACATTTGCGCCATATTCACCCTTCTACACCCTTTCCCCATATCCTCCCTCCTCCCACTGGTACCAACCCACCCAGGCAAAAACTGTTCTGCTCTCTGATTCTCTAATTTGTAAAAGAAAAAATGACATTTTTGTTTAAGATACACAAGGAGTATCCTTGTGACATTTTTGTTTGTTAAGATATACAGGAGTATATCTTTGTGACATTTCCATATATATATATGCATATATAAGATATATGTATATATAAGATATATATGTATATATTCAAGTTATAACTCGAATTGGCTCATTTTCTCTATTTTTCTTCTATCTTAGTCCCCTTCTTATGGTGTTTTCAACAGATTTAAAAATTCTATTTCATTCTTGTATAGCGAATACATCAACCATATTCACCTTCTTTACTTCCTTCTTTCACCCTCTCCCTCTCATATGTAGTGCAGTCCATCTTTAGAACTTGTTTGAGCTCTTGGTGGAACTAATTCTTGTCTTGAAATGTTAGGTTAGCCAGCTCAAAATCATGGTATTTGAAATTTTATCAGTACAATGCTCTTGCAAATACTTATTAAACAAGTGGAAGGAGTAGAAGGCGGAGACATGTTCTAACAGAACAAGTTAGAATATTCCTCTTCTGTAGTATGACCACTCAACCACTTAAATCCTACAACTCTGTTACATCCAGCCTTTTGTCTTCATCACATCCATAAGAATTTCATAGCATATTTTCTCCATTACCTTATAAATTCAGCTATATTTTCTTTCTTTCAATTTACCTCTCTGGTAATATTTCCAATAAAGGCGATCAAGGCCTAGTATTTCCACCACTTAACAAACAAGATTGGCTTCTTCCACCTATGACTTCCTTTTTGTAGTGCTTTCAAATCATGTTTTTGAGATTATGATTTAGAAGCTCGCTTAGTACAGTAGAGTTAGTTTGTGGAATTTCCATTCTTCCCATTTTCCGCATTTAAAAAAATAGGGGGCATTGCAGAGTGTAAACTTATAAATATGACAGGGGTTAACTTTTTTTACTTCATTCAATCCTAACAACAAAAGGTGTGTATCACCTTTTTACAGATAAGACAACGAAGGCTCAGAGAGATCAATTAACTTACCCATGATCACAGAGGTGGGACTCATCCCAGGTCTGATGTCAAAGCTATGCTCCCTCCACCACTTCACCTGCCTTTGAACTACATTGATCTACTTTGTTCTTCTGATGGCCTACCATGGTTTTTCAAAGTTCACCTATGTGAATATTGAAAATCTTCTTTGTAGAATTTTTTTCTTAGATATTTGCTCAAGAGACCTAGAAGTTCTTGACTAAATATAGCTTCATCTTTCCTCACAACACAAATACAGGCAAGATTGGGAAAGGTTGTATCTTTAATAGATGAGGAGAACTGGGAACATGGAGTTCTTTGGAGGGGAAGTATTTTTTATTTTTTTATTATTGTTATACTGGGTGTACATCATGACAGTTACAAAAGTTCTTACAATACATCATAGTTGAGTTCACCCCTTCCATCACTCTGCATTATCAACACTTCCCCAATTCCTGGAATACTTTCAACAGGTCTCATTTTTCCATTTACATACATGTGTACACAGTACTTCCACCACATTCACCCTGTTACACCCTATGAGTGCCTCCTCAAACTCCTTTGTTTCAGTCTCCTTCCTTTTGCTGTAGATTTTCTTTATAATCCCTTCTCAAAGATGATCCTTGTCCAGTTTTTTTGAAAGATCTCTCTCTTTGAAAAATATTGGAAGAAAGGAGATGAGGAGACAGAAATGGATGAAGAAATTATATTTGCATCACTTGACCCTGTTCCTTTAGAGTTAGAGGGAGTTTTCTGTCTTTTTTATGTTTCCACAGATGTGAATTCCAAATTCAGTTGTTTATTTCCCCTAGCTCTGTGTTTTTTTTAATTTAATGTGATCCACAATAAGAAGTACATTTCTCATTATGACTAAATTCATATCTTCATATGTACATAATTAGAGCAAGTTTCATGAAGCACTTACTCTCAACTCTTCATAATGTCCTCTAAGGTTTTCTGTGGCAGTGCTTCTTGAATTTTAATGTGCATGTTAATCAGCTAGGGATTTTGTTAAATATTCAATTCTGAGTCAGTATCTGGGGTAGGACTTGTATTTATTAAACTTCTACATGGATACTTCTGTTTCTGGGGCTGCACCTTGAATAGCAAAGTTCTATTTTATTTTATTTAAATGCTAAATTACTTTTATGACTTTCAAATGTCTCTGGACTGGCAATTTGTAAAAGCATTGGTGGTGTATTTCCTGACACAATGCCATGAAGTGGGCAACTCTGGAGGTGACAGCGTGTTTATCTGGGTTATTCTTGTAAAAGTAGACTTCCTGTGTAGGGTATCATGCTTGGAAGTGGTTCAGCAAGAAGCAGACTCCATGTCCCATATACCAAGACAAAGAAAAATGATAAAGGAAAAGACATCTCAACATTGCCATTTTTAATGGCAACATTTGATATAATGAATAAATCCATTGCAATTTGGAATAAATAAATCTAAGCACAGTCTCATGACTGTGTATGAAAAGAAGTTTATAGAAAACATTGAAGGTGACTGTGGTAATGACATGCATATCAGAAAAAAAAATAGTTCCTGTGGTGTCATCTCCCTTGGTTTGCTTCCTGTGTCAGTCACGGTTCTTGTTTTCAAGTAACAGAAACCAACTCTCTCTGACCTAATAAAAACAAAACCAGGGGAGGTTTTTGAAGGATTCCAAAAGAGTGGGCAGCTGTGGGACCAAAGTTGAAAAATGAGCAAGAACCCCTCTAGTACTGGAAAGAGGAATCAAAGCCATGACCTCAGAGCAGAAAGAGCCTGGGCAGTCTTCTCCCGCTGAGATTAATGAACTTGAACCATTTCTTTCCTTAGTCCTCACATCATGCTCTCAAGATCAAAGTCACAGGAGAAAGCATCCATTTGGCTGAAATTGTGTTTCACATTCCCTTCTGGCTGTCCTAGGAAAACAGAAAAAATTTAGCCCTTCAAACTTACAAAGAGGAGCAGGTGCCCTGTATGTGATTCCTTCAAGAGCATAGAAAACTGGGGGATGGATTGCCACAAAAGTAAATAAGGGTACCACTGGGATGAGAAAATGGATGCTAAGCTATCAATAAACTGCACTGGACAAAGCAGTGTACTGTGAATACTGAATTGTGAATCAGTCAGGGCTCTTATTGCCCGTAGAGCAGGATGGTGGATGGGACTTTTCAACTCTTTGGGAACTGTGGCTATCATGGTAAAGCCGAGAGCACATGGTCCATATTCTAAAGAGTGGATCTAAACCCAACCCTTGCAGGACTCAGAACTAAACCATCAAAAACTAGCTCTGCTAGTGCCAAGAAACAGTGCCATCCCCATCTCAGGCCTTATTTCTTCCCTCCCTTTGGCAAGTTAAGTAAAGATGGATAGGAAGCAAGAAAAACAATTGCAGAGATGATGAGTGGAAGCAAGGGATGAAAGCTGACATCTCCACTCCCAGTTAGACTTTTCCTCATGTAGACAGGCAGATCTCTTTCCACACATTGGAACAGGAGGAAAGGGATTGGCAAGAGACAACGGTGGGGAACTTCTGCTACACTGTTTGGTGAGGCAAGAGCCTGAGTTTTCTTAGAGCCAAATGGACAGTGGTATATGAATTTAGCAATCTCATTGTTGTTGCCCTGCCTGTGAGGGTTGCCTGCTGCTAAGGAGCATACGCCAGCAGCAGCAGAAAGAGCAGGGAGGTAGAGGAACTCAGCTTGTGGTGCACTATCCATATCAAAGCCTGAGAAACTAGGTCCCTGCAGGACCTCCTGAAAAGCCCACTTGTGCACTACCCTTCAGCAGAGACTACACATCTGCCACAGGTGGGATTAACCATCCAGGGTGGACTGCAGCAGCAGTGACCAAGCAAGTGTTAGTTTCTTCTCTCACCCCTCCTCCAGGACCTCAACACTCTGAAAGAAACAGAACAGATGGACCCAAATGAAAAGGAAGAGAGGAGGAAAAGGAAGACACCATATACGATTCCTTAGGGCAGAGACATTTGTACCACTGGTCAAACCTACACCAAGGTGAGAGGGTGTAAAAATGGATATGAGAGGAGATGAGATTTGACCTGTACATTGGATCCCAGTGGTCTGTTTTTTTTTTGACGGTACTGAGGTTGAGCTCAAGGCCTCAAACTTGCTAGGCAGGTGCTCTACCACCTGAGCCATGTCCTCAGGCCTTGTGACTTTTTAAAACCTGAAAGTGTCTGGAATGCTGCAGGAACCTCCCAAGATGTTGTGAAGAGGCAGAAAACAACTCTTAATGTCAAAGCACACCTGAAAACGATGTTGAGAAATACAAAGACTTTGTGTTAGCATACCATTGAGTTCAGAGTCTCCAAGCAATTGGCTACATAGCAAAAGAAACTGACTCTGAGTAGTTTAAGTTTAAAAAAACAAGGAATTTTCTGATAAGCTACTGGGAGCTCAACGTAATACCAGAAGACTACAGGTCTAGATTGAGAAGGTGCATGGGACCTGCACTCTGAACCACCACTGCCTCTGGGAATAGGAGGTCTGCCTCCACCCCACAGCCAGAAAGAATTCTCCATTGCCTGAGATCTGAATTCAAAGTCCAGGGTAGATGCTCCTGATTGGCTGAGTTTCAGTCAAAGGCCCAGTTGCAAAGCAAGTGTATGTCCTGTTGCTACTTTCCTACAAGGAAGGCTTTTCCTCTCATCAGGTCTCATAAGCAGGATTATGAGAAGCCTATGCAGTGATTTGTGCAAAACAAGGGAAATGCATTTCTATATTGGGAAACTTAGCAAGTCTTTCCTTTCTGTAGTGGTTACAAGCCAATGTCAGGGATCAGGGAACAAACATGCCTGAATTTCAGTCCCATGTCCCTCTCAGATGGGAGCCCATGCACAGTGCACAAACTGAGAATTTTTCAAATATAAAAGGTAGTATAAGATGCATGCCAGAGGAAGACATCAGCATAAGAGAAATACAGAGAACACGTGAGGAGCATGCAGCCTGTGAAGATCAGTGGAGAAATGCTATTAGGAGGAGACAGACATTGTGGTACACATCCACAGACCTGGCAATTAGGATGCTGAGTCAGGAGGATACAGAGTTTGAAGCTAGCCTGGGCCACATAGAAGGAATAAAATAAAATAAGATAAAATTAAATGGAATGATAAATTAAGATAAAAAGAAAACCAAAACAAGTGTACAAAGGCAGGGCAAAAATTGGACTTTCACGTACTTAATATGAAACTGCACCACCATCAGGAGGTGACTGTCTGCATCTCGTGCAGAATTTGACCTCCAATGAGTGCAGGCACCAGTGGTATTGACAGAGGACAGGAACATCTGAATCATCAAGCAGAGTTAATTGGAACCAATAAATGCTTAATCAGTGCATTATGTTAAAATTCACATCTACTCCCTTCCTGGTTCAATGTTTAACAAAGAATATTTATGAATTTTTTTTCTTATTAAAGTTAATATTCATGTGTTTCCAAATATTACAATAATTTAGTCAAGTGTGAAAGAAAAAGATGGGCATTATTTTTAATGCTACCTAATAATCAATATATAAACTTTTACCACATATGCATTATCAATTTAAAAGTAAACACTAATAAGTTGATGCTATTTTCATTCTGAATGTAATAGAAATAAAAGCAGATTAATCACAGCATTTGATATTGACTAATTTGGGGGAAGGAGATTTGGTTCAATTAAATGATGTGCCCACAACATCCAGTCAATTCTATTGTGCATGTATCACACAGTCAAGGCTTCTGGGTCAGTTAATTTACAGATGCTGTCTCTGGAGTTTCTACAGTGAAATAGAGAGTTGACACCTATTTGAAGAGCGTTCAAGACAGGAAAAGGGTGAGGAAAGCAAGAGTGGACAGAGGAAGAGAGGACGGTGATTCAGTCACCACAGCCGTTCCAAGTGGGTCTGAATGAAGGCTGGAGTACTCAGTTACATACCTCCTTATGGGATAGTCACTGATGTAGGCTGCACCCTTGGGAAGGGCGTTCTCTTCTGCTGGAGCATTCCATTAAGAAATTCAGCTAGGAGCTATCTACAGTCAACATCCTTTGCAGCTGGGGAAATGAGTGCCTTGGTACTGAAGTGCTCCATAGTGTCCTGTCCACCACACTCTCCTCCTACCTCTTCAACTTCACCTCCTGCTGCTGTCCTCTTGCTCTCTGCTGCAGACTTTGTTCTCTTGGCTTTTCAAACAGCAGACTCATTTCTCCATCAGAGCCCTTGCTGTTCTCTGCCTAGAATGTGTGGCTTGCTCCCTAGCCTACTGCATTTCTAATTTATTGTGTTAGTCAGATTGCCCTCACTGTAGCAAAATACCTGTGACAAATCAACTTAAAGGAGGAAAAGGTTTAGTTTCAGAGGTATCAGCCCATGTTCACTGGTGCTATTGTTTTTAGGCCTGGGGGGGGAGGCAGAACACTATAGCCAGAGAGCACATGGTGGAACAAAGCTTCTAAGCTAACTGCAGCAGGGAGTCAGAGGTAGAGTTCATTTTTTATAGCAAATCCCCCCATCAAGCTTGAACCTAAATGAATCAATCCATTCATGAAATCAGAGCCTTCATGGTCCAATCAGCTCCCAAACACCCCACCTCTGAACACTGCTGCATTGGGGATCAAACCTTCAGCACATGAGTTTTAGGGGGCCACTTATGACCAAAACCATAGCATTCATCTTCTCAATGAGCCTTCCTATGCAGGGCTGCCTCCTACCCTGGCTTCCCCAGCATACCTGACTCCTTTCCCCACACTCTGCTGTGTCTTTTCTTCCTTTTCACCTTCTAATATCCTACGTGATTTACCTACTCATTATGTGCATTGCTTGATATCTGTCTTCCCCCCTCCCCCACTAGAACATAAGTTTCTCAAGGGTGAAGATCTTTGTCTGTTTTGTTTACTGGTATATCTCAGGCATGGGAGGTGTCTTGGTACACAGTAATTCTCAAGTATAATGAACATATTTTAAACAAAAGTTTTATAACTCAGTAGAGGATTTTTATTTTCCACTTGGAAGTTATTTTTCCTAAGTAGGAAATTATTTTTAAATCAGAGTCTTCTGAACATGAATTTATTTAATTCACTTAATGCATTTGCCCAAACCACAAAGTTGTCCTGATACAGCTCTCAGTAGATGTAGGTTTATCTCTCCGATTACAATCATTATCTCACTCCTGCTATAAAAGCAAAGAAAGGGAGGAGAAGCTGCAGATAAAGAATTAATTAATCAAGGTTTTCACGTTTCTGGAAACCCAGGGAATTTATATCAGCCTGCTTTGTTATTTACCTAACATTATCCTCTGGAATATTAATATTATATCCTGAGATTTACTGTCATCTATGGCCACCATGTTTACTCACAAGTGAAGAACGAGTGCCCTGGAAAAGTCTTTCCTTACATTTCTTGTACATAAATTTACTTTATAGTCTTTATGCCCTGGAATATTATTCACATTAAAATGACAAAAGATTATTTTTATCATGCAATGCTTTGCAGCCTTTTTCATAATACACGAAGGATGTTTATATGGCACATGGGGGTAGACAATAGAACTGGAGCCTTGGCCAGGCGTCTTGGTAGCCTCTGGCAGTCCTGAGCTGGCTGTCCCATGTGGTGGGAAGCTCTGCTGGACCAGATGATGTCAGAGAAAGTTAATTCTTATCAATTGGTAGGCGAAACCAACCCTCTGTTGCAAACATGGTTTACAATTTCTAATTGCTTTCTTCACCAAAAACATAGTCTATGCTCAACATTTGTAGTCAACAACCTTTGAATTTTAAAAATAAACATTTGAATATTATAAGAAGCTTCTTTGCCCTTCCCGTTGGATTTATCTATCAACACATAAATTCTTCTCTCTCCCCTTTATGTTGCAGAGGCTGCAAGCCTGAGAAGTAGTTTTTTCTCTGGTGCACAGGCCAACAGAACAAAATGTTCTGGGTGCCGTTTTAGGCTCCGTCTTACAGATAAACTCACGTGTTATTTGAAATCATTCTTCTTTCTCCAGCAGCAGTGGTAAGGCATGGCATGGGGCTCTCAGATGTGACTTCCTACAGTCTCCTGTCGTTCCACCTGTCCTATGTCTACAAAGTCTCAGGCACTCTGCGTGCTCTAACTCTAGAACACAGATGCTCTCTAACTTTCTGTGATGCACATTTAAGGTAGTGGTAGACTCCTGGCTCTTCCTCCTTCAGCCCTGGATTATGTAAGTATCTGATGTCTTGTAGTACATCCTTTAGGTTTTTTTTACAAAAACCTAAATGTTTTTGTGTTCTGGTCTGAGCTGTGACTCAAACACCCTTCTCACATAGAAGCTCAATTTTTTTGCTAAAAGACAATAATGGACACAGAGCTTCACCGTCCATTTCACTCCAACAGGTACATTACCTCAAACTGAATACTCCTCCACTTTGTCCCATCTATTTAAGAAGACGTAATGACTAGCACAGGGCTGTCCATGTCTCAGAAGATTCCCATCCTTTAAAGTTCCTACTAAAGTAACAAGGACTCTGCTTTCTGTTCTAGTTATTTCTTAGTCAAGGATAAATTAAGCAATATCAAGCTTAGAATTTTCTGTTTCCGTATTACCCAAAACACATAACCAAAAAAACAGAAGGCTGTGACTCGCTAAATGAAAATCAAAGAATCTGTTCCACTGGTCTTCATGTCTGTTTTTGTGCCAGTACCATGCTGTTTTTATTGCTATTGCCTTGTAATATAGTTTGAAGTCAGGTATTGTGATACCTCCAGCATTGTTCTTTTTGCTGAGTATTGCCTTGGCTATTCGTGGTCTCTTGTGTTTACAAATAAATTTAATGGTGGATTTTTCAATCTCTTTGATGAATGTCATTGGGATTTTGATGGGAATTACATTAAACATGTAGATTACTTTTGGAAGTATAGACATTCTTACTATGTTGATTCTACCAATCGATGAGCACAGGAGATCTCTCCACTTTCTATAGTCTTCCTCAATCTCTTTCTTCAGGAGTTTATAATTTTCCTTGTAGAGGATCAGTGAGTAATATTTTAATCCTTGTTTAAATAAACATTTTCTAAGTATGATACCAAAGGCAAAACCCATTTTTAAAAACATAAGTTCTTTAAAAACATCTTTTCACTTGAGAAGTTTAAAATATATCAAAATTAGAAACAATACTACTTACCACTTAGATGTAACAATTGTTTACTTTGGGCTATAGCCATTCCATTCTCTCTGTTTTCTCTTCTATCACTCCAAAGTAAATTTAAGATATCAAGATACTCCACTCCTCAGTGTCTCAGCATGGATCTCCAAAAATTGGAATATACCTTATAAAACCACAATAACTTTATCACCCCAAAAAATGGTAACTCCATAGTGTCATCTAATATTTAGTTCAATTTCAAATTCCCTCTTTGAAAGAAAAAAAACATAACTGTTCCTATTCAGACCAGGATCAAACATTATGTTATAAAAAAAAGGAAAGAATTGAGACAGATGTCCAGAGAGATCTAGTGGAACATTTTGTGGTGATGGAAATGGTTTATATCTATCCCACTTATCACATCAGCCATTAGGCACATAGTGGCTGATTCAGCCCTTGAAATGTAACTTCTGCAACTGAGGAACTGACTTTAATTTAATTTTCATTCATTTAATCTGTTTTTAGAAGAAAGCAAAGATTTATTAGGGCACCATTAAAAGGGGAGAGAATGACAGGCAGCTACACAAAGGAGCATTGCACACTGAGGCAGTGTTCAGAGTAAGTTTTATTTTATTTTTTTTTATCATATTACTGTTGTACTGGGGGTACATTGTGACATTTACAAAAGTTTTTACAATATAACATATTGAATTCACCCCTTCCATCATTCTCCTTTATCCCTCCCTCTCCTCATTCCTGGAATAGTTTCAACATGTCTCATTTTTCCATTTTCATATAAGAGTATATAATATTTCCACTACATTCACCATCCTACACCCTTTCCTTATATCCTCCCCCATCCCACTGATACCAGCCCCCAATAAGTTTTATACCTTGGGTTAGGTCACTGAACTCAGGTCCTTATGCTTGCTAGGCTGGCACTGTATCACTTGAGCCAGTTTGATTGGCCATCTCCCTTTCCATGGACTCTACTGATTGGTTGTCTCTTCTTCAGATCATGGTCTGAATTTCATGTGTGCAGAAACATCTCTGTAAGCTTGGCTTTTACTTCCATGTTCCATCTGTGTCTCCAATGGGCCCTATCCACCCCCACATTTTATCTGTTCTTTGATATTCCTTTGTTATCCATGTCCCCTTAAAAGGGGGGCATTCTTCACACTCCCACCCTGCAACAGAGCAACAAAACCAAGCCTGAGTTTGGTGGGATGAATGTTCATCTTCTTATAACCTTGTAACTGATCTGGGAAGGGTTGTAGGAGATGTTTTTGTCTATGTACTTGCTGTTCTAGTAGAGAATTATGGAGTAATCCATGGGAACATGGCAGGTTGTAATTGAGTACCAAGATAAAATTGTACAGAAGTCTTGTCCAGGAAGCTAGAGGCAACAGGTATGGAACCCATGTTGTAGCATCATTTGTAACTGTATGGAAGTGAGAAGAAACAATTCTGGTTAGAACATTAATAAGTTAATGACCAATGACAAAAAGAAGTAAAATAGATGCTAAAGGTTCCAAGAAGGGTAGAAACCAGGGTAACCATGATCGGGTATTTTTCTTATGAGAGACATGGTTGGGTAGCTTGGGTAGCTCATTCTCTAACTTGAAAGGCTTGGTGGGTTAGTTTATGAATGTTAGTTTGAACTTGTCCTAATCTATTAACCCTAAAGCAATACTCTTCCCCAAGCATAACACAGGTTTCCCTTTGGGCAGCAGTGAGTATATCTAAAGCCCTCTTGTTTTGTAAGACTAACACCACTGAAGAGTTGATTTGTTTATAATACGTTAATGATGGTTTTGACTAGAGTATCTAAAACATTGTCTATCTCAAGTGACATCTATGTCTGATGTAGTTTTGAAAGCTATTAGTAGAAGCATGATTTGGCCAGCCCTTCTGTTTTTAAGAGGTTGTGAATGTCCACACAAAAGGAAGAACATTGGATTTTTCATGAAATTATAGGAATAGAGAGTGATAGAAAGGCTAGTTTTTGTCAGTTAGAAGGTAGACAGGCATGGGTTTTAGGTTAGGTAACCACACTTATGAACCATTTCTTTACAGCCTCTTGGCTTTAGTTGCTTTGGAAGGTCTAATGTAAGTGGCTCCATTTGGAACCTGAGAACTTCCTCTCTTGTCTCAACAGTTCTCTCAGAACTGATTGTTGTCCCCTGTTGCTGGAAAAAACACTGCTCCAGTAAGTCTTTCCTCATTGCTGGGATGTCCCAGTTGGTCTGATCTAATCCCACATAAGAGGGGAGTGACATACAGGTCATGTGGGAGTCAGTCCAAATAAGACCCTTTTTGGCCAAATTGAAGCAACAAAGAGGTTTAGAAGAAGAGTGGCTTCTAGGCTGGACTTAAGTCCATTAAGTTTAATTTTATCTGTGAAATGACATCCTAGTATCTAAAAAAGAATGTTTCTCAAGTTGTTATTGTTAGAAGCTGTACTTTTACAGAATAAAATACAAAATAAAACCCAAAAGAAATATTTAAAATACTAATTTGTTTGACAGAAAAGAACTTGCTAGAGTCATTTTTCATGGGTTTGATTATATGTGCTCTGGAAGGATCAAAACATTGGCACTAAAAACACTTGAAAAAATTCTCACCATCCCTGGCCATAAAGGAAATGCAAATCAAAACCACACTAAGATTCCACTTCACCCCTGTTAGAATAGCCATCATTAAAAATACCACCAACAACAAATTTTGGTGAGGATTCAGGGAAAAAGGAACCTTCATATACTGCTGGTGGGAATGCAAGCTAGTACAACCACTTTGGGAAACAATATGGAGGCTTCTTAAAAAACTAAACATAGATCTGCCATATGATCCAGTAATCCCACTCCTAGGGATATACCCAAAAGAATGTGACTCAGGTTACTCCAGAGGCACCTGCACACCCATGTTTATTGCAGCACTATTCACAATAGCCAAGTTATGGAAACAGCCAAGATGCCCCACTACCAACGAATGGATTAAGAAAATATGGTATTTATATACAATAGAATTTTACTCAGCCACAAAGAAGAATGAAATTTTGTCATTCACAAGTAAATGGATGGAACTGGAGAACATCATCTTAAGTGAATTTAGCCAGGCTCATATGTTCTCCCTCATATGCAGACTTTAGACCTAAAACAAATGCAGTAATATTATTGGACACGGGTCACATGCTAAGGGGAGGAATAGCGAAAGGTAGGAAACCCAAAATTGGAAGTGTTTGATGTCCCCACTGTAGAGGCACAAATAAAGTAATCTTAAACTGGCAGCGGCCACTATGAGAAGGTGAGCAGGAAGTAGTGAAGGGGTCTGGTAGAGATGAACCAATTCAGGTTTAATACACACGTGCATGGAAGCAATGCTAGGAATCTCTTTGTATAGCTGTCTTTATCTCAAACTAGCGAAAACACTATGTCTTTCTTATTATCGCTTATGTCTTCTCTTCAACAAAATTGGAGAAGAGGGCAGAACAGGTTCTGCCTGGAAGGGAGGGGGGTGGGGGGAGAGGGAGGGAACAGGGATTGGTGGGGAGAGATGGCCTAAACAATGTATGCACATGTGAATAAATGACTAAACAATAAGAAAAAAAACATTGGCACTGAAATGCCTTCCATCCACAGGGCAGAAATAATACTTCTTCAGGGCAAAAATGATGTTGGAGAAGAAGTCAATGAGATTTGAAAGTAAAAGTGTGAGGAGAGAGGTAGGATCCCCAACAGTATATACCAGTTTTCCCAGTGAGTGTCTACTGCTAATTGCATCATGTGTTGAAAGTGGGGACTTGAAAATGGAGAGGACAGACAGGTTCTTCTTTACCCTCATGGGTTGTAGTCAGATAAACCCCTTTATCTTGATTCATTTTGGGTTTTACCAGAGAGTTGTCCTGGCCAGATACCCACAAATTTCAGAGGAAGTAGGTCATTCTGCTGAAGAGTCTGTATAAGTCTCATGTCCTTCACCTCTAAGGGTGATGGATTCCAGACACCCAAAGGAGACCTTTGAATTTCATCAGGGAGTCACCTGGCCAAAGACTCACAACTGCCCCAAGCCCCAATGCAGGACTATAAAAGGTCCTGATATGAAAAGTAGTTCTCCAAACTCCCATTTGGGGTGCTGGGGCTTCCTGTATTAATCCTGGTACAGGTCACCATTTTATGTTGTGGACTTGGGGAGCCACAGGTTGGTAAAAGAATCTGCCAAGATGGACAGTAAGAGAAAGCAAAGATTTCGTAGGACTCCATTAAAAGGAGAGAGAATGGTGGGCAGCCACACAAAGGAGCATTGGTCCCAATTTATTTAATTTTTAAGCTTAAATAGCCACATGTGGCTAGTGCCTACTATATCTCTCATGTAATATAAAAGGGAACAAAAAGTGCCTACATTCTGCCTGTACATAAGTAAAGATTTTGTTAGCTCCTCCTTCTTTCCAAATATATTTGGAAAATATAGAAAATGTGCCATAACATATTATCATACAGATGCTAGTTAAGCTGTGTGTTTGACCTTATGTGGTTAAGACCTTTTCAACAGCAAAGAAGTAAGGATCTTACATTTCCTTCAGGAGTCTTCATGATCAGCACCAATTTCTATAATTATCTGGGCTCATGATCCACATGAAAAATATCTCACACAGGGCAGTGATTCTATAGTCTATATTTTTAATATATATACATAAAGTGTAAGATTTAAGATTCACATTTTCCACATGTTCACTTTTCTTTATAGTCTGTTTTTATAGACCAAGCCAGTATAATAAGATTCAATACTGAGATTTTTACTCCAATTTAGAAAGTGGAATCTCTTTGTCTATGCAATCAAAGCTGGAATGATTGAAACTGGAGCCCCTGTGAGCCTACCTGATAGTGGATACCACATAATACAACACCAAGGAACACAGAACTAAAACACAGAGAAAAAGAATTCCATTTTGCTCCCTGGATCTAACCATGCCTGCAGCCAATAATGTTAATTAACAAGATCATGTCTTTAATTTTCAGTTTTATGAGCCAATAAATTTTTTGGTTTTCCTAAGCTAATTTGAATTGTGTTTCTGTCTTTTACACCTGAATAAATACTATCAAAATGTCACAAATGAAAAGTATAGAATTTGGAATTAGACAAACTGAACTCTAATACAACTTGGATCCAGTTTCAACATCTAGTGACAATAATGCCTTCCTCTTAGGCCTGTCTTAAGGACTGAATGAGATGATAGGTTTGGTATATTAGAAATATCTGAATACACTAGCTCCCTTTTTTAATTTCCCTTCAGACTTATATCGATACCACATCCTCAACTTCTCTATTTTCCTTTTCTGATGCTCATTAAAAGTTCTCTTTGTACCCATATGTAATGTGAGATCATTGGGGTGTAAATTTAAAAAGGAGACAACTAGTAACAGAATGGTCCCCGCGTAGTGTCGTAAAAGAACCAGCTTGGGGAGCAATAATATTTGCCTTTGTGCAAGGCAGAGACCAAATGATGGTGTGAGTCCATGTTGTTCTTCCCACAGATTATTCATGTATTACTTCTGTCATCCGTGGAATAGAGATTACATTATGCAGGCTCTGGTCACGTGGTACAGTTACTTTGCCTTCTCAAACCCAGACTGTGTGTGGAATCTCCTTTGTTGGCACTGAAGATTTATCCAATTTTTATGTTCATAGTGGATTTAAGTTAAGTAGCTTAATAATCAGACTGAATATAATTAACTAATCATTTGCAGGATTACCTAGGCTAAAAACTGACACAGTAAAATACAGTAAGCATATTTCTGCCTGTCTAAATCCCTGTATTAATAAAGGTGATCAGATTATACAATTCAAATGTATTTCCAAGAAAATATCCCTGGCATAAAGGATTAGAAATATGTTTAAACTAAATTTAAAATTCAGGAAAAGCAATCCTACAGCTTACTTTCCCTTACTTTTTACTTCAACTAAGCTTTTAAGCTGAATACATTATGTCTCCAAGATGTTTAAACAGTTCAGTCTATATTAGTATGCTATGGTCCATTATAAAATACAGTTGTAAAATCATTGCCAAATTACCACTAATACTTGCTTAGTCATGAATAGAAATCTCTAGCAAAGGTTTGAATCCCTGCTTACCTATTAAATTTTAGCTCTTTATCTATGACTATTCATCTTCCTTTCCTAAAGTCTTATCCCTGTCTCAGACACATTGTGTCACATTCATGAAGCCATCTTCTCAATCTTTCAGGCAAAGGACAGATTTCTATTACCTAATAGTCTGTCTAAAATAATCCTTTGTGCTCTTAAGATTTTCATTCTTTTAAAAATTTACCACAGTATTTTTCAATTTGTTTCAAAAAACAAGAAAAGCAATGCAATATATCTTTGAAGATAGTCAACATCTACCATTTTCTATACCTCTTGAAGCAGTAGAAATTTTGGGAGGTGTTCTGGGGTTTGAACTCCAGGGTCTTGAGCATGCTAGACACATGCTCTACCCCTGAGATTTTGTCCTAGCATGGCTCTTATCGTTACTTTTACCAAATACTTAAAGAATTTGCCCCACCCACACTCATCTTATCTGAATCTCCACCTATATGTGGAAGGATAAATTACCAAAACACTAATTGATGCAAAATTTCTCTCATCTCTACCAAAGCTCTCTTTTTAAGTCCAGGTAGCTTCATTATGGATCCATTTTAAGAGAGCTAGAGCTAGAGAACAGAAGCCCATAAAACAGGAATATCTGGAAATATATATATGACCATTTTTCTGAGACTCAATTTCAGAATTTTCTGGATTAGGAAGGAAAGAACATAGCTGAGAGTAATAGAATTAGGTGAGTTTGGCTCTACCCCGTTTCCCTCCAAGATTTGGGAGTGAAATAATGACCCTTGATAGGTTTAGGATCTTGGAAGAAAAGGAAACTTGTGACCTGGGTATCTAGCCACTTAGGAAATAACAAATCCCCATAAAGGACTGAAGTTTTGTTATTTGTGTACTGAATATTGAGTGCTGGTTCCCATGCTTTGAAGTTCTCCCTTGTACCTCAGGGGCTTAGACTGGAATTACATTTCCCAATATCCTTTGTTTGCCAGGTTTCAGTTCAGGACCTGCTAAAAGAAGGAACTTACACAAAATTAAAGGGAAATACTGAGATAACTGCACAGCCACATTGCTCGAATGAATTTGGACCCCTACCTCACACCATATACAAAAATTACCTCAAAATACATCTAAGATCAACTCACATCTACTAAAGCTGTACATTTCTTTGAAGAAAATATAGAGGTAAGTTTTCTGATATTTGACTTGGCAATAGACTCATAGACATAATTTGATTAAATCTTAAGCAGCAAAGGAAATAAATTGGGTTTCATCAAATTTAAAAGCTATTATGCATCAAAGAACATTATCAAAAAGACAGACCACAACATGGGAGGAAAATATTTGCAAATCATATATCTGGTAAAGGACTTGTATCCAGAATATGTAAAGAATGATTATAACTCAATAATAAAAATCCAATTAAGAAATAAGCAAAGCATCTGAAGAGATATTTCTCCAAAGATATGCAAATGGCAAATGGCCAATAAACACAAGAAACAGTGTTTAATATCATTAGCCATCCAGGAAATGCAAATCAAAATCACAATGGGATACCACTTCCTACGCACCAACAAAGCTACCATCATAAAAATATCTTTTACAAAACAGTTCATAAGTATTAGAATGTGAGAAATTGGGACCCTCATACATTGGTAATGGGAGTATAAACTGGTGTAGCTGCTTTGGAAATCACCGTAGCAGTTCTTGAAAAGGTTATACTTAGAATTACCATATCACTCAGCAATTATATTCCTAAGTTTATACCCAAATGTTTACTTACACACACACACACACATATACAGAGAAATGTTTTATGGTACTGGAGATTGAACCCAGAGCCCTGAGTATGCTAGACAAGTGTTCTATCACTTGAGCCACACCTCCAGCCCTCAAAAACTTTTGCATCAATGGTCATAGCAGTTTTATTCACAATAACCAAAAAATGGAAGCAACTCAAATGTCTATTAGAGTATGAATAGATAAATAAAATGTGGTATATCAAGACAATGGAATATTATTTGGCAATAAAAAACTTAGTCCTAACACATACTACAAACCAATGAAGCACAATGTTGAAAATGTTATGCTAGGTGAAAAAATTCAATTACAAAAGACCAAATATTGTAAGATTCTATTTATATGAAATATTCAGGTCAGGCAAATTTGTAGAGATAAAATGTAGATTAATAGTTGCCCAGGGCCAGAGAGATAACAAGAGATTAAGGGTGATATGTAAGCAAAAAGGGGATAAAATGTGAGCTATAATGAAAATGCTCTAAAACATATTGCAGTAATGGATTCACAACTCTGTGAATATATAAAGGCATTGAATTATACATTTTAAATGGCTGAATTGCCTAGTATATTAGTTATAGCTCAATGCATCTAGGTTCTTTTTTTTTTTTTTGACATATTCTCAGACTTTGACTATGGCCACAGTAGGTCCCTGAAAGAATGACACTGGCTTTTGCAGGGAAAAGAGCACAGGCTTGCAGGAATTTGGGAACATGGGCTAATGTCTCCTTTCCCCTTCCTTTTCTCTCTCCAGTGACTTTGTATTATAATTCCCTGTGTTATATCTCACTCTGACCGAAATCCCTAGTGTATTTTGTTTACCTAAAGTAGATTCTGATTGATATTATTGCCTGACAAGCATGCAGCCTCCTTCCTTGTTCTCTGTCTAACACACTCCTTATTTGTTCAAGTACTCATTTCTCCCCCAGATAGCCAACTGTGTCAGGAAACAGTGATTTCACCCTCAGCTCTGGGGTCAGCCTGATTTAGGGGTAAGGGTAATCTCATTTCTCTTGCTAAAAATTGGATTAGAAAGGCACATGTGGCCCAATTACAAAAATGAAAGAAGAAGATGTTTTTTCCAGAGACTTCTGGAAACATTCTGCCTCATTCTTAAGAAGCATGAGAAACCAATTAGATATAAAAGGGAAATCCTTAATTTCTGCTCGCAGCTATCATACATAGAAAGCAGAAGCTTGGTTTACAATTAATGTGACCATACAGAGTCAAGATAGAGAGACAGAGAGAACCTAGATCTTTAACTGGGTTATTGAACTATTGGACCAACATAGCCTGAAACTCACCTCCTCTTTTGACTTCTTATATATGCTCATAATTTGCCTGAAGGAAGCTGGAAATGAGTTTCCTGCTACTCACATCTTAACCAATATGTGAGCCACCATGTTTAGAAGACTTTCTAGGCAGAGAGAGCTTAAGAAAACTCTCCAGTTTCTCATAGCCCCAGAGTGACATAAGATAGCATTCAAAGTTACTCTTAAATGCTGAGAAATTTAGCTGAGATGGGGCTGGTGGGCTTAGAAGAGTCTTTCAGCCATGATGAGGAGACAAAACATCACAAGATACAGAAAACCAGAGATCTTGTAGGAATATGGACATTACAATTGACTTTACGACAGAATAGTGACCAGGAACCAGATGGCCAACATATCAGCAAATGCATACAGGACAGACAGTATAATGGGGCCACACTACCCTTACTTGACATTTCAATGTAACTCAAGACCTTACCCACATCTTGGAAAGGTCATGAATTGACTCTGCTGATTTCCCACCAACAAATAGAAAGGAAGCTAAAATAGAGATTGTTAGATCACAGAAAAAATAACTGAAGTTATAGATTAAGGAATTTGTAGCCAACCCTTGAAATGTACGTTCCAATTGCTCAGAACTTCTTCTTTGGTCAATGGGTGCTGCAGAACCACAGTTGTCTCGGTCATCATGAGTAGCTCCTACCCCATCCAGTGTGTACCAGTTCTGCCCGTGTGGAGGGTCACAGTCAGCTCACTGCGTTCTCCTCTGCTGCCTTTTCTCATCTGGAATTGTTCAGACTTCAAGCTCAGACTCTCTTACCAACAAAATTTATATTGCAGTGGGTTTTGGGTACATCCCTGATTATAGGGCTCTCTGTAGAACTGGCTTCTCAGCCACTCTCCAAAAACCATCCCCACCATTGTCTTATCAAAATATGGATATGTAACTAGGTGTCTTAGTCCAGTTTGTGCTGCTATAACAGAATAACACTGGGTAATTTATAATAAACAGATTTCTTCACAATTTTGAGGCTGAGAAGTCAGAGATCAAGGGGCTGGCACCTTTTGAGAGCCTTCTTGCTGTGTCACATGAGGGAAGGCAGCACACTGCAGAAGGGCAAAGACAGCAGGAGAAGGAGAACTCGCATCCTCAATAATCTTAGTCCATTCATGAGGATGGAGCCCTCATAAACTAAACACCTTTTAAAGGTCCTGCATCCCAATACCATCACAATGGCAGCTACACTTCAACATAAGTCTGGGATGGGACAGACGTTCAAACCTTAGCACTAGGCAAGAGACATGCCCATAAATTCTGTTCTACAATCATTATGGTTTTTTTTTAACATGTCCCACAAAGTCTTATTGTTCCAAATCTGCTGTAAAGAATAAAATAACTAGTAATGGATAATACTCAACTCCAATTTGATCTAACTAGGTACATTAAAGTGCTTTAACTCTTTGTATGTACCCTCATGTTGTAGAATGGAAGTGACACAATGCTTGAAATCATTGTTACTACAATGCAATTCCTTGTTTCTTAACTTTCACTTTCTTTGTGTGTGTTACACCACCTTAAAACAAATTCCTTTTCACAATGTTGCTATAGATTACCCAAAGGAGAGACTAACTGATGCTAACATAAATGTCTCAATTCTGAGTAAGAAGTGTTTTCCATGTTTTCATTACTGAAGAAAGAGAATTTTCTGTGAAAGCAAGAATAT
This sequence comes from Castor canadensis, assembly GCF_047511655.1. NCBI lineage: Eukaryota > Metazoa > Chordata > Mammalia > Rodentia > Castoridae > Castor > Castor canadensis. Next base: position 64,880,308 of record NC_133391.1, on the reverse strand, counting down.
TCAACACAATAGAAAGTAAAGCTAAGCCAGGCACTAGTGGCTCACAGATGTAATTCTAGCTCCTTGGGAAGCTGAAATCAGGAGGATCATGGTTTAAGGCTAACCTGGGCAAGTACTTTGTGAGACCCATCTCCAAAATAACCAGAGTAAAATGAATGGAGGTGGGACCCAAGTGGTAGACAACCTGCTTTGCAAGCTCAAAGTCCTGAGTTCAAACCCCAGTTCCACATTAAAAAAAGAAGAAAAGTAAAGTTAAGTATCAGATTGATGAAATGTTATCTGACTCCTATTATCAAGCTTCTATTAAAGAAATTTAAACTATAGACTTAAAGAAGATAAATTCATCTTTTATATTATCACCATGTTAAAGATATTCCTTAGTTGAACACTAGGTAGAAAACATTACTGAAGTAGTAGCAACATCAATTTTTAATAAATTTGAAAAACTTCAAAAGTGTGTTTACTTCTTGTTCTAGCTTTTACAACTTTTTAAATAGGTAAGAAATATTTGGCAATTATGTACATACCTATTACCAAGAAATTTAAATTAAAATTATGCTTATTTTGTATTGTGCCACCAAAAAGTTGAGTTTCTGCTTAGGTTGGCTTCCTATGGACAAAGCTTTCTTACAATATCTGAAGGTTTATTTTTAATATTTCTATGAAATGTTGACTTACAAATTTGTACTTAGACCATATGTCACAGTTGTGATTGCTAAAGAAAAATTTATCTAAGACACTTGTTAAAGATGGTAAGACAGACTTTGTTCAAAGGGGAGGAGGCAAGGATAATAAACACAAAGACCACTACAATAGGGTCTTGCAGTGAGGGAAGAAGAAGGAGTCAACTCCAACTCTGAAGTGGGCAAGTGGAGATTTATAACCAAGTATCATGGTGGGTGTCAGTGGATGGAAAATTACTAAGAGGAAACATTGAGATAAGTGGTTTCTGGTAAACTGACTTGACAAAATTATTGCTGAAGGTAGATCATGGAAACAGCACATGTGAGGGATTTTCTTTAAACTGACTTAGGATTCTTGCTCAAGACCTTTTTTTCAAAAACAGGGAAGAAAGCCCAAGGTCAAACTTGATCATGCAAAAAAGACAGAGTCTTTATCACTATGTAGGTTGAAATGATTGCTTAAAAAATGTATGTTATAAAGGAAATGCAAATTAAAACCACACTAAGATTCCACCTCACCCCTGTTAGAATAGCCATCATTAGCAACACCACTAACAACAGGTGTTGTTGCAGATGTGGGGAAAAAGGAACCCTTTTACACTGCTGGTGGGAATGCAAACTAGCACAACCACTGTGGAAAAAAATTTGGAGGCTTCTTAAAAATCTAAACATAGATCTACCATATGATCCAGCAATACCACTCTTGGGGATATTCCCAAAAGACTGTGACAGAGGTTACTCCAGAGGCACCTGCACACCCATGTTTATTGCAGCACTATTCACAATACAAAGTTATGGAAACAGCCAAGATGCCCCACTACTGACGAATGGGTTAAGAAAATGCGGTATTTATACACAATAGAATTTTATGCAGCCATGAAGAAGAATGAAATCTTATCATTCACAAGTAAATGGATGGAACTGGAGAAATCATTCTGAGTGAGATTAACCTGGCCCAGAAGACCAAAAATCGTATGTTCTCCCTCATATGCAGACATTAGATCAAGGGTAAACACAACAAAGGGACTGGACTTTGATTACATGATAAAGCGAGAGCACACATGGGAAGTATGAGGATAAGTAAGACACCCAAAAAACTAGATAGCATTTGTTGCCCTCAATGCAGAGAAACTAATGCAGATACTTTAAAGTTACAGAGGCCAATAGGAGAAGGGGACCAGGAACTAGAGAAAAGGTTAGCTCGAGAAGAATTAATTTAGAATGTAACACATATGTACACGAAATCAATGTGAGTCAACTCCCTGTATAGCTATCCTTATCTCAACTATCAAAAACCTTTGATCCTTCCTAGTATAACTTATACTCTCTCTTCAACAAAATTAGAGATAAGGGCAAAATAGTTTCTGCCAGGTAGCCGAGGGGGTAGGGGGGCAGAGGGAGGGGGTAGGGTAGGCAAGGGAGGGGGTGGGGAAGGGGGGAGAAATAACTCAAACATTGTATTCACATATGAATAAAAGAAAAAAAAAGTATGTTAATATTGTAAACTAGACTCATCACAGGTTGGTTTTTACCCACCAACTTAGTGAGAATTAATCCATTTGGACACCATATAATTGAGCTCAAATTATTCCCAACCCATATAAAAATAATGGAAGATATTTTCTAAAAATGCAGTGTCTTAATTTTAGAAACATAGCTTGTAAATATGAATTTAGAGAACAAGTTCTAGCATATTCATTTTAGAATGCAATGCCAGGAGGCTTCTGGGCCTTGGTTGGGGAAGTGATGGGATCACAGGTTCCCTGGAGGATACCCATGGTTTGAGGTGGAGGAGGCAGAAATCACAGCAAATGGGAGCTCCAACATCACAAAAGGAAAAGTTGTGTTCCCTGGATAATAGTGAAGGAATACAGAGACTTTACTAGTCTAGAGAGTAACCAATCCCTTATGGAGTAGAAGGAGGAATCCAAGCTTCATCTCTCTGAATGGAAATTCTTAGCTTTTTCTCAAGTGCCTGACTATATTGAGAGGTTCTTTCATATTCCCAATCTCTCTCTCTCTCTCTCTATCTCTCTCTTTCTCTCTCTCATCAATAACAAAGAAACTTTAAAAGTAGAAAATTATCAATAGGTATAATTACAAGTATATAGGATAAGTAAGGTCTAGTAAGGGTGACTATGGTTACAGTAATGTGGGCTGAGCATGGTGGGGCATACCTGTGATCCTAGCTACTCAGGAAGCAGAGGTAGGAGGATCACAGTCCAAGACTGTGCAGGACAGAAGCAGGACATTCTATCTGAAAAACAAACTAAAAAAAACCAAAAGGACTGACAGTATGGCTCAAGTGATAGAGTGCTTGCCTAACAAATGCAAGGCACTGAGTTCAATCCCCAGTACCGTCAAAAAATTAAGTAAAACGAACAATAAAGTACTCCATATTCCAAAATAGTTAGGGATTTTTGAATGCTGTCATCATAAATAGTAAATGACAAGTAATAGTTATATTAATCACCCTGATTTGATAATTACATAATCTATATGTGTGTGTATATACATATATATATATATAAAATCATGATTTTTTTTACCCCATGAATATCAACTAAAAAAAAATTATTGCTAAGTGTGGTAGTGTACACCTGTAATCTCAGTTACTCAGGAGACATTGATTGAAAGGATCACAGTTCAAGGCCAGTCTAGGAAAAAAGTTAGCAAGACCCCCATCTCAACCAACAAACAAATGTGGTTGTGTTGAGGCCAGTAGGAAAAGGGGACCAGCAACTAGAGAAAAGGTTAGATCAAAAAGAATTAACCTAGAAGGTAACACACACGCACAGGAAATTAATGTGAGTCAACTCCCTGTTTGGCTATCCTTATCTCAACCAGCAAAAACACTTGTTCCTTCCTATTATTGCTTATATTCTCTCTTCAACAAAATTAGAGATGAGGGCAAAATAGTTTCTGCTTGGTATTGAGGGGGTGGGGAGGAGAAGGAGGGGGTGGTGTGGGTGGTAAGGGAGGGGGTAGGGGCAGGAGGGAGAAATGACCCAAGCCTTGTATGCACATATGAATAATAAAACAATAAAAATTTTAAAAAATAAATAAATAAAATATTCAAAAAAAAAGAAAAAAAATGTGGTTGTGCATTTCTGTAATCATAGCTACGTGGGAGGCAAAAGTTTGAAGATCACTGTACAAGGCCAGCCCCAGGCAAAAACATGAGACCCTACCTGAAAAAAAAGCTAAAGCAAAAAAGGGTTGGGGTACCACTAAAAAGAAAAAAAGGAAAGCAAATTATTAACTCCTGGAAAAGCAGGTTATATATGAAAGCAAATTGTAGGACACTGTGAAATTTACCTGTGAATAATATTTACATAGACATTCTAATTTTAAAATTGGATATTGCTGGAACAAAAAATATTTTCAGAGTAAAGAGAAATTGAAATGCTGTACATTTGTGTGCTGTGTACTTCAATGGAAGAAGGAAGACTGGTTGGCATTTGAGAAGAGGTTAAGAAAATCAAATTTTATCTAGCATATTAAGAATTCTATGGAAAATTGAAAACAGAAAAACAAAGTTTGCCAGAAAATCCAGTTGTTTGAAAATATGGATGTCAATGCCAATGAAAACTGCTAAAAGTGTTGGAAATTGTTGACTTTGAGAGTGGGAATCCAAATCTGAGCAGAGTTAAGCTAAGGACTGTTGTAAATTAGCAGAACTCAGTATATTTAAAGTGAATACATATTAACTTTGGCAAAAATAAAAATTCATTCTCATGACAAGTGACAAATGTTTGAGTAAATGTTTATATATCAGGATGACTTAAATATCTTGAGTTAATCAAAGTACAAAACATTGTGCTATACCTATAAACATGCACAATTATTATCTGTCAATAAAAATGCTTTGAAAAAATTTTAAAAATAAGTAAGAATTACTATGAAATTCCCCTTTCCAATTATACTATTGTTTTTATTAGAATTGTGTTGAGCTTAAAAAATAAAATTTAGGGAAAACTGACATCTTTATATGCTTAAGTTTTCCCACCAGAAACATGGTTAAGACTTCTTTTGTCTCCTCAAATAGAGTTTTAGCATTTTCTTGCTATAAGTTCTTTGCATTTTCATTGTTAATGCCTAGACACATTACAATATTTTTGCTATTATGATGCCGTCTTTTCTCATTAGATATTGTAACTGAAGTACATAGGAAGCCCTCTAGTCTCTCTTGTAATTGCCACCTTACTGAATGCTTGTCTTCTAATACTTTTTCAACTGACTATCTTCCTTTTGTAGGTACACAGCCACATAAATGTACAGAGAATTATAATTGTGTATTATAATTTTCCCTTTGAATACATGTGACTCACTTCTTTTACTGTCCCTTTGCATTGGTCACTGCCTTTGAGTACTGCTTTAAGAATGGAAATAGTTTATAAATTGTCCCAAATTTGAATGAGAATGTTCTTGGTTTTTTTCAACATGAAATTATTTTCTATTGGTATCGAAACTTAATCATCTATTTCTCCCACAGTTCTCCTATGCAAATACTCCTTATACTTTGTCATAGTAATGTTAGGTTTTGTACCAGAACTAAAAATAATCATCTGCTTATTAAAAATGTATTTGATGAATGGCTCAATGGATATACAAGCCACGTCTACATGGCCAGAGGCTTTGTCTCCTTTAACCTATGCAAAGCATTCATATTTGTCAAGGTATTAGACAATTTCTGCCTTTTTGGAATAAATATTTCTTCATTACTAACTGGATTTCCAGTACTTTGTTTTAAATATTGGCATCTGTGCTACTGAATATGAATTGTAACTTTGTGGCATGTTATCTCCAACAGGCTTACTTCAGGATTATGTTAGCTATACTAAGTGAATTAGAATATTGCGTGTCTTGGCTTTGCAACAGTTTTAGGGTCATAGGAGGCAGCTACAAAGTTAAGAGCATCTGCCAAGAACACAACCTGCCTCCTTGGACTGTTCCACCTTCTTCAGTAGAAATTTCACTATGTTTCATTGACCTTTATCATACATGATGTACAAGAGTGGATTTTATTATAAGAAGCTAAAATTGTATGTAAGTATGAAGACCAAAAGTGTGAGTGTCTACATTGCCTACCCCAACCCTTCCCGTTCCTGGAGTTAACCAGGGTTAATAGATGGTACTTTCTTGTCAGTATTTTTCCAATGCCCTCATGTATTTATATGTAAAGTATGACATGGATGTGTATGTACAATGATAAATGGAAAAATTATCCTGCAGTTTCACTCTTTATCCTCCTTCCAACATGGTATTGATGGGCCCACTAACTACACCCTTACCAACTTGGTATTATCGAGCCTTTACATTTTTGCTAATTGGATAAGTGGAATTGATTAAAATGTTATTATATTAATTTATATTTCTAGGATTGCCAGTGAGGTTGAGTATTTTTGTAGGGTTTACAGAGCATGTACACCCACTTTTATATTTGAGTGTGTCTTTTTCCTGTTGACTCAGAATGATATTAATCCTTTGCTGATATAAGGAAAATATATTTCCAGACTGTAGGTTTGTCAATTAATTTTGTTTATTATGTCTTTTGTATACACAAGTTTTCTTTTTAGTTTTTAGCATATTTAAATAAGATATTATTTATATTTTTATATTTTATATCTTGCTTAGGTCAGCTTTCCTTACCCTAACCTTATAAATATATTTATTGTACAGTTTCATTTAATGCTTTTATGTTTAGCTCTTTGAATATGATTTAAGGTATATGTCTGAGTTTGTGTCAGCCAATCACTTTTAACCATATTTCTTTCAATTGGTTAACCAAACTTCACCCTAATTAGAGAAGTAATTCACCATCTTCCTACTGATATGCCATTTTTATCGTCTATGGCAATTAGCACCTACATATTCCATGCACTCTTGGAAGTGTCTTATGCATGCTAACTTATTTAATGCTCACAACAGCCGAAAAGTATAGATGGTATAATGATCCTTGTTTTACATATAAGGAAACTAAAGCACAGACAGTTTAAGTGTCTTGCCCAATAATGCACAGTTACTATGTGGCTTAGTTGGAAATCCAATAATTTTAGCTACTATGCTGAATCCATACTGTTTTTTCTAGACAAAATCTAGACTAGGCAGGATAGTCTCTGCTTATTCCTGTACCAAATGGGTTTTAATATCTGAAAGAGTTTTCCCCATTTCTTCTTCTCAGATTATCCAGCTAGTAGCAACTAACTTCTCTACCATTTCACTTATAGAATCAGCTTATTTACATTCTATAAATAATGATCAGTTATTATATTACTCAATTAATTAATTAATTACATTTCTTAATTAACCTGGAAGGACTGATATTTCAGAAATATTGTCTTTCTATTTAAGAAGGGGCTATCTGAATTTGTTGGGTCTTCTTTAGTCTTTTTCCTATCTTTTATGGTTTTCAACATATGAATCTTATATTTTGTTGGGCATTTTAAGTTTTTATTGTTATTAAAATGGATTCCCTTTTCTCTATTTAATTCTTTAATATGTAGGATATCATTGATTGTTTTTCCTGTGCTCATTTTATATCCAGCTATGATACTGAACTCTTTATTGATTCTAATCATTTTTTCAGATCATTTCTTGGAACCTCAAGATAATCTGTTGCTTGCAAATAATTATAACTGTGTCTTTCCTTTGTAGTACTTATGTCATGTTATTGGTTTTTGTCTTACTGCATTGGTTAGAGTCAGGCCCTTCATTAAAGGCTAAATGGCCACAGTGCTGGGAAGAAATTTATCTTATTTCTAAATTTAGTAGGAATGCCTCTAATGTTTTACATCAAATATGATATTTGCTCTTGGTTAGCTTAAGTAAGTTTCCTTCTGTTGCTAGCTTACCAAGGTTTGCTGTTTACTTGTTTTTAGTCAGAGTGATTATCAAATTTTAGCAAATAAATTTTGCCCATTTTGAAATGTCATCAATTTTTTTCTCCTTTAATCTGTTTATCTAACAAATTATATTAATGGATTTCCTAGCATTGGTCATCTTTCATTAATGTGTTCTTACAGTGTACTAAGAACTGTATTAATCACTGTTAGGTGAATATGCACTTAAGATTATTGATTCTTCTTCGTTTTCTTTTGTTTTTTTGTACTGGGAATTGAATCTAGTATCTTGCAAATGCTAGACAAACACTCTACTTCTTGTGATCAGTTTTTGATTCCTTTTGATGATCTGACTTTTCTAATTTGAATTTTTTCTCTCTAGTAACAACCCCACATTAAAGTCCATTTTTCTTGATATTAATATAGTCACAGAAATTATTTTATGGTTATTTGCTTTTATTAAAATTTTATTAGTGAATATTTGTAAACAAAGGAATTTTATTGTAATATTTGCATACACGGATATAATGTACTTTGATTATATTCACCAGCCATTACTCTCTCCTTACACTCTCCCACCTCCTGTTGTTCCCTCCCCACCTCAACTCTTCCTCTTTTACATCCATGTCATTTATTTAGGTATAGATTCCACATATAAGAGAAAACATGTGATATTTGTCTTTCCAAGTCTGGCTTATTTTGTTTACCATGATGATTTTCCTGCAAAAGATAAGATTTTATTTTTTATGGATAATACTCCATTGTTTGTGTGTGTGTGTATATATTACATTTTCTTCATCCATTTATTGTTGTTGGGTACCTAGGCTGATTACATTGCTGATTATTGCAACTAGTAATGCAAAAGCATGCATGTACAAGCATCTTTATTGTATGCTGACTTACACTCATTTGGATATATGCCTAGGAGTGGTATAGCAAGATCAATGATTTCTTTGAGGAAACTTCCTACTGATTTCCATAGTGGCTGCACTTTGTTATCATTTCTACCACATTCTATGAGGGTTCCTTTTTCACCTAATCCTAACCAGTATTTGTTGTTTGGTTTCTTGTTGATAACTATTCTGACTGGTGAAATGGAATCTCAATGTTGTTTTGATCTGCATTTCCTTTATGGCTGAAGATGTTGAACATTTCTTTGTGGATTTGTCAATTGCACTTCTTTTGAGAACTGTCTGATTCATTTGCCCACTTATTGGATTATTCGTTATTTTGGTGCTTAATTTTTTGAGGTCTTTACATATTCTAGATATTTAATCCCTTGTCTGATGAATAACTAGCAAAGATTTTTCTCCCATACTGTAAGCTTTCCCTTCATTCTAGTAATTGTTTCCTTTGATGTGCAGAAGCATTTCAATTTGATGCAATCCCATTTGACAATTCTCTCTCTCATCTCCTGAGCTATTGGAGTGCTATTCTGAAAGTCATTGCTTACTCCTGTGCATTCAAGTGTTTCTCTCTGTGTTTCCGTAGAGTAGTTTCAAAGTTTCAGGTCTCACATTGAGGGCTTTGATCCATTTTTAATTGATTTTTTTGTATAAGGTGAGAAACAGGAATCTAACTTCAGTCTTTTACTTGTGATTACTATTTATGTGGAATACATTTTTATGTCTTTTCTTTCAACCTGTCTATGTGATTTAATTTAAAGAGAATTTCTTATAGAAAGCCTTTAGTTGGCTCTGTTTTCATATCCAGTCTAATAATCTCTGCCTTTTAATTAGAATACTTAGTACATTTACAATGAGTATATTTCTAATATGGTTGACTTTAATTCTACCATCGTGCAATTTGTTTTCTATTTGTCTTATCTCTTGTTAGTTCCACTGTTGGTCCTTTTCTGTCTTCTTTGTTAATAAAATATCTTTAGTACTCAGTTTTATTGTCTGTATTTACACTCCGATTCTCTCTTGCTTGGGCTCTGTGTGTGTGTGTGTATGTGTGTATGTGTGTATGTTCATGATTGCTGTATAAATCCCTAACTTATCACAATATACTTCTAATTAATATCATTACACTATGCATAGAAGTTAAAAATTTTCCAACAGTAAAATTCTACTTGCCCCACCAAATCTTAATGTTATTGTCATATTTTAGTATTACTTATGTTAGAAATGTCACAATGCATGGTTATTACTTTTACTTGAACCAATACATTACATTTTAAAGAAATTTAAAGGTGTGAAAATGAAATTTATTTATGTTTACTCACACATGTGCCATCTCTAATAATCTTCATTCTTTCCTATAGTTTTATCTTCCACCTGATAAACTTTCTTTTGCATTTCTTTTGTTTCTATGACAACTGTAAACAAATTCTGCTGATATGACATCTGTAAACAAATTCTTTCTGCTTATATCCATCTGAAAATATTTTAACCTTCAGTTTTGAAGAATTTTCTAAAACATCTGCTTTGCTTTTTATGAATTTCTTAAAACTGCAGATTTATTTTTTCAATAACTTTTGAATTTTTTTGTTATTATTTCTTCAAATAGTTCTGATCCATTCTCTTTTTCCTTTTCTCAGATATCAATTACATGTGGAACAATCAATATTGCTCACAAAATACTTAAGTTTTGTTAATTTTTCAAAGTCTATTTTCTGTCTCCAGTTTTGATGTTTTCTGCTAATGTGTTTTCAAGTTCACTGACTATTTACACTGTAGTGCTCAATCTCCTTTTGAACCATTGAGAGGAATTATCATTTTCAGCTTTTCAACTGATATTTTTACATCTTGTAGTTCACTTTTAAGATTTCCTGCCTGTTCATTCATTATGCTCATATTTCCCTTTAAATCTTTGCTATAATCATTGTTTTAAAACCTGTCCTAACTAAAATCTAATAAGACATCTCAGGCCTTCTTTCTATTGCTTGTTCTTTTAATCTTCATTGTGATTCACACTTTCCTGCTTCCTTGCAAATGGAACAATTTTTATTGCATGCTGGATATTGTGAATGACATAGTGCACACAGTCTGGATTATGTTGTATCTCTTGCATAAATGTAGTGTTTTATTCTGGCCAGCAACCAACCACACAGTTGGATTATTATTGATCCTTCAGGCTTCGTTTTATACTGTGTTTATGTTCTGTTTGGGCTGTATTGTTTTGTTTTGCTTTTTAATCTTCAGATTTGACCTTACTCTGTGTTCCTAACCAGTGCCTTTTTTGAGGTCTTCCACTGAATGACTGATGTCATTTCACTGTGGCTGAACCAAGACTCCAATACCTCTTAGTACTGTAAACCTCTGGTATTTTCATTTACATCTTAGCTTCATGGTAGATGTGGTATTGCAGAACCTTGACATCTTGCAAAATTTTAACCTATGCATGAAAAGCCAAAACCAGCTATCAGTCAAATAGTCAAACAGCTAAAGAGAATTTCTGCAAAGACTTTGGGGCCTTCTTTCTATAGAGTTCTCTTCTTTCTGGAATCCTGTCCTGACCATTATAGGTGCATCTGTAGCCCTGATGCAATTTCTGTCTCTTCAGCTCAATAACACTAATGATCTAAACCTGGGCTACACTTCTTTCTGCCACATTTCCCAGATATAAAAATATGTTGAGCACAAATATCTTGAGTTGTATTTCAAATAAAGGCTTCACTCTTTGGCAAAAAAAAAAGGTTGAGTTACCTCTTGAATGTCCTGTCTTCTAACACGCTGCTCTTGTACTTACTTCCCAATGGCTAAAAGTACTCATCTCAACATATTTTGTTTAATTTTATAATAGGAAGGTAAATCCAATAGCAATTATTCTATTATAGCCTGGAAGTGAAATTATAATAGAGGAGCTTAATCGATATATTTCTTTTTATTCCTTCTATCTTACTTTGTGGATTCTCTTAATCATATTCTCTGCTGAATCTCTCTTTCTTTCTCTCTCTCTCTCTCTCTCTCTCTCACTCTCTCTCTCTCTCTGTCTCACACACACGTATTATCAACCTTTGGAATAATAATTTCCTTTTCTTCTGTAATAGTCTCATTTAAAGTTAGCTTTGTTTAAAATTTTAAACATGTTTTAATTTATTCTCTGCTAATGTCAAGAATGAAGTTACATATATGAAACTTCCTGATTTGAGATAAAAGTTTTACATCACTTTACTCCCTCTTTCCCTATTTTTCTCCCCACCCTGCACCTTAGAGAGCTTCGGGTTTTTTAAATCCTCGACAGATAGATAGATAGATAGATAGATAGATAGATAGATAGATAGATAGACAGATATTGAGATCTCTCATTATAAACTGCACTCAGTTTCATAACCACATTATAAACAATTCTTTAACAAATCTAAGTTTTTATTGCTCACTGCTGTTTTTTTTTTTCTAAAACATGGTCTTACTTTTCTCAAATCTTTATTTTTGTTAGTTTTTGTTTGAAGGTCTACTTTAAGTTGTAGTTAAAATCAAGCTTTTGTTTACCTTTGCATTTAGATAAGATTGATTTTGTCTATAATTCTTAGAAGTTAATGCTTTCTCTTCAGAAGTCTGTGTATTTCCTTTGAGGTTTTCTAGCATTAGTGTTGCAAATAAGAAGTCTAATGTCATTCTAAGATAATTTTGTGCGTGTGTGTGTATGTGTGAACTTTTTCCCCTAGTTGGCTGTTTCTATTGTTTGTTCTTTATCCAAGATATTTTTTTTTCATTTTTCTTTTATTATTCATATGTGCATACAAGGCTTGGTTCATTTCTCCCCCCTGCCCCCACCCCCTCCCTTACCACCCACTCCACCCCCTCCCACTCCCCCCCCCTCAATACCCAGCAGAAACTATTTTGCCCTTATCTCTAATTTTGTTGTAGAGAGAGTATAAGCAATAATAGGAAGGAACAAGGGGTTTTGCTGGTTGAGATAAGGATAGCTATACAGGGCATTGACTCACATTGATTTCCTGTGCGTGGGTGTTACCTTCTAGGTTAATTCTTTTTGATCTAACCTTTTCTCTAGTTCCTGGTCCCCTTTTCCTATTGGCCTCAGTTGCTTTAAGGTATCTGCTTTAGTTTCTCTGCATTAAGGGCAACAAATGCTAGCTAGTTTTTTAGGTGTCTTACCTATCCTCACCCCTCCCTTGTGTGCTTTCGCTTTTATCATGTGCTCATAGTCCAATCCCCTTGTTGTGTTTGCCCTTGATCTAATGTCCACATATGAGGGAGAACATACGATTTTTGGTCTTTTGAGCCAGGCTAACCTCACTCAGAATGATGTTCTCCAATTCCATCCATTTACCAGCTAATGATAACATTTCGTTCTTCTTCATGGCTGCATAAAATTCCATTGTGTATAGATACCACATTTTCTTAATCCATTCGTCAGTGGTGGGGCATCTTGGCTGTTTCCATAACTTGACTATTGTGAATAGTGCCGCAATAAACATGGGTGTGCAGGTGCCTCTGGAGTAACAGTCTTTTGGGTATATCCCCAAGAGTGGTATTGCTGGATCAAATGGTAGATCGATGTCCAGCTTTTTAAGTAGCCTCCAAATTTTTTTCCAGAGTGGTTGTACTAGTCTACATTCCCACCAACAGTGTAAGAGGGTTCCTTTTTCCCCGCATCCTCGCCAACACCTGTTGGTGGTGGTGTTGCTGATGATGGCTATTCTAACAGGGGTGAGGTGGAATCTTAGTGTGGTTTTAATTTGCATTTCCTTTATTGCTAGAGATGGTGAGCATTTTTTCATGTGTTTTCTGGCCATTTGAATTTCTTCTTTTGAGAAAGTTCTGTTTAGTTCACATGCCCATTTCTTTATTGGTTCATTAGTTTTGGGAGAATTTAGTTTTTTAAGTTCCCTGTATATTCTGGTTATCAGTCCTTTGTCTGATGTATAATTGGCAAATATTTTCTCCCACTCTGTGGGTGTTCTCTTCAGTTTAGAGACCATTTCTTTTGATGAACAGAAGCTTTTTAGTTTTATGAGGTCCCATTTATCTATGCTATCTCTTAGTTGCTGTGCTGCTGGGGTTTCATTGAGAAAGTTCTTACCTATACCTACTAACTCCAGAGTATTTCCTACTCTTTCTTGTATCAACTTAAGAGTTTGGGGTATGATATTAAGATCCTTGATCCATTTTGAGTTAATCTTGGTATAGGGTGATATACATGGATCTAGTTTCAGTTTTTTGCAGACTGCTAACCAGTTTTCCCAGCAGTTTTTGTTGAAGAGGCTGCTATTTCTCCATTGTATATTTTTAGCTCCTTTGTTAAAAATAAGTTGCTCATAGTTGTGTGGCTTCATATCTGGATCCTCTATTCTGTTCCACTGGTCTTCATGTCTGTTTTTGTGCCAGTACCATGCTGTTTTTATTGTTATTGCTTTGTAATATAGTTTGAAGTCAGGTATTGTGATACCTCCTGCATTGTTCTTTTGACTGAGTATTGCCTTGGCTATTCGTGGCCTCTTGTGTTTCCATATAAATTTCACAGTAGATTTTTCAATCTCTTTAATGAATGTCATTGGAATTTTGATGGGAATTGCATTAATCATGTAGATTACTTTGGGGAGTATAGACATTTTTACTATGTTGATTCTACCAATCCATGAGCATGGGAGATCTCTCCACTTTCTATAGTCTTCCTCAATCTCTTTCTTCAGAAGTGTATAGTTTTCCTTGTAGAGGTCTTTCACATCTTTTGTTAGGTTTACACCTAGGTATTTGATTTTTTTTGAGGCTATTGTAAATGGAATTGTTTTCATACATTCTTTTTCCATTTGCTCATTGTTAGTGTATAGAAATGCTAATGATTTTTCTATGTTGATTTTATATCCTGCTACCTTGCTATAGATATTGATGATGTCTAGAAGCTTCTGAGTAGAGTTTTTTGGGTCTTTAAGGTATAGGATCATGTCGTCTGCAAATAGGGATATTTTGACAGTTTCTTTACCTATTTGTATTCCTTTTATTCCTTCTTCTTGCCTAATTGCTCTGGCTAGGAATTCCAGTACTATGTTGAATAGGAGTGGAGATAGTGGGCATCCTTGTCTGGTTCCTGATTTTAGAGGGAACGGTTTTAATTTTTCTCCGTTAAGTATAATGCTGGCTGTAGGTTTGTCATATATAGCTTTTATAATGTTGAGGAACTTTCCTTCTATTCCTAGTTTTCTTAGAGCTTTTATCATGAAATGATGTTGGATCTTATCAAAGGCTTTTTCTGCATCTATTGAGATGATCAAGTGGTTTTTGTCTTTGCTTCTGTTAATGTGGTTTATTACGTTTATTGATTTTTGTATGTTGAACCACCCCTGCATCCCTGGGATGAAGCCTACCTGGTCGTGGTGAATGATCTTTTTGATGTGTTGCTGAATTCGATTTGCCATTATTTTGTTGAGGATTTTTGCATCAATGTTCATTAAGGAGATTGGCCTATAGTTCTCCTTTTTGGAGGTGTCTTTGCCTGGTTTTGGGATAAGTGTACTACTGGCTTCATAAAATGTGTTTGGCAGTTTTCCTTCCCTTTCTATTTCATGGAACAGTTTAAGGAGGGTTGGTATCAGTTTTCTTTAAAGGTCTGATAGAATTCAGCAGAGAATCCATCAGGTCCTGGGCTTTTCTTTTTGGGGAGACTCTTGATTGCTGCTTCAATTTCATTTTGTGTTATAGGTCTATTCAGGTGATTAATTTCCTCTTGGTTCAGTTTTGGATGATCATATGTATCTAGAAATCTGTCCATTTCTTTTAGATTTTCAAATTTATTTGAATATAGGTTCTCAAAGTAGTCTCTGATGATTTCCTGGACTTCCATGGTGTTTGTTGTTATCTCCCCTTTTGCATTCCTAATTCTACTAATTTGGGTTTTTTCTCTCCTCATTTTAGTCAGGTTTGCCAGGGGTCTATCGATCTTGTTTATTTTTTCAAAGAACCAACTTTTTGTTTCATTAATTCTTTGTATGGTTTTTTTGGTTTCTATTTTGTTGATTTCAGCTCTTATTTTTATTATTTCTCTCCTATTTGTTTTGGGATTTGCTTGTTCTTGTTTTTCTAGGAGTTTGAGATGTATCATTAGGTCATTGATTTGGGATCTTTCAATCTTTTTAATATATGCACTCATGGCTATAAACTTTCCTCTCAAGACTGCCTTAGCTGTGTCCCATAGGTTCCGGTAGGTTGTGTTTTCATTTTCATTGACTTCTAGGAACTTTTTAATTTCCTCTTTTATTGCATCGATGATCCATTCTTCATTAAGTAATGAGTTATTTAGTTTCCAGCTGTTTGCATGTTTTTTGTCTTTACTTTTGTTGTTGAGTTCTACTTTTACTGCATTGTGGTCAGATAGTATGCATGGTATTATTTCTATTTTCTTATATTTGCTGAGGCTTGCTTTGTGCCCTAGGATATGATCTATTTTGGAGAAGGTTCCATGGGCTGCTGAGAAGAATGTATATTGTGTAGAGGTTGGATGAAATGTTCTGTAGACATCTACTAAGTCGACTTGATCTATTGCATATGTTAGATCTTGGATTTCTTTATTGAGTTTTTGTTTGGATGACCTATCTATTGATGATAATGGAGTGTTAAAGTCTCCCACAACCACTGTGTTGGCGTTTATATATGCTTTTAGGTCTTTCAGGGTATGTTTGATGAAATTGGGTGCGTTGACATTGAGTGTGTACAGATTGATGATTATTATTTCCTTTTGGTCTATTTCCCCTTTTATTAGTATGGAATGTCCTTCTTTATCTCGTTTGGTCAATGTAGGTTTGAAGTCTACTTTGTCAGAGATAAGTATTGCTACTCCTGCTTGTTTTCGGGGGGCCATTGGCTTGGTAAATCTTCTTCCAGCCTTTCATCCTAAGCATATGCTTATTTCTGTCGGTGAGATGAGTCTCCTGTAAGCAACAAATTGTTGGATCTTCTTTTTTAATCCATTTTGTCAAATGGTGTCTTTTGATGGGTGAATTAAGTCCATTAACATTAAGTGTTAATACTGATAGGTATGTGGTGATTCCTGCCATTTAGTTATCTTAATTGTTTGAAGGTTTGATTGTGTGTACCTAACTTGATGTTACTCTCTACTGTCTTGCTTTTTCTTATCCTGTGGTTTGGTGCTGCCTGCCTTTTCACGGTTAAGTTGGGTGTCACTTTCTGTGTGCAGGATCCCTTGCAGAATCTTTTGTAATGGTGGCTTTGTGGTCACATATTGTTTTAGTTTCTGCTTATCATGGAAGACTTTTATTGCTCCATCTATTTTGAATGATAGCTTTGCTGGGTAGAGTATCCTGGGGTTGAAGTTATTTTCATTCAGTGCCCGGAAGATCTCACCCCATGCTCTTCTTGCTTTTAATGTTTCTGTTGAGAAGTCTGCTGTGATTTTGATGGGTTTACCTTTGTATGTTATTTGTTTTTTCTCTCTTACAGCCTTCAATATTCTTTCCTTAGTTTCTGAACTTGTTGTTTTAATGATGATATGTCGTGGAGTAGTTCTATTTTGATCTGGTCTGTTTGGTGTCCTGGAGGCCTCTTGCATTTGTATGGGAATATCTTTCTCTAGATTTGGGAAATTTTCCGTTATTATTTTGTTGAATATATTACGCATTCCCTTCGCTTGCACCTCTTCTCCTTCTTCGATGCCCATGATTCTCAAGTTTGGTCTTTTGATGGAGTCAGTGAGTTCTTGCATTTTCTTTTCACAGGTCTTGAGTTGTTTAATTAATAGTTCTTCAGTTTTTCCTTTAATTACCATTTCATCTTCAAGTTCTGAGATTCTGTCTTCTGTTTGTTCTATTCTGCTGGATTGGCCTTCCGTTTTGTTTTGCAGTTCTGTTTTGTTCTTTTTTCTGAGGTTTTCCATATCCTGGCTGTTTTCTTCTTTATTGTTGTCTATTTTTGTCCTGAGTTCATTTATCCATTTATTCATTGTGTTCTCTCTTTCACTTTGGTGTTTATACAGTGCTTCTATGGTTTCCTTTATTTCTTCTTTTGCTTTTTCAAATTCTCTATTTTTATTGTCTTGGAATTTCTTGAGTGTCTCCTGTACATTTTGGTTGACCCTATCCAGTATCATCTCTATAAAATTCTCATTGAGTACTTGTAGTATGTCTTCTTGTAAATTATTCTTGTGGGCTTCATTGGGTCCTTTGGCATAGTTTATCTTCATTTTGTTGGAGTCTGGATCTGAGTTTCTGTTCTCTTCATTCCCCTCTGGTTCCTGTACTAATTTTTTGCTGTGGGGAAACTGGTTTCCTTGTTTTTTCTGTCTTCCTGTCATTGTCCTTGGTGTTGTTACTGTCCCTGTACTGTGTGTAATTAAGTATTTTCTAGCTTGTAATAATAACAATGGTAATATTGAGAATGGAAGAGTGAGCTGAGATGGAAAGCAAGAAGTTAAAGAAAAGGGGAAAACAAATATACAGACAAGAGGGAGAAAGCAGAACAAGGTATCAGACAAGAGAGTTTCAAAGGTATAAACAGGGAGTGTTAGTGTACTAATCGACAGTAAGCTGAACAGACAATAGAGAGACAGAGAGAGGATTGAAAGTCAAAGATAAAAAAAATAAAAAATAAGTATATGAAAGTAATATCTATTTATAAAAATGAATTAAAATAAAATGGAAAACAGAAAATTTAAAAAAAAAAAAAACTTCCAAGTTTATATGCAATGCAATTTCAGTCTTAATAATTTGGATGTCCGTCTCAATCTCCAGTCCTGGAGTTGGTGCCTCAGATGTTGTTCTGTAGTTGTCTCATCAAAGGGTATGCATAAAGTAGAACAAAACTACACTTACACACACACAGAAGAAAAAAAAAAAAAAAAGCCCCACCAAGTGTCCCCAGTTCAAATGCAATACAGTTTCAGTAAGTTTTTCGGCTTGCAGGTGTAATTCGGTTGTTCTCTCATCAAAGGTAGGGAGAAAAAGAAAAAAAAGTGTCTGGAGGCAGTTCTGAGAGTGGTATCTGCAACTGTGGTTTGCCTGCCTGCTGCTTTCAGCCTGTAGCTGGTGGCGTTATTTATGCAGATCTCTGGGGTGAGCTAGCACTCACCTGGTCCCACAGGCTTTGTTTGCTCAGAGTTCTCCTGTGCGGGGGGCCTCTGCTACAGGCTTTTCCCTTTCCAAGCACTGGGAAAGGTGCCACTGCCCCGCGTTGTCAGGCCTGCGTGTTTATCTACAGTTCACGTGGGAAGTGGGTCTTCCCTCCTCTCACAAGCGTCCCCGCTCCTGGTTGCTGGGCGTGCCCCGCTCCCGCCAGAGCCTCTCCGGCCCGCCCCGCTTGTTTATTTACAGTCCCGGGAAGGGTTCCCTTCCCCCAATCTTCAGTGCTCAGGGCGCCCCACCCTCTTTCCAGCGTGTCTTAACTGTTCTTATTGCTTAGTACTCAGTTTCTCTTTTTTTTTTTTTCCCGGGTGGAGGTCAGTCTGTCCAGGGGGCTATGCTGCTCTGGCCCAGGCTTGTCTGTGGGGTACCGCGGTACCGCGAAGCTCACCTGGTCCGCGTCTTCCCAAGCCGTATGGGCACCGGCCACTGGCGGCCCCGGGGGCCCTCCTCGGTTCTCCGTTTAACGTGAAGTGGAGATTCTCTGCGCCGGCTCTAGCCGCCATCTTGGAATTCTATATCCAAGATATTAATTCCTTCTCATTATACCCTCCCAGTGAAGACTGAATCCTTCAACTCAGAGAATTTTTTTTTTTTTGGTGGGACTAGGGTTTCACACTTCCTAGGCATGTGCTCTACATCTTGAGCCACTCCACCAGCCCTTCTTTAACTACTGATTTTCTGTCTTTTTTACTGTTTTCTACTTCTGGAACTCCTATGACAGCAACATTGCTTCTGCTTCCATCTTTTCCACCTCTTGACTTGTAAATTTCCAACCACTGAAGTTTATACTCAGCATTCTGGAAGAAGGTTCCATAGTTACTCTTCTTTTATTTATTTATTTTTGTTTCTAGATTTTTAGTTTTTTATATAAGATCCTTTGGGATCTAAGAAAATGTTTAGTCTATGACTTTGTTTAATAGAAGTTATTTGATCTCAACACACATATGTGACCCATCTCATTAGAGACACTGAATGTCTTAACTTATCTGACAGCGTTTCTCTTTTCATTACAGAGGAAGAATTAGTTTTTCCAATATGAATAGCCAAAGCGTGAAAAGCAGTTCATCGATGTGTTCCCTCATTCACTCCTAGCTTTGCCGTCTCTCCAATGAAATGCCTGGGCTTTTCACTGGAGATAGGTGAGAAGTTTTTGGTGATGAGTCACAAACAACCTTGTTATATCCTTTTACATTCCTTGGTTTGTTCTTTTTTTATTCTAATGTGATTAGAATACCATTTTTGGCACAAAGTTTCCATTTATTTTTCCTAGACTGTGGTAAGAGAAATTGTGAATTTGTCTCTAACTTAAGAAACATAAAATTGTTTAAAAGAAAAACTGGATATATTTCAAGTTCCTTCCTTATAGAGATGTAGGAAAATTATTTTTACTTCAACATGCTTTTGAAAAGAGATTTGGGGGCAGGAGGACGAACTAGTAAGTTACTTCTTCCCCCCTCCCATTAAATGCATCTTGAAATATGTTCCTCGAAACCATCATTTACAGTCTTAAATTTGCTGTGGAATTCTGTGTCCAACTGCCCAAACAAGGACAGGGAAATATGCCCACAAAAGTTATCCTCTGATGAAAACAACCATGATGTAGAAAAAACACTGGGAACATCTGTATTTTATCCTGCCAATATGTTCTCTCGTATTCTGAAAGCACAGGATGTCTTTACTCTGTCAGCTGCAAAAATATTATCTCTCTGCAGGAATGAAACAAGTGTGGAATATATATTATCCTACCACATTACATGCATACCTAAGCAGAAAACAAAGAAAATAGCCATTTAATATATAACTCAATTTTGCCTCCAGGGACAGATAACAAAAATTTTATTATAATACCTAAATAGTAGAGTACATAAATATACATGGGGAATGTGATAGGGCTAAGTTAGTTTCTTTTGGCCAGATACTGATGGATAAATATTTATTATCTGATCCCCATCTTTATCTGTGCTTCCCATCAGCATGAAGTAGGCTGAATTTTTTATGAGGGCCAGGAATTTGGGGCAAAGGAGTCCAAAATCCAAAACAGTTTTGCAGCAGTCCATTAAATTTGAAATGCCTGTGGAAAGTAGCTATTGGCTAAAAGCTTTCAGTTTCATTTCGAGCATTAAATTTTATATAGTTTAGTTAACAAACAAGGAAAATATTAAAGAAATAATAACAGTAGGTAAATTGGTAATTTAATAACTTCAGATGAATCTAGGAGCTTAGCTATGTTTGCCCTTGTTGAAATCAATAAGTTTTCATTTGGAATTTAAATCCACTTTAATGAGCATTCTGCTAGCAGCAGTTTTATTTGGGATCTGAGCTTATACAAACAAAAGTAATACAGGCTTTTACCTAGATAACAATTTACAGTTAACTTTTGCAGACAACGTGACTGATTTGAATACAAAAGTCCTGCAATCTCATTCTATATGCTTCTTACAATTCTTAAGTGCTTTTAAGCAGAGACAGGTTCTATAAGAAGAGTGTGCTCAGCATGCTCGGTTATTTGCATCTGTCTCTAACACTTCTGGTCTGGTGCTGTCTTTGGAAGCCTGTACAGAGCATCAACATGACTTTCTCGTTGGCAGTAAAGGAGAAACATCCCATGCTAATGCCACTGGCTTCTACATAAATTTCCTCATTCACTGTCTTATCAAATTGAAATATTTGTCAACACACACTACCCTATCTGTTTGTATCATCACATTCACTTAGCCTGATGCAATACTGACAATGTTTTCTGAACCATTTTCCTCCCTTAAGAAACCTTTGGGATTGCCATAATAGATCCTTATAAAACTGATTAGAAACACCTTCCATAAAACAAGGGCTAAATCTACTATTTCTATAACCCACACTGCTCTGGCTGGAACAGCTCAGGGACCCAAGGAGCCCTGCAATCTCTAGAGGGTGTTCAAGAATGGATCTATGCAAGTGGGAGGTGGTGGGGCACACCTGAATCTCAGCACTCAGGAGGCTGAGGCAGGATGCCAGCCTGGGCTACATCGTGAGATCCTGTCTCAAAAACAAACAAACAAAAACCCATAAAAACAAAACAAACAGATCACACAAATAGACACCCAGGCACATTCTAAATCCCAGTTGAGATGAATCTCCATTTGTAAATATTTGAAAATCACCCTGTGTCTGTAAATAACTTCTTGTGCTGTTTGATGAACATTTTCTTGTTACCTGTAAGGAGAGAGCTCACCTGAAAATGAAGCTAGCACAGTGAAAAGCCAGCCAGGAGATAAGCAGAGACCACCTCAACCTTGTCTGAGGCCCTGAAACCAGCATCCACCTTTGGTTTCCCCAGGTACTTAGGCCAGCAAATTGCCCTTTTTGCTTAAGTCAGTTTGGATATGGTTTTATGTTGCTAAGAACTGAAATAATCTTGACTAATATACTACTCATTACCAAGTTGTATAGGGTTATATAAATATCATTGCTTCTGACCAGAAACACTATAGTCTGATGAGTGACTTAATTAGACATGAACACATAAATTACTCCCCAATCCACATTTACAGAAATGAAGAGAGGCAAATCTGAAGAAGGAACAAACTTTTGCATCTTGAAACAATGTATTAAGCAGAAGACATCTGCCCAGTGTCTAGGAGTGGGAAGATAAATGACTCCATTTTATGTTGTTATTTAAATTGTATTACTCTTCATTAAAGTTAAATGCATTTAGAGGAATTAAACTTATCAAAAATTTGGCAGTGTAATATAAGTGATGATTCTTTGTTTATTTGACAACATCCTCTTGCTAGTTGATTCACAATTTTAATTTTGGAAAACAATATTTCCTTGATGGGGGCTGACAGAAGGGTATGAACAGCTGCATCACTTTGCATGAAGTCATATCAGTTGTGAAAGGAAACAGAGGCCAAGTGACTTCACCAATTTTTCAAGGAGCATTATGACAATAATGGCTCTATATTATGAACGAGGATCACATCAATTTAAGAACTGAAATTAAGCTTCAGGGGACAATCTCCTATCCTTTTAGAGAAAAGTACAGTGGAGCTCTATAAAGACAAAAAGTCTAAATATTTTTTGTGAAACAAATATTCTTAGTAAAAAATGTACAAAACTATGTATCAATATCAAGAACCTACTACAGACATGATGGTAAGCAAAATAAATACATCAGACAGCTAGCAACCGAGCGCAAAGGGGAAGTATTAATTCTATCATAGAGCATTATAATTCCATTGGATGTTACAAGAGGAAAGCAACTGCTACTATACACGTTCTTACTGGGGGCTTTCAGGGAAGGATTTCATGAAAAAGTGATATTTGAAGAATGAATAGGCACTAAGTAAAGAGAAAAAAAATCATTCTATTCAGAGGGACGGCTTCTTCAAAGGTGTAGGGAAGGGTCAGATGAAAACTGGAGAACTAAATCTGTCATGAGATCAGAACCCAGAGAAGAAAACTGGAGAGTGAGCAGGGTTCAGGCTGAGCATAGGTGGTAGGAAGTTTCCTCTTAACACAATACACAATTTTGGATTTTTAAAAAATTACTTTGGCTTCCAGTTGGATAATAAATGGGGATGGGGGGTGGGGGGCGGAGTTAGGCAAGAGAAAATGGTGCCTGGCATTGGGTAGGAGTGAAGTGATCACAAAATACAGAAAGAGAAATGATCTGACAGTGGCAAGTCATCCTTACCAGATTTTTTTTTGAGAATCAGCATCATGAAATATGACTGAATCATTCTCTTTTTTAAAACTTTCTATTGGGAAAAATCTCAAACACCTGAAAAAAAAAAAGACAAAGTAATATAATGAATCCCTATGTTCTGAACACCAAGCTTGAGCAATGACCAACTGTGAACTAATCTTGCTTGATCTATAGCTCCATTCATTTCTCCATATACATATATATTACAAATGATTGAGGAATGCTGCAATCATTTGCCTAGATTCACTAATTGTTAACATTGTTAATTTTATATTGCATAGAATATATATGTATACATATAATTTATTTCACCATCTATCTCCAAGAGAAAAGATGTTCTTCTATAAAACCATTCTATAATTATCACTGGGGAACTTTAACATTACATAATATTCAGCACCTATTCAAAATTGTCCATTTGTCCCTAAAATGTCCTTTATGGCTATTTTCCCTGATTCAGGATCAAAACAAAGATAATGCACTGCATTTTGCTGTCCTGTCTTTTTAGTCTCCATCAATCTTAGAGAGTTCGTCAGCCTTTTTATCTTTTATGACATTGATGCCTTTGAACAGTCCAGGTCAGTGGCTTTACAGAATGTCCTCTACTGTGTGTGTCTGATTGCTTCCTTATGATTAGATTCAGGTGAAGCTTTTTTGGCAGTACTATCGCACAGGTGATATTGTGTCCTTCTCAATGTGTCGCATCAGGAGCCATATGACGTCAGCACTATCATTATTGATGATGATTGTTTCACTTTTTCCACTGATTGAATTCATATCATGTAGACATAACCCATTACCAAGGAAACCAGACTAGGACTGCAAAATATAATTTCTGTTTCCTCATGAGCCTTTGTAATGCCAAGAGACGTTTACGTAGGTCATTTATATAGACAGAGCTCTATTGATTTTAGTCAGAAAAGGAGACTATCAATCATAAATCCAACACCAATGGGGTAGGTATATCCTGCAGGAATTAGGAGAAATCAGCACTCTTGAGAGTTAGAACCTGCAGGGAAGTGCAACATGGAGGTGAGGTGCACGGCCTCAGGAGCCAGACTTCCAGGGAGGTTTAGATCCTGCTGCTAATGACTTGTGTGACTTTCGGTGAGTTACTTAGCCCTTCTGTATCTGCTTCCACATCTGTAACATGGGTAATCACAGAACTCATACAGTTGGCATGAACCCTGAGTTGTCACATGTGCAACTCATTAAGATCATGGCACATGACATGTTCTTAATGACATATGACAATCTTTCTAGTGAAAGATCATGAGAGTCCCTTGTGTTGACTAAAGGACAACCCTAGGTCTTCTTTATAAAAAATATTGCCTGAAGTTCAAAACCTATTAGAAATATAAAATGATAAAATGCCAATATGTTTGCATAGAACCACTAACATCATCATTTAATGAAAACTGCTTTGGGCAGAAAAGTTTGATCTTTTTCATTTTGTGTGTGCTGAGGATCTAACCCAAGGCATCAAGTATGGCTGGCAAGTACGCTCCCAATAAAGTACACCCCAGCCCAAGAATTTGATCTTAACAATTAGGTGACCAGCACTAATGGTTTTCAAATGGTAAGCAGTAATTTTAACAATGAAGCGTGTCCACTATCAAAGGACAAGTTCTTTAAAGGAAAAGTTCTCATAGATCTAAAGTGCCACTGAGATATTTCTAGTATATTGCTCTAATTGTATACAAACTTTCAGCTAGGTATAAGCATCTTATATTTATGGCTGTTTTAGGATTATAAAATTTTGCATATTAAATTTAAGTTAATACAAATAATGCCATTCAAATTAATGGTATTAATTCAGTGTAACAGATGATATCATTTGCATGAAAACAAATTCATACTGACTGTCACAATACGGGTTCTTTTAAATTCAGTAACATACCACCTGGGCCATATGATGGTTTTACCTATTTTAAGTAGGAAAAAATCTTTTGTTAACGTAACAAAAGACAGCGAAGTCACTGTACTTTATCTCAAATGTCTTGCTTGAAGGTACGGAGTTCTTCTACCTTCTTTTTTCATAGGCTATTAATAATTATAGTAATGCCCAATGGTACAATGAAAACACAAATTTATCACAGGCACTGAAATCACTTGTCAGTACTCAGTTCTAAGACTGTCGCTCAGGTGACCCACAATTGCTTACATATTTTTTTAATGTCACCCAAATGGAAACACAATAAATTTTAAATTACCACAAAGAGCTGCAGATATTGGATTATATGCTTAAGTAAACCTAAGAGACAGCAATGGTGAACCCAACGTGAAGGGGGCATATTTGAAAATATTCAGGACCCTAAATGGACAAAACATTAACCTCAAATTGTTGTGGGAGGAAGGAGTATGAAGAAGGGCTGAGGAACAGATCCTCAGTCTCTGATCTGAGCATATTTGTTCACTGGGGTCAGCAAACACAAAGAAGGTGAAGGTTTGGGATGGAAAGATGGTAAGTTCACTTGGGCTTGCTGAATTTAAGGCACGTGTAAAACTAAGTCTTTTTTTTTTTTAAATAAAGTTGGATGCAAAAAAATAAAGGGCTACCAAGTTATGAGTGAGGACTGGCTCAGCTACAAAGATTTGGGAATTGGAAATAAGTGGTTGTTTAAACCACTTGATGTTGATGAGATTAAGGTTCACATGAAGAAGTAGAAAGTGAGAGAAGAAAGCTCTAAATGATGCTTCATAAAGAGCTGGCCATCAGGTTATCAACTGCTACATATATGTATCCACAAATCCAACTAATCCAGGATGATCTGTACTAGCAGAGGGAAATTATAATATGTTCACTATGAAATACTAATACAAAGCCCATATATGCATCCTGGTGGGTGTGAGGAGGAGACTTACAGTAGACTTACGCCTGTTTGCTCTCCCAGAAGACACATTGTCCTAAATAAAAGGGCAAAATGGTATGGGAGAGGACAGTCACTGCTAGCTGCCTATCCAACATCCACCCTAACTTCTTTACTAATAGAAACCTAATTTTCCTCAGATCGGCAATGTGCCCAGCTGCAAATATCATGTTGCAGCCTCCTTCACAGCTGTGAATGGCCATGTGACACAGTTCTGCCCAATGCAATACAAGCAAAAGCCAACGGAAGAACTTCTAAGGCAGTTCTTCAAAAGGGGCATAGACTCAGCTGACTGGATCCTTTGCCCCTATCATTCTTCCTTAACACTGGAGATGGAACAAGTATATTGTGATCATGAGGCCCCAAGAGCATAAGAATTACTGAATAATTATAGGAAGATCTTTAGGACTTCAGGAAGCCCCAGTATCAGCTCTATACTTCCTACTTCCTGACTAAGTAATAATAAACAATAAATCCCCCAATTTCTTAACTCATTTTTTTCTGTGTTTGTATTACATGAAGTCTGATGAATTTCTACCAACATAGAAGCTCTATTTGAAAATAGCTCGTGTAAAAACCTCCCTGTAGATAGCTGTATTAGTCAGCTTTTCATCACTGTCACAGACTACCTGAGATAAACAACTCAAGGGAGGAAGAATTGGGGGGGTTGTTGTTTGTTTGGGGGTTTTGTTTTGTTTTGTATCATCTTTGGCTCACAGTTTCAGAGGTTTTAGTCTGTGGTTGGCTGGCTCCATTGCTATGGGCCTGTGATGAGGCAGAACATCAAGATGGAGAGGATGTAGTAGAGCAGAGCTGCTCAAGTTATGAAAGAGGAGAAGCAGACACAGATAGGAAGGGTCCAAGGATAAGATAAACCCTTAAAAGGCATGCCCACTGTGACCTATTTCTTCCAACCAATTCCCACTTCCTAATAGACCGACAGCTATGAATTCCTCAATGGGTTAGTTCATTGATGAAGTTGTAGCCTTCGTGATCTAAACACTTCTCAAATTCCCATCAACTGGAAACCAAGCCCCTAACACATATGTCTTCAGGGGAAATAACTGAAACAATAGCATTCAAAGTTAGTATAATGTACAGAAAGAAAAATTGAAGAGTTGATTCCCACCTAGATGTAACACAAAACCTCTCGACCCTGTTACCAGGACCACCTGCTTCAGGACTTGATTAAACTGAGGGAAAAAAGTAATGGGCAGCAAGAAGAGCTGACCATGACAAATTAGTTCCCAGTAACACCGTGTGCACCAAATCTCAAATTCTAGAATCTTCCACCATGTTTCCTTTTTGCTTTTCATCTTTTGCTTCATCCTTAACTTAACAGAAAAATAAAGGGAACAAAAGAGTTTGAATACCTTAAACCTTCAATGTCTTCTCATTGTCTACCCAATTAAGCATATGTAGGATAATATTTATTGAACATTTGATCTGTGTTTTGTATTTCTGGTATTTTCTTTCCCCGTTCCAAGCAAATAGAAAACTACTTGCTGCCTTATTTCAGGGGAATCTGAGGTAGAAGCTTAGAGCAAATTCCCTTCTATCCCTGCCTGGTAGCTGGTCTCCAAGAGCTTGATTCCTGAGTGGATTCTGCTGAAGGGCAGGCAGAAGCAGAGGCTGCAAATGAGAGAAGGAAATTGCCCTACACTAGGAAGATGTGGTAGTTCCACAAATATCAGGAGCCTGTGTCATGCCTCTGTCCTTAGGGGAGAAGACAAGGCCTCTGAGGGGCCTAACTGTGTGGTGAACCGAGGGAGGCTGTGCCTGTTCTTCTAAGAAGTCTCTGAGATCCTGAGGAAGGGGCAAGAAGCCCCCACTAACAGACGGACTTCACCTCCAGCTAGGTGGGAAGAAGGCTTAGAGGAATGTCTCACCCCCCCACTGAGGTCCAAGGCCTCAACCGCAATTTCTTCTACATGGTGCTCCAAATACTCAGCTCTTCCCTTCTGCATGAATACTATTCACTGTGCTTTCCTGACCTATCTGTGATCAGAATTTTTAGTTCTTTGGCAAAATGCATTCACTCCTTCAATAATGAGTGAAAAGTATTCTAAAACACTTCCTCTTCATGATACCCTCCCTGCTGTCTTTAACAAATCATAATTTCCTCCTTTGTATCGCCACATGTTGCATTTCTCGTAGGACATTTACCCTGCAGTGCTTTGTGTCACAGTCTTCTATCTGCTCCCCAATTATATACATCTTCAAAAAATTCACTGTGCGCCCTGAAGGCAATAACTTTGCTTCTCAAGTGTCTAGTATAGCATAGCATATTTATATACTCAACCAGCAAATGTTTTATGAGAACCTACTGTGTCCAGGCCCACAGACTTGTAAATAGCAAATTCTCAGTAAGTATTTATCCAAATTAAACTCTAGCATTTTCAATGTTTGTTTAGGTACTTATAGGAAATTAAAAAAAAAATAGAGAAGGTAATTGTGCTGGGAAGGGAGCCTTTGGATGCTTCAGAATATTCTACCTAGACTGGGGTATAGCTATCATTATACCTACATGCTAGGCAAAATAGCAAGAAAAACTTAAAAGTGTGGTTTAATCACTTCTGTATTAAAAATAGAAAAGATCATTTTTATTTTCAAAGGAAATGTGCAAATTAAAAATATTATTATTGCAACTTTTTAAAAAAATCCATGAAAAATGCTGAGATGAAGAACTGTTGTCCAAAAGCTTCTTTTACTTCCCAGGGCTTGCTTTCTTAGCCTTTCATGTTTTTTCTCCTGTCACTGCTACTTTGGAATTTGCTGTCATGCGTAATAAAATCCCATCAAAAATGATTGTGGATAAATCAAGAAACACTCACTAGCGATCTTAGCACAGGACACAGTTGAGACAGAATCCCTGGCCTCCCTTCCCACACTTCTTCACCTGTGGAACACTCTCTCTTTTCCCCAATTTCCCCCCTCTCCTGACTCCACTGGCCTTTGTGGGGCAATCTTTCTGTTTTCAATCTCCCAAGTTGTTGCAAGTCTTACATCATAATGGGCTAGTGGAGCCTGAAATACAGAAGCCTTAGTTAATTGTGTCACTTATTAATTCAACAAATATTTTGAGCATTTGCTTTGTGTCAGACATTGAACATTAGAAAATAACCATGAACAAGACAGTAGAAAAGGAAGATAACAAGCAAGAATGGAGGTTAGATTTGATAAGTTTATAGATAGATGCTATGAAAGAAATAAATGGGGCGATATGTTAGCCATTGTAGACAGCTACTTGGACTACAGCTGTTGGGGAAGGCTTTTGTGATAGGTAAGCAGAAACCTGACATATGGAAAGGTGACAGACAGACTCCAAGGAAGACCATTTCACACATCTCATCCTCAATACATCCAAGACACAGAAAGGAGGCCAGTGTGGCAAGAGCGGGGAGCAGGTAAGACAAAAGGACCCAGCTATGTCAGTGGAATGGATTAGCTCCTGAAAGACCTGGGAGCCATGCTAAGGAGTTTAGATTTTAATCTAAAAGTATAGAATGTATTTGATGTATTTTAAGCAGAGCTATGAATTTTTCTTTCTTTTTTTTTTTTTTTGGACATCACTGAGAATACTGGGTAGAAAGTAGAATCAGAAATAACAACTAAGAGACTACTGCATACATTCAGGAGAGAGAAAGGGGAAAGGATTCAATTCTTTGAATCTAAGCTTAAAGGAGTTACAGATGGGTCCTAAATGAGTCACCAAGATGGCACCAGATGTTGGCTTACAGGCTTAGGTGGATGGTGCTACCCTTTACTGAGATGTGTAACCATTACAAATCTGCCTTGCCCAATCCTGGTCTCTAATTTTGAAATGAAAGTGCTGAAAGAGTGAAATAGATGGCCCCAAACACATCTTCAGTACAGAAATGTTTTTGTTCTCTTCAGTATTAGGACATGACTATGTTTTTCTTGCTTTTCATGAAGAGCAAAAAGAAAAGTTTTGGAATAAGAGACTGGGATTCAAATCAGAGCTCCACAAAGCCATGTATGTTGTCACATGAGCTTTATGTGCCTCAGTCTCCTCATTTGCAAAATGGAATCACAAATGAGGCCAGCCCTACTTGGTTGCTAGGAGGGGTAAGTAATAAAATGATGTAAGGTCCTGGAATACAGTGATACTCAGTCAGTCACATACCTGCTTTCCTGGCAGACTAAATTTTGTATCTTCTTTCATTCGCTGCACTTTATAAATCTCTTGACCCAGTGACTTTTCTTTTTTTCTGAAGATGAACTAAGGGCCAAGACTGAGGACTCCCAAAGCAGAGTTTACCTGTGTCCCTCCCTCCCTGTGACAGTCGCCCTCTATCTCCAGGCAGTCTCACTTGAATAGTGAGCATTGAAGTAGAGGGGAGGGAACACAGCCACTCTGAGCCTGGAGACAAGAAGTTAACAGTACTAGGCTTTCAACATTTGAGCTTAACTGTGATTTATACACCTTTCCCTGCCTTCCAGCCCTCCCCCTGACCAATGGGCCTGAGTAGAGGAGAATACATACGGCAAGAACGATCTGAGACGAAGATAGGAAGAAATGCTTTAGGCTGCCAGTGAGGGAGAGGATCTCATCCCTGAAGTCCCCCCATCATGCCTTTTGCAGCTGCTCCTGCTGCTTGGCACTTGGGGAACAAGACAAACTACAGGAAGGGATATTATGATCTTATATGCAGTCTACTTCACATGATGAATGATCCCCTTTTCATTTATGCTTCACTTTCTCATTTATCTCACTAGGCCATTTTTTTTAAGAATTAAAAAAACCCCAAATAATAGCATTCTCCAAGTGTCAGAATTTTCAAACATTCCTTGCTGTCCAGGTAGAAACCAGTTTCTCTGTAGTTTCTGCTCTGGAAGCTAGAGGGCAGTGCAGGCCTCTCTACCCTCCTCAGCCTCACTCACACATTGCCTCCTATGGCCCTCCCAGCTAAAGACAGAGGGGAGGAGACCCAATGGAGAAGAGAGGTTTACAACCACAGACCTGAGCAGAAGAGGAGGAAGAAACAAGCACCAAGCAGTCACAGATAGCTTTTCTGGCCTTGTTGCTTCATCCTGGTGCTCAGGCCAATCGCTGCCTTCACAGCTATTGTGAGCCAGCAGCCTCACCTTCTCTCAGCCTGTTGACATCTCCCTACACCAGTTCTTTGATTCTTCAACGATGACCTCATATCAGCCTCACCCTTCAGTTTACAAAAACTCACCAGGCACCTCCCTGAGTGTCATGCTGACTGGCCACTGGACTCTTTCTACCTCTCCGCCCAAGGCTGACCCTGAGGCCTCTGAGCCCAGGCTGGAAGAGGTGACTTGCTCTTAGGGCTTAATGTGCAATAACAAGACAGGCCACTGCCAGTAGAGCCTAATTCCTGGGAGACTGCCTCCTGGACAGCTGCCAAGCACCACAGGCAAGTAATTGGCAAGCGACCAACAGAGCCTAGTGCACAGGCAGTTGAGGTACCACCACAGGTCACAGAAGAAACAGGAGTGGCTGGTTTTGGTGGACAGGGCCAAGCATCTTTTTTTTTTTTTTTTTTTGAGACAGAGTTTCACTATGTAGCCCAGGTTGGCCTTGAACTCTCAAACCTCTTGCCTTCCTCTCCTGAGTGCTGGGACTACAGGCATATGCACTATACCTTGAGGTTTTGTTTTGTTTTTTTGGTGGTACTAGGATTGAACTCAGGGCTGTCAGTTTGCTAGGCAGGTGCTTTATTACTTAAACAACACCTCCATCCCTCCTCCTTGAATTTTTAAGGGAGAGAAAGAAAAGACCAAATGTGAAAGCTAGCTCACTGATGATCTATGATTTCAAATGAGAAATGGATGTTTACTTTTGTTTTTAAGCGAATTTTCCTTTTCTAGCTAAAGAATTTCTTTCAAAAACAATTAGTGTGAGTCAAAGGGAACCATTGTGTATTCTACATTTTTGTATTTACTTTAAAAAGTTTGTTTGGTTTCTGTTTGTTTTGGCTTAGATTGGTGGGGGTTACTTGTTTTTGCTTTTGTTTTGTTGTTATTGTTGTTTTGAGATAGTCTCACCGTGTAACTCAACTCAAGGTCTCCTGCCTCAGCCTCCCAAGTGCTGGGATTGAAAGCATGCACCACTACCATGGGCACACTTAAATAGATTTTTTTGATGCAACATACAAGCCTTATTTAATAAAAGTAACAGTTAAAGCCAAGCAAACATTTATATCAAGAGAAAAACTGACTAGAAGAAATCTTATCTTAAACACCTTATAGTAACTTACATACAATTGCCTTTAACTGAGCTCTGTTGTTATGAATAATATGACTCATTCACAGGTTGGATAAAGGAGCTGCACATTATTCAAATATTCACTGAATATTACCTTATGGACACATATCCATTGAATTTGAAAAAGGTTTAATTGACAATCCCTAGACATATTCCATGTTTGTTGATCTGTGGAACAAGTCATCTAAAGAGATGAACATGGCCTGGTGCTAGTGGCTCACACCTGTAATCCTAGCTACTTGGGAAACTAAGATTGGGAGGATCATAGTTCAAGACTAACCCCAGGTAAATAATTTGTGAGACCCCTATCTCCAAAATAAGCAGAGCAAAATGGACTGGAGGTGTGGTTTAAGCAGAGTGCCTTCTTTGCATGTGTGAAGCCCTGAGTTCAAATCCAATTCCACCAAAAAAAAAGGAAGGAAGAGAGAGAGAGAAGAGAAGAGAAGAGAAAGAAAGGAAGAAAGGGGGTTGGAGAAAGTGAGTCGCTGGGGACATGCCTTTGCATGTCCTTGCCTGGCTGCCTCTCCTTCCTGGCCACCATGCGGTGAGCAACTTTGCCCCACCACACATTCTTGCCACATTCTGCCTTATCACATGCCCACAGTAATGGAGCCAGCTGACCATAGACTGAAACCATGAACCAAAATAAATCATTCCTCCTTTAAACTGTTTCTCTCCGGTATTTGTCACAGTGACGAAAAGCATGGCAAAGAATTTACACTTCTTTTTCCTGAAGAAATATTTCATCTGAGAAGATAGCAAGTATTGTGACCTCTTAGATAAACCACACATTGTTGTGGAGAGGATCTTAAAACTTACACTTCAGGGTGGCACATGGCACACCAAGTATACACATTCACTAATACTCCCTCACAAAGCCATTTATAGTAAAGAAGTAAAGCAGGAATAAGGCCAAGACACCATCATGACAAGAAGGAAGGACTTCAGTGAGAATTTCTCAGCAACAAGAAAAAATACAGGACAGAATTATTGGATAAACCAGAGCAAAGGAAGCCGAGACCCAGAACACAATTTGGAAGAAGGCTGCAGGACAGGTGGGAGCCATTCTCTACAGAGTCCTAGAAGACCCAAACTTGTAGATGGCAAGAAGCAAATCAAAGGTGAGATGAAGAGCAATGATCAGTGCAATAAACTAAGAGACTGTGAAATACCTGGTCCAGGTAGTCCCTCCCACTGCATTCCTTTCCCCTTGCATCAAAGCAATTAGCCTGTGGAATTTGACTCACCAAACAGCTGCCTTCCTAACCTACACCCACAGGCCCTAAAGGAAAACTCGCCCCACCCTCAGAACTCAGGTGGACTCTCAGCCTTTATAGTCAACAAGGAAGCTTGTAACAAGACACAACAGCAAGGAAAAACGTAACTGCACGCCACTGGATAGATCACTAAGCACGTGAAGAAATCCTCAGCTACCATACAGAAAGGAACCAAGGGAACTTTGAGGACTGATGAAACTATTTTCTTTTTTCAGTAATCTGACTGTATACACTTATCAAAATTCATCAAACAGAACACCTTTAAGGGTAAATTTTAATGTCTGTAAATTATGCCTCAGTGAGCCTGAACTTCAAAAAAGAAACACAAACCATGAAAAGAAAGGTTGAAGTCAACATCTGACCTAGTTTGCCGCAGTCCTAGGGTATCTGCTTCTCTGTTGGCACAGAGGAGTGACAAACAGAAAGACTGGCTCCACCTTAGCAGAGGCATTTGGCAAACCTGATTGAAGCAGGAGGGAGAGTCCAACTTAGACCAAAAGCACACTAGGTACTAGCATTCCCAAGAAAGTTATTTAATTCACAACTCAGTGGATTACGTCTGTCTAGGTCATCTCCCTGGCCAGGATATTTGGGGGTGTCTTCATCAACCTAAGGCATCTATATAGGTTTTCAATAAATGGGAATTAAATGTCATGAAATCAAAGGTAAAACAGGGAGAGTAAGATTTCTATAAACAGGAACAACCAAAAATCAAGTTTCAGGAATTTTTTTTTTTTTTTTTGGTCCAGGAGGATGATTTTATTTATTTATTTTTTGTTTATTTATTTACATGTGCATACGTTGTTTGGGTAAGTTTCAGGAAATTTTTTAAAAAGTGCAATAAACAAAGGGCCTAAAAAGTAAAATCAAGGAAATCTACCAAAATTATGAGAAAAAGGAAAGAAGAAAATATGAAAGAAAAGTTGAAATAAAGAATCAATAGAAGTCGTACATTTACCTAACAAAAATATCAGGAAAGAAATAAAAAACTGCACAGGAGAAAAATCATTAAAAAAAAAATAGCTGGAGAATGAATTAAAAAAATGTGTCGGTTTGAACCCTAGTAACCTCCCCAAAAAATTAAGAATAAAGTAGAACAATTATAATAGCATATTGTATTAAAAGTATTACTTTTGCTTTTTCACTTAAGGAAGCCTCTTGCAGCTTGTCTTTGGCATATCTGAATTACCAACATCATTATTCTTGTACTTTAGAGCCATTAGTAAGTAAAATAAGGGTTATCTTGAATACAAGCACTGTGATACCACAACAAGCCACCTACCAAGGTGGCTACCAAAATATGAATGGGAGGGTGGTGTATACAGGATGGACGTACTAGGCAAAGAGTTGAGTCACATTCTGAGTGGGATGGCGCAAAATTTCATCGTGATGCTCAGAATGACATGCCATTTAAAACTTAAGAATTGTTTATTTTTGAATTTTCCACTTGATATTTTCAGAATATGGTTAAATGTAAGTAGTCAAAACTGTGGGAAGCCAAACTGTGGATGAGGGGACCACTGTAAAATCTTCTAAGAAAATGGTTTTTAAGAAGTAGTATGATTAAGAAACTAATGGTCTTAGTGATATAACAAAGAACGCTCTACTCTCGATAAGGAAAACGTAAGACAGTTAGCAATCGCGTTGATGTCATTGAGTGCCCAGGCTCTTCTGTTTTTCTGCTTTGTGACCCAAGAACTAGTTATGGTCTCCACCTATGGTTCAACATGACTGCTGGCTCCCAATATCATTTTTTACACAATCATATCCAACATCAGGAAGGAAATTAACAAAAACAAAAAGAACTCCCACATGATGGTCTCCTTTTATTTATTTTTCAGAAGCCACCACCCCTCCCCTCCAAACCATCCAAATCCCTCCCTATTCTTATATCACATGGGCCAGAATTAGGTCACCTCTTTTGCCCTTAACTAGTCATGGGCAAAGGGAATTTAGTTCATCATAATTGATATAGACCAAACACATTTTATCAACTGGGGTTGAACACATTGCTCACTGAATAAATCTGGAGTTCTCTGACAGGAGGGAAGAAGAGGCTGGTTGTGTGTAGACAATCACAGGGGCATCAGGCTGACTGACTGACCAGTTAACTAACCACCCACAAACCCCCATGTGGGGACCACTGCCAACATGTCTGTCACACTCACAAGACCAGATTCTCTTATGACAAAAGGTTAGATAGTCAAGAGGCCTCCATCCTATGTTAATTTAATATGTATTAATCTTTCGAGATAAAACCGTTAGTTATGTGTTGGCATCTGCAAATTAACACTGGCTTCTGGGGGAAAATGCTTGAAAAAAAAATCACATCACTGCATTTTTCAAAGGTCCAACATCAAAAATTTATCAAGTGTAAAAACCCAGTCTGTTTGATACTGTTAAAATGATTAATATTACAAATAGCTACTAGAAACAAGGCTCCTCTGACAACCTAAAGAATTGGAGGAGGAGGCAAGCGTTTTCCTTTCTGAGTGAAGAAAAGTTAGTTCCATCCTTCTCATTTCCCCTCCCTCATTTTATTTTAATGTCTCTGGCACATTTCTTGGTTCCAAAGGGTTCTATGCATCAGACAGGTACTGGTTTGCATTTCAGTGACCCCATCAAGGTTGATTTACTCATATATCCCATAGACTTTCTGTGCAATCTGTACAGCAAGGGCCTATAGTGCCTCATAATTCCCGTCTATTTTAAGTGAAGGACTTAATGCTTAGATAGGATGTGATATATGAATGTTGCTCACCAGTTCACTGTCAGAGCTGGTCTGAATAATTAGCACCAGCAGCTCTTCTTCCCAGATATTAATACCTTATATCATAAATGTCAACACAGCACAAAGAAGCAACTGGAAAACCTCCGAAGGGAAGGGAGCCCATAAATCATAGAGGCTTCTCTCTATTTTCCTTCCATTTTACCATCAGAAAATAAACCCAGGGTGCTGGGATTTAAAATCCTGCCTTCCTCTAATTTATTACTTAGCACTGTGACTTCCCCCTGAAGGGAGGGCTGAGAGAGAAGGAGGCTTCTCTGATGGTAGGGGTGGGAAAACAATGCTTTCAGAAGTAAGAGGGGTCAATGGAAAACAAAACCACACAACAGCACCCTGGACAGTGTGTGCCCTTTACCCATAATGCTGTGCATTTGGGATGGAAAGGCCGGGCAGTTGCAGAGCACAACCCCTGTGAGGGAGGTGTTTCTGTCTAAAATATCTTACGCCCACCCTACCCAGTGAAGAAAACAATCACTTCTATAGTTAGAGAATAAGCGTGAGCATGAATGTTCTAACGTAATGCTCATGGTTTTACTGAACTTGGCTAAGGACACCAGATCCTAAATAAATAGCCTATTCAGAGCAGGCAATAGTCCGACGGTTAGTAAGGCCACATCCGATCCCATCTCCAGTAATACGTATGACTCTTCCAGTTGTAATCACAGGGTCTCTAATTTAGAGATGAGGAAGTTCCTTCTTCCCGAAAGGAAAAAAAAAAAAACCACCAAATTGTTCTGACTTTAGAGAACTTTGGCTATTAGAAGTTTCTCAGAATGTTCAGCTGAGGTCAGTTTTTCTGAACCTCTTGTCAGTTCATCTTATTTCTCCCTCCGGGGTCCCACAGGGGACCTCTACTTCCCTTTCTTCTGAAGTCCTTAGTGTATTTGAAAAGTGCTATCCTAAGCCTCCTGTACATTCAGCTGACCTGCCCCAGGCTCTTTAACCATTCCTCATGTGACAGAATTTCAGTCCCCCCTCTGAATAAAATCTTCCTGTTCCTCTTAAAGGAAACTCACCCAAACAACAAATAAAATGCAACCACAACAGAAATAATAGTGCTTATTGTTTCCTGAACACTCTCTACGTGCCAGACATTCTTTTATGTATTATATACTCAATCATCTTATTTTGTTCTTGAAAAAACACTAGATAATAACGTTTTAGAACCCCATCTTACAGGTAAAGAAACTGAAACTCAAAGAGAAAAAGTCACCACTCTTAGGCCCATATGGCCTGCAAGGAGCAGATCCAGAGCTGATTAGGGCTAGAGCTTTTAGTTCCTGTGTCATCTTGCATCTGAATCCAGAACTATCACTTCTCTATTTTCATAAATAAGGATGAAGACCAAATTTGCTATTTTTACTGGCTCACAGACTTTGTTCCCAAATCTGTATCCTCAGCCTGAACTTCTCTGTAGGTTCTCATATCCAACTACCCATTGGACCTCAACCACTGAGATGACTCCTGATTGCCTCAAACTCGACATGCCCAAAGCTGAACTCATCTCCTTCCTCCCCATTATGTTCCTTTTCTGCTGTTCCCTGAAATCATCAAATGGTTTCACTAGCCACTCAGTTGTTTCAAAGCAGAAACCCAAGAGTCATTCCTGAATCTTCTTCCTGTGTCACATCCAAATCATCCCCAAGTCCCTGCTTCCCCTTCTGTGTGTTTTTTGCCTCTGCTCCCTTGTTTTTCAGCTGCACTGTCACTAGTGGAGGCTGCCAACATCTCTGCTGATGACAGCCTCCTAACAGATCAGCAGACACCTGCCTTCATTCACTTCTGTCTCATCCCCCTTCTCTAGAGCAATGCTGACAGGGACCTTTCAAAAGGAAAATCTAGTTAAGTCACTTCTAGCATAAAATGTTTACATGGTTTCCCATCCCACAAAGTGATACCCAAGCTCTTTAAGTGGATTGCAAAACCTTCAAAATCTACCCCAGTCCTCCCTCTCCAATTTCATCCCTCATTATTTACCCCACACCCTTTATGCTACAGTTTTAATGAACCTCCTCCCATTCCTTCAGTGTTTTATGTTGTTTTACCTCCAGGCCTTTACACGTGTTGTTCCCTCTTACTGGAACATGTTTTCCTCTCCCCATTGCCTAGTGAGCTAATGCCTACCCACCCTTCAGACTTCAGCCTTGACGTCACTTTCTTCTAGGGAAGGTGAAACCACCTTCCCTCAATGTTAACGCAATATATTCCATAGTTGGCTCTTTTTATTCTATCCTCTCATATGTCATACTTACTGCTATGCCTCACTTATTATTTCCATAAGGAAAGGAATTATTTCTATCTCATTCATCATTAAATCTCCAGCACTGGACAAAAAAAAGAGCTTGAAAAATATTAATCAAACAAATAAATTGAGTTAGAATCCTGCTCATTAGTGGTGTACCTGTGCATGTTTCCTCGGCTTGTGTTGTGATCTTGGCTCTGGGGATTCCAGAGAGAGTATCACATTTCTCCCCACTAACTTTCATGTCGTTAGGTTCAGTTCATCATTACAGATTGCTGAGATGTATTTGGATCCTTATAGCAAATAAGCTATGGCTACCAATTTAATATTATCTGGAAACTCAATTAACATAATCTCTGTATCTTCATTAGGCAAGGACATAGCTTAGTGACACCCATTAGACACCCACCTCCATTAATCAGCACCCATTGGATATGCTAATTCAATCAGGTTCAAGTATGTTACATTTTTTATTTCTTATCCTCAAGCATATCATGGGTAAAGTTATCAGGAGCCTTGATAAAACCCAAGTAAAGATGACTATAATTTTCCAGTCTCATAATTCTCAATGTTTTTGGTGTATCACACTGACAGATAATGTTCAGATACTATCCCCTGGGCACACACAAGTTTTTATGAAATTCTCCAAAGCACAACTAAGGCTCTGTTTTTTCTCCCCCATTGAAGAAATCTCCGTGGAGAGCAGCAAGTGGGTAACAGGGGTCTGACCAAGATCTAGCAAGGGTTCCAGATGTTCTGGAGCCAAGGGTCAGAATGTTGGCTAATCTCCACCAAATGATTACTGCCACCTCCACAGCATGTGTGCAGCCTGTACTAGGGCAGTGAGTCTTCCTCTCTCCTCCAAGGAGAATGTAGCGTCCCAGCAACCTTCCCTCTGGCCTTGGCGCTGCACTTTTCTCACATGGCACTTTATTCTTCCTAACCCAATTCCCTGGTGGTCTCCAAACATACATGAATGAAAAGAGCTACGGGATTAAATTTATTCAATTAAAATTAGTAAAGACTAGACTGGGCACAGTAACTCATTCCTGTAATCTCACTTCCTCAGGAGGCAGAGATCTGGAGGATTGTGGTTCCAGGCCAGACCAGGCAAAAAGTTAGCAAGACCCTATCTGAACTAACAAGTGGGAAAGGGCACACTTCTGTAATCCCAGCTACACGGGAGGCATATGTAGGAGGACTGCTGCTATTCATGCTGTCCTGGGATAAAACTGGAGACCTTACTCAAAAAATAATCAAGCAAAAAAGGGTTGGGGTATGGCTCAACTGGTAGGGTGCCTGCCTAGGAAGGGCAAGGCCCTGAGTTCAAATTCCAGTCCCAACAACAAAATCAGGAACTTTTTACCAGGAGAACTAGATATTCCACCAAAACAAGTAAACTATAAAACACTAATCAACTACAATGCATCACCCCACCACCCCTAGTTGGTAGCCTCTGAGGTCCTAGAATTGAATGCGGTGATGAATGCCAGCATGGACTCTGTTCAAGAAGGAAGCCGAGCTGAGTGAGACAGACATCAGCCAGAGTACTGCATGCTGGTTTCAGGAGACATGGAAGGAAGCAAGGCAGAAAAAAAATGTGATTGTTCTTCCACTGAGACCTACTGGTACTACGCAAGAAAATCAACAGCTGAACTTTGAGAGAATGGGTTGTGCTATTCAAGCATCCCATTTCTGAGATATCAAGCTTTTGGAAAAAATTCTATCACACACTGACAAATCAGATCAGCAGCAACAGTTCCTGGAGTTAACAGGAACCCAGACAGAAGCAGCTAGCACAGAGATCAGCGTGATGTCCCACCACGAGGGAACATAAATGTGAGATTGGAAAGAGGAAGGCCCCTATGTGATGGTGGGGACTTTTGGTCCCATAAACTCAGAAACAGAGAGAACTTTTTTTTCCTTTTTTAAATTTATTCATATGTGCATACACTAATTGTGCTATTTCTACCCCCCCATCCCTCCCCCGCCTCCTCCCTCTCCTCTGCCCCACTCCCCTCACTTCCAGGCAGGACCTGTTCTGCCCTCTTCTCCAATTTTAGTGAAGAGAAG
This sequence comes from Castor canadensis, assembly GCF_047511655.1. NCBI lineage: Eukaryota > Metazoa > Chordata > Mammalia > Rodentia > Castoridae > Castor > Castor canadensis. The sequence continues at coordinate 64,839,552 of NC_133391.1, read as the reverse complement.
AAATAAGCAATAATAAGAAATACATAGCATTTTTGCTAGTTTGACATAAGGATAACTATAAAGAGAGACTCCTAGCATTGTAGAGAAAATTTTAATCCACAAGCTTGTGTCACAGGCTTGTGTCATGGGTTAGCTTGTGTCATGGGTTAGCTGGTTGAGGCACACCTGCTAGCCACCTTACCCAATCTTCTGCCTGGAGTAATCACAGAGGGAGCCAGGCTACTTAGCTCAGGCATACTCTTGCAAGGACCCCAAAATGTAAACTTTAACTTTTCTCCAAACAAGCTTTTATGTAGAGTTTTTGTGAACTATCTAGTGTGAAATGCCTTGATTTGTCTGACGTAACCAAAATATGCCACCATGTTTGGAATCCTGTTTCAGCAAGTTTTCATTTTTTAAGAACCTCATATGAAAAGGATTGACCCAGAGTCCAAGGATGCCTTTGCTTGCTGCTTTCAGTCTCCCACCAGTAGTGGTATGCATGCAATCTGTTGTGAAGCAATTATAGTCCCTCATTTTTTCCCAAACATTCCCAGAAAAGGACCAGGAATAGAAGAACATAACACCTGGATTATTGGTAAAATTGAGGTCTGATCATTTAAATTTCGTGTGTTTGAGTAAGGGGGGACGCAGAACAAACTGTCATATATTGTGACAGTTCAGTACATCTGAGCAGTGGAGTAGGTGGCCTGTAAGGGGAATGGAAAGATGCCATATAAGCAGGGAGCTGGGCACAGCCTTAGTCCTCAGGACCATTAATCCCACCTCCCCTTGTTAGAGATGCTTCCTGCTTGTCACACCTACAGGCACAGTCTTCTGGGAAGACCAAGCTCAGGTGCTGTGCCCTGCAGGCATCTCCTGGATGGATAGATGCCTCAAAGAAACTACAGCCCTGTGACCATCTGAGAAAAAAGTGGTTTAGGACCACTGTGGACTGTAGGATGAGACCCTCTGCTGATTCCCTAGGTCTCACTCATAATTCTGCAGGCAGCATCACAGTCAGCCAGTGACAGAGCTGGTGGGTCAGGTGGCCATCCCCACCTGATCAGGCAATGAAATAACCCAATCATTTGTCATCCTCAAGAAACATCTTGTGGAGAGAAAAGATTGTTCTCCTCTATGTCAACAGGCATATCCCCAACTATCTTTGTTCCTCTCACCAATTCACTTAGCTCTGTCATTATGAATCTATCTATAGCTTTTTAGAAAAGCTATAGATAATTTCCTTCCAATTACTTTCCTCTTGGGAGAACATGTCCCATGTTTTATTATCCGTAATATAAAGGAGCAGGTAGTTCCACTGGTGTGTTTGCCTTCACTCAGCATTTTCAAGCCTGGATAATGCAACCTTTTTATTCAGGTCAACTATAATGTCACCTTATCCCCAGTCACAGGTTGCTATTGAACTTGTACTAGAGTCAATGCCCATCTGCACTCACGAAAACAAGCCAATCCTGGCTTTAAGGACCAAATGGCACCCGTTCTCTTTATGAGAACTCTAGAAGCCATTGTTTGGGCCTCTGGACTCAACTAGATTTTCATCCTCTGGAAGATGAAACCAGGTATCAGCCTCTAAATAAGTTATCTCCAAACAACTATTTGGTAGCGCCTTCAACAAAGCAAGGTCAGTTGCTTGTGTCCTTCTTCAATTTCACCCCAACACTACTTTGGGCACCTGCCCTATTCTCATAGCAAAAGTTATACTCTTTTTCTTCAAATCAACAAGCAAGGTATCTTTATCTAAATACAGTAAAGCAAATTGAGGGCCACACCTGAGATTCTCTATTAGGTACAGAGCTAAAGGCTCCCCTGTGTGAATATCTATCCTTTCTGACTTTTCTCATGCAGTTACTTTTCTATGAATATAACTGACACTATCATTTTTTTCAGGCACTTGCTGAACAAAAAGAGGTAAATTTATGAATCCTAAAATACACAGTAATATTAGATCAAAAGAAAGGATTCTGGATACTAAAAGTATTTCAATTCTTCATATTTGAACTTCATCCCATATATATATAAATCCCATATATATATATATATATATATATATATATATATATATATATACTTTTTTTAATTGGAAAGTTAGAAAGTAATTGTTCTTTCAGGCTTCTTGATTCTTACCTAACTACAAATAGGTCTTTCTTCAGCTCTTAGCAGGTCTCATCTGATGTGCATGGCTGTCAGAAGCTTGGGCTATCATGGACTGTTGTGATTGGTTTGGAAGGAGCCAATGTTTTCAAGCTGGTAAGACGGAATCTAAAATATCAAGCAGGCACTGCTTGGCCATACATTCAATTCATTCAGTCTAATGATGATGATAATATTCTGAGTCACTGAGTGTTGTCATTTACTTTCAAGATATCGGGTCATTACCATGGGCTAGATGCCTTATTCTGTGATCAATAGAGACCTTTCTCCTAATTTGTTTTAGCTAGTGAATTTTCTGCTAGCACTTTGACATATAAAGCCACCTATTTCATCTGTCAGTTTTCATTTGACTTCTCCTAAAATATAATCAACATAGGTTCGTGAGTTTATAGAAACTATGTAACTCAAGTAGCAAGGAAACTTTAAGCACAGATAACCATGAGAGCTGATTATCTTTTGAACTTACTGAGCAATCTTTGGGACAAATCTCTGTGCTAACTGCTAAGGGGAATCACATTTGTAAAGGTCTCGCTTTCTACTTTGGACTTTAAAATGTAAATAGGTAAAGCTCTTAAGACTCATTGTTAACATGGTTGTTTGATCAGCTCAAAGAGTTACTAGGGCACGATGCAGGCTTTTAGCATGTTGCCCACCTCTGGGAACACTATCTCCATCCTTTATTAGCACTTTTCTCCAGTATATGTGAAGGTTTTCTCCAATCTAATGCCAATTTGTGGCTAAGCTCCTCTTACGAGCAGACGTCTAACTTTATAGTACACCTAGCATCTGGAGAATATCATATATCCCACATGCTGCCATTTTTAACAGTCATTAAAGTCTACTTATGTTTGATGCACAAAAGTGCCCATGTGGCATTTTCATTTTAAGTATTAAGAAAACTCCTCTTGCTTGGTTGTTAGAAAGGGAGGGGAGGGGAGGGGAGGAGAGGGGGAGGAAAAAACACAGCCTGGTGATAGTTGGAGTAGATTGGTCTGGCAGAGCAGGAAATGACACACAAAGACTATCTGAAAGTTCCAGTCCTTCGGTATGTCTCTGTATCCACTAGACAAGCATCCATTCAATAGAATCCTGCTGGTTTTCGGTTTTTGCTTTGTCTTTTTGTGAGAATATCCTGCACGCTCTGGGCCCACAAGATGAGTGATTTGGGAGATGTCAAGTGGAGAGACACTGCCAAACCCTGCAAATGAGTTTGCAGTTAATACTGACGCCCATTGCTTTCCAGATGCTTTCAGATATGTGAAGGACATTCCTTGAATGATGAGCTTTTAACCTTGCAGCTGGTCATTTGTTTCTCTGATTAGGACATGCCACTGTCTCAATGGCCAGGTGGTTGTTCATGTGCCCGTGTTCATGGCTCATTATCCTGTGTGATACTGCCTCTGAGAGCCAGACGACTGTGTGTTATCACTTTCAGTTCTTCTCTCTTTACTGTTACAGAGAACCATAGAACATTTGAAGTGTAGCATTTACTATGTAAATGTGTGTTTGTGCTTGTGTGTGTGTGTGTGTGTGTGTGTGTGCGCGCGCTTATGTGTGTGTCTTAATAGAGCAAACTTGGAATCAGAGTTTGAAACACTGAGCAAACACATCTGACAAAATGTACTTTCCAAAATAAAATAGTGAAAGATAAAACCCCAGATAAAAACTCAGAAATGGTTGATTTTAGCCAATCAAGCCCTAAGGGCCATACAGTCCTGCTTTGCAGTTTGCATTTCATTTGTTGCATTTTTAATTTACTTAATTTCCATCCCTCCATACCCACCCTCCCCCGTTGTGAACTTCAACAAAATTGGGAATTTTAGAAAAATCCCCAGTGGTGGATGGGTGCTTTCAGAATTGGGCAAAATCCTTTCATTATAGTGGGCTCTGAATAATTGTTTCATTCTCTTGGTGAGAGACAGTCATGATTGCTAAGCCAAGAGTGGTGCAAAATATGGTAAATCAGCTTAATGATGTGTGAAGAAAACTATATTAAGAAAAAAGAGGCTTGTTTTCCTGGATTCAAAAGGGGAAAGAAAAAACAATTCTGCGTGCTTCAGGGAGATTGAAAAATTTATACCGCAGGGTTCTAGGGGTTTTTTTTTTTATTTTCAAAGCCTTAAAACAACATGAGAGAACTGAAATATCTTGGACAAAAAGAAGTTTCATGAATAACCCACTGGAGTGAGATCTCAGCTTGGTTTTGTATTTACACATTATATCCAGACATTAACATTTTAAAAAGCTCCAAAGACTAACCTGTTTGAAAGAGTGAATTTGGCGGGTCAGGGTGAGCACTCTTTTTCCACGTCAGTATGAAATCCTAATGTTCACTGCAGGATTTTTAAATAAAATTTTTTAAATAAAATTTACATTATTCATCAAATCTTGACATCCAAAGCTTGGTATCACCTAAAAATCATTACCTACTCTTACTTCTATAAAACTGGTTGTGTGGCTGAAGAGAGCAGATAGAATTGTAGGTCATAGCAGAGAATTCTCACTGAAGGCAGGACAACTTCCAGGAATACATTGGAGTTCCAATTTGCTCCTCTAATTTCCCATTTTTACAAGTCATCATCCACCTCGCTCAGAAAACAGATGGAGGTTAGAGCAGACAATGGTTCCAGATGCTGTACACTAAATGGGAAACCCTAGTCATTGCAATAAATGCATTTGCTTTCAGGAAAACCTGTACCTTGGAGTCACTGAGTTCTAAAACTCCTCCCTCACATAGGCTATTTGAAAAGACTTTAAAATAAGTTTTAAAATTGTAATTCTTGCACATGGAAAAATTTAAATAAATTTCACACTATAGTGAATCATAAGTCCCTTTTCCATTCCAAGTTTCCACTAAAACTAACCCGAATACTAGATGGTATTCATATTCACTCAATTATTTAGAAAAGTATACACATTGTTCTGCACCTGGCTCTTTTCACTTAACAAGATCTTGGAAAATATTCCACATCAGTAAATAGAAAGAGTTGCTTTATTCTTTTTCACAACAGCCCGGCTCCATTCCTGTTGTTTGCTACTTAGGTTGTTTTGAGTTTCTCATGTAAGTAATGCTGTCCCTTGTTCTTTGTCTTTTTATTGTCATAGCTAATTAATGAGGCCTCTTGTTGTCCACATTAATCTTCTCTGACTTTCCAATCTTCTACATTCCTGTCAGAGAAGTCTATCAACTTAGCAAAATTGATCTCATCATGCTCCTACTTAAACCTAGCAAGTTTTCTCATTGCCCACAGAATACATTCAAACCCATCAGCAGGTGAAATTCCCCAATCTTTTTCCAAGATTGGGTCCTTTCTGCTGTTTAGTCTTTCTTACCTCCTACCACTCTTCACCGTGCATCCAACATGCGGTCCATGCTGAAGCACAGTTGGAATGTTGCTGGCTAGCTCGTGCTCTTTGTTCTTTCTAGAGACTTGTTGACTGTGCTAGTGGTGATGTGAGGATTGACCTTCTGAGCTCCCTTTCCCAGGGAAGCATTATTTACTGGTTTGCTGCCTACCTCATTTTTACCTGATGAACCCAGTTAAAACTCTTCCCAGACCCTGCAATAAATTCAACTTGTCACACTTTGCATGAAATGGAGTTGACTTGTTGCCTCCATTTGCCTCCTGACACTGACTGGCCCTGAATTCCTATGGCTTCTGCAATCCATGAGATACCATAAGTAAATTTCCTGGCATATAAAAGAATATTCAGATAAACATCCTTCCTGGGGGCATTCTGATTCCTATTCCACTACCTAGCTGTGACCACAGATCCTGGCTTATTTCTTGATTCTTAAGCATTTTCAAGCTCCCCTTCCACCAAACACCTTCCATAGTATTTCTTTACCTAAGTTAAACATACTAATTCCTCAATTCTAAAGCAGGATGATGCTGTCCAGCTGGTGAAATGCCATTTGTCTGCCTACAAAGATACTCACATGGGAAAAAGACACATTTGTGTATTAAAGTCTATTAAGACAAACACAGTGACAGAAGTAAGCCAATATTGAATATCCCTTTGTCCCCTTCCAAAATCTAACATTATTGTGTGCCACAGAAAATTAAATAGAGAAGCCACAGACTTTAAAACATGACAGTAGTTAACTAGTGTCTCAGTTGTGCTTTGTGTTCAAGAGTATAGTTGACATTGACAATAATAGGCCAAGCATAAGCAGAGAAATCTTTAATCAATACCAGTTAAAATGCATATTGAGTCTGATTCCTGCTCTCTATAAAAACGCTTATGGGGGAGGTAGGAGAAAGAGTCTGAAGAGTAGGGTCACTCTTTTGGGCAAATGGATGGATGGTCTCTGTGTCATGATGTTAACCTGAGGAAATTCTGTTTAAAAATATCCCCCGTGGGTCCAACTGCTAGATATATTTCCTTGCACTAAGGCATTGTCCACAGAAAAGCAATATAAAAATACAAATATCTCTCTTAATGGGGACAGTAATGCATTAATGCAAGGAAAAAATATCTATTCATTTGTATTTAACAATTGCTACTCTGTTCAAAAATATTTTAAAGTAGATTTTTAAGAAGGAAAAAATGAGACATATGCCTTTTAAGAAATAGATTGTTGTAAAAATTAATTATATATACTGTTATGTGAAAAAAGCAGATTATAAATGAGTGCTATAACAATATTATCCCATTATTGTAAATGAAAAAAAAATGCAAATGTCAGACTTCCCTTCCTTTTAACACCACACTGGAAGAATAGAATTCACAATGTTCATAGTGTTAATAACCAATGGTGGGATAAGGGTGAATTTTTAAATCTTCTTTTTCCTACTTCTTTAGTATTAATTTTTAATGAATATACATCTCCATAATAAGAAAACATCCATAAAAAAAGATAATTATATGTATGTATTCATGCACTTTTCTGTGTGTATCTTTTGGGGAGTCAGATTTTCTGCATTTCTATGTGTGTCTATGTTTAATTAAAGCATATCCTTGATGGAGATAAGCATTTAACATGAAGGAGAATGAGTCAATGAGATTTGAAATGGAGAAAGATACATTGTACAGATACTTTTTCTCCCCAGAGTTGAACTGTGTGACCTGAGGGAATTTTTTTCACTCTAAGCTAAATGAGATTCAGAACAGATAGAATGAGCAACAAAGACCCATGCTTAGGATACATGGGTACATCTTGCCTTCTTCATGGGAAAGCCAATGACAGTAACAGAAATGAAGAGAAATTGCCTTCCTGAGCTTAGATATTTGAAGCAGAAACTTCCTGAGTCATGGGAGTGTTTGTACAGATGAGTTTTTAAATTATTACTACATTTTATTGTGGTAAGAACACTTAACATGAGGTCTTTCCTTTTTACAAACTTTCAAGTGTGCAATACATGGTTGCTGACTACAGTTCCAACATTATCCCGCAGACCTTCTAGAGTTTATGCATGCTTATCCAAAACTTTATGCCTGGGGACTAGTAACTTCCCATTGCCCATTCTCCCCATCTGTGACAGCCAGTATTCTACTCTTTGATTCTATTAATTTGTCTAATTTAGGTAAAAAATATTTTACGAATGGAATCCTTTATCTTTCTGTGACAGCTTATTTCATTTAGCAGAAAGTTCTCAAGATTCATCCATGTTGTCACACATTGCAGGATTTCCTTCTTTTTAAAGGCCAAATAATTTTCCTTTGAATATATATAACAAATCTTCTTTACCTATTCTTCTGTTGATAGACATTTAAGTTGTATCCACACTTTAGCTATTGTGAACACTATTACAACGAACATGGGAGTACAGCTATCTCTTTGAGATCCTGATTTCAATTCTTTTGGATAAATAACCAGAAGTGAGATTTCTGGATCATGTGGTAGTCCTATTTGTAATTTTTTTTAGGACTCTCCATGCAGTTTTCCATAACACTGTATTATTTTGCATTCTTACAAACAGTGTGTAAAGATTCCAGTTTCTCTACGTTCTCACCAAACTGATTTTTTGCTTTTTGATGGTAGTTAATGGATGTGAGATAATATCTCATTGTGGTTTTGATTTGCATTTCCTAATGATTGGTGACATTGAGCATTTTTTCCTGTACCTACTGACCTATTTGTAGCACTCCTTTGAAGAAACAACTATTCTTAGTCTTAGTTCATATCTTTTTTGACTTGGCTTTTTGCTTGTTTGCTTTGATATTGAGTTATAGAAGTTCTATATATATTTTGGAGATTATCCCCTTTATTAGTTACTTTTACATTTCTGTGACCAAACACCTGACAAAAACGACATAAGGGAGGAAAATTTGATTTGAGTTCATCCATGGTTGGTTGGCCCCATGTGCTTGGGCAGAACATCACAGTGGTGGAAGCTTGTGGCAGAGGAGCTTGTTTATCACATGGTGGATGGGAAGCAAAGAGAGAGAGGAAGGAAGAGCCCAGAGACAAGATAGTCCTAAGAGCCCTCCACCAGGAATCTACTTCCTCCAACTAGGTCTCACCTCCTAAAGTTTCCAGAGCCTCCCAAAATAGTACCATCAGCTGGGGAACAAGTACCCAACACATGAGCCTTTTGGAAGGATACTGCATATCCAAACCATAACAACCCCTTATCAAATACATACTTTGCAAATATCTACTGCCATTCCATAGATTGTGTCTTCACTTTGCTGATTGTTGCCTTTGCTGCGATGAAGATTTTAATTTGATATAGTCCTTCTCCCTTATTTTTGTTTCTGTTGTCTGTTTCATGAGATCAGCACCAACACCAATTTCAGGAGGCGTCTCTCTGTTTTCTTCAATAATTTTTTCAGTTTCAAATCTCGCATTTGTCTTTAATTCATTTTGAGTTGATTTTGTGTATGGCATAAGAAAAGATCTAGTTCATTCTTTTTGCATGAGACTATACAGATATCCCAACATCATCATTGAAGAGACTACTCTTTCTTTATTGTGCATTTCTGTCATAGTTCAAATTACAAAAATATCAATTAATGTGATAAATCACATTAACATAATAAAGGACAAAAAATTACATGATCCTCTCAATAAATATAGAAAAGGCATTTGGCAAAATTTAAAACCATGAAAATTCATTTCATGATGAGAATTTTCAACAAACCAGGAACAGAAAGTACCTCAATAAAATGAAGGCCATATTTGAAAAGCCCACAGCAAACATCACACTCAACAGTGAAAAACTGAAAGCTTCTCCTCTAAGATCAGGGGGAAAAAAACACTATAATTCATATGAAACCAAAAAAAGTCAACAATTGCCAAATTGATTCTGAGAAAGAGCAAAGTTAGAGGCATATCTCAAAATCTATTACAGTATGCTATAATACTGTATGCTGGTTTTATACAATGAGTTTGGAATTACTCCCTCCTCTTCAATTTTTTGGAAGAGTCGGAGAAGGATTGGCATTAATTCTTTATATGTTTGGTAGAATTCACCATTGCCTCTAGTCCTGGACTTTTCTTTGAATGTTTTGGGTTACCGATTCAAGCTCCATCCTAGTTATACGACTGTTAGACTTCTTTCTTGATTTGGTCTCAGTAGTCATATGTATGAGTATTTTCTCATCTCTTCTAGGTTTTCCAGCTTTTGGCATAAAATGGTTCATGGCATAGTAGTCTTGTGATTCTATTTCTACACTATATCTCTTCTGTAATTTCTATTCATTGGCTCTTCTCTTCTAAGTCTAGATAAAGGTTTGTAAATTTCTATTACCTTTTTAAAGCCTACTAGTTTCACTAGTTTTTTATATTCTCTATTTCATTTATTTCTGTTTTAATATTTTCTATTTCCTTCCTTCTGCTAACTTTGGGCTTATTTGTTTGTTTGCTTTTTAGATCCTGGAGGTGTTAAATTGGGTTGCTTGTTTGAGGTCTTTCAGCCTTTTTAATGTGGGCATTTGTCCTTCTGAACTCTTTCAGTATTGCTTTTGTTTCATCCCATAAGCTTTAGTATGTTGCATTTCATTTTCATTTGTTTCAGGTATTTTCCAATTTCCTTTTTTTTATTTCTCCTTCAACTCAGTGTCTGTTCAAGAATGTCTTGTTTTGTTTTCACATATCTCTGAATTCTCCAGTTTTCCTTTTGCTGTTGATTTCTAATTTCAACCTATCATGGTCAAAAAAGGTACTTAGTTTAATTTTAATCTTCTACAATTTGACAAAACATGTTTTATGACCTGACATGTGATATATTCTAGAGAATGTTCTATGTACTTTTGAGATTATTGTGTATTCTGCTGTTGTTGGGTTGTATGTTCTGTATATATCTATTAGATCAATTTTGTTGTAGTTTGCTTGAGCCATCCATTTCCTTATTGATCTTCTGTCTGAATGTTCTATGCATCATTGAAAGTAGAGTAGTGAAGTCTCCTACTGTTGTATTTCTGTCTACTTCTCCTTTCACATCTTTCAGTGTTTGCCTATATATTTAGGTGTTCTCGTGCTAGGTGCATATATATGCATTCCTAGTAGATTAACCATTTTTATCATTCTATAATGCTCTTTTGTCTCTTGTGACAGTTTTTGACTCTAAGTCTATTTTGTCTGATACAAGCACAGCCAGCCTTGTTCTCTTTTGGTTACTATTCGAATGGAGTAATTTTGTTCTATCCCTTCACTTTCAGTGTCTGTGTGTCCTTAAATCTAAACTGAGTTTCTTATAGACAAGATATAATTGGTCCCATTTTTATCCATTCAACCAGTTTATGGCTTTTGATTATGGAGTTCAATCCATTTACCTTTAAAGTGATTATTGATAGAGAATAATTTACTATCACCATTTTGTTAATTGTTTTCTGTCATGTTTGTAGTTTTGTCCTTTTCCTCCTTTACTTTTCCTTTGCATTTTGTTTATTTTTTGTATTAATATGCTTTGATTCCTTCCTCTTTTTCTGCTTTGTAACTGCTATGATATTGTGTGTGTGTGTGTGTGTGTGTACCTTGAGGACTGAATAAAATGTAATTTTGTTTTGTATTCACAGTAACTTAAGTTTGATCACATACACAAAAACTTTAATTTCTCCTCCTTCCACAAACATTTTATGTTTCTGATGTCATATTTCATATCTATTCACATAGTGTATTTTTAAAATATAGTGTTTTAACACTTTTATTATAATTAATTATTCAATCTGATTAATTATATAAATGAAAGGGCTTCACTGTGACATTTCTACCAACAGTGTATAAAGGTCCCTTTTTCCACCCCCTAGCCAGCATTTGTTGTTTTAGGGTACACACACACACACACATAGCTGAGGTGAGGTAGAATCTCAATGAAGTTTTGATTTGCATTTTCCTGGTAGTTGAAGATGTTGAGCATCTTTTGTATATTTATTAGCCATTTAGATTTCTTTTGAGAAGTTTCTCTGTTCAGTTCATTTTCCCACTTGTTGATTGAATTACTTCCTTTTGTGCTAACTTTTTGAGCTCTTTTATATATTCCAGATATTAATCCTCTGTTCTATGACTATTTGGTAAAGATTTTCTCCCAATCAGTAGACTGCCTCTTCACCCTATTCATTATTTCCTTTGCTGTGCAGGAGCTTTTTAATTTGATGTGATCCCTTTTGTCAATGCTTGCTTTTATTTCCTTAGCTATTAGAGTCCTGTCAGGAAATCATTATCTATGCCAATATCTTCAAGTGTTTTCCCTAAGTTTTCCTCTATCAGTTTCAAAAGTTCAGGTAGTCAGTTAAGGCCTTTGATACATTTGTAATTGGTTTTTGTACAGGTTGAAAGATAGCGATCTAGTTTCAACCTTCTATATGTGGTTTTCCAGTGTTTACAGGAAGAATTTATCAAAGATACTGTCTTTTCTCCAACCTGTATTTTTGGCAAGAATCAGTTGTCTGTAGATGCATCAGCTTATTTCTGCATCCTCTACTCCATTTCATTGTCCTATGTGTCTGTTTTTATGCCAATCCTGCTTTTGCCTGAAATCGGGTACTCTTATAATGCCTCCAGCATTCTGTTTTTGCTCAAGATAGCTTTTGCTATTCAGGGTCTTTTGTGCTTCCATATAAATTTCAGGATTGTTCTTCAAGTTCTCTGGTATTTGGATGGGGACTACTTTGAATCTGTAGTTCACTTTTGATAATATGACCATTTTAACAATATTAATTCTCCCAGTCCATGAACATGGGAGGAATTTCCATCTCCTACTGCCTCATTCAATTTCTTTTCAGTGCTTTATAATTGTCATTGTACAGGTCTTTCACCTCCTGGGCTACATTTGCTCTTAGGTAGTTTTTTAAGTTTTAGCAAGACTTAATTTTAGTATAACAGGATAAAGCGTAGATGTTGGGTGGCAGGAGAAAAGGAGAGGGAAACATTTCCTACTCCCCACACAGGAAATGGGGCAAAGACTCAAAATGGTGGCCTAAGCTACCATGAATAGAATTGTTTTCCTGAACTCTTTCTCAGAAAAGTTATTATTAGTTTTCAGGAAAGCTACTGATTTTTGTATGTTGGTTTTATATTCCGCTACTTAGCTAAATTTGTTAATAGCTCTAATTGTCTTTTGGTGGAGTCTTTTTTTTTTTTTTTTTTTTTTTTCCTTTTTTTTCCGGTGCTGGGGACCGAACTCAGGGCCTTACACTTGTGGTGGAGTCTTTAGGATCCTTTAATTATAGAATTGTGCCTTCTGTTAACAGGGGTTATTTGACTTCCTCATTTCCTGCTTGTATTCCTTTTCTTTCTTTGTCTTGCCTTATTGCTCTGGCAAAGAACCCAAGCACTGTGTTGAATAAGAGCGGACACTGTTGTCTTAGTCTTAATTTTTAGAGAAAATGCTTTCAGTCTTTCCACATTCAGCATAATTTGGCTATGTATTTGTCACATATTATCATTATTATGATTCTTCTCTAGTTTCATAAGAACTTTTATGATAAAAGGGTGTTGAATTTTTTTCAAAGACTTTTTCTGCTTCTGTTGAGAAGATAACATACTTTTATCCTTGTTCTATTTTGTGCTGTGTTATGTTTATTGATTTTCCTATGTTGAGTCTTCCTGCATCCCTGGAATGAAAACTAACTTGATCATGGTATTTAATCTTTTTAATGTGTTTCTGAATTCAATTTGCAAGTATTTTTATTGAGAAAATTTGCATTTGTTTCCTTCAATGATACTGACCTATAGTTTTCTTTTTTTGGTTATGTCCTTTGTCTCTTTTTTTTTTGGCAATACTGGGCTTTGAACTCAAGATCTATACCTTGAGCCACTCCACCAGCCTTTTTTTCTGATTTTTTTTTTTTTTCAAGATAGAGTCTCCTGAACTATTTCCCCAGGCTGGCTCTGAACTGCAATCTTCCTGATTGCGCCCGGCTTTTTGTTGTGTCCTTATTTAATTTTATGTGCAGTCTACAGTCTTCCACTCAACCAGCTGAGCTATCAAAGGGTGCAGTCTTACCTAGTTTTGGTAGCAAGGTAAGATTACCTTTACAAAAGAAATTTGAAAGGATCCCTTTACTTTCTTCTATTTTATGGAATAGTTTGAGGAGCAGTGGTATTAGTTCTTCCACAAAGGTCTGGTAAAATTCAGCAGAGAATCATCTGGTCCTGGCTTTGCTTTGTTGGGAGACTTTTTATTACTATTTAATTTCATTGCTTGTTATTGTTCTCTTTAGATTTTTTATATCCTCTGGGTTCAATTTTTTATTTTTTGTTGTTGTGCTGGAAGTATAATGTGGCATTTACAAAACTTCTTACAATACATTAAATATATCATACTTGAATTCATCCCCTCCATCATTCTCTCTTTTCTTCAAGATTTTCCAATTTATTGGAGTATGTTTTCAAACTATTCCCTAATGATTCTCTGCATTTTAGTGGTATCTATTATACTATCACCTTTTTCATATCTAATTTTACTATTTGGGTCTTCTTTCTCTTTCTTTGATTAGTTTGACTAACTATTTTTCAATATTGTTTATCATTTCAAAGAACCAACTCTTTATTGCATTGATTTTTTGTATTTTCTTTTAGTCTGATTTCATTTCTTTCTGCTTTGATCTTTATTATTTATTTTTTTCTACTGGTTTGTAGTTTGACTTGTTCTTATTTTCCTAAGATGAGCTACTATAAGATTAAATTAGCTGTAAGCTTTCTTCTTAGTACTCCTTTCACTATATCCCTTGGATTTTGGTATTTTGTGTTTCTATTTATATTTAATTCCAGGAATATTTCATTTCTCTTCTGATTTCTTAAATATCTTCATGTATTTGCATAATTCCTAGAGTTTCTATTGTTTTTTTTTCTGGTTTCATTACATTATGATATGATAAGATGCAAGGAATTATTTCAATTTTGTATTTTTGCTAATGCTTGCTTTATGACCCAAAATATGATCTACTTCACACAAAGTTCTATGAGATAAAAAGAATGTGGACTGGGCATAGTGGCTTATGCCTATAATCTCAGCTGTGTGGGAGGCAGAGGTAGAAGAATTGCTAGCTAAGGCTGATCCCAGACAAAAATGAAAACTAAGTAAAGCAAAAAAAAAAAAAACTGGAGTATGACTCAAGCGATAGAAGGCTTGCCTAGCTTGCCAAGCCTGAGTTCAAAACCCCAGTACCACACACACACAAAGAATATGCATTCTGCAGTTCTTGAATTAAATACCCTGTAGAAATCAGTCAAGTGCCTTTTATCTATAGTGTAATTTAACTCTTAAGTTTCTTTGTTGAATTTTGTTATCTAGATGGCATATCTATTAGTAGTAATGGGATGTTCAAGTAACATCATTATTGCATTATGTCTATACCTTTATATCCAATGGTATTCGTTTTATGAAATTGGGTGTTCTGACTTTGGGGCATATGTATTTATAATCAATATGTCTTCTCAGTGGATTGTTCCCTTTGTCAATATGTACTGACTTTGTTTCTTTGACTTATTTTGACATGTCTGTTTTTTCAAATATAAATATGCCTACTCCTGCTTGCTTCTGGACTCCACTTGCTTGGAATATCTCTCCATCCTTTCATTTTCAGTTTGTGCACATCTTTGCTGGTAAGGTAGGTTTCTTGCAGGCAGCAAATGGTTGAGTCTTGTTTTGTTTTTTAATCTAATCAACCAGTTTGCATCTTTTACTTAAAGAATTGAGACCAGTTACATTCAGAGTTATTGCTAAAATGCATGTATTAGTTCTTGACATTTTGTTGGTTTTCTTCTGATTATTTTGAAAAATCTATGTTCATTTCTTTCTCTCTTATTCACCTGTGAAGACTTACTGGGTTTATAATATATGACTCCTTCCTGATTCTTATTTGCTACTGTTTCTAGTGTGATTTTTTTTTCACATACTCTCATGATTGTGTTTATCTTGTTTCCCCTTCAAGTATCTTCTGTAATGCTAATTTAGTGATCATTGATTCCTTTAGTTTATGTGTATCTTGGAAGACCTTTATTTCTCCTTTAATTCTGAAGGATAACTTTCCATTATTCTTCTGCATTCATTTTCTTTCAGAACTTGAATTATATCATTCTGTGCCTTCCTGGTCTTTATATTTTCTACTGAAAAATCTGCTGTTATTCTGATGAATTTGCCTTTATATGTGCCTTAGTGCTTCTCTTGAGTATATTTTAATATTCTTTACTTGTTCTGCACTTTTGGTAGTTTAACTATAATATGTTGTGGAGAAGTTCTTTTCTGGTCTTATACATTTGGGGTTCTAAATGTTACCTGTATCTGAAAGTCTATGTCTGTCCCAATATTTGGGGATTTTTTTTCCACTATTATTTCATTGAGTAGGTTGTTTTTTTTTAATGCCTTTTGCCCGTATCTCAGCTCCCTTTTTATTCTTATTATTTGTATTCTGATTTTAATGGTGTCCCATAGATCTTATATGTTATATTCATTTTTCTTCTTATTTTTTCTTTATTACTGTCTGAATGTGATAATTCTCCTCCTTTGTCTCCAAGCACTGATATTCTTCCTTCTGCTTGATCTAGTCTATTATTGAGTTTTTATTTAACTTATTGAGCTTTTCATTTCCAAAATTCCTTTTTTGGTTCTTTTTGAATTCCTCTTTTGTATACTACATTGTCTTCCTTAATTCATTCAATCTTTTGAATTCTTTCTCCATCATTTCATCCACTGCAGTACCTTTGGAGTCACTTATTAAAAAGATATGAACTCTTAAAGGAATCACATTACCTTGTTTTTTCATATTACTTGTGTTTCTAAGTTAAAATTTGTGTGTCTGTTGCAATGGATATCTCTTCCATTTTTTTGTGATGGCCTTTTTTTGGAGCAGCCTTCTTTTGTCAATGTATCTGGGATATCATTTTATTGTGTAGTGTTGAGTCTAACTGAACATCATAGTTTTGTTTCCCTAGTGTTTCTTTTGCTGTGTGATTAATGGATTTGACCCAGTGCTTAATGCATTAGGGTCTCAGAGTTCTACTATCTCTATAGGACTCACAAAAGTGAGATCACTCTGTAGTTCAGGCAGTTGTGCTGTAAACAGTGGACTATATGGGGTATACCCTCTCTGATTACTTCTCATATCTTGAGAATGTACAGTTTGAAAGGGTATGGGAGTGACCTATGATAAGACTCCTTGTAATTCTGGTGTCCACAATCTTTGTATTTTTTTTTCTGCTATTGCTAATAGGGGTGAATGTCCAGGAGAGGATCATCAGACTCCATCCACTCATGCCTACTTCAGGCTGGTAGTCAGCTGAGAGCTTTCATCTCCCTGATTCTTTAAGTTGAAGTATCTACTGAACTTCAAGTGGGGCTGGAGTAAAGCAGATCTCTCCTGGCTGGGCTGAGTCTAGCTTCAAAGCATAATATCTATCAAAAGTGTTCAAAGAGTCAGGATTGATTCTCAGCACCACATAAAAAAGTGAAAACAAATAACAATAAACAAAACAAAAGAAAAACATATACATAAATTAAAAATTTTAAAAACAAGTAATAATTACAACCACAACAGTAACAATGGCAAAAGCAAAAATAATATGGAATAAATTAAAATTTGAAAACATTTAATTAAGACAGAATAAAAGGAAAAGGAAAACAAAAGAAAAATTAGAAAATTTAAAAAACAGAAAGCAAAAGAAAGGTAAAACAATAAAAAGCAAAGACAAAAAGGAAAAATTGAATATTAAAAAGGGAAGAAATGAGCAAGAGAGTAAAGAAAAAGAAAAAAGAATAATTTATATATATTTGCTAAATATCTATTATATATAACTTTTATAATAATTTGTATGTCATCTATA
Source organism: Castor canadensis (assembly GCF_047511655.1). NCBI lineage: Eukaryota > Metazoa > Chordata > Mammalia > Rodentia > Castoridae > Castor > Castor canadensis. The sequence goes on along the minus strand of NC_133391.1, from coordinate 64,822,187 downwards.
AATTTTTATTGTATATACTTTTTAAAATATATATGTAACTGTTATTATGTACATAATTCATACATAAATATTTCCTGTTTGATTCATACATGTGAACAACAAATACAAAAAAAAGTATTATTAAAAAGAAGTCTTATCTCCACTGAGGTAGCCAATATTTTGGGCAAGAGTGGATATTCACTACCTATGCCAATCAGCACTTCTTTTCATGTCTTCTTAGACTATGTACCTCTTGGAGTAAGCAAAGACAGAAGGTTATTCATCACTCCCTTCTTACTTCTGTGTTGCTCATCATGAGACCAAAAGGACTGGTTTGGGGCTTTAGCCAGTTGTAATAGCTAGTGCAGAATGCAATGTTTCCCCTACCCCCAGCAGAAATTCACTCCAGAGGGGAATTCTCAATACACCACCCCAGGGCCCATTGATGCCAGGCACTATAGCACATCTGGATCTCAGGAAATACATTAGTCAGGGTTATGTAGAGGAACACCAATAGAATGTTTATATATATAATTATAAAAAAGGATTTATAGATTGACCTATACAATCAAAAACCAGATAGTCCCATAATTGCTATCTGCATATTGGAGAGCCACAGAAACCAGTAGCTACTCAACCCAAGAATCTGGAAGACTCTGAACAAGAAGGAATGGTGATGCAGCTCCAATACAAGGCCTAAAGCCTGAAAGCTTCCTGGAGAATGGCAAGTGAATCCATGTTGGAAGGCCCAACAGCCTGGAATCTGATGTCCACAAGCAATGGCAACAGCAATAGGAATACCTGCTCAGGAGGAATCAAGCTTTCACATGCTGGTTGGCTTCTTCCTTCTTCCACTTTTGTTCCACCAAAGCCCCCCACCTTTTGGATGGTGCAGATATTTATCCCCTCAGTTGCTATCCCATATGATAATTATTTCTGGAAACATCATCATAGAAACACTTAGAAATGTGCTTTAGTAATCTCCTAGGTGTCTCTCAATCCAATCAAATTGACAATCAAGATTAACCATCTCAAGGGAGGTAGGAGGGAGGGAGAGAAAAAGAAAAAAAGATTAACTATCTCAGGAGCCCTTTGTGAATCCCACTCAGAAGATGGGGCAACTATCTGCACTGGGGGACATGGCAGCACCCCACAATCTACAATCTACTGACCACACTCTAGTGTTCCAAGCCCCAGCTTCAGTGTGCAATTGGGAGTGCCTGTTCAATGCCCCAAACTTCTTCAGCTGGTCCCCCAAGCTGTTGGTCTTAAAAGGGAAGCAAATTCTACAAGTCACTGACTAGTTTTCACAGCATAGTTCTCAGTGTGTTTGTTTCAGTGGCATGCCCCTGAGGCCAAATTAGTTTACTTCAAGTCTAGGGGAAAGGAAAATGCAAGTGATTTTGTTTTCCAATGCAGCAATTTTCTCAAGATGGCTGTATATATAGTACCATAAGTATACATTAGGAAGAGCAGACAATTTCTCCAGTACCACTCTACTATTCAGATCCCAGTTCAAAGTTGTGTTCAGATGCTGTTTGGCACTGTGCTGATTTCTATGCTCGTAGTCTCTCTTTTTCTCTGCTACCCCACCTTCTGCTATACTGTAGTGCTTTGAGTATTGGGGCTCTCTCTCAGCCTCTATTCTACTTTCAAGAGTCTTTGGGTTTCTCCAAATCTCTATCCACTATTAAAAGTCAGCATTTTTCCCCAGATTTTCCCACCTAGTTGAGTAGCTGCTCTCTAGTTTCTTTAACTCCAGTGCATGCAGGAGAATACTGTATTCTTCTTATCTACCATCCACCCTATTTTAATACTTCAGTCTTTAACACTAGAATTAAACGTGATTATCTCGCCACATTATAGTAATATAATACTTTGTGTTTGTCTATATATTTACCTTTTCCAATGAGTTCCATAGTTTGTTGTTATAGTAATGTTTTATAACAACATTTTAATTCAGTAGTTCCTTTTAGCAATTCTTATGAGGTAGTAATGAATTTCCTCATCTTTTGTTAGCCCCTAGAAAAGTTGTTTTTCAAAATGAAGGAGAGATAAAGACTTACTTAGACAAACACAAGCTGAGAAAGTTCATCACTAATAGAATTTGCCCATGAGTTGCCACCGAATTGATTTATTTGTGAGGGAGGGGAGGGTACAGAGCTTCTTACACCACATCTTGCTAACTTTAGACTCTGCATAGGTTTCTGGACAGCATAAATATTTAGGGAAAAAAAACACAAAAATTCTGTCCAGCAAACAAAAGGAAAAAATAGAATTAGGTTAAGTAGCAATCACTTAAAGTTGATGCTTATGTGGTAAACTTACCACATTATATGTAGGTTAAATTGCATCAAAACTTCATTCATACTAAGATAATCAATATAGTTTGTAAAATAAAGGATATGCTTTTAGAGAAGAAAGCACATTTAGTTGACTATAGATCTTCCTGATATGCAATATTATCCAGTCTTTCTTCCTTTTCCAGACAACCTCCACGATTCTCTCCTTCATAAGGTCAATGAAAAACAAACAAACAAAAGAATGTGCCACAGCCTTACTTTCCCCAAAAGGCTATGCTGGTTTTATTTGCATAAGCATATGCTGAATGGTCTACTAATCAAATCAGAGTGCAGGCTTTCAAAGACTTTCATTTCTAAACTCTGAGTTAAGCAATACATCAATTAATAAAAGAAGAGTGATTTTTAAAATTGCACAGTACCTTTTAGTTTATAAAATGCATTTCATCTTCAAACCAACTCAATTTTAAATAGCTATTTCAAGTGTCAATCTCTAGTCTTCCCTGGCTCAAAATCAATTTCTCCCACTTCTTTTGGTAATAGACCCCTCAGTTTTCCTTTCATGAGACACCCCCTTCCCACTTGTGCCTAGTTCAGATGAGTCTAAGTTTATCCCACACCCAAATCTGAGTGTGGACTGCGTCTCAAGCTTGGGCAATCAGTGTGCTCCACTTCCCTGCCACAGTGATTATTCAGAGACAAACATGTGACTTAAATCGGTCCCCAAGACTAAATTACAGGATTTTCCTGAAGTTGATAAACCAAGAGGCAGATCACAGAAGAAAGAAGGAAGAATTAAAGATTAATGCATCAAATACACTATTTTTCCTGGGGTCAAAGAATATTTGTTGGGCCCAAGTCAGAATGACCAATTGTTTTAGGTGGCCTTGGAAGAGGTGCTCCCTAGCACATGAAACTTTCAATGCGAAATCAAGAAAGCCCTTGGAAAACCAAGATAAACTTGTCATTCTTGCAACCACCACACTGCCACATAAAGTGAAAGTTCCACAGCCAGGAGAGGGAATTCAAAATCTCCTTCCTTACCAAGAAAAATGAATAGTTATTACCTTTTTGTGCTTCAAGGGAACAAGTATCCAAAGTTCCATGCAGAAATTTTAGAAAAAACAAAATCTAGCAGCTATCAGCTCCCTTATTCTATTTAATCCTTAAATGATTAGCAAAAAAAAATCTAAGATCACTTGTAACAGCCTCATTTTTCAATTATCAAGTGCTAAATTAAAATGAAATGCAAACACTAAAATTTAACACAGTGCTAAAAATGAACATGTCTAAAATATTAATAGCAACTCTAAATGATTTATAGTGCCCTCTTGGGCATATTTCATGATTTATTGATGTCATTTTAGCAGCTCCATGGGTGACAGTCACTTCACTGTATGTGTGCTCTGATGGTTTTCTAGGCTAGGTGTCCAGTAAACTACACAGTCAGACCTTTGCCTACGCACATCAGATTGTAGGTGAAGTAGAAAAAGTAAAGAAGTTTGTTTTCCCATAAGTCAGACAATTGTAAGACTAAAAGGCTTTAAAAGGGATTATTTCTTATTTTCTTGACTTCATGCAGAGCCACACTGGAACTATCTTCAATCAACCTCCCTTGTTAATTTATAATGTCAGTCTTTGTTGGCAAGAAATTCTACTTTAGATCTAACCTTTACACTCTCTGCAGCAAGCAAAGCCCATTTTCTGGAAAATAGCTCATGATTTCTTCAGTAGTTAACTTCCCTTCTTTGACCTAATAATGCATTTTTCAAATCTTTCTGCCCCTGTCACAGATATTATTTCCCAGCCCTCCACTTATTATTTTCTTCTAGTTTCTCTACAAGTTTCCCAAGACTCTCTGAGATTCTGGTACCCAAAATCTGCCCTAACAGTAATTGGGTTTGTCTTTTACTTCTTCCCCCAACACTGTTCTCCAGCTCTCAGTCATTTCTCATTCTCCAGAGACAAAAAGCTCCCATTCTGCCTTCTGGACAAACTATCCTTCTTTCTTTTCATCTTCTTTCCACTGTCAGCCACACACATTCAAGTGTTAGCCACTCAGGCCTATACTTCTGTGTAACTACCCCTGTTCAAAACTTATCATATCCTTCTCCACGTGTCCCCTCCTTCAAAATTCCCAACTTTTCACTATGGAAGTGTATGGATACAGAGAGTTGGGAGGGGCCTTTCTGAGAGCCCATCAAATCCAATCATGTTGACCACTACCTATCTTCCTATTTGAAATTATTGCTAAGATCCAGACTTTTGTGTAGTGTTAAAAACTAAGAAAAAGAAAGCTTCAGAGTCTTTATGTGAAGACTATGTCTATTTGACTTGTTTTTTGAACTTTAGTTCCATATTGCTGACTCATGGTCAGAAAATTTTCACTAGACATGACTGGTCAGATCTTGTCTTCTTTTGATGACCCTTGTTTTTCTTTATTATGTCACTGTAATCACATAGGCAGCTCCCGGTGATCCTAAGATACAGTATGTAGTTGTTAAAGTTTAAATTCTGGAAAACAACTCATCAGAGGGACAAAAAGGGAAACTAGAAGCATGGTGTTCAAATTGGCCATACTTTTGCTTCATCTCAGACCTTTAAAAGAGATGATTTTATTTATGGCCATCTGAGAACACTATGATTACTCAACATGCATGGCTTTATTGAATGCTTGTATGTAATTCAGCACCTTCCTGGTCATAGATGTATAGGGAGTACCAACAAGGCCTTGCCAGGACCAATTTAGATTTACATAGAACTTCTGCTTAAGTAGTGAGAGGTATTTCTTGGGACTTCTGGGAGAAGACACGGAGCTGGAGTTAGAAGTAAAAAGACTCACTACACTTGGGGAAGGGTAACACTTGTGAAAAGAAAAGGGAAGTTAGGATTGGACATAGGGAGTTGGCACACCACGATGTTGATTTGACAAAGTCTTGTCCATCCGTTGGGCTAGTCTGAAGATTGCCCATTAGAGTGGTCAGCATTAATGGATGGCTATACCTGGGGACACCCCAAGAAGAGTTAGATGTTAGTTCAAAAATTAAGCAGGCCTGGAATTGTGAGCTAATTCCACACATGGAAACTGAGTATCATGTTCTTTCTTAAAGGAGGGTCTGCCACATGAACTAACACACCACACACACACACACACACACACACACACACAGTTACAGGAAAACTGAAGCTCAAAACTACAAGAGTGGGGCCAAGAATTCTTAACTAAGTGAATTGGATTCAACTCAAATAAGCCCAGAATTTAAAAAGATGGGGAGGAGTGTTACAGTTTTGGAATGACCTAAGCATTTGATTTGACATCACCCAGAATTTAAATTTTTCTTTTACAGACAAAAGAAGGCACAAGGTCTTTGTGGCTTAAAGGACCAGGGGCACGACATAGCATTAAAAATATATAAAAACATTTCATAGATGTCTCTGCTCTGCACAGGGCCATGATTCAAAAACTGTGGGGACATACAACATTTGCTCTTTGTTCCACTGCTTAGTAGCAGAAGCCGAATGGCATAACTACCACTGTTTCATAGACATGAATGATGAGGTTGTAAAGGAAGCCAGTCCTGGAATGATACGATCAGTCCAAGTGCCACTCCTTCAAGTTTTGTGACCTTGAGAAAGTAATTCACTGCCACAACTTCATTATATATTAAATATGGACATAAAATAGTACGTCCCAGGTAAGGTAGTTATTAAGGTTAAACCCATGTTGCTCAAAATGTGGATCCTGAATCAGCAGTGTCATCATCACCTGGAAATTTGTTAGCAATGTAGAATCTTTTCCGAATTTATTTTTGGTGGTAATGGAGTTTGAACTCAGGATTTCACACTTGCTAGGCAGATGATCTACCGCTTGAGCCACACCTCCAGCAGAAATGTAGAATCTTAATCTTATAGCAGACCTTTAGAATCAGAATCTAAATATTAACATCTCTAGGAGATTTGTGTACACGTTGAAGGTTGGAAAACACTGGATTAATGATATAATGTAGATCTTTAAAGTACTTCAAAAACCCTAGGAGACCCCAGTAATGTGTTCATGGTCACATAAGGTAGTGGTTAGTAATTCACTGGCATTTACTATGTGTCAGGTGCTGCTCTCAGTACTTTACATGTGTCATCTTATTTAATCGTCCAAGAGGCTATGAATTAGGTATTATTTTTAGCATTTATTTTATAGTCAAATTAACAGAAACATGGAGAGACCAAATAACCTACTCATTAAAGCCCATGGTGATAGACTCAGAATTTGAACTTTGTCAATTCAACATGACAAAATACTCTCTCAATGCTGTCCCTCTAGCCAGGCCACTGAAGAGAAACTTACACTAAATTAACTCCAATACAATCAGTGTTATCAATGTAGCATTGACATTATGGCTGCAACAAGCAATCTTCAGGCTGTGGGTTCTCAAACCTGGCTGCATATTGTATATTAGAGTTTTTTTTCAAAGAGTAGAGATTTTTCACTTGTTCTCCCTCATATGCGGATTATAGACCTAAAACAAATGCAGTAATATTATTGGACATGGGTCACACACTAAGGGGAGAATGCACACGGGAGGAATAGGGAAAGGGAAGGAAACCTAAAACTTGAATGTGGTTGATATGTTCACCGTAGAGGAGTGAATAAAGTAATCTTAAACTGACAGAGGTCATGATGGGAAGGGGACCAGGAAGTAGTGAAGAGTTCTGGTGGAGATGAACCAATATGGGTTGTAGTGCCCAGAAGCATCGCTAGAAATCTCTTTGTATAGCTATCTTTATCTCAAACTAGCAAAAACGCTGTCTTTGTTATTATCTCCTATGTTTTATCTTCAACAAAATCAGAGAAAAAGAGGGTAGAACAGGTTCTACCCAGAAGCAGTTGCGGGGGCGAGGGGAGGGCAAACAATTTATACGTGTTTACATTTACTTACATGTAAGTAAATGTAAAAATGATAAAATAAAAGAAAGAAAGAAAATAAAGATTTTTTTTAAAAATCAGACTTCTTAAGTCTCATCCAAGAGATTCTGTTTCAGAAGCCAACCCACTTAGTTTTTTTAAAAAATGATGTTAGGGGTTAATCTGAAGCAGAATCAAAACTGAGAAGATGAAAAAAAATGGGTCAACTACACATTTCATCTGTGTTCAATATAGATAAGTAAGTTAAATTTCTTTACAAATACTTGGAAAAACTAAGGAGAGAAAGGAGGAAGGAGAAAAAAGAGGGAGGAGGAGAGACTGGTTGGTTATAGAGGTACAAGCAATTTTCCCTAATTCCTGCAACAGTCCTGGTGTTACACCATTACCTTGCTGTGTCACCGATGGTGATTGTATATCTGAGCCATTATTGCTTGGGTGCTTAATGACATTGAATATGAAATATCCTGGTACCACTCAATGGAGTTAGCTATTTTCACCTTGCCTCTCCCAAGGAGACACTCTTGCAGACAAAAGAAAGTGAATAGAACCTTCCACATGACCTAAGACAATAGTGAAAGGACTGCACCACGCTGGAAGAAAGAACATGAATGAGGACAGTGCTCAGATGGGGAGGAAAAATGGAGGCATAGCATGAACAGGCACCCAGGGAAAATAGTACATCACATTTACAGAGCATTCCAAATTCTAGCAGGTTTGTAGAATCAGATGATAAAGCCTAGACTTGAACCAACCTTTAACCCTGACATACACAAATGGACTCATTTTCACACTGTTAGTCTAGAACATTGAAGGGTATGGACCATGGACAATAGGGAAAACCTCAAAGGAACAGAAATCCTAACAGAAAATAACTGTGGACCACTCACACCTGGGAGAAAAAACTGGAAAACAAGATCAAATTCTACTTCACAACAGCTTGTAGTTTGTTGTCTTTATTAATGCCTGTAGTTGAATACTAGCTTCAGTTCCAGGGTTTGGTATCAGTCATTCTCACCAGACCATTTTATTATCTTTATAAAGCCTTAGTTCAAAAGACCCTCAAGATTATCAGTGATGTCTGAACCAAATCAATCCAAGCTGAACGTTACAGTTAGAGTCTGATGCCCAAGTTGCGTAAACAGAAATAATTAGAAAATACTGCCTACAGCTTGATTCCACTCCGAGTGTAACACATTACCTAACCACCTCCCAAAGGCTATAGAAAGATAACAGGTTAGCAAGCAGCGAAGAAAAAAAATGGTTTTCTGTGAATAGGATATTTTGAATTGAAAATGATGACATGATATATGAGAATACAATTTACTTAGTAAAAATCATAGATTTGAATGGAGTATAAGCAATAGCTGGCATTGAGGCAGCAGTTAGGTTTAAAACAAGTGGATAATCTTTTAAAAATAAAGCCTTAACTAACATTTATTTCTAAATACAATATTACAGGTTTTACTTTATTGTTATTTAACATCCCAGAATTCTTCTGGGATGAGTCAGGTATAGGGGACCAACCTCAAGGACGAATAATTCATGCAGAATACGGAGCCATAGATAAAAAAAGAGAAAAGCAGTTGATTGGTTTTTTTCCCAAGAAATTATTAATGTTACATTACATTTTATTGAACTGGCCTCGAAAAATATCACTGCCTGAACATTATTATTGTAGTTATTACCTTTCCTTTCCAAGTGCCATACCTTGTTCTCTCTTGAGTTGATACATTCTGATTACTTTTGCTTCCTTTAAATTTGCTTTTTCCAGGAAAAAAATGCTTGGCTAGAACCTCTCATATTCGAATTTCTTCAAGTTATAACCACTTGTTATCAAATTTAAATAATCTCCCTTATCTTATTGGAATCAGTCTGTTCATTTCCAAACTACACCTTCTATTTAATATATGGAACTGCTTCTTCATGTCTTTTCTCCCTAACCACAAAGGACAAATGTGTCTTTCATTAGTCACAGTCATAGCTACAGCCCCACATCACCCAAGGAATCAGGACAGCTGACACAATGCTGTTCAGATATGATTGTGGCAGAATTCAGTGTGACTGAAAGAGTCTGAGGGTCCAACTCACCTTGGATTAAGCCAGAGAACTGATTTCCAGGACCTTGAAAATAGCTGTCATGGAGCAGACAGGCCATTTAGCCAGAGGCACAGATGTGCGACCTGGTTTGGGCTATTTGCTTCTTCTCTTTCCCAGGAAAGCTTCAGTAACCAGTACCACACTGCTTCCTCTCAGACTTATCATGGCTTGTTCAAACTATGTCATTCACCCTGGTGCATGGATCTCATGATGCCTCGGGTAATTCTGTTTACTGGAGTTTTTTAAGATTTTGGATATGTTTTTGTATGTGTGGGAGGGAAGTATTTATTATTTATTCGTGTTGTTCAGAAGTCAGAATTCTTTATGCTCAACTTTAAGCTGTGCAGCTTTTCTTCCCTATCTTTGATCAAAAGTCCAATTCTGCATAGAAGAAACATACAAATTGCATTCAACTCTAATTGTAAGCTGTAGAAGCTGCGTGGGTTCACCTGGGGCAACTTGGGTCCATGCTTTGCTTTGTTTTGTTTCTTCTTTGTTTTTTTATTTTATTTTATTGTTTTTACATTTACTCACATTGTTTGGGCCACCTACACCCCTCCGCCCCACCCCCACTCCACTTCTAGGCAGAACCTGTTCTGCCCTCTTGTTCTCCAATTTTGTTGAAGCGAAAACATAAAAGATAGTAAGAAAAACATAGCATTTTTGCTCATTTGAGATAAAGATAGCTATACAGAGAGATTCCTAGCATTGCTTCCATGCACATGTGTATTACAACCCACATTGGGTCATCTCTACCAGAACTCTTCACTATGGGCCCTTCCCATAGTGGTCTCTGCCAGTTTAAGATTACTATATTCACTCCTCTACAGTGAGCACATCAACCACATTCAAGTTTTAAGTTTCCTTCCCTTTCCCTATTCCTCCTGTGTGTATTCTCCCCTAAGTGTGTGACCCATGTCCAATAATATTACTGCATTTGTTTTAGGTCTATAATCCACATATGAGGAAGAACATGTGATTTTTGGCCTTCTGAGCCAGGCTAACTTCACTTAAGATGATGTTCTCCAGTTCCATCAATTTACTTGTGAATGACAAAATTTCATTCTCTTTGTGGCTGAGTAAAATTCCATTGTGTATAAATACCACATTTTCTTAATCCATTTGACGGTAGTAGGGCATCTTGGCCATTTCCATAGGTTGGCTATTGTGAATAGGCTATGCTTTGGATGCAGAAAAATTACATCCCATGCAAACATCCCCAATTTGCATGCCTTCTCATCCAGTTCCTTGTCCTCAACTGCTTAAAATATATTAAGTTATTAGTGTCAAAAAAAACTCGAAAGACTATCTCAGTAAATTATGAGTAACCAGCACGTCTCATTTCACAGGTTATATCTTGAATAACAGTCACACTTGCCCCAGGAGGAGCCACAATGATTGCTTGACTCCCAGTTTACCTCTTGAACTCCCTCACCTCCTCCATGTAACTAGAAATCTCAGGGTGCTACATGCTTTAAGAAGGCAGTCCACTTGAACCTATCTCACTATTTTGCTACTTTGGAGACAGATGCACTTCCTTAAGGCTGGAAATTTTAAAAAGCACTGCAGAAGCTGCTGAATTCAGAAGGAGCAGTCACCCCAAAAGCAGCTGAAGCCGAGGCAGCTGGAAGTGGCTTCCTTCCCAGTGCTGTTGCTGTTTGCACTCATGCTTGAATATTCTCCAGAGTGATCAGCTGATCCTGGGCATCTGCCAGTCCTCTCCTTGCCCAAGCTACAGCATTCTCCTAAGTTCCATGAAAGAGAATTCTAATCCCTCAGTGCTGGGCTCAGCAAAGAAGCTTAACACCAGCTTTCCTGGACTTCCAAACACAGCTCTTTGGCCTGCCTCCTTAGCCTTTTGCACAGGTCAGGATCCTCATGGACCCGAAACTACCTGGACTCTTACTTGCCACCCCTGAGAAATAGAATCAGGCCTGCATTCACATTCTACCGCTCACTGAATGACACATTCTTTAGAGGACGAAAGCACCCCCCAACAACCGCTACTCTCAGATCTCTAACGCCTACATGCCAAAGTTTATTTAGGTACAAGGCAATCTCCACTTTTATGTATAATGTTTTCTTGAAGCACTCTGTAACAGTCAAATATGAGAAGACTAAAAGACCTACTGAGATCCATTTCATGTGCATCAAAATGAACTCAATCACATAGCAATATATATTGATGGTGAGAATGGTGGCTTCTGATGATAAGGAAATGAGGAGAGACAACTAATTTTCATAGAACTCTTCAACTCTTTAAAATGTAACCATTTGTGATTTAATAATATAAAAACAATTTAAGAATAATACTCCTTGGAGATAAAACAAAAGGATGTTGGAGAAAGAAGCAAATCACCTACATAGTCTCAGAAAGAAGACTAGCTTCAAACTCCTCAGCAATTGCATGAGTTGCAAGAGACAAAGGAGCAATATTTTCTAATTTTTGAGGAAAGTGGTTTTCATTAGAATTCTATACACAGTCAAGTTTGTCTTGCAGTGGAATAAGCACATCACTAGGCATACCATCATTTTGGCCAGGTTAGTTCAGTACTGCTAAAGTCACTCTAGCCAGTTTAAGCAAAAGGAGTAGTTCGGACATAGAGAGAGCTGGCAGACTGAGAGGGCAGAAATTACCATGCTTCCAGGAGAGACAGGTGAGTAGCCATGGAAGGAGCCACTGCCTTCCACTGACACCACCAAAGCAGAAGGCTGCTGCCATGGTGCCAGTGCCAACCTACCACCTTTGCCATCCTCAGGAGGCTGCCAGGTCAGGTGCTGTGGTCACACAGAGGCCCCAGAACCCTGCTGTGCTGCCTCACCCAGATCTGCATGGGCAAAAGGGAAGTCTTGGGCACTACCTCTTTCCCAAGTAATTCAATTCTGAATCCAGGTTTCAAATCTGCACACTTGCAGTTGACTGATGGATTCAAGTCACATGTCTGCAACCTAATAACTGGAAAGTGATCTGAAAAGTTTTCTTTGTGAGAGCACAGAATTCAATGTATGGGATATTGTAAATGATGAGAGGGGGTATTCAAAAGTTGGGAGTAGCCTGAATAACAAGTAATCATTATACAGAGACCTACTTTTACCTCTTACGAACTTTTTCTTAGGAAGCCACTAAAACATATTAGTTTCTTCACCAAATGAGAAAGAATCAAGAAAGAGGGAGATACAAGTTAGGAAACAGGAGATCTAACATAGCGAGAAGGTAAGGAAAATTCCCAATATAATGAGGAAAGGAAGGTGTAAGGAGCAATCCAGTGTGGAGCAAGAAGACAGAGCTCACCCAGAAGAGAAGCAAGGGGAAGAGAGGAACTGGCTAGATTAGGTGATGTGTTAAACCCTACTGAAAGTATTCTACAATTGTCAGCAAGTACGATAGGCACGGAGATCACTGAACAACTTGGGGGGAGGAGAGAGTACTAATTCTAAGAAAATGAAATTCGTGTTCAGTGTGACTCATGTCTCAAGTGTGATTTGCATTCACATAGGAGGGAGATGACAAGCTGCTGAATACTGGTAAAAGAAACAGTGACATCACTACAGAGAGAGGATGGACTAAGGAGGGAAAGAAGGTGGATGCGAAGGGAAATGCCATAGCCAAAAGCCTTAGGAAAACCTAAGATAATAGCCAACATTTTAAAGGCAAGAGATAGAAATATAGACATTTAATTTAGAATGCAGAGGCAAAGATGAGAAGAAACAGTTTTTTAAAAACTGAAAATTGTTGTCTCAAGGGAACAGAATTTTGGAATGGGGAAGGGTTGGGAAGATCTGCTGTTTCCATTATAGGCTTGACAGCATTATTTCACTTTTGAAATCTTATTTCACTTTCATTTTACATTCACTTTTACATATACTTCATATATTGTACATATGCACAAATTCACACGTTAATTAAAATTCAAATTAAATGTAAAAGCACTTCTCACTTTACATGTGTAGCCTCTCTTTAAGACTCATACATCTCCTGTCTCCAATTCTCTACATTCTGTGATACACCTGCTTATTCTATAAACCATTCTTTCATCCTGTCAAAATGAAAAACTACATTGACCACTGGCTCCTTTCCAAAATTCAACCCTAGAGAAACTATAGAAGCCAGAGGGAAATGGAATTGAGGAACTAACAACCAAAAATAAAACACTGAGAAGACCCTGGGGAATCTGAAGACTTGGCGGGAGGGAAGGAGAGAACAGCTTCAGTCTCGGGGGAGGCAGGCAGCAGGGGCTCTAAGAAAGAGGTCAAAGGAGAACGATGATTCTGTCCTGCCACCTGGACAACCACAGCCTTCCCAGTCACCTCAGAAACTGGACACAACAGTCAAGGGTCCAGGTGTCAGGAGGGCAGAGCAAATCCTTACAGGACTGAGAAGTAATGGAAAGGGTGGGGTGATGGCCAGCTACCCTTGAGCATTACTCTATGGCAGTAGGATTAAATCCATGCAGACCACTTGTACAGAGTGTCAGTGTGAAACATGGACTAGACACTTTGTGGTTGGTGGAGAAATTGGAAATATCACCATCAGTTCTGTAGCCTCTGAGGCTCTGTCCTTGGGCTTTTCTCCTTAACTTTAATTCACCTAGAGGTATATAAACTGGCAGCTAGGATTTAGCCTTTTCTTTCCATGTCTAGTAACTGCAAGGGGAAGAAAACAGGCATAGCCAGAAAGCCAAAAATGAATGCAATTACTATGGAAGATAACACTCTCAACCACATATACTATCCCAGTGTTACAAGAGAGGGCCAAGAAATTACAAAAATGATGATGAATATATTAGGAGGTCAAGGCTGATACCTTGGAAAAGAAAACACAAAAAAGAACCAAGTTGAATGTTAGATGTAAGATATAAAATACTTGAAGTAAATAAAACAATAAATAAGATATATAACAAAATGGATAAAAGTGAGGGATAGGGCTATGGGTATGGCTCAAGTGGTAGAGTGCCTGCCTAGCAAGCACAAGACCATGAGTTCAAACCCCAGTACTGCCAAATTAAAAAAAAAAAAAAAAGGAACAAATCAGTAAGTAGGAAGAGCAGCTTGAGGAGGTCTCTTAGGGGTCAGAGGAAAGGGCAAAAAGATAGGCAATCTAAAATGAAGCTAGGAGCTATAGAGGGTAGAAGAAAGGTAACAGGAAAAGCTGTAGGCAGTGAGTTTGTGATATGGCAACACATTTCCCCAAATTCCCTTTCTTATCTAATTCCAATTAGGGTGGGCTGCTAGACAGAGCCTTTGAAGGGTCTGCATAGCACTGTCTCATCTTCTTGGTATGAAGCAGCAGCAATTACTCCACCTTCCTCACTGAGCTGCTCTGCCTCCTGGGCCAGATGTGTGTTTGGTAACTGCAAGCAAGGGCTCTGGTTTCTGCCAAAAATATACACATGGAGATTAGTGATAAACAAGAACCAACATAAATTTCAGTTTGTTCTCATAGGCTCCAACTCTTAGGTTCATGGTCTCTGCATGATGGAAGTGCTATAGAATAGTGCCCTGCTGTGAACCTCCTCCTGACTCTGCACTCCATGACCTCGTGCTAATAGCATGAGATTGGCTTTCATGGGAGCAATCACACCACGAAAGTTGGCGATGATAAAATGAGGGCCTAATATGTTGTTCTGTTGAATAGGGGTCACGAGGGCCAGTAGGCCAAATCCAGACCATCACCTGTTATTGTAAATAAAGCTTTATTTCAGCAAAGATACACCCATTAGTTTGCATAGTGTCTATGGCTGCTTTCAGTTGAATAAGACAGCAGAAGCTTACAATGGCAAAAACGTTTAAAATATTTCTTGTCTGGCCCTCAAAGAATGTTTGCCGAGCCTTTCTCTAGGCTTAAGCAAATAATGGACAAAATAGCAACTGTTATGGTTTTAATGTCAGGCTCAGGTACTAGGAACTTGGTTGCCACCTAATAGGTTTTTGGGAAATGACTGGATCCTGAGGGGTCTGACCTAATTAATGGATTAATCCCTTGATGTGTTCAAAATATAGTGGCATCACTTGGGAGGTGGTTAAAATGTAGGAAATGGAGCCAAATCACTGGGGTCTTGTCCTTGGAGGCTATATCTTGCCTTAATCACTTCCTCGATTATACAAGTGAGCCCTAAAAGCAATCATATGGATCTTCATGAGAAGATTGACATAAACAGAAGCAGAAAGGCAATGTGACCATCGTGGCAGAGGTTGGAGTGATTTTAGACACAACCACAGAACACTGCCAGCCACCGAAAGGTGAAAGAGTAGGACCAGATTCCCCACTAGAGCCTCCAGAGGGAAAGCAACCAAGACAAACCCTTGATTTTGGTCTAGTTGATTCTGACTTTAGACTTTTGGCCATCAGAACTATGAGAAAAGGTATTTATGTGTGTTTAAACCACCAATTTTATGATAATTTGTTAAAGCAGCCAGGAAACTATAACGGGAAGTATCTGATTAAGACTTTTTTTTTTTTTTTTGGTGGTACTGAAGTTTGAACTCAGGGCCTTGTGCTTGCTAGGTAAGCACTCTACTTCTTGAGCCATGCCACCAGCCCTTTTTCAGTCTTTCCAAACATTAATATATAACATTTACCAAATGTCTTCTTCTGCACCTACTGTTACTTTTTTTCTTAGCTCTATTACTAGGACAGATTATATTGATATGTTTCTTTTGATTAAACCATCTTTTCATTCCTGGAATAAATTCCACAAGTAATAATTCCTTATTTTTTAACATGCTCTTCGGTTTTCTTTGCTAATTCTTTAAAATTTTTGCATCAGTACTCATAAGTAAGATTGGTGTGTTTTCTTTGTTGGTACAATCTATCTCAAGTTTTGAGAGCAATGTTACTCTCCATTCATCAAGCAAATTCAGACGTTTTCCTTCATTTTCTATTCTTGGTAATTACTTGAGCAGCACTGTGACTACCCATGGTCTTAAGGTCTGGTAGAATTCCCCTAAGCAAACATCGGAGCTGGTGCTTTTTATTATAGGGGCACTCATGAACTACTTCTCTGTTTCTTTATTTCTTCAGTGGTGATTGACCAGCTTAGGCTTTCCATGTCTGTCAATTTTGAGAAATTGTATTTGTCTTTAAAAATTATGTATTTTACCTTGGTATTCATGTTTATTTGCATAGATTTGGGGAAGTTGTCTCACAATTTTCAGTGTTTCCCCTTTGTATCAATGGGGGTTTGTTTATTTGCTTGCTTGTTTGTTTGTCAGAACTGGGATTTGAACTCAGGACTTCATACTTGCTAGGCAGGCACTCTGCCACTTGAGCCATGCCTCCAGCCCTTTTTGCTCTGGTTTATTTTTGAGATAGGGTCTTGTTTTCACTGAGGCTATCCTGGAACACGTTCTTCCTATTCATGCTTCCTGGGCAGCTGGGATGATAAGCATGTATGCCCATGCCCAGCCTTTTTTCTTTCTTTTTTTTTTTTTGGCAATACTGGGGTTTGAACTCAGGACCTCACATTTGCTAGACAGGTGCTCTACCTCTTAAGACAGTCCACCAATTCCATGCCTGTGTTTTTTCTTTTAAGATGGAGGTCTCACAAACTTTTTGCCCAGACGGGCCTCAAACTGCTATCTTCCCAACCTTCACCTCCAAATAGCTATGGTTACAGGCATGAGCCAGGTGCTCAGCCTAAGCAGCTGCTCAGCCTAAGCAGGTGCCCTAACACTTGAACCAGGCCCCCAGTCCTTTTTGCTTTTAGTCTGTTTTTCAGATAGGGTCTCTGCTTTTTCCCAGGCTGACTTCAAACTAATATCCTCCCACTTCCACCTCCCATGTAGCTGGACTGTAAGCATACACCACTACACCTCGCTCCCTTTGTATTCTTATTACTCTCTTCTCATTTCTAATTTTATGAATTCCTCCTCTCCTGTTTTATCACATTAATTTCTTCTCCTGATTTTTTTGAAATATATTATTCTTTTTGTAGCCCTTAGACTTGGTGCTTGACTCATATTCTCATTTTAAAATTATTATTGCAATAGATAGTTAATGCTATAATTGCTTTAGCTACTTCCCACAATTCTAATATGTTGTGTTGTCATTATCAAACGTTTTCAAACATTTCACAATTTTATTTTGTCTTCCTTTAAATGTCAAAATTACTTAATAAAATATCTTACATTTCCAGATTAAAGAGTTCTTTTAATATTTTGCTGTTAATTTCTATTTTGACACATAGGATCATAAAATGTTTCATTTATTTTCTTTACAAATCATTAGAGTTTTCTGGTTTTGGCAGTACTGAGGTTTTGGACTCAGGGTCTTGCACTTGCTATGCAGGTGCTCTACCATAGGAGCCTCAGCTAGAATGCATTAATGTTTTCTTTGTGATGCTTTTTTAGGTACAGGTGAATTGAATTCAGGGTCTCATGCTTGTTAGGCAGGCACCCTACCACTTGAGCTATGGATTCAGTTCAAAGTTTTCTCTGTGATCTAAGATAAGGTCAAATTTTATTAACATTCCACATGTAGTTAAGAGTGTAAATAGTCTCTACTAACAATATTCAGAGTTCATTGGATCTATAGAATTATATTATTTGTTATGTTGTTTAGGTCTTTTGCATTCTAACTGATTTTTTTCTCCACTTGACCTCTCTCAAGTGCTCATAACACTTGACAGCCTTTATCTTTGAGGATCAATTAGGCTTGACTTAAAGTTCATAACTCACTTTTTTTCTCTGTTATTCTTGCATTCATTATTCTAATATCTTTGGCATAAAACACTACTATCATAAAGTATGATGACAATAGTTTTTTTCCCTTATTAATAATTTTTTTCTCTCTCCTAGATGCCCAAAGAATTTATTTTCTTTCCTTTTTAAATAGACTTTTTAAATGGACTTTAAAAATTTCAATAGTTTTATTAAACTAAATCTTGGTGTTAGCTGTTCTGGGTCAATTTTCTGAGAAACACAATGAATCTTTTCAATATATGTTTTCAATGTTTTTTGTGGTATTGGGAGTTTGAACTCAGGGCCTCCTGCTTGATAGGCAGGCATTCTACCATTTGAGCCACACCCCAGCCCTTTTTGCTTTGGATATTTTTAAGATAGTATCTCATTTTATGCCCAAGCCAGCCTCTCCAGAGATCCTCCTATTTAAGCTTTCCACATAAGCTGAAATTATGGACCTGGTTGAAATTCTGCCAGCCTGGCCTTAAGCCATGATCCTCCATATCTCTGCCTCCCAATTATCTAGGATTACAGGCTTAAACCACACCACCCAGTCTCAAATTGTTTTTCTTTTTAATCGTAGGAACACCTTCTGAATCATAGTTTTTAATATTTATTCTCTTTCATTACTTATGTTTACATCTCTAGTGTATCCTTTTATTTGTATGTTGGATCTTCTTTGCCTGTATGATTATTTTCTCCATTTTTATTTATAAATATTTCCTTCTTCCTACCTTTTATCTCTCTTTGTTTTAGTTTTATTTTGTTTGGTGGTGCTGGGGTTTGACCTCAGGACCTTTGCTTGCTAGGCTGGTGCTCTACCACCTGAGCCATCCTCCAGCCAGCCCTGCTCTTTATTTCTCTAAAAGCATTAGCAGTTATATCTACTTGCCTTATTTGTTTATATAATGATTATTTTTCTAATTCTTTCATGTGTCATCTCCTTATTCGAAGCATTTTTCTCAAATTATAACATCTTCAGTTTTTCTCATTGTGTTCTACAAGATTGTCTTCTAGATTCCATTGTTTTTTAATTTATCTAATTTGAAATACATATTCAACTCTATTAACTTATTTCATCTCTATTGGTGTGCTTTTATTGTCTATAGAAATGCTATTCTTCTTCTTATTCTTTTCTTTTTATACTTTTGGATAAGTTATGACTAGCAGTTTTGAGATTTACCTTCTCTGCTTCCCTCATTTTTAACTTTTTTCTCTTTCTTTTTTTGTCCCTGTTGTTCCTGTTCAGTTTTATTTAGGCTTACTCTTGTTAGTTTCCTCTTGGTGTGGAATTTTGCTTTGAAAAATAACTTCTGTTTATTAATTTCAAGAGTTTAGGAATCCATGCAGTTCTGGAACAGTCAGACTGTATTGTAATCATGGTTTACTTGCATTATCCTGTCTTTTTTTTCCTCTTGGATGCCAAAAGGATTTATTTTGCTGTATTGTTTTATTAGACTATATATTGCTGCTAGCAGTTCTGGATCTATTTTCTGAGGAACACAATAAATCTTTTGAATATATGCATAAAATATATGACCATATTTAGCATTTCCCTCTCTACAGTTCTAAATTCTTTTCTATTCTTGGCTCACTCTGCTTTCCAATGAATACATCAGGACAAATGAGGAGTTTTCCTCTTCACAGGGGCATCTGAACCTAACTGCTTTCCTTCCATTGACTCCTACTCAGATTCAGACACACGGAACTGGAATATGACCATGGTTTGTCCTTACACATGTATACTTAGAGGCTCATCAGGATACCTTGTCATTTAGTTACATCTTAGATATTGTCCATGAGTCTTTAGTTTGATATCGCCAATTCTCTATTTTTAATGAGATAACATGGGGAGATTGGAGTTATACTGCCATCTTTCTAGAATGCCAGCCATGGTTCTTTAAGATTAGGAACATAACAGTTGTGTGCATACTTACCACTATCAATTATGATACTGTAGACATCATGAATAAAAGCATAAATAAAATAAGAACAAAATGTTAAGACTGGGAGGAAAAGGATAAAATTCTTTTTTCATCTGTTTGATCATCTACCTGAAAAACTCCAAAAGAATCAATAAAATAATTACTATAATATTCAGATTGTTCAGTATAGTTGTCAGATACATCATTTTAAATTTTTAAATTCACAAAGTCACAAAAGACATGTTTGAATTTTTAAAAGACAAACCATCACTTATAATTCAAAACCATATAAATATGTATGAATTAATTTATCCAAAAGTTCCCAAGACTGCCAAGAAGAAAAATTAAAATTATAATGATGGATATTCAGATGATTTAACAAGTGAGAAGACAATTCATCTTCTTATATGGGATGACCAAATATTATAAAGATGATAACTATTTACAAATTCATCTACAAATTCAAAGAAATACCAATCAAAATCTCAGCAAGTTATTTTGTGGATAATGAAAAACTGATTGCAAAGTTTATATAGAAAGGAAAATGACTCAGAATAGCCCACACAATAGTAGAGAACAAGGTTGGAAAACTGACATCTCTCAACATCAAGACTTAATATATTTCTATAGTCATCAAGACTGTGTGGTGTTGGAAAAAGAACAGATAAACAGACTAATGAAATAGAATGGAGAGCCCAGAAATAGACACACACAAATACAATCAACCAATCTTTGGTAATGTAGCAAAAGCACACACACAAAAAAAGCACACAAAAGAAAAAGTTATGTTTTCCACACGTAGTATGGGCACAACTGAACATTACATGGAAAAAAGAATAAATCTAGTCACATACGTTGCACCCACACAAAAATTAAATCAGAATGGACCATAGACCTAAATGTGAAATGCAAAACTGTAAAACACCTAGAAGATAGCATAGAAGAAAATTCAATGGCTCTGGGCTTGGTGATAGCTTTCTTGATACACCACCAAAAGCATGATCTCTGAAGTAAATAGCTCATTAACTGGACTTCATTAAAATTAAAAATTTTTGGCCTATGAGAGACACTGTCAAGAGAATGAGAAGACAAGCCACAGAGTGGAAGAAAGTATTTGCAAGATCTATTTCATAAATTTCTGTTATCCAAAATACATTTTTAAAAATTCTTAAATCTGAATAATAAGAAAACAACCAACTAGATTTTTTTTAATGGGCAAAAGACTTTACCAGACACATTGCCAAAGAAAATACATGATCGCAAGTATGCAAATGAAAATGATGGTCCACATCATATCCCACTAAGGAAATACAAATTTAAACAATAAGGAGATACCATTTCATGCCTATCAAAGAAGCCAAAATCCAGAAAACTGACAACAACAAATGCTGGCAAGGATGTGGAACAACAGAAACTCTCACTCGTTGTTGGTGAAAAGGTAAAATGATACAGCCACTTTGAAAGACACTGTGACAATTTCTTACAAAACTAAACAAATTCTTACATTGTGATAAAGCAATATTACTCCATGGTATTTGTCCAAATGAACTGAAAATTTAAATCCACACAAAATCTCACACACATACATTTATTCATTATTGCAAAAACTTGGAAGTAACCATACATCCTCCAGTAGATGAGTGGGTAAAGTAAGATAGATCCAAACAATGGAATATTTTTCAGCACTAAAGACAATTGGGTTATCAAGCCATGAAAAGGCAGGAGGAGGCTTCAATTCATATTACTAAATGAAAGTAGCCAATGTGAAAAGGCACTATATTTTGTGATTACAACTGTGGAACATTCTGAAAAATTTTGTGGACCTAGTAAAAAGATTATTGGTTTCCAGAAGGAAGGGAGGAGGCAGCCACAGAGGAGTTTTAGGTCAGTGAAACTATTCTATATAATAAGATAATGATGAATACATGTCATCTTGTGTTTGTTAAAACTTGTAGAATGTACAACATCAAGAGCAAGCCATAATGAACACTATGGATGTGGGTGACAATGATGAATGAACTCAGGTTCATCAACTGTACCAAATGTACTACTTTGATATTGGATATTAATTGTAGGGGACAGCAATGAAGTAGAGGGTTGGTGGGATGATATAGTTACAGAAATTCTCTGTATTTTCTGCTCAATTATACTGTGAATGGGAAATTGTTCTAAAAAATAAAGTTTATTTAAAAGGAAAAGAAAAAGAAGCATCACTTTACTCCTGTAAAATGAGCAGATATTAGAAAGCTGTCTAATGTCAAGTGTCAGGGAAAGGTAAGATGTCATGCACTGCTGAGAGACACGAAAACTGGAGCATACTCTATGCCACAGCCAGAAAATCTACAGCATCAAATGGTCAGACTGTGCACACAGGACCCATTCCTGAGGACCTATCCCAAAGACAGGGGACATAGGAGAGGATATACATCTCAGTGTTCTTAGAAACAGTGATTTGGGGGTTATGTGGCTGCTTGTGATCTAGTGTGGGAAAATGGAAGGTAATGGGTAAAGTATAATGGTTGCAGCAGTCAAAAGGCCACAAGCTTGATGTATACATTGCAAGATATATATATTAAAGACAGTGAAAAAAGAAAGACACTGACATACAGAACCATTAAAAGTAAATGATGTACGCATGAGATATATACCAAAGAACACATACAAATATACAAACATAAGAATCCACTTTAAATGCATTAGAATAGTTTCTATGTAGGAGGAGGAAAATAAGAGGAAGAAATGTGCATAGAAACTCAAGTTTTTAAAAACTAAATTAAATAGCAGCTTTGTGTGGCCTGTAAACTAAAGAGTGTGATTAACTGAAGCTTATTACCTGAGGTCCAACTAATGATAGCTAGCTAGCTAGATGACAGAAGAAGCCATTCTTTCTCTCATTACAGTGTTGGAACACCAGCATTACCACCACTATTTTGAATCCATTTGACCTTGTTCTTTTTCTGTTGATACCTTTGAAACTGTTCCCAATCCTTAGGGGCTGACTCTTTTTTTTTTTTTCCAGTACTGGGGCTTGAACTCAGGGCCTCACTCTTGCTAGGCAAGCACTTTACCACTTGAGCCACTCCACTAGTCCCTTGGCCTTGTTCTTATATGCAACTTCGGAGCTCTTTATAAAAAAACAAAATACAAAGACTTCTTATTTCTGGACTTAAATACATGCATCGAGTCTCTACCCTCAACTCAGTGAGTCCTCTCCCTCTTTCCACACGTGTGCTCCAAATCCTGATGCCTTCCAGTTCATTACAACCTGCTATGAGCTATGTCCCTGGGAAAAGAGAGTTGGGATCTCCTTAAATACTGGCAAATAGCACGTGCACATGTTATGAGGACATAAAGGGCACATCTGGAGAACTACATTTAGAACATTGAAAATCATGGCATGATTGCAATTTAGAGTGAGAAACAGGAGCTCTAGGAAATGAGTCTGCAGATGGAGACAAGGTGAGCTCAGTTCGCAGACATATTACAGGTGAGGCTGAGGAGTCTGAATTTGGACCTGAGGCAAATGAGGACTCATCCAAACATGTGAAGCAAGGAAGTGAGTGACCTGATTGGATTTGTGTTTAGAAAGATCATGGAAAGCAATGTGGAGAAAAGGGGGACAGGAGGGAGGGAGTCAGTTGCAAGGAAGCTATAGTCATCTACACTACAGCCTTTGTGCATTTAGCAAGGGACCAGATAGCTTGGATCTCTTAGCAGATTAGACATTAGATCACTAAATAAAATAGGTTCCTCCAGTTCTAAGATTTTCAAATTCTTCTTATTTCTTATTCAATGAAAGATGGGAGTGATGAAGCATAGGCAGAGAAATTTGCAAATTTGTGATCAATATGCAGGGCTCACATTCAGCAGACAGGAGGCATTAAAGGCTATACATGATGTAGATCGCCTAGATAATTCCCTGTGATCAAGCATACTTTATAACTAATGATACATTTTTTTGGTTCAAGTGAGCGCTTTTGTTTTAAAAAGTTTTTGTGTTCTCAATTTCAGAGCAAAACTCTGTTGAATGTAATACTGAATATTCTAAATAAGAGCAGAAATATTTTAACTTTACTAGAGTCACTTCTGTGTCTCCCTCCTAAATAAGATTGAATTTGATGGGAAAATCTAGGGCATCACCATGACAATTACCAGGCTTAGTCTTAGTTCCACTTGGACTTTGTATAACTCCAGTCAGACAAAAAGCAGAGGGCTGTGAGGAGCAGAGGGGGTGCTCACCTCTGTCTCTTGTTTTTAGGACATTCAGACTCAACACTAACACAACATGACATCGCACCGCGCTGGTCCTCAACTTCGGCTGACTGCTGGAATCACCTGAGGATCTTTTAAATATTACCAGTGCCTAAGCCCTATTCCTAGAGTTTCTGACTTAATTGGTTCGGAGTGAAAGGCTTTAAAAGTTTCCCAGATGACTTTAACCTGGGTTCTTAGCAACCTGGGTTAAGAACTACAGCAGTTCTCAAGGCACATCCTCTAAGTGGCTGCCAGTCTGGATTCTTGCGTGCTTGGATTCTTTCATGGGTTTGCAAAAAAAAAAAAATTATGGACTTATCACATCAAAAACAAATCAGTTATTGGGAAAATATTTTCAAACCATGTATCTGATAAGGGCTTACTAATATAAATGTATAGGAAACTCTAAAAATTTAATAGCAAAACCACAAATACTTGACTTAATAGTACACAAAGGGCATAAATGGAAATTTCTCTAAAAAAGACATACAAATAGCCAACAAGCATACGAAAATGCTCAACATCACTAATCATCAAGGAAATGTAAATCAAAAACAAAGAGATGTCACCTCACATTTGTTAGAAAAACTACCTAAAAAAGACAAGAGATCAGTGTTGGTGAGAGTATGGATAGTGTGCAGCACTTATGCTCTGCTGGTGGGAATGTAACTGGTGTCACCATTATGGAAAATAGTACAGAGTTTCCTACAAAAATTAAAGTAGCGGTGGCTCACACCTGTTTTCCTAGCTACTCAGGAGGCAGAGATCAGGAGGATCCCAGTTCAAAACCAGCCCAGGGAAATAGTTCACAAGACCCTATCTCAGAAAATACCCAGCCAAAAAAGACTGGCAGTGTGTCTCAAGTGGTAGAGCACCGGCCTAGCAAGCATGAGTACCACCAAAAGAAAAAATTTAAAAATATAGCTACCATATGATCCAGCAATCTTACTTCTGGGCAGTGTTTATAGTAGTATTATTCATAATAGCTAAATATGGGAACAACCTAAGTCTGTTGATAGATGAATAGATAAAGAAAATGTGATGCACATATACAAAGGAATATATTCAGCCATAAAATAAGGAAATCCTGCCATTCACGACAGCATAAAGGAACATAAATGAACATGGAAGATATGTTCAGTGAAAAAGCCAGACACAAAATACAAATATTGTAAAATCTCACTTCTATGTGGAATTTAAAATATATATCAGGGCTGGAGGCATGGCTCAAGTGGTAGAGTGCCTGCCTAGCAAGCACAAGGTCCTGAGTTCAAACTCCAGTACTGCCAAAACCAAAGAAACAAAATTTTTAAAAAATCAAACTCATAGAAGCAGAGAATAGAATAGTGGTTGCCAGGAGTTTGGGGATGAAGGAAATGGGAAGATGATAGTCAAAGGGTATAAACTTTTAGTTTAAAGATGAAGAAGTTCCTTGCGTTGTTCACCAGGGATGAGCTCTTCTTTCCTCTTCTTAGCTTCTGATGGTTTGGTAGCAGTCTTTGGTATTCCTTGACTTGCAGTTCTGTAACTCCAATCTCTACCTTCTATGCCATATGGCATTCTCACTGTGTGTCTCTGTATCTTCACCTGGCCATTATTTATTTATTTATTTATTTGGCAGTACTGGGGTTTGAGTTCAGGGTCTCACACTGGCTAGGCAGGTACTCTACCACTTGAGCCACTCCTCCAGCCCTCCATTTTCTTATAAGGTCATCAGTCACTGAATTAAGAGCCCACCTTATTTTAGTATGACCTCATCTTAAACTAATTTTATCTGCCATAATGCTATTTACAAATAAGTTTATCAAAGGTATTAGAGGTTAAGACTTCAGTACATTTTTGGGGGTAGGAGACAAAATTCGGCCATAAAAATATCTGTCTGTATTATTTAAAGTTTTTTAGCAAAACCTAAAATTTCTGTTGAAATGATGCACTAACCCCTGCATCCCAAGATAACTTTTGATAAAGCCACATTCCATTTCCAATGCTATTTGAGAAAGACCCAAAGATGAATGAATTTCTGTGATAACAAAAGAAATTCTTAACTAAAAGAATATGCCCTGGGGACTATTTTTGTATAATTTGTCTTCTTTTCAATTAAATCAAAAGAGAAAATGGAGGGAAACTTCTGGCTCCTTTTTTTTTTTAAATCAAATTTTAGTAAGGAGTTCATCTCAAAACCTTTAGTGTCATGTTGTTAGAAAGGAAAATGTCTTTAGGGAATATGAAAAGTTCCACATTTATTAGTGTGAAACATTAGAACCTAAAAAGGTTGAGGTGGGGAGGAAGCTGCTCTGATTTTTGAAAGCTTTTTTTCCGTTTGCAGTATTTGTGACAACTTGAGCCCGAAAGACGTTGATAATATAAAGTATTACTCCTCAAGGTTTTTTACTGGCATGTTACGCTATTGTATGAAATTCTATCTTTCAATTTATTGAACCAAAAAGAGTATCCCTATTAAGGATCTAATGCCACAAAACCAACAAAAAGAATTTTAACATTTTTTTCTTTTCAAATAAACTTAAACTGCAAGTATATAAAAGTGAAAAATACTGATATAAATAGGTAAGTAGGTAGGCATCAAAAGTCCAAATACTATTCCATGTCAGGACTACTGTAACAGAATAATATGTTTAAAGCACAACCAGACAACCCAGGACGATGTAGAGTATCAGAGCCCTCACTTTCAAAGGAGAGCTCTATGGGAGCTAGCCATGAAAGAAATGGCCTCTTCATCCACCCTGCTTCTACCCCACATGAGTGTGGTTGTGTTTGTGCCTAACCGTGACAGGATGCAAATGACAGAAATCCATCTCAAACTGCTGTAAGAAAAGAAAAAAAACTTGAAACTAATTAAATGTATACCTAATTAAATATGACTGGACACTGTTCAGCACGCTCACACTTTCTGTGCCTCTGCTTTCTTTGGTGTTGGCTTTGCTTCTCCACCTGGAGATACCTGAGAGGCTCATGCTGTTGGCTTCAACTCCAACGGAAAGGAAACACATTTCTGTATTTCCAAGAGGAAACCCCACAACTTAAATATGTGTCCATCCTTCCCTGGCAACCAAGGAGATGACAATCCTGAGATCAGTGCCCTTTCCAAAAGTGAGATCAACATCACATGAACTTCAAAGACTGAGGGAAGGAGGGACTGTGACCCATACAAATCACAAACTGTCACCAGGGGCTTGGAGACTGTGTGGGTAAAACCAATCAATGTCCATTTCAAACAAAGATAAAGCATCCAAAAGAGGAAGTGGTATAGTTGTAGAAATGAACTTTACCTTAATTCTCCTCTTTCCAAAGCTATGATAAAAACATATCACTTTAACTTTTTCTGTAGCCCATCACAAGCAATGCATCAAATTATAACTATGCTTCAATGTGGATGAACCTTGAAACATTGTACTAAATGAAAGAAGCCAGACCTGAAAGTTCACATATTATATGGTTCTATTTATATGAGTATCCAGAAAAAAACAAATCTATAGAGACAAAAAAGCACAGTGATGGTTGCTGGGATTAGGGATGAGAGGGGAAAGAACAATGGTCACTAAAGTGAGAACAGGACTTATTTGGAGGGGAAGAATGATAAAACAATTGTGAAATTTATGAAACATTTATTTTGGAACTCAACATTGGGATGCACTGAATGCACTGGGTTGGACATTTTAAATTTTTTAATGTTAGGTGAATTTTATCTTAATTTTTTTTTTAAAGAGGGGACTCTGGTAACTATGCAACACCTTAACTGGGAACATCACCTGCTTAAGTACTGCTGGGATTCAATGATCTCTTTATATTTTTGTGACTGGTCCAAGAAGCAATCAAACTGCACATGTTAGGGAAGTGAATTGTCTTCTAAAGCCAACCAACTAGAAGCTTCCTGACCAAGCAGTTTCATAGAAGATGACCTATGATCACTTATTCACTCCCCATTTCCCTTCCTGTCCTCCAGCTGGTATGCTTTGGCATAGGGCATATTTTACTCCCTTGTTTCTACCTTCTGCTGAGATGACTGTTTTCAGTGCATAGGGTTTAGCTAACACCACATTGCTAAATTCTAGTTTCACATTTTGCAAATTCCAGCAGAATCCCAACATCTAGGCTATCGAATAACCTGCACAGAGTGTTTCCAGCAGAGTCTAAGCCATTTGAAGAATGTATCTGGTGGGTTTTAGGAAAGCTTTTATTTCTTCCAAGTAAATAAGACTGAAGTTTTTGAACTGTATGCAGTTACCAGAAAGTTGGTTGGAAACCATAAGGAA
This sequence comes from Castor canadensis, assembly GCF_047511655.1. Taxonomy (NCBI): domain Eukaryota; kingdom Metazoa; phylum Chordata; class Mammalia; order Rodentia; family Castoridae; genus Castor; species Castor canadensis. The sequence continues at coordinate 64,793,761 of NC_133391.1, read as the reverse complement.
AAGGAACTATTCAGCTTTAGGAAGACCATGTGAATTGTTTGAATCCTGCCTGAGGAATGTCAAAAGTTTAAACAATGACAAAAGTAATTATTTAAGACATATTTTGGGGAGGCAAATAAATTGATATAGTGGGGACAAATCTCAGTGAATAAATTCAGGGTAACAGAAACAAAATTTGATTCTTCTATAATAAAACTTAATTACTTCTATTTAGAAAGCCTTCTTCCCCAGATGGCAGAAAGTTCTCTTCTAAACTGGACACTTTGGTCCTTGCCCCAGGGTTGTACCTAAGTTCCAGAAGGTCAATGTAATGCCAAGTTTCTGGAAAGGAAGCATCTGTCTCTTGTTTGTAGTCCATACAGTCAGGGATAAGACATCCCCTGTCCTGTCACCCAACCTCATGTGTTACCTCCTTCCAGGCATCATAATCATTTTGCTGATTCTGTGCTAAATTAGGATATGGGAGCCTATGAGAACCTACAAAGTTGTCCACACTCTGTAAGTCTAGATTCTATTCAGACATTCTCTTTCTATGGCCTTTCAGCCTCCCTGGGAGTCTTCAGGAAGCAGTATGGGTTCCTCTTTCTGGCACACACAAACCCACTTCTCACGTCAACTTCCCGTTATCTCTTTCCACTCACATCCTGCCCCCAGGCCTATAAACACATGCTCAGCTAAGAAGAATTTTCTAGTGGGGAGACTGAACAAGGGAAAGGGTAAAGAGGAATGAGGGGAAATCAGTATATATTTTTAAAATATTATTTGCTTTAAAGATTGCAGACTAGAATAACGTGATATTGCAAGCCACTTTCCTCCCTCCCCCACAGAAATAGTGAACAAATCCTGGACAAAAAATGTGCCTAGTTTCAAGACATTTTAACAACACTTTCCTGAGATCAGGCATTGGTATCCTCCTGAGACATCTCCTTGAGTTAGCCTCTCTGCAAATGCAGGCCCTACCTAATTAAAGAGATGGATTGCTACCTAGGACACCTAGGATTAAGCACGCATGTGCACTTAATCCTCAACATGCTCGAGATGGGGTAAGTGCCTTATCTCAGGCAATACTTGAAATAATGACTTATGACTGTTAAATATCTGAGAGACAGTCCTCATACACAGCTCCATTTAAGGAGAAGAATCTGGTCTAATGAGCATTTTTGACCTCACAAGATGCAATGAAGCTCAACTCACTGGAACATAATTTTGATAACTCTTTGCTGTGTGCTACTACTAAAAATGTATGCATTAAAAAAATATGTGCATTTGCATATTGCAGGGGCAGTGCTTGCTCCCCAACTAGACACTAAGCTCCCAGAGGGCTTGTGACCTGTTACGGGTTCTAGTGTTATGTTTCTCTCATCATTTTTTTCTGTGTGGACAACACGGTGCTCTGTTTAAAAACAGTGCCCTAAGAAATACCTGTAAAAGAGGGTAGATAAATAAAAATTACATTTTATTAAGGCTAAGGGTATGACAGGTACTAAGAAACTGCTTCTCCTAAATAAAACTGACTCCTCACCTGGGCCCACAAAAAGAGGAAAGCTTAGCATCTCTGCTTCCATATTGCATCTCTTTTCTTTCCTCTCAGTCTTTCTCTTCAGTCTCCTTGGGTTCCAGGAAATATAGGACTGATTGATAACATCTTTATGACAAGGAACTAAAACTACTCCCAAAGTAAGAGCAGAGCCTGGAGGGAAAGGCCACTCCCCACCAAATAAGGACAATTACCTATAATGATGAGGTTGCACCCTGGGGCAGGAATAATAATCTCTTGGAAACCAGACTGTTTCCCTCAAGTGATGACAGTGATAATACTTCTCCAGAATCCCTTGCAGAATAAGAAGTTAGAAAATGATCAACCAGGCCACATTTTTGCCTTAGACAATGTAATTATGCATGACTTTCAGCCCCTTTCCCAGTTTTTTTCTCGATTTCAACCTAAAGCTCCTATCTGTACCCTGAAGGTGGGATGACGTGCTTGCTTTGCCTCTCCCTGTGACATGTCCATGCTATGTAATAAATCTCTTTTCTCTGTTCTTCACCACTATTCATTTCTTTAGTTAGTGTACTGGGGCAAGTACCCAGACCTGACATGTTGGGATCCCTGGAGTTGGGCCTATAGACTAGATCTCCAGTTTAAAAAAGACATTGAAAGTTCACCTAGGCTTTCTGAAATCTTCATGTTGGCTATGCTAAAGCCAACTCAAGTGAGAAATTATTCAATGTTTTAAACCTCAAAAAAATTTCTAACTCTGTTTTAGAAAACAGTGTTGATATGATATTCAAGAACTCTACCTAAAACTTCCTCAACATATACAACCTGAATATGACAGAGCAAAACCATACTGGGCTAGGGTCTAAAAAAAATCTGGTCTACTGGGCCTGACCGGATTTGACATCAGCAGCATCATTTACTCTGCATGGATTTCCCTCACTTCATCTATAAAATTATTGGGTTGACTAGAACACCTCTAAGTCCATTTCTACCTCCAAAGTTCGTTATATCCTCATCATTTATGTCAGGATATGAATATGTTGAGGGTATTTAAATAAGCAACTTAACCCTCTTGCTTTGCTCTCTTGGAGGGATAGAATATGGATGTTTCTCTTATTTTCCTGAGAGGAATTAAATATTAACAGCCTCTCCTGCCACCCCAGGAAAGAGAAATTATATTTTAGGTGTTAATGAATTCAAGTCTATTTTTGAGGGGACGTTAAAGTCTATTTTTCAAGAGCAAGAGAAAAAATGTTCAGAGGAGAAGGCGCACCTCTGATAAATATTCAGAGGGAAAGTTCCTGCCAAACAAAAGGAAAGCAGGGATGGGGGGAGGAAGCAAAGGGAAGGTTGAGGGAAGTGTTGGGGAAAAACCTGTACATATATCCTTGAGAAGTTGCACACAAACTAAAAGGTAAGTATAAGTTCTTAGAGGCCTATGTGAGCTTATTACTCCCCAACTGTCCAGCCTTCAATTAGGCATGAACCTCCCAAACCTGAGCCAGAGCCCTCCTGACTGGTCACCTGCTGTTTGCCCCAAGAAGACTCCACTTTGCTTGCAGCACTTTACAACTAAGAGCCAAGTGGACTAATGCCCATCAGTGGTGTCCATAGTGACAAACCCCACAATGAGCACCAGGAAACCCATAAACACAAGAAAGGAGGGAGGTAGATCATCTAATGGAAGGAAGGTAAAAAAACTGAGACCTCAAGCCAAGACAATAAGGTTACCAGTGAAACCCCAAAGGAGAGGATCCAAGTTTTTGAACACCCAATATACATAATTTGAAGTGAACATGTTATACTTAAAAATTAAGAATTAGATAGCAGCAGATAACAAAAAAAATTTTAAGCTGACAAAGACTACAAACACTTCAAAATCCAGAGAAAAATAACAAAATATGACTTAATTTGTTAACTGCTCAACCCACCTTTGTCATTCGTTTTTCTACATTTATTGGTAGCATATTGTTTGATGGTCTCTTGATATGAATAATCTCAAAACATTTTATAGAGAAAATACAGATAGTTTTTCTTCTAGTATGATTAATCAAGAATTTTTTGATAGTTGGGATGCTTAAAATGTGAGTTCACACATGGACATCAGTACTGTTTTGTAGTACTGCTATAGATTTGTGTTGCAATTACAGAAGTTCAGATAGATTGTATTTTGTATAATTCCCACCAAAAATGCTGTAGACATAATGCATTTATAATTGCATATGCTACATCATAAAAAGATCATCCCTAAGAGGTAAGAACTTCCATTTTAAGTAGGTCTCAGTAGCAGCCTAATACTCCACTTAAAATTTTATGCGTCAGATAGAAAGAACTGAAAGCAAGGAGTTCAAGAGATATTTTATGCTCTTGTCAATAGCAGCATTTTTCACAATAGCTAAAAAGTAGAAGCAACCCAAGTGCGCATCAATACATTAGTGAATAAACAAAATGCAGTATATACATACAATAGAAGATTAAGTCTTAAAAAGGAAGGAAATTCTGACAGCTGGACATTATGCCATGTGAAATATGCCACTCACAAAAGACAATTACTGTATGATTCCATTTACATGAGGTTCCTAGAGTAATAAATACCCATTGAAATAGAAAGTAAAGTGGTTGTTGTCAGGGCCTGGGAGAAAGGGAAATAGAGAATTATTGTTTAATACATATGGAGTTTCGGTTTTGCAAGATGAAAAGAGTTCTGTGTAGGGGTGATGGTTGCACAACAAGGTGAACATATTTCATACCACTGAACTGTACACTCAAATATGGTTAAGATGAACTTTCTTTTTTTTTTTTTTTTTTTTGAGTTTCAGTCTTTTGGTTTCATATATCTTTATTTTTTTTTCATTTTTCTTTTATTATTCATATGTGCATACAAGGCTTGGTTTATTTAAGATGAACTTTCTATTGTATATTTTATCACAATTTTTTAAAATAAAAAAATACATCAGATGGCTGAAAGACTGTTCCAGAGTAACTTCTCACCTAGTACATTTCAGACTTGGTTCTCCTGTACTGCTCAGATACTTCCAGTATTGGATGCTATAATACAACAGTCAGATCACCATGTGAACTCTGGAACCACACGTTCATATCATGATACACCATGAATGGCAGGAGTATTTCTAGAAACCATTCCTCCAAACATAATTACCCATGGAAATGATGGAGTCCTTCATAAGTATGTCCCATTAGATGCAAACTAAAGGCATCCTTAGGTCACCTTCCTCTCACTTGGCTCCAGAGATGCCTGCAACTGTTCTGTCACCATTCAACACAAGGGGAAAGATGACACAGGGGAAGTTGGACTGGAAAGAAATAGTGATCTGAACTGACTGTGGTTTAAGTGTATTAATTATAGAACTTTTTGCAAAAACAGAAGAACATGTGAACATATGTTAAAAACATCCCTGGGCTGTTAGAAGGGGCCCATACAAATGAGGAGTTCTGAGTGGTCAGCTTCGTTGACTTCTCAACAAAATCCTTCTCTGAATGCCTACCTCTCTGTAAATCCTTTCTATTTCACGACCGTTCCTGCTTGTTTTGTTCTCACATGATATGTGAACTGCCAGGTCAAAACTCTTTGTGCAATATCCTTTTGGAGAGACATTCTATATCACTTTTATATTCTTTCCAAATATTCCTAGTCTTTTTAAACTTGTCTTTACAGCTATTAATTCTCAAATATTTTATCATGCCTTTATCTACATGATCTATCACAGAATGTGAACTACTTGAAAACAAGAAATATTTCTGTCATGAAACTCAGTGGAATACTACAGGCAATCACATACCTGATAAATACATTTGGACAAAGTTTGTGTGTGTGTGTGTGTGTGTGTGTGTGTGCACAAGGGGAACTATTCTCAAAGCTTGCCAAAATGTCCAAATCCATCTCTTTAATTGTGAATCCAGAGCTAGACACAGAACTCTTCCCAGGGTTTTAAATTTTTTTTATTTGTGCATGTGTGTGTATATTTAGTTTTTAAAAAATGTGTATACATCTGTGTCAGTTAGGAATTGAGACTGACTGTGAGTAGCAGAGACCTAAAAAAAGTGAATTAACTAAGACAAATTTACTCTTTCTTGTGTAATATATCCAGGGTGAGCAGCCCAGGGCTGGTCTAGGAGCTCCTCATTGTCACCAGGAGCCCCAACTCCTTTTCAGTTTACAAGATTGTTTACAAGATTGCTGCTGGAATGCCAGTCTTTGTAGCTTATTATACCCATATACCAGCAGAAAGAAGTGTAAAACAGGTGAGAGGGCAACACACACACACACACACACACACACACATATATTTTAGGACCTTTCCCTTTCTTAGGAGTGCTCCTGGGAGTCTATTGGATAACTTCTGCCTCCCTCTTACTCATCACCTCTAGCTGCAAGGAGTAAGATGGAGAAGGGGGTGAAGATGTGAAAACATAGGCGAGTTCTGGTGGCTCATGCCTACAATCCCAATTACTTGGGAATCTGAAATAAGGAGGATCACAGTTGAGGTCAGCCATGATAAATAGTTTGAGAGTCTCTCATCTCCAAAATAACCAGAGAAAAATGGACTGGGGTGTGGCTCAAGTGGCAGAGCACCTGCTTTGCAAGTGCAAACCCCTGAGTTCAAACCCCAGTTCCATCAAAAAAAATGTGGAAATATTGTCCTTCATGGATACATATTTACATAAAAGTAAAAAAGTAGACTGATACCACTGAGAAGATTGCTGTCAGATAAGTTATCATCTCTTCTGCTGTAATACCTCAGGATGTCCTGGCTCTAAAGCAAACTTCAGAGAGAGCCAGAGGCTGCCTCTTTCCTGGCTTTTCTACTTCCCAGCTCCACTTAGGAATTAACATCTTCCTGCTTCAAGAAAAGAGCCAGACGCTCATTTATACTGAGCAACAAATGATGAAAAATTTTAACTGCTATGTTTCCTGGGAATTTGTGTTTTAATGAGGAGCAAAGCCTTGAACTAGAGAAATAAAGCCATCTTCATCCATACTTAGGTATCAACAGTTAGGTATCAATAAGAAAGATATGTATGATTTGGTTTGGAGAAAAAGTGTTTCTCTCGTTCCTAAAAATCAGATTATATAGGACAATGTTCCTATTTTGCCGCTTTTGTTAATGTGCCTGTTTTAATTTCAGTGCATCTCTGAGTACTAATGCTGAATGGTATCCACCATGAATCCTAATTTTTTTCTCTTTTATTTGCACACAGCTCACCATTTCCCTGATTATAACTGTAGTGTAGCATTTGTTTCTCCCTGAAATGGGTGAGAATCTTTTTAACACTAATACTAATTGGGCTTTAGTGCCCAGGATTTTATTGGATACTTATCATTCACACATCCATTCAGAAGGCGTGGTAGCAAAGTACTTTTCATTTTGTGTTGTGGTTACTCAATAACAGGCCTGTTTCTGCACACACTTATGCAGTGCGTGAGAGATAGAGGGTGACTTTTTATTCCAGCAAGTCTGCCAAGTGGGCATTAAGCAGAAAATGAGCTTTAGTTTTCCATGCTGCAATAAAACATATGCTTTAAAAAGGGATACAATTGCCTTTGAATTACTGTGGCTTCATTTTGTGCACTATGGGGTCTTCAGGCAAATATTTCTGCAAATGGCTTTTCAGAAAGGATGGTAATAACTGGCATTTGTAGAGCACATTCTGGTATAAAAAGCATTTTCACATTTATTGTGAGTGTCTAACTTCTCTGTCCTTGACTGCTAGACAAACAGGGATCTCCATTTCAGAGCTTTGAGCTGGCCTCTGGGACATAGCATTTGAGCTCCCTTGTCTCTAGAATGGATACTGGCAGTTTTAACAATATCCTAAATCATAGGTTTCGAGAAGTAAGGGGAAACCGACCACTTCCTGATCTTTTCCTACCACAAAATAATGCTATTCCTTTTGAAGCAAATAGCTCTCTGCCAGGCAAGTAGGTAAGGGGACAAGGATGGCAGAATGGAGAGGGATGTTGAAAGGAAAGCATAATTCCATTCTGCCACCTTTGATCCTTCCCCTATTCTCCTTCCAAGACACTACCAACAAATGCATTTATGTTTCTTTGGGCCATCAATAAATCAATCACTGAAGCTCAGAGTTGACAGAAAACATAAAGATCATTAACACCAGTCAGCCAGGTCTGTACTAATTGCATTAGAAAGGGACAAGTTTAATCTTCTAATAAGAACAAAAGAATCAGAAGTTCAGGTTTCTATAAATAATAGACAGCTTAGGTATGCTAGTCAGTTTTCTGTTGCTGTGACAAAATACCTGAGAAAAACAATGTAAAAGGAAGAAATGTTTGTTTTGCTCATTGTTTCTAGGTTTTTAGTTTATGGTTGCTTGGCCACCATTGCTTTAAGCCTGTGACAAAACAGAATAACATGGCAGGAAGTGCACGGTGGAGCGAATCTGCTCAACTCGTGGCAGCTGGGAAGCAATAACAAAAGGAGAAGCCTGGATCTCAATATCTCCTTTAAGACGCACCTCCAGTGACCTAACTTCCATCCACCAGGCTCCTCCTCCTAAAGCTTCCACCACCTCCCAATAGCACCACAGGCTGGTGAGTCTTAACACATGAGTCTTTGAGGGACATTTAAAATCTAAACACAAGGTCACAGATAATGGGATCTTGTTCCAAATCACTTCTGTTTCATCTTCTGAACATTTAACTTATCAATCTATTAAAAATGATCAAGCATCTCCCATCTTAAAAAAAAAGAACTGATTGTTTTGATTCTTATCACCTCATCTAATCCTTTCAAATCCTCTTTCATCAAAAATCTCATCATGGCATCCCACACTGATTGGCACTACTTCCTCACCTCCCATCCCATCTTCAACCTACAGAGCAAGCTTATCTCCACCTCTGCTCTCCACATTTTCTCATCCTATTCTCCAACTGATTCCTGATGAAAAACCCCTATGAACATTTTTTATCTTGTTATTACACGACTACAACATTTGGCATGTTAAAATTTTTTACTCTTTTGGTTATTGATGCTGACTCTCCTGGCCTCTTCATCCCTTCCTGTGATTTATACTGACATCTTCCCAAGCTCTCTTTCCTGATTTCTGCACTTCTTTCTTTCCATACTTCCCTGGGTTAGCTCATTCCTTCCCTTGCTTTCAACCACTTCCTATGTGCCAATGTTCTCTCAATATGTGACTTCTGTCCAGATTTCTCCCTTCACCTTAGACTCAGATACCATTTTTCTAAAAGGACATTTTTCACTGAGTTACCTTAAAACTAAATACATTCTGCCTTCAAATCATCTCCCTTCTTGACCCTATTTTTTATGTGATACTCCTACCATCCACTCACCCAAATCAAAAAGGCAAGGGGTGTCTCTCCAGTCTTCATTTAATCTCTATATTTCTCAATCTATCTCTTCTTTCTATTCCTGCTGCTATGACTTTAGTTCATAACTCTGTCACTTTCTGCCTCAACAACTGCCACATCTCCTGACTGATCTCCATATTTGCATATTTTCCTGACAGGTTGGTTTATCTGAGATGAAAATCTAAGCAACAGGAGAAAATCCAAGATCCTTATTGTGGCACAAAGATTCTCAGTGCTCTAACCTCAATTTCCTTCTCCAATCTCTCTACTCAATGTCTTTTACATTCCAGCAAAATGGAACTTCTGGCAGCACCCAGGACTTACTGTTGCAGTTGGTGCCTGCATGCAGGACCCTGTGTTTCAAATGCTTTGCCCATCTCTTCCTCCTTTGCTCTCTCCATCATCTACTTAGATAGCATTCAGGCTTTAAAGCTGATCAGGGGAAACTTCCTCTAGGAAACCATCCCTGACATCAGAGAGTTTGTTGCCTTACCTTGGTACCCTCATAATACTTCCTGCATATTTTCAGTCCATAATTTGAACATTTCTAAAAACTGTTTAACTACACAGGTGAATTCTCTGTGAAACTAATGAGGTTTCAAGGCCCTACCAAGGCCTTTACCTAAATATATATTCATACTCTTACGTTCTTTTTCTTAATGAGTACCTCAAATGTGTATGAGTCTCAAATCCTCCCAAAATCTCCATTCATCTCTTCTTAGGTATGTTTATATTCTAGCTAGTGGATTCTATACAGGTAGAGCATATGTCTTTTTTTATTTTTAATCTTTGTATCAACTAAACACATTAGGCACTTAATAAGTGATTGTTGAATGAATGAATTCATGAGTGAATGAATGAGTGACTCAGAAATCTAACATAAGATTAGGAAGGAAAGAAAAGGCCAGGAATGGCACAGGGTGAGGCAAGATGTGGAAGCAAGTACAAATCAAGGAGTGATCTGCTTGCCTGAGAACATCCAAGAGATGGACTTTATCCAGGGCACAATGACCAGAGCAAGGTGGTGAATCAAATGTGACACAGACAGCCAGGGTCAGAAATAGTCAGATAAACACAGGCTTGGAATGTGCAAATACTGCTACGCAGAGCAGAGGAGAAGGTCCAAGTCCGGACCAATGACCAGGAAACAAACATCAAAACAACACTTGCAGAAAGACAGAAACAAAACAGCAACAAGGAACAAGTGTTTCCTGTATGGTCCTTCCACCTTTGTGTGCAGAACCAACCCAGAAAGGCAGCTGCAGGGAGGGGGCAGTAATTCAGAACACCTAGCCAAGAGAAGGAGTGTGAAAGGGACAAAGAATTCTGACTGCCAATGTTTTTCCCACTTGGGGTGGTATCTAAGGGATATCTAATTCCCAAGCTTAAGCAGCTACTAAAAATTAAATGATGAAAATGCTGCTGAGTTCACAAAGCCCTCTTTTCAAAAAAGAATTAAAAAAATCTGTATCTACCCTGTTTTGAGGTATTTCTTTAAAGATTTGCTTTCAATGATGTGACAATAAATGGTTATGTTGCAGTATGAAATCAGGACAGCAGTTATGTAAAGGAGGCAAAAATTGCTTCATTAAAATGCATGGTGGGAGAAGCAATGGATTATAGTATAGATCATGCTAGAGATGAGCAGATTACTGAGCGCCAGGCACACAAGGGAGACAGATTAATGAAAAATAAATAAAGGGGCTTCAGAAAAACAGCATGAAGCTGAGCACTGTCTGCTGCATATCCCATAATACAAGCCCAAAGTTGTGGGAAAATCATTTCTTTTTACTTAAAATGTTAGTTTGAAAATTAATGCTATTTGCTTCTTTTTCCTATTTCACATTTAACTTACCTTTTAGATAATTAAAGATAATTTTTAAGAGTAGGAAACATCAACATGATGGAGCATCTAATGCAGGTTGCTTACCCTAGAAAAAGTCAAGGGCAGTTTTCTTAATGGTGCAGTTTTCTCAGTGGTATGTATAATCATTAAAATTTTTAAATAAAAGAATTGACCCTTCTTGTTATGACTTTACTTTGTGTTTTGCAGGGAAAATTCCATGGATGTTATTTTGAGGAAGAGGCTCATTAAACTATGGGGAAGAGAGAAGAATTTGGGGTGAGATGACCCAGGGTTCAAAAGCCTACTCTAGCTAACATTTATAGTGCGTGACTAAGACAAATCACCAAGAGTATTTGGGCTTCAAAATTTAGTAGGGAAAAAAAAGTATATCTGCCTTATATTAATTCAGTGCATCTCAAATGGTTGAGAAAAAAATAATCTTTAAAAAGTTATACAAACATTAATTGTCAACTATATATTACAAACTCCATCAGGTTTCAGCTGAATTTGAGTTTCACAATAATTTCTCTAACTAATGAGTTATCATCAAAAATCACACCTACCATTTATGTCTCAATACTGACAGTGAAAGATAGGTAGTGACTATTTTTAGGAACTATATCACTTCTGATTATTTACTTAATCATTTTGAAATTAGGCTTGTAATTTTTATAATGTATATGGTTAAACAAAACATGTCTTTTGAACTTAATAAGCTACATTAAAGTATTGTGATAATTATAGGTACTTCTGAACATTTAAATGCTTAGAGACATAAAAGATGTAAGGCAAGTAAAAATAGCTGAACTACATGCTAGAACCTTGAGAAAATGTAGAAAAATACTAACAACTATAATACAAAATAAAACTCCGTGATAACAAACAATGAAAACAAAAATGAAGATCTGCTCTGTATTGGAGCAGTTCCGCCATGGTCTTTTTACCTGAAGGAAAACTTAGAAGAGGTTAATGGGAAGAAGTACAGCTATGTGACTGCTTTTGATTTTGGTTCTACGAGTAGTATGCACCATGTTTGTCCTCCGCACTCCATTCCAACTACCCCTCACTCTTAAGCTCTCTCCTTTACTCTTCATTCTGACTTTCCCTCACTCTCAGAAATTACCTCTGCTTGTCTTGGTTGCTTACCTGATTATATGACCCAAACTTGCTCCTGGGGGCTCCAAGCTGCTGGTAACCTACAATGCATGAGTCTGTTTCTGGTCATAATTGAGCAAGAAAATACTAAGAGACACCTAAGTAAATTGTCTGGTTCCACATGTATTCCTCCTTTTCAAAGCAGCTTTACCTTCTATCTGTTGATGCCTCTACCAAAATGTTGACTTCTTTTTTTGCCTCCTACTTTCTAAACATAGAGAATCCAAAGTGCCACAAGCAATAATAGCTTGTAGTTCAATGCGATCTTTGCTGTATCCCCTGGCAAGAGTATTCCCTCTTTGGGGACTTCTAACCCTGAAAAGCCCAGAGTTCTATGGATGGGAAGCAATACTTCCCCAAGTGGGTCATGGAGAACGGTAAGGAGGGACATTCTTACTTCCATCCCTTGTTTCCATGATCCATGTATTCTTCCCATTGGGACACTGTGCTATATAGGTCTCTGATTTGGTACATATAATGCATTGGAATGGTGGTATCTTTTCTTTGTAAAATATTGTCTCCAAGTCAGCACACTATGTGGGCTTTCAGCTTCCAAATTCGTGGACCTGATTTCTTCTAAATGCTGCAATATGTAACACAACTATTGGATCCAGTGGTAACGGGCCCTTTCCCACATTTCTTTCACTGTGAAGGTGTTCCCAGGGTAGATGCTATGTCATGCAGGTATCCATTCCTGTGGAACAAGCCTTCTAGACAGTATCCCCTGAGTAGATGCTATGTCATGTAGGATTCCCTGCCTGCAGAACAAGCCTCCTAGAAGGTTTCTGCAATACTACAAAGCTCAGAGAAATCTGTGTAGATGTTTCTAACCCATATCCCAGGTTTTCTCAGTTAAAGCTGTGAACTCAGCAAACACACTTGCCTCTATTGAGCATTTAATTGTGTCCTGAACTCTGAAATTCCATTATATTCTGGGTCTGCTTCCCAGCTTTATATGATCTCCCACTGTAAGGGATGAGGGCCTCTTTATGAGTACCTGTCTTCCAGCTCTCATATTTAGACTTTCACTGCATGTTAATCTCCTCAGGATTTTTTCTTCAAGTGTCCTTCATCAACAACATCAATACAACCTAGTAATAACCAGACAATCTTGCAGTTCTTACAGGCATTTTCCTCTACATCTTTCAAATACCTGACACATCACCTGGCAAAGACACTTCTCTCTACCTGGACTTTTTCCTCATAGCATAACAGTAAAATCTTCAGCAATGGGATCACCAATTTATGCCAAGGATTAGCCATGTCCCACATTCCTTTCAGGATGGGATTCTTTTTTTTTTTTTTCATTTATTCACATGTGCATACATTGTTTGGGTCATTTCTCCCTCCTGCCCCTGCCCCCACCCTATCCCCTCCTCCCCCCTCCCTTCCAGGCAGAACCTGTTCTGCGCTTTTCTCCAGTTCTGTTGAAGAGTAGAAATAAGCAATAATAAGAAAGACATAGCATGTTTTGCTAGTTGAGTTAAGGATATCTATACAGAGAGATTCCTAACATTGCTTTCATGGACAAATGTGTTACAACCCAGGTTGATTCATCTCTAACTGATCTTTACACTGGTTACTGATCCCCTTCTTGTGTTGACCTCTGTCATTTTAGGTTTCTGTATTGATTTCTCTGCAGTGGGGACATCAAATGCTTTCATGTTTTGGGTTTTCTATCTAACCCCGTACCTCCCGTATATATTCTCTCCTTGTCATGTAACCTAAGTCCTACAACATTGCTATATTTGCCCTTGATCTAAAGACCGCATATGAGGGAGAACATATGATTTTTGGTCTTCTGAGTCTGGCTAACCTCGCTCGGAATGATGTTCTCCAGCTCCACAGGATGGGATTCTTCTTGTCAACCAAGCAACAAATGAACCAGTCCCAAAATCATACCTTATGACTGTTTTCTTGGACTACTGCTGGTACCACTTGCGTGAATTCAGGTCCTCTGAGAAGTAGATATTAAAACAGGATTATATGTGGGAGAGATTTATTGGGGAATGTGCCTGTGAAAGATAAGGCAGTAAGAAGCAAGCATAGGGAGAGAAAACATTCAGACAGCAATGTTTATCTGACATCTATGAAGAAGGATGGGGTAGGAATAGTCTCAGACTGCAGTGCAGACCAACATGGAGACACCATATCAAGGCTGCCTATGAGAGAAGTCAGAAATCCACTGGGCTCCAGTAACTGCCACTCTCAATTGTTGGTTGTAAGCAGCCAAGGGAAACCGCAGACTTCACATGGGCACCATGGCAAGTCTGAAGGCCTCACAGCAGAGGCTGCACTCCCACAGCAGGTTCTCTCAAAGAGAGATCTGGGCAGTGCTGCTCCACAGCATCATACACATGCAACAAAACACACACGTTCTGACATACTCAAGCAGGGACTCAGCTGGGAATTCTGAGTATTTGACATTTCATGATACTCATATAAATGGACATCAGAACTAATTGTCACCTTGGTGTGTCTCATTCTGTGTTCAATGCAGAAGCAGATTAAAAATGTACAAATATTTTATTAGTAAAAAAATACAATTTTACAGCTGGGTGCTGGTGGCTTATACCTGCAATCCTAACTACTTCGGAGGCTGAGATCCTAGCTACTTGAGAGGACTCAGTTCAAGGCCAGTCCGGGCAAATAGTTCAAAACACCTCACCTCCAAAATAACCAGGACAAAACGGAGTACAGGGGCAGCTCAAGCAGTATAATACCTGCTTTGCAAGTGTGTAAACCCTGAGTTCAAACCCAGTCCTACCAAAAAAAATTATGATTTCCAGAATAGCATGTGTTATATCAGGTTGTAGCTATTGTGGAGTCAATGAGAAAGGTTATCCTGATAGCTTCTTTCTGATAAAAGAGTTAGGCACCAATCAGCAATAAATCTTCAGGGAACATTTCAGACCAAACATAAGAGAAGAATCTCAGGCATGCACATTTTTTCAGACATTGTCTACTTTTCCTATGCTAAATTTATATTATTTGTTCCAACATACATATTATGAAAGGGGCATAAAACAGCAATTCATTAAAGATACAAACATTCAAGGCTTTATACTGCCATTTAACCACCTTATAGATATTTTTCTTTCCTTTCTGCAACTTGTCTTTTTTGTACCTGAAAGAATCTTAAAGCATTTATTACAGCGTTCTGGGAAAGAATAATTATAGGTGTGATGTGAAGATAGTATCTACATAGCAACAACATGAAGTGGGATGATATACCCATATTACCTGATTGATATGAGCAGACACTCTGGTCAATTCAAGCTTCAAAGAGTTTGGGTGTTGCTCTTTTTATGTGAAAATATCTAGGTTAGGAGACTTTTATCTTTGCTAATACACCAGACAATCTGCCTCATTTGTGTTACTTTTACCAAGCCCACATTGTTCTCTTCTTTTCTAAAGTCCTTGAGAACTTATATTCATACCTTTCATTCAACACACACTTATTTGTGCCATGATTTATAATAGCAATATTACCTTTTACTACTTATTTTATATGTCCTAGAAACTATGTTAAGAACTTGAATATATAAAAATTAAGTGGAGCCTGAACTTGAGGAACTCACGATCTAAGTTATAAATGTATAAACCTGGGCTGGGGTATGGCAAAATTGGTAGAGCACTGGAAAACATGAGGCCCTGGGTTCAATCCCCAGTACCACAAAAAAAAGGTGTAAACCCATAATTAAATGCTGTTCATGAGGTAATGGGCAAAGTACTCTGGAGATGTACAATGAACACATGGATGAATTTTTCTACATGGTCTTTCTGCTGAATGTCATATGGTCACATTTTTTAAAAGAAATCCCACACTTCTTTTCTAATACCTATAGAAAACACTGAATCTAGCACAGGTTAAATGTCTATAGTAGGTATCTTTATATACATCTCATCTTCAGTTATTCCACCAGTATTGTCAGACTGTCGTTGTTAATCACATCTATAAGTAATAGCAATAATATATACAAAAAGAACCAAGAAATATTGTACTTATTTCTTGGATTAGAACAAAACAAAAGAATATTCAGTGTGACTGAAATCTATGCAACCTAGGATCAAGGTGTCCTGAGGATTAAAACATAATGGCTACAGGACAGTCAGCCCTCTTTTTCAAAATACTTGTTTATCCATTTTAAAAAAAAATATTTACTGAGTGCCCCATAGATGTCAAGTACTGTGTTGGACACTGAGGGCACAATCTGAGTGAAATGAATTAACAAAAATCCTTACCTTCCTGGGGCTTCCATTCTAGTAGGGCAGATAGACAATAAACAAATAAATAAATTTAATGTATACTATGCCAGTTAGTAATAAATATTGCAGAGATAAATAAAGAAGAAAAAGGGTGCTGGGTATGAGAGGATTGGACTTTTAACTAGATTGGTCAAGGAAGGCTCTTCAAAAAGGTGACAGATGGCAAAGACTTGACCAAAGGAATAAGCTGCGTAAAAGTGTTGTAGGCAGAGAGAAAAAAGCATTACAGAGTTCTGACAAGGGAATATGCCTAGGGTTCTAAAGCAGCAGTAAGGAGGTCAGTTTAACCGAGGAGGGCAGTGAGAGATGATAACAGATGAGTAATGGGAAGCCAGGCTCTAGTGGGCCCCAGAGCCATTGTAAGACCTTGGGTTTTACACTAAGGGAGATGGTTGCCATTGGCGATTTGGTTGATATGACTCACTTTTAAAAGGTTGCCTACAGACTTGTGAAGAAAATGCTGTAGAGGAGAAAGAGCAGGAGTAGGAGACAGGGGAGGAAGAGTAAAATATGTACCTTGAAGTTGAAACTGACAGGATATGGGATGGGAATGGAAAAAGGGGTCAAATATAACCTTTACAATTTTTTACCTAGTAAATTAGAGTTGCCATTTAGTAACATCAAGAAGTCTATAAGAGGAGCAGGTCTAGGGAAGAGGATAGGAGTTTCTGTTTTGGACATTTTTGGGGGGGGCATGGTACTGGGGTTTGAACTCAGGGCTTTGCACTTGTGAGGGAGGCACCATTGCTGCTTAAGCCACATCTTCAACCCTTCTTTCTTTGGTTATTTTTGAGACAGGATCCCATTTTTTGCCCAGACCGACCTGAACCATGATCCTCTTATTTCATGCTTCCTGATGTAGCTGGCATGACAGGTGTGCACTACCTCACCCAGCTATTGATTTGAGATTGGGGGGGGGGGTCTCATGAACTTTTTGCCTGAGCTGGCCTTGAACCACAATCCTCCCAATCTCAGCTTTCCAAGTAACTAGGACTGCAGGTGTGAGCCACTGGTGCCCAGGTGGACATATTTAATATGCCTATTAATATCCAAGTGGAGATTTTAAGTTCCTAGTCAGTAGTATGGGAAGATGATAGGGCTAATGAGAGATATTTCAGAGTCAGTAAATGATTTTGAGTCAGGGAAATGGAAGTGGGCTTAGAAATAAAAGAGGTCTGAGGCCTGAACTTTGGGAGTTACCTATGTTTCAAGGCCACAAAGAAGAGGAAGACAAAGAAAAGGATACTGAAAAAGATATGCCAGTAAGGTAGGAGAGAAACAAACGTCCTGAAGGACACATGAGTAAGCCAGTAAAAGGAAGAGGCAATGTCAGTTGTATCGAATACTGCTGACAAATCAAGAAGATATGGAATAAAGAGAAAACTTCAATGAACATACATCTTAGAGGCCATGACCTTGACAAGAGCAATTTTTTTTGACTGGGTATCAGCTGAAAGTGGGGATGAGGAGATGTTGGGGGTATCTCTCAATATGCATGTTCAACTCTCCTACTATCTTCCCTTTGATCTCTTGATTTTATTTTTTAACCTGAGCTTTCATATTCAATAAGTGCAGAGGACACAAAACTGAGGGGAAGACATTGAAATTAAATTTCCTCCTGTTAGGAACAAAAACTACAATCTTAGTTTATAAAGCTTTTTTTGTAAAAATAAAATTGATGTTGATAGAATCAATTCCCCAAAAGGAATAGATCTCAATAGGCCATAATATCTATATTTTCTAAAACAAAGGTCTGATAAAATTTTTATGAACTTAGTCACAAACTTCTGTTTTACATTTACATGTGTATTGAAAATAACAGTTACTTAGAATCAAGGGTGTTCTGGAATACCTGAGGCATACAGTGTCTACATAGTGTGCATTCTCTTGCCTTTAAACAGAATTACATCTTAACCTGTATGAATATTTAAGAGTTAATGCTTGTCTCTAATGTACCAACACTTAACTTGGCAACTACTGTGTTAAAGTCATATATTGATCATTGTTCTTGATCAGGATCTACTTCCATTATCAATCACATTGCACCATGAGAAAGCTCAAATTCAAATCTCCTAGAGAGATATTAATAGCAGATATTTTGATGACTTAAGGCTCTTTACATGAACTTAACAATAAGTTATTAAGTGTTCATTTTATTACTATGAAATGTGTCCAAATGGAATATTGCCTTCATGTTTTGAGTTTTAACATATCCCTCAGTCTATCCTTTGCATTGAGATGCACTGATTTGGTCTGCCCTTGTTCTTTCAATGCACTTGGTAGATGGAGAGGTGTAAGAGCAACTTATCATCTGTATGACATGATGGCCTTTTAAACACCATCCACCTGTTCTTAGGGTGAAACCATTGCTCTTCCTGTAATTTGTCTCCATTTCTCCTTTTCTCTAATCCAATAGTCATTTTTACCTCTCTTATCTAATCTTGTCAAATCCAGTGGGCTACAAAATTCTAGGAAAAGTCTGGCCCAATTTCACAATGATTTGCTCATTCTACAGTTCTTACAAGTTCAGTTTCTCCTAAAAAAAATTCTAAGATATTGCTCTTTTTCTGTTATTATCCCTCTTAAAAACAACACTGCCCTAAAAGAATATTGCCTTTCATAATGTCCTTCCTAGCAAACCTATTATTTGCTATTTATAGATAGAATTTTCATGTTCATTTCCTCTTCAATGAACTACTTTCCAGGACTTCCTTTCCTTCGCCCTATAATTAGTGCCACAAACACTGGGGAAGGACCAACATTGCCAGATAGAAGAAAGCCATAAGAGTATATTACATGGTCTTGAAGGAAAATGTTCCACTACATGAGGTTACATAATCAAATAAGAAGTTCTATTCCACAAAAAAAGAAACAAATATATCAGAATGCTTACTTTTTCTGCAGGCATTCATTTATCCAACAATTATTTAAAGAACAGCTATGTTTGTGATGCCATTTCCAGAGACAGAAAATGAAAGCTCTGACCCAATGAATGGATTAATCCCTTGATGAATTCATAACATGATAGCAGTATTGGGATGGAGCTGTGGAAGGTGGGGCCTGGTTGGACAAAGTTGGTCACAGGGGCCTGGCCTTGGGAGCTATATCTTGCCATGACCTCTTTCTTAATTCCCCTTTCTCTCTGCTTCCTGGATGCAATGATGTGAACTTCTCTGCTCTGCTCTGCCATGCCTTCCCCACTATGATGCTCTGAACCTCTGAAACCACAAGCCAAAATAAGTCTTTCCCCTTTTAAGTTGCTTTCCTCAGGTATTTTGTCACAGTGATGCAAAAGCCTGACTAACGCAGGATCGGAATGGGATTTGAAGACTACAATGAGAAAGAGGGAATTGCCAGAGGAGGAGTTGTATGAGTATGGGACAGCATCAGAAGAAAAATGAGTCAACACATGGAACCAAAGATTAGATTGCTCTGTAGTGTGCATGATAGGCAGTGAGAGTAAGTAGACAGTGTGAGGAAGGACAGGTGAGAGCCATTCCTTTCAATGCTGAGAATGGCGGGAAGAAGAACAAGACAATGAGAATCCTCCAGGCGATGTTTAAGCAGAGAAAAAGCAAGATGAAAGCATTAATGTGTAGGATGAGTTGGAATGAGGCAATACTGAAAAACCGAGGCCAATTACAGGGTATTGTAATCACAGACTGGGCCTTGATGAAGTAGTAGGATAGCAGAGCAGTGGAATTAGAAAGGAGGAGAAAGATTTCAATGTTTTGAAGGTAGAATTGATAGGACTGGTATCTGATGAACTGTAGAAGGTGTGGAGGAGGGAGCAGTCAGAGCTGAGAATCTGAGACTAGCTGATTTGGATGAGAAATGAGGATTGCAGAATGAAATATCTGGAAAAGACAATGTAAGTGAGAGAAGCTATAAAAGATGCCTAGTGACTGTTGGAAAAATAATATAGTCTTTTCAGAAAAAAAATCAAAGCTAAATGGACAAACAAATGTTGAAAGCATCTGCAGATGTAACAACCAAAGTCATGACTTTGGATGAGATTTTTAATTGAGAAAGAACCACAATTACTGTCTACACATCACAAAGTCAAATGGTGTTTTGCTAATTATCCACTTAGTTTGATGAATGTAGACAGCAAATATCAGATCATTACAGCCTAGATATTTTGTAGACTGAATGGCCCAGTTTTGCAGTCCACATCAATCAAATTTAACAAATCATTGTCAAATGTGCCCTTAACTTTGTACTTTGTCAATACAGCCAGTGGGTACTGCATACATTGAAATTGAAAACCCGATTCAAGAGACTGAAGTGCCAGTGCCAGATTTCCATGCCTCCAGGGATCTCAACTATCCCCTGGCCCACAGAACCTATACCAGTGTTCCTCTGCCAATTTCATCCTTTAAATGAGAGTCTAACAAAAAAGGTATGTTTCTTTTCCTTTTATAGATGTAGAAACCTGAGGCTCAGAGCGGTTACACAGTATCTAGAGTCATTAGGTCCACCTAATAATAAGGTGGAGGCAGAGCTAGCAGCTAAGGATTCAGACTCTTTGTAACTGACAGAGAGGTATTTGTTTGTGCTTGTTTGGCTTACTAAACTACACTGTTACTGCCTGACCTTTTTTTTTTTAAGGAATGTTATTCTCATCACTAATTAACACAGTTGAATGGAGCAGGAAGTTATCCATGCTCGTGGTCCATTTATTTCCCTACGGCCACTTCTTTTGCCTTCTCTGTGTTATTTCACTGGAATTGATTGAGTGGTATATGCATGTATGCATCACACTCTCTCTCTCTCTCTCTCTCTCTCTCTCTCTCTCTCTCTCTCTCTCACACACACACACACACACACACACACACACACACACACACATACACACACATTCTGGGGCAGGATAGAAGTTAGGGATAATTCAGGACTTTAAAAACTGTACAGCCTGATTTAGAGCACCTCAGGGACTGCTCCCTCACCCACAGCAACCCCTCCCTCACCCATTCTCTTAGAGCCCAGAGAGCTCCATTTCAATTGCAAATCCTTTGTTAAGTTAGAGAGAAATTTTCTTGCTAGGACTTAGAGTACCTAAGAATTAGCATAGGTGTATGCATGAATCTGCCCAGATCCTCCCCCTCCCCACCTCTCCTAGCCCAGAAGGCCACTGGAGACAGTGATGAAGGTTTTCTTTCCACTCCAAGTTAAGGATGATATAAAAATGACCTAAAATTAAAATTCTCCCCTTTTTTCCTGCCCACAGCACCTCCATTCCACCCAGCAGAGCCTACACCTGTAATCCCCTTTCTCCTTTCCTATAATAAAACTGTTATTTCTCTTACTACAAACACGTGTTCAGTTTAGATTCTTCTTCGTCAGAGTGCCAGGATCAAAATCTTTTAATCAGAATCATTAGCAACTTTACCACTTCTTCACTAATATTAACCTAACAGGCCAACTTAGAGGGAATGCTAGATTTCAAATAATACTTATTATCAAAGCCATTTGACCTATTTCTAAGTGTACCTATCATAGTTCTTTGTAGACAAAGCAGTGCCACCAATCCCATCTCAACATATCACATTGTGCAAGATAAATCCGAAATTCGATGTAACTTTCATACCCTTCAGAACATAACTTCTAAGCCAAGAATCACATTGAATTCCAAACTTCAAAATGAAGGCGACTACATTGTGTAAGACAAGGTCAGTCCAAATGAGACTCGAGGTGTATTTTCCAGAAGGATGATGAGAAGAGCAAGAGACTAGTGAAAATCATTTCCTGTCTAACTCTATGCACACATTTACAATATTTGCTCCAAAATCTTCTAGATTGGCCTATTAGATTTCTAGAGTATTGGAGTTCAGACAGACAACCATTTCTGATGGGTGGGGCGGCCCTAGTGAAAGTCATATTATAAAGAGAAGTGGGAGACTGGGGGTGTGCTCAGTGGTAGAACACTTGCCTAGCAGGCTGAAGGCCCTGAGTTTGATGCCCAGCACTACAAAAGAAAAAAGAAAGAAAGAAAGAAAGTGTGTATGTGAGAGAGAGAAAAGCAACAGGGCTTCTGAAAGAACATTTCAGCTAAAACATACAGATAGATGCTATCATTCAAATGGTTTTATAGTTAAATGCAAAAATTTGGGAGCTGGCAACAAGAATTGGTGAGACATCTCTTAGACTTTTGACTTATATATTGGGTATAAAGACACCTGAATTCAGAGGACTTGGAGGGCTCTCTGACCTGAAGTTTTCTCTGCTATGTGTCTAATGCCTCCCAACCTTAACACAGCAAGTGAGGTATTTGTCCCTCATCTCAAGCCTAGTGATCAGGATTTCAATGGATTACTCTCTGACTCTTATTTAAAAAATAAAATTAGCTGATGAATAAGTCAAAAAATATATGACTGCATTGTTCAGCCTATACTCTCAGAATTTGTCAAGAGGAAAAAAGTGAGTGTTTCCCAGGAACAGAAGTAGGTCATGTAACAAAGAATTAATGTGGGTCATTTTCAGTCCTGTCCAGTCACATTTCCCAGAGGGACAAACAGGCCTTAGTGAAAAGAAGCTAAGGATATTGCTAGATATCTGAAGACTATAGGAGTAAGCAGTCAGGCATAGTAGAGATGCCCTCATCCAACACTTGTCAAGCCCACAGACCAAAAAGCCATTGAAAGGCTGTCTCCACCAAGTGAGAACTTTCCTGCTCTCTTTTTAACTCTCCTTCTCCCCCTACTCTATTCCAGCCCTGAGGGAGCAGTCGCAAACAGACTCCAGCAAATGAGGAGACCCTGACTCCATCCCTCCTTCTCTGTGTGCTCCTCCCGTGAAGAGGCTAAACTGAGGGAGGGGAAATTTCATTTTAAATCATCATTAGAGTATTACGTTTTACAGGCTGGACATGTTGAATAAAGATTATATTTAGCAACCTAAACATTTTATTCAAGGACTGGGGGGAGATAAAATTAAGTTGCTTTATAATCACACCCCAGGAGTCCTGCTTGTCCACCATATCAATTGCACAAGTACATTCTCCCACTTACCCAATTGCATGCAGTGATTTGCACAGATCTGAGAAGTGTTCTTAGAGGGGAAAAAAAACTAGAACTGTGCTGGGATTCTGCCTTGCAGAGTGTATAGCTACACAACTGAGGCGAGTAAAAGATTGCATGGGAGGAGATTGTCATCCAGCTGTCAGTGAGGTCAGGGGTTCTCTGAGAATTGCAGAAAATCAGTGGACAGTACCCTCCTGACTCCCCAAAGGCCCATGGTCCGTCCAGTGGCTGCTCCATTTGCTCTGCATTCTGGTTACTCACTTTTGGAAGCTTGACACACAAGATCTCACTGAGGTGATTACCTGTCAGGACAAGCAAGCCGCTTAAAACAAATGTAAACATCCTTATCTTTGAACATGAATGGCCACTGGTGATGTCTAACCTCTGGTGTTTCCCACAGGCTGACAGCCTTCCACTATGTGGCTTGATCCCTTCTTTCCCCTGCTTCCTCCTCTTCCTTTCTCTGCTCTTCCCAGAAAAATCCTTGTTTACTTTTTATGCTGATTGGTTTAGCTATTGCTTTGTTTCAATGCTCTTTCCAAATCATGCCCTGGAGGCCTCATCTTTGCTAAATAAAAGGCTATTTACTCCAGAGAGAAATTATGCTACTTCATTCTAGACTGAAGCTGCTGCAGTAGTCACTTGTGGTTTTAAATTGTAACTGCTTTATCTCTACCATAAGACTGGGCAACAAGGCTTGATTTGGAGAGGAAAGGTAATTATGGTTATGAGACAGTGGCAGGTTTCAGAACTCCTGACATCCAAAGAGACTGACACCACGTGTCTGTGCTAAGGAGAAAAAGATTCTGTGTGTTGATTGAAATTATGTTAAAATTCTGGAACCCTTTGGGTTCTGATAAACTCCTTATGGGTCCTTTTCACCTTTCCTGTATTCTCATTCCTCTACCTGCACCCCTGCTTATATACACATTTGTGTATACAAATACACATAGGCATTAAAAAGAGGAATAAGTCCTTCATTTGGTGGCCATCAGGTTCCAATGGAGATACTACTGATGTACTTTACCAGCACCAACGCTGAGGCTTCATCCCAAACAATAAAAAACTGGGCATGGCAGTATGCAACTGTCACCCCAGCTATGCAGGAAGAATAAAATAGGAGAATCACTATCCAGGCTGGCCCAGGCATAAACACAAGACCCTATTCACAAAATAACTAAAAAGCAAAAAGTTGACAGCATGGCTTGTGTGGTAAAGCATTCTGCCTGGCAAGTGAGAGGGCCTGAGTTCTGATCTCAGTACCTTTTAAAAAATAAGAAAATAAAAAAAATCCTCTGTCCTTGCAAAAGCAACAGTGAGGATCTTAAGCCTTGAGGTTCAATCTTTTTTAAAATGACATGAGACACAGGAATGTTCACCTTCATTAGCAGCAGCAGCAGCAAGAACAGTAAGTAGCATTGATAGGAGCGGCATGGCAGGCTGGGATCAGCACCTTTGGAAGCAAAGGGACAAAAACTACAAATCTGGGCTCAGCAGTGATGAGGAATAGTTGTGGACACACAGGAGCACCCCTGGAGGGCATTCTATAAAAGATTGGGCTTCCTTGAGTCTACAAGAAGTCAGTCAAATGGGGGTTTGCTCATTGTTATTGACATTTGAGGTTTAATATGATGTGACTGCATTTGCCATCAGCAGCTACTAAATCCTGAGACACTTGGATTATATGACTATAAACAGCTTTTGTCTCTAAGTCCATGAAATTTACAGAGATACAAGACTACACTGCTGTAGAATTATTCTGTGGCTGTAACCCATTCTACTGGCAATGTTTTCTAGATGCAACTAGAGAAATCTCCATATTTGCAAATATTGCAAGAAGAATAGGTAAGAATATCTGAACACTGCCAATAAGTATTAGGTTAAGTGCTTTATCTGTCTTTTCTCATTAAATCATTACCATTGCCCTAAAAGGTAGGGGTTCTTTATCTCATAGAGATGTGGAAAGAGACTCAGAGGTTTTTTAAATCATTTAAGATCAGAGAGCTAATAAATATTGGAACTACTTCACTGAAGAAATAGAAATAAGTACTAAACAAAGGCAACCAAAAGATTGTGGAACATACCTCTAATACTTTTTCTCTTAAGCCAGTTTCCCTAAATCAGAATTTGAGGGGAGGATTCATGTTCAAGTAATTTAGTGAGTAAGTCCTGGGGGGGAGAAGAGGGGGTCACTGGTAAAGAGGTGAGGAAGTGTGACTGGGAAGGGCAGACAACCAAGCAATGTGGGATCTCAGGAGAAGACAGAGTAAGCTACACTTCAGAACTGTCCAACCAGGGGCTCTCTTGAACTCTCAGTCAGGGCTGTCCCCTGAGGAAACAAAGCCACAGGCCCTTTAAAAGCAAATCACACCAAACTCACTGGCACACACAGAGTAAAAAGAGATCTGAGGAGTCTGGCCAGAGCATCAACATCATCTGCTATACCCATTCAACAGCAGAGCTGGCTCACAACCAGCTGCAATCCTTGAAATCATCCTCAGTGAGAGCAGAATTAGAGGGAGCCTCCATAACTGGGACTTCAGACTGAGTATATTCAGAAAGAGTAGAAAGAGAGGTGAGCCTTCTGCTCATTGAGAATGGGTTATGATTTGGGAGCCCAAACTTTTCTAGTTTCTATGGGGTGAAGGAGTGCCATCAAAGAAGGCAAAGATCTCAGTGTCTTTAATCCCATAAGGTGTACCTCTCTGCACTTCTCCCACTGCCTAGCTCTGTGACCCTGGTCAAATGAGTTAATCATGTGAGCCTCAGGTCCCTTAGAAGAAAAAAGTAGAAAATATCCACCCAGAGTTGTCAGAATAATCAAATGGGGTAGATGTGCTTTGTAAACAGCCAGCATGATATAGCTATGCTACTAGCAGCATTGGGTTGTAGTTGCATTAAAGACAGAAGATCATATTTCCATTCACATGAGCTGCAGTGGGTAGACATGACCACAGCTAGATGTAAATTTCAGGGAAATGGAGATTTTTATTTCACAAAGAAGCCTGACTTTTACTGTTCCTTAACATCTCCAGCCAAGACACCATTTGGAGATGAGACAGATTTGGAAAGAGCTTGAGCTTCAGGGATTCCCAGCTTACAATGACACAAAGCAGTGAGTCCCTCCAAAGGCCTGGCCTCTGGAAAGACCTATAGCTCACACCTCTCACACATCCTGCATCCCTGGCTCCACCCACCCTCCTGATTTGACCTTTACTGAACTATCTAGTACCCATGAAATTATGACGTGATGAACACATTGATGTGAAGGGCAACCAGCAGAGCAAACATTCCCCTCATGGGGCACAACTGTATCCTTATGGAACAGTTCTCAAACGTCGGGTTTCGGAGTATGGAGTGTATCTGGGCAGTGTTCTAGAAATCACACTGGAGAAGCAATTCAAGGTTGAATAAAGCTAGCACTGTTTGTGATAAGAATGCTCCCCTTCACAATAACTTCCAAGTGCAGAACCAAGGACCTCAATTATCACACAATATTTCTTTCTCAGCTAGCTCTTAGGCATTTAAATAAAACATAGACGTTAGGATCAGAACAACTTAAGTTTTACTCCGGGTTTCACACTTACCAGCTTTCTGACATGAAGCATTATTTAAACCTCAGTTCTCCCATCTGTGAAATGAGTGAGGATAAGAGTACCTCCTTCATGTGCTTACTGCAGAAATAAAGAGCTTAAGCTGCTTAGCACAGTTCCTGTTGCATGGCAGACATATAATGACTGTTATCAGTAAGAGTGACAATAATAGATCAAGGTACTTGACCAGTGCCTTCGACATAATAATACATTAATTATCGTTGTGCTCCTCAGAGAGCATTTCAATGGTTTGTACTTGGTAGGCATGCAATAAATATTGGTCAAATTCATGAATGCATAAATGATCTCAGCCAACAAACTTCTTAAAGGTTGTTGGTTTAGAGGAAAGAGAATTATCTGAGTTTCTTTCTTAAAGAATCCCTTATATCCTACACAATTAAATGATCACTGTGCCTCAGCTTAAGCTTCATGTGCCAGGCTGTCATCACAGCAGTTCCTTCCCTCCCCAGCCTGAGGAAGGCAGAGCCTCTGAGCAGGTGTTAGCTCATATGGCCTTCCTAGGCAAGGGGCTGAACGTAGGAGCTATGAGTCACCGTTTCTGTCTGGAATCAGGACAGAAAGTGTTATGACTGTGGGTTGGTGCTAATTTACCTGGCTCCAGAGCCAAATGTCAGAATAGACCATCACAGATGTTTGTGTTTGCTTCTGAGATAATGCCTACATTGACTTTGTGCAAAATATGGGGCCAGTTGACATCCAAACACCTGTCCATGTCAATGAAAAAAAAGTGTAGAAGTATAAGCTTTCCCCAATATCTCGGTGAGATGTTCTTTACAGCTTCCCCATCATGGGCAGACAAAAAGGTGGATTTTCCTATTCAGGCAGCCACTGTCTCCTTGAGCGGGACCTGAAAAAAGACAGGAGGAAGAATAAGGGGGTCATTTGGGAAAGGGTGACTGAACATAAAGCAGTTATGTTGGACACAAAGGAAAGAATCATACTGCCTGAAGTTCAATTTCAAACAGATATCACAAGAATATGGCTGATGAATCCTGGAGAATGACAACCTCTTCACTGAAGAAAGGAAGGGGGAGAATATTTGCTGAATACATACATAACAATAACAACTGTCATTAATTGAGGATGTTTGCTGGGTCCTATGCAAAAATTATCTCACTTATATTCATGATAGGCCTGCAACAGGTGTTGTGTAGGTTTGCTAGGCCTGTCATCACAAAATACTTGTTGACTTAAACAACAGAAATTCCTTTCCTCACAGTTTTGAAGACTGGAAGTCCAAGACCACGGTGCTGACAGAGTTGGTTTTCTCTGAGGGACACCTGTCCAGGACTCTCTCCTTGTCTTACAAATGGCCATCCCTCTTTCTCCTCTTCACATGGTAGAACCTCTCTGTATGTGTTTCTTTTATGAGTCAATACTTGCTCTTCTAAGGACACTAGTCAGATTGAAATAGGGCCATCCTAATGCCTTTGTGTTAATTTAGTACACCTGTCTAAAGGAAGTATCTGGATGTAGCCACATTCTGAGGTGCTGAAGTATGGGCTCTCATATATGAATATTGGAGGGCCATAAGCCCATCCATGCTGGTAACTATGATTTCAAAGTTGTTGATGAGGTTTTTAAGGTCTGCTGCGTGTAACACATCTAGTAAATGGGGAAGGCAGGATTTGAATTGAGGTCTGTTTGACATCAAAGTCAGTTGTCTCTACCATATGACACTGCCACTAAAAGCCAATGAAGAGCATATAGACATGAAGCTAAGAGTGGCAGAACCAAGGGAGGGGGCGGGGGGAAGAGGGGAGAAATGACCCAAACATTGTATGCACATATAAATAAAAGAAAAAAATTATTAAAAAAAAAAAGGGTGGCAGAACCATCTGCATTTACAGGCTACCAAATTGTCTTGGTGGTCCAGGTGGTTGGTTTACTTAGAAGCCTGCTTTGAAATGCATAATAAGTGTAAATCTTGCAGTTGTGGATTAATTTACATTTTGTTCCTTTGTTACTACAGAAAATTTCTCTAAGCAACAGAAAAATCTGTAACCCGCCCCTGCACAGGCACATACCTGCTCTACCTAATTATTTAAGACATCGTTCAAAGCTGGGCTCCTAATTAACAGCGTGTACTGCTTATGCCAAAACATGAGCTCAGAATCTCACAGTTTGTATTCCATATGGTCTCCAGGCCTATACCAGTGTCAGGTATGGCTACATGGTCACCTCTCCTTCTCCATGGGGTGGGAGGAGGGGTTCAAAGTGGGTAATAAATCAATAATGCCCAGCCAATTCCTTGGGCTCTGTTGATATGCACGGCCAGTTTTCTCTCATGATTAATTACATTCGTTTCTGCAGGAGGATTAATTCACTTTTCTGGAGAGCTTTTCAGATTTTCTGCTATTAAGAAGCCAATCTCAGCAATCCCCCTAGCTCAAAAGGAATGGAGTCCAGTGTGTGTGATCAAAATCTGTGGCTGAAAAAACCAGCATAATTACAACTACAAAGAAAGATGTGAATGTGTGTGGGTGTTAAATACACATGTGGTGTAGGTACATGTAATATGTGTATGCATGGCCATAAACATAAAGCTCTCACAATTATAATTTTTCTCATCAAGGTGACTATATGTCCCTTTTTTCATGGCTATCATCTATTTCAAAGAGAATGCTAAATTAAATATACAAGAAAATCAGATACTGCACATTTCAGATAATAATACAGTCAGAAAAAGGGAGCAGATAATTGGAAACATCTTCACAATTAGACATAACTCTCTTCAAACAAAGAACGACCCCAGTTAATTAATGTTTGTCAAGCACTTTAAAATCACATAATTCAAAATCCTAGACATTCCCACCTAAAGATAGGAAGACAAAGAGTTGGTGGGCGGGGGGAGCAGGTTAGGCTGGCTCTGGGTCTTGTCTTGCTCAGTTATTCGTCAAATTTTCTGAAGAGGGAAGAAAAACACCATATACACACCAAGTAGCTGGAACTAAATTTCCTTAAAAGCTATTGCTCTGCTCTTCCTCTCATTTTTCTTTATGAGTGAAGGGGGAATAATTCTTCTGAAAATCATTTCACAAGAGCAGTAACATCAATTCTTAATTATTAATATCACGATTTGTTATTTATTGAGCATGAATGGATGCATTAGACGTACAAAACACAGCTCAAGGTCTTAAATCAAGATGAGTCACTTGGAAATGTGAATCATAGCAATTTTTGTTGTTGTTCTTTTTGGACAGGTTCTTGGGCAATGAACTGGATAACGAGGTGCTGCCTGCCTTAGAGGGAAGTAGCTTCCTAGTGCTTACTACTAGGTAAGAGCAGAGCATCTACCTGAGAATCGAACACCCCAAACTAGGAAATGGACCCTGAAGAATGCCTCATTTAATAGTCTCCAAATCCAGCTGGCCATTCCCTCGTCTTAGTACAAGAACTTTATTAATTTTACATATTCACTTATCAATTTTATGCATACACTATTGTACTGATATATCATGATCAATTTAAAGCATACAAAATGAGAAAATGTAAAAGATAACGTGAAGATAAAATGTTTAAAATAATTTTTGTTTTATTGTATTTACTTATTAATAGGAACAAATGGAATAAGCTTTACTATTTTTTTTTTAAATCTTGGTTTACTACTTTTGTGCACAGGGATTTGAAAGTTTGGTGAAGGTTTAATGACTATCATTGTTGTGAGAGATGCCTCTCGAAAATATGTCCATCCAAATATTGTTGGCTAGGATTCCTAAATCATGAAACTTATTTTTAACTCCCTCCACCTATTATGTAAAAGGTTTTGTTGAAACTTGCTAGCAAATTTCATTTTTCCTTCTCTGTCATTTGTCCTTGCCAACAAATTAGAACTTACTATATTTTTACTCATTTAATAAATTTTTTCTTCCAAATATAATGAAACTATTTTAAAATAAGTTCTGTAATTCTGTTACTATATTTTTTAAGTTTGTAGTATTCTGATTTTTAAAGGTTGCGCACTTAAACAGCTTTGGTAACAAAAATAACATTAACGATGCGAACATTTTTGACCACATGTTTCTACTTTCTCTATAGCACAGTTTTTTACTTCCAAAAAAGGAACTGATTTCTCTTCTTAGAGAAGAAATAAGTAAGTTTAGTTGACTAATTAAAAGCTTTCATTTTAAGCCCAGTCTTTCCTTGATAAACTGAATGATCACGAGGAATCACTTCGTTTTTCCGGGATTCTGTCTCATCATCTATAAAATAGAGTTAAGCATGCCTACCTTCTGAGGATTCGTGATGAGTCAATGACAACCCATTCAAATCAAACACTGCCTGCTCATATAGATAAACGGATCTTGTTAAGTGTGTTTTTATGTTTTAATTTCTAAGTTTATATTTTTTATTTCATAATGACACACATGTCTTTTTATAAAAAAAAAATTTAAGCACAACTTTGTTTTAATTATTTCATCCCAATATGACCAACAAAACTCTTTGTTACACACAAAAAAATTGGATGATTATTTCTTATTTCATTCTAATTACTGTAACCATTCTACTATTTGCAATTTTGCTATTTAAGACAGTATAGTCCAGGCTAGGTATGGTAGCTCAAGCCTGTAATCCTAGCTACTTGGGAAGTGAAAATTGGGAGGATCACGGTTGCAGTGAACCTGAGCAAAAAATTCACAAAACCCCCATCTCAACCAATGGCTGGATATGGTGGCACATACCTGTCATCCCTACCTATGCATGGAAGCACAAATAGGGCTATCATGGTTCATGACAGCCTGGGCATAAATAACCAGAGCAAAAAAGGCCAGTTGAGTGGCTCATGTGGTACAGTGACTGCCTACCAGTCCACAAATTTCTTTAACAAGCACAACTGAGCTACAAAATGGAAACACGCTCATGGAAATGAACATGTGAAGATACTGCTATAGTCTTTGGTTTTGGAGGCCTCTGGCCCTTGCTGGACTATCCTAGATGGTCTGACTCACTAGGCACCAAATACCAGTTTTCTTTCTTTATTTATTTTTAGATAAAATGTAAATAAATAGAAAGGAGATTTCATCTCTCTTCTGTTCTCTACTGTGGAGTCTAACAAATATCCTCTAGATTCCACCAGAGCTATAAAAAATCAGGCTCCTTGGGTGCCGCCTGCTGCTCTGTCGGTGCTCCACCTGCTTTAGTCTGACAACTCAATGGCTATCTACCCTCCCCATGTGAATGTCTCCTTTATAAGAGCCTTGACAGGTGGCTATCTTTGAACAGTGCTGATGACAAAGAGCTTATTACCTTCCAGTATAGTCCATCTCATTTTTGGACTCCTGTAATTGTCAGAAAACATGTTCTTCTATTTCCCTGTAATTTTACCCACTTCTGTAGTATTTTACTCTCTGAAGTCACACAGAAAACTGTTTAGCACCATCCCATCTCTTATTCTTTCTCCTTCCTAAACCATTAAATCAATTCTCAACTGACTCGGTTTCTAAAATGTTTTCCCCATCCTGATTCCCCAATCCTGAATGCTCTTCTACTTGGAAATGTTGCTCAATATTCCATATGCCATCCGCCGGTCAGAGTGCTGTGGGAGTGTGACCTCCTGAGATTGCTGCTGCAGTGACTTTGTTCATGCCAAAGAGATTCATCACCAGCTGAGGTTTGCCTCTTCTCTCCATCTGGGTGCTTCATGCAGAAATACCTTTCATAATTGAGGTGAAGGACTTTCAAACACTCTTCAAGACATTCCCTCTGTGCCAACACATGTGTAATAGACTGGTTCACAGTGCAAAGTCCTAACAATATGATATTATCTGACTTGTATCTCTAACTTAGTCTCATTTCTTACCATAAAAAATATGTCATCTGAACAAACACTGAACCTACAGTCAGCTCATCTGGCACCATGAAAGCCCAGCTCTGCTGTATAACTTTCCGCAGTATGACTTTTTCTACACTTTCAACAATAAAATGAGAATATCAGTACCTACCGCCAGACCCCAGAAAGTTTTAGTGAGAATTAAATGAGTTTCAAATTGTGAACATTTTTAAAAATAGCTTTAAGTATATATATATGTACATATATAATTATAATTATAATACAACCTGTAGGCACTTAATAAATATTAATGGGAAATGAAACAGATAGATAAGTGACTGAGAGCAGACTGAATAATGAATTTTTTTTTAAAAGGAGGATTAAAGGAAAGATAAGATATAGCATCAATTCAAGCTTTTGGCACTTTAAGCCAGTGTCTGTTGCTGATGGCAACACAGGACAAATCACAATGCTTTTGGTCCAGTTCAATGTTTAAAGAATGCACAGCCTACTTTCTAGCAAGGAATCATCTCACCCACAATTTCCGCAGCTCCATGCAGCTAATGAGGCGTCTAGTAGCACCTGTTCAGAATTTACCCAAGAAGAAATGTGATGTGTAAGAAACAGGAGCTAAGAGGTAAGGCTCACATTCATCAGTGCACATTGCTAGTCTTCCAGGGACAGAAAAATATTTAACTGTTGAACAGCAAATCCCATTTGACTGTTTAAGTGAGAGGTAATGATTAATATCAAACTAAAAGGAAGTGCCTTTTTACATTTTACTACATAAAATACACTAATAGCATATGTATGAAATAAAATTACATTTTCAACAAGGTTTTCATTCTCCCGTGAAATAAGCATCACATGATATTTGCTCCCATGTACTTAGTCATTCATCCATTTATTCAAACAAACATCTCTTAAGTGAATATTATGTGCCAGCTTTATCCTAGGTATAGCAGGACTAAAAGATGAATAGCCTTGCTGTCTGGGCATAGGAGACAGAGAAGAGAGGGGAAGAAATTGAAATTCACTATGATGTGACAGCACACAGGCAGATGACTCAGGGTACAGTGAGCTTACAGGTGATTAGTTTGGATTCACCGATTCATCTGAGATACCACTATGGCAAGTTAACGTAGATGGGGATTTAATACAAGGAATTAGGTACTAACAAAACTGTTAGAAGGTCAGGAGGAGGAATCTCTGTTAAATCTGCAGGAGTCCTAGAACAAATCTGCAAAACTCTACCCACAAGGAGAGCTGCCCCTGTGACATAGTCAGGAAGCCTGGTAATCAACAGGCTCACCAGTATAACAACTGGTTCAAGAATATACCAAATTTGCAACTGTCCATGGATCACAACTGTTAGTTCCTGTTATGTCCTTACTAGGAAGAGGGACAAAAGCTAACAAATCACCATTGTCCTCACCAGTGAAGTCTTGTGTGAATGCATCTGATTGGTGGATCATAAATCACATCTAGAATCTTAGCTGCAAGGAATCTCTTTTCAATCTCTACAGTACAGGAGCATAGACAAGGATGGCAGAGCTGCAAGTGAACCCATTAAACTCACCCAGATCAGCAGAAAATGTAAAGATGGAGAAATATTAGGCTGGACATGGTGGTGTACACCTGTAATTCCAACAACACAGTAGGTATAGGCGGGAGAATCATGGTCCAAGGCCACAATGTGGGTAAAAGCTGTGAGACCTTATCTGAAAAAGAATTAAAGCAAAAAAGGTCGGGGGCATGGCTCAAGTGGTAGAGAGTCTGCCTAGCAAGTGAAAGGCCATGAGTTCTCAAATCCCAGTACTGCCAAAGAAATAAATAAGAAATCTTCATGCAGAAAAGGGGAAGTGCTAAAGGGAAGAGGAAGAGCATTGGAACTATATTCCCAATGAGCTTAAACGGGATCAAAAGCAGCATTTTAAGTGTCAATTCTTTTGGTCATTGTTGTTACTAACATTGTAAAACTGAAATCAAACCCACATGGGTGTGATATCCTGGTGGGATAAATATGAACTCAGGGTCAAGACAGAGTAATGCAGCAATGTTCTCCCCAGATCTGCCACTAACAATGTCCCTTAGGAGATCACTTAACATCTCTGGCTTCATTTTTCCTATCAGTAAAGCCCTGCTAACAGAAACTAATAAGAAACAGAAACATCGAAACTCTTATCATCTTGCTGTGAGTTGTACAAATACCAGTTAAACATCTTGTTGAACGGAGGGAAGAGAAATCTTTGTGGTGTTGGTAGAGACTTACCTTGTGACCAGTAGATCCTTTTCCTAATAATATAGTACTGCAGTTTTGTTAAGATAATGTTAGAGCAACTGCTCAGCAAATGCTCACTGATATGAAATAAATGTGCAATAATTATGGTATTCAGTTTTCTTTGGAAATGTTGGAGTCTCCCAGATTTTCTCTCATGGCATGTTGAAGAAACCTCTAATCACACTGCCCATGTTGACTGGCCAGGTAAATAAATGAGAAAGCCAGAGATTTGCACTGTTTGCCAGGCCCTGTGCTAGCCAAGGTGAGTGCTTGGCAAGCAGAATAGTATTCATTTTGGAGTGTTCATGAATATGTAATTCATCTAGTCACAATAAATATATTTCATGCAGTTTGGGAAGCCACATGTTATTTCCTTGTATAATGTCTTCCTCTACCCTGCTTAGAGGCTCAGCAGCTGTTGAAGGTCAAGCTACCACTGAGTTACCGAGTTATACCATGCAGACTGTGGAGGCCATGTGGCTTGGAAATCACCTGCAGGAGCACAGATATCACTAAATGGCAAACTGACTTGAAACCTCCTTGCAGTCTCTCTCTCTCTCTCTCTCTCTCTCTCTCTCCATCTCTCTCTGACTCTCTCCTTCCCCCCTCCCTCTCTCTCTCTCTCTCCAGACCAAGAGGAAAGAGAAGTCCAATCAACTAATTAATCTATGAAAGATAATATAAATCAGATAAAACAGGCAATAGACAGAAAAAATACAAGAACACATGAATTGACTATTCCATCTGGTTGTATTTTCTACCTTATCATCTATACTTATGTCAATTAAGAACAGTAGTAAATCAAGAAGCCACAAATAACTCCAAAATAGGACCACGGTGACAAAACAAACAAACAAACAAACAAAAAACTGTAAATAGATATCTTCAAAGTGAACATCTACCTCAAGACAGTAGAAGGGAAGAATAATTCTGGGTTTTGAGTTTTCTCTAGATGAATGGGACTAGCAACACATGTCTCCTCTATTGTCTTCCTTTGCTCCCACACACACACATGTACACACACATACATGCACATGCTTGGGAAAAGAGAAATTTCATAGAAATGCTCTATGTATTAACTAATTAATAATTACAAAACAAGAAATATGATAACACCATAATTGAATTGTCACCAGCAATATAAGAGGGCAATGCAAAGTTTCCTTGTACTATGAGTTTTTCTTATATTAAATTTCTTTTATTCCACCAAGTTTATGCCAATTCCTCCTGTCTTGTCTCTTTGACTAATGAGAATAGCTGATCCCCTGCTTTCTTTCTAACATTCATATCTGCCAAAATACTGTTATCCTTCAGTCTTCCTGCTTTTTCCCAGAAAACAGTTATCTTTCTTGGTTTTATAAAGAACCTTTTAAAATGTATTATCATTTGAGAGATTTCTTCTGAGTCTTGGCTGATTTAACTTGCTCTTACTGAAAAAATGAAATGTTTAAAATTTAACAATGCTTTATCTCAGCCAGGAGCTGGTGGCTCACACCTGTAATCCTAGCTACTTGGGAGGCTGAGATCAGGAGGATAGCAGTACAAGGCTAGCCTAGACAAATATTTCTCAAGACCCCCACCTTGAAAATAATAAGCAAAAATGGACTAGAGATGTGGCTCAAGCTGCAGAGCACCTGCTTTGCAGTTCAAAGCCTTGAGTTCAAACTCCAGTCCCACAGAAAGAGAGAAAACAAGAAAGAAAGAAAGAAAGAAAGAAAGAAAGAAAGAAAGAAAGAAAGAAAGAAAGAAAGAAAGAAAGAAAGAAAGAAAGAAAGAAAGAAAGACCTGCAGGAGTCATGCAGATATGACTTGGTTCAAAGAAGAGATCCACTGGTTCTCAAAGGCCAAAGAGAATGAACACATGTTTCATCAAAACAAAACAACTGTCTTCTCTCAGCAGCTAGAGAACAAGAATTGCCCT
Organism: Castor canadensis; assembly: GCF_047511655.1. NCBI lineage: Eukaryota > Metazoa > Chordata > Mammalia > Rodentia > Castoridae > Castor > Castor canadensis. Next base: position 64,757,034 of record NC_133391.1, on the reverse strand, counting down.
GACAGAATTCAGGGGATGGCTCCATTTGCCAATTCCTTCAGGGGTAAGGAAGAACATTATCTAGTAATTCCAACCAACAATCTGTGCAGGACTCACAAAGTGGGGGAAGACCCTAGAGGTTTCTTGCCTAAATATACAAACATAGTCTCATATTGGTTCACAGTTTCTAGGTAATTGCTCAGCTTTTTGCTTCATTTTGCCTGAGCAACCTCAGTGCTCATGAAGTGTGCCTACCACATGGAGTGAAAGTTCCCAGACAGCCCAATGTATTAACCATAGATAATACCTTTGTCCGCTGCAAATGTTCTCATTTTCCTTGAGTCACTTATAGAATAAAAACCCTGCTTTATTAATTATTCTAACCATTTGCCAGTTACTTAGGTTTAAAGGAGGCTTTTATGTGCTTTAAAACCACATTTGTGTTAAATGCCAACGTAAATGAACCGCAGAAATGCTGTTCATTTCTGTTCAAATGTGAAGATTGTAGTTCATGGAGACAGTAGCTTTTGCCCCACTTGAGGTTATTTCACTCTGAGGACATTAAAACATTATTAAGATTGTCTTCCCTTCAGGCCTCAAGGACAGATTTAATTTTGTACAACTCAGACTTGATGGTGAATAGCAATAATGCTAAACACGAACATCTGTACTCACTACAGGAAATCGTTTCCTTCGGTTTGAATCAGAATGCCCACCTGAGTGAAAGGCCTGGAAGAGCTCTGGTGTCTCAGCCACCAACCCAGAAATAAAACACAGAAGTTTGCTATGAAGTAAGAGAGACTGACAAGAAATTAAAATGGAGCTTCAGAGAGCATTCTCCTACTATCAAAGTCATAGCTTATGTATAAATTTTATATTTAGAAATGGCAGGGCAAGAAAGGCAGAATATAGACATTTTTGTTCTTTTTTTATTTTTTTAAGCAACTTGCAAGCATTCCTAATATAGCTAAAATCTTGCATTGCACCCTTAAAAGACTGACAGCACCAGCTGAGGGAAAAATTTTCATAATTATCTTTGAAATGTTCATGCTAGTCCAGCAAGGTGGGAAGAAGGTTGCCCAAACCCTTCAACGTTTATCTGAATGTCTGGGGGCAAGGTGGCTGTTACAGTCACAGAATTATCCTTTTTCAGCTTTCCAGTCTCTACTGAATTGCTCTCTGGAGGTTTCCTATGATTACATCCTTCATGTCAGTGACCTTAATGTGGGACCCAAGAACTTCCCTTATCACTTGCCTCTTCATTTCTGTCACCAAAACATTAGTGAATATACGTGCAGCACTGTGGATGCAATGGGGAGATGTTATACAGGTTGTCACATCTTGCACTGCAAGAAAAGCACTTTAAAAGCTCTTATTAGTCCTTTCAGCCATCCCCCATTGGCAATTTCTTACTGGTTGTAACCACCCTACTTACCTAACCTCTCATTACTTTCCTGATCTTCTCACCTCTCTCTCTCTTACATCTGCTATAGGTTGAATTGTTTCACTCCAAAAGATATAGCAAAGTCCTGACCCGCAGCAGAAGTTAGGAAGAGTCAAGAAAAGATTCTATCCAGAGCTTCAGAGAGGGAGCATGGCCCCGCTGACACACTGAACTTCTAGCCTCCAAAATTGAGAAAATACATGTCTGCTTTTTTAAGCCACCCAGTTTGTGGTACTTTGCCATGGCAGCTCCAGAAAATTAATTATAACAGCCCCCTTGTTCTTTCTCTCTCCCTCTTATTTTCTCAGCAGAGTTATTTAGCATCCCTTTTATAATCTTGATACCCTCAGATCCTCATCTTTGACGCACAAATCGCCGATGAATGCAATTTCCTGAATGAAGACAGTTCCATCCCTAAGAGAAATCCTGGAGCCAGAGGTTAAGAAAAAAATTTTTTTGTCTACTACATATGTTGTGTTTAGATTGGAGGAAAAAAAACCCGAGTGCCCAAATCAGATCTGAGGGTCTAAACTCTACAAATTGGCTGTTGCCCTTGATCAAATAAGCAGACATTGCTTCACATGCTTGGCAGCGTCCCATTGTGGGTAGGATGAAAATAGCTACACTTGTCAGAGCCTTAAAAGCTGGCATGAAGTGGTCTCAACCTCTCCTCTACCTCATCCTGGACCATTCCTCCACTCCTGCTTTCTACATCAGCCACTGAAATAAGGAACTTCTTTCAGTTTCTTATTTTTAGCCCATATTCCTCCGCCCTCACACCACTGCCCCTGCGGTCCTGCTGTCTGGAGCACTCTTTCTTCTGATTACTGTGCCAGCTTTTCTCAGAGTTCACTCTATCTTCTGATCTCAGCTTAACTGTGACATCCTCTGAGGTGCCTTTCCTGGCTTCCCAGAGCAGAGGCAAATCCTCCTACTATAGACACTTAGGGCACCCAGTGATTTTTTTCCTTAGAAATGTTTATTAGCCTTTAATTACAATAGAAACTCTTTTAATTGAGCTCCTTGGATGCTTAACTGATGTTTTCAAATCCCTTTGTAAGATGTATTGACTGATTGCCTAGAACATGATAAATGCTTGTGGCTTCTGCCGCCTCTACTCTCATCGCTTTCTGCTCCCACCAGCTGAGTTACATGCTCACTAAGAGTGGGTTGTTTTGTTCTGAAACCTGTTTATGGCAGTTGTACTTGATTACTATAATTACATAGTTTAATTAAATATCACATAAACTGTTCAAGTATGAGCACAAAAAGAAAGTCGCTGTTTCTATGAAAGCTAAGTTAAATGCTTTGGAAAGACCTGAAAAGGCTGGGGGGGAAATTGCTCTTAAATTAGTTATAAGCAAGACAACTGTATAAGATTGGGGAAAAATAATAAAAATCTAAATGAATTCAAATTACTTCACCAGTGCCTTCAAGTCCTCACTCTAAAGTACCTGAAACTGGAAATTGTGTATAGTATTTATATGTCATTTTGAATGGGCTTTATGCAAGAAAGATGGTATAAAACCTCAGCTAAAGGACCAGTTCTGAAAGAAAGCATCTTGGCGCTATCAAATTTGGCAAGAGAATGTTCATTTACATGTTTTAAGTAAAAAATAAAATTATAGATATATGTGCTTTCCACTTTATATTTTCCAGTTAACTACGGATCTTACTATCATTGAAGAAGAGGACTTGTACAGTAAATACTCGTTTTGTTTTTGTTTTTGAACCAGCTTGGCTTTAACTCTCCATCTCTTGCCTCATCCTCCCTAGTGCCGATATTTCAAGCATGCACCACCACGCCTGGCAGTGAATACTTTCTGATGTGATCATTTGATTAACATTCATCTCCCTCTCTTAGCTGGACTGTGAGTCACTATAAGGGGTACGTGTATTTGCTTCAACACTGGAGTTCCAGTGCTTAGTGGTAGCACACAGTAGGTGATCAATAAGCATTATTCTGAAAAACAAATGAAAGATAATTTCCCTTTATTTTGTTCTGCGTAAATATGGTCAAATATTTGAGTATATTTCTTTTAAAAAGGGTCAAGTTTCCCCTCATACCCCAAAAAACCCCTCAAAATTCTCCTGGCAATTAAATGTTAACTTCAGTTTCATGGAAGGCTGTTCAGTATGTTGGGATGTGTTCAAGGAGAGCAGCATCTGTCTTTCTAATTGATAGCTGGCTGGCTGATTGTCTGAACACGGCTTCTTGGATGGTGTGGATCTGCACGAGGGAACCAGGCAGGAGCTTTTTACTCTCCTCTCTTCGTGCTGTGAGAAATCTATGCTCATCCGTGATTCAGCCTTAGTGAACACAACAGATGGGCTTAATCCATAAAAATGAAAAACTTTTCCCATTTCAAATCCATTTCCTGCCTCCCTAGGTAAAACAAAACTGTCCCTGAGGATATGATGTAGAGGTGCTCAAATATTCTTAAAAGATCCTACAGAGCTGTGAACTAAACCATATTTCTTTTCATTCGCATTTTGAAAGAAACATGAAGGAGGAAGTAGAAAAACACAGATAGAAGTGAGGAAATGCTTTTCATACCTGCTACATTTTGACCTCCCTCCCTAAGCTTCAATTTCCTTGTCTGTAAAATGGGGTTGCGAGGGACCAAATTCACTAGCATTAATGAAAACTCTTGAAATACTACAAGGGTGATTCAGATGTATACTGTTGCTGATACTATAAGGTCTCATACACTGTATGTCCTCAACAGCTTCAGTTCCTGCCCTTCTTCTTTGTGCCTGGCAGGTGCACATTGATTCATTTCCTTTAGCACAGACATAAGTGAAAGGAGGTTGGAGGCTACTGATTTTGGAGTAGACAGCAATGGTCTTTCTCCAGCAAACCTCTGGGGAAATCCAAGGGACACTCAACACCTATCTCACCCCACAGTCTTTTTAAGACAGATAAAGAGAGAGCTGGGAGTTAAGGCCCCTGTGAAAACTGTAATTTTATTCCCAGTATAGGCTTTAAACTTTAACAGCTTTGGTATCCATCTGTAAAATGTCATTTCTGTTGGTTCCATCCTAGTAGCTCAAACAATAGAAAAATCATACATCCACCTCTGTAAAAGTCTGCAGTCTCTCTATAATGTATGGCCACTCAAGCTATACTAATTTATTCTACAATTACTTTAACTTTTTAGCATTTTTATTTGGCTCTTATACTACATAATTAATGGTGTTTACACGGAAAGGTTGTTTAACTAATGTAAATGGCATAAGTGGATTACTGAGCAAGCCTTAAAACAAACATTTTTCTCCTTTGAAAATTTTTTTCACTCTCCTCTAAATGTCTGGCACAAGAGCAGAGTTTTTAAAATGTCAAATGGGATCCAGAAATCAGATTTCTTAGGTCCATTCTCTCCTAGTGCAACAGGCCTCTAATTCTGTTTCCTACCATGGCCAGCCTAGAAGGAGTCCACAGTGACCCCAGTAACCCAACACATCTCAGTCTCAGAAGCATGTCTTTTCTTTGGGAGGTTGCCACTGTGTTTCTCCATGACTTTAAATGTAGCACAATATCTGGCCCTTACAGATTGTTTTCTGGATTTTGCAGTTCTTGGGATGAGAGACTCACAGATAAACAAATATGCTCACTATAAAGACCAGAAAAACACCAGGAAAGAAATCCTAACAGATTTCAGATACTTCTTCCATCACAAGAGCATTGCCCAATTGTGGCGATTCCTGGGACTGCCCTTGCTAGTTAAAGACCAGATTGTGTGTTCTTTGGCAACACAGAACAAGATTACAGTAAAATAGAGATAGCACGACAGTCACTACCTGCCAAGACACATTGTTTTTCGAAGGCATTCTGAAGGGAAGATTTTGACACCAAAGTCTATTTCTCTTTACTACTGCTTTTCTAAAGGCAAAGGCAAAGGGGCAGGAGTGGAGACACCTACCCCAACACCCACTTAAGAGACACTAAGGGGAAAGCCTGGCTCCAAGTCATCTCCTGAAGAACATATAGTATGTTCTCTCAGGTATCTTGGAGCTATCTCAGAAGTTGCAGACCAGACTATCCCAGCAGGCTTTCTGCAGAGTAGACTTCAGCCTCAGAGTATTGTGCTGACAGAGCCTTGAGATCTAGGAGAACTACTCAGTCCAGGTGAGTTCTGAACTCCAGAACACATACATATCTGCTCCAGTCCTATCCAGATTCCTAGGACATAGCATAGAATTGGAGTCTAGACTTACAGGACAAAACGCAGGCCGAATGCCTATGATAAGCATGTTTTGAACAAACAAAATTATACAAGACCTACTGTTATCTTAAGACTTTCACTGTTATCACATCACTTGAAATATTCTAAATGCTGTGCATAGCCCCCATTTAATAAGCTTGCTATGAAAGGATTTTTATAATTTTGCTTTTGAAAATTATTTGGCTAAAGTCACTCACTTCAAATATGCTGCCATTCCTCAGTACTCATCACATAATTTAGAAACTCATTGGCAATAATAAAACAATTAAAAAAAAAAGAAACTCATTGGCAAGAGAGTGTCATAAAAAAATCGTTTTCAATGTAACGAAGTTGTTATAAATGCTAAATCCAGTCATTCATGAAGCTGACATAATGTTCTATTTTGTGGCCATTGAATAAATATTTATTAATTTTGCACTGGCTGGTTTTTGGTTTTGTTTTTGTGTGTGTGTGTGACAATCATTTTTTTCCTGGTCAGCCTCCAGACATTTTCCCAAGCAAAGCTCTTATACCCAGCGGAGGAGTCCTGGACCTTGGGGCCAAACTGATCATCTGGATAATGACCCAGCTCAGGATCTCCCAAAGTGAGAAGCCTAGTAAAACTCTCTATGGTTTACGCCACAGAGAGTTTGTGGGGATTCCCAGTCATTTCACTGAACTCCAATCTCAACTGAAAAAAACTGTGGATATTCTAAGTCTTGAGCAATCATTTAACAACTCAAGAAATTCTTACCAATTAAACTAAAATTCTGGAAATGAATGAACTTTTTTTTTTTTTTTTGCAGTACTGGGGTTTGAACTCAAGGCTTCGTGCTTACTTACTTAAGGCACTCTACTGAGTGAGCTACACTCCTAGCCATAAACAAACCTTGACTCTTGAGAGAAATTTACTCACACCAACACTAAAAAGCCTTCAATAATAAAAGCCTTTGGGGATGCCATTCTTCTGTTTGTGAAATCAGGTTTCATAAATCCAATTTGCTTCATACAAACGAAGACTCATTTTCTAACAAGAAGCTGATTCAGATTACGTATCTAGGAAGTGTTTCCATCACTCCACAAATGTAAGTTATGTATGCTCTACCAAGATTACTTCTTTAAAGATACTCAGTCAGGAACTGTTAAGTGGAATGATTCCCCCATCCCCAAAAGACTGGGTCTTATCCAAGTGTATCAACTCAAAAATAACCACATTTACCATGTGTTTACACTTATCAAATTCCCTCTTTTAGCTACCAGCAAATCTGAAGTAATAAAGAACAACTTGAAAATTTACTTCTAGACTATTTCCTTTAGCAACATCACTGAAACAGTGTGGTTTGTTTCTGATCTCTGTTTTCTTTGTCTTTTTTTAAGTCACTGGGTATATACTGAATGTATACTGGCAACATATAGCATGAGATGGAATTCCAACTCTGCCATTTTTAAGTTATGAGAATTTGGAGAAGTTATTACGCCTCCATTCATCATCTATAAATTGGTACTAATACTAAGTAGGATTATCTCAGGATTAGTAATTGCAAAGCTTTGTGTGACCAATCAATAAATATTAGCTTTGAGTATTACTCTACTCTAATTTTCTATTTATGGTACTACCACACCTGGAATCTGGATTACCTACTGAGTTACCTCCTGACCTCCTTGTGTGTTTCAATCTTGTCTATTTTAAACGCTGTCATCTTCCCAGAGCTGAGGGATCCTTTCAGAATAGAAAAGTCCCTTCAGATCAAAGTCCCTTCCTACGCAGGGACAGAAAAAAATCAATCGGAAAGTTAGTTCTCCAGCTGTCTTTAGCGCAAACCTGAAACTCCTTGCTATGTACCTGGCCTGGCTCCTGCTCACCGTCCTGCCTGTTTCCACCTCTCTTCCCCATTCCAAGTCGCAGCCACAAGGGTCACTCTTCTACACACGGCCTTTGCTGTGCTCCTTCTGCCTGGAATGCTGTCGGGTGCCAGGACACCCCAAAAACTACCTCTTCAACCAGATCACACTCCTACCTTTTCACAAATCACATTCCTTCTGTTCAAAGTGCTTAGCTCAATAAATTGCAGAACCTAAAGGACAACTGTAGTAATTACAATAATTGTAACCATCACCCTAATATCTGCTTTGCCTATGCGGTTTTAAGTTTTGGGAGACAGAGCTGCCAATTTTGCTCATCTTGTTCCCCACAGCCCAGTTCAGTGGGGACCCAGAGGAGGAGGGCAGTAAATAGTACATTAATAAATAAAATGAATGTATTTAGTGAGGCTGGTTGTTAAATGGTTCCCAAACACGTGGAGTCGCTTTTCTTTTTTCTTTTCATGTAGCTACATACACTGGTTGACGGATTTTTGTCAGTTGGGCGTCGGTTTCTGGGTCACTTTTCCTGTACTAGGGCTCGGGCCCCTCCACTCGGGAGAGAGGACGTGGGTCTGACCCGAGGTGACTAGACACCCGCCCGCAGGGCGGCGGGCGCGGGCGGAAGTGCGAGCGCGGGCGGAAGTGCGGGCGCGGGCGTGGGCGGAAGCGGCGTCGCGGCGTCGCGGTGACGCGAGGCTGAGGTGGGTGCCGGGGCCCTGCGCTGCGGTGGGTGCCTGCGGCTCGGGGTTGGGGACCCGCGCTGGCAGGAGAATGATGCCCGTGCTGTGCTGTACACTGCCAATTCCGACTGTCGTTAGAGGGAATTTAATTAAATCGGGAGCTATAAATCCATGAACCGCTGGGGGGAGATTACAAGTGTGTGCGTGTGTGTTGCGGGGGGCGGGGGAGGAGGGGGTGAGAGGGCGCTCGGAAGGGAATGAATGACGGGAGGGACACCTCAAGTTCATGCTTCTTCCAGTGATTCACAGATGCCCCGGTCCCGGGTTTAATTGAATTCTGTGAAGTGGCAATATAAACACACTTGGCAGCCTGCCGGGATGACTGCCTTTTTAAATAAATATTTTGGAGCTGCCATGTTGACCTTTAATTGGGGTGAAAAGGTTGGAAAGGTGCGGGAGGGACCGTTGTGAGTGCGGGGCTCCCTGGACCTGGCTGGCTGGACCCCCACCTCTGCTTTATTGGGCAGAAGCAGCCCTCTGGGCAATGCACGGTGAGAGAGTAATTCAGAAACTGTACAGTTCCAGACGAATTCTTAGCCTTGTCAGCCACCCCTGACAAGAATCAGCTCAGGCAATTTTTTAATAAGTCCAAGGGTAGAAAAGTCCCCATTAAATTGTCACTAACATGAATAGGCATGAGATTGTTTTTAAGGATTTCTTTAACAAGGAATTTTTTGCCTGAGTGGTCTTTATCCCTGTTTCTTACTAGATAGTGTTTATATAGTACTTCATGTTTTAGTGTCTCTTAAAAAAAATCCACAGTATGGTCTAGCATGATCCAAGAATTCTGTTCCTGAAGCGTAGAGATGGTGTCTAGGATGTGGTATCCCAGCACTTCTAGTACATTTTCCACCTAAGCTGGACTTCTGTAAGTATACATTGCCACTGTGTCTCTGTGTCCACGGCACTGACCAAATTGAGGTGGCTATTAAAAGCCACAGTTTTCTTATTTAGTAATATTTTGTGGGATAGCTTATAAAAATACAATATTTGGAACTGTATACATTGAGGTGAATTGTAGGTAAATAACATAAATTTAAAGCACATGAGAAAGGAAGTGTATCCTTGTAACAGTGGGATAAGGCAGAACTAATCATGGTTCTGTGTGAAATGTAACAGCCTAATAACCTGTCCTGCTCTTCTGAGGAATTGCCTGGAACCAGAAAGGCCCAGTTTTGAAAAATTAAGATTTGTAGGATGTTTTAGATGGGCTGCACACGTCCTTTCTTCCCTGCTCACTGTAGTGCAATAGAAGGCACCTGTCAAGGTAGGATCAATATTTTTGTCTCCTTCACCAGAGAAATGTGTGTCTATGCAGATGGATTATAGGCAGAAAAAGTAATAGAAATGAGGATTTTACAACCTGAAAATTTATTAGACTTTTTTATTTTGTTCCTGTTGCCTGGCTATAATGTACTGTTAAGTACCCAGAAGCACTGTGGAGAGATGCCTTCAAAATAACTTTGTTTATTTTAATTAAGGTTTTTGCATTTTGTAACTTGTATATACTCTGATTGGGTGAGATATTCAGTTATTCTAATGCTATGGTTTGAAGTTTCAAACATAGTAAGACCTTGAGGTAATCTGGTTTAAGTAGTAAGGCTTTTTTTTTTCTGTTCCTTATTTTAAATCTAATATTTGTACTGCTTTATTCAAAGAGTGTACACCAGAGAAAGCCAAAAGCCAACTGGAGTAGTCCCTGAATGAGATGTTAATCTTGTTTGCAATTATTTGAAGGGGAGAAACCATTTGGATTAGGTATGTGTGGCTACACAGGTAGCAAGGACTGAGTGAGCTTCTGCCATCCTCCCCCTTACATTCATCTAGGGACAAAATCATTTGTGAAATGAAAACTTGGGGCTTAGTTAATATAAATACGTGATTCCACATCTCTAACTCCCCATCCCACTACAAGCACAGGGATCAGGAGGCGTAAAGGCATTACTTTTTTATTCCATTTCTTACCTAAGAATTAACTTTAAGAGATGGAGCCAAGATTCAATGTCTATGATTTTTAGAAAGTATTCATCTCTAAGGATTTTAGAACATTTCACTAGAGTTTTAGTCCTACTTCTATTGCTGTAGGAAAATACTTTAGGCTGGATAACTATGAGGAGGCTTATTTAACTCACAATTCTGATAACTGCAGGATCATAACATTATGACACTGGAGTCCTGCCAAGGATCTCTGGCTTTGTCACATCATGGTGGAGAAACAGAAAGAGAACTGGCCATGCACAGAAGGGACTAAAATGTGGGGTGACCTCACTTTATAACACCCACTCTTGAAAAAAATTATTTTACTCAGAGAGACCAGCATTAATCCCTTCTGAAGGTAGTAATCACCCCCACCCCTAATTGTTCCCCCACCTCAACACTGTCACATTGGGGACCAAGCTTCCAACACATGAATCTTTGGGGAATACACTCAAAGCATATCCAACTCATAGCAATCAGTAATCTCTATTTTATTGCCATAGCCTTCATTACTGCGGTACTACCTTACCAGTCTTTCCTCTGCCCAAGGTGTGTGTTCCTTAATGGCAGGGACAGTATTTTACTCACTTGTATATTTCTAGTGCCAAGAACACTGTAAATACTCAGTACATGCTATATAGAAAGGGAAAGGCAGTGTCCCTGAAGGGAGTGTGAAAACATAACTAGGGATGCAGTAAGACTGAGAAAAGAATATAAAACATCACCTTTCAAGGGTTACTAGATGCAGTTATAAGTAATGCTTTGATTAATAGCTTGGATCAGGGAAGGGCATATTTGAGAATCCATATATGGTCACTAGACTGCCTTCCAAAGAGATCCTGTGTGATCATTTATAGGGCCTTTGTTGCATTGATTGAATGCAATCAATCCACACTCCTTCCAGGTCTGCCATGTTGAACTCCTCACCCAAATACCTGTTCAGCAAATATTGAAAGTGTCCATGAAGGTATACTAAATTACTAGCTTACTTAGGGTGCCAGTGTCCTTTCTCATGGAGGGAGGACCTATCTATGTCTAGCCACTATTTTAAGCTTGGTTGCTCAAATAATATTGAAGAAAATCCATGTTTGTTTTTTCTGCTTTACTAACAACATTCCAATGAAGTTCAAAGTTGACAGTATTTGTGTTGTAACAGGACAGTCAGGCTTCCTTCTGTTGTCAGTGGAATTTCAGCAGAAACCAGAATGCTATAACTATAAACAAATGAACTTCCTCTTATTGTTTGAGTATTTTTTTCATATTATTAATGAAATAATAGGGAAATGGCTTTTAGTTTAGTCAGGAGGGAAGGACATGACATTGAATAATTTGACTTTTTTATTTCTTAATACATAAAGTCCTTCTAGGTGGCCAAGAAAAAGGATACTAATATTTAATAGAAACTCAGTCAGCTGAGGCAATTTGGGACATATGCCTGGGGAAAAAGAGATCTGAATTCAGCTGTTTCTACAGGTTCAAAAAAATAAAATTAATATGAATCTTCTTAGAGATCAGAACCTTGTTTTATGGTAAAAGAATTTTTCCTTCTGAAACTTAGTCTTTCCTTTTTCACTCCGACCTTAAAATAAGCCTTAAACAAAACATGGTGTGTTATTTGATACAGTCTGAGGATTAGTCTGTAAAACTTATTGAGATTTTGTTTTGGAAGAAAGGGGTTGAACTAGAGATACCTTCTTGTGCTGAAATTCTGCATTAGTCTCATTGGATATAACCATATGCTGTTGTTCAAGGAGAAAATATATAGAATGAACAAAAAATGCAATGTGAAAGACTTAAACATTAGTTTCCTTATTCAAAGTCACTTTTCTCGTTTCAAAATATTAAAATATTCCATCAATGACAGCTATTAAAGAACATAATAGGACTCAGAAGATTGTAGCACATAACTGAGGGTCATCAGGGCCTGACCTCAGAGTGGATGGCTCTTAACATTCAAATTGAGCACTGTACTTCTTCAGGCTTATGTCTTGATATCACAAGTCCAGTGAAATGTTGGATTTGCAACTCAAATGTTCAAAGCCATTTGCTATAAAATGACTGGAAATTAATGAAACTTTCAGGTCTTTCAGGTCTTGTGTGATCATGAGACTAACTTCACTTCTTTGGCAAGGTGATTTGGAAATGGTAGAAATTACTAATTGAAGACATTGCCTGGGTGGACAAATTTTGAATTGCAAACTGTTTTTGGAAATGAGCTTGTGTGCTTTTAAAATAGCAAGGAAACTGGTATTACTTAGTCTAATTGCAATTAAACTAAGATGTTTTAATGAAATTTTCTTCTTTCTGGGTCAATATTAAATATCAGAGATACCTTCAAAGGGAATAGGTCACGTTGGCTACGACCGATAATGTGGAAAGGAATCTGTGTAATTCCTTTTGCACTTTGTTCCCATTCCTTGAACTGGATGATTTTGCCTTCATCTTAATGCTGTCTTTAAGGAATGAAGGAATTTTCAGATTGGTTTTTAAACTCTATTAAGCCCTCACGTATGATATAACTCAACCACATTGTTCAGGTTTTCTTGGGTTTTGGGAACAGCTTTGCAGTTATTATGTCATAATTGAACTGAACATTGTTGCACACTGAATTTGGAATATACTGCTCTGGCTTTAGGCCAGTTGCTGAGTCAGTATCTTTGGGGTTGAGGATGGAGAGGAGTACAGTGTGTGTAGACCCCTTTGTGTTAACAGGAATTAGTCCAGAATTCCCTTTGGACTCCTGGGTATTAGAGGGAGTGTATTGTGAGAGTACATTCCTGTTCTTGATTAGCATCATCATCTTATTTTTCCCAGCTGAATGTTTTCCTGAAAACCTTTCCCTGACATTGTCATGCGCACCAACCCCATTACTGAGTAGACTCCACTGAAGCAATGATCTGGAAAGAGTGACTGTTAAGGTCTAAGGATTCTAAAACAAACTCTTGCTTGCACAGAAGATTCCTTTCTCCTTCCTCTTCACATTTGTCAGCTTGCTGTAGGCCAAGGCAAAAACTGCAGTGCTTCTGGATAGAGAAAAGAATGCCAAGGTGAAGAGGATCTGTCATTAAAAATAATCTTTTAAATGCTCCCAATAATAAGAGAGAACAATGCATTATTCTTCCTTGTAGAAAATTTCTTTCTCAAATACTTACGCAATTTTTAAGATGAGTGTCTGGCCATTCTAGTATCACCTCCCCCATTTTCCAACTCAGTCCTTTCTGACACCAAGGCTTCCCAGTTATGATTAAAGAGTAAGAGAGAAGAATTGGCATTGAGCAAGTGCATTTACTCTTCTACCTGGATCTGTAGATGAATTCTGGTCCTTTTTAAAGGGCTGAGTATTTTAGGTTCTTTGCTCAGGGCCTTATGCAGTACTGGGCTACTTCCACATCATTTGTTCAACATGGAATTTTCACTTTTCAGATCAGAAAGACTTTGGGGGCTCAACACTTGTGTATGAACATGATCTTTCTGGGTCTCTGGAAAATGAGAGAGAGACAACAGATACAATTTCTGTTTTATAATTAACAAAACTAAGGCTCAAATAGACAAGGATGTGCCCAGTCTCAAAACTAGTTAGTGGCAGTTACCTTTTTCTTTGGGATGTATACTTATGTAATCCTTGCCTAAAAAAAATCCATTCAGAAAATTCAGACATGCAGAATTCCAACTCAAACTCCACATGAAAACTAACTTTAAGTTCTAAATGAAGAATTATACCATTTATGCTTAATTCCTCTGACTGATAAATTAGTGGCAGCTGTGTTCATTTAAATTATTTTAACCTCTCTAAATAGTTTATTCAGAATTTCTTGGAACAATATTTGTCTTTAGAAATTATCAATAAGGGTTGGCTTTGTGTCTCAGTGGTAGAGTGCTTGCCTAGCATGCGCAGAGCACTGGGTTTAATCCCCAGCCCGGGATGGGGAGGGGGGAAAAAAGATTCTCAATAAAATCCAACTTTACCATTACTTAAGCAGCTTCTGTTTGACATACAAGGATTGAGGATATCATTGATAAAATAGTAATGACTCTGAAATTACTGTTACTCTGAATTACTAAAGATTTAAGCCTTCCAGGGGAGGCCTTCCAGTAAAGGCGCATTCCCATCAATAAAATCATCATCATTGTTTTTGTTATTATTGATATTATTGTTCTGTAACCAATAGTTAAGCTTTTGTTCTCCACTCTGCTTTATGACTTATACAGAGATTTTACATTTATTACACTTTTTATGATACTCAGTCAACTTTTGTCTTCACTCTTCCCCTACCTGCTGACTCTATACTTAATCTTTTTAGTTACCATATTATATTAGGCAAGAATCAGTCAAGCTAGTTCATTTTAGGTGTAGACCTTGGTTAGAAGAATTAATTCTTTGGCACAACATCAGTCTCTCTCTTCTGGTTTGTATAGGCTAGTTTATTGTCCCTATTAAGGCAAGCCCTAGCCTTCAGCATTGTTTAACAATGGCCCATTCCTTCATTCTGGAAATACTTTTTCCCATTGACTTCTATGATGATGCATTTTCTGGTTTCCCTTCTACCACCCCAACTGCTCTTTCTTCCTCCTTTGCTGACTCCCCTCTACTTAGCCTTTAAAGGTTGAATTGCCTCAGAGATCTGGGCTGGGCCCTCTTCTTTTTCTGTGCTATTTATATGATCTCATCTAGTTCCACAACTGCAAATATCATTTTTAAGCCAATGGAGATTCAAGTTTTTATCTTCAGCTCTGGCTTCTCTCCTTGAGTATCAAACCTGTTTATGTTACTGTCTGCTTGAGGTCCATCATGTCCCTAACTGAGCTCTTAACCTACAACCTTGGCCCTCAATCTGTTCCTGCCTCAGTTTTCCTCATTTTGAGCCAAGAGGCTCAAGACCAAAGCTGGATTGTCCTTACTGCCATCTTCAATTCTTCACGTCCATTGGCAAGTCCTGTTGACTGTGTTTGTATTCTAGTCCATGTCACCATTCCTTTCTCACTAAGACTATTGCAGTTACCTCTGAAGTAGATCTGCTTCCATGCCTCCCCAGTAATCATTCTTCACAGTCAGCTAAAGTGATCTTTTAAAGATGTATATGAGATCCCAGAACTTCCCTCCTCTAAATCTAATTGTACTTAGAATAAAATTTCAATCCTTTAATATAACCCAAAAAGCCTACATGATCTGACCCATCTGAACATTTTAGCCCCGTTTGCTGCTTATTTCCACACTTTCTCTTGTTCTCTGTGCTTCAGCCATACTATTATTTCTGTTTCTTCCCAAAAGTCAAATTCATCCTTGCCTTAGAGCCTTTGCATTTATTGTTTCCTTTGCCTGAAATGCTCCTCTTTCAGAACCTTGCACCTTCTTATCCTTTAGTCTCAGTTCAAGCAAAACCTTGTGTAAAGAGTACCTCATATCAAGAACCTCCTTTAGTCACTATCACGTTTTACTCTCTTTCCTGTATGTATCACTATCTGATATGGTCTGATGCTCCTCAATAGAATGGGAACCGCATGAGGGCAAGATGACTTCCTATCTTTTTCACTGCTGTACCATAGCACCTATAATAGCATTTTGATACACAGACAATATTAGATAATTGTTGAATGAATGAAAAAGAATGCCTTTCATCCCATACCTAGATTGTCAAACTGACCTCCCTCCTCTATTCTTTCCTCTGCAGTCCCTTCTGCATGCTGCCATCAGATTAATCTTCTGAAACACTACATTATCACAATACTTGTTCAGAAACATTCAATGGTTCCCAAGACATGAGAAATCACACATTGCTTAACCTCCATTATTTCATCCTAGTCCACCTTCCAAAATTACTTTCCTGTGTTCTTCATCTCTTTACTCCATTCAGAGTTTCCCCCATCAAATAGCCATGACATTGTTCCTCAGCACCTTTGTGCCTAACCCCATATTTGGAATGCTTCCTCTTTTGTCTGTATATCCAAAGGCTAAATAATTCAAGATCCTTCTCTTGTGAAACCACCTTCTTTCTCAACCACCCTCTCAAAGTGTTTGAAGTCACTTTTTGTGCCCCTACTGTTAAACCTCCTATCTATCTAATTTACCTGTGTAGGTATGTATGTCTTCTGACCAGATTTTTTAGCTCTCATGGGTGAGATCATCTCTTTCAACCTTTCCCTTCATGCCATAGACCAAATGAGTGAATAATATCATTGCTTTATTAATACTGTGAGGCCTGACATAATTTTTATTTTCAGTTAACGATTTATCACCCTGCTCCTGAATTCACTAAAGTACACCTAGAATTCTTGTTGCTTATATTTAGTGTGTGACATTGATTACTTCATGTGAGAGCCTTACTTGGAAAGAAAGAAATAGAATAAATATCAAGCCAGATAAAAGAAAAATTTTAATGGCTTAATTTTACTGAGAACTTGGGGTAAAGGTGGTATACAGTTATTAAGTGGTAGATCTGTAAATGCCATATACTTTTAATAAAATTGTAATCTTATTGAATTGAATATTCAGACAGCTAAGGAACTTTTTTCACAAAGCTCTTGCTCTCGAATGCGTGTGAATGCAAATGAATGTAGCATCCATTGAGTCCAAACAGTAAAGACATCTAGATACTTGGAAATCCCACGATCATGATAATAATTTGAATAGAAATTAAAGGGCTTTTGTCTGTGGGCACTCATGTGACCAATAAGTCCTTTCTGGACACTGATTCTGTACTGGCTTCTCTAGTCCTTTGTGTGGAGAACCTGTTGTCACGGAAATCTGTAGGGAGGGAGTGTGGGATAGGAGATACTTGCCCCTTGGGACTAGGGCATGATGTAGGCCTACTCATAGTTTAATGTTTTGTGTGGAAGTAAATCAGCAGTTCCAACTGCATAGTCAGAACGCAGCTCAGCAGGATGCCATGTACAACAGGCCCACAGTTGGCTGGTTAGCTCAGGATCTTTGTTGCAATCTCTTGTCTGAGTTGGCACCACTTCTTAGCTGTTTCCCAGGGCACGTACCCTGACTGATGGGACTGAAGCACTCACTAGAGAAGCACCTGAAATCCCACCCACACCAATGAATTAGCCCCTCCCCCATTCCATTTCTGTTCTATAGCCTCATTCCACCCCCACTTAGCCAGTTAGAATTAACACCTCAAAGTACCTGTTCAATTTTCAATTTTGATATTGTCCCTATAGGGTGTTTTTTTATGTTACTGTTAGCTCCACAAGGACCCTTCTCTCTCTCTTGTCCTTGCATCCAAGATTCCAGGCTCCCACTCGTTGAGAAGGGAGTGGGATTCAGGCACAGCTGACTGACCAAATTCACAGGGGGAACACTGGGGAGTCATTATTTGTCCCTATTTTTCTGGATTAGGTAGGGTCCAGTGACCCAGAGGAGTCCCCTAAGAGCAACCTCACCTCATTACATAAACTTTCAATAAAGTAATGCAGTTTGTTCCCAGAGGAGTGTGTTTGTGTGTGTGTGTGTGTGTGTGTGTGTGTGTGTGTGTGTGTGTTTCTATTCATTTGTGTAAAAATAGGAACATTATTACTTAGATGGTAATGAATGTGAAATGGAGCACTTAACTTCTCACATGCACAAATGACTAAGTAGAAGCCCTGAGCTGTCTTTATGGAATATGAGCTTAGCAAGAGCTATGATAATAGTATTTGGTTAATGTCAGCTCAGCATTAAATTTACATTATGGTCTTGTGAAGAAGCGCTAACATCTGTTAATAACCAAGGCGGTACCTGGGCTTACATAGACTTTGATTTTGCACATGAACTAACACTGTAGCTTACTGATGAAGGATCATGTGAGCTTGGAGCTTTGGTGTGCCAAAGGACTCTTTTATAAGAATAAAATTCTGGTCAGTGAAGGTCAGTTTCTCTGCTCAAGCAAGAGCAATGTTGTTTCCTCCTAATCAGATGCATATGGTGTTAGAAAACCTAGGAGCCTCACAATAATGATGGGCAGCTATAGCCTGGGCGGCTCCTCATGCAAGAAGTGAATAGTCCTTAATAAAGGCTAAAACAACCCTGGTGTCTTCCTCTACTGTAATCAGCTACTTTAATGCTATACCCTTCAGCGCTTTTCAGGGAAAATGCTGTAAAGTTAAGTTATCTTCCCTGTCTTTTTCAAAGAGGACTGAATTGGACCAATCAGTCCTCCCCCCCAATGTTGTATTTAAGTCTACCATAAAGACCACTGAAGTCAGCCTCAGTTTTGTAGAAAGGCTAGCAGTCTCTTTCGCTTTTAGGGGATCCATGTCTCTCTGAGTGCACTGGACTTGAAACAGCAGGGGTTACCATCTTTATTGTTAGGCTTTGGAATTTGTTTTAAGCACATTCTAAATCTAGTCTTAGCCTTTTGGTTTTTTTTTTATTCTGTGACAGAGGTGACCCAGTTGTGCTTCTTTGATATTATGAACACAGCTCTTTGTGCTCATATCACAGAGACATGTAACAAGATACAAAGGATAAAATTGTGTCTGTGTATATACTAAGGACACATATTTCATGACTAAATTCAACTATATAATCAAAAATTGTATTCCCACAGTTGTAAGCTAATAAGCAGAGACCACTTTCAGGATTTTTTTTATAGTGCTAAGATACTGCTCAAAAAATAATAGAACTAATGAAAATGTCACATTGACAGAGTAGCCTTACTTTAAGAAGGCATGATTTGGTGAATGTTACATTGACAGTGATGGTGTTGGGGTTTATAGAGTTAGTAAGATGTACAAAGAAGAATATACAGAGTTCCCATTGGATTATATCATTTTTCATTTTGTTTTTTCTAGTAATAAGTGGACTCTAGGAATTAATTTCAGTTTTAGTATTTGTGTAGGAGAGGGATAGGGAGCAGTTTTTTATATTAGACTTTAAAATTTATAATAAATACTTTCAAAGAAGCAAGTTAATTGAACAATATGGAAACATGCATTTATCTAGGGCATTTAGAAAATATGCAGGTTGTAAAATTTCATAACATTTATACCTTTCTCAGTAAACCAATGTGCCACATTTGAGTAATTTAAAATGTATGAAAAAAGTAGAAATGGAAAATAGTAGTGGAAAAGAATGTGTTGTAAACAGAAAGATTGTAGTATCAGTGAAGACTTTACTTAGCTCTCAGGGTTGGTTGAGCAAATATTCTAGCAAATCTGGAATGAATAGCAACTCTGTTTACTATGACAGGTTTTATTTGTCTTAGGCGCAACCAAGACTACATGCTGTGTTTTCTCATGGAGGAAATACCGAAGCAGATTTCCATTGTGAATGTAATTTTTTTTTTAAACCTAATACTTCAGTCTCAACTCAGGTAGGCAGAAGCAATAAGTTTTCCTTTCCTTACCAGCCAGATAACAATAAATCTTTTACCCACCAAAAGTGTGTAGCTGCATTGCAGTTGACCATCCTGGTTTCAGTCTTAGGTCACTGCCTTAGACAGCCTGAAGCGTCCCATTTTCAAGGGTTCTATTTCTGACCTTAATAAAGCTGATTTCTTATTTTCTTCTTTGATATCACATCCTTCTTTGATACCATATCCTATGAGAGTATGAGCCTTTCCAAATCCATTGATGCAGAAATTTTTCTACCTATATACCAGCCTTATTGTGAGACATTCAGTTTTCCCCTTTCACTTATGTCCTGTGTAGACAAAGCTGTGTTTAGAAGCTATATCTCTATCCACATCTACCTATGGTGTTGATTCTGCTAAATTTACAGAAAATGTAGATGCCAAGGCTTAGATGAGAGTAACAGAATTTTGTTGAATTGTTTGCATCCATTTCCCACTCTGTATAGCAAATCCTTGTGGAATTCTCATCACATTCCTTTTCTGTGCATTATCAGGATCATTTAGTTAGCAGAGAGACTGGGTAGAAGTGGAAGAGTGGGGTCTTAAGAATAAAGGAAAGATCATTGTTTTTATGGATCAGTATCTGATCTTTTTGCCCTGTGGCCTTTATTGTAGCTTGATACAGATTGGTGGTTTTCTCTAAAGTCATACTATTCTGTTTGAATTGAGTTTAAGGCTAATCTTACACAGAGGAATCTAATTGCCAGTGAAGATTATCACTTAATTAATATAGTCATGTTCTGTGGAGCAGAGCAGGTGAAGATGTGAGATGGTGACAGTGAAGAATTTAGAACTAACTGTAGCGCTCCAGCCCAGAGTCTTGTGAACACCCTGAGGATCACTAACCTTTATGAGACAGGCTTAAACAGAGACTGCTCTATACACTGAGTGATGGAACAGGAGTATAGGTGAGGTTACAGAAGGAAGGAAAAGCTCATTCCAGTACTTTTAACATTCAAATAAATATTTAGGCATTATTATATGCCAGATGAATTGTGAGTACTTAAGAGATAAAGGGGTAAAAAGAATTACCTAGTCTTACAGAACTTAAATTGGGACATAAGTAATTTTAAGTAGTAAAGAGCAAAGAAAAACGTATAGGATCTGAGGATGGAGAATTGTGGGCTGGCCAGTATTGGTAAGGTGGCTATGAATGCCTCTTCAAGGAAGTGACATATGAGCCCCAGGGCTAATGAGGAGAAGCCTCTTAAGTGGTTTTCATGCAAAGGGAAAGCAAGTGCAGAATCCTGATGAAGAAATGACCTCTGGTTACTCAAGGACTAGAGGAAAATTTTTGCAACTACAATTTGCCAAGGTAAGGGAGGGGAAAGTGGTGGGTGAAGTTGAAGAGATAGAGCTGAAGTAAAGTTAAGAAATGATGATCATCCCAGGAATAAGTTCATCTTGGGAATGTTACGAAATGAAAAAGCCAACAGTGCACATGTGTTTTAAAAGTGAAATTATAATATTTGTAGCTTTAAAGATGAAGCTGGAAGCTCAGTAGAATAGCTAGGAATAATAGGGTATCATGTCAAGCAAAGTAGCAGGATGAGGGAGCTTCAAAGCCTAGTGTTTGACATGCTGCTATTACGATTATTGGAATCTTTCCAGTAAAAACACTAGTACATTTGTGTGTGAAGTTTTTGAAAATCATGGAAATCTCCTTTTAAAGTACTTCTTAAGGAACTGAACAGAGATTTTTATTTTCTAACAAGTCAACTAAGCCCAATTCTCCTCTCTAGTTTCTCTAACTACAGCTTTGTGTTTTCCCCATGTCATCAGGGAGGAGCACAGACTTCATAAGAGATGGCCTTCTCCATCAGCTGGTGACTTGTACTGTTTACTTATTACTTCCTTTTCTGTGGCAGGGCTCAATATTTTTGGATGTTTGCCAATAAGATAAGCTATCACTGTGACTAAAAACCATCTCAGGGTACCTCCACTTTTAGGAGAATCATCAGAACACTGGCAAAATCTGCAGGTAAAATTTAATTTTGTTTTCAAATTAACAAAGCCATGTAGTTTGTGTACAGAAACCAAGTGATTAGGCACACAGCTAATCCATAATGGATTTTTTCCATTCTAAATTCTGTGTTGTTTGGAATACATTGAATATTGGAGCATTACGGAAAGTTGCCAAACATCTGGGCCGCTTTGACACTCTTGGATTCCAAGGCATAATTCTGAAGCCTTCAAATTCATTATTAACTTGTAATTTACTGTTTGTATTGTAAAGAGCAAAGTCTACTATGGGTAAGTTTATAAGTTACCTGTCTATTTTTCTTTTGGCAGAATTAAAATGTTCTGGTTTCAAGGAAATAGCATGCAACTTGCCAAATCCTCCTTTAGACACTCCTTGCGAAATCTCTCTGCCTCTAAGACTAGACTGCCTGTGCTAACCTTATTCACAAAGGTACGGACTGGAAAAGTAAAATTACTACTTTAAAAAAATAAAGTCTTGCTAGGTATAGTGGTACCCATCTGTAATCCCAGCTGCTTGGGAGGTAGACATGGAGAGGATTGTGAGAATGATGGAAGGGGTGAATTCAACTACGATGTATTTGATAGATACGTTGTAAGAACTTTTGTAAATGCCACAATGTACCCCCAGCTCAACAACAACAAAAAAAAGTTAGTGAGACCCCACCTCATCAAACAAGCTGGGCATGGCAGCATGTGTCTGTGAATCAAGCTAGATGAGAGGCATAGGTAGGAGGATCACAGACTCACCCTGGGCAAAAACCATGAGGCCCTCTCTGAAAAACAACTAAAACAAAAGAGGGCTGGGGACTTGGCTTGAGCCCCAGGAAGCGCACTTGCCTAGCAAGCACAAGGCCGTCAATTCAAACTCCAAAAAAAGATATATATTGAAATTGTTATGTGAAGAAAGTTGTACATTTATGAAAAGGGGACAGACTGGGTAGAGGAAAGGCAATGAAATAAACTCTTTTTAGACCTGCTCTTCAATTTCTCTAACAGCACAGAAGCAGTAAATTTTTCCAGACACCTCATTATCTTCAAGTTTTCAGAGAGTAAATTAATATATCTAATGGTCACCTGACCCCTCCATTGAAAAGAATATAGATCGCAATGTCATGTTTAAAAATATGCCATTTAGAAATAAGTCAGTTCTTATTTTTGTTCTATAAAACCTCCATGAACACAATTAGCTGGTCCCCATGAGCTCTGATCACAGTATTTTTGTCAACCAGTCTGTTTAAAATGCCTTATTTAATATACATTGTTGATTCATCAACACTGTACTTGTGGTCAACAGTACTATAACTCCTGACTAAATGAAGTTTATCTAGCATACATATTTTCTCCATAAGAATTAGAACCTAGCGCCACTGGCTCACGCCTGTAATCCTAGCTTCTCAGGAGACAGAGATCTGGAGGATTGCTGTATGAAGCCAGCCCGGGCAAATAGTTTGAGAGACCCTATCTCAAAAAAACCCTTCACAAAAATAGGGCTGGTGGAGTGGCTCAAGGTGAAGGCCCTGAGTTCAAGCCCCAGTACTAAAAAAAAAAAAAAGAAAGAAAGAAATGCTTAGGATTGCTAGGCAGTATTTAAAAATCACCAACAAAAAGCACAAAAGCAAAAATGGTTACCAATAAAGGAACACCCATGGCGCTATCCAGAAGGACACTAACCTATATGTACAGTATGGGAGCTGAAACAAGAAGGCAAGCCATTTCCTTGTTGGACCTTAGTTTAGAATGAATGCTTCTAGCAGCTGAAGTTTTTTTTATTACTGTCTGCATGTGTGTGTCTATGAATGACCACAAAAGTGCTTCATGTACTGATTTTGGAGTTACAAATATGTTTTAGCAAGTAAGTAAACTCACAAAACATGGAATCCATGAATAATAAGGATTGATTGTACTTGTTTTCTTATCCCAAACACTACTTTTCAACTATAAAGCAACTTTAAAAATACTTAAGAGCTTTCCCATCCTGAAATTTATAAAATAAACATTAGTGATTTCTTTTTTGCTAGTTTATAATACAAACATTAGTGATTTCTTTTTGCTACTTATAGTTTATAATCAAAAAGGAAAGTACAGAGCAATAGAAGTTATTTTTGTGAATAATGCTGCAGTTCAAACAAAAGGTCTCTTTTTGATAGATTTTTCAGATTTCAGGCACTTTAGCAATTTGAAAAGATTTGAGTTATCTAATAAAATTTACGTTGTTTTTTAAAATGACTTGTTGAGAATATTTAATCTAACATACTTTTTATATCCGTGAATATATATCTCACTGTTGGAAATTACAGAACCAAAAGTATCTCATTATATGAGAGTCTGTGATAGAAAATTTATATGAGAATGAGCCAGAAAAATAAAATAGTCCTTTAAGGCCATTTGTTTTCACTTGGCCTACTATTCTGCACTATCTTTTAGTTTGGGTAGCAGATGAGGTAGCCAAAAACATTTATTTAAAGCACACACACACACATACACACACCAAGAAAACCCCACCTTTCCATTCAGCTTAAAATGTGTACTGAGCCACATGAAGTTAAGATATTATTCTCCCCCCTTCAGTAATTCACAATCCACTGAAAGAATACTTAAGTATTGTATTATTTCCATTCTGGTCTAAATAATAGAAAGTAGTTCCCAGAGTGACTTAAACAAAAAAGAGATTTTACAGGTTTTAGGAATAAATTGATACAGGAACTAAGCAGGTTACCAGTCTTGTCAGCTTTATTTCTTCTGGGTTAAATCCATCCTCACTCTAGCTCTTGTCATGGATGACAGCAGCAATCTCAAGTCCAAAAATCTCACTTCTTAGACATTATAGAAATTCCAGCATGTCTCCCAGAGCCAGTCATAGGAAGAGGGATAGGATGTCCTTATTGCTTGAGCCTAGGTCAAGTATTCCATCTTTATTGCTCAGAGGTGAAATAGTCACATCCTGAAAGTAGTTCCTGTGGAGCTAAATTACAGCATTCTTACTATAAGAAAGGGGAGTGGGTGATGGATAGCCAACTTAATAAATGTACCTTACAATTCAAGGATGGAGTAAATGACAAGTACTTTAAGGATAATCCAAGGAAAGGATATTTGAACCATCCATTCCGTAAGGTCTTATCCTGTCTTGGTTCCTTATACTTTTTAAAGTGTGATGAACCTCTTCATAAAAATACTTACACATATATGCATGTAAATTAAACATCCCTAGTTTAACAAAACAAAACATCTGGGTCTAAAATCTAAAAACTTTTAATAAAAAAAGCTAAATTTTAGTATATGTGGTACTTCTGCAATTTAGCATCTTCTTGTTTTGCTTTTACTTTTAAGATCCTATGTTGACTTTTTGATACCTTTTCAGAAAATGTCAGCATGATTGTTTTACAGAATCACAAACTATGCATAATCTGTTTTATTGTAATGCTATTAACAACTTGATGGGCCTAATTCTCTGACTTAGGAAATTAGGGCCAAAAAGGCCTCAAAAATACGTCAGTCCTCCTTGTTTCAAAATACCTTTGAGTTAAGCTGGGAGGAAGGGCTTCTCTTACATAATAGCTCATCTCTTTCTGATATGTTAAAAAGCAGGTTTTATATAAGCATCTGTAATGTTGAATCTATTTTGAGCTCATGTAAGAGAACCTATAGCTAGTTCTTTTTCTAAGACTCAATGGCTGAGAATCTTTAAAATCTGTCAGTCTATATTCTCAGCAAACTTCTTCACAAGATAGTTTAAGATAGCAAACAACAATAGGTATCCATTAGTCCAGGATACCTGTTGCTGACACTTATAATAAAAAAACAGGCGAACATTATGAATTGGTACAATCATCATCTGAAGTGAATAAAGATTTTTTTTCCCCTTTTTAAAGGTAGGACAATCACTATGTTACTCTACACTGACAGACTTATTTCTGTGGAGTAATTAGGAAAAACAGTTTGGTGAGGTTTAGTGCCTCCCAATTAGAACAGACTTTAAGCCATCCTGGTTGTGTCGGCTGCCAAGGTGCTGCTGAATTAGGAATTAAAAACCCTTAGATATATCAGTAAAAAATATTAAGCATCTAAATTTGTTAGCCACACACACATGCATATGTGTGTATTATATATGTATGTGTCACACACATACAGACACACACACACACATGAGAAAAATCAAAGCAATCCAAAAGTACTGGGAGCCCATCTATCATTAAACACTAGCTATTTAGAAGATTCTGTGGTAATGTTTTGCTTTGGAAATAAAGCAGTGTAATTAACCTGGTAGAAAACTATCCTTTAAGATAAATATAATATGCTTCTTATTCTTTTGTTAGGCAAAATACCATTCTTTGGGTTTAACAGCTTTATTTTTTTTTCCTTCCTGTAGGATCCATGCCCCCTTTGTGATGAAGCCAAGGAAGTACTTGAGCCTTATAAAAACAGGGTAATACAGTACATTGTGGCTCTTATGTATATGGGATGGATATCATATATAGTATGAAGTATCAGCCTGGATCCTTTCTTTAGGAAAAGAGATTAAATAATTTTTCATTTAGATTTTCATTCTGTTCTTCAGAGAATGTGTAGTGCTGATTTCCATAAAACTCATTACCCCTAAGTGTTTTCCTTTGAACTACTGATTTTTTTTACTCTGACTTATATATGATTCAAAGTTAACTAGCAGGTGCAGTATTGTTGCTTTCTTTAAACTTTTGTCCCCTTTCCTTTCATCTTATTTTGTAACTTCCATGGAAGTATTTTCATGTAGCAAACCATCACACCTTTGTCATTTACAATCACAACACTTCTGTCCTGATTCTCAGACAACTTCCCAGCTGGGACATGTTTTATTTCACTAGGAACTGAGTAGAGCCCTGCTGCTGAGTGTAGCAGGTGTAATAGAAAAGTGCCAAGATCAGGAGGTAGGGGATGCAGCCTAATGAAACCAGCCAAGTTTAGAAAATGAGGGTTATTGGATCACTGTGGACCTAAATCAAACAAAAGACAGCAAAACCTCTCAGCCTTAGAAACAGTCTGGGGTCAGGGGGAGTCAGTAGATCACTACAGTTGTGGCATCATTCCATGGTCTCTAACACCAAACTTTAGCCTGCCTGTGTTTCAGTTTATTTTACAGGAGGTGGACATCACACTTCCAGAAAACTCTGCTTGGTATGAAAGGTATAAATTTGACATTCCTGTGTTTCATTTGAATGGCCAGTTTCTGATGATGCATCGAGTAAACACCTCAAAACTTGAAAAACAGCTCCTGAAACTTGCGCAAGATTCTAGAGACTGACCAGTTGCCTCCATGATTTTCTACCCTCTGTCACAAGGCATCTTCCTGAGATAATGACTTCATATTCCTTTTGTCACTTTCACAGAAACCTAAGGATGTTCTGAACTTAGTGGTGACACAGAAGTGTTGCCATTCCTCTTCTGATTAATGGAAGAACCCATGTGGGAACTCTTTACTTATGGGCATTTTATAAAATAAGAGGAGTGTATTGGCAGAGAGGGGGATGATGGAAGGTGGGAGAGATGCATTTGTTGGATTCATTTTTCCTTTTTTATTAATGTGTAAACACTTCACATGCACTGGACAGTGTCATTTATAGGAAGAAGGCTTGCATTCCTCTGCTGCCCTGAAGGGCTTAACTTTTTAATGAAAGAATAAATGCTTTTCTACTCAGTAGATAAAGTGAAATGTGAATTGTAATATCTGCACAGTCAATAAAGGGATGTTTTAATGAATATATCTGCATGAAGCCTATTTCAGTGCAATTTAATAATACCTGTTTAAAATTAGAGTTCATTTTTGTTGGGTAGAAGAGAATAATTATCCTAGCCAAAGAAGCTTCATTTCAGAAAGACAAAAGAAAGACTTAAACCCCAAATTGTATTTAAGAATCTCAACATGCTTAACATAGTCAGTAAATTGATTTGCAGTATTGAAGACTGCCTTTGATAGTGATTCAGTTATCATCAATTAAGTCAATTCAACTTATAAGACAATAATTTTATCAAGTCTTAATATCTTGGGAGAAATTCACTTCTAATCATTATTGAACAGGTATGTCACCTAAATACCAAATGTTCTTCACCATTTTATACATAGTAGTAAAAATGTAGTTTTGTACCATTGATTATGCTTAGATTCAACCAATGTTGGAAAGGATTCACTTAAAAACAAAAATTGTGTTTTCTCACACCAACAACAAATGTTGGCTAGGACCCCATACACTGCTGGTGGGAATGTAAGCTAGTACAACCACTTGGAAAAACAATATGGAGGCTTCTTAAAAAACTAAACATAGATCTGCCATATGATCCAGCCATCCCACTCCTAGGGATATATCCAAAGGAACGCAACTCAGGTTACTCCAGAGGCACCTGCATACCCGTGTTTATTGCAGCACTATTCACAATTAGCCAAGTTATGGAAACAGCCAAGATGCTACTGATGAATGGATTAAGAAATTTGGTATTTATACACAATGGAATTTTACTCAGCCACAAAGAGAATGAAATTTTGTCATTTGCAAGTAAATGGATGGAACTGGAGAACATTATCTTAAGCGAAGTTAGCCAGGCTCAGAAGGCCAAAAATCGTATATTCTCCCTCTTATGTGGATTATAGACCTAAAACAAATGCAGCAATATTATTGGACATGGGTCACACACTAAGGGGAGAATGTGTACAGAAGGAATAGGGAAAGGGAGGGAAACCTAAAACTTAAAAGTGTTTGATGTGCCCATTATAGAGGAGTGAGTAAAGTAATCTTAAACTGACAGAGGCCACTATGGGAAAGTGACCAGGAAGTAATGAAGAGGTCTGGTAGAGATGAACTAATTTGGGTTGTAATACACATGTGCATGGAAGCAATGCTAGGAATCTCTCTCTATAGCTATCTTTATCTCAAGCTAGCAAAAATGCTGTGTCTTTCTTATTATCGCTTATGTTTTCTCTTCAACAAAATTGGAAAAAAGGGCAGAACAGGTTCTGCCTGGAAGCGGATGGGGTGGGGGTAGGAAGCAGAGGGCAGGGGGTGAGATGGCCCAAACAGTGTATACACATATGAATAAATGTATAAGCAGTTTTTAAAACTTTTTAAAAATTGTGTTTTCCTCTAAAATTACATCACTATAATACCATCTATAATGAAATTCTTTTACGAACTATTTGGATATAATGAGCCACTAGATTTTAATTTGATAAGGATGATTTGGTCTTAGAGACTATAGCATATGAGAACTAGCCAACCTTAGACATTGTCGCCATTTTATACAGGAGGAGTATAAAGTCTAAAATTTAGAGAATATCAGGGACTGAGCCCAAGGTCACCCAGCCAGTCAGCATGGGCCAAATCTTGACCCAGCCCCTAGTTTCCAGTACTGCTTGAACTTACTGTGTTAAATTCAGCATCTTCACCCATTCTGGATCCACCACAAATTTCCAATCTAAACTCTCCAAATTGGCAATAGAAAAAAATTTACAATTGAATAGCAGTGTAGAAAACTTAATATTTCAGGAATACATTTTATTTGATACTATAAATATTCATTGAGCCCTGGTAGGCAGAATTCTGGAATGACCTTAGTGACCATCACCCTTGTTTAATTTTCTCCCCTTTGAGTGTGAGTAGAAATATCTCAGCTGAGATTATGTTACATTATATGGCAGAAGGCAGATTATCATAGAAGGACCTGATCTAATTAGGTGAGCCATTTCAAAGCAGAAACTTCTATATAGATGATTTCAGAGTGATATGCTCCAGCTCGCCTGGAAGCTAGCAAACATCCATATTGTGAACCACCTAGTGGGGCGGCAAGGCAAGAAATTTTGTTGTTCTGGAGACAACAGCCAATAGGAAAATGGGGATATCAGTCCTACAGCTGCCAGGAAGTGAATTTTAAAAGAGTACCCTGAGCCCCGGATGAGAATTGCTGCCCTGGCCAACATCTTAATTCAGCTTAATGAGATTCCAGTCAGAGAATCCAGCCACACGATCCATAGACTTCTGCTCCATAGAAACTCAAGATAAAAAAGTATGATAATTACACAGCAATAGAGAGCCGATATAAGTCCTTACGCCACTGAAGCACAATGATAGGCTGTAGGAGTACAAAAATAAAGAAGGCACAGCCCTTGTCTTAGAAATACCCATTGTCTCTTGGGGAGCAGTGAGAGCAAGTTAATAAAGCACAACAGAGTGCGGTGGAGACTGGAACTGAGATATGTGGGAGATGGTACAGCATTCAGACAGGGAAATAACAAGGCTTCACAGAACATTAGACTGTAGGTCTCCATGGTTAGACAGAAGCAGTGGAGGGGTTTGGGAGAGGAGAGTATTATGTCCTGACAGAACGTATGTACACCATGAAGGTGTTGAAGAGTGTGACACAGTCTGGAAAGGGCAAATAGTTGGGGGGTGTGGGGGAGGGGGATGAGGCTACACATTGTGAAGGCCTTAGCTAAAATGCTTTGTCCCTAGCAGCAGTGGCCTTGCTTGCTTCCGGCCTTCATCCACACCTCAGCTCTCTTGGCTCCTGATTCGTCAGTGTATCTGATCTCTCCATCCCTCTACCTCTGGCAGTCCTTCCCATCCTCCAGCCCACTGAGCTCCACAGTCCCCTCTAGTGGTTCTGCAGGACATTTACCCCCTCAGTACAACCAGTGGTGCCTTAGACAAGATCCTCCACTGGGTGCCCTGTGTTCCTTCCAGCCTCCTCCAGGCAGGGCGAGAGTTATGTGGCACCTAGGTCCTAGGGGCTACCAGTTGGAAAAGTTCCAAGAGTTTGTTTCATTTTCTGTTATGGAAAAAGGGAGACGATCCATTCAAAAAGCAGGACTGGCCAAAAATCCTGCAGGCTTATTTTCTGGAGCACAGCTCTCCTCAGTGTAACACTATGGTTATGGTATATGGAAAGTGCAGAGACTAAAGGTAAAATAGTATTTCATTCAACAATAAAGTTCCAACATTAGAATTTTTTTTCAAACAAAAATTCTATGCTATACTTACAGGATGTTCCAATTAAAGTATTGGCTAAGGCATCAAGAAACAATAGTTGCTATATTCCGGGAACTATTTGGTCACATCAAGGAGTGTTGGGGATTGGGGAGAAGATATTGAATTGAAAGTTTTCAATTTTGTGGAGGCAGGGGCAGGATTGTGCAAAGCAGGTGCTCTACCATTAAGCCACACCTCCAGTCCATTTTGTTCTGGTTATTTTGGAGATGGGGTCTAGCAACCTATTTGCTCAAACTCACCTTGAACCACTATACTCCAGATCTTAGCCTCCTAAGTAACTAGGGAGCCACCAGCAGCCAGCTGGTTTTTAATTTTTTTTAAGAAAAAATTAGTTCTCACAAAAGTGAGATTGGTAATCACTGATTATCAAGAGAGAGGGACATAAGTGGAATTCATCAGGAAGCTGTATGTCCCTTGGGTAGGATGAACACAATGGTCTAACTCTGTCCTGGGCAATCACATGAGAGATGGGTAGCAAGCATCTTTGCTGCCTTGAAGGCAGCTGCTAGCTATAGTTCCATGTTTGTCCAGGGGAAAAGAGAAAGAGAGAAAGAGAGAGAGAGACCTTCCTGTTCCTCAGCTTTGTACCTGCATATGGCTTCTCAGTAGGGAGACAGGTGAGACTTAACTTTAAACCACCAAGTCCTAAATTTTAATTATGGTATGGGATCAGATGCACTAAACATGATTAAAAGTGACTGTGGGACCTTCCATTGCCTGAGAATGCTGAAAAGTGTCCTGACACTGCTAGTTTTGTTTTTCTTTTTTTTTTTCTTTATTCATATGTGCATACATTGTTTGGGCCATTTTCCCCCCTTACCCCTTGCCCCCTCCCTCTCCCCCTCACCCCCCCCCCCCTTGCTTTCAGGCAGAATCTAATTTTGTGGAAGAGAAAGTATAAGCAATAATAAGAAAGACAAACTGGTTTTGCTAGTTGAGATAAGGATAGCAATACAGAGAGATTCCTAGCACAAATTGCTTCCATGCACAAATGTGTTACATCCCAAGTTGATTCATCTCTAACTGATCTTTTCACTAGTTCCTGATTCCCTTCTCATATTGACCTCTGTCGCTTTAAGGTTTCTGTACTAGTTCCTCTACAGTGGGGACATCAAACACTATCATGTTTCGGGTTTGTTAGCTATCCCCATACCACCCATGTGTGCTCTCCCCTTTAACAGAATAAGAAATTCCTTCACAGAATACATTTTACAGGGATAATGGGAAACCTTAAATGAAGATGCTTTGAAGGTATCCCAGTTGATTGCATATGCCTAATGTTTTTTACTTACAAATCTTCAATAAATTTACTCATTTCTTATTTAAGAGAGGAGTGACCATGAGACTAAGACTCCTGGAGATTTTTAGCAATTCCTCTGGTCCCAATAACTAGTAAAGTGAAATGCAGATATCTAGAAACATGGCATCTAAAAGGTCGTTTTGTTGTCCCACTGTTGACAAAGATCAGAAAATGTTATGTCACTTACTATAGTCTTTTTCATGTGATATTTGTAGCAGCAAGTACTTTCCTTTATTACACTATGATTACATGTATCAATTTATTCAGTTTGTTCTTATATACAGATTAAGTTGGACACCAAAATCTCATTATCTACCCACAAAAGAAACAAAGAACCTTTGTTATTTTTTTACCTCCTTAAGCCAATACCTTAAGAAGGACTAGAATGAACACTGAATTTGGGACTTCCTATTGCTGCCCTTATGAGTAGTCACACTGCCTTTCTTCCAGATGTTCCATAATGTTATAAGAGTTTGCTAAAACACCTAACTCTGGCCCATTTATTTCAAGAAACAGGGATGACTCAGACTTGGGTTTTTGGTTTTGTTTTGTTTTAATAATACGACAATCTCGTAGACACTGACAATAGAAGTCACATTATGAAAAGACTTTAGGAAGTACAGCTAAAGAACCATTGGCAGTGAGGCAATACCCTTCTCACAGTTCCCTGGCTTCTTTCTTTCTCTGTTTTCTCCTGGTTCGCCAGCTGCATTGCTTATCCACAGCATCTGCTTTCTCAAAACTGCAGTCTGCTCATGCCCGTAACTCCTGGGCTTCTGTTCAGCAATACAATGCTCTGAAGCTTCAGTCCAGCTTCTCTCAGCTTCTGAAATACCAAAAGGGAAATTCTACTCAGCTTGTATTTTACAACCAGCCACCCAAGTTATAAACTAGTTGACTAAGTCTATGAAAGAAGCAACCTTTGTGACAGATGCCAACCTCTGGCCCAATTGGCTATGGGGACCAAGATCATGTGGTATGTAAATCAGTCACTGCCATCAGAGACTGGAAGCAGGACAGGCAATGACCAGTACCTCTGGTTCATGTCCAAAAAATTTAAAGGATGTGGCATTATAACATATTCAAGAGAAATCCAGAAGAACAGTGTGGTACGTTCATTTTTATCCTACTCCATGGAAGTAAAGAGGACTTGAAGACAGAAATTAGAAAGATATATATTTTTTTTTCTTTTATTCATATCTGCATACAATGTTTGGGTTATTTCTCCCCCCTAAAAAAAATATATCAAAAGTATTTAAGACTGAGGTTGGCAGAAGCTCATGGCTGGCTGGATGGTTGGAGAGGACTGTGATGGAAGTTTTAGAAATAGAAAACGAGGTGTAGAATGGCTCACAGTCTTCTTGCTTTGCTATTGGGTAAAACCTGGTACTTATTCCCTAAGACATAATATAAGAGGAGGAGAAAAATAGTTTTGGGTTGTGTTTGGATGGGAAGGTGAAAACAGTAAACTTGGCCATGCTTTTGGTATATTCAGGTAAAGATTAAATCAGAAGACAAAAAGAGTTGTGGGCTTGAGGTACATATCTGAGGTATGGTTGGAATGCTATACACTTGACATGTTAAGAAAAAGCAGGGAATACTAAGCCCTGAGGAATACTTTTCTGAAGCCCAGTGAAGGAAAATGATAATGAGAGGTGACAACTGGAAGTGGGAGAAGCTCATCTAATCTCTATTATACGATGACTTTGGTGATTTGATAGCACCAGGCACTATTCTAAGCAACAAACAACAGCAACAAACAAGGATTACATTCTAGAAGGAGGGACAGACAATAAAGATAACATGTCAATTGAAAAATAAAGATATCTTGAAAGCCAGAGGAGGAGCTTTTCCTAGAGTTAATGATAGCCTCAAATATCAAGAGAGATAGGACTGAAAAGAAGACTTAATAGTTGAAACTAGGAAATCAGTGCTGCCATAGGCTAAATAATAGTTCCCCAAGGTATTTAAATCCTAATCCCTGGAACCTGTGAATGTTACTTATCTTCAAAAGGAACTTTGCAGATACAAGGATCTTGAGATGAAGAAATTATCCTGGATTATCCAGATGGGTCCTAAATATAATCACAGGAGGGAAACAGATAATACAAAAAAGGGGTCATGAGCTTAGAAATGCTAATGCCTCTAGAAGCTAGAAATGGCAAAACAAAACAGATTTTCCCATACAGCCTCCAGAAAGAACTAGTCCTGCATAGACCTCACTGAAGTCCTGTGAAAGTTATTTCTGACTTGTAGCCTAAAGAACTATAAAGAATAAATGTGTATTACTTTAAGCTACCGTGATTGTGGTTATTTGTTTCAGCAGCAATAGGAAATGGATACAAATGTTGACTTTATTGAGAACAGTT
Source organism: Castor canadensis (assembly GCF_047511655.1). NCBI lineage: Eukaryota > Metazoa > Chordata > Mammalia > Rodentia > Castoridae > Castor > Castor canadensis. Next base: position 64,722,831 of record NC_133391.1, on the reverse strand, counting down.
TTGGTGGGGAGAGGAAGAAGAGCAAGACAGAAAGGAATAGCATAAAGATGATAAGTAAATGGTTCAGAGCATCTCCCATCTCTCAGGAAGTTTATATATATATATATATATATATATCTCACTTGACCCTCTTAGAAGAATCATCCAGAGAAGAGCTAAAGAATTAATTAGCTTGGCAGTTTGGGGCAGTACCAGGATGAGCTAGCTAGAACCTTCAGGCTGTCTTAGAAAAGTTAAGTCCCTGGGCAGCAGAGTTCAAAAGGTGATCCTCCAGGGTGACTCTGACACTGAAGAGTAAATCATGGCAACCCTTCGTGGTCCACAGGTATATGTAAAAAGCATATTTGATTCACTTACACAGAGACCAGGATACTTTATACTGTGACCCTAAATCTTATGCCTGCCACAGATCTGATCTCTCTCCATAGACACAGAAATGCATGTTGACTGTGGACGTAAAGCAAAAGGAGAATGAATTTTGATCAATCCAGTTTAGGTACTGATGTTTTTGGATTTTATTACCCCTCTTAGGTTCAAAAAAGATGACTACCAATGCTAAACTTCTGAATTCCAAAGCACAGAAGGGTATAAGCCATCAAGAAAGGGAGAAAATAAGCAAAAGATGGAGAATAGCAGCACAGAGGAGTATTTGGAGCAGTTCCGGTCCATAGATTAGAAGTGATAAGAAGAAATCTAGCTGTAGGCCTGTGATGTGAATCAAGAGCATCCCTTCTTCATGTTGACATGTTTTAATTTTCTGTCCTTAGAAATAGTGTATGCTACCTATCAATAGGAACTCTTCTTAATGATTGGGGAAAACCAAGAAGTTGAGATAATACAAACTAAAGGCCAGTTGAGCTTGTGACCATGTTGTGCTACTCACAATGCAACAACATAACGTGAGTCCACTCAGGAACCCTGGCAGCCTCAGCTGTGAAACTTCCTTATTCAAGACAACTTATTCCTTGACCACTTACAGTGAGGCACTAGTGTATGTTCTTTGTTACAAATTTAATGCTAAGAAGAAAAAGTGGGCATTGATTCATAATCTGGGTAATGGAGGTATTGGAAGTTGGGGAAGAACTACCAGATGAGTTAAGTTTTAGAATTTAACTCCACTTCACCCTATATTTTCTTTGTAAAATTATTCTCAAAATAAGGCCAGTCTCACTTTTAAGGTCGAAGGAGATTAAGATGTGGAAACTGCAGTTTGCAGAATTTATTCCCATTGTGATTGCTGGTGTCTAGAATCAGTCTTTTGTTCTACACAACATCCCTTGTCTTGCAAACTAGCAAGATCCCTGACTTTGGCAAGGATCCTGCTCTGTGAAGCATTTTCAAGTTACAGGTTTTAGCAATGTCAGGTTTCTCTAAGCTAGTAATAAAGAAAAGGTGGAGAGCAAAGGATGCCACTGAGTTCTCAGCTAACAGTACAAGACAACCTCAGCTGGCAGGTGCAAGCTGGCACCTGTCCAGGGTGATCACAGCGTTCGAGTTAGTCTTTTAAATCTCCTTGCCTTGTGAACTAAACAGAACTTTCTCAAAAGAAGAAATTCAAATGGTCAGAAAACACATGAAAAAATGCTCACCATCTCTAGCAATAAAGGAAATGCAAATTAAAACCACACTAAGATTCCACCTCACCCCTGTTAGAATAGCCATCATCAGCAACACCACCAACAACAGGTGTTGGCGAGGATGCGGGGAAAAAGGAACCCTCTTACACTGTTGGTGGGAATGTAGACTAGTACAACCACTCTGGAAAAAAATTTGGAGGCTACTTAAAAAGCTGGACATCGATCTACCATTTGATCCAGCAATACCACTCTTGGGGATATACCCAAAAGACTGTTACTCCAGAGGCACCTGCACATCCATGTTTATTGCGGCACTATTCACAATAGCCAAGTTATGGAAACAGCCAAGATGCCCCAGCACTGACAAATGGATTAAGAAAATGTGGTATCTATACACAATGGAATTTTATGCAGCCATGAAGAAGAACGAAATGTTATCATTCGCTGGTAAATGGATGGAATTGGAGAACATCATTCTGAGTGAGGTTAGCCTGGCCCAAAAGACCAAAAATCGTATGTTCTCCCTCATATGTGGACATTAGATCAAGGGCAAACACAACAAGGGGATTGGACTATGAGCACATGATAAAAGCGAGAGCACACAAGGGAGGGGTGATGATAGGTAAGACACCTAAAAAACTAGCTAGCATTTGTTGCCCTTAACGCAGAGAAACTAAAGCAGATACCTTAAAAGCAACTGAGGCCAATAGGAAAAGGGGACCAGGTACTAGAGAAAAGGTTAGATCAAAAAGAATTAACCTAGAAGGTAACACACACTCACAGGAAATCAATGTGAGTCAATGCCCTGTATAGCTATCCTTATCTCAACCAGCAAAAACCCTTGTTCCTTCCTATTATTGCTTATACTCTCTCTACAACAAAATTAGAGATAAGGGCAAAATAGTTTCTGCTGGGTATTGAGGGGGGGGGAGCGGGAGGGAGTGGAGTGGGTGGTAAGGGAGGGGGTGGGGGCAAGGGGGAGAAATGAACCAAGCCTTGTATGCACATATGAATAATAAAAGAAAAATGAAAAAAAAAATAAAAATAAAAATAAAAATAAAATAAATAAATAAATCTCCTTGCCTTACCAAGTAACTTTAATAGATAAAATTTAATTTACATATTTCCCTCTTCTTATACATGTATAAGTAAGTACATGTAAAATATTATATTTCTTGACATGTTTTATAATCTTATGCAAAGTGAGGCCAAAGAATACCTTCAAGAGAAGTAAAGGACGCTACTGTCATTCTAACTAAATTGTCCAGAGGAGGAAGGAAGAGTAGAACAGATGACTACAAATACTTAGGAAGAAACATCACTTTACCACTGGTGCAGAGCCTATAATTATGTGCAGTTCCCTACTTAGATTTTTTAGTAATGCTGAACATTGAAAAAAACTAAATTATGGGGAGGAGAAAAGAGAAAGGGGGAAATTTAAACAGTTAACATAAGATATTCATTTAAGTAGAGACATTGCCTCACCGTGAGGGGGCAGTTAAGGGTCTGATCCTGCTGGCATGCTGTTATCAAATCATCTTTTTAAAACCTTGGATTTGAAGTCCTTATAAATCTTTATTGTTGTTTTGAAATCAAGAATAGTTCTTTCTGTTCACAAACCATGATCTTTTTTCATTGATTTTTAATGCTTTATTTTTTTACATATCTGGAAAAGATAAATATTCAAACCTTAGAAATAAATCTCCCTTTTCCCCCTGCCAAATCCACAATACAATCCTTTTGTATCACTGACAGCACCATCAGATACGTGGACATGCCTTGCTTGATTAGAAGCATACTGTGGTTTTCAGCAGGAACAGGAATGTATTTAGAGACCCAGATTAAGACAAATTCAGGACACATTCTTACAGATTCTTTTTGATTCTCTTCTGCAAGTGTACTCTGAAGTCCCAGTCTGACAGTGGGAAAGCTTATTCATTGGCCAATGTCCCTCCAAGTCATGTGTCTCATAGAGGAACAAGAGGAGACCTTGAGGAAGTGGGCTGCGGCAAGGGACACAAAGACAGGAGACTAGATTAGTGCAGGAGCTGGGCTCTGTGATTCCTGGGGGCTTCTTCCACCCCTCCAACTGGAGATGAATTTACGTTGTGACAGGTACCAAAGAGTGAGGAAAGGGAGACATATCTGAAGAGGAATGTGTTAGTCAGCTTTCTGTTATTGTAACAAAATATTTTAGATAATAACCTTAAGAGAGAGAAGGCATATTTTGGTTTATAGTTTTGGGGGTTCCAACATATGATAAGTTGGCTCTGTTGCCTTTGGGCCCATGGCAAGGCTGTGTGTTATGGTGGAAAGTACATAGCAAAGGAAGCTTCTCAATTTATGGTGGCTAGAAAACAAAGACAAAGACAGAAAGGGGGCCGGGATCCCTGTTAGGAAAAACTCCACTCACAAAGAAAGCTCATGAGAAAAGTCTCACGTCTAAGAGCAAGGTTTAATGGCAAGCTCGAACTGCCAGGCTGGCCGGGGAAAGATGGCGCAGGGCTGACTCTGGGCTAGGCGTGGCTTTTATAGAAGAGGGAGCTTGAGGAAGTTAGTGCATGTGCGGGAGTCTCCGATCGTGGTGGTGTAAGCCGGCAATCAACAAGGTAAAGAAGTGAGGCCTGAGGATAAAGTGGCCGTGGATTCACAAAATGGCGACATTATTACTCTACCAATCCCAATATCCCCTCAAAAGGTAAACCCCCAATGATCTAACTTTTTCCCACTAAGTCCCACCTCTTAAAAGTTTCACCACCTCCCAGCTGGGCATGGTGGTTTATCCCTGTAATCCCAGCTACTTGGGAGGTGAACACCAGGAGGACTGCAGTTTGAGACCAGCCCAGTTAAAAAAGTTAGCAAAATCCCCATCTCAACAAGCAAGCCAGGCATTGAGGCATCATCTGCTATCCCAGCTACATGGGAGGCATAGATAGGAAAATTGTGGTACCAGCCTGGCCCAGGAAAAAGTTAAGACCCCATTTAAAACTAACCTAAAAGCAAAAAGGGCTGGAAGCATGCCTCAAGTGGTAGAGTGCTTGTCTAGCGAGTACAAGGCCCTGAGTTCAAACCCCAGTACTGCCAAAAACCAAAACCAAACAATTTTAACACCTCCCAATAGTACCATGGACTAAAGACCAAGACTTACTTCATTGACTTTTGGGAGGCATTCCAGACTCAAACTATAGCAAAGAGCAAACCACAGAACTACTCAGAGGCATCAGAAATGAAGTATGAGATTCAACCACAGCAGTCTCATGTACGAGGAATTTCACTGCTTACCTGTGAAGCCCCTGTTTGAACCTGTGATGCACACCCTTTAGGGGTGGCTGATGGGATTCTCCCCACCTGAGATTTTGTAATTAGCTCTGCTAACAACTTTGATTGAACATGGCTTGTTGTAATCATTGTTCATTGACAGGCACAGATAAGCACATCTCAGTGAGTGGCATTCTAAATGGTATTCCTTGTCAGGGACACTGTTCTCAAATTCTGCTAGCAGCCAGCAGTGTCATTGCAATACATTCCAAAGCCCACAAAGGAAGCCTTGATAGATCCCCAGGCAGTATACCGCCATGCACTGGGAGAGACTATTTCTATTTTGACCTTGCCCAGTATTGGCTGCCTTTCCTTTGAATGGAAAACACAGGTGTGGTCTTGCACAGTTAAGAAAAAAGGCAATCTTTACTCTTGCATCCTTGAGACTCCACAATTTCAAATCTTCCCTATCAGAACACTTCTAAGGAAAAGTTATAATGTATGATACATGCAGCCTATGCCTTTTAGAGCCTGAAAGCAAAACAAAATGCTGCTTATGAACACCTGCCAGAGAGGACAGAGCCAAGAGTCAGTGTGGGCGTTGGATGGGAGGTGTTGCCCTGACAGTAAATCCCAGTTGCTCACACCAGAGGAAGTGTTTCTAGGAAGCTATTTGAGCAAGAGGCAAATACTTAAGTCATTCAGAATAGGCATAAATGACTGCCTCATCAACAAGGGAAGGTCTGCTTTTTGTCAAAGCTTCACAGAATGGTAGAATAGCATTTTTCTCATTGGCCCACCCTTGAGTCACAATAAGCATTCCTTTGTTAAGAAATTTAAGGGTCTCTGTAATCAAATTCTTCAACAAGGTGTTAAGGAACTACTACTATTTGGCTGAAGGCTATCAAAAACAATAGTTTTTTCGTTGTGATTCTAAATAATTTATCAAAAAGGACCAATTCCCTTATGAGATTTAAGATATTGTTGTATATGTTCTGTGCTTTCTCACCTGCTCTTCAATGTCAATATATTGTATGTTTCTACTTCTTAACTATTTTCTCAAGTCTGTCTCTATCTCAGTCCTCACTGCTGTCATCATCTCTCACCTGTACACTCCAATAGCCTTCCTTCTAAATGAGTTCCCTTACTTAACTGCTCTCCCACACCCCATCTTCTATCCACCTTTTGATCCTTCCAAGCTGAATCTGACCAACCCACTCACCAATGCTCATGGCTGTCCATTGCCAAAAAGGGAAAACATACTATGGAATTCAGTGTGGCAGTGAAAACCCTGCATGTAGTCCCCATCTAGTCCAATCTGACTTTATGTGAAAACAAGGCACTTTGTTCTTGGAACATGGCTCCCTCCCTCCACCCAGTGTACCTTACAAAAATTACCCTTTTTGACTCAGCTCAAATGCCATTTCCTTCAGGAGATTTTCACCACTTTATTCCAATCCAAACTAATCATTCCTTCCTGTAAGTTTGAATAGCTCGATCTATGTATCTGTCTATGTATTTTATTGAGTTTTTCTACACCATGTGATTCACCCATTTAAAGTATAAAATTTAATAGTTTTTAGTATAGTCACAACTAATTTTTAAACATTTTTATAACCCCCAAAAGAAACTCTGTACCTATTAGATGTCACTCCCCGTTTCCCCTCATCCTTCCCAAGCCTTAGACAACAACTAATCTATTTTCTATCTATAGATTTGCCTATCCAGGACATTTCACATAAATGGAGTCATACAATATGTGGTCCTTTGTTTCTGGCTTCTTTCACATAGCGTAATGTCTTCAAGTTCTATTCATGTTGTGGCATGTATGACTACTTTATTCTCTTTTATTATGTTTTTTTTTTTAAGTGCTAGGAATTGAGCCTTATGCGTGCTAGGCAAGCACTCTGCCATGTAACAATATCCCGAGCCCTATTTTATTATTGAATAATAGTTCATTGTATGGTTTCACCAGATTTTATATATTCATTTATTACTTCATGGACATTTAAGTTGTTTCCAATTCTTAGCAATTGTTAGTACTACCTATCTAATACTTTGATTATACTTTTGGATTACTATTTAATATGTGTGGCTTAGTATTCTAGGGTATTTGGTTGGTTGTTTGGTAGATGGTTGTTTTACCTGTAAGGTTTTTATTGACTGCAAACTTCTATGGGTAAGGATCACTCTGAAATTTCCACATAGCATGTATTCAAATATGTTTCACAGATGGATGAATGGGCAGTTGTTATATATTTTTACTATGTGGATTTTGATCCTTAGAATAACAATATTAAAGTAGAATAAATAATAACCCAAAACTGGACCAGTAAAGTTACCCAGTAAATTATCAATTTCAAAAGACGGGTAGTTCTTGAATAAACTTAAATCTCTGCACGATTTCCTGGGATCCACATATGGTTACTACAGTTGATTATTTCATGGATGTGCCTCCTTTGCTAATAATAATTCTGAACTGGAAGACACCAAACATTTTCTCCTGAATTGACTCCATGGGGTTTTGTGGTTGCTCTTGTTTTACCGCGGTTATTGTTAGAGTCTAGAGTACTGGTTCTTCATTTTGGCTGAGCATCAGGACCTCCCATGGAGCTTTTTCAAGGTACAAATGATCTAGGTTCTACCACCCAGATTATGATTCTGTAGGTCGAGTATGAGCTTATGTGCTTGCATATTCTAAACACTCTAGATATTTCTGGTGTATTGCAGGTTTGAAAATATTTCAAAAGTCAGCTTGAAGTTTTTAAAAAAAATACGAAACTAGCTGTATGGAGCATCTAGGTACACCTTACTCCTGAAGAGTACTTTACTCATCCTGGGATCATGCCTACTAATAGTACCTAAAGTTTATAAGCACTTTTTATTTGGAAAGAGCTTTGCAGCCATCTTTTATTAGCTAGGTTTGCAAGCTGGGTGACACTGTACAAATCATATAATCCTTTTGTGTCTTAAATTTCCTCATCTGTAAACTGTAGATAGTAATACTGACCCACCCTCCAGGGGTATTATGGAGACTAATGGGAGCCTATAAAGCACTCGGTAAATATAAAAATGTTACAGGCATACTTATTAGACAGGCATGAAGTCCTAGTCATAGACTTTTAAAATGAGACAAATACCAACATAAACACTTAAATAGGCCTTGCTACAACCTTTAGCATCTAATTTGAAAAATCTCTTCCCAACACCAAAGTATTTCCCAGTCATCACCAAGACTAATGAGCAGACACAACCTGCAGTCACAGGAAGCCTGGGTCAGTGAATAAGTACATAAACAGCCCTGAAGTACATTTGCTAGCCTCCTATTTATCATTTATAATGCAATTAGAGATTATGCCTATAAGTGCACTCATCTGAAAAATATTCTTAGAAAACATTCATGCATGTTCGCACAAGTCTTTCAGCTGACACTACTTACCCATTGTTGACATTAAGCCTGAAATTGTGTTCTATGTTACTGATGAGGTCTGCATGGCAACATTTAGCCTCTTTTCATTTCTCCTATGGGACTGAAATAATATGTGGTCAAAATGAGCCTTCACATCTATTCACACTGGGAAAGGGTGAGAATGCCTCCCCATTCTCACCATATATCCCTGACCCCCATATAAGGGTCAGGACTTAACTGGGGGAAGGATTTGTAAGGATGTTGACCCACACTTAAGGGCTCTTTTGCGCTATACTTTCAGCTTCCTGAAAAAGGAAAGCAGAAAACAAACTTGGTGTTTCCTTTTTTTCCATTTTGCTTTGAAAGGGTCACATAATTTAAAGGGCCAGGTTGATTTTACATATTCGTTCATTTACAATTAATTTATTTGACTATGAATGAGAATTAGTGCCCTGATTGCTCTCCTCCCCAGTTGATGTGAGGGATGAATCCTAAAGCCAGCAGGACCTTACTAGGTCACTTGACCTTGACCATGCTCTTTTTGGGTCCCTGAAGATTTAGGTTGTATGCCCCAGGATTTGCCAACAATTAAATTCTATTTAACAAATATTTTTTAGTCCCAATCTCTGTGGATGATACTGTGGTCCTTGCTGTGGAGGCTGCCAAGAGTTCCTTGAGATGCCTGCAGTGCTGCTGTAACCTTGGGCCCTTGAGTCAGGACAAGACTTTCCCCACAGACATTTCCAAGGTATGCACACTGACAGGCCAGTTTCCTGGGGACTCTTAGACTGGCCTCCAGCAGCTGGCAAGTTAAAATCCATTTTTACTTCTCACACATTTTTCTATCTGTGACAGTATTAGACCCTAATGAGAATTTAGAAGCTCCAGTGAAAAGAGCCTCTGTGGCATGAGCCTCGTTGGTTGGGGAAACTATATTTATGCAGTTATTGTTTTAAAAATAAGGTTATTTCCAGCATTTTTTACCTCAGTAATCTTTGAGAATCTCAGAATTGTTGCTAACATTTTAGGGGGACAAAAGGCCGTATAGACTTCATTCCAGTAGTTAGAAAAAATTATTGCTAATACATGCCTTTAAAGGGATTCACTTAAGTATCCTTAACACTTTCTTCCATCAATATGGGAAATCCCCAGAAGTGTGCATTGTGGACTTTTTCCTTGTAAAGAGATGCAAATGATTGTAATAAGTGATATCATTTCCTCTGAGTCTTTCAGAGTTCTGTATCTCAAGGTAAGAGTTCCTCTGCTCTGTAGATCTAGAAGCTAAGGCTTCATGAACTTATTTTATTGTCTTCCTCAATGAAACATAGGCTACCTGTGTCCCACTCCATTGTTCTCCTTGAAAATGGAAAAAAGGTCATGGTATTTTAAAGAAAGGACAGCAGTCAGACACAACTTGCTGGACTAATGCTTGTTTTCCACTTTTTGGTTTTTGGTGATACTGGGTTTGTACTCAGGGCCTCATGCTTGCTAGGCAGGTACTCTACCACTTGAGCCATGTCCCCAATCCTTCTTTTGTTTTTGTTATTTTTGCTTTTTAGATAGTGTCTTGTACTTTTTGCCCAGGATAGACCTCAATCTTCCATCCTCTTACCTAAGCCTCCTGAGTAGCTGGGATTACAGATATGCACCACCATTCCCAACTTGTTTTACTGAAGTGGGGTCTCGATAATCCTCCTGATCTTTGCCTCCTGAGTAGCTGGATTCTAGGTGTGAGCCACACACCAGCCCCATGTTTTCCACATCTTTTCAGGAAGAGCCTTAAGCTCTTAGGTAAAACTATCATCCTTACACATTAACTTTGTTTTCTCTCTTTTAACTTCCTAAAAACAAAACAAAACAAACAAACCTGGAGAAACATTCAACAATTATTCATGAGTCTCCTTGACTTGGGTCATAAAGTATAGTCTGGGCAGAGCCAGATGAGGAGAGGATTGAGACAGACAGACTTTGTGTATTGGATTTTGGCTTTCAAAATGCCCTATTTTGGTGGTTTCCCAATTGTCTCCATTCAGCAGGTCACCAGTGTCCCGTCATTTGTGGTAGAAATTTGCTCTAGAGACTTCTCACTGGTCATGGACAGGAATTCTCCAAAAAAAAAAATTCTTCCTCAAAACCAGATCAATAAGAAGTACCCTACTTAAAATGTTAAAATTTTTTGTTTTCATTTTTATGTTACCTAAGTAACTACTCACCTCTCAGAGGACCTCTTATTTTCTTTAGGAAGATTTAAATAAGCAATCTGTTTCCACTCTAAATATTTTTGGGTTAACAATACTATTCCTCTCACTTATATTTTAGTCTGGATGATTAAACAGTAAAAATTAGTAGTCTCTATCTTCTTTTTTTTGAGACAGGGTCTTGCTTTGTAGTCCAGGCTGGCCTTGAACTCTCCCTTTAATGCTGGCTATCTCGGGATCACAGTCATCCTACCTCTGCCTCCCAAGTGCTGGGATTACTAGTTTGCCCCACTACACCCAGTGGAAAAAGCGGTTTTTTTTTTTTTTTCTCTTTTCCTCAGTCTTTACATTTTATTTGACAAAAACTGTTTTCTGGAAAGAGGACACTCATACCACCATGATGAATCTTGGTATTATGAATAAATGTAAAATTATGATAAAATAAAACATGTTATTAGAAGAATGAAGTATAATTTACATGAGAAATAAACAGCATTACTTAGTATAACTATACTGATTCTCAACATAAAGGACAAATTTGTTAATCTGTAAACTTGTAACCATTCATAAGTATGATGGGATATATGTACATATCTTATCGCCAAATGAATATAACATTTGTTAATGAATAAGTTGGCTGAAAAAACTAAGAAATTCCTTATAAAAATGTACCATGACTTTTCTGAAGAAAATAAACATCAGAAAGTATAAACATTAAATCTACAGTTCAAATGTCATTTGAGCCAACAACAGTATGTGGAAAAAAAATAAAATGTAAGGAGCAGCCATGTGAGGTCAGTAGAAAAATCCCACTAATTCATAAAAGTCATTTCAATGGCCCACCAAATAAATGTATTTTTAACATATTTACAAATTACATTTCATAGAATATTATAAATAAATTTAAATTCATCCATGGATCTATCATGGTTCAAAATGAAAGGAGGAAAAAAAATAACTTAAGATGATAAAAAAAATGTATTCTTCTTATTAATCTCATATACTGTTAAATAAACCTTAGAAAATTGCCCATCTAAATGTCCATTTTCAGGAGTGAAAATTAGGGCCAGGCAGAGATCCAGGAGGATTGTGTTTTAGGACCAGTTACAGAAAAAATGCTAGAGACCTCATGTTAGTAAATAGTCTAGGCATGGTGGCATGAGAACATAATCCAAGCTACATGGAAGACCGACAGAAGAGGATCAAAGTCCGAGCTGGCTCTGGGTTTAAAGGCAGTACTCTATCCAAAAAGTGACTACAGCAAAGTGGGGGAAGGGCCCTGACTCGGGGGGAGCGTAAGCACACGGCCCTGAGTTCAAATCCCCATACTGCCAAAAGAAAAAAGTGAAAAAAGAGATCTCAATTATGTTTAAGCCACTGTCAAAAGCAACACATTTACAACATTTAGATTTCCTTCAGGTAATTTCTGGAGCAATGTATGTAAAGTAATGTGTGTCAAGCTCTTCAGAAGACTTTTCATTCATAGGATTCTACTACATTATGAGTAGAAAAAGCTATTTCTTGATAGACAAAGCTGCAAGCAGAGATACAGACCTCATAGGACCTTAAAATAGGTTAGGTTAGAGTGCTAAGGAAAAGAGATTAGGGATTGAATTTACCAATGAGAGAGACAGAAAGAGAGAGAGAGAGAGAGATTGATTGACTGACTGATTGATTTTGGCTTAAACTGAAATCAGAATATATTAGATACCCACAAAAGGGGCTTGGGTATAGCTCAGTGGTAGAGCACTTGCCTAGCATGTACCGGCACTGCCATAAAGCACCTCACAAAACTAATGTCATCAAAATGCAGATATCTGTTGTAATTGTAGGGTAGAAAAATAAGGGAAAATGCCATTTTTCTTTTTAACCTGGAGTGAGTTAAACATACAATGACCTACGTGTACAGGAATTAATTTTATTTCTCTCCTATGGACTTATTTCTGAGAAGACACTGAGCTAACGCAAGGGGCACATTATTAGATGGGTTTCCTGAATATCCTGAATACATACTCCAGAATCTACACCTGTTCTTTTATGAGGAAGTCTAGAGACCTGCTTTCAAATCCTGTATCTGCTGGCTACATAATCTCATGGGTAATTTTCAAACTCTAAGCATGCAGAGCTTAAGAGGTTCTTTTGTCTATTAAAAGAGGAGTAATAAGAACTATCCTTTTAGAATGATGTGAAGTTTAGAAAGGCCAATGTGAGGAAAAATTCTTGTAGACTAGTACATATTCACAGTCACTGTAGCACATATTAGAATAATGAATGAGTGAGAGAAGTCAGAGACAAGTCTACCCCCCATAGCCACACACTGAAATGCATATGTCAGAGTTGGGCATTTACTGACCTGAAAAACCTGCTCTTTCTAATCTTTCCCCATAACTCTCCATGATAGTCAGACATTCTCCAGTGTGTCTTGAATTTGCTCATCTTCCTGTCTTTCCCACCACCCACAGCCTCCATTTGCAAAATTCCAACCATCTCTTAAGGGCCTTGAATCCCACTATCTCTAGGAATCTTGGAAAACTCATCTTATCCTCCTCTAAACCTTTATCCTCGCTGTCCGGAGCACTCCAGATTGATAAACCACTTATTGCTCCAGCAGACTGCAAGCAGAGGACATGTAGACACTACCCATCGCTGTGTACTGCCACCACACAGACCTTGGTGCCTTGCCAAGAGTAGTGCTGAATAGACGGCTGATTGAATGAATGAGCGATTTCTCACCTTGTCCCTATTGTGCTTTTGGACAAAACACCTTGCCTCTCAGTCTCAGTTGCCTCAGCTATGAACAGAGGATAACAGCATGGATGTGCTCCCCAGGTGCGCTGTGAAGAATAAACCAATGACTGAAAAGCAATTTGAAAATGTAAAATGAAATGCTATATATAAATGTTACATAATCAAAATCATTTCCCTCTGTATTATGTTTTATTTGGCTTTATATCTTCAAATCCTTTGTGGGTTTCAGAATTTCACAGATGCAATACCATCCACATTAGCACCTAGATTCTCTTGGGTAATAAACAATTTTGTGTATTATAGCTCACGGCTACTTTTCTCTGGCACACTTACACGTGAATCTGTCATAATTTAGGATATTCATAATAACTAATGATACAATTCATTTCTAAAGGATAACCCATTTTTTTCGGTCTTTGGCTGGCCAGTCATTGTTCCAGTGTTGCCGCCTCGAGGGAGCTGGCCCACGTTAAGTCTGAAACCCAGATGATGAGCATGCTGTTCAGAGCCCAAATCTTTCAGAAGCTCACAATGAAATCTGGGAAATGATTTGGGGTTTGGAAGCACTATTTGTTTTCTATGGCCCTCTTTGTTTCAAACTCTGAACCCTCCCTTACTTTGTTGTGTTATTTGTACTACTAAGTACCCATTGCAACTTGACTTCCTAAGTATCAGGAAAGGTGTAGACTCTCTCTTTCCACATGAAAGCAAGGTAAGCTTAAAATATTTTCTTTCTTCATATATTCAAGAAAGAAGTTGCCAATGTAAAAATAAATTTTCCTAAATTATCTCCAGTTCCTATCAAAAGACTTTTGACTTTTAGTACATAGCAAAATATCATTTCTAGAATAGTCATTCAACTTAGAAACCCTGAGGAAGACAAGATGATAGTGACATCACAGGCTTATCATGAGAATCAAGTGAGTCATTAGATGTAAAAGGGTAAAAATAGAGCATGACATATAGTAAGTACTCAATAAATATTAGGGGCCAGTTGGGGTGGTACCTGTCTGTAATCCCAGCTACTCAGGAGACAGAAGAAGGAGGATTCCAGTCTGGCAAAAGCACAAAACCCATCCGAAAAACAAACTAAAAGAAAAGGTACTGAGGCATGGTTCAAGTGGTAAAATGCTTATCTAACAAGTGCTAGGTCTTGAGTTCAACTCCCAGACTGCCAATCAGTCAGTCAATAGGAGTTGTTATCTATAGAGTGCCTTCTATAAGCCTGGCCTTGTGCTAGTCTTGTTTGAGCTTCATACCAAGTTAATGAGACAAACCTAATCACCTCCATGCCCCCTTCATTTGGTTCAGGGAAGCTAATCTATTTGTTCAAGACCTCACAGTAGGAAGTAGAAAAATCCAAGCCTCTGCTTATAGGAGTCCCAAAACCTCATACTCTTCATACCTTGAGAACTTCCTCCTGTTTTTATTTCATTTATGATGGTTAATTTTGTCAACTTGACTGTGCCACAGAATGCCCTGATCAAATATATTTTATGTGTGTGTGAGGGAGTGGTTCTGGGTAAGATTAGCATTTGAATAGACTCATTAAGCAAACTGCCCTCCCCAATGTGAGTGGGCATCATCCAGTTTGTTGAGGGCCTGAATAGAGCAAAAAGGAAGGGAAGGAGGAAATCAACCTTTGGTTTCCTGCTTGCCTGCATGAGCTGGGTCACTCTTTGACTGAAATTTGCACCATCTGCTCACCTAGTTCTCAGGCCTTCAGACTCTTGCTAAAGTTAAGCCTCTGTTTTTCCTGGGTCTCCAGGTTGCAGATGGCAGACTGTGGGACCATTTAGCCTCCATAATCACGTGAGCCAATTCCTCATAATAACTCTTTCTGTACATACATATGTATATCCTATTGCTTCTGTTGCTCTGGAGAACTGCATTAATAGGATCCTTTTTTTTTTCCTCAAGCATATGATCCTCCCTTTCCAAATGGCTGTCTAATCCCTCAGGGCTACCCATTTTGTGATGAAGTTTTTAATCTAGGATTGTTTATTTAAAATATCTTCTATGGATTCCTGACCAGTTTGTCAGCTTTATATCAGGCCTTCATTTTCAAGATCCTTGTAGTCTCCCAGCAGGTTGTCCTTAGTGGTGTCAATTTTTAAAAAGTTCAATGTAGTTTTTCTTCTGGGAATGTATGATAAAATCCCAAGTTTTTACAGAACAAAAACTGTCCTTCCCTTTCCATTTCTGTTGGCACAATTCAACTTAGTTTGGACCTGTGGTAATGTAACTCTCAAATGGGGAAGCTGCTTTTGCATTCAGGTGTAATGAGATAACATTGTTTTGTGGGTTGTGTCACTCTCTCTGAAGATACTGGGCCAGTAAGACCTCTCCTAACAAAAATATCTTCTACTTGTTATATACAAACTTACACCATAACTTAGTTTGCCAAAAACACCTACATCATATTTTGTAGTCTATGGAGCAATTAACATTTCAAAATGCCTTATCATTAGTTATCTCTCTCATCTCTATGAAATTGGTCAGAAGTGTCACTGCAGTGTCATACATGGGAAACTAAGATATGGAAGGGTTAATGACTTGCCCAAGATCTCTGAATGAATCCATAGCAGAGTTAGTATTAGAATTTTACCTTCTGACAGAATTTAGAAATTTCTTTGTTAAGATGTTTCATGTAGTCCTCTCTAAATTATGAACAATTTTTCAAAGCAAATCTATGTTAAGAGAGCTGGTGGGAATAGAAGAAAAGGAAAAATACTATTCACTTAAGTAAAATTTTCCCTCGACTCTATCTCTGCTTCTACAACTACTCCTATCTTGGTGACACATTCCCTTTAACAGCTTCCAAAACATTTGGTAATCAAAGAAGGATGGTGAAGGGCCCTTTTCCCTCATTTCCATTTACAGAAGGATAAGAATCCAATGAGATTGAAATAGATGGAAATTGCATGTGTAAAGAATTGTTCAGAGCACACTATTTTCCCATCTCAACCTCACTTTCTTCTCCTTTTTGGCAGTCAGTACTATTCTAAGTGCAATGCATTTGCAGTGCATCTTAACCACTGTTATGGGGATCCCCTGAAGCTGTAAACATAGTAGGCCAATTCTGCCAGCTGTTTTATGGCCAAGGAAGAGAGGGTAAACAGAGTTTAAGTAACTGCCAGAACAAATAAGAACCCTTGACTACTACCAATCACATTGAATTGAAATTTAGAAGGTTCTAAAATGTTGTTTTAGTATCAGAGGGGTGACAATGCCTGCAGATAAATTTGCTTACCCTCCATAATGGGACAAGCCCACATTCCCTGGTTCTATCTGACTCTCTTCATTCTCAAGCCATTTCACAAACTTCCTCATCTCTCTGAGTGAAGGAAATCTCCTTTCATGAAATAGGTTGTAGCTAAACAAGTAACTTCCACATCCAGTCTTTCATGGTTTTCTGTTTATTTCATATAGGTAGCATTAGCATGAGTACCTGGACAAGGGACAGGTCTAATTTTCCCTTATTGAGTATTAGGATGGCCCAAATTCAAAACATTGTTATAGGAACTAGCAAACAGCCAACTTGCTGTGACACAGAATGCCTAGGAATGTTAAGTCTTATGTTTAAGCAATAAACTCTTGTAGAAAGCCAATTGCAATAAAAGATGGTATAGACCCATGTTTATTGCAGCACTGTTCACAATAGCCAAGCTATGGAAATAGCCAAGGTGCCCCACTACTGACGAATGGATTAAGAAAATGTGGTATTTATACACAATGGAATTTCAATTCAGCCTCAAAGAATGAAATTTTGTCATTTGCAGGTAAATGGGTGGAACTGAAGAACATCATCTCAAGTGAAGTTAGCCGGCTCAGAAGGCTAAAAGCCACGTTTTCTTTCATATGTGGAATACAGACCTAATACAAGTACAGCAATATTATGAAAGACAGGTCATGCTTATGAGATGGGGAGTGTAAAAGAAGGGAGTTACAAAGGTTAATATGGTCAAGGTACTCTCTATACAAGAATGAATATAGAATTTTTAAACCCATTGAAGTCACTATAAAAAGGGAACTTAGGTAGAAAGAAGAAAAATATACATACATACATGGAAATGTCACAAGGAAACTCCTTGTGTAGCTATCTTAAACAAACAAAAATGTTATTTTTTTTTTCATTTAAAAAATCAGATAAGAGGAGGGTGGAACAGGGCCTGCCTGAGAGGAGGGAGGTTGGTACTATGGGACGGGGGAGGATGTGGAGAAAGGGTGTGGGAAGGTGACTGTAGTGCAAATACTGTGTATACATGTAGGTAAATGGACAAATGATACCTGTTGAAACTATTCCAGGCATGGTGGGAGAGGGGATAAAGGAGAATGATGGAGGGGGTGAATTCAAGTATGATATATTTGAAGAACATCTGTAAATGCCACAATGTACTCCCACACAGCACAATAAAAAAAAAAAAGATGGTGGGGAAATATAAATATAACCTGAATGTGCTGTCTTTTCCATGCCATTCATGTTACAAGAGAAAATGGGATGGGTTACTTGTTCAAGAACCATTGCTGGACATGTATATATGAAACAAATGGCAAACCTTAGAAATCAAGACATGAAAGTCACCTGTTTAATTCTAGTTTCTTTCACAGAAGGAAATTTCCTTTATTTCATGTTTTCATCATCTAACAAGTTATTTCATGCTTATCTATACCATATGTATAGTCACCACTGCTTGGCTCCTATTACCATGGTATTTTAAAGGTTTGTTGTTGTTTGTTTGTTTTATTGTTGTTTGGGGGAGAGGTTGTATTTTTCTGTAGGTTTTGCAGTGCTGGGGATAAAACCTGGGCACTCACCAATGCTAGGCAAAGTGCTCCTACCACTGAGCTACACCTCCAGTCCCTCCAAGATGATTTTTTTAAAAAACCATTAGTATCTATGAAAGACCTTCACAGTGTGTGAATATGATAAGTTCTGTTGGCAAACTTCTCTGGTTACATACAGGAGTGTGGGAGGAAAACAAATTCAAGAAAATATCTTTCTTCATGAGAAATTCCTAATAATCTCAGTTAAAGATGATGCTGTCTGGAAGCCTTCAATGAGAGAAAGGCTTGTAGAGGTTAGTGAAAGCAAACAAAAGAATACAGTTTTAAAAACAAACTCAAGTTAAATTTTTGCGCTTGCTACAGTTTGAAGATTGGATGGCCCCTAAGATTCATAAGCTGAAGGGTTGTTCCCCAGCCTGTGGAGCCATAGGGAGATGGTAGAACTTTAGGAGGTGGGGCCCAGTAAAAAGAAGTTAGGCCATGGCGGGGCATTCCTTGAAGGAGATAGTGGGAAGGTGGTCTCTCCCTCTTTCTTTTTACTTCTTGACCACCATTGAGGTGAACAGCTTTGTTCCACCCAGAGCTCCTGCACTGATGCACTGTGCTGACCAAAGAGGCCAAGCAACTGAAACCTCTGAAACTAAGAGCCAAAATAAACCTGTCCTCCTTGTAAGATGATTTTCTCAGGTATTTTGTCACAGCAATGGAAAGCTCACTAACACACTAATAGAATCAGGAAGGCCTAGAATCTCCTAGGCCTTCTCTCCTCCTGTCTGCCACTTCCAGCCCTGTCCACACCACAGTCCTACTCCCCATCCCAACCTGGGCAGAGGCTCATATCTTCAATTCATGTAGTCTACTTCTAATTCCTTGTAGGCAAAGGCCATTCTCCTTCATAACCCCTGGAATTGAGTAAGCTGGTCTTCATCACTTGTACCAATTGTTTAGTTCATTAGGCAGTGAGAGGTTCAAATATGTGCAATTTAGGCATCATTGACCCAACTTTTCAGGGCCTGCTAAGGACTGTCCAGACCCTATTTTTGCTCTTCTGGCAGCCTGCCTATGGACCTTTGCCCACTGAGAAAGAGCTGAGAGTTGAAATAAACCCAGGCCAGAGCTAACCTAAGAGGCCCCTGTCATAGGGGCCATTTCACTCCTTTCCAATCACAGGCTGGCCCTTTGCATTCCTTCTTACTGATGACATCAGAATCTTCTCATGAGAGGTCAGTTATGATATAAGACTTTATGGAGGCCAGATGGCTCTTGAAGGAACACCTGCAGCTCCCTTGCACAAGAATAGTTGCCTATGCTTAAAGACTAACCCTTTAGGACTTCTGGGATCTGAGAGAGACAATGTTCTCAAGGGCTTGGAGGAAGCAAGAGGATGGGGAGGGATACAGGTGAATGTCAAGACACCAAGAACCTGGCCCCTTTCCCGAAGTTCATTTTTGCATTCCTACTAAAGTGGGTTGAGTGGCAGGTGCAGTTCTAGGCACAGAGAGGCCATACCCAGTAGTCTAGGGCTTGCTTACATTCTAGGATGCAGCTGGAACGCAAGAACACCCAATCCTCTTGCTTTGATTCTACATTTGCGGCTGTGTGTGTGCGCACATGTGTGTGTTTTGCACCCAGGGTAAGGGCTTAAAACCTGGCTGAAAACGCTGCCATGACTGACCATGAGAGCTCAGGTTCATCATATCCTTCTTTTACCTGAGCTGACTCATCTCTGTCCCAGCCAGGGACTTCCAAAGGGGAAGTGTGGAGTAGGACAGATGTGGCTTGCTCTGTAGCTTCCTGTCCCCGAACATGGGTGATGATCTGGCCTCTCCAGAACACTGGTGGACTAAGAAGACAGCAGCAGAAGCCACCACCAAGCATGGCATCCAGAAGGGCAATCCGCCAGAGGGGTGGCGTGAAGGAGGGTATGGAAGTGGAGGGGGAGTGTCTCACAGATTCTGGCGCCTTCCAGCGCTATAGCCTCACGTTTGCCCCCCCCCCACCCCCCGGCTGTGAAAACCTAGGCGTTCGGTAAGGTGTTGTGGAGGGAAAGGGTCAGAAGAGGACGTGTATGGTACTTTCCGGGAGGTTTGTGGGGCCTGACTTTTGTTTCAGAGATAACCTTGGAGCGAGATCGGAATCTTTTCCAGGGAGCCTGGAGCTCTCAGAGCACGACCCAGGCCTCCACCGGTGGCTCGGTGACCTGGCCTGGGACTCACCCATTTAGGGTCCTCAGCCTCCTCCGACGACAGGGGCTCCTTTGGGGCTGCCAAGTTCCGCGCCTCCAGCAGGCGCCAGTTACCGGCGTTGTCATCCCGGTCTCAGCCCACGGTTGAACTTCTTGCCCCATAGGGTGCCAAAGCGCAGTGGCTGTGGGGGCTCCCGACCTCTCTCAGCCAGAAATCTTCCGGAACAGCAGCCATCCTCCGCAGACGTCCAGGTCCCACTACTGCAGGCCCCGCAGCGACGGCCAGCAGCCACCCCACTTCGCTACAGTCAACTTCCTCGCCCTCAGCGGGTCTTGCAGCCAGCCCTCCGCCACAGGCGATTGGATCAGACTGAGGGGCGGGGCCACGTGCTAGGCACCGCCCCCGGCCGCCCGAGGCCTTGGCGCCACCACGATTGGCTGTTGGCGTCGCCAGTCACAAGCTGATGAACGCCCCGCCCAGCAGGGGCCGGACCCGAGCTGGCTCCGCCCCCAGACCCCGCCTCCCTCCGGAGCCTGATCTGCTCTGCGCCGCGTTCCGCCTCATTCGCTGAGCAGGTCCGTAAATTGTCAGCGCGCTCTGGGTGACTGCTGAGCCGGGGCGGCCGCCGGGCTTGCGGTGCTTCTCCTGAGGTGCCCGCCTGAGCCAATGTGCCCGGGTCCTCTTGGGCGTGGGCATCCGCCGGTTCGGGGCAACTTGGGACTGAGGACCTGCAGCAGGGTGTCGGTTTACGATCCGGACTCGTCCAGGAGGGTGAGTGGCGGTTCGAAGTGAGAGCGGCTCCTCTCGGGGCGCCGTTCAATGGCCAGCGAGGCGGGGGGCCGGACACGTCTGTTGCTCGTCAGTCGGTCGGTTGATGCGAGCGTGGCGTCTGTGGGAGGTTAGGACTGGGTTGGAATGGACTCCGTGTCAGTATCTCCAATCCCGAACTTGTTTTCAAAGCCTCCCAACTCGGCCCGGGTTGCGGCTCTGCGTACGCACCAACTTGGCGTGACTGCCATCACTAGGTGTAGGACGCGCCCCCTGCCCCTCTGCGGCGGCGACACGGCGCTCGGCCGGCCGCGGTGCCCGCCCGCGTGCGGACAGGTTCTCACGCCCTAACCCGCGCCGCGCGCAGGCTGAGCCGCGCTCACGGGCGCCAGCCGGGCGGGTCTCCGCGCCCAGGGTCGTGGAGTGTGACCAGCCCCGTGCGGTGGCGCGGTGGGCTTCCGTGCTCTGCAGAGTCAAAGGGACTGATAGCCCCGCTGGACCTTAAACTTTGGGAAGTAATTGCTTCCCGACAACACCGAATCTGAGCCGCTCTTGAGAAGCTGGGACCGCCACATCCACCCTCAAGGTCTGTCGGGGGGACTTGGTTAGGACCAGGGTCTGTAACGGTGCCCCAGCCCCGGAGAGTCCAAGGCGAGACTGTGAAAGGGACCGCCAACCTGGTCGGGCAGTGTGTGTTTGAGCACCTGTGTGTTTAAGTGATGAAGTTGTGGCAAGAACTGACAACAGAGGAATCAAGGTTAAACCTGATACTTGGTTTGTGACTGGGTCTGGGTTAGATTCATATTCTCTCTCTCTCTCTCTCTCTCTCTCTCTCTCTCTCTCTCTCTCTCTCTCTCTGCGGCTTGCTTTTCTGAGGGCTGTTACATGCATGCAGTTATATGTGTATAGATGCATATATAGACATGTATATACACCTATAGATGCAGGTGTGTGTATATGTATGTGTAAAATTGATAAGTAAATGAGGCAGAAATCTATCAAGGGGAAACTCAGCCTTGAATTTCCCCCGGATCACCGAGATATGGACCCTCTGAGCCGTGGGATGTGTGGTGGATGTGTATGTGTAAGCATGTCTGCGTCTGCCTGGTCTGTCTGGGTCAGTGTATGTACGTGAACTTTATGAGCATTCGGTTCAATACCACTCGGTGCAGATAGCGCGTTCCTGTTTCACAGCCCAGCAGCCGCCAGCCAGCCCATCTGTTAAAACATAACATGTACACTTCAGTCAGAGCACTGGGGTGGAGCGTGGGTAGGGGGCAGAAACAACATGCTACAAAGCCTGTCTCTCAAGTTCTATTTTCATTCATTATTTGGCCTGAACTTGCAGTTTTGATGAGGGAGAAAAGAAGGGAAGGTTGTCGTTAGAAAGAGCAACTATTTTGTGGAATAACTGTAGCCATGATTTGGGGAGGGGAGCTTATAGGAGAAAAAAAAAATCCCCTTAGAAAAGGAAATATGGTGCTTGACAAATCACCATGCAAACCATCATCGGTTTACTGCTTTGCAGTAGCATATATATCAGAAGCTGTTTTATTTTGCTCTTAAGAGGATGCATTAAAACTGAATTGTTTTGCACCACAAAAAAAGAACACTGTAATAGAAGTAAACGGAGCTTTATTGCAGAGACAAGAGTTAAGACTGCCTTAGTAATTCTAGTGAAACATGCGTTTAGGAATTTATAACCTGGACATAAATTCATATTCAGTTAATCATAGTAGCAATGGTTCACAATTTATAGTTTAAAAATAATAAAAAGGCTTTATCACAAAAATTTTGATGACTAAAAAAGGTATGGGAGGAGTATAACAGTTTAATAAGTTCCTGTAGCCAAGTGACTGATACTTTAATAAACTATAAATTCCTTTAATAGCATCATTACTTTTAGTAACAATAGAGGCCATATTTTTGAGAAGCATAGTTGATGTTTTTCACAATAATTTTATGCTCATAATTACATTTTAATAATGTGTTCATTATATGTGGGAAGAATAAAGTGGAGTAGTTTTAAAAACTCATCACAAGAAGTATTTATGATATAAAAACATGGGAAAAAACATGCAAATCCCTTATATGTGTGTCCAAATTTGAGATGGGCTATACAGACACAATAATTCTTCTGCCTTGGTATGAATCATATAAATCAACTGGGTTGCTCCTTAGAAATTCAGTTCTTGGGCTGGACTGTTTAAACCAAAGGATTCAGTTCCGGGGTCTGAGATGGGGCTTAGGAATCTGCTCCCCCAGCTAATTCTGATATCAGTGATCTCCTTACCAGGTTTCAAGAAACACTGAGATGGTGTTTATGATGTAAAAGAACATAGTCTGTGAGCTGATTTAGCAAATAATTGTTCAGAAATTTACTGGTAGCATTTACTGGCCTTGTGATATTTATAGGTAATGGATTAACTCTCTTTCCTCAACAATGGCCCTTTTTGTCCTGTGTTTGGAAGCCTCTGCTATTGCTACTCCAGGCTGGCCCCAATTCTAAGGAGGGTTGTCTGGGGAAGCAAAGCAGTTTAATACTCCTCCCCAATTTTGGCTCTACCACCTACTTCCAATCCTGGGATGGGTTGGATGGGTCCCTAGGATGTTCTGGGATGAGTTGGTCAGTTCTCATATGTATTGTTGGGTATTTCTCCCTGGAAGGTAGGAGAGGAGCACCTTTGCTTCCTAAAAAGCTGTTTCAGTCTTGGGGGCTAGAACCAAAGTGCACACTTTAGCTGGGTTAGCACAGATGAGAGTCAAGGGTGTCCTTGGGAAGGTGTGGCTGCTCTGCTGTTGTCCACCAGACTATTCTAGGCCATCCATCCATAAGCCCAGGGATATTAATCTTCTGAAATGTATCTTACAAGTATTTTGAGCTGTCCAATTAATTGGATGGATTTTCTAATTGTAAAATAGATGGGTTGAGAATTTATTGCTACCTTTCCTTTCACTGAAATCAGCATGAGTTTTGATTTTTTCATTATTACCAATTAGTTTCTCACTTATTTTTTGATACTGAAATCTGGGTTCTGTTCTCCCATTTCAGACTGTGCATTTTCCAAATAAGACTGCAGTAAGGTTTGAAAGATAATGGATCAGAAGTTGCCCTTCTCTACCATTCAAGTACCTAAAAAACCAAATGACTTCTGAGGTCAGAGGTGTCTGGAATATTTACTCTCCTGATGAGAGAAGGACGTAGATAGGTTGGAGCACTGAGCTTAGATTGTTCCAGACCATTAGATCATCACTAGGACTTTTACAGACCATTATCTGTTTAAGAAGCACTTGATAGGCATGTTGATAGGATACTTATCTTAACAATCCTCAGAGGACAATGATTTTTTTTCCCCACTTTGTTCCAGATGAGCAAACAGTAGCTACAAAAGGCTAATATTTAGGTCCTGTCTTTCATATTCAAAGATGATACCAATAACTGAGATGTTGGCCTTATATTTTGAAATGTTTTTATTTAGTATTATGGTAATATGACAGGTTATGCTTAGTCATTCAAGTACAGTTTTTTTACCCTCTTCTTTCAGTTTTTTCTTATATTTGATGTGACCTTGTAACAGTTTTCTTTGTAGTTAACCATCATATATGACAACTGGTTCAATGACCTTGACCTTACAGCCAACCTTGACCTAAATAGGCAAATCATTTGCTGAAGGTCACAGAGCACAACAGAGGCAAAGTATACGAGAAGAATTCTTTAGACCTATTTTAGCCTTGTACTATTTTGTCTATTCTCATGTTATGCTGCTAATAATGTTTTACACTGACAAAATAGAGTTACTTATATTTCATTTGCCCAGCTTTCACATGATTTGATGGACTTAGAAAAGTTGAAAAGCCTGAGGTATACCACAGCCCCTGATCATACAATAGCACTGATTTGTGCCCAGTTTTAAAATAACTACAGTAGAATGCTGCTTTTCTGAAAACTGGGTCATAGGTCATTGTAAGCTTCTATGCAACAATTATAATTTTTTTTGACCATGGCATAGTTCCAACACCTAACTTTTATTTGACAAATTCTTTTCAAGATTGACCCTTCTTCCCTTACCCTTATTCCCATGGCAAAATCTACTTGTAAAAAATTCACTTTTGAAGTCTATCTCTTCTCTTAACACTTAAATTTTAGCCTTTTTAACTATTGCTCCTCTAAAGTGCCCCTTCGGAGTTCTTACCTTTGCTATAGTTATCTGGATTTAGCAATATCTTCTAAATGAGAACAGTCATTGAGCTAGAGACATTTGACTGTAGCTTTGGCTTTTGTGGATTTAATGATAGCAGTGGTAAGAAAAAAGAAAAAGGTGAAGAGTGATGTTGAAGTCATGTTGATAGGTGTATCATATTAGATATCCCCAGCTTATAGTGTCAGTGGGAAATTTAAGATCCACATGAATGAAGTAACAGATGCACTCATCTGTGGCCTCACAGACACTCCTAATACAAGCTGAAAAATTTAACTGAAGACAGCAGATCCTGGGTTACACAAGGAAAACAAATGTTAAGCTCTGAGAAAAGAACTGGACTAAAAGTGCAGGGTCAGGAGTGGGGGTGGGATGGAGAGCATGTGGGAAAGAAATACCTCCAGTAAAATGCCAGCTAGGATGGTAAGAAATTTATAGAGGTGTGGATGGTTTGGGGTTTCTTGGGGGCATTGATTCTGTTTTATATTGTCTTCACAACCTGCTCACCCTGCTTGCTTTAAATAATTTATTGTAGCAGCAGGCCTTCCCCTGGTTTGTTTCTTTTTTTATATCTATAAATTTTCCCTTCTCATCTCTGGGTCTAATCAGAGGCATATATAATTGTGTGGCTACTCTTGAGTACTTAGGAAAATCCATGATCAATATCACTACATCATAAACCCATGGCTGTTCCATTTTATTCTACAGTGTTTTCTTCTGTTATATTGACTTGGTATCTATGTTTTTAATGATATTTTATTAATCTTTGCACAATGAGACTTCTGGTCTTATTCTTCTTGGCTAGAAGTATCTTTTGAGTAATCCATCATCAGATCACCAGTGATCTGATGATGTATTTATTGCTCACTATTGCAGTGCTGGCAAGGAACCCAGTATGGTTCTAAAAATTTGATTAAAAAGAAATCAAGTTTTTGCAAGGCGTAGCCATCCAATTATGTTAGGAGCTGCCAAGTATATTTTTTGCTAAAATATACACACATACTTCAAGTGAGCAAAATTGTGCTCTTTTTGAAGGCTTTTAAAACTTTTTCCTAGGAAATAAATAGAACAAGAAGATGCCTCATAATTGGAAAAATTATGAGTGTACTCCCTCACTCCAGCCAAAGATAAGATACAATATTTTTATAGATTATACCCCTGAACACTAAAGTGGATAGAATTATCTTTTTAATTGACAACAATAAAAAACAAAGTTGATAAGAACTAGCTCCCAGTCCTTAAGCAATCTTCCAGGTAATCATTGGAAATCAAAATGAGCTGAAATTAATTAATAAATACTAATTGAATAGCTATCATAGATAGTGCCTCTGCTAACTCAAAATTCAGTTCAAAATTCACATTTGGGAAGCTTTCCCCATGTCCCTTTTTGGCCTGATATGCTCTTTAGGTTAGAGAGAGTCCTTATCTCCTATATTCTCCCCTCCAGACTATTTTATATGTAAAAACTATTATAAAAGTTAATTTCTGAATTAAAAATCTAGCACAATTGTTATTTAAGAAAAAGAAACAAAAACAAAACTACCTCATGACATTGAGCTTTGGACACCAGCAGCCTGTAGCCCAGCACCATCTTCCTCCTTAAATGCCCCCCAGTTCCTCAGGCCACAGCTGTCTACTTACTTGCACTGAATGGTGAGAGGAGCCAAACTATACGTAACTTCAGAAGATACAAGAGTAAGGTTGTCCCACTCCGGGGGGGACATAGCCCATCTGGGTGATTTAGCCCTTTGAGGGCGGGGCCACACTTTTCATCTTGCAGTTTTTCAAGAAAGGTGACTCAAGAAATGGCTGCTAGGTGCACAGAGAGGCTACAAGGAATTACAAGTGAACATTTGCAGGGCTTCCAAAGTATATGCCTAAAGATCTCCTCTAAGAATCTGAATGATAGCAGTTAGCAAATTGTGAGGCTACGCTATTGACCTTACTACCAGTCTCAGCACTTCCTAGGGCCGTGATCTGCTCTACCCATCTTCACAGTCCCTTTGCTTCATTCCTGCCTGTCTCCTTCCCGCACTACCTTCCCATGTGTCTTCTTCAAGGATTCTTCCAATTCCTTCCCTTGCTAGGACACCTGCCCTTGCTCTTCTTTTTTTCCCACATACTACTTATTTCATCCTGAAAGGTAGATGATCAGCGGGCTCCACTTTGAGACTTGGGACAACCTCGCTCTCATATCTTCTGAAGTTATATATGGTTTGGTTCCTTTCACCATCTAGTGCAAGTGAGTAGGTAGCTGTGGCCATGGAGAATTGCGGGGGCCTTTGAGGAGCAAGATGGTACTGTTGATGTCCAAAGCTCAGTGTGATGGGGTAGTTTTTTTTTTAATAATTGCAATTGATTTTTAGTTCAGAAACTAAAAATCTTTTATAATAGTCTTTGCTTGTAAATATCCTTTTCTTCAAGAAGCTCCCTCAACATAGTCATGTTTATCACGTAGTTTAATGGCCTAGGTAAGCACTAGTCTGGGGAGCTGCGTTACTCAGGTTGTGTGGCATGCATTCAGGTACCTTACAGTTCAACCAAATTAAACATAACTGCATGCAATAGAAGCTGTTAGAGTAGCCCTTTAATGTTAGATCTTATGGGGCCTTAGGAATGTAGGTGATCAATGACCCTGATTTTCTGTGTCATCTGGAAGATTGAACTTCATTTAACATAAGTGTTTTTTTGCTCCACCAAGAAGATATTAGAAAATTGAGTGACTAAGTCTAAAAGGTATATACATGTTCAAAGCCACAGAGAAGATGAGCAACCTGGATTAGGTTATGAATTCAAGTGCTGTTTCTTTTGGATCACTTGTCCCCAGGGCATATCCCGAGGTCTCCCCTTTCACCTTTGGATCTGGGAGCTTAGGGAAGCTCAAGCAAAGCTCTAGGTAAGGGTCCAGAGGCAAACATCTGTGGGACAAATCTGCTCATTCCCTTCGTACAACCAGTGAACATTTTCCCTGTGGTGTTTTGCTTTGCATTTTCTGAAGTCTGCTTTTCAGTGTCCTAGATACCAAACTTCTTCCTTTTACATTTTGCAGACATGCCCCACAGTCAGACATTGTAATTCCTTTACCTTTTAAGGGTCCCTAATTTCAATCTCTCTCCTTTTTTTTTTAATTTTTATTTTATTCATATGTGCATACAATGTTTGGGTCATTTCTCCCCCCTCCCCCCACCCCCACCCTTACCCCCCTGCCTCCTCCCTCTCCCCCTCTCCCCCCTCGCTACCCGGCAGAAACTATTTTGCCCTTATCTCTAATTTTGTTGAAGAGAGAGTATAAGCAATAATAGGAAGGAACAAGGGTTTTTGCTGGTTGAGATAAGGATAGCTATACAGGGAGTTGACTTTCTGTACATGTGTGTTAACTTCTAAGTTAATTCTTCTTGAACTAACCTTTTCTCTAGTTCCTGGTTCCCTTCTATTGGCCTCAGTTGCTTTAAAGTACCTGCTTTAGTTTCTCTGCATTGAGGGCAACAAATGTTATCTAGTTTTTTAGGTGTCTTACCTATCCTCATACCTCCCTTGTGTGCTCTCCCTTTATCATGTGATCAAAGTCCAATCCCTTTGTTGTGTTTGCCCTTGATCTAATGTCTGCATATGAGGGAGAACATACGATTTTTGGTCTTTTGGGCCAGGCTAACCTCACTCAGAATGATGTTCTTCAATTCCATCCATTTACCAGAGAATGATACATTTCGTTCTTCTTCATGACTGCATAATGTGTATAGATACCACATTTTCTTAATCCATTCATCAGTAGTGGGGCATCTTGGCTGTTTCCATAACTTGGCTATTGTGAATAGTGCTGCAATAAATATGGGTGTGCAGGTGCCTCTGGAGTAACCTGTGTCACAGTCTTTTGGGTATATCCCCAAGAGTAGTATTGCTGGATCATATGGTAGATCAATGTTTAGCTTCTTAAGTAGCCTCCAAATTTTTTTCCAGAGTGGTTGTACTAGTTTACATTCCCACCAGCAGTGTAAGAGGGTTCCTTTTTCCCCCACATCCTCACCAACACCTGTTGTTAGTGGTGTTGCTAATGATGGCTATTCTAACAGGGCTGAGGTGGAATCTTAGTGTGGTTTTAGTTTGCATTTCCTTTATTGCTAGAGATGGTGAGCATTTTTTCATGTGTTTTTTGGCCATTTGAATTTCTTCTTTTGAGAAAGTTCTGTTTAGTTCACTTGCCCATTTCTTTATTGGTTCATTAATTTTTCAGCCTCTCTCCTTAATTCAGTCCTCATCCTCTCATGTTTTCCTCTCTTTACCTTCTTTTCAGGTAAGAACTCCTAACAAAAGCTCTATTACAATAAGTGTCACCATTAGTATCTTCATGCCAAGAGTAACTGCTATTGACCATTCTCAAAGGATTTTCTTAGAACATTCCAACGTGTTTTTTTCTGATGGGATATTACATGCTCTGGCTGTCATATGCAGTGAAAAAGTAATTAGCCTCACAAAACCTCAGTATTCACCAAACTTACCCATAGTCCTCAGTGATACTCCCCTTTACCTGCTTAATGACTCCTAGTGCTTCCTGCTCATTTTCCTATCATTAAGGAACAAGAGCATAAGGATCTTGCTGGCAACATACAGATTCATTGCAACCAAGGAGGCAAAGCTTTCTGCAAAACCAGGATACAGAATAGGGAGAAGAAGAGTGGGCCTCCTCTGATTTCTTTACAAACAGTCTTGTAGACTGGTGCAGCTTTTGTTTAATTCTTAATTTGGTGTTCTTTCTGGCCATACCTGTTTCTCTTTTGATGCTGGGTTATTGCCTTATAGCTAATGTCATTGTTTTCTTTTTCTTCAGAATTATTGTCAGTGAGTCTCAGTTTTCTCTTGGTTTGTTTTACTTAATTTCTATTTTTGATGTTTCAGGTTGTTTTTTCCCCATCTACCTAATTAAGTTATATTGTTTCTAACCTCTTCGTATATTTTTCTGTCACCTTCCTGCTCCTCACAACATCTCACAGTTAGATACCATCCTCACATTGAATGAATTTCTACTTTTGCTACAGATTACTAATGAAGACATTAAGTGGAATCCTGATAGTAACCCTTTCAAGAGCTAAGGCACCATTTACTATTCTGTTTTAATTATAGTCTCTTAGAAAATTTTCACCAATTATAATGTTCACACCATTTTTCAATTTTCATTTTATGCTTCTCAAATACTGGATGAAATTATGAAATCTATATTCATTACATTTTCTGCTTTCCATTATGTGCTAAATTTATAATTCTGTAATTTTCTTGTAGGAAAATGCATATTAGATTGGAATCATTAATTTGGTTTCAAGACATATGGGTTTTTTTTTTTTGCTTACCATGAACCATTATTTACATACTCTTTTATTGGACTTCATTCTCAATCCCCACCATTAGTCATTAGTTCCTCAAGCAATAATCCTACTCCAGCTCTTCCCTGTACCTCTTCCATCTATGCTTTTTTTTTTCAAAATGAATACTTTATTGATCCCTACTATTTCACTTAAAAATCTCTACATATCTGAAAAAAAAATAGCCATGTTCTTTCATGTTGTCTTAGTCTATTCAGACTGCCAGAACACAACACCTTAGATTAGATAATTTATAAATAATTGATATTTATTGCTCATAGTTCTAGAGGCTGGGAAGTCCAACATCAAGGTGCTGGCAGATCCAGTATTTGGTGAGGACCTTCTTTCTCATAGATGGTGCCTTTCTACTGTAATCCATATGGCAGAAGAGGCTAGCTAGCTCTCTGGTGTCTCTTTTATCTAGTACTAATCCCGTTCATGAAGGCAGAGTCCTCATGACCTAGTTACTTCCTAAAGGCCCCAGTTTTTAATCCTGTCCTATTGGGGATTAGGTTTCAACATATGAATTTTGGGGGAATACAAACATTCAACCATAGTAAATGATCAAGATTTCTTCCTCCTTCCTTTTCAGGTAAGTCTGCCTCATGCACATCTTCTCTGGAGTGCTTCTCCCAAATTAGTCCTCTTGTCCCCATGAAATATGGAGCTGCTTTTGCTTCCTATGCCTGAGATCTGTGACAGACTCCATGACCTCTGTTGAAATTCTTATGATTAGGTAAAGAGTGAGTTGGCAGCTTTATGGAACAAAAGACCCATGAAAAGTATGCTTCACTTAGTTCTTAGGAGAAGATCAGATGACAGGCAGAGAGGCCACAGGCAGAGAGCATTTGGTACTGACTTCCTTTGCCAAAGTACTATCTTCTTATTGCAATTTCTAGAGTGTTTCCTCATGGGCTTTTCTGGGTGACTATCCCAGTGTTGCAAATTAAAATGCTTTCTTATCCCATATCCCAGAACTTTTGGATTCCACTGAGCTAGAGTCAGAGACCTAGTTCCAGCTAGTTCCAGTCTAAGACTTTTTCAGAGAAGGAGAAATGAGTGATTTTTCAGAATGGAAATGAACACATGGAGGTAATGTGGTATTCTTGATAAGAGATCTTCTGCATAAAAACCAAAAGACTCCAGTTCAAATTGACACACACAGTGAGGAAATGTATTATCTCAAGTGAGAAATATGGCATATAGGAGGACTGGTGATCCAGAGTCATAATGACATCATCAGGGATGCAGGTTCCCTTTGTCTCTGCCTCTATTGTTCTCAGGAGATTTTTCGTATTTACAAGATGGCTGCAGCAGTTCAGATGTCACTTGTAGACATGACGGTATCTACAGTAGAGAAAATAGAATTGCTTCTCACATTTCAAGGTCTCCTTTTGAAGAATATGAAAACATTACTAAGAAGACTCCCAGAGGACTCCTCACTCATTGATCAGAACTAGCTCACATGCCCATCTCTCAGTCATTCACTAGCAAGGAATCATTGCCTAAGGAGGAGGAGATGAACTTGAACAAAATCATGATTCTGTTAGCAAGAAAGATGTATGTGTGGGGGGAGGCGGGGCAGAGGATAGATGTTGACAGGCAATTGTAAATGTTTATTACATGTTGCTATTTGGAAAATGACTACAAAATTCACCCCATGACTGCTGTACAGTTGGTAGGTTCTACTGAGCTGCTACACATTTCTGGCCACAAAATGGCAGGCCTACGTAGACAAAAAGAAAAAAAAAAAGCCGTAATGCAGGCTAATTAAGGACAGAGAAATGAGCCAAGATCAATAATTATTCTGATTGGAACCACAATAAACCCTAATGAATTTGAATGTACCGATTTATGTCTCTTTGTATTAATGAATATATGATCTTTGCTGAATAAAAAGAATAAAATAATTTGCTTATTTCTGAAATATTGTTTTGCAGTAGAGGCCTATTTTTGTTAAATATTACATATTTTTTTGTTAAATATTAGTGACATATCATTGTGTTAACAAGAGTGATCATCGTGATCATTATTGATTATTATAATTGGCCACTATTTATTGAGTGCCTTTTATAAATTAAGGCTTTAGATTTGCTAGGTCACACAACTAGTAAGTAGCGAAGCTAGAATTTGGACTTGGGTTCATCTGCTCATGTCTCTTTCTACTGTCCATGAATAAGAAGGCAGTCCCAGAACTCCCATGGTCTGTAGGGCTGTAGATGATTGGGCCCTGACCAACTCTGACCTCTTACCCTGTTGCCCTCACCTAATTTTCCAATCATTGTTCGTCTAATGAGCCATCTCATTCTCACCTGTGATTCTTTGCATTTGTGGTTCCTTATGCTTAGATCACACATTCTCAGTTCCCATGGCCATGTCCTCTCCATCCAGGTTTTTAAATATCTCCTCTTTACAATACCTCCCAGGACTATCCCTAAGCATAATCTGTTTAGGGATCCTCCCCCTACCCTGATTATTTTGTTTCCTTTATGGTACTTGCCACAGTCCCACATAATTTACTTATTTGTCTACTTGTTTTTAATCTTTCTACTCTAGAATGTAAATTCCACCAGGTCAGAAACCTTATTTGTATTTAAAAATAAATGAACCAAAAAGTAGATAAGTTAATGAATGAATGGTTAGATATTTTGATTTCTAATAATTTGTAGTCAGTCTTTATCTCCTACTGTAAGAGTAAGGTAAGATGGCAATTGTCATTTGAGCCTGAATACATCCATCTCAGATACTTTTTCTTATAAAATTTCAAAACTAACAAAGTCTAGTGTTTATTCTATTTGAGGACAAAAAAAAAAGATATGGATATCAGAGTTCTTTGGAGAAAAGTTATACTTACTATAGTGATATTATGTAAGAATTTCAACGAAGTCTAGCACTAAGGGAAACCTGAGTAATACTGTCTAGGTTTTTAAAACTTAGTATAGTTTTAAGTTGACATAAACGCTCACAAACAAAGTTTCTGGCTGGTGGTATGGCTCAAGTGGTAAAGTGCCTGCCTGACAAGCACAAGGCCCTGACTTTAAACCCCAATACCAACAAAAAATAAAATAAATGAAGTTGCTTATAAGGCTGAATAGTAAACTAGGAGAATGATAATTGCCCTATCATTTGCAATGGCAAATTCACTTAAGAAAAATAAAATTGTTTTCTCTGCATAGACATAATTTTTCATTTGAACTCATGTAGCTACTAAAATGATTTCTTCTCAGAACTGTGTTCTTAATTATTCTGAAGTAATTACAAAGGTGCAAATTGAAAAATAGCTTTACCTCACATTAATTTGGAAGGGATTGACAGAGACAAAGCAGAGTGCTTCCTTCTAAAGTCCTTTTTCTTTGGTTTTCACCTTCTCCACTAAAGTAGGTGCTTTTGTGGTTTTCTTTCTTTCTTTTTTTGCTATTCTATGGGTTGCTGTGTCATTTGCTAACTAGGCTGGGGCATTATTTTCTGAGGCTTGCAACCACTCAATATCACATAAATCGTCATTTAACTTTGACAAGAACATCACATTCCCTCCATCCCTGTTTATCTTCCCCAGGTGACCTTGCAAGCTATAGTATCAGTCTAAGCCCACTTTACATTGTTTTCTCTCCTGATGTTTCTACTGTCAGAAAAGCCTGTTAGAGTCACTTACTATGAAATATACTTCTGAGCTAAACTCCCCGTATCTTATTTCCAAAAACAAATCTAAATTTTATGATGAGTAAAAAACATGTGTATTTGAGAGTAATCTAACTCTTGCAGATGGTTTTTATGTTATATCTCAGAAACAAGTCAGAAAAAATGAAGGAGAAAGAAAGGGAAAAAGATGTTTTGATGTTTGCATCACATTTTCTTCCTGTGTATTCTGGCAGGAAACCCTTTCTTCTCTGCTTTATCCTCACTCTATAACTTGAGTAGAGTTGGGTGTATAATTATGTCAGAGTTCATCAGGAACCTGGTAAAAATGAGATCAGTAATTAAGGGTTGGATTAATGTATCATTAGTATTTAAATTCAACAGGTGTATGGTCTATGTGAGCTCTTGAGAGGCTGCCTTTGACAGGGTAGTTTTCATATACAATAGATTGGCCCTTTTATGGATCAACTGAAGCTTTTCTTTTTCTTTCTGTGTGGCTGTGTGGGTGAGAAGCAGCATGAGGTTATAGAAAATGTATAGCAGAGTATAGCAATGAGAAAGAATCCATAATGGGCACACAAACATTGTTGGAATATTTCCCAAGTACTTTGGGGGTGGAGGGTGAAGGGTGGGGGTGTCCGTGAGGTTTCTTTGGCAGAGGCAAAGTGGAACGTGTGCTTTTCCATGTGAGAGCCCTGATTTGAAAGGTCCTTTTTGATTCACAAAAGCAGCTGCTTTTGAACTAGTGTAGCCAGAGTTTTGGAAATTCACTTAAATGGGTGTATTGCAGACTCCTGACATCTGTTTTGGAGATTTGGTTGAGTGTTGGAAATTTATATATTCACAAGTAACATAGAACAGGTATTCTTCATTAGAGCATGGGATTCTTTGTTCTTTTTTTTTAGGGCTTGGGTATCAAAGGTTACAAGAAAAGACAAAATTTTGAACAGTCACTTGCTTTGTTACATGTATACATAAGTTTACAGTGATGGCTTTCTTAATTTTGAAAACTATAAATGACCGTATTACTTTGCCTGGTAAAACATCATTACTGAGTTACCCTCCAGCATATTTTATTGTCTAAAAGGCTTTCTACTCAGATATTTGTATCTTTCACAGTACTGCTTTTCAGCAGGTTTTAGGTTTTGCCCAGTTTTACCTTATGAAGTCTGTGGTTCTTTCTTTTTGTACATGTCTATTCTATCTTTGAGTATTAGTTTTTGTATACTCTTTTTTATCATTTTTAGTTAGTTATTTTCACTTTTCTAAAAATTTCAGACCTATATGATACTGACAGTAGTTTCCTATTGCTTTCAAACAAGCTTATTTGTTACCATTTCTTCAAACAAGATAAGTAACTAGGACATGATTCTTTCACTTTTTGCTAGTTTTCAGTTTAATAGATACTGACATTCTTTAGCATTCTCACAGATTGCTTTAAATAAAAGGTGAATGTTTTGTTTTTAATGGGTCATAACCATTGTATTTATTAAATAGCAAGTGAAAAAATATTACCATAAAGCAAACTTCGTGTGGATAGTTTGAGTTGGAAATCATTTGAAATGTTTTATGGCCACATTTTGTGCTAAATATAAAAATAATTGTGTTTCCCATGTGTGAGCATCAAAAGTCCCAGTTGGAAAACCACGTGGTATAGCAAGTAGGTCACTATTGATGGTAAAACATGAGACAGGAAATGTGATAGCTAAGATTAGAGGCCCAAGCAGTATGTCTCGCCATGCTTGCTATATTGGTTGTCCAAAGAAGTGAAGGACTCAACAGGGCATAACTAACTAGCCAAGTTAAAAGTATTAGCGAGGGTAGACTTTTAACCCATCATTCCCATTTGTTTCTAGATAACTCACTTTCCAATTGGGAAAAGAATTGAGCTGATTGGGTTTACACACATAGATGGGCCTCTGCATGCCAATTAAAACTGTAGTCTTTATATTCTAAAAGTGTACATGGGAAGCAGTAGTCAGCTATGGATGCTTACATTTATGAATTTGCCTGGTATTTGAAATTATTAAGAAGGAATAATAAAATAGGTAAAAACAAAGTCTCTTAAAATCTCATTTATCTTCATATTTGAAGGCATGGTAGTGTAGAAAAATGGTGGGGAGGGGAGAAGTACACTTTTGGGGAGTTCAGTTATCTTTTCCTTTTCTTTTTGGGTAATATGAGGAAGACTTATTATTTATATATGGGAATTTTCATTATAAAAGGTATCTGATTTTTTCAAACATACTTACATATTCTAATTTTTCAGCAAAAGGCTAGAAAAAAAGCTGTAGGACCTTTCAAATCTGCCCAACATGAGATATAATACTAATTTTTTGAGCTCAGACCAAGATGGAGCCTTGGATTCTGAGTATAGCTATCCCCTTATGCTGGATTAAGCAGTTGAACACATGGCCAAAGAGCCCATGGTTATTTGGATGAGTTGATAGATGCATGCTGTGATGATTGAATTTGGATCTGTCATTAGAGCCTTATTCATTCACTTCCGGCACAGAGTCCTTCAGAGAAGTGTCCGTGCTTATGGATTCAGTGTACTTTGAGTGAGTAGTTTCATTGCTTGAATCTCAGAGGCTTTGCTAGGTTTGTGTCTTCAAAGGCTAGTAATGCAGATGAAAATACTAAACTAGGATTATTTCATATAGGTGATAACTTTTAAGAAGGGTGTTAAGTGTATGAAGACTCAACAGAAAAAGTATTTTTAAATTTTTGTAATTTTTTATTGTGACAAAATATAATACAGAGGTTGCCATCTAACCATTTAAAATTTATAGTTCAGTGATATTAAATATATTCATAATGGTATGCAACCATCACCACCATCCATCTCCAGAACTCCTCATCTTGTAAAAACTAAAACTGTATCCAGTAAACAGTAACTCCCAATTTTCTCTTCCCTTACCTCCTGGCAACCACCATTTCTTTCTGTCCTATGATTTTAACTACTATATCTCATTATAAGTGGAATCATACAGTATTTGCCTTTTTTGTGTGAGTGACTTATTTCACTTATCATGTCTTCAAGGATCATGCATATTATAACAAAGGTCAGAATTTCCTTCCTTATTGAGGCAGAATAATATCCCTCAGTGGAAAAGTATTACAACAATGTTTTTAATCTGTATTCTTTCAGACACAGAATCTAGAGTTTCATGCTTGATCCAGTGGTAGAATGTTGGGAAAGGGTTGGAGGTATACCTCTTTCAGATGTCCCTTCACAATAAAAATTCTGGGAGTGGTTTCTAATTGGTCGTAAGAGGCTTGTTGGATTTTTGACTGGAAAAAACACAGGAGGTGTGATAGTTGATATGACAGTTAGGCCTGGTTTGCCATTGTATGCCTGGTTCTCAGCCATCACAGAGCAAGCTGGTTGTGAGCTATAGAGTTAGTTCATTATCTAGGCTTCTTGTCAGAGAACATAGCTAATAGAGTTTGGCAGAAATATCCAAGAAAATGTGAAGGAATATCTGAAATGCATTTTTGCTTTGAAATGAAAGTTTAGACTTTTGTTCCCTTTTCTAGTTTCAAGAATGTGAATAACTAATAAATATTTAAATTTTTATGTGCCTTGTTCAATCCTTTACCATGTTATGAAATTGGTTACCTGTTTTTTGCTGCTATGAGATTTCTCTCTGAAGTCAGTGTAAATGACCAGATGTCCAGGTCCCTCATTCTGTTTCGACACAGTCAGAACCCTGAGCTCTGGTCCTGACTCTTCCTCTGACTGGAGAGAATAAAGTCACCAGGCTCCTTCCTGGACCTTATGTTCCTCTCTGGGAGAGAAATAAAAAATTGGATCATCTCTATGGATTTGTTCTGATGTTAACACTCAACAATTCTAATCATTTTTCAAACCTATTGTTTGACTTTTCCATTTCATAATTAGTAAGATATAAAGTTGGTATCTTGTTAGTAACTTCTAGTTGGAAAACCCATTACTAGCTGATTGCTTCAGTTGTCATTTTGGCTGTTTCTTTGTTTATATTTCATGGAAGAGCAAAGTTAAATATGTCTGATACAAATTCTAAGCAAGAGTAGCCAGTAAGTTTCATACTTTAATGCAAGAAGAAGTAAGCCCTTTTTTGGGCTGAGTGGGGTGGTTGGTGTGGGTAGGATATAAGGGTCTAGTTTCATGGGAAAATAAAGAGAGAGGAAACTTAATATGCAAACATGTAAGAAGAGCCCAATGAGGATTCACGTAGTTAATAACCTCTGCCCCTTCATGTAGGAAATACAACACTGGTGCTTAAAAACCTACGTATAAAAAAGTAGCACAAATAAAAATGTCATCTTATTAAAGCTATCTTGTCACTTTCTAAAAGGCCTAATGGAAATGGTATTGTATCTTTAAATGAGGTACAGCTCTTTATTTTCTACAGTCTCTCTGATGATAGATAATATTTGTAGAGCCTCTAAAATAACAGAAAATAGCCTAGAATTGATTATTTTTCTTAATGTTTTTCTTTTTGTTAGCCAAACTTTTTCCAAAGAAGTAAATACTGAATGGTATCTATATTGTAGACACCTCCCTTTTACCAAACATAATATAACCAATCAACTTAGTTTCCTAAGAATGAATTATCCTTGGCTTGTGTGAAGGACTCTGGGTAGGAGAGCTGTTAACCCCTAGAAGGAATCAAAGACTTTGGGATCTTTGGGAGGTCTCTAGGAATAAGAGACAAACTGGTTTTCTTGGAGCAATCCTTATTGTATGGATTCAAGAGGTCATCTTTTGGTCCTGTCGTTTGTTTTTAAAACCTACCTATATTATTATAAGTACTTTAAGATATTTTACTTATGGGTAACCAGGTTCTTGCTGCTATGAAAATAATGTCTCCTAAATATTTATAACTGTCCTTTTTTGTTATCAGCTTTAGTCACTGAACCAGGTTGTCTGGCCTCTGCCTGGCACATGGCTTTGTTTCTACTGCCTGCAGTGGTACACACTGGACTTCCTCAGCTCTTGCCCCCAGGGTGGCACACATACAAAACCATGCTCAAAGTAAATAATCCAGGTGATAAAGACTCTAAATTTAGAACACACTTAACTTTCTACATTGTAGAGTTCAGTTTGTTTCTTCTTCCCACTCAATGTAGAGTAGAGCTGTCCAGAAGAACAACCATGAAAACACATGACCCCATCACACCTCTCCCATTTGCAGCTGTTAGGATTCCAAATGTAGTTTGTGTGTGTTGAATATTTTTGCTTTGAGACAGCTCTTCTTCCAACACCATGTGGTTTCACCTGACTTCCAGAGTGGAGTCACTCTTCTAAGTAACCATGGAGAAAACCCATCCCAGTAACCCTCCTTGAGTCTTCTCTCGGTGGGCTTCTGAGTGGACGGAGGGCTTCTTTGGAGCCGCAAAGGAAACATGAGTTTGGAGATTACCCAGCAGTTCTTAAAGCCGTCAGAAATGCAAATCAGTGCACCTTTTGCATAATGCCCAGTAGTTTTTCACTTGTGAGTTGGAAATGGCAATAGGATTTATCCCGACCTGAGTTTCCAGAGTGGAGTTTGCAAGATTAACTAGTGGGGAATAAAATGCTAGAACTTTAATTCAGTTTTATATCCTCAAATAAGAAAAACCTAAGTTTTACTAACATGTAATGACATTTGCACCCTCCCTGTTCTTTACATCAAAAGATGGTGCATTAAGTGAGGTATGTGAGGTGTAACAAGAGAGGAGTATTTCCCTTAACATGCAAGGCTTGACAGTTGTTCCTCGATTATTTGCAGGATGTTGTATTGTATTTATATGTGTCCAGTTAATTTTTAGAATATTAATTATTTTCAGTGACATTGTCCAGTAACAAAAACATGTCAGATAGCTAAAAAGAATTCTATCAAAAATAAAAATGAATGCAAAATATGATTAAAGGTATTAGTATTTGTGCAAGTAAGCACAACCAAAGATTATGAAAATGGAAGATTTGCCACTTCATTCTAAGATAAGCTCTAACATAACCCAAGTTATGTTATTGTTAAAAACAACAACAGTGCAATCAGACCTTGTAAGTTGGGACTCAAGTCTCAAAACTGAGATAACTAATTGAAATACCGATTTATATCTACTGTCATTAAGAATGTACATATTGAAATGAAGTATATACTTTGCCTTGAGAAATTTCCAAATGATAATATGAAAGTATTAGAAAAACATGGATGCTCCTTGACTAACCACAAGTTTTTATCAGTGTTCAATACATACACACACACACCCCATATATCTTTTGGAAATACTTCTTCTGCCTTCTCTTTCGTGTTCTTCCTCTTTGTCCTAAAACCAGATAAGGGAATCAGTTGAAAGATATTATCTAAAATTAATTTCATTGTCAGAAAATGCTGTTGAAGGGATCAAAAAAAGTATTCCTGAAATCCTGAAGAAAAAAAATACTGCATGAACAGATCGTGGAGGGCAAAAAACATTTGGAAGATGTTAGATCTAACCTGCTTGTTAGTTTCTGTTTCACTGATGAAATATACCAAAAGGTTGTTTTTGATGAGCCACCACTGGAAGAGATTTGCTTACAAACTATGAAGATGTTTTATTTAAAAAAAAAAAAAAGGCCTGAGTTGTGTTTCCTCATAAGAAGCATCTGTCTGTTTCTCAGAGAAAGATTCCAGGGTAAAGTTACAAGAGATAAGTTTGTTCACTGCATCATTAATGAGCAACCCAGTGCAGCCAAGGTGTTGAAACCAGAAGTGGACAAGATGTTGGAGGATGTTGGTAATGAGGTTAATTTTGTAAAATTAAACCTTAAATATACTGCATAGTAGTTAAGTTGAGGGGAGACCATGAAAATCTTTTGTACGTCATAGAGATTTACTGATTATCTTATTGAAAAATACTTGAGTTGTTAAAGTTACAGATAAGTTATATTATTTTTCTTTTTATAAAAATGAAAATGTCTTTTTCAATATTTG
This sequence comes from Castor canadensis, assembly GCF_047511655.1. Taxonomy (NCBI): domain Eukaryota; kingdom Metazoa; phylum Chordata; class Mammalia; order Rodentia; family Castoridae; genus Castor; species Castor canadensis. The sequence goes on along the minus strand of NC_133391.1, from coordinate 64,681,766 downwards.
TTAACCATTTCTGTGATAAGCTACTACAGTAGTATGTTACTTAGCCGTAAAAATTTATGAATCCATCCTTTCAAGACAAACATGTCATTCTATGAATAAGAAAATAACTAAACTATAAAGAAACTCACATTGTAAAGAGACTAATATGAAAAACAGCATTTGGAATTGTTTATACTATGTACAATTTTATTGTTTAAAACCATGACAACAATTAAAGCCCAGCTATTAAAATATAAATTAAGCTTAAAATTAGAATTCTAAACTAACATATTGCAAATAATTAAGCTTTGATTTTCAAGCATAATGAAGCACATTCAGTCACATTCCTCTTAATAAAAATGATCATTTAGTAAAATGAAAAGATTTGTGCTATTAGATATATTTAAAGAAAGTGTATTGAAGTACTGCTTATTTCATATTTACCTCATGCTTTAGTAATTTTGATGTTTGCTTTATAATTTACCTAATAATAGGACAAGTGTTCATATCTAGTACATAGATATGACATGCATACTCAAGCTTTTTGAAGCCCTGGGCTCGATCCCCAGCACTGGGAATAGATAGATATGAATAAAATTTAATGAGTATTTGATATGCCAACAATTGTGGTAGATTTTCAGTAGACCTTTATTTTTAGTGGTAGAGTGCTTGCCTAACAAACATGAGGCCCTGAATTCGATCCCCAGTACCACAAAAAAAAAAGAAAGTTTTTTTAGTGTTGGGATTCATGATCCAATTATTTTGCAGACTACTGCTCTAGGTTAAAGATTCTTAAATATGTGGGGACAGAAAACAATCACAAACCCCTTTGGGACAATAAAAGATATACACCCTCCTCTGAAAAATCATACACACATTCTGCCAAAAAAACTTTGCCCAGAATTTCAGGGTGATCACATGCCCACTGATAGCTGTGGTCATGGACTCCAATTAAACCCCTGCATGAGGACATGAATGTCTAGATGTGCGACTTACCCAGGCTCAGACAAGTGACAAAATTTGATCTCTTCAATCAATGCTTCCTGACTGTGCAGGAGGTCATTCCAGGCTTTGGTCTGGTTACCACAGATACAAACATGAAGATGGAAGTTTCTTTCTGAGTTCCCTTCTCCCTAGAAGTTCACAAGTCTACTGGGGACTCCAGTATTCAACAAATAATCATAATGTGATTTGTGTGTAGAAGAAACTTGTTTTTCACTTGATCAGCTTCAACTGACACCAACTGTATCAGGGTATTATACTGAACTCCATGGGAAATGCAGAGAAGGATATGGCACCTCTAGAGAGAATCAGGTCCCAATTACTTGCTTCAACTTCCTGTGCTTTTTTAATACACTTTTTATATTGCTGAGTCCCATAGTGCTCCTCCATCAGTTTTGCAGCTCTGATTCCCTCATGCACTAAATGGTGTACAAGTAGAGGAAGGTGAGGCTAAGGGTCAAACTCTTTCCTGTTTCTGAGCAACCCAAAACTCTCTCTTTGGATTTATGTGCATTTTTATGTACTTTTTTTTGCCTGTAGGATAAAGATTTGAACTCTTAGATAAATTGGCAAATGGAAGAGAACAGGGAGTAATAAAGGAGCTGTGGAATTTTATAAGCTTCATGATCTCCCCTAAAGGCCTGCATCCATGTAATGAGGTAGTAGAACAAACAGCTGCTGAGGCTGAATTTATTCCTATTAAAAAAAAAAAAGGAATAAAGAAATTTCCTTTTTTTCTGTTTTGCTAATTAATTGTTATTCCTAAACTTATGTGGAGTTTTTCCTACAAAAACTCCTCTGTGTAGGGGTAAAAAATAATCAGAGCAGCATGGGGAAATGGGCAAGCATTGTCGATCTGCCAGAACTATTTTTCTACTTTAACGTTTGCAAAAGGCCCAACACAGTTGCAATCTATTTATAAGAAGCAGATCATTTTTTGCTATATATAGGTGATAAAAACAAGGTAGATTGTAAGGTAAACTTTGGATCATATTAGGAAACAGTACTAGAAGGGCTCTCCTTTGAAAGGCATGAAGCAGGCTTAACCTAGGGATTTCTGAGGAACAAAGGAAAGAGCCTAGTGTTGAGTGCCTGAAGTTGCCTTGCCTGTGAACATACCCTCTCTCACCCACCATGTGCCATGTGCAGTTGGTGTTTGCCCATGCTGACTGCTCCCAGTTTCTCTCAGCCACCCCTGTCCTGAGAGTACCCTGTCCAACCTGGGTGCTTCTCAGAGCCCTCTGCCTTTCATTTTTCTAGCAAGCTCTAATTCGCTATTAGTCTTTGCCATGTTTTTGTGCATACGTGTGCAAATGTGTGTACATTATAGTTGCATACACCTGTGTACCAATGTAATATTTTTATGGGATCCTCTTTTGCCAGTTAATTCTCCATCCATTTTTTTTGTAAATTTTTGTAATTTTTTTCTCTCACTTCTCTGCTATTAGTAGAGTTGTTCACTCCTCCAGTACCTCCAAAGCCTTATTTTTCTAGTTTCCCACACTACTCACCACTCCTCCCTCCACCTGAGTTTTTTTTTTCTTTTATTACAATTGTCAGTTCAATTCAACAAGCATTTTATGAATGCTGGGCACCTGCTAGGATCTGGGGATGAAAAAATAAACAAGACAGAATCTCTGTTCCCCAGATGCTCAGTATAGTGGGACTAGTGTTCATTGCTCTGCTCTCTGCTCAACTCCACTTTTTAATTGCTTCCTCCAAGCAGAGTTTGTGCCAGCACACTCCATTGTAGCAGTAGCTAAGCATTGGCCAAGTGGAAATTAATTCTATCTTAAACCCCAGTAATGTCTGATTGATGAAAGGAGCTGGGTTTTAGAAAGGGGCTCACCCAACTTGAAAAATAGTAAGAGAAGGGGTTGAATTCTGTGTAGTACAGTTAAAAATGCCAAAGGGAGACTAATAGGCTCAGCCACCTTCTGAACACCTGCAGTGACACTCTTTCTGGCTCTGTCTGAGTGATAATCAGCCTCTGGCAAATGACTTCTTGACAGTTTCCCCTCTGATGTGGTCATCTTAGTACCAGTGCATTACTGGAGTGTTAAAGTGACTAACCATCTTAAAATCAGTACAGAAAATAAACAAGCCCTGACTAACCATAGTAACTATTTACTCAAGTTTGCTTTTCATTTCTGTGCCCAGTTAGATCTTTTATATATGTATACATTCCTAATACAACAGGCATCAGGGTTTTTTCAAGAGAGTCACCACCAGGAAAACAGACAGGCAGGTACATCTTTCACAGTCACAAAACTATGCCAGTTGTATATAGGACGAGCTTAAGTGGTGGGGAAGGAACTTGAACACTAAAAAACATTTAAATATAACCCTTGTCTCTGTTGCTCAGTCTTCTGATAATCACCAGACAACTGGTATTGGAGCTGAGATAATGCAAGATCTCTTCCCTTAAAGGCCATGGTGTATGGCTGGAATTCTTAACTGGTTTCATCACTTGTGATAGGGTTAACATCTTCCTGGTGGCTGTGTATTATTGGTTTCCCAACTTCATTTTTTAAATCCTTTTGTGCCATGTCATTCTTCACTAAGCCTATTTGATTCATCCTCAGTTGCCCTCTGTTTCTCATTCCATGTCCTCTGGAATGTGTCACTATGTGTAGTGTCCATTCTGTAGTGTTCTAAATGGCACACATCCAAATGATTACAGCTGTCTTCCTTGAGTCCTATATTAAGGAATTCATTCTTGTCTTTTTAAAGTGTAGCGATGCTGTGTGCTCACTAGCGCCACCACATCCAAATTATCCCTCATCCTGATGTTTTATATATATATATCTCAGTCCAGCACTCAGTGCCATATTTGCTGGAACCAAATTCACCATGACTTACTTTGCATGTCATGGGCACCCTGGTCACTGGCTGCTGTATAGAGAATAAATCACACAGTAACAAAAGTGGAAGCAAGGCAACCATTAGAAGGTCACTGCAGTAATTTAAGAAAGATCTAATGATGGTTTAGGGTCAGTGATAGCAGGAGGGATGCAGAGAAGTGAAGTGATTTCAAGGTAGAACACACAAGGCTTGGTAATGAGCTGAATCTGTGGGGCAAGGAATAGAAGGAAACAAAGATGATTCCCAAGTTTGGGGCTTGAGCAACTGGGTGCAAGGTAATATCATGGTAGTGAGGCAGGTTTTGTAGATGGAATCCAGGCTTATATATTGACCATGTTAAGTTGTAGCATTTTATAAACAACAGTAAAGTTCAATTCTATATAGAATTTAGGTCAGAAGATTTAGACTAGGATATCTGAACAAAAGAAATGTAATCTTTCTGACCCATTTATTATAAGGTGGCAGGAATAAGAATAAGATTGAATTACCAAATTGCTACCTTCCTTGTCAAACAGTATCCACAATACCCTGTAGCTCTACCAGGAGAACTTTTAAAAGTGCAAACTTAAGAGTCATGAATAATCACCTCATTTGCTCAAAGATGGTTACTAATTCCTTTTGTTCAGTCCTGTAGATGACATATAGCTGGACATGCTATCAGGTGTCCTTTGCTCGTTTTAATGAATCTGTGGACTAATTTGTTTCAACTGCATCTTTTTCTTCTTGGTCCCACCTGTTACTCCTTCTAGTGGATGACTTGGTACTGTTAGAATTGTCTGGTGGTTTTGGGATCCCTTGGCTCTGCTGCCATATAACTGAGTAACAAGTCACATAGCCACCCAGGACCCAGTGTACTTCCAACCTAGATTTGATCTATTGTGTCACTTCAGTCTCTAAAATTCTATTTCTCCTAGCACCAAGAAGCACAAGAAGGTTTTAAAACCTAGAGTTTTAAAAACTCTAGGAAACATGTTTCCAAAAAATTCTTATTGAAACTACAGAGAATGGAAGATTGATTAGGGAGTTGTGCTAAAGAAGTAGGGAATAGAAATAGCATGTTGGTTAAATGATGTTAATCTCTTTCAGTTCTTTAGTGAGAATTTGACTTAAGACCACCAATATTAAAGCATATCTAAAAGTCCTTTGAAAACTAAAATTTGGAATTATTCTCAGGTATTATTATTTTGCTTTGGTTCCATAAGGTGGCTTTGATGGGGTAGGCTGATTTCTACCCAGTGTGGTACATAGGTAATGGGAAGTGCTCTGAGGATGAGCACAGGGTCTAATTTGTTGTATCTTCAGCACTAGCAAACTTACAATAATAGGTATTTAGTGTATTTGTTGAATGAATAAGTTGTCTCAAATATTTGATTTATAGAAAAATTGACCATCTGGAAACAAAAAGCATGTTTTGAAATTATATCTCTCTTTGAGGGGTAGTACATCTCTGAAATGGCTGAGGACCAAGTCAGCTGGGAGATATTGCTGCAAGGTGACTGGACGGGCAGGTGTAACTGAAAAGGAGGTAAGGTAAGCTTATGTCCAGAAATAGATCAATGAGGGTCAATTCTGAATATCAGAGAGAAAGTAGCCTGGGAGAACAAGGGTGAAGTCTTTTTTTTTTTTTTCTACTTTATTCTTTGCTTGAATGAATTAGTGAAATCAGCAAATTACTGACAAGGGTGAAGTCTTAAGCTCAGAGGTGAAGGATGCAGCCAGGGCAGGCCATCTAGGACTTTGTCTTGTAAACAGATTCCATGGCCCCAAGGGGCAGACTGCCCAGGAAGTTTTGCTGGGCTGGCCGGCTCTAATGGACTTATTGAAAGCTGGTTGGGACATAATCCATACAGATGGGCACTGAGTAAGTAAAAGAAGTCTACCATTTGTAAAAAGGAAGAGAATGGACACATTTTCTGTATCATCTCTATTAAATAAAAACCTCTTATGTAGGTTGGCAATATTTTATGTGTTTGCCCTGAGTGAGGCCTATAGTTCACCAACCTGCCAGTTTTATAGGCTCAATATAAAAATTCTTATTGTTTTACTGACTTAGGTATTCACTGAGGGATTATTTGGGAGGCAGACCTGAAAAGCAATTATGTGAAAAGTACAATATGTTGGTTCTCCTTGAATGGGGTTGCTGATGCTAATATTCCTCCAGTTCTCAGTCACAGTTTTTCACTTTAATCCATCACTTTGGAACTTCTTTAGGTAACATCTGCAGATATTCGGGGGCTTTTTCTTTTATCCAAGAATCTCAGTTGGTTGTGGCATGTCCTGGCAATCAACAAGGAGGGACTAAGACTCCTGCCATTTAAAAGATGGCTTGTCTCAGGTTGACATCCATGGAAATATCTGTGAGTTGTCCTTCTCCTGGAATGGCTTTTAAAGCACTCCTGACATGCCCTTTTCCTTAATCTGCTCTTGACTTTGCCCCACCCCATCTCCCTGCCCACTCTCCTAGTGTGAGAAGGTACATTTGTGACCATCTTTACTTGATGGCTTCTGTGTGTGGCCTCAGCCGTGGAATGCTGAATGTTTGCAAAGGGTTTTCTGGCAGCCAAGTCAAGAAACAACCATATTGGTAGCTTCTCTGGTTTCACTCTTGATTCAAGCTGGGGTTTGCTCTCCAAAGTAGAGAAAGCCAAAGAGTGGTTTGAAAAGGGACCAGGAACTTTGTGCTTTATTCTTAGCTACTGGAGCAGAATTCTGGTCCACTGTAATTCAGCACTTTCTGTTTTCTGCTCAGCAGATCGATGTGGTTGATTCCTGCCTGGGCAGCTCACTGGCTGCCACTGGGGTCACTTGGAAGCTGCTGCTTTGTGCTTCCCCAATCCCTCCTTCCCCTTGAACAAGGAGTTTTCTAATTTACTTTGTGACCTACACAAAATTAAAGGCAAAAATCCACCAAGACCTAAGATTTCTCATGTTGTGAGATATATTATTTCCTGCTGTTGAAGAAGTTGTTTTATGATTCCAGCCAGGAGGGTTTTTAGGAATAAGGTAATAATCCTTTTTTTTCCCCTCTTAATATTTCTTCAATTGTTCTTAGACTGCCTACAGCTCCAATGGTTTTCTGTAATAAAAGTGCTTCCAACATTTTCTCTCTAGTAATAAACAGCAGATTATTTATTATAATTGTTTTCCAAAACAAGTGGCTGTATTTCTTTGCAATATTGGTACTATGGCACAAATAGTTAATTCCCCAAGAGTGGTAGCAGTCAAGCTTAGGTCGACTAGATGGATCAAATGGACAAAGAGAATTATTGCTGACCTAACATAATTTCTCAAGAGACAAAGAAGGGAGAGGCTTGGAATAAGAATAATCTTATCAAAAAATAAAGTAGCCAGTCAAGTTGAGTAAACTGGAATTTAGAGAGATAAGCTGAATAGGTTTGTTCTGCCGTTTCTAATAGAAACAGGATCTGAGTCTACCAGACAGACTGCCCTGAGGACTCCTCCTCTGAGTACCAGTGGTAATGAGAGATAGCAAGCCTGTTGATGGGATGGAAGGATTTTATCCTAATCTATGGGCTTCCTCTCATCTTCCCACTTGCAAGAAGAGGATGGTTTCTTTAGGAGGCTCCTAGGATAGGCTCCAATCAAGTATTATTTCAAATATTATAAAGATTTTACCTCTAAGCGAAAAAAATCAGAATTTGTTTTAAAGTACATGTGTACACACTCAGACCTTCATGGAGGAGGAGAGGAAATCCTTTAATTCATTTTTTCTCATCATTTAGTCTAGTTCATGAGTCTTGGTCTACTTTCCTTCAGTCTTTGAAGTTTTTGGTAGAAAGGTATCCGCTTTATGACTGAGAAGAATTGAGATTTTAAAATTTGGGGATTCTTTCTTACTTCTAGTACTTGGAATCTGAAACAGAATTGCAAATGGCTATGTGTTTAGAATCGTATCTTCAAAGACCAGGCTAGTTGGAATTGAGACCTCTAGAACATTTCTTCCCAGTATTGTGTTGAGCAGATTCACAGACACTTTGGTCAACCCAGTGGAAAGGGTATGTGTCTTAATCTCCAAACTCAGGGGAATGAGAAGTATTGCATCCTTAAAAAAAAAAAAAAAAAATCAAGAGCCAGTCATGGTGGTGCACATCTGTAATCCCAGTGCATGGGAGGCTGAGGCAAGAAGATTGTGAAGTTTGAGGCCAGCCTGGGCTGTATAGCAACACCCAACTGCAAAATAAAAAAACCTAAACGGAAAACCAGAAATCAACAGATATCACCCTGAAGGCACCTAATCTTGTGGACTGCTTCGACTTGCCATTATTGATGTTTCTTTCCTCTGTCTCAGTTGTACAGATTTCCCTGGCTCTTAGGCAGAGTTCCTGCATCCAGCGGCCTCTCACCATCACCAATTTGATTTTAGTCCACGCTGTTTATCACTGAGCCATCCAGTTTCCAGGCTCCAAATTCCTTTCTGGCTCAGTGGCTTCCAGCCACACCAGTGCCAAGGGAATCTGGAGTGGGCCAAGAGTTCAGTAAGGAAGGAGGTCAGCCTCCCTCAGGCAACAGTGAGCTCTCACTCTGTGACTTCCCTTCCTTGTCAGGTGAAAGGCTCACTATGTTTTTTCTCTTGTCTTCTCATTCTGCTGTCTTTTTTGTGTTTTTTTTTTCCACTTCAGTAATCCAAGCCCCTATCCTCCTCCAGCAGGAGGGACTGCCCACATTCACATCATACATCACATCTGTTACCTTTTCCTTTGCCTAATCTTGTTGCTGCTCAAGGATTGGATGATAATGTACCCAGTAATACATATTAAATTAAACTTTTTAGTAGTTGTTAAGTTTCATTTCCAGTGACTCTTGGTCTCTTTAGTAGTCACTGGTTTTCATACTTTTCAGGTAGTCCCTGAAAATTACTTTAAGTATTCTTCATATGTATTGTGATTATTGTTATCATCATCACCTGCACAAGTATTTAAAAAATAAACTCAGATAGGCCCTGGTCAGCATGGTCTTTGTGAGATTCTACCATGGCATACTGTTGCCCAGGTCAAAATGTGCATTCATTGTCAGATACTTGCAAATACATTCCACATGCAGGTGTGTCCCTCTGAGCAAGTGAATATGCAGATAGAGGACTGTATTGTTGTTTTGATGAGTACATGAACTTTGTATTAGATGATGCAGAAGAGATTCATTCTAAAACAAAGTCAAGAAAACAACTGGGCTGGATCACGCTAAAAGGAGATAATATTACTCTGCTACTAAGTGTCTTCAACTACAAATGCTCAATGAAGTGAGAAATTGTGAAGAAGGCAATACAATTTTAGGGGCCCTTTGTTGGGAGTATAGTTCTCAAACCTTTGCTCACATTGTTTCAGTTACCCTTATGCTATTGTCAGGTGGCAATAAATGCTGTGGGATTGTTTCATGTAAAAAAATAGTTACAGAAAGGTTTAAATTGAATAGTAAAATTTCATCTTTCACCTACCCTCATTTTTTACAATTTAACAATTTTATGTGTCCTTCTATAAGGATTGTATACATATGCAATAGGAGCCTATTATAATACTCTTCTGCTCTGATTTTTAAATAATTTATCCTAAAGATCTTAGTCTTTCTTCAAACTTATTTTTTTCTTACTGGCTCTGTTGTGTACCATTGTATAAACAATCAATTATTGATTTAAACAGTTCTCTGTTGACGAACATGTAGATGATTTCCAGTTTTTTATTAGTAATGATAATACTGCAGGGAAGGTTCTCCTGCAGTTATTGTTAGTGCTTTCCATTAATATCATTCCATGAGAGGATTAAAGATCCTGGCTGCATATCCCAGGGGTGACAGCAAGTGCTCCAACCTCTTCAAGCCTACCTCTAGCATGTGCTTTTCTTCCTTCCCTGTTTTTCTCACACTCGGCTCTCCACAATCTCATGTTTATCCACAAGTAGTATGCTTAGCCAGAGTCCCTGCTGGAATGCCTTTAGTAGATAAGGTGGGTGACTCAAACGTGTGACGCTGTAATAAGTGAGAGTGACTCACCAGCCCACTGTCTACTAAAATTTTTCTTATCACATCTGATTAATGATTTCTTAATTGCCATGTCAGATGATTAGTTCTATTCCGCAGGCGTTTTGACCATGCTGTAACCTTCATATCTATTTATTATCCCATCCCCAGGACTTCTCCTTCCCCCAATAATTTTAGGGTCATTGAGACCCATGGAGAAATTGGAGAGGCCTGAAGTCTGAAGACATTGAATCTGCTTAAAAAAAAAAAAATTTAAATATCCATGACTTTCAGGCTCTACCATGCTAGCAGATAATGAAAGATTTAAATAAGTCTAAACTCAAAGAATGCAAAGCAGTCCCAGTTTGGAATGTCTGGAGTCTCACATCTTTCTCATCCTTTGAGGACCCAGATTAAATTCTACCTTCTGATATTATTCCAGTTAACCTTCCTTCTTGCTGCCTTGGCAGTATATTTATGACTCTGTTTATAACACATCATGTTCTGCTTTCCATTGGAGGTACCTGAGTAGCTATAGTAGCTGCCAAAGGGCTGAGTCTTTGAGTTACTCATTCTGTCTGCCCATTTATTTCTGTATAGTGGATTCCTAGTAAATGTTTGGCTGATTTGTTTATTGGGAGAGTAGGGGAAATAAAGCTTAGTTTCAGGTCATAGCCATTCAAAATAGAAATGGTACTTTATGGTCTTGGCATCCAATGGAAAATTTAACAAAAATCTTTGAATGTCCAGGACTTGAATATTTTTCTGCCAAAAAAAATTCTATAGAAATAATCTATGTGAATATCACCAAATTGGAGAAGTCCTTTTTCTCTGTGTTAGGTCCAGTCAGAATAATAAAGATTAATTTGCTTCATTGTAGGAAACACATAGGGCAGGCTCAGATTATCAGGCTGAAATAATTTCTTGACTCCAATGATTATGAAAGCAGTGGCTTCGAGATACTTACGATCCTACACAAAGCAAGGTAGAAACAATGCAGCAACCTGCAAAATGAACAGCACCTTAACATCACAATGTCACAAGCCTTCATGAAGAACAGGCTTGAAAATATGCAGTGCCATAATGATGCATTGGCACAGATGATTTACATTTTAGTGCTTTATTTAAACTGTGTCCAAAAGTAATAGGGTGCCTGTCTCTGGAGTGCTACCAGACTCAACTCAAGAAAAGGGATCCAGATCTTGATGCAGGTGGGAACCATCTGTTGTGAAGTCTGCATTGCTTACATTGAGCATTTTACACACAGATTTTGCTTTTATTGAGTTGTAACTTACCTGCAATAAAATCTGACCTTTTTCTAGTATGCAGTACCTATGCATTTTGACAAATGTAGATAGTGTTGCAGCTACCACTCAGTCAAGATGTATTTATTTAGGTAGTAGTAGAGTTTGAACTCAGGGCCTGTGCTTTCTAGGCAAGCACTCTCCCACTTAAGCCACACCCCTAGCCCAGCAGTCGAGATATAGAACAATGGCACCACCACCACCACCACCACAAAATCCTCTGGCCCTTTTGTAGTAAACTCTTCCTCCACACACCAATGGCCTGTTTTCTGACCCTATACTTTTATACCTTTTGTAGAATATTGTATAAATGAAATCATATGCATCCTGGCTTTGAGCATGGCTTCTTTCACAAAGCATTTTGCATTTGAAATTTATCCATGTTACTGTGTGTATCAGTAGTTAAGTCCTTTTTATTGCTGAGTACTATCCAATTGTGTGGATGTATGCTTTATTCAGTCACCAGCTAAAGGACACTTGGGTTGTTTCCAGATTTGGGTCACCATAAATAAAGTTACTGTAAACATTCACATACCAGTTTTTGTGTGTGTGTGTGTGAACATATGTTTTAATTTCTCATATCTGTATACTGAGGTGTGAGATTACTGGGTAAATGACAGGTGTGTTTTGAACTTTTTTTCTTTTGTGGTACTAGACATTGAACCCAGGGCTGTACCTCTGAGCTACACTCACAGTTTCCCCACTTCCACTTTTTTTTTTCTTTTTATTGAGACAGCCATCAAGTCTGGCCTCCAATTTAGGAAGGATCCTGCTGCCTTAGCCTCCTCAGGCTGGGATTTCAGGTGTGGGCCACCATGGCCAGCCATGTTCAACTGTTATAACATATTGCCAAAGCAGCTGAACTATTTTGCATTTCTATAATATTCATAGGAATTTAAAGGTCTAGAATTAGGTTACATCTACACCATTTTACATCATTTCAACAGGATTATACATTTTAGATGAATTGAAAGTCTCTTAAAGGTTTCAACTAGCTTGCTCTGCCTCTGTTGCAGGATCTTTGAGAAGAGAGAGAGGTAGATAGGGATGTAGACCCCATCTCAATGGGTTAAGTTTTTTATTTATATACAGAACCTTTTTTTCTTATCTGAAAATGATTAAAGTGAGTATTTGGCTGTTTGGCAAGACTCTGCCCTGATATACAGTGGAGATTAGAGCAGCTTTGCAGATAAGCTCAGAAAATCTTCTGGGGCACATAGTGATTTCCCAGGCCCTTTAGGCAATCACCAGTGTTGTAGTGTTGATGACATCTGATAATGTTGTATATTGAGGACCTGAAGGTGGGCATTTCTTTACAGGGTGATGTTTTCAAGTTTTATTCAAATTCTCAATTGCACAGTAACTTACTTCTTTTAGCTCCTCATCTGAATGCTTTCAGATTCTGGTCACTGAAGACATGTTGCGTGTAGGTTTCATATGGTTCAAATAGGGGATTATGGACTTGACTTCTACACCTGGCCTTAGAACTTCAGCCCTAATTCAAAGCATATGTGTCTGTGTGCTGTCTGGCTGTTGCTATAGTCAGCACCTTTATTCTGAACAGAGAAGTCAGTTCAAATGCCATTTGCATTCAAGGCCTCATCTTCCTATGACTTCCTGCATATGAGTCTCAGAGATCTGCTTTGAATCCTATTCAGTGGGTGCTGAAAACAGAAAAAAAAAAAAAAAGAATCAGTGACTTGTGGACATCTTATGTCCCTTGGTAACCTTCAGAATTCTATGGTAACCATATCAGCACCCTGACCTGGAAATCTGGGAAATAACCCAGGAACCAGTAATAGGCAGTGCTTAGATAGGAATTGGCTAAAACATCCTGACTAAGGGAGTCTGTGCTCAGTCAAGGGCATAAAACCTGATGGAGTTATTGTATTTCACTCACAACTCCACTTTAACAGAACAAAAAGAAAATGAGAAAAGAAAAGGAAAATGATTATTTTCTGTCTGATTTTGCATTCAGGCACTTACCTATCAGTCGCAGCGCTATAAGCTCCCCCTCCCTGGGCTTGTCTTCTTGAAGGTGTCCTGGGAGGGGCCTGCAGCATCAGTAGGCAGGTGTCTGAGTTGCAAGTTGACTTGACATTCTTCTTAAGAATGTCACTTTGGACAGGGTGGTAAAGACTAAGAAGCATGCTATCCTGTGGTATCGAGATGAAGAAGTTTGTTTTGTTTCCAGCTACAGATCTGACCTCAGGTGAACTTAGAGGTGAGCTGTCAGAATGTGAGGGCAAAGAGAAGCTAGTGGGAAACAATCACAGGTTTTGATTGTACCAAATACCCTGGGGCACCCAGTAGCTTTGTAACTGTTCAGTTGGCATTAACTAAGCCCACAGAATGCCCTTCCCCTTTTATCTTCCAGTAAATTGTTTTCCCATACTAGTGTTTGCAGCCCAAGTGAATTGTTCAACTTCATATATTCCATGTGACTTGACATGACCTGAGAAAGACCCAATTGGCAGACCCCATATATCAAGTCAGAAAGTCAGCACGTGAATGGAAATATCTTGGAGCACTTTTGGTAGGCATTTGGAGAGTTCACAAAGCCAGACATTTTATCAAGTCAAGGCTTATGTTTGCCAAGGAAAAGAATGAAGTGATAATGGATATAGGAAGAAGAAATACAGTGATGAAATTAGCAACATGCTGCTATTTCATTCTTAATAAACGCAGGTTGATATGATGCAGATGACACAAAGAATCAGAGCATAATAGAATAGGAAGCTGCTCATAGTGATCACTGATGTGCTTTAAGTGTTGTAATTAATATATTCGTACTAGTACTACCAGCAAAACTTTCCTCTACATACGTTACAGTTTTGGTTTGTTAGATCACAGAAGTGCTGAACACACCACAAACCTCACTCCTCAGCTACAGGAGAGCCTAGAGATGATTCTCTGCCCCAGTTGTGAAGTTATTGGTCCATTTTTGCACTTAGATTTCCAAGGCACTGCCACTTGTATGCTGATGAGAACTACACCATTCTGAGGAGAGAGAAAGAGCAATTAAATTGTTGATTCATTTTCTTCTTTCAAAAAACCTTCCTTTGCTTTCTGACACAGAGGTCAGTGTAGAAATTTTCAAATTGTCTTGCTGCTTGAACTCCTGAATCTGCATCTGAAATTATTCCCCATAAGGCCCATTTTACAGGCTTTTTCTTCTTCCATCAAGTATGTTGGTGATGTCAATTACATACGTTTAAAAATGTCTCTTTCATCCCCAAGAGAATATCTTTGAGGAAACTTATTTTCTTTTTCCCCTTTTAAGTTTTTGTGAAGATTATACATGTATAGGCTAGAATTAAAATAGCACAGAAGTACTTATAATGAAAAATGTGCCCCCATTCCCAGCATGTTTCTCTCTGGTAATAGATGTGGTTAGGTGGACACTGACTTGGTGTAGTTGTAGTGATAATAATAATAACAGGCTTACACTGTTGCTTTCTTGCTATTTGTTCAGCAACATTACCCTTCTCCCTTTCTAAGTTGATAGTTATTATTTTAATTATTCTACTACAATCTTTGTACCTTAATATAATAGTTTTAAGCCTCGGTTTCTATCCTGTCAGCTTATATAATACATCTTGACTCTACTGTCTGTTAAATGAAAATATTAATCTTCCCTTTGGAAACGGAGCTTGAGATCTCTTTAAACTAATCGCATTTTTCTGATCATCTCAGTTTCTTAAGACCTCGGGTGTCATGTTTAATTATTTAGCTTTTCTTTGATGCCTGTGTTTTGTTTTTAAATATGAGTAATGAGCTTTGGTTATCCATCCAAATAGATGGTGTGGGTTTCCCCTGCTGCTCTATATGTAGATCTGATTTCCTGTTATTGATGCCCATGAATAGGAAGTCTGTATGGAGCTTTGATGTTGGGGACGGGGACTGTCTCCTGATAGTTTCACTTTAGGATCAACCAAGAGTGGGATGGATTTTAGTCAGAAGTTTATGTGGCTGTGTGGGAGTCCAAATGTCAGGGAGGGGGTGCTTTGCTCTAGAGTGTTGGCATATACTCTGGCCTGCCTAGTTCTTTCCAGACAGTTTTTATTTAACTTTTTATCTTGATCTAACTTTAGACTTAGAAGTTACAAAAACAATAGACTTTCTATATATTCCTCACCTAGCCTCCCCTAATGTTAATTTCTTACCTGTGCTACAATTTCTTGGCAGTTTTAGATTTTCTTTATAGATAGACCTCTCTGATTCTTCCCACAAGTACAATTGTTGGTCTCCATTGTGATACATGGACCCAAGGCTGCGAAGGCAGGGGATGAGGAAAGTGTCAGGCACACCCCCAGGCCCAGTGAACCTTGCCACAGATTTTACTTTACCTCTTTCCAACCCAATTTAAAATTTCAGTCTCCATTGCAGCTGCTTTGGAGTCTTATGGATACATGGCCAGGCAGCTCACTCCTACCATTCCAGTTTTCTCCTTCACGTTCTAGACTTTAAATTATATCACTCTGGGTAGTCAGTTTCTCTTTCTACAGAGAGAGAGAGAGAGAGAGAGAGAGAGAGATAACAGAGACACAGAGATATTTGTTCTGGCTCACCAATTGTAAGGGCTGGGCAGTTTAAAATCCATGGGCAGACAGATTGAATTAAGAGTTGATGGTGTAGTCTTAAGTCCCATATCTATAGGGCAGACCAGCAAGTGGAAATTCAAATGGATTTCTTTGTCAAATTTCATTACTATTAGTATCAGTGGTAAAAAACCTTTCTTACAGTTTTTAAGTGTACCATACATTACTGCTGGCTGTCTTAGGTACAACATTGTACTGCAGATCCCTGGGGCATGTGCATCTTGTTTGGCTGGAATTTTTGCTCATTAATTAGTAACTTCCCACTGTCTGTGCTAGTCTTGAAGCAGAATTCTTTCTCTGGGAAACCTTAGTTTTTGCCCTTACTTCAGCTGTTGGTTGGGGCCAACCATATTATGGAGGGTAATCTGCTTGACTTTAAAGTTAGGTGATTGTAAATGTTAATCACACCTCAGATACCTTCAACAGTGTCTAGAATAGTTTGTGACCAAACAACAGGGCACCATAGCCCAGCCAAGTTCACACAGAAAACTAACCATCATGTGCTCTTTTCTATTGGCTTTCCTCTTTCCGATCTCCAGAATTTTTTGAACCCTTTCTTATTTCCCTGACATTCTTCTCCCAGTTTCTTTAATGTTATATCCTCCCCCTTTTAGTATCATTATATTAGAGTCTAGGGAGACATACTTGTACTCATTTCCACCATCTTCTACTAAAAACCAAAATTCATTTGTTAAAGAGAACCCAATTCTTCTTCCAAGTGTCCCTTCCAAACCCAAGCATGGGCTAGCAGTCCTTTTCAGATTTTTTTTTTTTTAAAGGCATTACATGATTTAGCTCAAATTTATTTGAGACAGGTTTTTATCTAGAAAGGTTCACCAGTTCTGACTCTTAGATACGTAGTGCATAATACTTATTTAGAATTTTTCACATGTTCATTTCATTTGCTATGGCCTGTCTAAAATGAGCTGTTTGTTTTCCTTTTTGTTTGGATGTAAGTGCATCCAATTTGAAATATTTGTAAAATCTTTCACTGCTCACATTTGATGCTACTTGTGAGGTAGGTAGGTGGCAGGCATATTTAATCTCATCTCATAGGTAGGACACTTGCGCTGTTTCTGAAATGTATAAGTTGCCTGAGGTCATATACCTTCGTTTTAAGCCTGTAATAGACTTCAGGTCTTTTGACTCCTAATTCTGTGCTTCTTATTTTGCATATGTTAGAGTATGCTGTACATATCCTTGGGGGAACATTTGACAATGAGTGTATTTCTTTAAATGTTAGTACTATTAGATACGCTTCCAGTGGACTCACACAGGGCATATTGTACTAATGATTTAAACTATCTTTTTTGTAAGAAGCTAAATTTCCTTGAACAATCAATCTACCCCCACTGTGTCCCTTGCATGTTGCACACCCAGGGACCAAATTGAGTTGTGGATGAAAAATGCTCCCAAGGTCACTTTCTCTCCCAGCAAAAGTGTGTTTAAGAATTAAAACCACTGTGCATGTTCAGAATCAGAGCCCTCTCACCACCCCTGAAAACTCACGCATACAAAAACACATGCTCTAGTATTAATGCAAAACATAAAATTAAATCCATCACATAATTTACTCATAGCACATGGAGCTATAACCCTCTCCTATCCATAGCTTCCAAGATTCATCTTTTCAAAAATCAAGTTGTGGTTTAATTAAATGTCTAGATGAAAAGTAACAATGCCTCTGTTCAAAGAGAAAGAAAAAGGCATTTTAATAAATACAGGCTCACTATATATAAATATAGTTTTTTTCTTTTCTTTTCTTTTTTAGAAATACCATGTGCCTTAATTTAGCTAAGAATAGTCCCCAAAAACAAAGGTCCATCATCCAGAGCCATTGTCATTGTTCTAAATTAACTTGCATTACTCTAGAGAATAGGGATCACTTTTCTCACCAAACATCCACCACCTTTGGTTTTCTAATTTTTCCTTATTGCCATTTTTGTTCAAGGTTGCCTCTGAGACCTCCCTGCCTCGCCCCCCCCCACCGCCCTGCATTATTCCCCTGGAGGCAGGCCCACACTGTCAGTTTAAGTGTCTGTCTAATCTTTGCTCCAGATTATGTTTATTTAGACTGGTTCCACGGCAGACCTCATATCATCCCACTTAGTTTGCCAGCGGTTTAATGGATTAAACAATTCTTCAAGTATTTCCTGTTATCCCTCCCTTCTCTCAGGACATAGGAGCATCCTCTGGAGCTGGGGTTCATAATCTTAGTTCTATGCCTTAGCTTTTCAGGATTTATGAATCCCTAGAAGTGAAAGGAAGAATTGTGTGAGAGCCAGTTCATTTTTTGGGGGAGTGACTCTGTAGTCGTCCTCAGATGCATAAAGAAATCTGTGACCCAACAATGTTGAAGAAGCATGGCTGGCTTTCAGAGACCCTGCCCAGGGAACCCAGGCTTACCAGCTTGTTCTGTTTCTTCTTGAGGTTTGCGCTAGGCTCTGGTGTTAATCCTGTAAGCCCTGGAGCCACAGCCTGTTTCCCACTGGTCCCCTGTCCACCTCTCCTCACGTGACACTTAGGCCATACACTCTTTCCTCAAGGCGCCGCCCCCTGGGCTGGAGCTAACCTACTTGGCTTCTCTTACTCCTTCTCTCATCTCCCTGTCCAGGAATACCTGGCATGGAAAGTCCTGATTATTTCCAAGTCCCTCTACTCTGGTTTGATTTACCCTAGAGTTTCTTTTCTGAATATAGAGTATCACAGAAGTTTCCTTCAACCCTCTGCCCTCTTATCACTCCACCTGGCCAATCTCAGAGCTACTGTCCTCCTGCAGGAGCAATACACATTGCCTTCTCAAGGAATACCTCAAAAGCATACCTCAGAAGACCAAGAGCATCCCCTGCCCTGAGAAACCCTGTCATTGTCTTTGCTCCGAATGGCTAAAATTGCAAGATGCCATATCAGCCTATGTACTATCCCCCACCTCAGTCCACCTGGCTGCAGGCCACAAGCAGGTTTTGCCTGGCTACAACCTAGACTGACAACTTCTCTCTTAGTTAGTTCTTTGATGGTGGCTTCTACATTTATTAGTTAATTTCTCAATGTTAGGACTGAAAAAAAAATACTGATTAAACATGAAAATGATCAAAGAAGCCAGAGATTTAAAGAAAAAATATAAAGGAATATAGAGACTTCTAGAGCTTTCTTTAGGTCTTTGCTTTGCTTTGGGGCCTTTTCTGAGAGAAACCTCTACATCTTGTGCCCCTTCTGATTTACCTCTCAGGAAGAGTCTGAGAGCAGGGGGGGCCCAGGTGGAAAGTCATTTGAGGGATCTGGACCCTATGAGCCTCAGGGGATTGAACATAGCATCATAAATCATGTGTTGGCAGCAAGGGTGGATTTAGGGCCCTGAGTAAACTGCTATTCCAGTCCAAAGTTAGCTCCCTGCAAGGTCCACATTCTGAGCCTGTTGATACTTCCGATAGCCTTTGCTGATACCCAAAGGAGAGAATTCAAGCCCTCCCATGTTTAGATCCCTGTCCTAAGTCAGAGTTGAGTTCTAAGCTGTTCTGAGGCTATTTCTGATACCATGATTCTGTGACTGGTCTTGGCCTCACAGACAGAGCTCGCTAGTTCCTATCCTCAGATAGGAACTGAGGCACTATGGTACTGCTAGATCCATTGCCCACCTCTTCCCTTCTCTTCCCTTCCCTCCAAAAGCTGACTTTTCAGGAGAGAGCATCTGTCCCTTCATTGAAAAGTAAGCAGCATTCTTGTGAGCCACAGCCAGCTCCTTTTTAGGGCCTGTGGGCTGCTGGAGTGGGGTATGTGCCACCCAGCTATTCAGTTTCCCCGCATGCTGCTTAATCCATTGCTTCTGCAGAGGGAAGACAGAAGCATAATGGAGTAGTGGACAGCTGACCCCACACTGCCTCCATGTGCCACTGCTCCACCTACTTTTTTTTCTTCTCTTTGTGGTACTGGTGCTAGAGCATCATGCTTACTAATCACAAAACCTCTACCACTTGAGCCATGCCCCCAGTCCTTTTTACTTTTTTAATTTGTTTTTTAAGTAGAGTTTTGGTAATGTTTCCCTAGGGCCAGACTCAAACCACAGTCCTCCAGAGTAGTTGGGATTACAGATGTGCTCCACCATGCCCAGCCTTTGAAGAAACAAAAACAGTAAACAATGTTGGGATGTGACTGTGTACCTGTGTCAGGATTACTTGTTAGGTCCCCAGTATGCTCAGCCAGCTGAGCCACTTCATCAGCTGACATCAAAGGAGTCACCCAAAAGTGGAGCCTTGTGGGAGATAGACAACATAGTTCAGATTGTCATCTAGCTGTATAGGTGGTATGAAGAAGACAACTCAGAACCCTCCATCCCCATCTCTGAGTGCCTTTTATATGCCAGGCACTCTACTTTGTACATCACATTTGATTTAACTAATACAGTGTGACTGTAAAAGTGTATTTACCCCATGTTATAGATGAGGAAACCAGGGGTGCTATGTTAATGTGCCCCAGGTTCCACATCTAGCATCAAACCCAGATTTGACGCTCAGGAGCCCTCACTTGTCCTACTGCACCATGCTGCTCTGGCAGTCTGGGAGATTGTGAGACAGTACCTTAGAACTATAGAAGAGTACCCTGAAAATATAAGTTCGGTCCTCTGCAGGTGGGGTCCAGGCCACCTGGGGAAGAGCTGCAAAGCAGGTCAGCTTCTTCTTCACACTGACGGAATAGCCTGTCCTACTGTCAGTCATCTCAGGGGCCATTGTGGGTCTGAGAAAAACCACTGGCTCCTCTGCTGTTCCCTCCCCATCTCTGCCCTCAAGACATAGCCATTCACTGAAGTTTATCCAGTGTAGGGCTCAGCCATGGGAGAGGGAAGATTGGAGCAGGGAGAGATAAGCAGCCATGTGGTTGGACTGGGCCAGGGAGAGTTACTGAGCATATGGCGAGGCAGGAAGGAGGAAGAGAGGCTGTGGAGGCAGAATGGGGAGCTATTCCAGTACAGTAATGAGTGGATGAGAGTTAAATGAAGTAAAAATGAGGTTTATCATTAATAAAAATGAGTAAACAAAGAACAATGTTGTATTTAGAGAGGGAACACAGTGGTATCTTGTATATACTAGTTTGAGGTACAGTAGGACTTAGCATGAAGGTGAAAATTTAACATGAGAAACAACAGGACTTTCTCCATGTCCCAAATGTATCAAAGTGTGATATGAACTGTCCAAAGAAGGTGAGAAGGTGAACAATGGCAAGAATGGTGCTCCCCTGATCCTCATGGAACTTTCAGTCACTGTGTGTCTGTGCTACTTGGTTTAAATATATGAACATGGTCAAACATTGAAAAGCATAATGCTTTTAGGTTTTTTGGTGGCACTAGGGTTTGAACTCAGGGTCTTGTGCTTTCTAGGCAAGACACTCTGCCACTTGAGCCACACTCTGTGCCCTAAATAATGCTAACTAAAAAAAAAATATTGCAAATATGAAATGTCCAGAATAAGCAATTTTAGAAGTTTGCTTATCTACAGAAAATAGATTAATGATCGCTGCTGATTAATACAGAATCTTTTTGGAGTGATAAAAATGTTTCAAATTGATAATGGTGATAGCTGTACAATTCTGTAAATATACTAAAATCCACTTTAAGTAGGTGAATTTTATAGTGTGTAAATTATACCTCAATTAAAAAAATAAGTATATGTGCATTTATCCTGTTCAAATTGTCATTGTTTACTTGGCTGAAAATAAAATTCAAAAAAACAAATTCCAAATTATATCCAGCCCTTAGCTCTTAAGTGTATGAGGCAAAGAAAATATGCCTCTTTATTCAGCTCCCCTTTATAGATTACCTTAACTATCAGGGCAAGACTGTGATTTAGGAGGTAGGAGAGCAGTTTAAGGAATAATTAAATTCTTCATTTAAAGACCACATTTGTTGACAAGAAAGAAAAAATTGTTATTTTGCTTGGTCCTTGTAAGAATCATTTCTTACTTGGCCTCTTTAATATATAAGTTCTTATATATCTAAGAGCTGAAAAATGTAGAATAGAAAAGGAGAGGTTAGGGCTGGGGAAGGTGGCTTATGCCTATAATCCCAACTCCTCAGGAGAATCATGGTCCAAGGCCAATTTGGGCAAAAACAAGAGCCCCATCTTTCAAAAAAAAAAAAAAAATCAGGTATGGTGGCTCAAGCTTGTAACTGTGGGGGAGGTGGAAATCAGGAAGATCATGGTTCAAGGCCACCAAGGGCCAAAAGTTCATGAGACCCCCATCTCAACCAAGGACTGGACGAGATGGCACATGCATGTCATCCCAGCTATGTGGGGAAGCACAAATAAGAAGATTGTGGTCTAGGTAAGTCCAGATGCAAAACAAGACCTTGTCTCAAAAATAATCAACACAGAAAGGGCTGGGTGTGAGCATGAGTCCCTGAGTTCAACTCCAGTACCACCAAAAAAAATTTTTTTTAATTAAAAAAAAAATAACCTAAAGCAAAAAAGAAACTGGAGGAGGCATGGTTCAAGTGGTAGAGCACTTGCTTAGCAAGCACAAGTACCACAAAGAAAAAGAAAAAGAAAAATGGTAGTTCAAAATAAGTTTCTTTTTGGGGATTTGCACTAAAATATGAATTTAAGCTGAATTTGCAATTTTCAACCTGAAAAATGCAAATGTTTCCGCAGTGGAGCCAGGTTTCACAATTGCTTGGTTGTCTTCATAGCACATTGGAATTGGGCATTGAAAAGTCTAAGGTAACCTGAAACTTGGACAAACACAATGTACCAAATTAATATAATAGGAAATGAAGGTTCTAGCAGAAGTCAAAAGTGCTGTTTGGAAGCAGCCTTAGAGATTTCACCAAAAACGTTGAGAATACTCTAATATAGGGAATCTAAATACCATAGTACTCAAGCCATATATTTTCTTTATAAAATTAAAATGAGTCTGGCAGCCTGGGAAGAACCACACTTCACTCCTAACATAATATTTCTTATTGTCCATACCTCAGTACTCTGTTACTGTTGGCTTAGGTATCTGATGGGATGCCTTTGTTGTCGTTTAGAGAAAAAAGGTTGCTATTGTGCTGGCATTGTATGGTGAGAGGGAAATTTTGTGTATGCACAAACAGAATTCTCTCTCCACTAAACATGTGTATAACACCTCTAGTTTGAAGAGAAACTGTTAATTCCCCAAACCTTGCAAAGTCCATTAATATTCTGCATACACTTCACTAATGTATTTAAAGAAAGTAAGGCTCAAGGAAGTGTTCTCCATGTACAGTTCTTAGATCTACAGCAGGAGCTAATTCTTGAAGGTCTCAGAAGTCTCATCTTGCTAAATTATGCTTTTGCATGGCTTCTTCCATCAAAGCCTCAGAGGCTGTGCTGTCCAAGAAATATGTGGAAGACTTGAGATGCTCATGTGTTCAAGCAGTTGATTCCCAAAACTGGATGCAGATTTTTTGGTGTTTTGCACAGCCTTGCTTGAGCAAAGGGGGGAGTAGGGCTTCCTGTGAGGAGAGATTCCATTCTTCTGCAAAGCTTTTCTACCCCACAGTATATTGACTGTCCAGAGATGCCCTAGAAGCAGCCATTGTTCACTGCTGGTGGCTGATTTGTTGCTTCTCTGAAGCACATGCAATGCAAGAAAGCATGCGCTGGGTTGGGGATTTTTCTGCAAATTCAGCAAAGTGCCACACACTAACAATCAGCTTAAAAAATGCTGAAGTCATGTGTCAGCGCACACCAGGCCAATTCCTTGTGCAGAGGAAAGCTTGACTGGTAGCTTAAGGGAAAAAGTCACATGCATCTGTTACCACCTGCTCTTGACTTTGGGTCTGAGGCCATGAACAGTATGTTTCAAACCCACAGATAGTCTAAAAACAACTTTAGCCTGGCTTTTAACCACTTCCCTCACCAAACCTTTCAGTAAAGATGCTAACAGGCAGCAAAAATGAAATATTAATTTCACCTCTCCTTCATTCCCATAATCCACCAGACTGGGCTAAGGATGGCTCCAAATGTTCCCCAAGTGAAACCCAGTTTGCAAACTGATGGGCCATAGGCTCATTCAGCCATAGATGGTGGGTCTTATTTAGCCATATTGTGTTTTGTAAAACATTTGAATGGGTCGTCAACTCAGGAGATTCCACATATAACTCTGAAGATCCAGTCTTCTGGAGCCCATAATTTCAAATGATAATGTGTTAAGACTAAGGGATAATGACTCCTCCAGAGCAGGTGCAGGCTCCTCTCACGCAGCACTCTTGTACCACTTTCATTATCTATTAGACTGTGTAACATTTGAGTTTGGGACCCTCAAAAAGAAAAGGAACCCAGAAGAGGAAAGATTTTGCTTTCTTACAGATATCTGTGATGACAAATCTGTCAATCAAATTTAAATTTAATCTGCTGATGAACAAGAGTCTCATACACAAGAGTCCTAGAATCAGAAACAGGTGAAATGAGCTCAATTTAGTATACAGGACTTCACTTCCATTTTTAATAAGGAATAAGACTTTTCAAACAAAAGTAGACAAGTTTAAGGAATAGCACATGTAAGTGGAAAACAAGTGATCTGGGTTTCTGATATAGCCCCCTCCTCCATACTAATACCTAGTTTCTTTACTTGCATGACTAGAAGTGTGAATACCATCACTTATCATCTCATTCTGCATCCATTCATTCAACAGAATTTATAGAGAGAGGTTGACAATGAGGTTCTAAACTTTTTGGGAGATTCTAAAGTCTTCCAAACTTGGATCTGCACTTAGGACTTCATTTTCTTCATCTATAAAATAAGATCATATTACTAAACACCTCAGTTTCTAGTGCACTTTGAATACTCAGTCATTGTGAACTTTTTGTTATTAATTAAATACCATCTGTTTGCCAAATTTTGTGCTAAGCCTTGGAAATACAAAAACATATGGTCCATGTCCTAAAAAGCTTCAGTCTTGTTGAGGAAGGAAATTCTGGGTTAACTAGTGGAATCAGCTTTTCTAAAGAAAAGCTCCACAAAGTAACTGCCACTGTTCATGAAATAGAAATAGGCTGGTGGGGCAACAGCTTATTGCAACATCATATTAAATTAAGGAATGTTTCATGTGTATCACTGACCTTTAGAGATATATATGCACATATGGATCTAAATATGACATAGGTAGCAACAGTTTTCAACAATGAGATTCTTTTTTAGAAGAGGTCTACATTATACTTTTAAATCAGAGGTTCTTGACGTTGGGGGAATCATTGAGTTGATAGTTGAGTAGGAGATCTCTCCCCCAAAAATGTGCATGTACAATAACTTGTGTAACATTCCAGAGATTTGGGAATCCTGGAAGCCCATCCATGGGGCCTGCTCCATTTAAGTCCTCACTAGGCCAGTCACACGGAAGGTGGGTACAAGTTCCACAAGAGGCGATCAGTTACAAACAGAGAAGCTAGACACAGAGACAGGGAAGTTCTGTGTGCAACAAGGGGCTAAGTGCACAGTGAGGGGAATGTTTAATGAGAAAACAGTTTTCTGTTTGTTTTTTTTTTTTTTTGAGATAAAGCAAACTCCCTATAGACAACTATGTCATCAGACCTAGCACTTGGTATATATGACCTATGCTATTCTGACATGTTAAGTTCTAAAATTATCTTCTCTCCTTTTGCCATTTCTTAAATAACCATTTGTCATCTGGGTATGAAAGGAATCCCAACATTAGGTTAATTTGGCTTATTGCTCTTCCTCTACTCCTCCTTATCCCCCCAACCCTGCCAGTCTTTTCCTGGTCTTCAACCTCTAGTTCCCAATAAGCAAAAAACTGAGACCTGATTATCTGTCATGACTGGTTAGGGCTGATCCCTCTGGGCAGCCTGTGTCCTTCACCGCCCCCCACCCAAACCTTTATAGGTCAGATGAAATACTTTATCACATTCCCTTTAAAACAAACCCAACTGTAAAAATATTGGGAAATACGGTTGTTTTTATGGAGAGTTTGAGAGACAAAGTGAAAAAACTCACCACATGCAGCAGAAACATCACAGAATTGTATTATACAACACTCAACTGTCACAACCTTTCCCTTCAAAGACCAGCCCCTTACCTTTCTGCTTTACCCACCGCCCTCCTGGCAGTCTTGCTCTGTAGCTTGTGCTTGCAAATTCAGAGAATGGAGCTCCCTCGTTTTGCTTCCTCATCCTTGTCATTTGATACTGCTTTGAATTATGAAAAAGCCTCTGCTGAGGATGACAATTTCACTAGTAAGCCATACCTGACAGACCTCCTCTTAGTATCACCATATTTGTGGTAGGGTTAGGAGGAAGTTTAAATTGCAAATATAACCACACCTCACTCCCAGTCAGAAGTTTTTTTGTTCTTCACTGAATACACTGAAGGCATCCTTGATCTTAGGACATATAAATTCTTCTGTCATTTTTGAATGGCTACATGGTGTTCCCTTGGATACACATGGTACATGATATGTTTAGCCATTCTTGTACATTTATTTAATTTTTCCATTACAAACAATCCTGTGATCAAACAGATATTACACACTTAGGTGCATAGGAAAAATTTCTAGAATCAGTATTTCTATGTCATGACTATGTGTATTATAACATTTAGTAGATATTGCTCTCCAGAAATTTATGTTCCAACCAACTGTGTAAAAGAGATGCTGTTTCTGTTCTCAATAAGTTACCTTGTTTTATGTTTGTTTATTCACACCCTACTCTGATTCAGAAAGGGATTCAGGTGGCTGGCAAGGAAATGTGAATGAGAGGTAGATGAGAAGGAAAGGTAGAAAACAAGTCAGTACATAAAATGAATGAGTGATTAAGATTGTTTTTAAAATTCATTCAAATCCATTCTGTGCCCCAAACAACCTTCAGGATTGGTACTGGCAGAGTGGCTCAAGCAGTAGAGCTTGAGCCAGCTGAGGCCCTGAGTTCGAACCCCAGTACCACCAAAAAAAAGAGGATTGGTACTAAGCTTTCTGGCAGCCAACATAAAGAGGGAAGCTGATTAATTGTAGTGTCTACTACTAAAAGTAAAGTCACACCTCCTAAAAAGGACATTGTGCTGTACAACAGGGTCTTCAGCAGTGTGACCTGGTATGATCCCACCACATCCCTTTATCTGCCCTTTTGCCTTGAACCCAAAACATGTTGTCTGAGAGCAGAGTTCTCTGTTTAGTCATATACAAACTGGTTATGTTGGGTGGAGAACACCCTGGCTGAGACTGATAAACCAGCCTCTGCCTCCCAATACGGCCAGGTAGTAGGATGGTCAGAGCAGGCATCATCATCACTCTACGTTTAGACCTTCCTCTCTCCTCAAACTTCTAGGAATTGCCATGGAGGGTGGGACCAGAAGCAAATCTGGGATCAATAGATGGAAACCTGGACCAGGCAGCACTCCTGGGCAGGAGGAGCGGGCTGCCTGAGCTGAGCTGGCAGAGTGCTGGAGGGGTGTACTGTCCCTGCCGCCCTGGGTCAGAGGCAAGGATCCCAGAAGAGTGAGGAGACGGGGGCCACCTGTGTAACTACAGGTGCCGAAGATAGGGCTTCTGAAGATTGTAGGGGCATTTTAGTTCTTGACCTGTCCTCAGAGTGGAGGAAGTCAGAGTGAGCTGAGCTTATCAGCTGCCCTAAGTGAGGGGAGGACAAAGGTGCAGGTCAAAGATGTAAGGAGGCCTAGACAGAAAGAAAATAGAAAGGGACTCAGCTTCACAAAGTGGCTGGCCCTGGCAGAGGGTCAGGTGATTCTGCAGGAAGCCAGTTGGCCAAATGCAGAGGCAGTGGTGTGGAGACCAACCCATGGAGGAGCTGAGAGAGAGCTCAACTTAGATCTGGATTTGAATCAGAGGAAACTAACAAGAAAAGTACATAACTCTCTGGGATGGGGCTGGCCAGATGGGAGCAAAACTATTGAGTCAGGGGAGGTTTTTGTCTCCAAACTCCACTGAGCTGTGGATTATTTTATCTCAAGGTACTCTGTACTGTAGTATGGACAACCAGGCATGTGCAGTAGACAACATGACATCAGGAAAGCACCATGAATATGCACTTCAGCTTCATGAATATAGAAGGAAAAACATCCCCGATGTCCTTCCCTGGGAGATAGTAGTAGGATAAAGTTATCCCAAGGGAGAAAAAAAACAGTGGAAGCCTGATAGAAGTAGACTTTTTTTTTTTTTTTTGGAGTGTTAGTCTGCTTGGGGAGCCACAGAAGACAGGTACAAAAGAACAGAAGGCAACTACAAAGGTAATAAAAGAAACCAAGGAGCCATTGGGACAGGCCTACTGAGGATATGACATAGCAAGGTGAGAAAATGAGATACATTTTCTAGTTAGAGAAGATTGATACATTCAAAGGACTTGTCTTGATTCTTCCCATGCATCCAAGTGAGGGTTTATTTTGAATCATCATGAATTTGGGGCAGTATAGTTCTGGTTTTTAGCTTTCCCTACATAGACCCTGGTCCACTGCCTACTGTCCTTCACATCAGTCAACTAATAGATTCTGCTTTGCTAGACCTGGACAATAGCTTCCTTATCTCCATAGTCTGCCATTCCTCCAGGAGGCGAGGACGAATTTCCCAAGACATCTGGTTTCTGCACTGGTAGAATGTGACTGATGAGGACATGGGACTCCAGAATAGGCTGTTTTACCAAAACATTATACAAAACTTATATATGAAAATGTAATAATACCATATTCTGCTTTAAAATGCATTTAAGAATGAAAGTTAGCCAGATAACTTTACTTGTCATGTATAACTTATATAGCTTTTAAGACTTTTAAGTCATAGATAAAGTTAATTTATTGGAATAAAATAATGCTCAGAACCTGATTAGTGTAGAAACTTTAAGAAATGCATCTTAGCATACAAATAGAGACCATTATCTTATTGTCTGAATAGCCACAGTCTACACAACTTTAATGTAGTCATCTGAAATCTTGACCAAGACTCCCTAAAATCTGTTTTAAAACAAGTGTATCAGATGAACAGTGCTACAAAGGTCCTACCTCTGATCAATGTAATGATTTTAATTTCAAAACCTTCAATTGAGGTTCTTAATCATTTCTTTGGTAACAGGGAGTTTCGAACAAAATGCAAGGGCAATAGTACCATGCAAAGGTTATTTATTTTTCCCTCTGCTTCTGATTAGCCAGAGAACAATGCCAAAATATGAAGGAGGAGAACAGAGGACTTTTGATTAAAGAACAGAAGTCAGAAATAGAACATAACATACTGGGGAGGCTTTCTCCCTCCTAGGGTGGTTCTCTTTGGTGTAGCCTTGACAGAGGAAGGAGGGAGCCAGGCCCCTGCATCATCATTCCCATCAATCAGACACTGGAAGGGAAAGGTTTCCCTTCTATCTTTTTATTTGGGGCTCCCCATCTTAAAAAAAAAAGCTTTTGTTTAGTATATTGGAAACTAAATATATATCCTTTTAAGTCATCCTTCAGTCCCCAAATTATAATGCATATTTTTAAATATGCTCTTTTCTGCCATCACCTTAGGCGGTTTACATAGTGCTGAACTACAAACACTGTACATCACACATGTTCTAATACTGATACTTTACTGCTTTATAATTGCTCAGAAGTAGTGATCCATACACAATTTGTTTCTGAATACTACAGAACTAGATGGAGTTCTTACAATGCATTTTAGACAAAAGGGATGAAAGTTGAGAATACACACACACATCACCTATATTCTCATGACTATCTGTTTTAGTGTCTTACTAGGTGAGAAGCTCAGGTGTGGCATGAATCAAGAGCAGAGTGACCTGGGGGTTTCCAGGGTTATGGGTGCATCCCCACAGGTGGAAATCTTGCATCAGGTTTATTCCACCTGGCTCACGGTCTAGAGAGGAGGAATTCCACCAGTACTGTTCAGACCTCCACAAACCTCAGTCTGCTGCAGAATATGTTTGCTGGGTCAGTGTGACCCAGCATGCAAACATGTGGACATAGGATAGTCACAACTCCCACGGCAGCCTGAAGGAACTATGCAGGTCAGGTTTTGAAATAGCACCCAGAGTTATTTACAAGGGCGTTTGGAATTCATGGGGAGATTGGTTTAGTTTTCAACTATGCTTATTGCACAAGTAGGAAACAATGAGTGTTGATTACACTTCTATTCTTTCAAATTTCAGCGCTTCTCAAGGGAAATGTGACATGGAATCAGGTCCTATAACTAGGTGTATGGCAAAAATAACCAAAGAGCATGAGAAAAAAATACTGAAATTATAAATGAAAGCTATCATTTAATTTGTATTCAAGACCAAAGGATCATTTGTATTCAAGGCAAAAAAAAAAAAGAAAGAAGAGAGATTTTAAAACTGATTAAGATATTTTGTGATACAGAGAAATAAGTACATAATTTTTGTTGGGGATGGGGGAAATGCCATGTATAAATTACTCAAAAAAATTTTTTTCATTGCTGGGGGATATTTAGAATTGGTATCAAAACTCTGTCATATTTGAGATGAGTTTTTTTTGGTTTTGTTTATTCTTACTTTTTGTACATCCTGTCTCAACATCTAGAGTCTAGACATTGTACCTCCTTTCCCTAAGATTCAGATACTTGTTTTTCTATTTGAACAGGAAGCCAATGATATTGAACTCAAGTAAACAGTTGTAAAAGTCTACTCTCCTTCCATGTAGTCTTTGATAGCAGCCACATAAAACGAAACCTGCTTGAGAAGTAAGTAGATGGTGATAAGTCAGTCCCAGGTAGGAGGAATATACTGATGGAGAAATCTGGCCCTCAATTAATGAATGGCATCAGCATCTTTCATGTTGAATGGCAT
The DNA here is from genome assembly GCF_047511655.1 of Castor canadensis. Taxonomy (NCBI): domain Eukaryota; kingdom Metazoa; phylum Chordata; class Mammalia; order Rodentia; family Castoridae; genus Castor; species Castor canadensis. The sequence continues at coordinate 64,651,271 of NC_133391.1, read as the reverse complement.
ACCTGAGGCCTAGGTGAGTCAAGCAGGAAGAGAAGAGAAAGATCATATCTTGTTAATTGACCTAATCTCACCTCCTCCCCTGTAACTATGCGACTTGTAACACAGAACTTCCTTTAATTTCATCAGACTGCCTCACCCAGAAACAAGGCACAGTAGTGATTATGAATGGTGATTATGAATGAAGAGACATTTTGTCCCCACCTCTTGCCATTATTTTCCCTGTGAACTTACAGGGAAAGCTGCATGGCACTCACTTCTCAGTTTGGGGGCGGGGGGAGGTGAGTTTTTGGATTTACAAAAAAAAATTTGTTCTTTAATTTTAAGCAGTCAAATCCTCTGTTCCAAATGCAGTACAAATCTTATCCTCTGTATTCCTAATTTGTATTATAAATGTTGAACTCTACTAAAGCAGCAACAGTAATGGCATAACTGGTGTAGATAATGAAAGCTTTTGGCCTAGGAAAGGAAAAAACTGAAAAGATCTGTTCAAAATTGCAGAGCCAGGGAGTCTGGCAGTTTTCCCTCATATTTCTCAGTGATAGACAAATTGTTAGTTACCACATGTATAATTTATTAGTAATTGCTCTAATTTACCTCCTAAATTTCTAAGTTGCCAGTTCACTGAGATCAACTATTTTGTATCCATAAAATAGGAATCATATGGTAATTAAATGAAGTTGCTAGCCAGTTAGGGTGATTTCCATGCAAATGCAGGTGCTATTGTAATTTAGAAAAGTGGGGGAGGAATAACAGCATCAAACTTCTTAGAAGCCCAATGACTAATATCACTCACTGGGATTAAATACTACACACACATTTTCCTCTGGTGGACTAAGATAACTGACTTTCCTTTGGGTTGGGTTGCAGTCTGTTTAAAAGCAAATGATTCCTTCCTCCTTAGAGCATTGTAAGGGCTGCAATGTGATGGACAGGAAGCCCTCCCGTGGGTGATCTGGGAGTCAGAAGACTAGAGAGCCTGCAAATGAAGGGAGAGTAGAGCTGGAAATACAGGCAAACATGCTGCAAAGAGGTTGGAGACCGGGTTGGTATTGAACTTGGATTTTGTTCTTAAAGCAAATGACCTACTCTCCAAACATAATTGACACCAGTCAATTAATTTACTATAAAAGCATAAATGCAAAAATGTCTTCTTGTGGCCAGCCTGTCAGATTTCTCTCTGTTCTCAAAATGCCTCAATTTACTAACAGAAATTTTCTACTTCTTTAGTGACAGCCAAACAAGTTGAGGTCTCACTCTGCCGCATTTGATATCAGCAAAACTGTGAACTCCCTTCTGCTTGCTGAGTTCTTTTCTTGCTGACTGTAAGAGGCAGGCACATGGTTTAAAATTTGGTTTTCAGCTTTAAGCTTTTGGTCTTAAAAATGGCAGAAATTAAGAAAAAAACTTTTAGCAAACCTTTGAGAAAATTCAAAGTAGAGGTGACAGAATGTATGTAGATTGCTCTGGACAGTTTTGGAAAGTCACTTCTTGCTCAACTCAGCTGGCAGCCATCCTGGGACTGATAAAATTCCTTTGCAGTTCATCAGAAGTTAACTTTGGCTCAATCTGTCAAAGTTATAACCACATCTCTCAAGAGTACCATTTGGCCATAGGTCAAATACATTATCACAAACACAGTGGATGTTCCTGAGTAGCATTCCTAACCCACAGCTGATGTCCACATGCATTGAGCAAGACCAAATACTAAAAAAAAAAAAAAAAAAGCAGAAAAGCAAAAATTACTTAGATAAACCCTGCTAATTTTATTGAAATCAAGATATCTGCCTAAAAATGACTTTTGCAAAAGGACCCCAGGTTTGGAACCTGAAATGAGACTGTCACTGATTAGAAATTTTAAATTATGAAACCATACTTATAGTCTTTTGACCTCTTAGTACCATATTTGTTATCATATTTGTCACCAAGCAGGATCACCAGGTGAGTCTCCTGGCTTAATGCTTGCTTGATCAACATTTGAGAAGCACCAGGGCAGGGTGGCCAGTCCGTGAGTCTGAAGTAGTGCCGCTCAAAGTATGATCATAGGGACAATATCAACAGCATCATTTGGAAGCCCATTGGAAATGTAAACTTATGGACCCATCCAGCCTCCCATAGCAGAGGCTCTGAGGAGGGGCACTGGAATCTGGGTGCCCCTCAAGCTCTCAAGCAGATTCTGATGCTCACTCAAGTTTGAGAGCCACTGGCCTCTGAAACTCTGGAACAAACTCTCAACCAACAATTGATGGTTGGTGGTTCTGTCTGGAAATCTTTCTGTAAATAAAAGAAGTATTGGCACTTATGCCATCCTCTCTTGATTAGAAACTGTGTCCCACTTTCTGATTTTTCTTCATTTTCTCTACAACATTCCCAATATCTGGATGAGAACTGAAGGACATATACATTGAAAATGTCCTAAGATAACAGTCTGTATTTTTAAACTTGGAACTGTAAGGGTCCTCTCCTAAACATGTCTGGTACTTTGTTGGTACTAAGAGCTCACCATATACCTAAATAGAAATGCACGCTTTTCTAGAATCAGCTATGGACATCTCAGCTATCTGCAATAGAGAAAAAACAAACAAAACAGAAAATAGACCAAAAATGCCTCTGATCAATTCACCATATATATTACACACTTGTACCAAAGCTCATACTCTTTTTTCTGAGCTCGTGGAGGCTGTCAGAATCTACTCCCTTTCACTTTTTATAACTAATTTTGTCTTAGAAGTACATGAGAAGCTTTTTAAAAATTTAGATGCACAAGACCTAAATGTAAGAGCTAAAACTAAAACTCTTAGAAGAAAACATAGGGATAAAATTTTGTGTTTAACTTAAGAAATTGTCAAACTCTTTTCCCAAGTAGTGTCAAAACTTGATACTAGCCATGCGTGATAGCACCAAAGGCTATAACCTTGAGTTACAAATTAGCAGAGAAAAATTTTTTTCTCAGAGTTTTTGTTTTGTTTTGGTCTTTGGTGGCCTCAAAAAACAGGGGCCTCACACTTGCTAAGTCTGCTTCCACTTGAGCAATGCCTCCAGCCCTTTTTGCTTTAGTTATTTTCAGATAGACTTGTGCTTTTGCCTGAGTACAGCCTTGGACCATAATCCTTTATTCACGTAAACCTTCCCCATATGATTATAAATCCTTCTAAGCTTCAATCAAGCATTGTATTAATGGCATGCTATTAATATCTCAACTAAACTTTTAACCACAAAATATTTTTCTGAACACTGATAACTAAAAATTGTTCTAAAACAGCATTTGTTTATGTACCTTTCTAGTAAGTAAACAATGACTATGAGTCCTTGCCCACTCAACTTGACAGTTTTTGTGGCTTACCCTTTTTCCTTGGGAGGGGTGGTCAAAGGAGAAGACTTATTTATGCTTTATTGAAAAAGTGGAACTATATAATGTAAAATGCCAAAAACTCAGATGATGCTACATAACACATTTTTGCTTCTTTTTCTTAGGAGAGTGAACTTACATGGAAAGTTTTCTCATTTTTTTCCCCTCAACTCCTTATGTCCAAAGTTGAAGGCAGGTTATTTTGTAGGGTCCATTACATCTTCTTAACTGAATGTTGACTTTTGATGAAAGCGCCTCTGTTCATGAGAGAGGAGCAATACAGATTAGTGATTAATAGCTCCAGCTTGAAGAGGTGGTCAGACAGTATGTGAATCTTAGTTTCTTTCCATGGGGACATTCTGTAACTTCTAGAACCTTGGTTTCCTTATCTGTAATCTGAGGAGTAGGGGGTCATAATTGCCCATATGTCATGTGATTGTTATGAAGACAATGATCTCATTTATGTAAAGCCTTTGGCAATGTTCCTGATCATATTTATGGCTCAACAAATGGAAGCTTTAAAAAAGATTTACTCCAATATGATTGAAGCAAGGTCACAAGAAACAGGGATGTGTCTATCATGTAAATTCCCTCTCCTTTTGTTTTAACCTGGAGCCTGCTTCCTCTCCCCCTTGGAAGTCATAATGCTCCCATTCCATTAGCTTCTAATAAGCCCCACCTTCCTCAAGGTTATTCCTTCCTCACCCTGCATATGTGCTTGCTGGCAGGTATGAGATGTGAGCCTTCTCTTATCAGGTCCTAGGCTAGCTCGCTTGCTCAGAGTCCAGTTCCCAAAAGTGGCTTACCATATTGGTCTCTGCCTCAGCCATTTCACCTGATCTCACACTGAAACATACTGCCTTTTTTCAGAAGTTGGCCTTGACTAGCGAGGCTGTGGAATCTCTTACTTCTTTCTCTTGAAAAACATAATAGGACAATAGGAAAAAGTTCACTGGACTCACATCTTAAAATTCCAGAAAATTGTTTGTAAGTTTAATTTTCCAAAGACATGTACCATAAGGAAAGGAAATTGCCCAGTGTTAGGCTTTCCATTTAAAAACCATTTTGTAAATGCTTCTCCTTGCCCCTGCACTTAGAGCCTTTATAGAGTATCAGTGTTGCATTTTCTCAGCTACTGAATTTGAAAACCAAAGTCTATAGATCAGCAAGCAAGTGAATCATATCAATAAATAAGTTTATTAAGAAGTATAATGCATGAATAGATAGGTAGATAGATAGATCATAGATAATTAGTCTCTTCATTTTGAACACCCCACTGAAGCAGCTTTTATCATTTTCACCTTTGTGTGTACTCTGCTTTTTGATCTGTGGAATTAGTTCCATCTTCAGGCCAAGGACAGATGAAGCATAGCAAGGGGAAAGATGTGGGTGCTTAGATTTGTTTTGTTTTGTTTCAGTTTTCTTTTTACATGTAATATTTCCTTTTTTATATAGTTAGCAATAACTTTCTAAGGACTTTTTTTCTCCTTGAAAATTTTTAAAGTTACTTAAGATTGGTCAAATCTATTTCAGTTTATGTTGGTATTACAATTCATACAGTTTGAATTTATCTGACCCAGTTAGCAAACATCGTGTACAATTAGTTTATCTTTTGAAGAAGAATTGCATTATTTTAGGGTCCCTTGTTTTTACTGAAAAAAATGTATTACCAAAATTCAGATGTTTCTTCTCCAACTATAATTGATCAAAAATATTTTTGTAATAATGCATATAGTTTTCCTTACAAGTAGGCAACCTAGACTATTCATTCTTTGCTTACTTCACATGCAAAGGAAAGAAGGTTAGAAAATAATAGGGAAGGTCTGCTGAGCGCTTATCATGTGCCATGCACTGGATTAACATCCATAAAGTTATTTGGTTAATGCTCACAGCATGTCATAAACAATGATAGGTGCCACTATTTACTTTTTATACATAAGAAAACTTAAGGCTTACAGAACATCAATTTGCCTACAGTTAACATGGGCAGAAAGAAAATCTTTTGCTATTAAAATAATAAAAATAAAATGGGTTCAGTAGCATTACAGAATCACGCGTACATATTAGTTTATTACTGTTGCTATTATTGAAAACATATATATGCATAAACACCCATGTATGATTATTGTTGTATAATCTTATACTAGAAGAGAAATACCGTGGAACATCTAATACTCTCATTTTCCAAATGAAGAAATTAAGGACCACACAAGTGAAATGATTCACCCACAGGGACACAGCAAGTTAATTGAATTTCAGAATCAATCAGCAGATATATATCTTGTGCTTCCTGTGAATATGAACTCACGGAATGTTGGGAATTTGTCCAAAACTTCCTTGCCCAAGTTTTCACGTTGGAAAACTATTATATTAATGTCATACCCCTATTTGTTTCTTCACACAATGCCACCTCCCTAACTCTGCCAGTCAAGGAGACATACTGCACATTCATATGAAGTTTTACAGACGCCTATTTATTGTTCAGCATTGTCAGTCACGAGACTGTCCATAGGCTTTGTAGTGGTACACTGGGATTGGGAAACAACCAGTAATATTCTTCTCTGTGCTTATATTTAGCAGTGACTGTTACTGGTGCGATTACAGGATGTAAACAAGCTCCACCCAGAGCGTGCACAAATGACTCAATGATTGCCTGGGGATAGGTTACCCCATAGTATTGCACTCTGAAATGAAAAAATCTAGCCTAGACAACTTTATTATGACTATAAATTTGGCTTCCTGCTATTACCACTTCAAGCCAAATTACATATATTTGATGAGGCATAATTTCTTATTAGATCCAGAGAATACCAGAGCAGACTACACCATGATAGAATTATAATTTGAATTTTAATCAAGTTTTGTTCATTCCCAAACACTAGCTTATAAAATAAATTAAGTACTGTAGTTATATAAGAGAATAGAGGATAACATATGGCCAAAAAAGGAACAAATTATATTGCTTATCATAAATATTTTTTACAATAGTAAGTATAACTGTTGATGCTTTTTTCTGACCTTTCCATGAACTCTCCTTCATCAGCCTTATGTTTGGTTCCTTTTGAAAGACAGATATCTGGCTCTGAGTTTTGGTATCTCCAGATTTAACACACTGAAATCTGCCCTTTTGTGAGTCTCTAGAATTTTATTTTAAGAACTTAAACCCTCCATGTTGATCCATGATCTTCATTTCTGACAAAGAGAATATGTTGAAATATTTCCAATAAAATATCATTAGTGAAGTGGGGAAGGAGTTTAGTGTGAAGAACTGGTTTGTTTAGTTCTGCTCACTGTATTCAGATGTTTGAAATAAATATTATAAGAGAAGTCATTGAATATATGAAGTCATAGCTGGAATTGCCTCTAACACATCATCTTATTATCTTTACCAACGACTCCATCAGCTACATAGAAGAACATAAATAATTGAAATATTGGGTTACCTGAATAATTAGCCATATCTCCTTCATCTTAGCCACTTTTGGAAATTCATGCTGCAGAGTACTAAGCTTCTAACCAGGGTATTTATTGCCTGGTCAGTTTTCTAAATCACAATTATATATTTGAGTATACGAACAATTAGATTTTCATTGTGCTAAGGAGTCAGGTAGAATAAGCTAGTAAAAATAGGTGATATAATTTTGAATATTTAAACTGTAGTATTTGCTACACTGCCAGATAGTTCTTTATTTTAAATCTCAACAAATGGAAAAATATTATTGCTGTAAATGGCTTGGGGGCCTGGTGATACATTATTTTTCTAAAATAGTTAAGTCATCAAAACAGTAACAAGAGGTCAGTGTCTAGTACTACTCTATAGTTGGAGGCAAATTAGAAATATCTTAGATTTAGTGTTAAAAAACATTTTCATGGGGAAATATTAATAAACAATAAAAACTTAAAAGAAAGGTTTTAGAGTTTGCATAAAATAAGGAGAAATAAGACTTATGCTCTACCCTTGTAAAGGTACTGAATATCATTTCAACTTGCAAATATTGATACAACTGTCATATTATTTTTACATTGCAACAATTTGGAGTTTTCCTCATTTGAAACACTGTCCCAGGGGGCACTGTGACTATTAAACTAATCTTTATTCATGATTATACAGCTTGAATGAAATTAATAAATCATGTGTCAATGGAGAGAATGGTGGAGACTGTAAACAATTTGATGAACAATTTTCAAGTAAATGGTACCACTCTGGTCAGCTTTTAGTTTATGGAAATTTTCTCTTAACACATAAAAATTCTCAGAACCTCCTGCAAACTAGAAATTCACTCTGTTACCAGATTTACTCTAATGTGGGATAAAGGCAGACCGAAACAAACTTGTTTAGTCAACTTGTCCTTTAACAGGTAATTAGGAAGGAATATTAGCTAGACTTCATAGCACACCAAAACTCTAACTCAAACCCTTCTGGCTACAATTTGTGTCCATTTGTTCTTGCTATTTTCTCAGAGGAGCTCTTACAGCATAACTGAGTACCCTCTGTGGAACTATAACTAAGCAATAACCTAGGAGATAAGGTACACTGATAATTAGTCCAGGAAGCCATGCTAGTCAGAATACCAAATAGGATTAACTGTCTGTTAGTTACTGAGTTGTTTTCCATGGAGTCATAGTAATCACAGCTTTAAGAACACACAGGGATTATTGGCTATGAACATTTAAGGTGTGACTTTTTAAAATAAACTCTTTTTAAGAACAGTTTTATATTTATTGAAAAAATTACAAAGGTAGTATAGGGAACTACCATAACTAACTCTATTAATTTCTCCTATTGTTAAATCTTACATTAGTATTATGTGTTTGTTATTAACTAATGACCCAAGATTGAGGCATTATTTTTAACTAAAGTCAATGCTTACTTCAGATTTCCTTAGTTTTTTTTTTAATTTGAATACGTTTTAAGCTGATACATAAAAACATAAAAATTGTACATATTTATGGGGTACTAAGTGATGTTTTGATACATGTATACCTTGTGTAATATTCAAATCAGAGTAAACGTATTTATTTCCTCAAACCAGATTTCTTTAGTTTTTTAACTGATACCCTTTTTCTGTTCCAGGATTCCATCCAGAACCTGATGTTACATTTTCACAGGTTTCTTTCTCTTGGCTATGATAACTTTTCAGTTTTTTCTTATTTTTTGGTGACCATGATAGCTTCGAAATGTATTGGTCAGGTATTTTGTAGAAGGTCCATACTGTTAGTCAGATTTTCATCACTCTAAAGAATACTTGAGACAAACAACTTAAAAGGAGGAATTATTTATTTTGGCTCATGGTTTCAGTCCATAGTCAGCTGGCTTTGTTGTTTCTCAGCCATGGTGAAGCAAAACATCATGGCAGAAGGGCATGGCAGAGCAAAGCTGTTCACCTGATGGTGGCCAGAGGCACAGAGAAAGAGAAGTGGCGGTGGGGGGTGGGGGGGGAGTGGCCAGGGACAAGGTATGCCCTTCAAAGGCACACCCCCAGTGATCTGTTTCCTCCAGCAAGGTCTCATCTCCCAAAGTTTCCACTTACCTCTCAAAATAGCACCACCAGAAGGAGATAAGCCTTCAACTTAAGAGACTGTGTGGAATATTTCATATGTAAACCATAACATCCATGAATTGAGAATTATCAGATGTTTTTCTCATATATAGACTGGGGATATAGGTTTGGGGAAGGAAGACTATAGAAGTAAAGTAATATTTTCCTCACATATGAAGGGAACATGCTATCAATGAGACTTATCATTGTTGATGTTGACCTTGATCACCTACCTCAGATAGTGTTTGTAAGGTTCCTCCATGGTAAAGTTATTCTTTTTTCCCCTTCCCATACTACATTCTTTGGAAGGAAGTGCCTATACTCAGCCCACACTTAAGGAATGGGTAGATATACCCACCTACTTGAGCTCAGAGTGTCTTAACATAAATTGGTTGAATTTCTCTGACAGAAGAGATTTGTCCATCCTCCCTCTACCCCATTTATTTATGAACTAATGGATGTTTGTCTACTTTGGACTGTCATGCAATACTACTTTATTCTATTGCTGATTATTCCACTCTTGGCTTTTGGGAACTCATTCACTAAGATCCTATGTCCCTTTGAAATAGCTCCATCATTTAAGTTTGGGGTTCTTGTATTGTTTTATTTTAATGATTATTTGTCTTTAATTATATATTGCACAAAAAAAATCAATCAAATGATAGTTGTCAGCTTTTCTCCTTCATATGCCAAAAAACAATCAGTTTCTATTCAAGTAAATAAGCGGCATTTTAAAAAATGAGTCATATTTTATTATTAACTAGATATTCAGTACCCTTGATATTTTTTCTTCTGTACACTACCCAGTTCAGTTTAATCCTTTTTGGATTCAAATGTAATTATTTTAAAGGCAATGATGAACAGATTAGATCAGAGTGGAATATAAAGTATTAGATAATGAAAAACAAAAATATAGAATATAAAAGCAGTGGGTTCTGAAAATAAAAATAAGTGGAATTTTTTTTAAAGGCTACAATTCAAGAAAAGTAAATCAGCTAACATCTTAATATAGAAAAAAATGTCTTGACCTGAGGAACAACTTAGAGCATACTTAGTGGTACTCTGGAGGCAACTGAGAGACAACCAGGACCAAGACAAAGATGTTACTCATGTTTCATCATGACCATTCTGGAAGCCACAGCCCATCTAAGAAGCAAAACTCAGGGGAAAGAAAGAAAAAGATAACCATGATTTATGTTATATCTATATTTATGTACAAACTTAAAAGAATCAACAAAAAGTAATAAGTAAAAAAGGAATAAAAATGTAGATACAAAATAAAGTCAGTAACTCTCCTGCACATGAGCAATGAGTAGTTACAAAATATAATGAAAAAGATCCCATTTATAAGAGTATAAAATATTCAGTAACAAATCTATGTTTGGTAATTGAAATACTTTACTATGCAGAATAAAAGAAAATTTGAAAAAATACTATGTTCTTAAATAAGAGTAAATATTAATTCTTTCTATGTTATTATTCAGGTTAATATATTTTAAATATAATAGCTACTTTAAAATGGTGATTCAAAAATATAAAGGAGAATAAACAGTCAGAAATGGACTGTAAAACCTGCAGAACACCTGTTGGGCATCTTCCTCTTTCAGTTACTAAAATGAATTATAAAGTTACAATAATTCTTAAACGTGTTCTTCTACAAGAATGGACACATCAATGAAGCACAGCCTAGAAGCAGACTGTAATATTGTAGTTTGTCTAAGAATTTACTATAGATAAAAATGATATATAAATGAAGTTGTCAATAAATAAGTTTGATGCATTTGTAGAAAATGAAAGTCAGATTTAACGTCAGACAGTATACCAAAATAAGTTATAAATGGATCAATAAATTTATGAAATTATAAAAGTTATAGAAAAACCTAGGGTGAATATTTATCAGCACTTGGAAGTACAGGAATAATGGAAGAGTTTGCAGAGAAAATGGCTAATAGGTTTAACTTCCAAAATCTGTGTATCAAATTGACTATAAACAGGATTAGAAAACAGGGGCTGGTCTGGCATGTATCTCCGTGGCAGAGCATGAACAAGGACTTGGGTTTGATCCCCAGAACCAAAAGAAGAAGAAGAAGGGATGAGGAGGAGGAGAAAAAGAAAACAAATGACAGGGTTTTTAAAAAGTTAAACATACATGGCAAAGGGGTTACTATCTTTATATATACACAGAATTCTTAAGCAACACTAATAAAGGGGCAAAAAAACCCAATAAGAAACCAGAGGAAAGACACAAATAGACAATCAAAAAGACAAAATACTATGGCCTAGAAATACATAATAAACTTTTAAATAAATATTTGTTTCTTAATACTTATTTATTTAAATGTTTATATCAAGGAGCTCTAGTAATGAAGAACCATTCTTGACCTGCCAATTTGAAGAGATATTTTGAAATGATAAAATCCAGTGTTATCAAAGATTTGGTAAAATAGGCAGTTTTACCCAACTGCAAGTGGGAGGAAAATTTTGACAGAAAACAGAAACATTTAGGGAGGGGGTGTTTGTGGAAAGAGGATTGGAATGCTAAGATCCTACTCCAGGCTTTCTCGTTGTCTTGCAGTGTGCACCTGCATGAGAAGTATGAGATCTCTGCATCTCTGTCCCTCCATCTATAAACAAAGAGACTTGATTTTCAAATATGTGTAAGTGAAGAGATGATCTAGTATTGGGAAAAAGATGGATAATTTGAAGAACAGAACAAAATTGTTTTTAAAAAGATTCATGCTAAAATCTGAGATCTTTTCATTTTAACAGTGTAGAAACCCTAGAGACAACCCCCCAAAAAATATATAGGAGCTTGTCATAAGGTAGACAAAACATTAAAAAATAAGTGGGAAAAGAAAGGATTGTTTAATAATGATTTAGTTTTCACTATGAAAGAGAACAGTAGATTAATGTTTCCTCTCATAAAAGATGGGTACATTTTAGATGTATTAGAGCCTGAATATGAAAATAAAACTTTAAAATTATTAGAGGAAATGCAGGAGAATATCTTTATGACTGCAGGGGAAGAGATTTTTCTTAGTACACAAAAAGGATAGTTCATAAAGGAAAAGATTACATTAAGAAGTAAAACTCTTTTATGCAAAAGCCTCTATAAATAAAGTTAAGAGGCAAATCTTGGGCTGAGAAAGAACAGAGGCACAAAGAACAGAAAATACGTTCATTTCCAGACTATACAGATAGAGACTCCTTACATATCAGTATGAAAAAGAAACAACTGACTACAAAAGTGAGTAGCAAAGGATGCCTGCAGGCAACACACAGAGGAGATTTAAAGGACCAATAAATATAAGAAGAGATGCTGAACCCTGCTAACAATTAGGAGATATGCTTACTAAAACAAAGAGGTAACCTTCACCCATCAAAATGGCAAAAATAAAACAACATGACCATCCAAATGCTGTGCAGGATGAATGGAGTGGAAAACTTTCCAAGCCTGTTGGTATGTGATCTGGTACACCACTTGGGAAAGCAAAGTGCCCATGCCTGGTAAAATGAGAAAAATGTTCTATTTCCCAGCAGTTTTACCCCTAGAAATAGTCTCTAAAGGAGTATGGCATCAGAAGCCCTGTAAAAGGACATTCATAGAAGCATTTTTTGTCATGGAAAACCTAATGTCTCTTAATGGAGGGAAGATAAAATAAATTAGAGTATGTTCTTGTTTTTGGTTCCTTTATTACTGTGTCCCCTGCCACCAGAACAATTCCTGGAACATCACTGATGCACATGAATTCTTGTTGAATGAATGAATATGGTGAAACCCACAGCAGTAAAAAATGAATAAATTTGATTTTAGGTATTCAACATGGATAGATTTCAGAAAGAGTGTTGGATGAATAAGTGTATTTTGAATGGCAATATATATGGTACAATTTTAATATACATAAAATAATACTGCATATTGTTCAGAGCTACTTATGTATGTTTTAAAAGCAAAATTTATAAGGGTGGTTGCTTCTCGAAAGGAAGAAAAGAGTGGTAAAAAAAGAAAGAAGTAGAATGAGGGGAGGAGCTAAAAAAACCTCAGACACTTCAGTTTGCATCTAAGACCTTATTTCTTTTAATAAGAGCAAGCAAATTCAACTGAAGCACGAATGAAAAGCTTTTTTAAAATTCCAATTTGTAAAAACATGGGTATTTATTTTCTCTATTTACTAAAGTATTAAAATAAAAAGAACATTTTGTTCCCATAAAATAACAAAAGATTACTATATAAATAGAAGTAAGTAATTAAGAAAAACAGTGAAAATTAAAATTGTGAATTAAATTTAAAATTTATTTATCAGGTTTTAAATAGTCAAGTAAGTCTTCCAGATGATACAGCAAAATAATAATAATAATAAGAAGAAGAAGAGATGGAATACATGAGAGGGAATTTAATAGGCATAGTCACCTATTCTAGAAGTCTAACACCTAGTTAGTAAGGGAGAGTGCATTAGGGAGGAACAAACCAGTTAAAGAAACAATAGAATTTGTCCCTGAGCTGAAGAAGAGCAAGAGCCTTCAGACTGAAAAAGCAAATCCTTAAGAAATTTGAACACAAAAGATACAGACAGAGAAGACGTTAGTATTATTCAGAGAGGGGAAAAATTAATAAGAAGTTAGACTCACACTGGCATTTTGCTTCCATATTTTACAACAATATGACAAAAAAGAATATTTACATATTTTATAGCAATATGACAATAACAGAATCACTTCAAAGTTCTGACAGAAAATTATTTTCAACCTAGAATTTATATGCCGTCAAGATATTAGTAATATAAAGGCAGAATAAATATTTTGGAAATCTTTGAAATAATGATGTCTGCAAAAAAAATCATTTGAGAATATACTCTAACAAAAGAACCAGGGATCCTAAAAGAAAAGGGGAAACACCATTCAAGGTAATATTGTTCTAATCTCAAAGAGCACTGTGAAAAAAGAATCCTAGGGTAGTGGCAGGTTTAGAATCACAACTTGAATTCAGGAAATGTCTTCAAGAACATGGATTTTCTGTAATGATTTGATTAAATAGCTGTGTGATCTTAGCATTAAGGCGAAATAATATGCTACCTTTGTCAACAAAGAAAAAAAAAAACAAAGACAATGAAAAAAGCTGTCAGAAATAAACCAAAAAACCTCCATAAGAAAAACATATCAAACTATGAAGCAAATGAAAATGTGTTTTGATTTTGAACAATGGTTAAATAAAAAAACTCGACCTTGATGCTTGGAGCATTCCCCTTCAAGTATAGTTATAGAATCAAAGGCCCAGTTAGAATACTTGGTTCTGAAGTGAGTAATAACTTTGGAATCACAATATGGAAGTATTCTTTCTTGGTTTTCACTTTCTAGAATTTACTTCTTGAAAATGAGTGGAAGATAATTATCATTACAGACAAATCAAACTATACACCATAGTAATGCAAAATTGATGATATATCTGAGAGAATTTGGGTATTGGAAAAAGGAGGAGCAAGGGAGGAAGGAGAAAACAATTAGGAATAGTTCAGAGATACTAACCTGAGCTGACAGAAAGTTAGTGTTATGGTTTGGATCTTAAATGCCCTTCAAAGGCACGTGTGTTTAAAGCTTGTTTGCCAGGTTGTGGCATTATTGGGGAGTGGTAAAATCTTTAAGAGGTGGGGTCTAGTGGGAAGAAGTTAGGTCCTTGAGGGCATGTCCTTGAAGAGAAAATTGGGATCTGAGCCCCTTTCTGTCTCTCTGCTTCCTGGCAGCCATGATGTATTATGCTGCATGGGTCCAAAGAAATATGTACAAGAGACCATGGACTGCATCCTGAAACATGAGCCTAAGTAAACCTTTTCTCCTTTAAGTTGATTTTCTCAGGTATTTTATCATAGCAATGGAAGAAGTCTGAATAACACAATAGTGAACTTAAGTAAAAAATTATATAAAATTTGGGAAAAAAGAGAAAGGAGAAGATTAAAGGTAATGAGCTAGGTTTCTAAATTTTTTTAAACAATGAGTTAATGCTACTTAAAAGTTTATAAATGGGGGGGGTAAAAGCACTAGCAGAAGAACTGAAAGCAAGAATTATTTCGAGGTTACTGGGACTAGGGATGGTGTATGAACTGAAGAAGCTATGCCTTCATTTATATTCTCCTTTAGTGAGTGAATTTGCATTATGATGAGAACATACTACTTTTATAGTAAATTGTGAAAGGGATATAAAAAGTTTAAGGTTCCCATTGCCAATCTGATTCTCCATCCTTCCCCCAAGCCCAATAAAAAGAGTCTTGTTTATTTGCTCTTGAAACTCTTTGCCCGATAACTTCTGTATCCTACTCAGAGAGTAGGGAACCTAGATTATAGTTGTGCCAAAGCTCAAAAATCTACAGAGGAAACACTGAACAATGGAGAAAAATGTCAAAAGAGCTCAAATGGAAACATTAAAGGTCAATGCCTTACAGACAGAGCTTTTGTGTACATCTAATCTATTCTTGCTCAGGTGCATCAAACATCACCCAAAATCAACAAGGAAGAGGAGTCCTATGAATGCAGTAAGCATTGAAATGGCTCAGAATGAATTAAGAGGGAGTACAGAGGTATAATAACAAACATGAGGCTGTTCACTCAAGTTCATTGTTCAATCAAAAGAGATTACCATAGTCAAAATATGGCTCAAAATATTTTGTGAAAAAAATTCTACAAGTAGTAATGTGTATATTCCACCATTTTGAGCTCTATGAATATTATGAAAGAATAACAATGTTAATATAGCTAATATTTTGAGTGCCATATGCCAAGTACAGTGCTGGTGCTTTACATTTATAATTTCACAATTATAAATGCTATTATAATCCTCAGAGGTTAGTGCACAGAGGTTAGTGCTATTATGATCCTCAATTAAAGATGAAGAAACTAAGTCACTCACAATTGAAAAACTTGCCCAGACTTAATATAGCCAGTCAGAAATCTGACTGATCAAATCTGTCTGATCCCAGAACCTTTGAGTTTAGAAAACATGAACACATTTTAGGACATAAATTAGTAACTATAATTCCAACACCCAGTGAGTTTGATGTATTTTGTTATATCTCTTTCTGCCAATGTACTACATGTAATATACTTTCTTTTTCTTATCAATTTGGAAAATATCTATATATACTATATATCATTTGGTAATCCACTTTTTTTCATTTAAGAAAAATGAATAGTATTCCACATTATTTAATATTATTTTGCAATATCAAGTTAATGTCTGCTTGGTATTAATTTATTCATTTAGCCAATATTTATTGATGTATTCTCCACACTTATAATACATAAGTGGCCAAGCAAACAAAAATCCATGAATTCATGGAGCTTATATTTCAATGGGGAGAAATAACAATAACCATAATAAGTGAAGTATATATTGTGTTGGAAGTGAATACATCTGTGTAACTTAAAAGGTACAACAGGATAAGAGGGACCAAGAAAGATGGGGTAGTAGGATGATGACCGTATTCATTGAGAAAATGACATTTGAGCAAAGCTTTGAGAGAGGTAAAGGAATAATCCAGGCAAATATCTGAGGAGAAAGCTCTTATTCAGTTGATACATAATTCACATACCATAAAATTCATTTCTTAAAATGCACAACTTAGTGGTTTTTAGTATATTCACAAATATACTAAATCATCACCAATATTCTAATTCTAAAAAAATTGTCATCTTTCCCTCACAAAAAACAAAAACAAAAACCTGTGCTAATTAGCAGTCCCCTCCCCCAACTCCTGGCAACCTCTAATCAACTTTCCACCTCTATGACTTTGCCTTTTCTGAACACTGCATGTAAAGAGAATCATATGAGGGCTGGCAGAGTGGCTCAAGTGGTAGAGTGCCTGCCTAGCAAGAGTGAGGCCCTGTATTCAAACCTCAGTACCGCAAAAAGAAAAAAAAGAGAAAGAATCATATAATATGTGATCTTTATCACTTAGCATGATGCTTTCGACTTGCATCATTACTTCATTCCTTTACAGCTGAATAAAATTCCATTGTGTGAGTATACCACATTGTGTTTATTTATCCATTGATTGATGGATACTTTGGGGTTTTTCGCCTTTAGGTTATTATGCTCAATGTTGCTATGAACACTCATATACCAGTTTTTGTGGGGCATATTTTCGCTTCTGTTAGGTACATACCTATGTGTGGAATTGCTAGATCATATTTAACTCTGTATTTAACTTCTTGCCGGATGGCTTTTCAAAGTGGTTGCACAGAGAAAAAGCACTCTATGCCAAAGGAAGAGCCAGTGCAAAAGCACAGAAGGGAAGCCATGGTGGCTGGTGTGGCGTTAGTGAGCCAAATACGTTGGAGGAATGGCTAGAACTTGTAGATCCCTTTAGACAATCATAGGGGCCTTAGATTTTATTCTAAGGTGAACCATTAGAAAATTTTGAACAAAGAATTTTTTTTAAATAATCAATATGGTTTCCACGTGGAAAATGAGCACTAGGGGAAGAGAGCAAACCAGATTAGGAGACCACTGTATTGATCCAAGCAAGAGATGACCAAGGCTTAGACCAGGGCAAAAGCAGTAGAAGTAGTGAAAGTGGTCAGGATCTGGACATGAAAGTAGAGCCTCTCAGATTTCATGATGGATTTGTGGTAATAATGGGAGTGAGAGAAGAATCGAGCATAACTGCAAGTCCTTAGTGGCCTGAGCTTTGGAAGGATGGAAATGCCATCAGTTGAGATGATGATGACTGCAGGAGGAACAGTGTTTATTGGAGATGGTGAATTCAGGAGTTAAACTTTGACACACTGAGTTTAAGAAGTCACTACTCACCTAGTTACTTAGGAGGCAGAGATTAGGAGGACCACAGTTCAAGGACAGTCCTGGCAAAAAAAGTTAAGGAGACATATCTCAACAAACAAGCAAGGTATGGCAGTGCATATCTGTAACCCCAGCTATTCAGAAAGTGTAAGTAGGACTGTCATGGTCCAAGGATGGCCATGGGCAAAAGTTTAAAACCCTACCTAAAAAATAACCAAAGCTAAAAAGTGCTGGGGTTGTGGCTCAAGTAGTAGAGTGCTTGTCTAGAAGGCCCTGAGTTCAAACCTAAGTACCACACAAAAAAAGTGTATTAAGCTTCACGGACATGTTAAATAGACAGTGGATACACAAATATGGAGTAGATGAGAGAGGTCTGGGTGGACATACAAATTTGGAGTTAACCATGTTACTGGAGAAACCCAATCAAGTATAATATCAAATGTAACACAAGGCATAGAAAAAAATAATTAGGTCATGTGCTGTGGAGAGGTCAATTAAGATGAGAACTGAGGATTTACTATTGGATTTAGTAATGTGAAAATAACCATGACCTTGACAAGAGTGTTTTTGGGTGGGGTGGCAATGCTCGAGCTTGGCTGGAGTGGATGTGAGAGAGAAGGAAGAGGTACAAAGGAAACTCTGGAGCACGATGGAAAGGTTCGTGGTCTGGATTATGGTATAGTCTCCATGGGTACACATAGGTCAAAACCAATCACATTGTGCACTTTCAGTTTGAGCAGTTAAGATATTTCAACTATACCTCAGTAAAGCTGAAGAGAGAATAAGAGGAAAGAAATAGATTTTCTCTTCTCAGGAGATTTTTTATAAGTGCAGCAGAGAAATTAGAGAATTAGCTACAAAAGACATGGGACTAAAGAAGGATTTTTTTTTTTAGGCAGAACTAACCACATACTTGTATATATTGAGAATGGTCCAGAAAGAAGGAGAAATTGGTGATGTTGAAGAGAAAAAAGTGACTAGTTATCCTCCAGAGTAGACAGGCGTGTGGAGGGGTGGAGGGTTGGATCTCAGCACCAATAGAGACAGGTGGAGAAGTCGAGTTTACATGAACAGATGCTGTGGGTAGGAAGATGGGGTGGTGGGAGTCTTTGGAAGTTCTCCTCTTTGAATTGCTTACTTTTCTCCCTGATGTTGGAAGTGAGGTCATCAGCTGAGAGTGAGGAAAGTGGAGGTCAAGGTGAAAGTGTTGTCAAAGAGTGAGAAAGTGTAACTGAATGGCATAAGGAGTGAATGCTGTCAGCACTATGGCTCATTTTTTAAGCCTTTTTATTGGTATATAATAGTTGTACATGGGGTGTCATTGTGATATTTCCATATATGTGTACAATGGCCACATTTGCCTCAAGTTATTTTAATGGAGATTTGTGGTTCCTACTGAAAACTAGAAAATACAGGAGAATATATAGCAAACTAGCACTAAGGCTCATTGAGTCTTGTGGTCATGAATTTAAAGTAAGACCATTCAACACAGTTGTCTAGTTTTCTCCAGCATGTTCCTCATCAAAAGTGCAGGCATATATTTGCCAAAAAGTTTGATCATGATTTTGCCAAGAGACTAGACAAGAAGTTGGGGTGCAAGGAAGGGATTGTTTGTAATGATGGGCCACTTGTTTAAATTAGAACTGGAGGGAAGGATTGTAAAAAGAAAGGGAACATCAATGGCATAGAGGTCCTGGGGAAGTCCAAAGATAGTTGTACTTGGAGTACTGGAGAGAGTGAGCTGGAAAATAAGGGAGGTGGCCAGAGAGTAGGATGCCTCACTAGTATTCCATTATATGGATATACAGATTTCTTCTAACCAGGTAGGCCTGCCTTCTAAGATCACAGCAGCTATCTCCATTATTTAGGCTACCCCTTATTTCTTGACAATTGCTGTTTCTCCTGAATTTCCACATAGTTCAACACCTTCCTTCTCAGATCACCTAACTCCAACCTAACTATTCTCTGTAGCATCTTTCTCTCTCTGGTTCCAAGTCTATAACAATATCTTCCCATGAATTATTGTGGGGATTTTAGGATTCCTTTCACAACCAGAAAGGAAGTTTGAGACCCCAGTCTTCTTGCCATGTGTCTGTCCCTCCACGGTCTCCCAAGAGTTAACTCTGTCTTGTTGGTGGCTGGAGAGGTAAGATATTTTCCTTTTACAGTTGAGCTATAGCTCCCTGGGCAAGGACTGCAAAGATAAAAGACTTAAGTTTTTCAGGATGCAGTTCTACCTTTGGAGGGCTCTTGCCATATTGAATATCACTTGGCACTTTGTCCTAGAAGACATTCTATGTTTCCTATTCTATCAGAACCACTGTAAATGTTACTTGTAGATACAACAGCCATTGTAGTGTCATCATTTTTCCTTGTTTTAAGTGATATCTGTGTTATGGTCTTTAATGGGAAATCAGTTTCACAATATAATTAAATCCTCTAGGGAGGATTAATTTGAGATTTCATATCATTTATTAGTTTGCAAGTACCTTGTTTTCTTTAACATATGTTCATGTAGGAGTTGGCATTTAGATTTGAAAGCATTTATCACTGTGTTTACCTCCTAAGCAATGTCTTTTAAGGTATTTCCTTCACTGGGATTTCCATTTAATAAAGTTAAAATTCTATTTAAAAGAATTTTTATGCTGGTGGAGTGGCTTAAGTGGTAGAGTGCCTGCCTAGCAAGGATGAGGCCATGAGTTCAAACCCCAATGCTGCAAAAAAAAAAAAAAAGAAAGAAAGAAAGAAATTTTATGCTTGTATCATGAACTTTGTTGATTATCAAGGAGATTTAACTTCAGAATGGGAAGAATTCCCCCTCCTCTCCACTTGCCCACATGCCCACCCTCCTCTCCCTCCACAGCTGCAAGATGACAAAAGCACACTCACAAACAACACCTGGGCCCATGCAGCGTTCCCAAAAAGCCCTCTTCTGCCATGACACATCCTTAGTTTGCTCCCGCCAAATGTGGATATTTAAGTCTGCCTTTCTACTATCACATCAGTAAGAGCCTATGGAGGTCACACCCATGGTTACGAGTTACCTGTGGTCTCTGTGTCCCAAAGAGAACACCAGAATCTTTCTGTAGCTGTTACCAAGTTCTGCACTGCTGACCTGTAACACAGACATGATGAAATCTATAGGCCCTTACGAAATAATCCCCTAGACCAAAAACCAAAGACCATTTTACAGAACTCCATGTAACAGAGAAACTTTAGGGCCACAACTTGAGTCTGCTTTGAGCTTTTGTTTCTCTCATTCACTTTTTCATTTTTTGTATTGTTTCTCCATGGAGTAAGGAACTTATCGGGAATAAAGTTTCTGTATTCCTTTGAGTGTTTCTATACAAGCTCTAGCCTGGTGCACACAGTGAATGCTCAATAGAAATTATTAACAGGCTGAGTAAGAAAGTGGGTAGTCCCATCAAAGGACCCCACAGAGCCTGGCTGTGGTCCATCAGGGTTGGAATAGGAAAGGCTCCCAGTAATATCTGGGGAATGTTCCTGGCTCAGGATCATTTTACTGATTTGGAAAGAATATGTTTCTTTTGCCCTCCAAAAAGCATTCAAAAGAATGCTTCTGATGAGTGAGAAGCATGGCAGGAAAAGGCAATTAAGCCAAGAAGTAGGTACCTTCAGGTTATTAATGGGATGTCCTCTGTGATAAAGTGCACAGTTGTCTTATTTAAGAAATCTGTTCCCACCCCCAAACACACACACACACACAACACACACCCCGTGTGTGTGTTTTTGTTGTTATTATTTTCTATGAACCTGTATTCAGTTTATTTGAGTTAATGTTTTTAAATAAGAAACTTTATTTTTTAAAGCAGTTTTAGGTTCACAAAAAAAAAAATTGAGAAGCGACTACAGAAACTTCTCATGTCTCTCCTGTCCACACACAAAGCCTCTCTCATTAGCAACATCCCTACTGGAGTGAGATCCCACCTGTGTTACCGCTGACACGCCCACTCTGATGTCAGAATCACCCAAAGTCCATAGCTTACATTAGGGTTCACCCTTGGTATTGTGCATTCTGTGGATTTCAACAGATGTATAATGACATGTGTATACCATATTCACAGAGTAGTTTCTCTGACCTACAAATCCATGCTCTGCCTATTCACACCCCCCATGTTCTTTTGTTCTTTTCCTCCTACACCTTTCTCAGTGGCGTCAGGGTTTAAGAGGTTATTTTCAGCCACTTTATCAGGAGGGAAAGGAGGGAAGAGGGGAAGTGAAGGGGCCCTGATGTCAGGCTCAGCTTCCTATTAAGAATGGGCTTTAAAAAACATCATTGGTGAAGATTAATTCCTTTGTCAATAAATGTCGGCAGCTAATCTAGTGCCAACTGCATAAGCCTGGGGAGTGAGCCCTGTGAAAACTCAAGGAAACTAAATCATCTGTGGGGTGCTTGTTTTTTCTGCCAAACACTGACCAGGCCTCTGCCATTACTTTCCATTTTTTAAATTGAAAAGGAAAAAGAAATGCCAAACAGTGTTTGCAACTCCAAAGGGCAAACTGGATATGTTTTGACAAAGGTTGAAAATAAATTATTCTAAAGTCTGTTCACATATAGAATTATCTTTCTGGGATACGCCAAAGTAAAAGTCAATTTCATGTATCAGTACCTTCATGTGCCAAGTAGTTGGGCAATATCTTGCCTTAGATAGTTGTACTTTCTGAGTTTGATTTATAGTCGGGGGCTGGGCTTAGTAAAAGTAGTGCAGTTAGAGGTCCTTACAGGCTCCTCACACACACACACACACACACACACACACACACACACCATCCATCCATCCATCCATCCATGTGGAAGAGGTCTCTCCTTCCCTGGCTTTTGGGGCCACTTCCATGAGCTTTCCTTTTTCTTGGTCTCAAGACAGCAGATAAACCCTAGGGTCTCACCAGGCTGAGTGAGCATTCACTTTCATTGGAAGCTGCAAAGTCTTGGAAACGCAAAGGAATAAATCCCTGAGACAATTCTAGGTCCTGAGGTTGAGGAAGAACAGGCTGGCCCTGCTTGTCTGGTCCATCTTCCATCTCCCAGAGTTCACACAAGATTTTGTGTTGAAGCAGGGGTTTTTACACTTTTTATCTGTGGCCATTAGGAATAAATTTTCCTAACGTAATTTCCATGGTAACCCAGGATCAAAACCTACTCTTTCAACTTCAGATGGACTTTGCTGTTTGTTTTTTATTTAATTCTCTTTCATTTTTAAAAGTTCTGCTTAAGACTATGTAAACTCACTTCACTTCTGGTAAGCACCCAGAGTGTGAGAAACACTGATCCAGAATAACAGATGACCAGTGTTTTAGACTGGAGAAAGTAGCAGACAGGAACCTCCCTGATCTGCTGGCCTGTGCTTGGACATCTCCAGAGAAATTCTGAAGAGCCAGGCATTGGTACTGAGCACTTAACCTGCACCTCAACACCACCCAAGCAGGTGTGAGTACTATAATTACCCCCATCATACAGGTGAGGCTCAGCTGTTATCTGAGGCAAGGAGATCTCTTGGGGTCACCCAACTGGAAGAGCCAGACTTAAATGCCATCTCTATGACTCTGCCTGCTCAAAGCCCACTGGTAGCCACCCATTGTCCTCAGAGTCAAGTTGAATCTCCTACCTCTCCAGTCTCATTCTTCTCTTCTCCTCCCTCCCACTTTTCATCAAAGCCTTAAGGAAGTTGCCGTTGGTTGCTCTAACATGTTGGGTGCTTGCACTTGCTGTTTCTGCATGGGACTCTCTTCTCCCTCCCATGTGCCTAGCTAGTTCCTCTCATTATTGTTGGTCTTAGCTTAAGGTTCATCTCTTTCCTCCAGGTTACCTCTGAATGTCTCTGCCCACGTTGACCTTCTACATGCTTCCATACCACTCTGTGCTGTCTCATTCCTAGCACTTAAGATATTTCATTATTTGCTGGTAAGTTTTCAACATCCAGCTCTCTAGTTAAGGAGCAAGGGCAGGGTAATTTGTAGCATTTGCTGGTTCCATGGCATAATTACCTTCACTGACTGTTGCCAATTTTAAGTCATCCATATGACTTCACTGAATGTAGAGTTGGGAAGAGGTAGATGAGACAGTACAAACTGGCTCCAGCATACCACTGAATGTCTTTTTGTCATTTCTGACAGGGGACAGGCATAGGAGTGAGGGCAAAGAATCATTTTTGTCTTGCTGACCATTATATAGTTCCTCAGTGTATAAAAGGAAGGGAGGAATAGGGAAGGAAGGATCAGGCAAGAAAAGGATCTGGTACTGTGCAACATAGTACGATAGTCACAGAGTGTATTGCTTCTTCACCATGAGTATGGAGGGGATGGCAGAGATAAGGATAAAGGCTGTGTGTAATGAGATACCAACCATTACTCAACCCTTACAGATTATAAAATACCTATACATACATTGTGTCATTTGATCATGTTCATAAGGACAGGTGTTATTTTGCACATGAAGAAATCAGGTCTCCCATAGGTAAAGTGACCTACACAGGATCATGCAGCTCACTCTTGAGCTAGGACCAAGGTCTCCAGAGTTCCAGCCCCACACTCCTTTATTCAGAGTGCCTCCTCATATCCACATGCCTGTTAAGAGAGTAAAATTGGACAGTGGACCCATGCAGAGATGGGAGGAGGGAGGCAAGAGTACAGGGAAGGGTGCAAACTGTAGGGGTAAAATGAATGCTGGGATACATGTGACTCATCTTGGAACAGAATGCTGAGTGAGCATTAGTGTTGGGAGGTAGGATTGTGAGTGGCCACGGACAGAGGTTCATGCCTAGGTTCAAATTCTGGTATGTGACCATGGACAAGAAGCTTGACTCTGCTGTGCTATAGTTTCCACTAATACTGTAATAGCAGTTAAGAAATAAAGTCCCTGTCTCAGAGGATCGTTATAAGAATTAAATGAAATAATATAAACTAATTGCTGTATTGTGATTTCCCTTCTTCATGAAAATTTGTCAGTGTCTTTAAATGGCCTAAGACATCACTTGCAAAATACAGCAGTCATCGGTAAAAACTTTAAACATCTAAAGTAAGCAGATGGCCCTAAATCATTTTATCCACCCTTTTAGGTGCATATTTATTTCTCTGTATTTCATTTGTATGCTTGTATCAACGTTCATTGCTTAAGTTGGTAAATTCCTACTTAGAAAGGGACTATACTGCTTTCTCAGACTGGTTTTTGCAATCCTAATTTTTTCTACAAAACTGAAACAAGTGTTTGAATCTCAATGTCTAAAATTAAAATGTTATTGAAATACCTCCAGGTTCATTTGTTCAATGCCCATAGCTGTTTCCATGCTACCATGTCCAAGTTCGGTAGTTGTGACAGAGACCTTAGTCTGTAAGACCTAAAATGTTTACTACTTGGCCCATATGGAAAAAGTTTGCTGACTCCTGTTTAGAATAACTAATAGATAGTTCCTCTAAAAAGTTAAGATTTAATCAGGGTCTCAATGGCTATAATGACGGTTTCAAGATTTTTATTGCTTCTTAAACCACATGAGGAGTGATAGAAACAGTTTTTTAAAGTCACAATGTGATCAAATAGCTCAAAACACTGGAGAGGACTTTCTTTTCAATCACTAACATGGCTGTGATGGGGTTATGAAATTAGTTGTAGGTAGGAAGCACTAGGAAGGGAACATTGCCTCTTGAGTCTCTGAAGTTGTATTAACCAAGAATGACACACTGCACATGGCTGCTTAGAATGACTGAGATAACTGTTCATAGTTAGTAGATATATGATTCCTTACAGGTACCTTTCAGGTACCCTCATTGCCTTCCTGAGCCTCTTTCATAGGTCCAGTGCTGGGTGTCTGTCTTGGATGGAAACACTGGTGGCAATGGGGTACACGATGGCAGCTCTAGCAGCAGAAGGGTCCCCAGGCAGGCACTTCCATGATTCTCTTGCCTACAAACCCATGAATGAATGTGATTTCCTGGGACCAGGCCCAAAGTAAACAGTCACTGCCAGAATCTTACTTTAAAGTTGTGGTGCCAGTCAACCCTACCTTATTCAGATTCTACTCCGTGGGGCACTATTAACACATGTAACACATACTTTGGCTTAAGTTTTGAAAACCCAAGCACAATTCTGAAAACTGTTTCTAAACAAGTGTGAATTTTCCCACCTGCTTTTTTTTTTTTTTCTATTCATTACACCTACTTGTTGGGTGGATGGTGTCAAGATTTTTCTCCACAGTTTAGTGAAGACAACTTTTAAAAAATAGATTCAAACTTCTAATCTTACCTGCAGCATCAGAAAGCTTCTGAAATACAGTTCAGCACCAAAGTGCTTAAGAGGAAAGAGCTTTGTGTTTTTGTATTCATTCGGCACCTCTTCTTTTCTTTTTTAGTAATGGTCCTTCATTCTTCCAAATTCTGAACATACCTCTCCTGAAACAGAGTAAGTTATGATACATTCATGGTACTTTTACCTGGATTATAAAAATTAATTCCTGTCTTTGTTCAAATAATAGCTCAGACTCAATACTTTCCCTCTTTTCTAAAATAGGAAAAAGGAAGAAATTTTGTGAACTTGTGGTTTTTATTTCCCACTGCCCACATTGTTGCTTAATTTTTGAAAATCAAAGCTTCTAACTCCCATTTATTTAAATAATAAACAATATGCAATCACACTACAATTGTGATAGCTATCTAGTATAAAAATATTTCTCACTGCTTAGCATGAAAGATTTATTGACGCTATTAAGAGAAAAGGACAATAGGAGAGATTTTAGGAGAAGAGGTTAAATATGATCAGCTATTGGATAAAAGGTAGAATTTATCCAGGTGTTGGTGACTGATGCCTGTAGCCCTAGCTACTTGGGAGGCAAAGATTGGAAGAATCAAGGCTAGTCCAGGCAAAAAGTTCACAAGACTCCATCTCAACGGATAGCTGGGCACTGTGGTACCCGCCTGTCATCTCAAGCTACATAGGAAGCTGAGATGGGGTGGATTGATGTTTCATGTCAGGTTGGACAAAACAGTTCATGAGACGCCCCCCCCATCTCAATAGGGCAAAAATCTGAGTGTGGTGGTATGCACCTTTCATCCTAGCTATGGTGGGAAGCCTAAAATAGGAGGATCGAGGTCGAGGGCAGCCGGGCAAAAGCAAGATCCTGTCTCCAAAATAACAAGAGAGAAAAGGGCTGGAGATGTGGCTCAAGCAATGGAGCACCTGCCTAGAAGGCACAAAGTTCTGAGTTCAAGCCCCAGTACCACCAAAAAAAAAAGAAAAAGAAAAGGTAGAATTTATACAGTCGATCTTCATTATGTATGAATTTCTTACTTGTAAATTCCCTTACCTGCTAAAATGTATTTATAACTCCAAAATCAATACTCAAAGCAATTTCAAAGTTGTTCACAGACATGCAGAAGGTGGCACAACGTTTGAGTCATCCCCCACACATGTTCCAACTGAGGCCAAACAAGATGATGTTCTGCCTTCTTGTTTGGGCTGTAATAGTTTTTTTTTAAGTGTCCTTTTTTGTGGTCCATTTAGTACCACTGTTTTTTTTTCATTTTTGTGCTTTTGGTTGGTGATCTCACTACATAGAATTGCCTCCAGTGGCAGTGCTGAAGTGCTGTGTAGTGTTTCTTAGTGTGAGAAGACTGCAATTACCTTTTGGAGAAAACACATATGTTAGATAAGCTTCATTCAACCATAGTTCCAGTGTTGGCAACGAGCTCAATGTTAATGAATCATCAACATATATTTAATAAGATGTCTTTAAACAGAATCTCATAAAAGAAGGTTATGTGTTGATCAGTGAATGAAAATGTGGTGCCGAGGGACCTGACCCCACATTTCCCTTGGGGCAGTGGTTCAGTGTTCACCAATTCAGTCTTTAAAGCAATTTATAGAACATCACCATGACTAACAAGAACCTCCAGCATTTAGATTTCCTTTCTATTCAGTTTCTATTCAGATGTGGGGCTTAAGTACTTTTAGTCCAGAAAAATCTCTGGCATTAAAAATCACAACTAATTATTTAAAAAGTGCTAGCAGGGAGTTCTTCCAGTTCTTCGAAGATATTACAGAGCTCT
Source organism: Castor canadensis (assembly GCF_047511655.1). Classification (NCBI taxonomy): domain Eukaryota; kingdom Metazoa; phylum Chordata; class Mammalia; order Rodentia; family Castoridae; genus Castor; species Castor canadensis. The sequence continues at coordinate 64,623,541 of NC_133391.1, read as the reverse complement.
ATTTGATGTATTAGTACTATAACTTGTTCCAAAAGAAATCATGGTGAAGGATGATCACCCAGCACAGATGATTTGGGAAGGGTCAAGGTGAGAAAGAAATGAAGAATTGGTAGTCGCCAAGGGAGTAGTGAGAGTTCTCTCACCCCAGCCACTTCCAGACCTTTCATCATCCATGGCCAGATAGTTTATACCACTAGGGAAGCCTTCCTTCAAATGAAAGGACACGAAGGAAAGGACTATGTGGCTGATTCCAATTGTAACTGTTCATATAGAGAAAGTATATCCAAGGGGATGGAGTTATCAATGAATAAATAAGAATGTTTAAGTTGAGGGTCAGCCCTAGAGTAAGATTATGTTTGTTGTTGAATCAACGATAACAGTAATTTGTGCATGTGCTATTATCTAAGAAAGGAGAAACCTCTGGCAATCTTTATAAGGTTTTCTAAGAAAATAGCTACTTGCAACTTCAGTAGCTAATATATCTACAGCATTCACTTTTATTCAGTGAGGGGACAACCTTAGACGTCCTCCTCCACTCCCAAAATACCTGTCTTTAATAGCCAAAAGAGATCACCATATGCTTCTTCTTGCTATGTATAAGAAGTAAGGAAAATTATTTATTTTGGCCTCTATAATACTGAGTAAACATAACATTTTCTTTATTGTAATGCACATATGAAGTTATTTACCTCAAATCGGGTTCTAATTTCCTGTAATTCAGTGGGACACCGTCCAAAACATTCTTGCCTACAGTTCTAAAGTGCAGTGGGATGAAAATTAAACTGTTGTGAAAGATGGGAAGTGAATGAATTGAATGCCTAGAAAAATGTGTGATGATTCACAGATAGGAGAATTGCACCCACAGTGTGGGACTTTGGGACTACTGAGCCAAGTGAGTCAGCTCTTGGGGGGGGGGCGGTATTTATTTTCTACTTTTTTGCTCTACTTGTTATCTAGTGTATAGTCTCCTCTAAATTAGTAAAATGTGAATTGAAAAAAAAATCATAGCTGCTCAACAATGTCAATGACAGCTACCGCAATGATATAAAACTTAATCAAGAAATCCCACAACTTTTACACACTGTCTTGCCCAAGTGTTAAATACCAAGATTCTTCCTGTTTTGAAATTTGAATGATCAAAAGACTATGTACTTTCCCTTCAGCCTGTAATCCTGTTTAGTGAGATTAGGAAACCTGGAAGGTTTTTGGGAGAATACTTGGTCATTATAGGAGAAATCACCTTGTTTGTTAACTCTAACTTGGGGAAATCTTTTATCCCTCTTGTCTACTCTTCCTTCTCTCACTACCATCACCCCAAAAGAACGACTCAGAGCCCCTCATATTCAATCAGTATTAAGGAGTAATAATGGTAACTAGTCACAGAAATTGAGCTTAGAAATGGAATTCATCTGATTCTTCCACTAACTTAGAGTGCTGAGAAAAATCATAAAATCATTTTGCTTTAGTTTCCTCTTTATGAAAGAGAGATGACCATACCCACCAATTCTCATAAGGCCAAGTGTTTAAATATATAATTGCTGGCCAGGCAATTTGGATATATAAATTCCACACAGGAATGATAAGTGGTGCTTTATAAAAGTTTGACAGATTATTGCAGCTAGCTTCTGTTTATAGATTTATCTTTCCTAGCAAGAGTATGACTCCTGTTATGTTTTGGTTTTTTAATTTAAATTGGCATATTTCTGGTTGAGAAAAAAAAGCCAACTAAATATTCATTTAGACACATTTGTATTTGTACAGGGTGAAAAATCACGAATCCTATCTGGGCATTTTGTCCCTCCATTGTTGACATCTGTGACTGCCACCAAGGGAGGAGGAGGTGCCACCAGAGGATTCTGTGGAATCTGGTGGTGACCACTAATGACTGTTTGCTACACTGTCACAGTGCTGTACTTGGGGGAGTTTGTGAATTCACCACTTCATTTTGTTCTGGCAACACCTGCTATAGCTCAGAGGCTGGATTAGTTTACATGTATGGGTGATGAAAGACCAGAAGCCAAGGGAGAGTAAATGACATGCTGGTTGGTCCCAAGGCCAGTCAGTGGCAAAGAGCCCAAGGGTCTCTGGGGCCTGACCCAGGGTTTCCCCACTAACCCAGCTGTTTCCTGGTGTAAGCTATGGTGGAGAAGGGTTGTTGACTTTCCTTCCCTAGAGATCTGTAATGTTCTTTCTGCACCTCTGGAATGAAGGAAATCCCTTCGTTGCTTTTTGGGTTATTTATGATGAGGGCGTGTGCTTTTTGAGTTTGGGTTGGGCTGCTCTGATTTAATTTCTATATTTATTGTTTGTTTTCTCAGGAGGTGGTTTGATGTGCTTCCCCTCTTGAGGGTTATAAAATACTATCTGCTCAACATTTTTCCTCCATAATAATAAAAACATATTTTATTTTAGAAAATTTAGAAAATGCAAAAAGCATAAGCAATAAAAATGAAATATGTGAACCACAGTCCATATATTGATATAACATCTTTCTTTGATAAATTTATAGTTGAAATTTTAAGTATAAATGCTTGTATATCCTACTTTTTATTCCCATAGCCTCATGTTGTATTTTCCAGTGCCATTGAGCATTTATTTTAAAAGTAGCATTAATGGCTCCAACTAATAATCCATAATCTGGACATACTCAATTTATTTAGCATTTCCCCCAACTGTTAGGCAGTTGTGTTGTGTTTTGCTGCTAGAAAGGAACACTGCAGAATATAAAACAGCACTGTCAATTATGTACAAGTCCTTGTTTGCATTTCTGATCATGTCCCTAAAACAGGTTCCTTAAAGAAAGGATTGGAACACTATGTCCTAAAAAACAGATTCCTAAAAGGAAAGGCAGGACCATTTTGAGGCTATTGATATGAACCACTGAACTATTTCTCTGAGCATGTGAGGGCTCGTCTCCCATGTTCAGCAGAGCCAGTGGCACTTTTGCCCAGTGCACTCCAGTCACCCACTCTCTTAGTATGTACTCAGGGATTGTAGAGCATACTTTACATAGCCTAGTACCACCAAGAAGGTAATTGAGAGTCTGATTGATCTGTGAAATCTATATATACATGTGTAGTCATGCACAGTATAAGGTAATTTTAGCCAACAGTGAACCATATCTACAACCTTGGTCCCCTAAGATTATATCCCCAAATGAAACGGTAGTTATTTTAGTTTGTGTAAGTGTATTCTGATGTTCACACAATGATGAAATTGCCTAACAACACATTTATCAGAATGTGTCTCCATCATTAAGTGACACATGACTCTATGTGTGTGCTTATATATTTGTGCACACACATGTAGGCCATGTACTTTTATACATATATACTTTTTAAATTGTTAGCTCTTTAGTATGACCCCAGAAAAACAACCAATAGGAATTTTTTATTTCATACACATAAATACATAGACACATACATATATATAAATATAATAAGGAATTGGCTCACACAATTAAGGATACTGGCAAATCCCAAGACTTGCAGTTGGTGAGCTAAGAGTCCCAAGAAACCAATGGTGTCATTCTAGTCTGAAGGCTTGCAGTATAGGAGCTCCAGTGTCATCACAATTGGTTAGCATGTGGCACTTATAGGAAGGCTGCCAGTCTGAAGACACAAGAAGAACCAGTATTCTAGTTCCATCTCAAAGCTGGTAACAGCTGATGTCCAGCTTGAAGGCAGACAAGGAGGCAGGAAGAGCTTCCTCTCCTAAAGGGAAGCTCAGCCTTTTTGTTCTGTTTAGGCTTTCAGCTGATTAATGAGGCATCCCCACAATAGGGATGGTAATCTGCTTTACTCAGTCTGGCAAATGAACATTGAACTCATACAAAAACACCCTCACAGAAGCACCCAGATATTGATCAAGTATCTGGGCATCGTGTGGCCTCGTCAAGATGACAAGTAAGATTACCCATCACACCTGCCTGTCCGCCTGCCTATTCCAACCAGCAGGTATAAGTGATTATTTAAAATAAGAGAAATTGTTTTCTTTTACGATAGCTGTTTCTGGTGGGTTTACCACTTCCATACATCATTCAGAAACAGAACATAAGCCTTTCTCGATCTGTAACATGCTATGTTACAACAAATAGGAACTGGGTTACGTGGTAGATCCTAAAACCAGCCCACAAAAGCCCAATCACTAATAGTATTTCTGAATATGGACGTAATGATACCACTCTAATTCTCACCAGCCATTCTGTCCCCAGTGGGAAAACACATCCATGGGTTAAATCAGGGCATCAGAACCGCAGCTCCCTCATGCTTACACTCCATTTCACACAGCAAACCAGGGACCTTGGCCTGGTAGACAGATAAGAAGGTTTTACTTAGAGCCTGACATCTCCCTCTTCTGTACTTTAGAAGGGTTCTGAATTGGTGGGAATATGGAAATCACTTTGCCTCTGAAGTATTCTGGCTCTCGAGCTGTATGTTCTGTTACTTGTTCTTTCATTTTTTTCAATAGTACTCTCCATACCAACTTAAGGAGACTATGTGCACATTGCAAGCGGGAACAGAATTTAAAGTGCTTTATTTTAGAGATGCTTGCAAGCATCTGTGAGCCAGGAGTTCAAATTCATGGCCTGCCTATTAATTTTCCTAAATGACCTCTAAATAGGAGTACCTGATTTCAAGTTTGGAAATTGAACATGAAAATTAGAAAAAAAGACAACTTTCAAACAGCAAAGGGGATACTGGACTGCTTAAGAGTTAAGTCAGATCAGGAAAATGCAAATCATGACTACACTGAGATTCCATCTCACCCCAGTCAGAATGGTGATCATCAAGAAAATCTGGGCAGGTGGAGTGGCTCAAGTGGTAGACCACCCGCCTAGCAAGTATAAGGCACTGATTTCAAGCCCCAGTACTGCCAAGAAAGAAGGAAAAGAAGGGAGGGAGGGAGGAAAGAAGGAAGGAAGGAAGAAAATGTTGGTGAAGATTGGGGAGTGGAGGAACCCTTTTAACTGTTGGTGGAAATGTAAATTAGTGTGACCATTATGGAAATTGATATGAGGTTCCTCATAAAACTAAAAAAAAGTCTTACATGGTTTACTCCTGGGCATATATCTGAAGGAATCAGAGTCAGAATACAATAGAGTTACTTGCACATCTATAATTATCATGGCACTATTCACAATAGTAAAGCTATGGGAACAGCTTAGGTGCATCAGCAGGTGAATGATAAAGAAAAGGTAGTATATACAGAAAATAGAGTATTATTCAGCCATACAGAAGAATGAAATCATGTCATTTGCAGGAAAATGGATGGGACTGGAAGTCATCACATTAAGCGAAACAAGCCAGACTCAGAAACACATATTGCATATTTTATTTCATATGTGGAATCTTAAAAAGGCATGAAAATAGAAGGAGCACTATTAGGAAGCAGACCAGCTGGTGGAGGAAGGGGGATAAGTGTGCATAACAGGGAAGATAAGTGTAAACAAAGTATCTTCTATGTATGTATGAATATGTCAATGAAACCAGCATTTTGTGTAATTCATATATATTAAAAATTCTAAAATTTAAAGTTTTTTTAATAAAGAAAAAGAAAAAAGTTAAGTCAGATGAAAGGAAGTCTTTGTCAGCCCTATGACTGCATTATTTAAATCTAGATATAAAACTTGCTATCAAGATAATGAATTCAAAGCTGGGCAAAATGGTGCATTCATGTAATCCCAGATATCAGGAGGCTAAGGCAGAGGTAAGAAGATTATGAATTCAAGGCCACCTCTGTATAGTAAGACCCTGTCTCAAAAAAAAAAAAGATAGTGAATTCATTTATTCATTCAATAAATCCAAAAATATTTTAAGTGCCCATTATATGCCAGGAACTTATGAAAAATCACCGGGTCCTAATAGTGTAAGAAAAGAAGGTAGAGGGGGGCATCAGGTGAAGGAAGGTCTAAGAAATATGCCTTTTATGCATTCTTCCTAATGACTGTGTTGTCATTAAAGAAGATTGCTCATGTAAAGAAACCACGTATGTTTCTATAGTTTAGAAAAAAAAATGTCGTTTTCTGAAGCAGATTGGAGCTTTATTCCTTGAAACTAATAAAAGAGGCTTGTGGGAGTTAGAAAGAAATAAAGAGAATGACTTTACAATCATTTGTAGATACACAAGTCTCTTTAGATGGCCTTTTTACTCTTTTTAATGAAAATATCCAAAAAAGCCTCCACAATAATGGGTAATTCACCCAGGAACTCATCTTCATTATTTGTGTAATTTTTAATTCTCTCAGCTTTTAGTTTCATGTGAATCAAAACCACTTAAGGGCTCTAAAAAGATACTGAAGAGAATTCCATGTTTACAGCAGAATATTCTGTTATTGAATTTATCATAGTAATCTTCATTTGTAAATCTAACAAATGAGTTCAGTTTATGAACACACCAAGCTGGAGATATCAGCAAGCCTTGTTTGCATCTGCACTGTCATCACGGATTAGCTTTGGCTACCTTCTTCACCTAGCAGACAGGACAATTACTTTATATCACCTCGAAAGTATAGAACTTAATAAAAATCATGATGCAGTAGTCTTCTGGCCTCTTTCATGCAGCATCTAGGCCCTTCTGACACGAATAGGCAACGGTTATAAATTTCTCATCAGCATATCTCAGTTTTGTTTCTTAAAGTCATACATTCCTCCCTGATGTACCTAGTAAACATGGAAGTGGGCCCTGTGCTGCACCCTGTGTAAACAAGATGAAGGGAGTGCCTGGTTTCTAGAAATGCTGAGCTCTACTACACATGAAAGTGCAAGTTTAAGCTCTCTTTGATTTGCCCCCTGTTGTTAAGAAAGTGCAGAGATGTACCCTGCCCTGAAAAGAACAGAGTAGAATCTGTAATAGTCACCGTGGCCAGAATGCCTGAGAGAATAAATAGAAGCCAAGAATTCCTTACTTGGTTCATGATTTCAGAGAGGTTCGTCTGTGTACTTAGGCAGAACATTATGGAGGCAGCAGGAGCATATGACAAAGGGACTTCTTCATCTCATGGCAGATAGGAAGCAAAGAGAGGGAGACAGGAAGGGGCCAAGGACCAGAGACCCCCAAGGACTCATCCTCATAACCTATTTCCTCCACTAGGCCCCACTTCTTACTTTTCACCCCTTCCCATTGACGCTATCATGCTATGAATCCATCAGTGGATCAACCCACTGATTAGATCAGAGCCCTCAGCTGGCAACCAAGTCCCAGTACATAAGCCTGTGGGGGACATTTCATATTCAAACCATAACAAAACCATTCATTGTTCTGTATCTGCAACAAATGCTTCAGAGTAGCTGCCTCACTCTAAGGCCAAAATGGTACCTGGCTCTTCAGGAGGATAAGGGAAAGCTCCAAACACTACAGTGGCCCATTGGGCTCTCCCCAGAGCCTCATCTTTACCCTCAAAGGAAAAAATGAGGAGGGACAGTTTTCTCTTCTGTGATGTAGTGGTGCTGTTTTATGGTGATGTTCTCTGCACACTTCACCTTCGTGTAACAAACACCTAATTACTTTAGGTTCCCCATGGGCCTGGGTGTGTGTACTGTCTTACTCCGGTGTTCCCCTGGCACGTTCTGGTCCACTTTCCCCAGCCCAGGAGCACATCATCTTTGGCAGGATTTATTAGGCCCACTCTGTCCCTCTCCTAAGCCATATGTAATATTCTAATAATGAGTGATACCACCTGGCTTGCACCCACTGGATGAGGCACTTTAAATCCCCTGTGAGATAACTGCACAAGAAAGGAAGTCACTTTCTCCTTTTTCACAAATAGACAGTTTGACATGCAGAGAAGTTAAGTAACTTTTCCAAGACTGAACCCTAGGAACTGGTGGCAAATTCCTCATGTATCAATTCCCAAGCATGGTTTTTTCTGCTCCTCTCCTCTGCCTCTCAAAGTACTGTGCTACCTGTCATATTTGTGGCAGTACTGTGATAAATATTTGTTGGCTTAAACAGAAATACAGAAAGCAAGAGGGTACCCAGTAGACATTTGAAGTTGCTAGCACAGTAGTCACAGCAACAGTTTTCCTGTGTGCCAATCTCTTCGCTAGGCACTTCAAATACATCATTTCACTTAATCCTCAGATATTGTGAGATGGACATCATTTTATTCCCAGCTTGAGGAGTTATAACTAATAGATGAAAGTCAGCAGGATTAAAACTCCAAGACTCACATGCCCAATCATTGCACCAAATAGCCTTATTTTGTTTTGTTTTTTTTAAAAAGAAAAGTGTAGCTAAGTGCCAGTGGCTCATGCCTATAATCCTAGCTACCCAGAAGGCAGAGATCAGGAGGATCGTGGTTCAAGGCCAGCCCTGGCAAATAGTTTGAAAGACCCTATCTCAAAAAAACACATCACAAAAAAGGGTTAGTGAAAAGGCTCAAGGTGTAGGCCCTGACTTCAAGCCCCAGTACCACAAAAAAAAAAGAAAAGTGTGGGGTCACAGGTGTGACTTAACTGGTACAGCATCTGCCTAGCAAGTGTGAGACCCTGAATTCAAATCCCAATATCACCATAATAAAAAGGGAAAAATGTGACTGTTCTTGCTGGTGAGGTTGGTGCTTCTGGCTTCTACTCTATCAAGTTGACTGTTCCCACCTGAAACAATGGCATCTTCTTTCCTCCCATTGTATTTATATTGGAATTTTTCAGTAAGAATTATACTTCAGCTAGTCTCTGGGCTCTGTGGTTACTTCTAGGATGGTAAGAGTATATGGTGAATTGTTTGCATAAAGATGGCTTGGCTTAGGACCTGTGCATACACACGTGTGTTGGAGGATATCGAGACATTTTCTTTTTTGGTGGTACTGGGGTTTGAGTTCAGAGCCTCACACTTGCTAGCAGGTATTCTACCACTTGAGGCACTCTGCCAGCCCCTAAGAAGTCAGGACCTGAAAATATGACTGGAGAGCCAAATACCTCAATACCATCTTATTTTGTCGCATAGAACCATTCACTAGAAAGATTCTCAGCAGGAAATGAATTGTTTTTGTTAGTTTATTTAAAGTTTGCACTTCTCTTTTGCCTCTGTTTCAAACGAAAATATTTGTGCTTTTTCAGAGTATGTTCTTAGAGTCATGGAAGATGTTTCCTGCAGCTTTTGGCTCAGCACCTCTCAACAAGGTCCAGTGAAGCCAGGAAAAGCTCTTCCCTCCTGCCCAGCTTCCTTGCATGTATTTCCTAACCCCTTCCCCTCCTAGACCAGTGATGCCCATACTAGTGTCTGTAGGGCCATTAAGGAACCTCCTCCTATTCCATCCCTCTGTTATTCTCATTTCACTCCTTTGTTATTCTGCATTCAATTTCAAACTAGATAGATGTGTAGATGGAGCACATGAGTGGCTAGGTTTCCAAAATACACGTTTTTCATGAGTGCTTCCCGCTAGAATTGTGTGGACAGAGCTGGCATATTATCTTCCCATTATCACTCTGTTTTAATGTCTCTTCAACAGATGCCTGTCAGTAAAACAAGGAGATAATGGGCAGAAAATGTCCCTGTTCTGAGAACAGAAAAGAAAGACCCTGGATTCTGTCAGTCTTGGAAATGCTTGTCAGCTATTGGTAAGAAGGCTTATAAAAGCCTCTGTGGAGAGTACCTATGAACAGCCTAAATGTTTTCACCTGTGTTAGTGAGAAGACGAAAAAGGAGACGTTTCTCATATGCATGCAGATTCCTCCCCTGGCAGAAGCTTGCCCATCGTGTTAATGTGTCACCATCGTGATACTGGTGCAGGGTGTGGCCCTGCCATATGGCACTTGCAGGCTTCATTGGGCAAGAGTGGCTTCCTGATGGATCAGAGACAAAGTCTAAGAAATGTAGGCGTAATGTCCTCAACTTGTCAGTCTGCATAGGCCTTAGATCTGCCCCAGCCCTTTCAATGACAGGCTTGGGGCACCTTCCAGTAAATAATATGAGAATAGAGGCCTACAGGGGGGCAAGAGACACCACTGATCTGTACAGCAATAAGCAAAAGAAAGGATGTTTTAGAATTATTCTCATTTATTCCTAAGGAATCAGTAATGTAGAAAACCTCTGTACAAGGAACATGGGCCCTAAAGGAAGACTGTATCAACCATGGGGACAAGAGTCTTAGATACCAAAACAAGTAAGGGATACAGCACCTGGTCTTCCAAACTAGAGTGCTGCAAGATGGCAGAGACTATAGAGCACCTGCTAGCCAAGTGTAAAGTCCTGAGTCCAAATCCCAGACCCACAAAAAAGAGAGGAAGGAACTGTGCCCTCGGCTTACTTTGCATCCCTGAAATCATGAATCTAGTTATCTGTACTCAAGAAGAAAGGTCTGTTATGCAATAGGGGTTTGATTTTCATTTTATTTCAATGAAGACAGGTGAACTTTTCAGAAGAATATAAAGAAAACAAAAATAACTCAGTTACTGTAGGATGTAACTAAAGCACCAATTCCTTACTCTGAAATGGGAACTCATGGGAAAGAATTAAGCCGTGACCATGCCTTTTGCATGTAGATTACAATTTAGGATAGCCAGTTTGCACAGTTGATAAAGGAAAGTTATTTGCAAAAGAGTTCCAGCCACTAAATGGTGAAAGGAAGCAATAACCAGAAAAGCGTATTTGTATAGCTGCAAATAAAATAATTGACTCAGGCAGTCATCATCAATAGGTACAATTATTAGAACATTAGAAAAATCTAATGGGGAACTTCCCTTATCCCACTAAAAGTGGGATGGCCATACATTACGTGCCTTCTGATGTGTTGCTCCAAAATGTACACAGCACCACCAAGGAGCTACATTGACTGAGAGTTGAACCTGAAATTAATCAAGTTGACCCACCTGGATACAGAAAATGTAGGGCATAGAAGAACAAGTAAATGGCACCACAAGAAAGGGACAAATTAAGAAAGTGGATATTGGAACAGGGCTCTAGAGGAACCCTGTATAAACTTCTTCAATAAGACACAGGAAGAAAGCGTGGGAAGAAAAGGAAGGGACTGCATGGGAGTAAAACAGACTTAGAATATAGAAATCCAAACGTGACATGTACAACTCATTTGAGTCATTAAAAAAAACCAATCATAAAAGACTTTCAAGACAGTAGGGGAAAATTGAATATGGTCTGGGTGTTAGATAGCAGCAAGGTATTATTAAATTGGTTAGGTACAATAATGGCTTTGTGATGACATAAGAAATGTCCATATTTTTTAGATTTATATGAAGCTTGTAGAAGTGAAGTGATGTGATTTCTGGGATTGGCTTAAGTTTTTAATAGGAAAGAAGGAGGGAAAGAGGAAGAAGAAAGGGAAGGAGAAAGAGGGAGAGAGTAAAGGTAAAACAAGAGTTACAAAATCTTGATTAATTTTTACTTGGGATGATGTAGCATATGTTAGTTTTCTATGGTATTCTGTTTGACATTTTTCATGATACAAATATTAAGGGAAAGAAGAACAAATCTTTCTTAGGGATAGTAGCAGGGTCTCATTGCTTATAGACAAGATAGGAGCTATGACCAAAAAACAGTCACTATCTACTGGGTGCTAGTGCCCACACCTGAAATCCTAGCTACTTGGGAGGCTGAGATTTGGAGAATCAAAGTTTGAGGTCCACCCAGACAAATAGTTCAAGAGACTCCCATTTCCAAAATAACCAGAGCAAAATGGGCTAGAGGTGTGGCTCAAGCAGTAGAGTTCCTGCTTTACAAGTGTAAAGGCCTGAGTTCAAACACCAGTCCCACCAAAAAAAATCATTTGGGTTTTTTTTTTCTTTTTTATATGGTACTGGAATTTGAACTCAGGGCCTCATGCTTGCTAGACAGGTACTCTATACTTGAGTCATGTCCCCAGCCCTTTTTGCTTTAGGGGTTTTTTGGTTTGTTATTGTTTTGAATAGGGTTTTGTGTTTTTGTCCAGGGTGCCAGCCTGGACCACCGTCTACCTACTTACACCTCCCATATAACTGAAATTACAAGCATGCATCACCATTCTCAGCTTATTTGTTGGATTAGAGTCTCACAAACTTTTTGCCCAAGCTGGTCTCAAACAGTGATCCTTCCAATCTCCACCTCCTGAGAAGCTGGGATTACAAATTGTATCACCATTCCCAGCGAGCCTGGGTTTTTTTTTCTTAATTTTCTGAAGATCTTCTTTATTTAAAAAACAAATAAAAACTAGTTGGCTTTGAGGGGTAGTCACTAAAGAGCAATTTATTGCTTTGCATTAGGCAGTTGGAGAATGGGAGAAACAGTCTCCAGTGGTAAAGTTAGTGCTGATCTTAGCTGGAATAACACTTTCTTCAGCATCTGCAGCAGCTTGTCTCTAGGGACTTATCTGGCTACATGTGTTTTTCACATTTATTAGTGAAATTGGAGATTCAAGAATAAAACACAGTGCTCGGGAACATTGTGTTAATTTGTGACACACTAGAGATTTTTTAGCCCATAAAGCAAATGAATGAGCTCTGTGGGGGTATAGCTGTTATTTTCACCCAAAAGGCAATAAAGACCTACTGTATTTATTAAGCACGTAGAAAATGGAAAATGAATAGTGCTATGAAAAGAGAAAAATATACTCACACTATTGCCATTAATAGTGTTATTTTGTGTCTATTCTGAAGAAAACTAGTCAGATAAAAATTTAAAAGTATAGTTGTCTGTATTATTTAGTTGTTTGGCTTGGATAATTGTGTAATCCAGTGTCCATATAAAATTGTTTCTGTGAAACAGGCTGAATTAAAGAACCTCATGCATTATTTTGAGCAAGGCTGAAAATACAGAGAAAGGAACAGAGCAGATACTTGATTCTGGGCCTTTCTTGTGCCAGGCTAAGGGGCTTCCAGGGCCTTTCAGCCTTTCAGTGGGAGGACAGCCATCTGTGTAAACTGGCATGCTGGGACATTTCTAACAGGCTTTAGTACTTGACTCGCTCTAGGAAGGGGAGCATACAAGCTGATCCTCACGCTGAAGAAGGCCAGGTGAAGTCAGTGCTCCACAAGTCGGTGCTAAAAGAGGCTACTGCATGCCATGGTGCAGGAGATTGATTCAAGCACCAAGGTCAAGACGTGGTGTGCAGGTAGAGGCAGGCAAGTCCCAGCCAAAGGAACAAGTACAGGAGGGGTGTGTGGTCCAGTTAGAAAAAATCATGTCCCAAGAGCTTCCTCTGAAGGGTGCTTTGCATTGAACTAAGTAGGAAATAAATATCATAATCAAGAAAGAGATCCTATTGGCCAATTTCATGGTTCACAAGAATCCAGGATACAAACTGAAGCGATTAAGTGATAAAGTGGTCTTAGATAACCGAGGCCTTGACTCAGTATTAATTTATTCTTGTGCTTGTTTATTTTAAAAGACTGGAACCATTTTAGGGAACTAATGAAAAACAATCTGTGTGTTTTATGTGTAAAGGGCGGGGGGCAGTCTGAGGCCAACAAAAGCAATTCCCTGGAGCCCTGCTGTGATTTTTACCTGTTTATATAAGACTGTCAAAGCAGATGTCAGTGGTTCTACACACACACACACACACACACACACACACACACACACACTAGTTGTTTGCCAGGGAAGGTAGAAAGGTAGTGAGGGAGACTGCCGAGGCAGGCAGACCAATTGAGCATGGGCTCAGAGGTGGGATCTGGCAGATCTCCTTGCCCAGGCCCCCACAGTTGTGAGATGACCCTGTTGCCCTACAACCTTGGGTACCTCCCATTGCCAAGGACCCTGTGTGTGCCAGGCACATGCCTAACTCAGGTTCTAGCGTCGGGGAGGAAATGGGCTCAGCATCACACAACTCCCTCCTGAGCAGCTGGGTGACAGTTCAAAGCCAGGATTCCCTGATCCAAAACCAGGGCTCTGTCTCCTCTCCCCTCAAAGACTCCCAGAGAGCCCTTGACTCAAAAGCCAGACATGTAAAATGCAATTCAGGGCACCCAGACACTCAGAAAGGTTTGTGTCTCTACACCACATATAGAAGAACAACCCTGTGCTTTGGGGACTTTGGATAACATAAAGCATTATAGTAAGGAATTCAGCTCTATAATGCCAAGATCAGGACTACAGAGGCAAAATCCAAAGAGGTCTTCACTGTGCACTTGCCTTAATGCTCCTTGGCAAGCATGAGTGACCATGGTTATCCTCCTGGGTAGATGGAGGGAGCACAAAGCAGCCAAATGTCTCGCAGATCCTTGTGGGTCTGAAAGCATTTCAGCAAACACATAGTGAGGCCCCAGACACCCACCCACAGTGGAATGCAGAACTTGGACATGACCCTGCAAAGGGGCAAGATTGCAACCTCCAGTTGCCACAGTGGAACAGAGAGAAAGAAAGCCCCTAGGATCCCTGACTTAAAAAGCCTGCACAAGAGGCTGTGCTACCTTGTTAAGAGGTAGCACATCACAGGAAATCAATGTGAGTCAATGCCCTGTATAGCTATCCTTATCTCAACCAGCAAAAACCCTTGTTCCTTCCTATTATTGCTTATACTCTCTCTACAACAAAATTAGAAATAAGGGCAAAATAGTTTCTGCTGGGTATTGAGGGGGTGGGGAGAGGGAGGGGGCGGAGTGGATGGTAAGGGAGGGGGTGGGGGCAGAGGGGAGAAATGAACCAAGCCTTGTATGCACATATGAATAATAAAAGAAAAAAAAAAGAGGTAGCACATCTGTACTGCTAAGGCAGGGCTACTTGTGCAAGGGGAGGCGAGGTCCAGTTGGCGAGGAATCCCAAATCAGCTTCCTTAATGGTAAGCATTCATTTGCATGCTAATAGAACACACATACGGGCCTAACAACAGATTAGGAACTTCCAGTCTTGAGTGTGATCACTTTCATCATAGCTAGGATAGTTTGTCTTTTTGATCACAAATCCTGGCTAGCGTACTGTGTCCTGCCTATCTTTCTTAAGCAAGCTGGACAGGGAACTGTTTGATTAGCACTGGGTTCTCTGAATATCATTTAAAGAGTATGCTTTTATTTTTCCTCTCTGGGGGATGTCCTGTGAATATCTCATTCAGTTTTGCCTGCTCCCCTCATTATTATTTAACTTGATGTTTAAACTTCTTGATTTGTCTCTAAAACCCAGCCCCCTTCTCAGCTCAGCAGGGCTTGTGTGCAGGAGTTGGTTGTTATTTACAAGTGTAATTCAACCGCCGCTGTGTCTTTGAACACACAGAGTTGTTGTGGGATTTTTTAATTGCCATTTTCGTCTATCTAATTAAAATTAAATGGAAAAAATGGATAGCCTCCAAAATCTGAATTAATTTCATGAGCATTTCTTCAGGGGAAAAAATATGTATAAATATGATAAATATGATAATTGGTGCTTGATTTGCCTTCAGCAGAATGAGAAGATTTTACCTGGATGAAGAGAAAATACAGTAATTTTAAATGAGGAAAAGAAAAAAAGATTTGTCAGCTGCTTTCTCTTCTCAAGGCTGAGAATCAGAATTAATTACATGGATGGGAAATGATAAATAACTCTGAATATAATTTTAAAATAGTGTAGTGGGAGTGTGTTATTATAATTCCCACTATATCCAACTTGCCTTATGTTGGTCTTATTTTTCCAGACCTGTGGCTCATCACTGATATTTACACATTTGTCAAGAAAATGCTGTTAACCCAGAATCTAAACCTCCTTCATGCCCAGAAATAGGCATTTCACCTATTTACTGTGCTGTGTACATAGCAAAAAATAATGAGACAACAAAAAGAGATGTATTCTTTTAAAAAATGCATTGGGCCAGTCAGTGTCTCCCTTTACAGACTCATTGAGCGCCTGGTGGACATGTTTGTAAAGACTTGGATAGTCACTTTATTTGGAATGACAAACTCTGAGCTCTATGTAATGAGGTCAGTGAAGCATCCAGAAAAGAAATGTATAATTTGGAAGCATGGGTCTGTAAGCATAGCCCTGCCGTGGCTATTTAAGTTTAATGAAGCAGCTACTTAGCCGCTACACACTCTTAGTGAATAGCCTCCTTGGCGTGTTTTTGAAACCGTCAACGTTGATGGTAATCATGTCCCAGCAATCTCCTTGGAGAGCCTTTGTGTCCTGTTCTCAGAAGAAATATGCTGCTCTTACATGTGAATGCCTTTGAAATTAGTCATCTGCTCCATTTTCCTTGGAAGGGAAGGTCACTGTGTGATATTCTGCACCCCCTCATTTGCTCTGCACATTCAGGATGCTCCAAGTTCATCAGCCATGCAGTGCACTGTCTGGTTCTAACATGCCTGAAAAGCCAGGGAAATGTTCTATCAAAGAGCATCCCTGTTCTCAGAAACTGTTCTTAGAATTCAAAGTCTGCAAAGCTAACTGGGAGGGGAAAGTTCCTGGATGGGCCATTATTGCTATTTTTCCTCATTTCAATTGCCGACTGCCTTGTATGGCCCATTCATTGGTCTCATTAGAGCAGGCTGTACTCCCTGAGCAGCCCTCGAAGAAAGCTAGGGGACATTTTACGGCTCCTCTCTGAAGCAGAATCTCTCATGTAAAGGTCAAGCTTCTGGGTCCTGGACCAGTGTTAATGATGCAGAACTCTGTGGGAGCAGAGACACATCTAGCCATTCCATAGTTCTACAATAATGCCCCCAAACCGAGGGCCTTAGTGGATTCCCCTGAATTGCCAAGGGCACAGGTGGTAATGAAAATGTTGGGTCCTCACATCTCTGCAGTACCAGAGGAGACCAGGGAGCACTCCAGATTGCTTGGTGGCCTGCACTTTTCCCTGGAAAATGTAGGATTTTGAAATAGTTGGACCCTGCACTACCAAAAACTAACTAGGAATATCTAACAAGTTCTCAAATTTTTTTAAAATATGTGTTTAAGAGGAAGAGTGAATAAATGAACTTGGTTCTTTGACTTGCTTTGTTAACCACCTTTGGTTGTAGAGGTGACACGTGACCCTTCCAGGATATATTTGGATCTGAGATGCCAACTACTCCTTTTAAGTTGTATTTTATTATGGTAAGAACACTTAACATGATCTCTACCCTCTTAACCGATTTTAAATGTGCAGTACATTATCACTGACTATGGTTATAACGTCATAGAGCAGACCTCTCACCATGTTTATCTCTCCCTGTTGTGCAAACTCCCACCATGATGCTACCTGCCATGATGCGATGCAACACATGGAAAGCAAGTCCCATGCTGTTTGGACTTCCACCCTCCAAAAACATGAGCTGAATAAACTTGTTTTCTTTATAAGTTATCCAGCCTTGGGTATTATGTTACAGCAATGGAAAATTGACTAATACGTTTTGTTTTAAGCCTCACAACCAATGAGAAAAGGTGACTCGGGAAATATTAGTACCCTAATTTTAAACATTTAGGAAATCTCAGGAAAATGTGGGAGACTATGTGACTTACTCGGTGAACCACAGCAAAGGTTTAGTTATCGTGCCTCTAAGAACAATACACTTTTTGTAACTTCGTGATCCTCGTGGAGGTTTGGGGGAAGCTGCTAAGATACAGGGGCTTCAGAGGATATACTTTTCTGCATGCTTTCATTCCTTCCTCTATGCCTGAGAACACATCCTCATAATGCCAGTCAAGTTCCCATGGAAATCACTTCCAATGGCAGACTGTCCCAGAAACACAAGGATGTTTAGCTGCAGGCTGTTTGGGTCTCCTGCTTTTGTAAAACCCATATTCTATTCTTTGCAGGGGTCACAGTTTAACAGACAAGTCTTTTTATTTTAACAATTTCTAATCAGGCTTTCATTAATCTAGTCTCCCCCTCCGTTTTGCTGTCTCCCTCTTATCCACCTGCTCCCACTCTTTCCACTGTGTGCCTCTGAGTTTGGCCTGTACCAAATCATGGTTTATTCTCAGCCTGAGGAAGAAATCGTACAAGGCATTAAACTTGGCTGACAAAGGACCTGACCTAGCAGTGCAGTTTGAGATTTCAGGTTTATGCTTTATACATCTCTCTCCTAGCACTATGTTTTTATCCTGAGAAATCCCAGAGAAAAGAATTCTTGTGTGGACTAAGAAGCTACTTTCCCATAACAGAATTGTACTGGTATTAATAAGAAAGCAATCAAATGGTGCTTGAAATTTTGCAGAAAGACAGTACTATGCTGCAAACCAACAGCTCAGCTCTTTCTAGCATCCAAGTCAACAGCCTGCTGTTTTCCCAGGTGGTTCTGAACAAGACAGGGAAATGCAGTGGGCCATTTGTCACTGCCCTAGGTGCAACATATGCATGCCAATTGGTATATATAGCCTACAGGCCCACTCCTGTCTGCCCCTTCCTGCATCTCGGCCTCTGAGATCAGGGCAAAATGTGCTCCCTTTCCTCCTCCTCTGCTTGAGTAGGTGACTGGATCCATTCTTGTGGGGCTGGACCAATTCTGCTATCCCCAGCATGATCGAGCATGCGCTTACTCTGTAATCCCCCCTATCCTATTTTTAATTCAAAACTTAGTCTTTTAGGGCTATTGAGACTTATTGCTGACACACCAGTCTTCATATCTCAAGATTATTCTGGTGTGTGGTGTATAGCAAACATGCTGGTGCGTTCTTCAAGAAGGACTGGACTAGAAGCAATTTTGCTCAGTTTGGTTCTAAATTGAGTGAGGGATTTGAGAACGAAGTGTTCTGCCGAGATGGCACAAGAGAGGGAGCAAGAGTTTGTGTGGAGGAGAAGGCAAGGTGGAGGTGTCCCTTTATGCTGAACTCAATGCCCAACACCCACTGCAAATGGACTGACTGATCAGGTAGCTGATAATATTCCTTTGCCTGTGAGAAGAGAAGTGAAATGAAGAATATCATCCAGAAGTGAAATTACAGATATAAAATGAGTCTAACAGAAACTCTTTTAGAATATTTTAAGGGCATTTTATTGTGGATTTGGGTCACACATTGAGGACTACTTCCTTTGATGAGACCTAATCTAGGTTACAGGTGCACCAACATGCCTGAGTAGGGTAGCCTAACTCCTGACAGCCTGATCCTATTGATACGCTACACCTTCTTGTCCCCCTTCCAGTTCCATTGAGTGTAGGGAGGGAGCACTTGCCCTCAGAGCTGGAGTTATGCAAAACCCGAAAATAGACTCTCAGAGTGCACCCAGACATAATGATTCCATGCAGCAAGAAGGTCACTGTGTCTGCTTTTCCTGCCAACACACCCCTGGCTCTTAATCTATGGCTGCCTTGTGAAGCAAGAGAGCTGTGCCAGGAAGCTGCACTTTGTGGCTGTGAGCCATTATGAGAATTTAAAATCATGTCAATGGAGTTTTGTCAGGGTAGGCCAGCGGGGAGTTACACACAGTTTTAGAAGGGGACCATCTCTTAACATTCTTTTGTTTGCTGGCCTAACAGCTAATATAACTAAGTTTTAAAAGAAGACTCTCTGATCCCAGCTACAAATTCTACCCTACCAATTTTCACACAAAAAATAAATAAAAAGACATCCACTCAAAAAATGTACTGTGGTTATCTGAATGTGATCATAATTGAATTTTATTATTTTATTTTCTTTGTGCTTTTCTGTGCTTTTTATGATGTACACTTCTTGCATTCATAATGTAAAATAAAGCAACAAATCCTATTTTAGAGGCAAAACTGTACCCTATGCTAGCTGCCTAAGTATGTTTCTTTGACTGTTTAGAATTGGTGTCATGAAATGGCGTGGATAGGACAGCCCCTGCCTGTGTCCCTGCGCCAGTCCTCAGTTGAGGACTGGTGTCCACAGCCACAGTTCCAGAGGGCTGCTGGAACAGGGCTGGGACATTCACCCACCCCAAGAGGACTCATAGCTACAAGGCAGACAGGAAAGGAAGGCTGCTGGACTGAGGCCAGCCAGACACCTCAGCAGCAAGGAGGGGGTGATGATCACATCCAGCTGTCTCCAAAGATCATGCCTTCTTGATGGTGCTTATCGGAAAGGAAATTGTCCACTCGAGTTCATGTGGAAACACGACATTCTCACCCTGAGAATGTCTAGTTGATGTACATTGTTCTAGAAGTTGGAAAGTTCCTGTTTTCCATCCCTGTGGGGAATCATGTCAAATGTAATAAGCAGAGACAGATATCTGGGAGTGATGCACACTGGAGGAATTCCAAATGTCCTCTTGGAGTGGGGGGAAGACAAGATGTTCATTTAATTAGATATGGGGCTTTCATTACCCAGACTGCTTATTGACATGAGCTTGGTGCATCAACCCATCTTGCCACCGCCATCTGAGCCCAAGCCATGTGGAGTTTGAGGTGAGTAGGCTAGCAGGAAGGGCATGTGTGGGACGTGACAACCACACCTTTGGACACATGTCCTCTTACGGGTTTCTACATAGCCCTGCATTTCTTATGTGTCACATGATGACCTATTGCCAACAATAGGATATGGTAGAGTTCCTTACTCTAGTGGGTCTTAATGCTTCAAACTTGAGGTCACAACCTACCCCTGCACCTCACAGATCAGGAACAGAATCTTGCAGTTTATATGGTAGAGTCTGTCAGGGAAGTAAGGCCATTGATAATGGATTATTTATAATCAACAATAGAGATACCATACATCGCTTTCTTACATTCTCCTACATGGTTCCTTATGCTGATGCATGTGCCCTTGGATTTTGGATAGTACACAAACAA
This sequence comes from Castor canadensis, assembly GCF_047511655.1. Classification (NCBI taxonomy): domain Eukaryota; kingdom Metazoa; phylum Chordata; class Mammalia; order Rodentia; family Castoridae; genus Castor; species Castor canadensis. The sequence continues at coordinate 64,602,980 of NC_133391.1, read as the reverse complement.
GAACATCACTGCTATTGCATTTATTTTAATGTCCATTTCATTTGGAAAAAAAAACAAGCTCATCAAACTAACCATTTCATGAGGAAATTTGTTTAAGACAGACTAAAATAAGTTAACTTTTTCAACTTTTATTTTTATAGGATTGGGGTTTTGAACTCAGGGCTTCACACTTGCAAAGTGCTCTACCTCTTGAACCACACCTCCAGTCCATAAGTTAACTTTTTAAAGAAACTTAATCTTCAAGACATATTAAGTAAATACTTACATTAGTGAGCATAGATAAGGCAAATGTCAGAAAGGTGGAACAATAATCAAATGCTAACATTTTTGGCAAATACTGTCCTGGAATGTGCTACTTGGCCAAATTCTCTTTCTCCCTCCCTGTTTTTAATCTATCTCAGAATGAAGCTGCATGGAGAATAAATTGCTTACAAGAAAAAAATAGTTGCAAATGGTTTTAATAATGAGCTAGTAACTTTTAGAGACTGTTACTGCTTCTCTTGTGCAGAACGGGAGAACTGCTTATCTTCTCTTCAGATCTAGAATTCAGAGCCATCATTCTGCCCCTTATGTAAAGCAGGGCTCCTGAATGTTTATAGACACACATGCTTGCCGTCTTGTTCATAACCACATTCACTGTTTCTTGTGGGCTGTGTGGGGCACGTGTACACAGCAGGCGGGCTTGTGCATGCACACTTGTATTGTGTTACACACTTGTTACTTTAATGGTAACAAGATAATGTGCCATGCCTAAGCAACCCTGATATTTTTATTAAGCAATGACATCATGATGTTGGTGGCCCACAATTCTCCATTTTCTGTTAACCACCCTGCCCAAGTAAACTGTTTTCTGATCTCTCTTAGATGGAAATCCTCTACGAATGTGGAAGCCATTAGCAGAGTAATTGCTGTCTGTTGCCATGACAACCAGCCGCTGCAGTCACCTGCCCGAAGTCCTGCCAGACTGCACCAGCTCGGCTGCACCCGTGGTGAAGACCGTGGAGGATTGTGGCAGCCTCGTGAATGGGCAGCCACAGTATGTCATGCAAGTTTCAGCCAAGGACGGGCAGCTGTTGTCATCAGTAGTGCGGACTCTTGCCACCCAGAGGTAGTACCACAATTAAAATAAATGAATCTGTAATTGATCCAGAGAACTGTTTGTCAGACGAAAATGCTAAAAGGAATGTGATTAGTGCTCTGGCCTTTGTGTCAGGTCAGAGAAGGTGCTGGGGGAAAAAAAGACTACCTAAGTTCTGTTACTGCTGTTTCTATAGCAATAGGGCATGAAGCTCAAATTCATGGTGTCAAGTATTGACTCCTCTCTACATGTTACACTTATAGAGAGCCAGCTGGGGAAGGATCCCAAAAGACGTGGTGGCTTGCTTTACATTTGTTATTTTGACATTGCTATGGCAAGTATGCTCTCATTGTCTCCAGCAGCTAACAAAGGTAGCCCTTGGCGTTAGAGTAGAATAAAGAAGGTACCCAATTTCAGGTAACAGATTTATGGGCAAAACTTTTGAAGTGACATTTCTACTGTGCATACTGATCAGCATCACACAGTGGGCACACTGTCCACTCCCTGGAGTAGAGGGGCCTTTCACCATGGAGGGGCCTCTTCTGTTGTCCTTCATTTTCTGTGGCCCCCATCTGTAACCCTTCACATATACTTCAGCCTGTGAAGTGCTACTGTCAACATCCACAGCTATCTTCCTGTGTGATGAACAATGTAGAGATGAACAAAGGCTCTGAACATCTCAGAGACCACTTACCCTGGCAGCACTTTGTCCCTGGGGGTTACCTCTTGTGCTGCTGTTCCCAGTGTCAGGTTAGGAGCTATGGACTGCCAGGCTTATAAGTGAGTGTTGGCTTCTCCAGCTTTCTTTCAAAATGAGTAAGTGGGACTTTTGACCTAGAAATGTAAAATACCTGTCACCACCAGACTTGCCCCTAATGTTAGTTCTGGCACTTCTGATCCTGAAACCATGGATCTTTTATTCACACCTTGGCCACTTACCTGGGTGTAAGTGATTGATCAACTGCTCTGAGGCAGACATAAGCCCACAGGTTCCTCATGTGCCTGCAATAAGACTACTAGTGGCACCACAGCCTGGACACAGTGGCTCTCAGACATTAAATCACACCCATGCATGCTATAACCATCGATCATATGCCTTCTATTTAAAAATCTGTGTATCTGCCACAAAGGAAAGAAATAGAAAGAATATGTGATATATGTTTTTCCACTTCTTAGAGAACTTCAAACAATTGGTTAGGATACAGAACCCAATGAGGTGGTAAGTGTCCTTGGCCCCTCTGTGAACTGAGACTAGATGACTGGGTATGCACTGGTCACCCTGGCAGTCATCAGTCACTGTGACCCATCAGGAGGAGCAGGCTGGGTTGAAGTGACTGAGACCTGTGAGCCAGTGCGTGTGTGTGTGTCTCTGTGTGTGTGTGTGTGTGTCAGGCATTTTTACCTGCTGTCCTAACACACTAGAAAGTTGCAGTGCTACATGCATACAGCTCAAAGCCAATGAAGGAGGCTAGGAGAAAAAACTCAACTCTGTCATCTTTCTTCTCCCTCTCTCCTGCCCAAGCATGAGTGGGTCTTTTGGGTAAGTGAGAGGGAGACTGGTTCCTCTTTTAATTTCCTTCTAGCCTTCACTCAGTCTCAGGATTTTTCCCAGAAAGGCCATGTTTCCATGTCTGCTTCCATTTGGGTCAAAGACAGTGTTGAAGAGAGTGATGGGGCATGGACCTAGGTCACTGTCATCTTTGGGGTATGTAGGGAGTGGAAGGGAAAGGTATGTGAGGAGGCCAGTCCTAGGGTTGCCACATATCATGATGACATTTAAAAAAAGCTAATCCCCAACAAAGACTAGCACAACAACATAGGAAGATGTAGGTTGAGAGGAGGATGGTCCTCTTAAGGACACAAGACCAGTTGAGAGGTGAGGCCATCTTAGTTTGATCCTTCCATTGGCCATGGACTTGCATAATGAGGACCATATGATTTGATTTTTCTTGACCTAAGTTCTTCCACAAGTGACGCTAGCTAGCATTAATGAGGCATTTGCTGTAAGCATTTCTCATCCTCACCATTCTTTGTACCCATTTTATAAACCAAGAGACTAAAGTACAGGAAGCTGAAATTACTTTTCCAAAGTTAGCTGACAGTTAAGCCCCACAGCTGGGGTTTGAGCCCAGGTAGCTGGATTGTAGAGCCTACACTAGGAAATGTTAACTATAGGCTCTGCCTTTACAAAATGTGCAGGAGTGGGCTTTCTAAAGTTGAAGGTAGAACTCTAGGCAGAGTAGAACATATTCACTACTCGCTTTCAGTGTAGTGTCTTTGGCATCCCAGAGAACATCCTTAGAAAGCTCAAAGGGCCATCTACCACTCAGCTTTGTGCCTGGCTCAGTTTGCAGTTCTGTGTGGCAGCCTCGGGGTTGGTTGCCAGTTCATTTCCCTGCTCTCATTCTCCCACTTTATTGAAAGGAGAAATAAAAAGAACCTTTGTGTACACAAAAGTGCCCTGGCCTAGTTCAGAGGATATAATTTGTCTAGATACTACAACTGATATTTCAATTTCTGTTTTTAATAAGAAATGACTTCTGTTTTTTAATTGGTAGTTTGCCTGAACTTCATCTATGTTCTAGATAAAAATAACATGTTGCCCATTTTCACTCATTTTTGGCCCTGGTCCACACCTGGCTACTTTGATATTGGCCATACTCTATTTCTCTATGTTGGCAAAAGTGCTCTGGAGTGCCCAGGATCACTGGCCCCACTGCCAAGGTCAAGTGTAAAAATCGAAGGGGCCTTAAAGAGGTGTCTATTCTGAGCAACTACAGAGCTAGAGGCCCTCCACATGGTGGTAGGTCACAGCCCAGTGACCAGCAGGTGCCCCTCCTTCTCTTGCAGCCCCTTCAATGACCGGCCGATGTGCAGGATCTGCCATGAGGGTAGCAGCCAAGAGGACTTGCTCTCTCCATGTGAATGTACGGGGACCTTGGGGACAATTCATCGGAGCTGCCTGGAGCACTGGCTGTCGTCCTCAAACACCAACTACTGTGAACTCTGCCACTTCAGGTTTGCAGTCGAGCGCAAACCCAGGCCGTTAGTGGAGGTCAGTAAGTGGGGCACGTCCTGAAAACTTAGCTGTAATGAGCAAATGATGTCTACTTTTATGCCTGGATCACAAGCCCTGCACAGCTTCACTGAAGCACAATAATAGCTGTGTGTGTGTGTGTGTGTGTGTGTGTGTGTGTGTGTGTGTGTGTGTGTGTGTGTAAGGGGGTGAGCAGAGAGATAGATGACACAGAGAAGGACAGCTTACCTGCTCACTTGGGAGCCAGTGGTAGAAGGCTGACCTTCACAAAGGTGGAGACACAAAAGGAGAAGAAATGAGTGTAAGACAAAAGGGGAAGTTTAGAGATGTGGTCTCCATTTTTCAATCCCTGTGAAAAGGAACAAACAGATGAAACACTTTTCTCTCTGCACACCATCTGCCCAACCTGGAACCACAGATAAATGGGCATTTGGGTTGCATCTCCTGAGAGATCTTCATGAGAAAATATAGCTGTGTAGTGCAATAGAGTTAGACTCAGCCTTCCTGGGTTCTATAACCACAGGTAAGTGACCTCAACACTTACAATTACTATAAGGATTAAAGGAGTTCTTATAGAATAATTCAGGGGGCATATATGCAAGTCTTTGAATGAAAAATATCCTTCGTGGGAAACCATGCACAAACTTAAATTACATAGTATTGGAATCTCTTTTCTTAAAAGGCAGGGCTGTCAACTCAGCCATTAAAATGGTAGGACATTCTTTTTCTTGTCTTAGGAGGTACAGGATTCTTCTTTAGACTTAAGGTCTGCTCTGGTATTAGTCAGAGGAATTGGGGAAAAAAAGAGAAAGGATTCTACTATTTCTGCCCTCTCTCTGCTTCCAAATTCTACTAGTGAATTAAAAAACTGGATATTGGCAAAAATAAATATTTTAATATATTTTGAGGCAGAGCTAGCTGAAAAGAGCCAAGGCATTGTGTCTATAATCCAGACCTGCTGATAGTCTCCTTATTTCAGCTGCTCACCCAGGGAAACCTGCACTTAGAACTAGAACTAGAAAACAACAAGTCCCTTTTGGAGACCATTTAATAAGTATGTTAGTGCCAAGGCACTGGAAGCACTGAAGAACTCTGTGTATACATTCTTTTGGTTTTAATCTTGAAGATTTAATCAGGACCTCTAACTGGAACTTGTTTTAGCTATGACTTACTTGCCAAATGGCACAATCTTATTTGACTTGCCCTAGCAGATGCTATGTTTTTAAGACTCTGGATCAAGCAACCTCTTAATTTAGCCATCTTGCCATTTGACATCCACTTTTTAAAATTCACATTTGGAGAGTGCCTGTCCTGTCTGGAATTAGGCCCTGTGCCAGATTCACTGGGAGTTAATATTTCGGATCCCTCTGCAGAGGGGAAATATAATGAAATAATAAACAAAGGAGTGAAGATTTCTCAAGGCTAATGGCAATAGTGAAAAGGAGCAGATTTTTCCTTTCCAGAATCTTTCAACTTTGATGTTGCAGCTTCTCTAGGGAATCTGGATTCGCAGAGTCAGGAAATCCTGCTTTTAAATGGATTCCATTCAGTGGTCTTCTTTACTGGTATCTTCCCAATAAAGAAAACTTTTATTTCAGCTTGGTGAAAATCCTTAGTATGTATGTATAACATGTAACAAACAGGGAGAGGGCTACTGGTGTGTGGCATATGCACACATGAGTGCACACACCTCGGTTTTCTAATAACATGCATGTGTCAGTTCACTCAAGGAACTTTTCCGATCTGAGAGAGGGTAACACATACCTACGTACGGAATGTTCTTAAAAGTTGCCGCTGTTGGGTCACAGACTGACTCCAGAATCTTAAGCAACTGTCATTAAACAAGGAAACAAGGCAAATGACCTTGAGAATGTGTGAGGTGCTCTACAAGATTTAGGGCCTTGCCTACAAAAACCTCATCCAAACGGTCACCAGTGGTGAAATTTTCATTGCCCAAATGGAATGTGACAATTTTCAGAGTTAATGATGATTGAACAAGTTGGAAGTGAAAGGCAAACCTTCTCAGCCTGGGGGAGGCTGGCCGTTTGATCATCCCATGGCAAAATGAACTTGCTGTTTGACCACAAGCAATAAAAAGTTGTCTTTGGTTTTTCAGCTGGAGAACAAATGAGAACCAGGTGTGGGCAGATTTTTAAACAAATGACATTACTGACTTTTCCCCTCTGACGAAAGGGCGGGCTTATTCATAGTGAGCAGTGTTCCTCAATAATTTTACCTGCAGATAAATATGGGTATATCAGCCAAATGCAATTGTTTGGATTAAGGATCAGAAATAGCATTGTTACTTTATTTCTCATTTCTACTCTTTTAATTGCTTTAATTATTACTTTGTTTACCAGATGGATCTGCTATCTCATTAAAGCAAGAAAATTCCATAACATTTAATTTTAAAATCAATGTGACAATAACAGCTCTTGTTGCTAGAGGAAGCAGTTTTAAAAGTCATTTATAAATTTTATTTGACAGCATCTAGTTGCTAACATTGAAGGGAATTACTTCAACACCTCAGACTTGCACTTTTCAGTAAGCCCTCTCAGTCCTTCATTCCACACAGCCCTGTTCACAAGGCATTCTCCTTCATTTCCTTTTCTTTACTCTCTGCAGCCAGCAGTTCAATGTTCATTTTTAACAGTCAGAACCCAGGGGCTGCTGCATGTACACAGTCTGCTATGTGAAGTCTTTTTCCCCTGCAAGGGTGAGTTTGCACTCATAATAGCCAAAGCAATACACTGATTTTTACTAGAACCTACAGATTGGGCATCCCCTTCCTGCTTTGCCACTGACCATCTGTGTGGCTCGACTGTTTGCCTGAGATGCTCTGTGGAAGAGGAGCAAGGAGCACTCCATGACATCTTTTGGTCTCGATAAGGCTAAAAACTTTTATGTTAAAAAAAAATCCTAGGACTGGGTATATAGCTCAGTGGTAGAGTGCATGCATGAGGCCCTGGGTTCAACCTCCAACACCACCAAAAAAAATCAAAAAAAATTCTTCACTTTAAATGGTTTTAAATGGGTACATTGTATTGTATGTAAATTATATCATAAAATCAACACAAGTTGATTTTATATACATGTGTATATATGTCTGTCTACTTACCTATCTACCTTGCCTACCTCCTACCTGTCAATATGACCAGACTTAGTCTTTTAGGTCTTTGAGTGGGTGCACAGCAAATTTTATATTTTAAGTATTTTCCTGGTGCAAAGTGAGTCAGTGGAACTAGTTTCAGCCCAAGAGAGCTGCACTGAAGTCATCTAGTTTAGTCAGATGTGGATGATTTTCTGCCATAGTCCAGCTAATGCAAATCTCATAAGGTCTGTGTCCAATCATGCAGAGTTTGAAAGCATTCAAAATGTGCATAGCAAAAGAAGAGCAGTTATAACATACTTGCACTTCATACCTTCACAACTAGCACTTCTCTCATGAAGTCTGTGTGGGTTTTGTTGATGATAGAAAATGTACCACAGGTAATTTGTAAGATGAATTACCCCCAAGAATAATGACCCACTAGAATGTAGTAAATAGATATGCACTAACCATAAAAGGATTCACTTGAATGACCAGCCTGGGTGGTTTTATAGTCTCCTTCCTGCTCATTTTTAGTTTTCCACATTTCTCTCTATAAGGTGAACTCTGATACTATTCTTTTATAACAAAGGGTAAAATACAACAAACCAATAAAAATACTATGATTCGTTCTCCAGGATGTGTGTCCCACTCTATTCGCCTACTGTGATTGCACTTGTGACTAAGTAGTTTCTCAAGGAGGCCCATCTCACTGTGTGCAAATGGAGTGCTTGAAACATCAGTTTCTAGTGACAGAGTATCTGCCACTAGGCTTCCCTAGGACAAGTATCCATAACATCCACCCTTGCCCAGAAAACTTAGGAAGTCATAGGTCAGCTCAAAAACATTGTGATTAAAATGAAGCAGCCGGGAAACAGTGGGAATGTGGAAAAAAGACTTTCTAGACTCAGGTCTTCCCCTGATCAGAGGGACATGGTGATTTTTCACAAAGGGAGTGATTAGGTTTCCATATTCCTATTTCCTTTACACAGACCCAGCTGATTGATAAGAATTACATGAACAATTTAAAAGTGGTTTCCTGTGAATCGGAGGTTTAGCTAAATTGAAACTGAGAAGTGTTTTCCCACATATCAGTTACTCAGAGTAATAGGATATAAAGCTAGGAAGATGAGGATTAAGGACTTTTTCAAAATTTATTTTATTTATGAATCCTTTTTTTAAGTCACTTAGAGGAAAATGGTTTTAAAGTATGCCCTGGATTCAGGGTAGTCTCCAGCTACACAGCAGGAAAAAACTATACACAGAGCAGGGAGAGCTACTCAGAGAAATCACATTGTACCCTGGCATTTGCCATTTAATAGATTCAAGGCTTGCTTAACTCCTAATCTTTATCAGACATAGGTGGGACAATGCTGGGATCTGATTATAGTGTGTTTTGGTTTTATTTGATTTTCAATATTCAAGAAAAGCATTAGGGTTTGTTTGTTTGTTTCAGAGTATTCACTTTCATCAGCAAACTGTTGTAGCAGTTGGGTAATTAAGGAATTATGCTATGGGGATAGAAACTGATTTGAGAAGATTCCCAGCCAAAAAAATCACCATTCCATTCCATATAGGAAGGCACACTAGCTTCTCTCATCCTTCCAACCCAAGTGCAGCCCAGTGAGTAAGGTATTTAGACTAAAGTCATAGCATGTGATAGGTGAGTTTTATTGGATTGATGCTTTTTATTTGAGGAATTTGAATGCCTGCAAATGGGATGCACACTCTCCATCCCCCAGGCCTTACCTTATCTCATACTCTTTCAGCTTTCTTCAGTGGCTTGCATTGCCTGCCTTCATTTTACTGGGATTGGGTGATTCCTCCCACATTTAAGAGTTCTCTATGCATTTCTTTCTACCAACATTTTCTTTCAAGGTATTCTAGACTGGACCTAGTTGATCTCCTTCCTGTTATCCCCACATTACAAGTGAGCTAAAAGGGCTAATTCAAAATTACACAGAAAATGAACATCTAAAACACATTGCACCCACATGGACAGTAGTGAGAATATACCCAGTGTTTGAGTATGTTTTGGTGCTATCCAAGCCTTTCCTTGACCTCTGACAAGGTCGCTGAGTGGGCCTTCCATCAGACCATCTGCCTGCACAGGGGCTTGTGGCACCATCCCTTGTGCCAGTAGTTGAGATGACATGTCTGATGACCAAACTCTAGCACTCCTAATTCTGAAGTTGTTTAGCCTTGAGTTTTTCTCTTGGCTTTGGTGGTTAATTTGGCAGTTGCTTCGTTACTTAAAGCTTAGTTACAAAGAAGCTGTTTTAAGGTATCTATTAAATTCACAGCTTGCTTCATTAAAAATCACTTCATTAAAAAAGCAAGCCAACCGAAGTGTTCACATGGTCATGCCAGATGGAAGTGAGCTAACTGCTTGGTGCCTGTGCTTTCAGCTCATCCACTGCTAGTAGAGGATTAATTTGGAGGGAAAATCCAGTTCCTGCGTAAAACAAATTACATGAGAAGTTTCTATTTCAATTGTACTGATACTTGCAATGAACTTGGGTTGAAATACATGTTAGAATCCACACTCTAGCAGTCAAATTTTACCTGAGTTGCCCACTTCACCCCTTAAAATGTACTCTGGCTTTCCTAATAAGTTACTCATAACTTAAAAAAAAAAAAGAAGAATCCACATTCTCAAAGGACCTGTTTCAGTCTGAGTAGCTGCTCCCTTTGTAAGAACTATGAGCAGACACAAAACACCAAATACTGTTCCACATGGCCAGGTGTGATGGCTCAAACCTGTAATCCTAGCTACTCAGGAGGCAGAGATCAGGAGGATCGAGGTTCAAAGCCAACCTGGGCAAATAGTTCGAAAGACCATAACTTGAAAAAAGCCATCACAGAAAAGGGCTGGCGGAGTGGCTCAAGGTGTAGGCCCTGAGTTCAAACCCCAGTACCACACACACACACACAAAAAAAAAGAAAAAGGAAAGAATTGTTCTACATGGTGAGGTATGATGGCTCAAGCCCATAATCCTAGCTACTCAGGAGGCAGAGATTGGGAGGATTGAGGTTCAAGCCCAGTTCTGACAAAAAGTTCCTGAGACCCCTATCTCAACCAATGGCTAGCTGCAGTGGGGCATGCCTATCATCCCAGCAACACAGGGAAGCTCAAATAAGAGGTGAATCGTCCATGCCAGCCCAAGCATAAAGCAAAACCCTATCTCAAAACTAACCAACATAGCTGGGTGCCAGTAACTCACACCTATAATCCCAGCTACTTGGAAGGCTGAGACTGGGAGGATCACAGCTCAGGGCCAGCCTGGGCAAATGGTTTGCAAGACCCCATCTCCACAATAACCAGAGCAAAATGGACTGAAGGTGTGGCTCAAGTGGTAGAGTGCCTATTTTACAAGTATGAACCCCACTGTTAATAAATAAATAAATAAATAAATACAAAAATAAACAACCAACACAAAAAGGTCTGGTGGAGTAGCTCAAGTGGTAGAGTGCCTACCTAGCAAGTACAAGACGTTGAGTTCAATCCCCAGTACTGATAAAAAAAAAAATGTTCCACATGACTTTAATCATTCTATGTTAAAAAAAAAAAAAAGAAACGAAAGAAAGGAGGATGAAGAATACTATAACAACCAGGTGTGTATCCACTACCCAGAATTAATAAATGTTAGAATTTTGAGAGTAACATATCTTTCCTAGAACAGACTCTTGGTGATATAGAGAAAATGTCTTCTGGTCTTCACTAATTCATTCTTAGGTATTCTCAAATAGGAGAAAAACTCCAGCCAAATTGTCTTTAAGCCCATCTGGCTAAGAATAAGAAGTTAACAAAATAAGATACCATCTTGAAAGATTCTGGACCCTTGCAGCTAACTCCAAATGTAAGAACAAGTAGTACAGCATATGTTGACTGTCAAGGGGTTTGTGTCTTTGAAAGACAGGCAATTAAAAATTATTACATGGGAGTTGAGTTGGTGGAGGTGAAGGTGTCCCTGGGCTGCTGGCAGGAGAGCTTTGTAAAGGGGAGTCTGAGAAAGGAGCAGTGAAATGTCACTGAATGACTACAGTTGGTAATCATCTTTCTCCTGAACCCTGTTGAAATAACAAGACACAATTAACTCTCAGGAATTGCCTTGTGCAAGGTACAAGGTCCTGGTGGAACCAAAGGAAGACAAATTGCAGGAGCCCTGTGAAGATTTCTGAGGCAGAGTTTTAGAATACACATAGTACTCCCTGCTGAGGGCTTCTGCCAGCCCTCCACGTGCCTCCTCAGTTTTAAGTGTAACAACTGACTTGTAGCTCCAAAGAAGGAATACAAAGTTTTAAAGAAATGTGCTGTGACATATTGTAAACAATACATGATTAAGGTTGAATGCTGCCTAATGGACAATTATTGGCAATAGGTATCGCCAATACAAATATGGCAACTTGTATTGCCATATAAACGAGCAAAGTAAGGAAGGATCTTCAGTTAGGAAATGGGAGGTCCATGGTCTTTAATCAGTGAATAACACTGTGCCTGCCCTTTCATACTAAGACCTTCATTTTCTAGAGTAGGCCTGGATCTTGACTGCAATACCATGGCACTAACTCATTTACTTTAAATCCATCTATTTTTATCTTTAAGATGTTCACACCACAAAGTTTTGTGGTTTTTTCTTAAATTATATTTACCTGTTTCCTAGGCAAGGATAAAATATTACATGTTATACATTTTATATAATCGTCTTATTTCAACATCTCAGGTATTCCATTTTATAGATTAGGCAGCTACAATTTGGAGGCATAAGTCACTCTTCAGGGATCTGATATACTTTTAATCTCAAGGCTAGTAAGTGAAGAAGGCAGAAGAATAATCCAGGACTCTCTGGCCCCTAAATCCATGTTCTTTCTGCCTGGCATCTTAGTCTAATTGGGTTGCTATAACAAAATACCATAAGCGTGATAAACTGTGAGAAATTAGAAATTTATTTCTCACAGTTCTGGAAATCAAGAAGTCCGGGATCAGAGTGCCAGAATGGTCAGCCCTCTTCCAGGTAGCAGACCGCTGACGCCTTTCTAAGTTCTCACAAAACAGAAGGACCTCTTATAAAAGGGCACCAATCCCAATCATGAGGGCTCTATCCTCATGATTTTTAATCACTTTCCACTTCCTAATGCCATCAACGGGGGGCTTAGGATTTCAACTCATCAATTTGGAAGATATAAAAAGCATTCAGACCACAGTACTTGGCTTCTTCCTTCCTTAGCCCATTTATAAGCACATGTACACCCACAGAGCCAAGAGCTTCTTCTTTATCAGTAACTGAAAGCCTTTCTACAGGACTAGATGTGCTTCAGAAAGAGAATGAGGGCTGGGGATGTAGCTCAGTGGTGGAGTGCTTGTGTGAGACCCAAGGTTCACTCCCAATAGTGCAAAAAAGAGAAAAAACACAAGAAAATAAAAAAAATGATTAAAACCCTGATTTCTTTTTCATGCTGAATTTGTCTGTTAATTCCAGAGGTGTTAGGGAGAAGGAAAGGATGAATAGATGGAACATAGCGGGTTTTTAGGGCAGTGAAGCTAATTCAGTATAAGAACGTAATGGTGGACACATGTCATTATACATTTGTCAAAACCTACAGAATATACAACACCAAGAGTGAACCCCATGGTAAGATAAGGACCTTGGGTGATGATGACATGTCAATGTAGGTTCATCAATTGTAACATGTGCCATTCTGCTAGGGTATGTTGATAGTGGGGAACACTGGGGTTGGGAACAGGGATACATGGTGCTCACACATGTACTTTCTTTCCATTCCATTTTGCTGTGAACCAAAAACTGCTCTAAAATAGAAAGCCTATTTTTAAAAATCCCAGTCTGGGTGTTGGGCTAGTACAGTGACATTTCTTCTTTCTTTATATTCTAGTCTAATTGGGAAACAAAACTTTTGGCTACACCACCCTGTGAGAAGCCAGAAAAGTCATTCTTAGTTTCCAACGGTCTTTACATATCTTTTCTTCTCACTTCTCACCTAGTTTCTCTTTCTCTGCATTTAAGTCTTCATTTTACTGAGTCATTAGGTCACCAATTTGTTCTGAGTCTTCTTTCAAAGGAGAGGTGTTATTAGAAAGTCTAGTAAACTCAGAACTGTTAAGAGCCTTTTCCCTCTTTACACGAATGGCTGTGCAAAAGCCTTCTACTGAACACACTTGTGAGGCAAGTTCCTTTAAAGACTGTTTTTGAGATAAGTCAGATTAGCAGATCTCATTTTGTAATTCATGAAGGAAAACACTGGTTTTTCTTTGAATTATTTGTGTAAATTGCTTCAATTCTTTGTTTCACCTTTTTTTGACAGGTGTAGCAGATTTTAGGAAAGATAAGGAAAGACCCCTGTTCAGGTCTTTGGATCTCCAGGCTTTGCCTTCCTTCTCTTGTTTCTCATCTTGCATATATTTCTGTGCTGTGCCTCATTGCTGCCTGCCTTTGTTGTTGAAGGAATGGGGACCCTGTGAGTTTAAAACTGTTCCTTTATAATCCATTATTAGTGAATTCGAGGGATAGGTTGCACAGTGATGGATATGTGAGAAGAAAGTTATGTTGTGCTTGTATAACACAAAAGAGGGGAAAAGAAAGTTTTAAGCTTTTGGTTTGGAATTTTGAAAAAGAAGTTTAATTCTTACATGTCCCACTCATGAAAATGCATAAGGCTCTGTTTGTGAAAATCAAGGTCAGATTAAGAGAGGAAAATATAATATTTCCTACTCTTTATTTGATCATTGTTTCACCTTCAGTAATGGTATTTGAAATAGAAAGTTGGAGCAAGTACTGAGGTTCAAAATCTCTTAGCACACTGAGGGAAAATGGCTAATGCTGTTTTATATGAAATGCTGGGAAGTAGGAGCAGCAGGAAAGTTGTAAAATAGAATATATAGACATTTAAGGACTTCAATCAAGAAAGAATCAGTAAAAGCAGAAATTAGAAAATGAAGGAGAAATAGTCACCATCCTGGAAAATCATGCAGCTCTTCCTCACTATCTGCCTACTTCCAAAGGCTTGCTGGTTGTATTATATACTAGAAGATGATGGGAGAAAAGTCATAAGAGATGAAGTTAATAAATGGCTCAATGGTTTTCCAAAGACTAGCTGATCTGCTTAAGATCTATGTCCTTAATGTTGAACCTCAGAAGCCATTCATTTATCAGAATATACACATTTTCAGCTGCTTGTAAGACACACCTGATATATATCTGAAAAATCACCCTATTAGAAGAGACGTGGCAAGCGGAAGGAAATACCTATATAAGGGAATTTATGCAAAATGAAAGGTTCCTTTATGCAAAATGAAGGAGGGCACGTCAGACATTTTTAATAAAGAGTTTTCCAGTCTCAATCTTTTTAAACAGCTTTACTGAGATATAATTCACATATCATGAAACTCCCCATTTAACGTATACTAGTGTAGTGGCAGTTAGTGTATTCGCAGTTATGTAATCATCAACACAATTAATTTAAAACATTTCATCACTTCAAAAAGAAATCTCACACACCTCAACCTTCATTCTCCAGTCCTCCATCCCTGATTTCTACCCCTACCTGGGCAGTCACTAATCTATTTTCAATTTCTATGGATTTGCCTACATTTCCTATAAATGGAACCCTATAGCATGTGGCCTTTTGCATTTGCTTCTTTCACTTAGCATAGTGTTAGCAAAGTCAAGTATCAAATTTTATAGAAAATGTATCTTAACCTTCCTTGCTGTAATTGTAGTTTTTATTTCATTCTCCTCCTCCTTCCAACTTCTCCTCCCCCTGGTTATCATCTCCTGATACCTTAGCCTATGCCATTGTTCTGGGCACTTTAATTCTCTCCGATTTATAGACACAACCATCTCCATTTCAGAAATGAGGAAACCAGGGGAGGAGGATAAAGAAGAATGATGAAGGGGGTGAATTCAACTATGATATATTGTGAGAAGTTATGTAAAAGTCACAATGTGTCCCCAATACAGCAATAATATAATAAAAATAAAAAGATTTGTAGTTCTGGGTACAAAAAATAAAAAATGAGGAAACCAGTGTTTGGATGTCAATGGCTTCTTCCCTCCTCAAAGTTTGACTTTCTCCCTATTGCAGTTCATGTGGTGAAACCCTGTTTATTTTTTACATTCTTACTTTATGAAAGTCATTTGTACAATGGTTTTTTATGTTATCTGAGTCTTTGCAATCCTTGCTCAGGATTTGATGAGCCCTTTTTTCCTTTAAGCCTAGTAATTTAATTTAGTTACTTTCTTATTCTACTGTCCTCTGTCCTATAGACAGAGATTATTTCTCTTAATCTCACATTTTGTGCCCTATTTTGTTTGTTGGGTTTTTTTTTAATTATGGGCGTGTTCAGGATCTAAGGAGAAATGATGATTCTCAAAAGACTAGCAAATCCTAATGTCCATATTCTCAAATTCTTCTTGGAAAGTCAGACTGGATCAAAGAGCCTTACACACTTTAAGGAAATATTCCCAAACAATGCTTCTTACCTTTTTTTCTGGGTCTCAGGTATGTTTGAGAATCTGCTAAAAGCTTGAACTTTCTCCCCTGAAATGCACAGACATTCAGTGTTTACAAGTTCAAATAGGTGACAGATTTCCTAAAGGTCTGAGCTTTATGTCAAGGACCACTGATCCAGGAAAATGGTTACATAAACCACAAGGAAACACACAGATATTTCCAAAGTGTGTCCTGCTCTCATCAACTATCTCAAGTCTGAAAAGTAAGAGACGCTCTTACCACTTCAAATTCCCTCTTCTATGAGAAAACCACATAAAATGTCTATGTGGACTACAACAGTGAGTGTGATTTGCTAGTCTTAAAGGGAGAGTTGGTGATTCAGTAATGTACATATACAGAGACCAGGCTAGATTATTAACTTAGGTTCCTCCATGGTTGGCTTGGTTCTGCCATGGGGACTTCTGAGGGGCACATGTCTCAGGATCATTCAAGCTCAAAATGTCTCTTTCTCTCCCAGTTGAAATAGAGCTTTCCCATAGACAACTGTTCATCCAGCTGGTCTTCTGATTGCCCTTTGTAAATGCTAGTCCCTGATGTCATCTCTTATGTCATTTGAGCTGTTGCCACATACCCCTTAAGAATGTCTTCTCTAAACACAACTCCATGAGTTTTGTAGCAAAGTTTTCGATGTACATCAAACATAACCAAGATAAGTAATGCCATCAAAATAGTTAATACTGCCTTCCCCTCTGTAATACAGTGACATGTCTTCATCTGGTTATCTGATATTCTGAACACCAATGAGGTGTATCCAGAAAGTCCAGAAAAAGCAGTAAAGATGGACAGCTGGACAGAAAGTGAGGGACTCTTTAATCTAGATGTGAGAAAGCTAGTGAGGTACATGTCTGAAATCTCAGAAATCATGAGGGGCTTGGCCAATGTGAACATAGAATGCATAATGCATCCCAAATTACTTGTGTAATGATGGTCTGCCTTTGAAATTTGAGGACAGACTTATGAACAAAACCAAGGAGGTACCACCTCACTCATGAACTTAAGCCATTGCCTGCACTGGGGCCTTGCAAGATCCCAAACCCACTGGTTTCTAGCATGTGCCTAATGTCAGCAAGGTCAGCCAGATCCTCCTAAATATCTGTCCCTTTTTGGCAGCAGAACATCAAATTGTGAAACTAAAAGCTCCTCTGTTCTTATGGTCCTTCCATCTAGCAGAAATTTCCCTCTTTTTTCAAATGTTCACATTCTTGCTTACTTTGGGAGTCTGTGGTGAGAATGTCTCTTCTGTCCTCTCACTTACACATGCATTTTATTTCATTGAAATCTCTCTACCATACCCTACTTGGATAGTTTTTTTACATTCTGTCTGTACCTGATGGAGAGTGAGAGGACCAGGTCCATTTTGAGGACCTGGCTTTGAATTTTATTTCTACCTCTCCTTATAAGTTCCTTGTTACCAAAAATAGGAATTTGTTATTCTAGTTTGTGTTATTTATCATAGTCTCATCTTTCTCCAGTGCTCTACTTTGTGCTCTTACTTGGTATACTGTCCTGGTACCTTAACCCCATGATCTGTGCTTTGGCTGGAAGTAATTATTCAAACATTCAGACTCCTGGGCTCTAACAGCAGCCAAGCAGAGTGGGCATTAAAAATCACTAAGCTTATAGTCTGGAGGGTCAGGGCCAACAAAGACCAAGGAAAAGCAGGAGAAGAGAAGCAGGAGCTGCTGCTTGTGTGTATAAAAGATGACACAAGCTGGGTGTGTGATGCACATCTGTGATCCCAGCACTGGGGAGGCAAAGCAGGAAGATCATGAGTTTGAGGCCAGCCTGGGCTGCATAGCTGCACAGTGGGAACCCAAGGAAGGAAGGAAAGAAGGAAGGAAGGAAGGAGGGAGGGAGAGAGGGGAAAAAGACTACATGGTATGAATCAATTGTTCCCAATAATTTCTATTTTGGGCATTGTGCATTTTATCATCAGTTTCTTCCAGAAATTCTTATTTTATTCTCCATTCATCTCCTCTTCTTGTGTTTCTGCTTTACATTGATCACATATGCCACGTAATTCTGCAGTATCTTTTCATATTTCAGATAAGCAATCTTTATTTGGCTGTGATTACTTCTGCACAGTGATGATCTAAAATAATTAGAGATGATTTCCATTTTGCGTATATCCAAAGTTGCAAGTTAACATAAAATTACTTTTGTTATCTAATCCTGCTGTGCCATAAATCTTATCTTTGGAAAATTTCAAATGATTGGTGTAAATGTATGTAGCCACTAGGCATGGTGGTGCATGCCTGTAATCCCAGCATTTGGGAGACAGAGGCAGAAGGATCACAAGTTCCCAGCCAGCCTAGGCTATGTATCAAAACCCTGTCTCAAAAAAAAAAGTGTGCAGTACTTGTTTAAATAATGCCAGAGCCATATTAAAATGTTCCAGACACAAATATAGTATTTATGACACATTATAGTCCTTTAAGATTATTGGCTTGAGTTCTCCAGGAGTGTCACACATCTCTCAGGTGTTGAACATAAATTATGCTTCAACAAAGCTGTGAAAACCAGAGCACCTCCTATGTACACAGGAAAATGTCGTGTACTGTATTGGATGGGAAGAGTCTGGGTGAAAGATGTATGTATGTCTGCATTTCAGTTATATGCATCTGAATTCTGCCCAAAGTAGCTCTCTGGTTTGAAAGGACTTTTTTGCTTCTTCAACTAGTATTTATCAAGCACAAATTAGATATTTTTGGCAATGGAAGGAAGTTGGGGACAGGCCAGACGAATGTCATGTTGTAAGAGAGCCTGCCTGCTAGGAAGGAAGGCACAGAATAAACAAGTAAATAAATAAACAAGATCATTTCTGAGAGTGATAAAAGAAAGGAGCTAGAACAGGTTCTTGTGGTAAAGACTGTGGTAAAGAAGGGTATGTGGGTGGAGGTCTCAAGAAGTGACATTAAGTGGAGGCATGTCCCATGAGAAGGGACCAGCCATGGGTGAAAGCATCCCAGGCAGAGGGAGCAGCCACCCTGAAGGCTCTGAGGCAGGATCTGGTTGGTATTTCTGAAACAGGAAGAAGCACGGCAGAGCAGCATGAGAGATGGGAGGAGCTGGTCTTGAGTTTCAACTTTTCTGTTGTGGACCTTTTGGCATGCTGTCTGCTGAAGCCTCACGTCTTTAATCACATGAAGACATGCATAGGAATTCAAAGGAAATCAATTTACATTAAAATATAGTTATCAAAATATTTAAAAGACAAAGTTGCAATATAAAATGTGCTTTTTTATTAACACATTTTGTAGCAGATCTAATAATTGACATTAAAGTAGCAATATTCAAAATATCTGCAATAGTTGTAATGTGATATGAAATGTGTGTAATTTCTAATGGTGACAGTCGCAGGTACTGCCAATGCCACTGAGACTATCTGCATAACTCAGTGGAATACTAAATTTCAATTAGAAGATGTAAAAATAAAGATGGGGTTTTTTTTCCTACCATGGACCCTACAGGAATCTTGTGGACGCCAAGGTACAAATACCTAAGTTTAAATCATGTAGGGCTTTGTAGACAAAGTGAAATTTTAAGCAAGAAAAGTGGTGCAATCCTGCTGCTTTATAGATCTGGCTTCTAGGGCTGGAGACATGGCTCAAATGGTACAACACCTGCCTAGCAAGCACAAAGCCTTGTACCACCAAAAAAGAAACTGGCTTGTAGAATAATGGGAATGGAAGCATAAGAACCTAAGGAGACTGACACGTTTTGAATGAAAGATGAAGTAATGCATTAGAAATCACCAGGAGTGTGGTACACCTATAATTCTAGCACTTGGGAGATGGAGGCAGGAGGACTACAAGTTCAAAGCCAGCCTAGTCTACATAGCAAGTTCCAGACCACCCTGGACCCTGTCTCCAACAAAAGAAAGTAATGGTATTAAAGAAAGAGATGGGGGCAGGGGATGAGGAAAGGGAGAAATAGGGATGGTACCAAGGTTATCTATGAGAACAACAAGGTATTGGTGTTGCCACAAGCTGCTATGGCTCAATCTGGGAAGAGGAAGAGGTTTATTGGAGATATGGGGTAGAAGATGTTGAAACCAGTGTTCCGTTGTTGGTCTTGTAAAGTTTGAGCTATTTGTTGCCCACATGGAAAGATAACAAGTGAGCACCTGGAGACACAGGCCTGGTGCTCAGAAGAGGGTTGGCCTGAGGCTGATCACCCACTCTTTTGATGTTTTGAACTGACTGGGAACTTGAGAGTTCCGTGGCATTGCTCTACAATTAGAGGGGCCTTTGCCACTCCCCTCAGAGCTGAGAGAGATGCCCACTGTTCACTCCCCTAGAGAAGTGAAGAACCTGATAAAGGTCACTCAGCAACAGGGAAACTGCAATCCATGTCCCATTTCTTGCTTCCAAGTCTGTGTTCTATCCCCTGCCCAGTGCTGATTCTCCAATTTTATCCACCACAGGATTAATCAAAAACCATGATCAAGATTTCAGGTAGTACAGAAGCAAACTGAAAAAAAACTACTAAAAGCGTATTAGGCTGGAGGATCCAAATATTGCCTCCTCTACCATGTGTCCTGAACAAGAAACTTAGCCTTAGTGAGCCTTAATATCCTTATCAAAACTGGGAATAACACTGTCTGGTGTTATTAAATTCAGCAAAACTATCTGGTACATGATAAACACTCAACATATTTTTAGTTAAACTAGTAATTTTTAAGTGAACATTTGGTATTGTATACTTCTTAAATATTTCAAGGTAGTATTCTTCTAGAAAAAAAAGTAATTGTAACTAAAACAGAAAAAGGACCTCAAATAATTTACTGGATTTCTCATGCTATTTCATGATCTATGTGAAATACAGCATTTCACAGTCATTTTCATCTTAGGAAAAAAGCTTGAAGCCAGGCATGGTAGCTCACATCAGTAATCCTAGCTACTCAGGAGGCAGAGATAGGGAGGAGCACAGTTCAAGGCCAGCCTACAAAAAAAGTTAACAGGACCACCATCTCAACAAATAAAGCTGGGTGTGGTGGTGTACACCCGTCATGCTACACATGAAGCATGAATAGGAAGATCACAGTCCAGACCAGTTTAGACAAAAACAGGAGATCTATCCCAAAAATAACTAAAGCAAAAGGAGCTAGGGGCATGGCTCAAGAGGTAGAGTCTGCCTAGCAAACGTAAGGTCAACTTCCAGTACCACCAAAAAAAAAAAAGGAAAGAAAAAAAAAAAACTTGAATAGAAAATAAAGGTTATTCATCTTGTAACAACAAAACAATGTATAGATATTTCTCTTGGAATAGAATGCTGTCTCTATTCTAGAAGGCTAAAAGCAATGAACTTCACAACCTCGTGTTTATATAGCCACAAAATTTCTACTTTCCAGTCAATTTAATTAGTCCAGCTAATTCTGTAAGATCTCTCCTGGTCAGAGCTACTGGCAACTAGTTGTTTATTCCTTTTCATTAAGCATCCACTGTGTTCCAGCACCATTCTTAGGTCAAGGTGTATATAAATGAACTAGAACAAAGCTCCTACCATCAAGGAGCTTTCATTGAAGCAAGTAGCAATACACAGGCAAGAAAACAGATAATAACTGAATGGCCTCCTTTCAAAACTCTGTGAGCTCTGTAGAACATGTGGCTGGTTAGTGTTCACAGCTTAAGGAGCATTTCAGTGAGAAGTAGCCTTTGAGCTGAGACTTAGATGATGAGAGCCAGTCACGCAAGATACAGGCAAAGCCTGTTCCATATGGAAACAACCAGGGTAAAGGTTGAAAATGAAGGGACAGCGAGAAGGGGACATGGTCAGAGTGGTAGGAAGGGATGAGGTCAGGCTCTGTATTAGCAGCCGGAGAGTTTGGACTTGAGTTTCAAGCAAAGAAGCAGCATGATCTGATTTGTGTTTCTACAAGTTGACTCAGACTGTTATTTAGGGACTGGATTGTAGAGTGGTCAAAGCAGGAACAGGGAGACCATTGCCTCCAGGCAGGTGATGATGGTGACCCAGACTGGGATGGTGGCTGTGGAAGTTAAGGTTACAGATTGCAGGTCTGTTGAGGATCGTGCCAGTAGGACTTACAGAAGGGCTAGAGGCAGGGGTAAGACACAGAAAGGAAACAGAATGCCTGAGCAACTAGGAGATGGGTGTCATTTACTGATATGGAAGATTTAGAAATAAAGGGCTGGGAGGATTCTGTGTTACACAAATGAAGTTGGAGTTGTCTATTAGTCATCTAAGTGGCCATGTCAAATATCACATCTGGAACTTTGGAGCGAGGCCAAGACATGAGCAAATCCTCTGATAAGTTCTTTTGTGAGGTGCCTTGCTTCAAGCCCGGATTGATGGACATCTTGGAGCCATGTCCCCTGGAGTCAGAGTATCCTTCTCTGTAACTTCAGCTGACCTGGAAAGTCACTGACAGACTGTGGTGTTCAAGGACTTAAACATAGGTGGGAATTGTTTTGGTTTTATTCTCTGAAAAGCACGGTTTTCGGTTACATCTTTAGTTTTAAATCACTTACCTCCTGATCACTGCACTCCCCTTCCACATTCCATCTCTACAGACAAGTGGTACAATTCAGTGTAGAATTCCAGAATAAGAATTATCCCGAGAAAGGCAAACGTTTTGTTAATAACACTGCCAAGTGTCAGATTAACAGGACATACGCAGGCAGAGAAGCCCAAGGAGTCAACATTATAAGACCTTGCCTTCTCTTTTTGTAATGCCAGCTCCATAGATTTCTTATGGTTTCCCTTCTATCAGTTTCTTTCCTTCTCATGATGGTTTCTCATTAAGGAGATTCATGGAGAAGGTTATAATCAATGAGAGCTATTAGCTACCAGAGTATAACCTGATTCTAGTGCAAACTGACTTGCACAGTGTCCTGTCTGCCTTGGGGATTTAAGTCGATTAACTCAGACTCTGGGGTGGGGGAGGGGCAGAATCTAATGTCCTATAGCACTGCACTCCCTGTGCCCCCACCCTCCAGTTAGGGATTTAACATACTGACACTGTAATTAGATCAAACCCACAGTTGATCCACCTTGAGAGCAACCTCTGGTGCTTCTCACCTTGGATGTACATCTCCAGCCAGTGAGTGAGGCCACAACACTGGTAGTAGAATGGTGCTTTACTCCCTTGACTGTGTCAGGCCTACCCTGCTAATTACAGTGGGGTTTCTCTTTGGTTTGGCTGTTTGTTGACCCTGTATCCAAGAATAGATCAACCTCACGGTTCAGGAACAAGTTAATGATTGGAATGAGACTGCCACAGAAAAATAGACAGCTCACCACCAGCAATTTCAACAGCATGATCTTTGTGTGCTTCATGTTTTTGATGGAACAGAGAACAAGAGGCAGGAAGGATGCCCCCAGCTGCCCACAGAGCTCCTGGCAGCCATATGGGTGGTCCTGCCAGGTGAAAGATGGCATACAAATCATTGGCCTTGACTTTTAAAATGCAGCTAACCACCAAGTATGAACTGAGGCTTAAGGTGAAACCAAAAGCTCTTCAAGAGCCTTTGCAGGGCACAGTGGCTCATGCCTGTAATCCTAGCTACTCAGGGCATGTAGATCAGGAGTACTGTGGTTCAAGGCCAGCCTGACAAAAAGTTATTGAAACCCCATCTCAACAAAACAAAAAAGCTGCACATGGTGACATGCACCTGTCATCCCAGCTATGCAAAAGATGGCAGTAGGAGGATCATAGTCCTGGCTGGCCTGAGGCAAAAACAAAGACCCTATCTGAAATAACTAAAGCAAAATGGGCTAGAGGGGTGGCTCAAATGATAGAGCATCTGTCTAGTAAGTGTGAGGCCAGAATTTAACCTCTAGTACCACCACCCAAAAGAAAAAAAAAGGAAAAGGAAAACTGATAAACAGAATTGTATTTTAGCTGCAAAAGCAGTCCACACATAGCAGTGTGAATTAATTGGTGTCTCACACTGAATGAAGTACAGTATGTAAATATCCCTTCTTATACTGGTAAGAATTGTTAAGGTCTGATCATCCTCCACTCCCTCCATCTACTCCTCCTCCCCATTTTTTAACTAAGAATGATGAGATAGCATAGTGGTTAGAAATACAGTCTTTAGAGCTAGACTGCCTCAACCAAAGCCAAGGGTAATCTTTTACAAATTACTTAATTCCCTGTGCTTCATTTTCCCTATCTACTAAGTGATGGTGCTAATAATGACACCTCTTTCAAAGATTATTAAGGAAGAGTAAGTGAATTATTATAAGCTATAAGATAATGCTTGACAAATAGTAAGGCCTGAGAAACATGAGCTATTGCCTCCATTCTGCATTAAGTACCTGCTATGTGGCAGGCACTGTGCTACACACACACTGCTATTATGTAGGTGAGGGCCAGCAGGAAGATGGACACACAAAAAAAGCTGTCTTCTGCCTCAACTGCCCTTTGCTGAACTTTTTTGGATGCTTAGGAGATGAGGTACTACTGTAGAATGGGTACAATGAGTATTGTATAATACTCATTATTACAATACTCAAATGTATTATAAATATATGTATGATATATGTGATGGATAAGAGAGGCAGAAGACATACAAGAACCAGAAAATATGCCAGGTGCAGTGGCTCATGCCTATAAATTCCAGCTACTCAGGAGGCAGACATCAGGATTCAAAGGCAGCCCAGACAAAAAGTTAGTAATATCCCCATCTCAATCAGTAAGCTAGAAGTGGTGATGCATGCCTATGATCCCAGCTACTGGGAAGATGGAGAGCTGATTTTGGCCCTGGGAAAAAGTGCAAGACCCTACCTGAAAAATAACTAAAGTAAAAGGGACACAAGCACAAGACCCTGGGTTCAAACTCCATTATTGGAGATAGGGGGAGGGAGAAAGGGAGGAAGGAAGAAGGGGGAGAGAAGAGGGTCAACTTTTGACCATGATAAATTAGGGCAAAATGTATGATAATGTAGCTGAGATTAAACACCTAGAAATAGGACCTCATTGTGGTTAGTTAAAAGAATTAACATAGAACAGAGCAGCAGCAGCCTAAGAAAATTTTATGAAACTACCATGAATGTTTATTCAGCTATCTGAATAAACATGCAAAATCCTAGCACACATAAGCACATGCATTCACATTGTCATCTGATACAAAATGTAAAAGTCAATCAGGAAAGAAAGGATGTAAGACTGGATTGAGTCTTACCTCTATCACTTACTTGCTATCCATCCTTAGCTGAGTTATTAAACTTCCTGCTCCCCAGTATCTGCATCTATGAAATAGGGATACTCTTAGCACCCACTTCACAGGACTGTGGTGGGGACTCAGCGAGATAGTGTGTGATAAACTCCAAGCTTCCAGACTAAACCTGCCCCCAGCCATAACTCAGTAAGAGTGTTGAGAGTTTTTTGGCTGCACTGGGGTTTGAACTAAGAACCTTGCATGCACTTGCTAGGCAGGTGTTTGAGCACACCTCCAGCCCTCAGTAAGTGCTTTTGTTTGTTAAACACTAGCTCCCTCTCTCTCTCCGTCTACGTGTATGTGTTTGTATGGATGTGTATATTTTGTACATTTATTTATACAAGTAATCCATGTTCATTTTAGAAAAACAGTAAGATATATACCTAAAAAATTTAAAGACCACTCATAGTTCCACCGGCAGTTTGGTCACTGTTTTGCCAGATGGCCTTCTAGTCTTTGTCTATATACATACACTATGTCCATGTAAATGTCAATTTCTGTGTCTTTGTAAATACATCATTACACAGACAGAATCGTACTATACATTCATTCTGACCAGCAGAATTCTTTTCTGCTCAGCATTATATCATGTTAATAAAATATAAAATGTACATTATCACTTGAAATTACCATATAATGTTCTATTTTAAGTAAATTCCATAATTTATTTTGACAATTCCATATTGTTGGAAATTTAAACTGTAATCAAATTTTTTGTGTTCTAAACTCTACTTGAATAAAAACCTTGTATGATGTAGTTAGAGGCTTTGAGAATAGTCCTCACCATAGCTCGGTGCAATGTTTGCTTGTTTCTTTGTTCCTCAATAAGAGATCGTTGGAGCTGTTCTCTCCCAGGCCTACATCTGCCTGATAAGTAACACTTGGGGTTCTGAAGATGACGTAGACTCTGCGTAAGAGTACTAATAGCAGCACATAACAGAGTGAGCTAAACTTCCCCAACAATTGTGTTAGTAACGTACAGAATCCAGGCACTGGGTGATTGTGGACATAGAAAGTGGCCTGGAAATCTCTCAGGAATACAAAGGACAATTAGAAAAGAGGAAACTGGGAAGACGCAATTGTAATTTCTAGTTTGTCTTTTGCACGTTTATTTTTTAATTTATTGTGAAGGGAGTGCTGGGAATTCAACCCAGGGTCTCACACATGCTTACTATACCACTGTGCTACACTCCCAACCCCTATATATTTATCTTATCTCAGAGTAAATAGTGATTCGTAATTACTTCCTTCCATATCTAAGTCATTGCATTGGGCAATGTCAAAGTCCTCATAGGTGAATAAAGTAATAAATTAGCCTTCATAAAATATTTCCAGGATTCCCAAGCAAAAGGAAGGAAGGGAGGTTGTGGGCAAGGATGTTAGCGTCTCTTTGCACATGGGTAGTGTATTTATTGTGGCCTGCTATTGTTCTGATAATTGAAGATATAGAGCCAAGGATGCTGGACTTCCTGTCTGCTTCCAGGGAAAGTCCAAACCGCAAGAGAACTAGTTTGCTGTGATTTGGGTACCACTGACTTAAAAATCTGAATGGGTTGCAATTTTAATTTTCAAATATTTCACCAGTAACAAGTAGGAGTAGATTGATCCTGATCCTCTTCTCAGTTCAGCCTCTGAGTCACCTGGAGCAATCATTTAACCTTGCTCAGACTCTGTAAAATTGGGATAATAACGATCTATTTCTACTCTCCACTTCATAGCAATATTCCCAGAATTTAGGCAAGAAAACGTTAATTAATAAGAGCTCTTTGAATTTCTTCAATGTTGCTGAAATGTCTGAGGTGATATGACAACACATGGCAAGGTTAATATATTTGCACCTGATCATTTTGGTATTTATATTAAATATTTATAATGCTGTATTTATACTCACAAACAAATCAACTCCCCCTTATCTGTCTTAAAATTTATTCATGTCCACTTTTGAGTGGAGCTTGACTTTTTTCTTATCTCAGCACATTTTTGGAGGGGAGGTGGAACTGGTGTTTGAACTCAGGACTTTTTGCTTGTCAGCCCTTTTCTTAAGGTGGGTTATCCCTTGGACCCCATGTGCTGGGGATCCTGCCAAATATCTGAAGAAGAAGATCTGTCACACACTTTCTTCTGTGTCTTTACCTCCTGCTTCTTCTGCTTACTTCCTGAGGCTTCTACCAGCCCTTCCTCAACTTTCTTGTGCTATTTGCGGCTCTCCCAATTCTTCTGTACTTCCGTGATCATGGGCCCTCCCTTCCTTTCCCGTTCATCCCTACCCACTCTTGTTACCCCCATCCTGGTTCTCTCCCTCTCACCAAGGGTTTTGTAGGAGAGCCTGCCCTGACCACTTGGGGGTATCTTCTTAGTAGCCTATAGCACTGCTGTCTGGCACCAGCAAACAGTATTTCTAGGCTGGTGCTGACAGACACACAACACTGGGACTCTTTTGGTGGGGACAAGACAGAAGATACCTCACCTCACCCCATCATTTGTGCTTGACCTCACTCCTTGGGACTCCTTGGCCTCTGCCATTACAACATGGGACAGTGAGCTAGAATGTCAGTTATCTGGGGTTGTGTTTTAATGCTAATCTGAAGGGCAGCCCTAGGCCTTGTTACCAGTCTGTAGTGTAGGCCTGGATTGCATTGTGATCCATCATAGAATGGATGGCGGGAAGCATCTCCTTAGTCAGCAGTTACCCAAGTGGGAAGACAACACCCTGCTTCCCTTCCTTGTCTTTCTACAAGAAATTTTCATCTCTGTCTTTCAACAGCATGAATTTTCCCTATCCTTTTGGGGATTGGTTTATTCAAGATAGTAGCACCATCAATATGTGGTCCTAAGTGAGAAGGATCAGGGTCCTAAAAGCCAACAAAGGGCATGGCTGACCTCATGGCATCAGGTGAGTCTGTGTTGAGGGTCCCCAAGACAACCTTCAGGCTCCGTGATTCACTGGAAGGACTCTGGCGACTTAGAAAAGCTGTTATACTCATGTTTATGGTTTATTGCAGCAAGAGGAAAAGGTGCCTGGGGCAAAGACTGGCAGGAATCAGGCATGAGCTTCCAGGTGTCCTTTCCCAGTGGATAGTGGAGTCATGTGGACACAGCAACAATTTGTGGCAGTGTGTGCAAAGAACTGTCCCTCAAGGAAGGTCACTTGAGCCTTGCTATCTAGGATTTTTTTTTTCCCCAGTACTGGGGATTGAACTCAGGGCCTCAAGCTTTCTGGGCAAGCACTCTACATCTTGAGCCATGCTTCCCAGCCCTTTTGCTTTTAGTCTTTTGTTTGCTTGTTTGTTTGTTTGTTTGTTTGTTTCAGATGGAGTCTTAAGCTTTTTCCTGGACTGGCCTCCTGTCACTGTCCTACCTACCTCTGCCTCCCAAGTACTGGAATTACAAGCCCCAATATGTAGGATTTTTATTGGGGTTAGTCACATAGGCATACAATACCTATGTAGCCGACCTCAGCTACTCAGACTGCAGACCCCTAAGACAAAACAGTCATTCAACATAAGTTACATTACTGGTGTAAGTGACCTGATTAAGCTGGCATTGTGTGTCCCAAGGACTCAGGAGTGCAAATTGTTCCTATCAGGCAGAAAATTACAAGAAATCAGACTCTCCTCAGGAGCTAGTCCAGAGCCAGTCCTAAAAACAGGCCTTCCTTGGGAAAGTGCAGGATTTGAGCAACCCAGGGTTTGGTAGGTTAACTCTTCTCTGTATACATTCCGAAGGTCAAGAGGAAGCTCTCGCCACACTTCTTATACCTCAGCTCTTACCTTCTGTATTAATCATCTTCATGTTACTACAACAAAATTTCTGATGCAATTCACTTACAATGACAAAACTTTCATTTGGGCTCATGGTTCTGGAGTTTCAAGTCCAAGGTCAGCAGCCCTGTTGGTTTGTTCTTCCAGTGAGGGTGGCACATTAAGTTAGGAACGTGTGTCAGAGCAAGTAATCATATCTTGAGCCAGGAAGCAAAGAGAATCCCCTTCAAGACTTGCCCCCAATGACTAAAGGGCCACTCTGCAGGTCCCTCCTCCTAAAGGTCCATAGCACCTCCCCTGGCTGTCACTCCAAGGACCTTTGGGAGATACTCATCTAAACCATAGCACCTTCCAAGAATAACTTCATCTCTGTCCTTCACATAGGATCATTGTGAGTCAGAACAGTGTTTTCACAAAGAGCAGGTCATCTACAGCAAGGACACTGTAAACGCCCATGGTTATTATCGCAGTCATTATTATTCAGGGGATGGGGGCATGCGAACGGGCCCTCAGGGCTTCCTTATTATCTCAGAACAGAGCAGAAGTGCCTTTTCCCAGAATCTGAAGGGAGTGACACCTTCGGAGCAGTGTGTCTCCATCGATACCGGTATTTAACCTTCTCCCTTACTTTTCTCTTTTTCTGGCAGTGGCTCAGAAACCCTGGCCCCCAACATGAGAAGCGGACTCTGTTTGGAGACATGGTGTGCTTCTTATTTATAACTCCCCTGGCCACCATCTCAGGCTGGCTCTGTCTGCGGGGCGCCGTGGACCACCTGCACTTTAGTAGTCGGCTGGAAGCCGTCGGACTGATTGCACTCACTGTCGCACTCTTCACTATTTACCTCTTTTGGACACTAGTAAGTATGGCCGTGGCCGGGGGCTCAAGTCAGCTGGAGCTGGTGGCCTCACAAATGGCGCAAGCCTTCCCCCCCATCTGTAGGACCTCTCACCTGCCCAGTAGAAAAGAGATCTTCAAATGCTGGCATGGAAGTATAAGCTGGTGTATGTGTGTGCTTGCATGTATATGTGTCTGTCTGTCTGTACTGCAAGAAAGAGCAGATCAAGTAAAGAAAAAGCCCAGCTCCTGAGCACCCACAGTCAAAGACATTCACTGTGGACATTTGTCTCTAGTAGACTAGAACTCCATCTGTCATAAGGCACAAACATCTCTTGCTGATGTTTCTCACTTTTGCTGGGACTGTAGTATATTATAAACGATGCACTTGGCTACAGTGCCAGTGCCTGCCGCTGCCTGCACAGATCTGGAGTCCTCCCTGCTGGTATTTGCTTCTTACATCCTGACACAGACTAAAGCCTTTGTTGGACGTGGAGCTGCACCTGGCCTGATGATTATTGTGTGTGTTAGGGTATTGACTCTGCTGCCCATAAAAGCACTAACTTATCTAGCTGAGAAACTGCCACCAAAGAAAAGCCATTTCCCCAATATGTGTTCCTACTGTATGAGGAAGAATTTTAAACATCTCTCCCTCTTTCTTATTCATCCTTTTAACTCTATGTAGTAAGTTGATCCCTGGGCACCAGTTGGCAACAACCACAAAATGCAACATTTGCCCTCCATGCAAACTGTGGAACTGTGAGCTGCAGGGAAGGACACATGGTCCTCTGGGGCCCCCTGCTTCCTGGCATTACCCTCCTGTGCCTGCTCATTTCTCCTCTGAGCATGTGCCTTTGTTACTCAGTAGGTATTTCCTGTCTAAAGTGTTGCTGCCCATATTCCATAGCACAGTGTCAGCTTAGAAGCTGCTCAGGGGCTCACACTTCCTGTCTTCCTGCCTCCCATACCCTGTTTCTTCAGCTGCCGCTCCAGTCAGCTTATTCATTTCCTATACCTCATCACATGACTGCCAGCTCTGTCCCTCCCCTCCTATGAGAGTGCTCAGACTGTAAAGAGACATTTCAGTCTCAGAAAAAGGGACATGAAACTGGGAGTATTCTACTGCTAGGAGCTTAGCTGGTTAATTTAGACATTCTGTAACCAAGCTAATGAAGCCCCAAATGAAAGTATCATTGCCTCCTTTAAAGGTCCACACTTCCAAAGGGTGTCTGGGTTCATTGTGCATATGGCAATGAAACTGATCCAGAAGCTTCTATCACAATAGATGAGGGAAGGGTTAGAAATATGAAATCAAATAGTTACTGTCTGCTGCACCACCTTGGAAAGTCATTCCACTTGTCTGAGCCTCAGTGTC
The DNA here is from genome assembly GCF_047511655.1 of Castor canadensis. Lineage (NCBI taxonomy): Eukaryota > Metazoa > Chordata > Mammalia > Rodentia > Castoridae > Castor > Castor canadensis. The sequence continues at coordinate 64,572,092 of NC_133391.1, read as the reverse complement.
CTCATCTGTGAACTGGGTTGACAGTAATGGCCTACTTTCCCTGGAGCTCTGAGATAGGAAAGTACTTTGGAAACTAATAATGAAATGTGAACATTTACCATATGTAGACATTTTCTCATCTGATTTTTCTTAGAAGAGCTCTATAAGGAAGGTGGATGAAGGTGAACCCCACATGCTGGGCTTTCAAACCCAATTTAAGGCCTTTTTGGAAACCTGCTTTGTAAAGCAAGATTCCTAACATGAAAGAAAATGGGAATGGTGGGAAAGGAAGAAAAAAAGGAGGAAGACCACCTAGAGAAAAATGGATGTGACCCTATTGAATGTACCATCTTAAGTGAAAGGAAGATTTGGTGGAAAGCATACCTAGATTTGGCTTTCTTAGGAGAATGATATAATTCATTCCAGAAAGGTTTCCAGAGGCAGTGCCACATAGTAAAAAACCATATGCGTTTAGAATCCAAAGACTCTGTGTTTAAACCCAAGATTTAGCATCCTATTAGCCGTATCTTTAAATAGGATACTTAACCTCTCTACTCATCTTGCCTCTTATACCAAAAAAAAAAAGGAAGAAATAATTGATAACCCCTAGGTCAACAGCTAAAGGGAAGACAGAGTGGAATAACATCTGAAAACATACTTCCAAACACGCAGCACAGTGCCCAGAGCTGTCTTCCAGTGGCTTTCTGCCACCCCAACTTCCACCCTCCCCTGGCCCTCATAAAATGCAGAGTAGCAGGAGGGAAAAAAAGGCATTTCTCCCCTTTAACTGGTGTGAAAACTGTGCTGTGGTGTCGGCTCAGCAATAGGTTACAGAATATAGAATAATTCCTTCCCAGATAAATGCTGTATTGAACAGGCCTGGCAAGAGCAGTAACTCAGGAGCTGACAGCACTTGGAAACTGCCCTACGGCAGGAACCCATTGTAAACAAGCTGTCAAGCTTAAGGAGAATATGCTGTGAAAATGTCTTAGGTAAACAAACACAGTGTCAGTCCCAGCCTGGCTCCTCAAAGGACCCATTCTTGAAAGTCCACTGAGGGTGCTGTGAAGAGGGACAAGCATTCATACATACACACCCTGACTACCTTTGAACCTTCTCCCAGCTCACTGGCCATGATGGCCAGAACTGGGGACTCCTGCCCTCTGCAACCTGCTGTGTTCCAGAAACTCACCTGGGACCCAGAACACTGGCCAACTGTGCCTCTGGAGCTCAAGGGAAAAGGTGCCCCCAAAACATCACTGTTCGTGTCACATGATTTGAAGTCCACAGGCAGGCAGGAGAGCTAGCTGAGAGCTGAACCCACATTAGCATGAAGACAGAACAGCCGGTCTCAGCCCCAGTAGAGGGTTGAAGGGTCGAGGTGCCATTGTGCCAGACGTCTTTCCCCTCACTGTATACCGTGCATGCAGGGCCCAGCGCAGAATGAAGCAAGTGAATGATTTGTTTCAAAGGCGACTCCCAGGCCATGGGTTGGTCATTTAAATTCTGGTCGTAAAGGGGGACCTCAGGCAGGATGCTGTCCCTGTGGGCTGGTTTGGACACTTCTTCCCCCAGCTTACCACAGCCTTCTGGGGTATGCCAAAGGTCAGTGAGCTGGGCCCGTTGCAGGAAAAGTGACTTACCAAAGCGCTGGTCCCGTCTGAATGCTCATCACACCACCTTCATGAGAAAGGACAAAATTGAACCATGTAGTCAGGTTTTCCAAAGTCTGCCATGACTTCACAGCAAACCTTCCTGCCCACAGCCTGTCACCTCCCTGATGAGGAGAGGTGGCTGCTAACATTTTCTCCCCCTTCTTTTACTCCTTTTACTTTTATTCATGATAGGAACTCCTTGTAAGTAAACCTGCCTGGGATTTAAAAAAAAAAAAAAAAGGTGGTTAATGTCCTTTAGGTGAATAAATGAATAAACTTCAGAAGGGCTGGACATGTGGCTTCAGTGGCAGAGCACCTGCCTTATAAGCACAAAGCCCTGAATTTAAGCCCCAGTACAAAGAACAAAAAATGCCAGGCACCTGTGGCTCACACCTGCAATCCTAGCTACTTGGGAAGCTGAGATCAGGAAGACCGTAGTTTGAGACCAGCCTAGGCAAGTAGTTCTATGAGGCCCCATCTCCAAAAATAACCAGAGCAAAATGGACTGACGGACGGTATGGCTCAAGCAGTAAAGAGCCTGCTTTGCAACATGAAGATCTAAGTTCAAACTCCAGTCCCACAAAAAAAAAAAAATAGAAAATTTATCCCTTAAGGACTGGTTCTTACTGTTTATTTGGCAGTACTAGGATTTGAACTCAGGGCCTTGTTTTTGCTAAGCCAGGTGCTCAACCACTTGAACCATGCCTCCAACCCTTCTATGCGTCTGTGCTTTAGTTGTTTTTCTGAAAAGGGTCTTTTGCCTGAGGCTGGCCTCTCGCTGTGATCCTCCTACTTATGCCAACTTATTAAGATTGGGTCTTGCTAACTTTTTGCCAGGGGTAGACTCCCAATCTCCACCTCCCAAGTAGCTGGGGTTACAGTCATGAGCTACTGAGGGGTGGTTTTTGGTTTTTTTGTTCTGTTTTGTTAAATAATGTCTGTATACCTTTCTTCCTGCCCTCTCCTTAAAGCCTCAGAAATGTCAGGACTATCTAACTGAGGCTCCAAACATTATTGTTACAGTGTCTTTTTGGTTTGTATTGCTTGTTTTTTCCTCACTGACTCTTTCCCTATATTAAATCTTTTTTTCTATGCTTTTGCATTGCTAAAGGGACTGTACAGCATCTAGACACAGGGCAGTCATCTAAACACAGGTGTGAGGCCACTTCATATCTATGGCCTCCTCTGCCTTGTGCTCAGCTTCCTTCATTTTCCTGATAAGGCGTCCTCTCCATATGATGCTTTCTCCTTACTGATTGAATTTGGCCTGCAGATCATGGTGGTTAGCAGCAATTAAATAGATTAATAAGCTCTCATCTGTTTGTCTACATAAGCGGGTTGATTTTTTAAATTTTCTGGCCAAGGTATAGGGAGACCTGCTAAGTCCTTGACTTCTCGTGCTCCTTAAAACGGCTCTTCTCAGGCTTGAGCATACATGTGAATCACCTGGGGATCTTGTTAAAATGCATTCTCTGATTTCTTAGGTCTGGGTGGGGGCGACATTCCGATAGTCTAACAAGTTCCCTGGAGATACAGCCTGAAGCCAGTCCACCAAGACCACACTGAGAGAAAGCCTTAAAGGAAATTCTCTCTCTCTCTCTCTCTCTCTCTCTCTCTCTCTCTCTCTCTCTCTCTCTCTCTCTCTCTCTCCCCTCTCTCCTCTCTCTCTCCTGTCTCCCCTCTCTCCCCCTCTAACTCTTTCTCCAGTTTCCCTGAATGTAAAAGTGTCACAAAATTATCTTCTGCCTTTCCACATTTAACACAGGTTGATGGGCTTCATATACATACATGAAACAGAACGTGGGGCTTCAAGAGAAGAGGGAGGAGAGATGGGGGAAATCTAACCAAAGTACAATTTAAAGCTATTGGGAATTGGCACAATGAATCCCCCCCATGCAATCAGTATATAGTAATAAAAATGAAAATAACAGGCCAAGAATGAAAACGTGTACAAAGCTCCGTGCTAAGTACTTCCTAAGTGTTGCTCAGATACCATTGTTCACCTTTTACAAACAAGGAAACCGAAGCCTGTCTAGGACAAAACCTCACAAGTCAGGTGAAGGACGGAGGTTCCTACCCTGTGTGCCTGGCCCCAGAGCCTGTGGCCAGCTGCCTGCAGTCCTCACTGCTTCTTTTCCAATTCCTGACGCTGAATGTGCACAGCTCTTTCAGTATCGTGGAGAAGGGCACTTTTTATTTGAAATTCAGCTTTCCTGTAATATACCCAGATTCCAAACTTCTTGTATTGCCAAAGTTCTTTCTGAGTACTTGCCTGCTTTCTGCTTTTCCTGCCCTTGGGCCTGCCTCTGTCACACTCACGAGTAGCACCAAGCAGCAACAGGACAGAATAGATAGAAGAGAAAACAGCTTTTTAAACAAAGAAAAAAGTCAGATCCACATTGGCATGCTCGGGGCCTTTCAGAGAGAGCACATCTGTGTGAGTTTAAAGGCTTGTGCTTTCATACCCAACTGTCTCTGGCACTCGGCCTGTGGCATATGTGTCCTGGCCTCAGAAATTTGAGTGAGTGGCCTTGAAGTTCATGATCCTGCCATGAGGCCATCGTCCCTTTCTGATCCAGGTCTGTCCTCTCCTCTACTTCCATGGGGTCAGCCACTTTCTCACCCACAGGGACCTATACAATCCCCCATCCCAAGACCATTAAATAGCCCAGAGCTGGATGATTTGTCATTCTGAGTTCAAGGCCACCTTCCTTCCTAGCACTGAGCAAGGCATCTAGATGCTTCCAAATGGAACCTACCCTCAGTTTTAAAACCTGTACTTCCAAAGTACAGGTTCTTCATTTTCTGGGCAGGCCATCAGTTTATACCAATCTTCTCAAAACAAACGGGTCTGTCTCATTCCAGTGTGTTTACATAAACAGCAAGCCCTTTGGGATATAGCTATGTCCCAGCTGACCAGAAGATTCACTGCTTGGTCTGTCAGGTATCATGAGAGGCTTAAGTTTGAAGCAGTGTTGCAATCAGAAAACATGGAATCTTCATTCATTCATTCACTCACTAAACTCTTGAACAGCAATGTCTGACACCGTGATCAGTGTTGGGTGTGCAAAGATGAATGCGATACAAAGTGCTCCCAATACGTGGGGAGAGAAAATCAAGTGCAGTGATTTACAGGGGACTCCATGCCACACAAGTACAGTTCACAGTATGTACAAGGGTGTCCTTTGTATCATAGTGTTAATGGGGTCTGCTGAGTTGTGCAGCGCCTAACCTGCAGGGAAGTACACGAAGCTCTGGCATCTGTCTCATTTAACTGTCAGGAGCCCTTGGGGAGCAGACAGTCACATTGTCCAGGTCACACAGCTGGATAAGGGCCAGCAGCTGCCTCCAGCCATCCTTCTTTATAACTGATGCTTTGGGGCCCACAGCACTACTGATGCAAAAATAAATCCAAACTCAGAAGAACCTCATTTTCCTATTCATATCCTACTTTTGCCCAGTATGTGGAGGAGAAGAGGAAGCTGCCATACTAGCCCTGCCATGTTCATATGTGGTTGGTGGCCCATCTCCAGCGCTCACTGCTAGAGCCACTTGCCAGGATTCATGCCCCAGCACAATGCTGGCAACCCTTCTGTTCTAAGTGGCATGTTTATTTCTTGGATTATCAACTTCTGCCTACCTGTATACCTTCTCTTACTTTTCCTTTCCTATCCTAGGTGTCATTTAGGTACCACTGTCGATTGTACAACGAATGGCGTCGGACCAATCAGAGGGTGATTCTCCTCATTCCAAAATCTGTCAACGTACCTTCTAACCAGCAGTCCTTGCTGGGCCTCCACTCGGTCAAGAGGAACTCAAAGGAGACAATTGTTTGACATCTGTGTGGTTGGTTGGTGGGTTGATTTGTTTGGGGTTTGGAAGTTTCTGCACTGAGCCACCCTCAAGCCCTCCCTTAACCTTGTGGGTCTAAGAACATCGGAAGCTGCGTTAGCACCGCACTGGAGCAATGAACTCTGCAGAAGAAAGAAATGCTGTTTGACTTCGAATCATGGATGCTGCACTCGTGATATTTGCTAAGCTGCCAGACATGTTTATTTAGCAGATACTTTATGGAATTTTCTGAACACCTCTTTAACATGTGAGGAAGGTTGTCCTGCTACGGATGCAATTCAATTCTTCCTTTTTTATTACTATTTCAAATATATCTAAATATATATTAAACTTAGATGATAATCAAAATCAAAAAGTCAATGTAAAAACTGGTTTCTTGGTTTGGATGGATTTTATTTGGGTTAGTTTATTCGTTTCCTGGTTTCTACAGTGGATTCTTTGGGGTATTTGATAGCATGAGTGGTCTTTTTCATCCCTTTCATGACCCTTACTCAAGGAGAAAGCAGAAAGTCTGCAGAACAAGTTATATTTGAAGGATGTTTTGTACTAAACTTCATTGAATTATCCAGTTTTTAAAGAGAAAAAGGCGTGGCAACTTGCCACAGTAAGCCGTTTATTTAAATATCATTAAGAAGGAAAAAAAATATGGTGAGAAACACGCTCCTTTCAACTTGTTTGGTACTGACAGCTGATAGAAGCTATTTTCTAATAATAAATTTCCAGTGTGTGAAAGACAAATCCTACTGATTACGATACTCTTTCTTTTTTAAATCATGGAACCTGTGAAGTTTGCCAGTGTAGGTTTTTTAAAGAAAAAAAGCAAAAAGGCTGGCATTACCCCCTTGTCTTTGCTGCATGTCTTCATTCTGCATTCCTAATGTATCGGAGGATCATTAGACATTTCGAGGAACCCTAGACCCGTTTTGCATATCAATTAGCATTCCCATCACTCTATTGAATTTCTAGCTTGACAGGTAGATGTGGCAGGGGGAAAAAAGCCTGTCCTGGCAGCCGGGCACTTAGTCTAAGACCCCTTTGTCAAACTTTGAAAAAACAGGATCCCACACAGTGCCTTTCCCATCCCGGAATAGACCTTTCTAGGGGCTGGAGCTTCCCGCATTGTCTGATCGCCGCCGGCTTTGTGTGGGGCTGGGGGCGCGGAGGACAGGGCGGGCCTGGCTTCCGCCGCTCACGACCCACTTTCTGGGTTTGGCTGCAGCCCCGCCGGGCTCCCGCCTCGGGCGCAGAGGGCAGAGCGCGGCGGCGGCGGCGGCGAGGAGGCGGGTTTCCCCCGCAGACCGATGGAGCTTGCACGTGTCCGGTTTGTCGCCGAGCCTCCATTCATAGGCCGCTCCCGCGCTGCCCGCGCCGGGAAACAGCTAGACCGCCCTCCTGCAAAACTCACGTGGGCTTTATGGCTTGTGACAATAGATGTCCTCCCCGCCACGCGACGCTTCATTCCAGAAACATACTTCTCACCCTACTGTTTGCGCACCCCTTGCCCCTCCGGGCTGTCATTAGCTGCACCACCATCAACCGCTTCTTGATTGACCTTTTTAAAATGCAAGACACCGCTGGCTGCACGCAGCTGTCACACATCACATGTCTAGAGCCAAGAGTCCAACTTGGTAGTTTGTGATAGCCAAAACTGTAATATACTTGATAAGTAATGCTCCCCAGCCTGGGTCCCAGAGCTGTCAGGGGAACCAGTGACACCCCTCAACTGAATGGAGCAGCCTTCAAGGGCTGCCTCTTCCAGGAGTTAAAGAAGTGGTGGATTCTCAGGATGGATTTCTACTGAGGCTGGCTGCAGAGAATTCCTGCTGCCTTGGGCCATGAGCTGAGACACAATGACACTACTAGAGGTAGGCAGGGCCCAGGTGGCTCTCTGGGGCTCCTGTGTGGGAAGGGTAGTACCACTGTGCCATGCCTTGCCCCCAGATTGCATGCCCACCCTGGGAAGTAAAGGAGAGCTCAAGCTGGAAGGGTAGGTTGCAGGGGGATGGGGCAGTGCACCCCTTCCCCTAGCAGCCAAGAAGAGATCCGTGGGACCCTTCCCCAGCCACCAACTTGGACCTCCAGTGAGAGGTTATGGCCCCTATCAGCACCGGGGCCTATTGGGGATTCTGGAAACTCCTGGAGCTTACTCCATTCCCTCTTGGCCTTTTAAGCTGAGGTTGTTCAAGATAGATGAGGCTAGGGAACTGCAGCGTAAGCACAAGGGCGCCCAGCCAAGAGAGCACAGGGACAGGTGGGAGCTGAAACCCGGCTCTGCTCCTTTCTCCATACTGGGCTGCCTGGAAGGAGGGGGAGTGCGTTTTGCTAATTGGCACAAAAGCACCACATGGGTGACCAACAGCCTTGGTAACCTGTACTCTTTCTTTCTTTTTTAAAAGATCAAGAGTGAAGCAGAGAGCTAGGTGTGGTGGTGTGCACCTGTAATCCCAGCTACTTGGGAGGCAGAGATGGGATGGATCATAGTTCAAGCCAAGCCTGGGCAAAAGGCTCAAAAAGCAAGCCAGGTGTAGTAGAGCACATCAGTAATCCTGTAATCAGAAGGTGGAGGTAGGAAGATGCAGTACTCAGACCAGTCAGGCAAAAGCAGAAAAGAAGAGGAAGAGGAGGAAAGAGAGAAAGAAAGAAGAGAACGAGAAAGAAAGAATAAATGAAGCAAAGGGAGGGGTAGGGACAGAGGCAGGTAAGGATCCTGCTGGCTTGCTGACTTCTTACCCAGCTCTTGACTCCTTGCTGTGATTGGGGTCCCTTTTTCTTTTCTTTTCTTTTCTTTTTTTTTTTTTTGCAACTTAATGTAATTTTTATATTTGTGAATCTTTTCACAGTCCATCTGTGTACACAGACTTTTTTTTTTATTCATATGTGCATACAATGCTTGGGTCATTTTTCCCCCCTGCCCCCACCCTCTCCCTTACAAATGATTTAAATGATCAGTAATCAGAGATGACTGTGTGTCACAGAGAAGCCAGAAAAGGGAGTTAACAACCTCAAGCAAGCCCAGCATGCCCTTGCTCTCTCAGTGCATGTTGTTCTGCGTGTCCTCACATGGGGAAAGGACACAGAACATGGCGTCCACTCGAATCCTACAGCTCCTCAGAGAACTGAGCACGCACTCAGATGAGCTATAAAATCCAATTAAGGAAAAAGAAATGATGTGATTTGGAAGTTACTCTGTCTTTCGTTGTCCCGGGTGCCAGGGCTCTGCCACAGACGTCACTTTCATCTGGACAGTAGCCACAGTCATCTCATTTTCAGGGAAAGGTGGTCATCTGGGTCATGAAGGAGCCAAAGGAGGAAACAAAAGTGAAACCTCAGCTCAGGCCGGCTGGGGCAGCTGCAGGTCCCACGTCCTCCCAGAGCCCCCGTGTTCCTTTATTTCCTCTAGCCAGCCACAAATCTGTGCCTGTACCACTCTCTCTCCAACCATGTTTGAACCCCCTCAGCCTTCCCTGACACACCATGCAGCTTACCAAGCTGTTCACACTAGAGCACGTCCAAGGCTGAAGAACCTGAGGAGGAAAGACAGCTAGGAAATGAATTCAGTAAGTGTTTCCTTTCCACTTCAATCCAGAGTATTCTAGAAGCTGCCTGGACACCACCCATACAACTTTACTCCCTAGAACTGCATGAGAACTGGAGTTGTGACTCTGAAGCCTGGAGTGGCATGAGACGTAGACCAATGAATGTAAGGGGAACAGGATTTGGGATTATTTTAGGACAAGAACGTTGGGACTATAATGACCCTGGCTTGACACCATCCTTCCTGGCCAAGCACTTGGCTGGCAGGTGGACCACATGATTCCTGGTCCTGCTGAGATTGGAGCCATGAGAAATTGGCATCCGGGTAATGATGCCTGGGCAACTGCTAACTCTGAGAACGCGTCAGTTCTGTAGAAACACGTGACCTTCCATCCTTTTCCGACTTCACAATAGCCCCATGTGTACGAATTGGCTTTGGGACATTCTGCCTTTCCATTTGCTCTTTTGGTTGTTCTCGGTGGTTCTGTCTATTGCCCAGTGCAATGGAGTGGAAGAGAAGCAGCTATAGAGTCAGGACTACCTGAGTTCAAATCCTGACTGCACAATGTCCCAGCTGAGGACTGTGGAAAAGTGACCCACCCAGCTTAGCCTCAGTAAAATGGGGGTGCAAGCTACCTCATATCATCCTTGTGAGATCTGCAAGGCTTACTTCCAGTACTTCATGAAAGGATGGAAACGCCCTCACTTTCTGCTCTATCACTCACTGGTGCTGCCTCCTGGGTTATTTGGGCCTAGCCTGGCTTTCCATGAACAATTTTGAAAATCAGTTTGAAAGACCATAAATAAACTATTTTAAGTCTTTTTTGAAGAAGGGCTAATTTTAAATAATCAACAGATATTTATTGAGCATTATGTAGGAGAAAAAGAAATATAAAAGACCCTTCTGGAGGCTGAAATTAACTGGCTTGGTTGAGGTCTTTGAATCCTGTGTAGATTTTGTTTTTTCTTACATTTCCTGAAACTGAAGCCTATAGCTAATGGCGAATTCATAACTGATTAAAAAAAAAATTGTCCATTCTTGGTTTAAGCTACAGAGAAAACCAAATATCTGTTGGTCCTCTGCATCGGTCCTCTGCATTCCCAGAAATGAGGGACTTGTGGGTCACTGAAATTGTACATCTAGGGCTTTGTTGGAGGCCCTTGTTCTGTGTACAAAAACAACAGAAGGAGTGCAGGTTTCGGGAGCCCTGCTTTATTTTCAAACACTGTCTTTTTTTGGAATACACTTTTCCCCTACAAGGGACAGTTTCCCCATCAGGGAATGAATAGATAAGCCCTGGCAGAGATTTGATTTGTGGGCATCAGGTACAAAGAATTAATAATATATTTTATAGTCCTTAACACAATTTCTTTTGTCTTTTTTTTTTTTTTTTGGTGGAGGAAAGTACAAAGTTTTAATTTCATCTGCTTTACTATGCGCAAGAATAAAGTTCCCACGTTATGCTTCCAGGCGCTGTGCTCTTGCCTTGGGTTTGTTTCAGGGTGTGAGCGGGAGGGAGGACCATGGTCACTTTGTGCTGCTACTCTGAGAACACCGTCTTGGTGCTGTTTATCAAACAGTACCGGGGATAGCCATGCACACTGGATCAAGAGATGCATGGGGCAGGTATGGAGCCTCCCCTTCCTGTCCCTGGTGTCCCACCCTCCAGCACCTCCATGCCTTCAGCTATCTGTAGGCTCCATGACAGTTTCTATCACCATTAGCCTGTGCAAGTCTAATTTGTTTTTATTCCACAAAGACTTCCCAGGAGCCATGCACCATTCAGCGCTTTGAAAATTTCCTCCTTTAATCCTCGTAACAGTTTTATGGCCACCATAACAAAACTGAGTGCGCTCAAACAATCACTTTGTTAAACCTCACTATTCCATGGGTTGGCTCAGGCCTGGCTGAGCAGTTCATGAGTAGTGCGTCTTCTGTTCTTCTGGGGGTCTGATACAATCAGAGGGAACAGGTGCCCCTCTGTGTGGCCTGTCTTTCCACATGGCGCCTCAGCTTTCAGGGACCCTTCATTCCCTTACTGCTCAGGGCAGAAACAGGGAAGACACTACTGTCCACCTGCATTTTCAAGGCCAGAGTAGCACTTCCTGTTGTTCAAAGTGGTAGCAAGCACTGCCTCTTGTAAGAGGAGCCTCAGACAGAGGAGCAGAAGTGTTGGGAGGGGCCATCTTTGGAGATGTGCTACCAGACCCTGTTTATGGGAAGTTTAATCAGAGGAGTTACTTACCCAAAGTAGCAGAGCTAGTAAGTGGCAATGCTGGTAAGTGGCAATGAACCCATGTGGTCATTGCTTCTGACCTTTTGGCTAAGATCAAGTGCAAAACCCATGTGTCAGACTCTGGAGTCTTTGCTTTTTTTTTTTTTTTGGTGGTGTTATTGGGGTTTAGACCAGGGCCTCCCCAGGCAAGCATTCTGCCCCCTGAGCCAGGCCCCAGCCCTTTTTTGCTTTAGTTATTTTTTTGGAACCAGACTTGGGTTTTTTGCCTGGGGTTGGCTTTGAACCTGATCCTCCTACCTACACCTCCTTTGTAGCCAGTCTATGCTCTCAACCACTTTGCTATAATACCTTGAGTGGCTAGCTTTAAGATATTTTCCCCTTCGTTCCTAATCTCTGTCATCTTCCTCTATGAGACACCGCTCTAATATGTTTGGTATAGAAACTGAATGTGTAAGCATCTTTGTAAAACGTGTTGTCTTGTGAGTATAAATCTTAATTCACATACAAGGCATAACTTTCCCCCAACTCACTGTGTTTTTAAGAGCTCTCCATGCTGCTGCACACATATCTAGCTCATTGCTTACAACGATGGCCTGGGATTCCACTTTACTTTCCATTCCCTTAACCTTCCCTCTAAGCCTCTGACCCAACCAACAGTGCCGTGATGGATGGACGCTGGTCCACACCTCCGTGTGGTCACATGGAAGAGGTTCTCTGGATTGGTGTCCATCCGAGGACAGCTGGGTTATTGGCTACCAACATACTTCTCTATTTTTGTACCAATTCCTCCCCAGTAGTGCTTGTTTTCCCATTTTTCCATACCCTTTCTTACACTAGCTATTATTTGTTCATTTTAATCAATCTATAGTATAAACCTGCCTTATTGTTTATATTTGGTCAAATTGACATTTCTCTGTATCCCTTGAGTTCTCTTTTTCCTTTTCAGTCTCCCTGTTGGTTTACTATTCTGTAAAGTCTGCCATTTGTTCAACTCTCTCTTCACATTGTCTGCAATGCTTTGTTGAATAGAAGTGCTTAATTTTGACGTAGTCAAATCCGTGTTTTGTACTTTTGGTGATCTTATTTAATTTTAAGAAGTACTGTCTCGTTGCAAAATAAAGAAGACTTTTTCCCCTACATTCTTCCTTTGGCTTTATAGTTTTGTCTACCACGTGCAGGCCTCTAATCTAGTGGAGTTGGTGTGGGATATGGTGTAAGGTAGGAATCCAACTTAATCTCTCCATAGCAGGAAACTTTTCCACTCCACCTACTAAGCAGTCATTCATTTGTAGTGACACCTGTCTCACTGATCTGATTCCATGTTAACATGGTCTGCTTTTGCACACTCAGCTTACACCTATAGTCTATCTGATCCTGCATTACCTCACTATGTTTCTGTGACTTCATACTACGTCTTGATAGTCACAGGAATGAGCAACTCTTTCCCCGCTCCACCAAATTCACTCTTCTTGTTTTCATAATTGCCTTGTGGTCAAGCCTTTTATTTTTATGTAGAAATTCTAGATGGAATAAGACGCCTTAGCTGAGGCTCTGTTGTCTGTTTTTGGCAGCTCCACTCTGCAGTCTGTGTGAGGGCCCAGGACTCAGTCCTGCAGACAACGTCTGACAATAAAATCAGCAGTCCTGAGTCAGGAGGTCTGCTGTGTGAAGAGGGGTCCCCCTGAGGCAGACACCGTTCCAGAACGGGTGGTACCTGCCCTGCCGGACTCTCAACAGTGTGCTGAGGGCAACTGTGGCCGGAGTGACCTCTGCAGCTCTGCAGACTCCTTGCAAGTCCTCAGCTGGAACTTTTGCTCAGAAGCTTGTGGAGGCTGGAAGGGTTAAAAGGAAAGAATCTGCTTCATCCCAGATGAGAAGTACTAAGAATCAGATTCTGCCATGGTCTGTCAGGTCAAGGGGTATGCAGTCAAAGGAATCTGGGTGGGCTTTATTTTTTGAATGAACCTGGTGAAAAATGCACTTGATCACATCCATGTGGGAGACTTGGGTTCCTTTGTGTGTGTACCTTACAGTTCCATCCCGATTTATATGGGCAAGAGTTTAGAATCCAGGTACACCTGGTTTGGGTCAGTAACTATTTTCCCACAAGAAGAATCAGGTGTCCTAGGACAAAGACCGGACTTTTGTTCAGGGACAGGAAAGGTAGAAGACAAAACTGGAACACTTTGTCATACCAGAAACCAAGAAGGGCTACCATGGTTATGTCCAAGACACAGGATATAACTTAAGTGGCCTCCCACTAGCCTAACATGGAACAAAGTGAGCAGTGGAAAGAATAATGACTGCGTGGAATTGTTACACATCATCCAGGCACTTTAAAAAGCAAAGCTCACAAGCTGGTGGTGGTATATGCCTATCATCCCAGCACTTGGGAGGCTGGGGTGGAGGAGAATCCCCAGTTCAAGGACAGCCTGAGTGACATAGCAAGTTTGAGGACAGCCTCTGCTACATAGTGAGACCCTGTCTCAAAAAACCCAAGAACAAAACAAAAGACCTCACCAGTTACCTTTGGAGTATAGGAAAGAATCCAATCAATTCATACTAAAAAAAAAAAAAAAAAGGAGTATCTTGTGTGCACTGTACTTTGAGGGGATAATTGAAGGAAAGTACTTCTTTGGAAAGAAGAATTACACCCAATGAACATGGGAATTGTGATGGAATAATGGATGCTGAAACCACCAGCTGATGGGGAACGTGGAAACAGAAGGATCAACCTTGACACTGACACCCACAGACCAACCTTAACACTGGGGGAGAGGGGTTAACACGATGTACCTCCTGACATGGTGCAACAGGAAAGGCACAGAAACCCCCAAGAATTCTTGCTAAAACACCGAAATGCATCTGATCAAGCTACCATTCAATTACCCATTTGCAGGAAATAAAGGGATACAATGCAAAATGTCACCAAGACAGTTTCTCAACTGCAGCACTTTATTTTGGACTATATAATTCATTTAGAAGACTTACATAGGGCTGGTGGAGTGGCTCAACCAGTAGAAGACTTACAAGTGTATCAACAAATGTAATGTGTGGACTTTGGGTCTTCATGCAGACAAACCAAATGTCAAAAACATAAATCAAGGAACTACTGGGAAATTTGAACAGGCTATTTGGGAATATTAAGGAATTATTATTTGATTTGGGTATAATAGAATGACACCTCTGGTTTTTTAAAAGATCTTGTCTTGGGCTGGGTGTGCAGCTCAGTGATAGAGCCCTTGCCTGGCATGAGTGACATCCTGGGTTCCTTCCCCAACACCTCCAAAAAACAAAGGTCCTTGTCTCTTTATAGATACATTTTGAAGACAGATACAGATATATTTCTGAAGAAGTTATGGGGGGTGATGAAGAGATATTGGTCAAAGGGCACAAAGTTTCAGTTGAATGGAAGAAAATACGCCTGGATATCTATGTACAGCAATGTGACCATAGTTAATCGCAAAGCATTGTGTACTGGAAAATTGCTGAGAACAGATCTTTAATGTTCTTGTCATAAAAAAATGATTATGTACAGTGCATGTGTTAATTAACTTTATTTAAAAATTTCACAATATGTGTGTATGGAAATACAAATGTATATCAAAACAGCAATGTTTTACATTGTAAATATATATTTTTGTCAATTATACCTCCATAAAGCTGGAGAGAAAAGAAGAAAAACCAGAATACTGTGTAGCATACATTGCATATGTAGGTATGACATTTAGCATGTTCTGAAGAGCAAAAGTGTACTGTAAACTCTAGCAACAGGGTAATGCGATATTTAAGATTCCCTTTAAAATAATCCAGGGGACAGTGGGGTAGAGGGTGGGAATGTGGGGTAACCAGATTGGCCATGTATGGCTAATTGTTGAAGCTGGGTGGGTGATGGGTTTCTGGTGCTCATTATACCTTTCTGTACATTTTTATGTAGGTTTAAATGTTTCCATTGTAACACTATTTTAAAAAAAAAGGATTGGGCACAGTTGCCACATGTAAGCACTTTCTTAAAGAACTCACTGAAGACTGGGGAGTGTAGCTCAGTGGCAGAGCGCTCACCTAGCACACTATGACCCTGGGTTCCATCTGCAGCATCAATAATTAAAAAAACAAAGCAAAACCAAACAAAAACCAGGCCTCACCGGCTCTGCAGAGTGTGACTGCTACTGGGGCAATAAGGCCAAGAAGTTCCACACGAACACAAGAAACCAAGGGCGAATTAAACCATAGGCTGAAGTTCAGGTTTGGTCATTTTATGTAAAGAAATTTGCACCAAGATCAGACATTCCGATATTGGCCATCCTGGAGTGTACCATGATTGTCAAGAGAAGGCAGAAGGCATATGGTCAGAGAAAAGACCAAGAGCCATACTTTTCGATCATGGTCAGAAGCCAATAGGCCTCAGGACACTTGGTGAAAAACCAAAATCCATGTCCTGCTGGGATTAGAGGGTGCTGATGAGGCTGCCACTGAGCAGACCGTGCCACCCTACTCTTCTCAGAAAGAGGAGTGATGTCCACACCAGCCTCTGACATCCCACCACTGCTTATACAAGCCAGTCTGAGGCCTTGCCCACACATGGCTTGACTTGGAGGGGGTGCACTGGGATTCCGTGGTGTGGCATGACCTTTGCTGGCTTGCCGGGTGTACTCTGCGTGTCACAAAGGTGTGGTGCAGCAGGCACTGATGGCCTGGTAAAGCTTCCCTTGCCCCAGGCCATCAGTGCCTGCTGATTGTCCACAGTGACCAGCAAAGGAGCCATGGTGAGTACCCATCCAGCGTGGAACAAGGTGTACAGCAGAAGCCTCTGCCACCCAAAGGATGAAGAGGAGAAAGCCTTGGGCACCAGACCCAAATGAATGAAAGACAGCTAAACAGAGGATGAAAAATGGGCTCTTCTCCTGGGGGGAAACATGAATTTAACAGGTTATTCTGACAGACAATGAGCCTCCTACCCACACGTGTGTGTGACAACACATGCACACAAGCGCAAATTGAAAAACTCCTGATAGACAGCATTTAAAAAATCCTGGGACAGGGAACATTGTTTGTTCTATCAGCCAGTCTCAAAGGGAGGCCCTCTGAAAACCACTGTATTCCCTCTGCCTTCCCCTCCCAACAGCCAGCTCCATGTGACCTCGTCAGCCCACTCAGGGCTGCTGCAGGAGAAGCAAGGCAGCAGGTGTCACCCCAGGGAGGAGTCCAAGAAGTGGCCTCATGCCTTCCAGGCTCAGGGATTAGAGTTGAGAAGGAAGCACATTTGTCTCACAATTCCGGTAGCTCTTCTGAACATTCAGAAGGGAAACAAACCCAGATAGGGACAACTTGCCAGGATTGAAGTCAATGAATGGGCAGCCCATGTATTCCCATTTCCTACCCCTCCCGTCTCTTCTTGGAACCAAAGAAGCCCTTCCAGAGGCTTCCTCAGTTCCCCCCCGAGACAGTATCTGTGGGCAGTAACTTGCTACCCAATTTAATCATCCACTCATTCGCATCAGGCCAGCCTTTTCCGTCGGGTCTGTTGATGAAATGCACAGAAAAACAAAGTGCTTCAGAGCAAGGCGCTCTGTGGTACTCCGTTAAGGGGGCGTCAGGTGACAAGAATGACGAAAGTAACTGCCTTCCCTTATTTCATAATTCAGGGTTTCCCAGGCTTCCATCACACATTTGGAGAAAGAGTTGCCAGACACATAGCCGTTTATTCTTAGCAGCCTGCTAAGGAAGAGTGGACCCTTGGTGAGTCAGATGAGGCTCTGGAATGCCAGAGGCTGTGCCTGTTGACACTTCAGTCCTATCCCAGATGAAGGCTTAAATTATTTGTTTAAATGAAAAGCTATCATCCAGGCCAGGCAAGCTCCTGTCATCTGTTCTATGGATCAAGTTGAGCTGGTATGCAGTGTTGGCTCAGAGCACAGGCATGAGTTTCCAGCAGTGGACAGACAGATCCAAGGCCCCGAGCACAGGGAAAAAGCATGGCAAAGGGAGGCCAACTGGCAGGAGCCAGATTTTCTTAGGGCTCAGGGCTCACTGGGAAACTCAGAAGTAAATGTCAAACATGCTTTAGAAATCCACTCCGTTTCCCATCTGAGCCCTGAGCACATGGGGCACCTCCACAGTCACTGTCATCTTGTTTGAAACATCAGAGGCAAAGGTACCAATGTGACCATCCTGTCACAAGAATTGACACTGTTCACAAACAATTCCTTCCTGCCAAAAAGTATGGATGGCTCTAACAGCGACACCGGATGTCCCCCTCACCTCCCACCGGTGGAGACATGCCACATGGCTAATATTTAAATCACAACACTGAGATGTCATTTGGAATAAGTACAATGGAGACTACTTCTAGGGGGAGATGACATTTGTCTAAAATGGAAAAATCCGAGCACGCTTTCCAAAGCATCTAACTGGAGAAGCCATCATCCCTCATCTAATTTGCAGTTCTTGCCACTCATCACTCAGTTGCTGTAACGTATTTCCCTCGGTACGGGGCTGGAAGGGGAATGGGTTATGACTACCACTCCGGTAAGGGTCTCTCTTGAAGGGCAACATATAAAACCTACCTTTGGGCAGCCTTGACTTCCAGCCCAAACAAAACCCTCCAGTTAGAGCAGGAAGAGCCAAGTCTCAGAGAATTCTGAACCCTGGGTGAAGGACATGATAGACCTCAGCAGGCCTCACTTCCCCAACAGCCTTCTGGACTGACCTTGACCCCAGAAGTTTGAGTACTTGTCAATTTCACTTCCAGGACCTCCCAGGGACACCAAGGAAACACACCCAAGGCTACAGAACCCTGGTGTAGTTACACCAGACCTGACTGTAGAGGTGACAATTGTCACCTTTGAAATTTCAGCCACCTGAGACCAATACCTCTACAGCCTGCTATATGTGTGCCTTCTTTTCATAACAGACCATTCCACATTAAGAGTTATATATATTTGTGTGACTGTTGGATGGATGTTTTTGTCTTCAAACTAAGTTGTAAACTATACCAGGGTGAGGACGGACAAGATTTCCATTTAGCCAATATTGTATTGTCAGTGCCTAGCACCCAGCATGCCCTTAGTGACTAAGAAATGTTTGTTGAATTACTTATTTACGAAATGAGTAATGGTATTTCCAGTATTCTCAGTGGGTTTCCCTGTTCAACCACTCAACTGACTAATTCCAGAAGACTGTTAACTCTGACCAACACTTATGTGCACTTGAGACATGCATACCAATAGCAATGAACAACAGCCATTTCCCATCTTCACTCCCCTAACCAAAACTGTTGAGCTTAAGCAGTTTTAAATTCCTTTTATTTACAACCTACTACATTTTTTACATGATCTAATTTAATTCTCCCATCAACTCTTCATAAGAGGACTGTTAGTCCCAATTTACAGATGAGGAAACTGAGGTGCATGCAGGAATGTTAGCTTTCTCAAGATCATACCGCAAAGTGACAGCAACCTGGTGTCATTAGCTGCTGCTCTTACCAAGGGTTTTCCTTCACAGAGCTAATCCAAAGGTAATACAATGCTGTCTATTCTTTCTATTTGAATCCGGTCTATGGAGGAGGCCTATCTTTCTGGGAAAGTACAAATCTGGAACAAAATCCATGACCATACTTGGCATGTTTTAAAGAATGGTCAATTCTCGTTATTAAATTTTTACCTCCTTTCTAAGCAGAGCTGAATCACCAGTTCCAATAATCCCTGTTATTCATAGCCTTCCCTCGCCACCCAGGAGGATAACTGGGAGGTACTTGCACAGCCTCTGGGTCGTTTTCAACAATTCCCAGATACACTATTAACACATTGCTTCACTGAGGGCCTAACTGCTTTCAACTATGAGCAAGGCACTCTAACCACCTTTGTTTGGCTTACCTAACACGGACGTCTCCCAAAGGAGGCTTAAACAGAACACTTAATTACTGCTCTGATGTCAGAGACAGTGCATCCTGAAGCACAGCCAGCTTGGCAAAGGTCAGCCAGTCCTCCAAGGCTGTGGCTTTATGTCTTATTTGAGAGCTGATTGTTTTCTGCAAACACAAGTCAAAAAGGTTGAGCAAAAACTCGAGCAGTGGAAAACACAATCCATGTCCTGTCCATCTGCAGGGGCTGAAGGTTCACATCAGCTAATCCCATGAAAGCACTTTCTAAACTGCGCCATGCAAACAGTACTTAATTCTTTCTTTATTTGTCATTAGTTTGATGGACACTGGCAACAGCAGATTTTAAATGGGGATTTGGGGGTTGTCTGACAGTTGGAATGGTTTCCATTCCCATTGACAGTAACTTACAGTCATTTTCCACTAGTAACATGACTGTGTAAATTATTTTCTGACTGCTGCCAGAGATAGCAGAAGAGGCAGAGCTGTCGAAGACACGGACCTGAATGATCAGACCAAGTTCTCAAGAACAGAAGTGGCCCTCCCATCCTGGTGTTCCCGATGCCTTACTAGACACACCTGGCAAAACTAAATTCCCTGGCGAGTGGTTGCTGAAATGAGTAACAGTATCAACAGCACTCAGCTAGTGCGTATCGTGAGGTTCAAGTAGGGTCACATTTGACGGTGCAGCCCTCTCTTCCTCTCTCCCCTCTTTCTCAATGGGTTTTAGCTTGCTTTTCTCCAAGTATAAGGGAAGACACTCGGTGTGTGACCTCGCGCTCCCCACTGAATGTCAGAGCAGAGATCCATTTCCAGAACCCACCTCTGTCTGTTTCTCTAAGCTGACTCCCCAGTATCCCCAGCTGCATGGGACAACTAAGGGCCCTGCTCCCAGCTTCCTTCAGGATTTCTGGTATGAGGTCACCCTGAGTCACACAAAGTGTTCGCCTCTGGCGCCCAGACATTTCTTCCTTCCAAGACCATAATCAAAGGTACACTTCCTGGTGGCCTATGGCTCCTCCTGAGGGTGGAGACCGGACCCACTATTGCTTTTATGATGAAGAATCAGTTTTTAGGTTTTTTTTTTTTTCCTTTTGCCAGGGTTCAATTTTCCTAATAATTTTCTCTTAGAACAAAAACTTAAGAAGAGAAATGGTCTGACTGGACAGCTGGGAAGATGGTTCATCAGTTTGGCCCCGGGCAGAACAAAGGATTGGGAAACTAGCAGCCAAGAGGAAGACAGGGTCATGATCCCAGACTTTGAAGAACGAACGAATGCCAAGGTCTACGTCAAAAGTAGTGTTTGTTACAGGCAGCATAATCTGGGAGGCTCCTTGGCTCAAATGTTGAGAAGGGAGGGAAAATAAAGAGGGAAAAACAAGTAAGCTGGCACTCAGTTTGGGAAACTGGACAGTGAGGCCGTTATCTGGAGATCGCTTGCAGCCCCTACACTAGAAAGCCAGTCCTCTACAGGAGGCAGACCATATTCAGCACAATGAGACATCAGACTCTTTCTGCTGTGTTCACAGTGGACACTGTGGATAGGACTTGTGGCCAAACTTATGTCATGGGACTCAGACCTACAGGAAGAGGGATGGGAAAAAACACACGTGTACTGAGAACACTTATACAGACTGAGTCACAAAACACCAAAGGGAACAAAACACTAGCAAAGAAACCTGGACCCTAATACAACTGCCCCCAAACACTGACTCAAGGAGAAAGGCAAAGTCTGAAGACACTACATACAGTAGAAGAGGATTAGGACCACCAGCTGTGAACAGATGGGCCATGTAATAAAGAGTACAAGGTAAGAGAGGATTTATTTTAAATCAAAGAACTCAACATAGTATGTAAGAAAATGGCAGAGATGCAGAGAAATCTTTAGGATCCAACCTGTAGCTTGTGTGGAGTAACACACAGCCAAAATAGCACCAAAACCACTGAAATGGAACAGATGCTACATTTCTCTAAGAGCAAACTTGGCTGGCATTTAAACGGAGAATTCCAGTTCAGATTGGAGGAAGCACTCACATAATAAATCTGAGTGAATAAATTTTATTGTTATAAAGTAAGGTGCTGGACAGGCTGCCTTCTTAAAGGAGGGGTGCATTTTGTCTCGAGTAATGTCAGCAGAGGACTGTGAAAAGTGAATGAAAAAGCATTCTGGTGGAAGGGAGCAGTGGGAGGCAGTAAGTGAGACAATCCCACACTCCGGACCCGAGTGCCTCCCGCCGCACTGGGTGTTCTCTCTGTCCTCACTCTCACCCCCTCAGCCAAACAGCATCCACTCCCAGCACCGGTCCCCAAGAACTGACTGGTATTCCCGCTCAACACATTTAATTAATGAGACACTCCTGTCCCCTACAACTTGAAATTTGACCTCTGTGAGCTTCACTTGTATTTTTACCTAAAGATTTTCTTCATTCCCATCAGTTCGGCTACAAATGTCCCTTTAGTAAGGCAGCCAAACAGAAGAAACATGGAGTTCTAAATACTATCTCCTTCAATATGGTGTCTAGAAAGCAGGGACAATCCCAATTTTAGGATTTTGGACTTGGTCATGTAAATATCACAGATGAGACCCTTTCTTCAGGGGCTCAAAAGTTCGACCCCCAGGAAATGTCCCCCACCTAGTGGCACCTCTTAAAGCTCACACCTGTACTATGTGCCATAGGAGCCAATGATCCAGAAGGAATGAATTAAAAATTCTTTTTAATTCCTCACTTTTAAATTTCTTTGTAATGTTAGATATGATGAAATGGATGGTGTGTGAGACTGAAGTCATAAATCAAGAAATATGATTTAGGATAATCCTATCTTAAAAATATACACATTTATACAGAGATAAAACGTATGTGATGACAAACTGATGTGGACAACCCCTTCATTTCACAGTAAGAATGATAAAATAGAATGAATTTTTTATTTTAATACAGAGCCAAACTTAAAAGAAAGTACCAGAAATGTCCAGGTGCCACAGACAAAAAACTGAAAACATGAAAAGATAAGGTTTAGGAGCTGAACTGGGGGTAGGAAACATGGCTCTGGGCCCATGCCAGGGAGAACATCTAGAACTCAGATTGTGATACAAAGCAGAGAGCCTGAAAGTGCTCCCCACATCCTCACACTTCCAAGACACCACCTGCCAGCTCAAAGCAAAAGCAAAGTCCACGGGAGCTTTGGGGCAGGGCACGGAGGCTAACTGGGAAAAGCAGACAACACTCATGCACAAGTACCCAAGTGGATTTACACCACCACGAGGCAAGAAAATAAGAGTCCACAACATTACAGTCACCAGGACTGGCACAAGGAACCCTCCAAGTCCTTTGTAGTCATAACATCAAAACCCTGGCTCATAAAACAGACAACCCTTCTGAAGATGCATTCACAATCCTAAAACCCCAGGAAGAAGCAAACCACCGCAAGGGACAGTCACCAAATGCAGTGAACAGAAAAAGTTGCATCCCTAAGAACTCAATAAAATAATTATTGGGGCTATAAAATTACTAACTGAAGTGTTTGTTTTGTGGTGCTGGAGAATGAATTTAGGGCCTTACACATGCTAGGCAGGCAGTCTTACCACCCAAGCTATGCATCCACTGCCCTTTCATTTCTGAGACAGGGTTACCCAGTACCTTTGCCTGGGCTGGACTTGAACTCATCATCCCCCTGCATCTGCCTACTGAGTAGCTGCAGAGCTGGGATTATAGGAGTGTCCAACCATTAGCTTCAGCTTAAAGTGGCTTTTTAAAAGAACAGAAACTATGCTGAAAAAAAAAAAAAGCATTAAAGAATAAGTACACAAAAAATGAACAGGAGAATCTGAAAAAAAAATCAAAAACAACTTCAGAAATGAGATATGAAATTAGAAATGCAATGGCCTGGATAAACAACAGGTTAGACAAGGCTGAGACAAGAATTAGTGAAACATATACAAAGGAGTTACTAAGACTATTGAACAGAGAAGCCTAAAACATATGAAAGAGAACAGGTTCAATGTGAATCTAAGAAATCCCTGATGGGAAGAACAGAGAAATGAGGATGAGGTAATTTTCAGCAACATAAGAATATCCAGAATTTTCTTAGCAGAGAGCATAGAGATGAGCCTCCAAAAGAATAAACACGGTGATGAAAGTAGACTATGAAGACAAACCAAGGAAAGAAGGCAAATTCATGCTCATTATCAACAGCTGAGTAATTGTGAAATGCATTTCAGTGTTTCTGCCACGGACAGAGATGCTGATTTCATGCCCCCTCCCCCCACACCGATTCTCATGCCCTTCAGAAATGACTTAGGTGCAGCTCAGTTTCAGAGAAGTTCAATGTCCTCCAAAGTGTATCATTCTAAAAGTATCAACAATCCACTGCCACACATCCAGGGGCACCAAACTACTTTCTGAATTTTACCAGACTACTATTCTACTGTATCACAACTGCCAATTTTTCCTAATGCCCGATTAAAGCGTTGATTTTTATATCCTAGTTAATCCAGCAATAAAGCACCTGGAATGTATTTTGATGACAAGAACCCCATCTTGTGGCAAAACGTTTCACAACCACATCTGGCTGGGCACCGTGTTGCTGTTCTCAGAAGATAAATCTGTGTTGAGAAGTTATCATTGTATCTGCTTCGCAGACAGAATTTCTACCCCAGTGTTTACCTTGTGTCTGCCACAGTACCACGGTATGCAATAAATCTGTAGAACACAGTAATTTGGGGCTTTGTGAGCTATTTTCAAGTGAAAGCTTGTTGTCTTTGCACAGCTTAGTGCAGGAATATTTTAAGAGGAAAGCAAAGGCTGGCTCTGGGTTAGCTTCTGAAATGTTAGCTGTGTGTTCCGGGGGGGCCTCAACATTAGGCTTCTTTGCAATGAACAAACACTCCCCAAGTCCATAACCAGTGATACCCTAACTATCACCATGCAGAGCACAGCCACCCTGCACACACACCTCTTATCTCCTACCAGTTGTAGTTCCTCTTCTAAAAGGAGGCTTTCAGTGATCCTCATTCCTCTTCTATTTTAAATGACAGTAAAAATAGATTCTAAAATACCTTCATTTTTCCTCCAACAGGAATGCCTTCCCTTCTTCGGTGTCTTCTCCCACTGTCCCTATGTGCTTTCCCTTAAGAAAACTTGAAAGGCCCCGTTGTTGACAACAGAAAAAGTACGAGCCAGGCATGGTGGTGATTGTAGACATGTACCACCATAACTGGCATCCCAGAGTAGGGAAGCTGAGGCAGGAGAATTTCAGGTTTGAGGCCAGTTTGGGCTACATATCAAGTATATCTGGCTCGAAACATTATTATTTTTAATACTACTGATAAGAAGAGTAAAAATGTAAAGACCCCCAAAATAGATCATTTGTCTGTTAACCTTCCTCAACTATCAAAGCATTTAGGAAAAGTCCAGTTGTGTTTGGCTTACCTAGCTCTCTCTCTCTCTCTCTCTCTCTCTCTATATATATATATATATAATTTTTGCCAGTACTGGGATTTGAACTCAGGGCCTCACACTTGCTAGGCAAACACTACCACTTGAGCCCCAGTCTCAAATTACTAAACTGAACCATTTTTCTTCTCTCACAATCTGTTTTTAAAGGGTTAAAAAGGACAGCAGATTAATAGTAAAACATCTTTTTTTTATTTGTTAATGTCACATAAGAAATTTAAGCATGTTACACTATCTTAAAAAACACAACTAATGCACTGTAATAGAGAAACCCTTCCCCCACCCTGCCTCCCTGCCCTTGTCCCACTCCCCTCATGAATTCAGAATCTAAGAGAAGTAACCATAAAACAAAGTTTTGCGGAATCCTTCATACAGAGTGCTTACATGATGATTAGGTTAACATTGCCTTCTTACAAAATTTCTCTTTTCTATTAAAAAAAATTTGTAACCTTGATTGCTTATACAAAAAAATTCAGTACAAAAGTTCAATATATTGAAAAATGCTTTCCCCCTCCCTCACAGCACCGTTTTATATATAGCAGAGAATAATCAAGAGCAGATTGCTATTCTAGATGGAGCAATCTTCAAATTATACCCAGACATACAGTGGTTTATTTACCCTCCCCTTCCCCTTGACCTAAGAACTTAAAAAAAAAAAAAATTACACACACACATATAAAAAAGCCAAAAAAAAAAAGAGGGACCCTTTGCAAACAGTACACAGTTATTTCAGTGTCAATAATTCACATCTTGCACAAAGTGTATGGATATGATTTCTTTTACAAAACTTTCAGTGTTGAAAAGGAAATTAAGGCCATCAGATTCGCAGCTTAAAAATTCACATAAAGGAAATATAAAAATATTCTGTGCTTCTGAGAAGGCTCTGCACTGCATATAGGTAAGGATTACCATACTTCTTATCTCAAGGAAGACAACTGTCCGAGTTTACATAATTGCGCAGCTTCTATTGGATGCTCTTGGGCTTCCCTGATAAGAAAACAGAAGGAAAAGTCAGTGCTAAGAAAATGGATCACAGTATTCTAAAGCAGCACAGAACATTTTAACTAAAGTGATACTACCTAACTCTGGATTGGCCTTTATCCCATCTCACTCATCCTTTGAACATTCTCTTAAGGAGCTCCCCAGAACACCCCAAAAGTGCTTCTCAACACTGGCTTCAGAGGAGTTTGCTTGTTGGTTGGTTTTTAAATCTGACCTAGGTTCCTACACCAATCAATTATGAATGTCTCAGTAACTGAGGAAGGGGATGTCACTGTGTAATTTTAAAGTCATTCTCATATGCAGCTGAAGGTGAAAAACCTGATCAATAACCTCCTCTGAAAACTTAGCTACAGGCGATTCCTGTCAGAGCAAAGCAAACAGCTTTGCTGGACTGTGAATTTCCAGATACATTTGTTTTGGATTCATTCTCGCATATCAAGTCAAAATGGCTCCTCTACCCATTTCTTTATGGCCCATTAATTCCTTAGACCAAAATGTATGAGAAGAAATCCAGGTTAAAACAAAAAAAAAATCATTCTATCTCATAGAACCCACCTCGGGGGTTAAACGCATGAGAGAATGTTTATTTAGAGTAGGGCTGAAACTAATGAAGCAAAAAGAATTTAAGATTATCAATCTGGAGACTTGGGGGTAAGTCCTATCAGGGTAAGTTAGAGGATGATTAATGATCAGACTCACACAGCTTGAGAATATAAACTGCAGGCTTGTTAGTTATTAATAATTCTAATACAATTAATTAAAACCAATTTTGGAGTTTCTTTATTTCAAGAAAAGCCCAAGCATCAGCTAAAATCTATCTTATAATTAGACAATAATTAGGAACTAACTTAGCAGGAATTTTGTTTTACACTGAAGCTCTAATTTAGTAATCTAAACTTGTCACAAAGCCCAACAATAAGTTTTAGGACATGCAACCAATCTGCAAATACTTACTTATAAGCAGTGTACAGGCCATACCATAACATATTATGTACATTAGAAAATGAAAGACAAAGCTGGAATTTGATAGAATGAGAAATAAAAGAAAAGCTAGCGTTTTCTACCTGCACCCATACTACCCTGAGTATCAGTTTGGGAACTACAAATCCCACGTGGTAGATAAATCACAGCTTTGATTCACTAAGTAACAGGGAGAAACCCCACACAATAGGTAATTCTCTTAATAAAAATTAAAACATATCTATTAAAGTAATACCTGCTGGTGGAAAAGTTCTTCCTCAACAACCACTCCAACTGGCTCTTCTTCCTCTTCCTCTTCAGGTATGGTTGTTTTAAAGACTGTACTTCTTTGAGCAACCTCCTAAAAACAAGATCATTTAAGATTAAAAAACCATCCTTAAAATGATAGGGCTGCAGGGAAGGGGGACCTTTTCTTTGCTTAACAAATACCATTCCTCTATCAGGCTTTTTTTTTTTTTTTTTAAGCCATTTCATCAGTATCTTTAGCTACTGAACTAGAATTTTTTGCATAATTAGTACCAGTTCACAGACCTCCAATTTTCCCTGCAGGGGAGCTATTGGTACCCAATTTGAAATACCTGCTGAGAAGTTCCCAATGCTTTTTATCCCGTTCTGTTCCTAAGAATTCTGTGCAAATCATTTGGCACATTCAATTCTTTATAAAACTCAACAGGAATTCAACTTAAAGATCTTAGCTCCCAGCAAAGAGAAAGTGCTAAATAAATGCTGAATTAAATGGGGTTGGAGGCTAGCTGTTTTGTGATCTCAGGGACCATGATGGCAGCAAGACTATCTGATGAGTGAGAAGAAAATGGACTCAGGATGGATTAGCCCCAATTACTAACAACATCTAGTGAGAGCCTGATGCATTCTGTGCAGAAAGAGATCTGCACATCTATTCGTCAGAGGTGTGACAGAAGCAACCACTTCCACTTTCTACTAAAAGGCTCAGTACAGTTGACTTTCCTGCAGCATATGCTGACCAGGCACAAATGCTGCATTGTTTCTGTTTAAGCACAGGCTCACCTCACGATCTGGCAGTGAGTATATGAGAGTCCCAGAGTGCTGCAGAGCATCTACTTATATTCGTTCCCCTATCCTAAGGTCACTCAAGACAGATAACAACACAGAAGACAGTAAGACTACTTCAGCTAGAGCGTATCTGAAATTTAACACAGACCAGGTAGCTTAAGATGAAAGAAGAACACAAAAGTACCACAGAATGAAAATGAGGCTTCAATGTGAAGTATGTCCAAGGATGTAGTGTGTTTAAGTGAGGTGGGTTGATAGCATTTGGTAGAGATTTTGATTACTGTTGAGGACTGAGGAAGAGGAGTCACATGGAATCTCTCAGGTCTATGAAATCAATCTGTCCTTACAAGCAGTCATTTATTAACCACATTAATAAAAAAGCATGTGACTCCTCAGATCAATTACAGTTCTTTGAATCAAGATATCAACAGAAAAAGGACTCTCAAAAAATGAGTACAGCCTTCCTCACTCAACTAAAACTAAGGAAAGAAGAGTGAAGAAAATCTATTCACCATTTCAGCTTGAGCAGCTCATGGCAGTGCGTACACCCCATGTACAGCACCAGCTCCAAAGGTGTGGGTGGAAGTTGAGACTAGTAACCTAAATGAGAAAACAGCAACCTGCCCACCTTTGTTAATTATGAGTTACTTCAATGCAACCGCTTTTAATATAAGCCTGCTGTTAAGCGCTTTTCATTTGAAAGCATTTAAAAACCAATTCATCTAATACAGAGAACTTTTGTGGAAAATGAGTCAGCTAAATAATGCCTAAAAATCTAAATTAAAAAGAATTAGGACCAAAACATTTTTGGGAGGTGTAGTTATTAGTCAAGACACTAACATATCCCCCAAAAAGTCCTCTCAGCAAGGTACTCAAATGGCCTCACGTGACAGGTTTTACCAGTCCCATGAAGCACACTGTTGGCTTGCCCCTGCTCAAAGCCTTGGGTGTTAACGATACACTAATTAGTTCAGTAGTGCAACGAAGCCAGCTGGCACCAGCTAACTGTGCGCATCTCAAAACTCTTGCGTTCAGTTACGTGATAGAAACCTGAAATTGGCATGGTGAGAGGACTTATGCTACAAATTGGGGCCATTTTTTTGTTGAAGAGTCAACTGTCTACATGTAAGTTACATCTCTACATATTTAAGCAATCACCTGCACGCACAGAGGTGTAGTTACGCCTCTATTTGGGAAGGTAGGGAGGACTGTTTTATTTTTTTATTTCCCTCATAGAAAAACATCTTATTTATGTTGGTGACATTTGCTGTTTTATACTACCTCAGACCTCTCCCCTTCATGTCTAGATAAGACCTTTAGTTTTACCTCTCACCATACAGCATGTGTGTGTCACAAGGAGACAAGGACAACTAGCTGCCAGGGGCAGAAGAGGGTTCCTCCTGTTTAGGGAGGGCACACGAACCAAGCTGATACGGTCAGAGCAAAGCCCAAGCTGGGGACCTCGCAGGGAAAGATGCCCCTTCCCAAAAAAAGAAAAGGAAGGATGCACCTCCGCAGCAGCTTGGAGCTGTCCTGCAACCACAAGAGAGAGCCCAGGAAAGAGACGCAACAAAGACTATTGCACTTACTCTGTAAACACTGGATCAAGTCTACTATCTTTAAATAAAAATTTTATTAGAAGCCAAAACAATTTCTCATTATTTGAAAGTCAGTTTAACTGCTTTTTGACACTTCCAATGCCCCAAGCAAGCAGAAATACATAAAAAGTTAAATTGATACTTCTTTAAGACACATTCCGCGTCATGGTGTGGCTACAGCATTGCAAGTATTGTTCTAGACTATTTCTAACTTGGAATACCTTCTCACACGGGAAACAAATGAGTAAAGGTAGTGACTACATTTCATGGCTTACAAGTCCATTTAATCACATACCTCTGTAACATGCTCTTGAGTCAGCAAATCATCACTTGGAGCAATGTTTTGAGACATACATATTTTGTCAATTTGGCCACCAGAGGGTGCTAACAGCAGAGGAGCTGCAGCTGACTCCAGCATTTTGGTGACAGTACTTCTGCAGCTGGGCAGGACTCCCAAGGCAGAGTGAGTAAGGGTTTCAACAGGACAGAAGGATGATCTGGCACCCTGAAGTCTGTGAATTATCAAGGCATTTGTGTACTCCCTGCCTCTTGGAGAACCCAGCTTGCATTTGGGAGTGACTTCCCCAGCTGTGACCCCAAATCTCACTCAACTGTACCATAGTCTACAGTGAAGAACAAGGTTACCATTTCTTTTTTGTCTGGTAATGGGGATGAACTCAGGGCCTCAGATTTGCTAGACCAGTGCTCTAGCACGTGAGCCAAACCCCAAACCTAATTAGTGGTCCAGGCTCTGGGTTCAAATCCCAGTTTTGCCATTTCATGTATGCTATGTGTGTTTGTATGCATTTTTTTTTTTTTTGGCAGTACTGGGGTTTAAACAGATGCCATTTTATTCCCAGCCTGAGGCAGAGCACTCCTCACTTCAGTCAAATACCTAACTTGCATCTCAATACGGCCAGAAGAGGTCTCAGTTTCCCTTCTCCACTACACATCCCCACCCCAGCTCCCACCCAAGCTTACTGATCTTTAGCCTGTTCTCCCTCAGTAAGTGGTAGTAGGACCACCTGGCTACCTAAGCAGACAAATTAGGGGTCAAATGAATTCCTATCCTTCATATTTAACCTTACCAGTGCATTCTGCTATGACTACCACCGAACCATCTCTGTAGCTGGTTTACTTCTCTTCCACCTAGCAGTCCAGTCTCTCCTCAGTTGCTTTTTATCCCCGTAATGGCATGTGCTCTTCGTGTTCACCTTATCATGTCAACCTCACACCCTCCCATGGCACTGAGCACAAGATCTATGCCTGTACAGAATCTACACAATCTGCCCCTGCTGCCTAAGTCTTACTCTCCACTTGCACCGTCTCTACTAGGCATATTAGCTCTCTTTCCTGCCTCAGGACGTTTGCATTTTCTGGCCCTGCTACCTGGGAATGTTGACTTTTTCTATTCTCTTAATGGCTGGCTCTTTCTCATCTCTCAGGTTTACACTAAGGTGTACACCTCCCTTACCATACTATGTAAAGCAGATCTCCTCAGGGACTCTTTAAGACACAACAGTTTATCTCTTTATTTCATATTTTAAGAAAGCCTCTTATCACGTTATCTTATTTGCTGGCTTCCCTCTCTCTGGAATGGAAAGTTTCATGGACAGAAACCACATCTGTCTTCTTTCCTGCTATTTTCCTACACCCAGTAGATGCTCAGGATTTTCCAAATAAATGAGTAATCCTGCTCTACAAATATGCCAGTCTTCCTACCAAGTGTGCCAGCCTAACATTGCCCTATATGTCCCTTCTGAGGGTCACTCAGACTGAAGAGTACTCCTGGTTATGTTGGAAGAACTGGGATTGAGCAGCAAGCAGAACCTGCCAGGCTGGTGGTTAGGCGAAAAGGCCAGAACCAGGAAGAATCTTAGAACAAGAATCTTGAAACAAGGCACTTAGAGCTCTCATGGCAGGCAAGGAGGGATGAGGAAGTGGCAATACAAATTAGGAGAAAAATGAGGGGCATACACCACTCTGATTCATACAAACTCCAGGAACATGCTTATGGCAATAGCAACAGAGGGACTCAAATTCTCAACATGATTGACAATTTTAGTTGCTTTATTAACAAGTGGTATTTCTAAGACTAACACTGACAGAGGGGGTGTGTGTGTTTGTGTGTGTGTGATCAGTCTTTATGTAGCAGTGGGGACAATAAAGTTCTTTGATAAGTTTTCTAGGATTGACATGTTGAAAACATGCACACCAAACAGATGTGCACTCTGCCATCTTCAAACTCAGTTTCCTGATCACTGAGAGACACACTATACCAGATACTGTTCCAAGAATTTCCCAAAGTCTATCTTGTATTAATAGCTCACCTATATTGTCTCATTAATGTCTACTTTAAAATGAGAAAATTCAAACAGGTAAAGTACCTTGTTCAAAGTCACAAAACTGATGTGCAGGAGGAGATAAAAACCGGACACAGACAACTGGACTCTGAAGCCTGTGGGAGTAATCAGTACTCTACAATATTCATATTTATTCCTCATGTTTGTCAGCAGCTTTGTTCAAATTTCAATTGTTTTTTGTTTGTTTGTTTGGGATATACTGGGGTTTAAACTCTGGGCCTCATGCTTGCTAGGCAGACACTCTACCACTCCAGATATTCCACCAGCCCTGTTTTCTGTTGAGCATTTTGTTTGACTTTTGGCATGAAATCATAGTTGTACACTAATTTTCAGGTGAAACAGTGCAGTGGCTGAAAAACAATGGCTGTACCTCTCCCTGAGAATTTTTCAAGATAACCTTCACATCTTCACCAGTGCCCCAAGAATTCTGGTTCTTCCAGATGAGGTCAGTGGGTGGACTGGCTGTGACACCAGCATTTGCAGCCCAAATCTGGAAAAGAGAGAGGATATCAGTATTACCACGAAGCCAGCTCTCTCATATGCCGCGGTCAGCAGCACAAGGAGACTTCAACGCCTCTACATGTCTGAGAACTCTGCCCCAGTTTCAGTAACTTTGTTAACGACACATGTGGCCAGAAGCATGAATTTCTGGAGGCCTCAGCTTCGCCATCTGATAAATAAACTTGCTGATGCACAAGGCCCTGAAGTCAAGTTGACGTGAGCTACACTCACGTCCTAGCTAATTCTAACACCAGCTGACCTTGAACCTTTCTCACTTTGGTTCCCCACACCTTTCATAGGTGGGACTGTTGTGAAGAGTAAGTGATTACACACATACCCAGGCTGGCTCACTCAGTAATAGAAGCAGTAGCATTCTATCATTGTACGGATACTACAGGCCATCCGTCCACAGAGGAGACTTCTGAACCCCTCCTAGTCCTCTACAGTTGCAGGGAGCCTGTCTGAAACATGCAAGGAAACTGGCCTAGCTCCAACCAGAGATAGTGTCACAGTACTCAGTGTCTGAGATCAAGCTCCAAAAAGAATGCAGGAAATGGATAAATCACCCTGTTCAAGGGAAAATATAATTGCTATTGAAACAGGCCAAACAAAGAGAACAATTGTCTTTCCCTTCTCATTATCATGAAAATTCTGACACTTTTTATGCACTTATTTGTAGAAAAGAATAGGTAAAAGAAAACTTGCCAGTCAGAAAAACTATGTTTGAATCCTAGGGGAAGAAAATCACTCTATCTCTGTGAGCCTCAATGTCCTCAGGGTCAGAGATACAACCAGCTCTGATCTTTTATAAAGATCATATAAAAATAGGTACAAAGATATGAAATGCACACCTATACCACTACAAAAGGCTAAACATGACAAAAGCAGATTTATTTTATAATAGGGGGAAAAAAAATCTGTGAAATCTCCTAAATGAGACAAAGCCCTTATTTTCAGATGTTCTCTTAAGACTTCCAGACCTTTCATTAGCACTACAGATGGAAACCAACCCTTACAGGGATGAAACTGAAAAGAAGGAACTGGATCTAGACCAACTTTCAGATTATGTGGAATGTTAGTTTTCCTCATTTCCTATAGTACTTTTCACTAATCTATATGGAATCACATAGTTGAATTAGCGTGCCAGTAACTTTTACAAAGTGCCTTATTGGTAATTTAAGCTAAAACTAAGCGCAAGAGCTCATACTGTTCAATACAGCAGCTATATGTGGCTTCAGAGCACTTGGAATGGGGCTCACTGAATTTAGAAAATTCACCAGATTTCAAAGACCTGGTTAGGAAAAAAAAAAAAAGAATGTAGTATTTTTTAGATTAAAACAGTATTTTGGACATCTTGGGTTAAATAAAAGTTGTAAGATTAATTTCTTACCTCTTGAAAAAAATTTAAATATGGCTATAAGAAAATTTAAAATAATATGTAGGTCCTCACATTTCTGTTCAAGAGTTTTAAACCAATCTTTCTTTTTTGCCTCATATAATTTTATAGAAACACCTCACCATAATTATGTCCCAAATTGCTGATCACATTTAGTGCAAGATACTGAAGAAAACAAATGCATTACATCATTTTCTGTGATAGCTGGGCTCTCCACTAGACCCACAGAAGCTATCCATTTAGTCCCTGAGGTAGTATGCCCAGGGGAAAAAGCAGATGATTGTTGTGATGGGTCCACATTACTTGAGAGAGATACAAATACATTCAAAACTGAATCTTCTAAATTAAAACGTCAGATTCTTTTCATCACATTGTACAGCCTCTGTAAGACATATAATAGGACTGAGCAATCTTCTCTCACTATAGTAATTACTAAAGTGAAGAAAGGATACTGTAGTTAGGATATTTGTTCTCATTTTTACCCGTTATTACAAAATTAGCACCTTGCTATTTCACAAGTGGTGTCAAGCTCTCTATACTTCAGAAAAGTTCTAACCTGCATTTTGAGCCTTTGATCTTAAACAGTAAGGTTTGTATCAATCAAAATTAAACATGTTTAAAACATACTTTTTTTTTTGTCAATACTGGGGTTTGTATTTGGGGCCCCATGATTGCTAGGCTGGCACTCTACCACTTGAGCCACTCCACCAGTCCGGCATATTTAAAGAAGAATCCATGAAAAGGACGACACATCTTCATTCTTTGGGGGTGAAAATGGTGCCTTCCTTGAAATCTATATCAAATTTAACATATTTTATTGCTTATTAACTCTACTTATTAATGAAAAGCAAAGGACTTTTTCATTTGCTCACTGGCATATGCGTCTCTAAAAAAATCTAAATAACTATGAAAGAACACTACTCTAGAAGACACCAACAGGGAGCCACTTGGAAACCAGTACCACTTAGCCCATCTCTCTAAATCTAGACCCTTAGATGCTAAGTGAAGCCCACATCACTCCTCACAAAATATGTATTTCAAATCAGTGATCCTTTACAAGGGTGCCTGTAATGGAAAGGCTTTTTTTTAAGGTAGTGCCTTGTTGAGTATCCCAGGCTAGCCTCCTGAGTGCCGATATCAGTCACGGGTCACCATGCCGGGCCGTCGAAGGGCTTTTCAAAATACAGGCCCCTACTCTAACCGTAGAGATAGCTAAGGTGAGGTGGGGCCCAAACATCAAAAGACTACTCTCTACTAACCAGCCTGCTGTTTCAGGCACATGCTATTATTGTTTATGTTGTGCAGTGCAGTTTCTCCTGAGTGGCACTAGGCTACAAGAGATAGTCAACAGACAGCATTTTATAGCTATTAGAACAGAAAAGATTAAAAGTAATTCAAAGGTTCACTCTTTCATTACTCTCATTAAGACAGAGTTTTACAAATATTTAATAGCAATTGTAATGCCCCAATAAAGTCAAAGGTATTTTAATCCCATTTCTAAAATGGTTTTCTTTATGCCAAACTTTCTTTTTTGGAGACATAGTCTCACCATCTACCATCTATCCCAGGCTAGCCTTGAACGTGCCATCTTCCTACCTCAGCCTTCCAATTGCTAGAATTATAGCAGTGTGGGTGTGCACCACAACACCCAGCCAAATTTTTTTTAAACAAACAACTCTGTTACTTAACACAGTGAAGTTAAATGATAACTAAATTCACTTACTGTAACAGTCTGGCCTGCCTTTAGCACGTATCGTGAGGTATATTTGTAACTGACTGATGTGTCTCCGATTTTCCTGATCATCTCCCAGCCTCCCATTGGTTGATCCTAGTCACAGAACAAAATATAAAAAGGTTACGTCAAATACACAGAAAGTTACAGATTAATCAAATAAATGAAACCATACAGCCTTTTAAACTAAGATAGCTCTACAGCTATTTTCCTATGATTTGTATTTTTCCACTATAAAAAGAAACATGACTTTGTCATTCCACAAAATAATAACTTTGATAATATTACAGTTAACTAGTAAGGGACAAAAACATTTTTGGAGGGATGGCGCTGAGGTTTGAAGATGGGATCTTACACTTGTCAGGCATGCACTCTTCATTTTAGCCATGTCCCAGCCCATTTTACTTTATTTTTCAGATAGGGTCTTACAACTTTTTCCTGGGGCCAGCCCTCCTACCTAACCTCCCAAATAGCTGGGATCACAGGCATGGGCCATCATACCCCAACAAAGGACTAAATTTGAAAGAGAACAAAACGGAAGAAAAAAGGGTGAGAACCAAACCAAATTAAATGGTCATATTCACAGTGGATCACAAGAGCCTTTCAAATTTATATCCTATCTAGCCATCATAATCACAAATATAAACATCTAATATTTGATGACTTCAAACTTTAAAAATATAGACACTTATAGCTCAGAAACAGAAGGAAAAAAAAAAATCTGTCCTTTTTGCTTCTACATCTGTGGTACCCCTCCCACATTTAGCTCTGTTCAAGCCTAAGGAGCTCAAAACCAGGCCAATGATGCCAATGAGCCAGACCTGGGTAACGGCTGTCAACTCCGCCCTAACTGCCCAGAGCTCCTTGACAGATGAGGAAAGGAGCAGATAGTAAAGCATCAGGCTGACCAATTTCTATCTGATATGTCTACCTCAAATGAGAAGAAACCAGGCTGAGGGTCAGTTCCGGAACAGCTCTACACCCAGCTACTGGCCTCTGAAACAGTGGACAACAGAGCAACGGAAACTGCTCTGTTCTTAGCTTTGAAAACTGACCTCAGAGCCCAGTTTCTTTAGTATTACAGCTGCTAGTGCTAGTGCTTCTTCAAATAGTTTACTCATCCACATGCAAGACAGCGTAATCACTGATGAGAAAAGGAATGATTAACGAAATTTTGGCAGATCCTTAACATAGGATTGAGGAAGTGACACTCACCCCACTACACCCCCAGCCCTTGCTCTCCTCCAGCACACAACCCCACACCTTCCAGGGACTACTGAGCTCCTTAATGCACAGCTATAACTTCACAAATCTCTGCTATTTTATGTTCACACTAACAGATGACTTCAAGATAGGGCTTCATGCTATTTTTGATATAAAACAAATCATTAACATTTGTTTATTCATTTATTTAGAGAGAAAAATGCTCCTTTCAACCTATCTTGAGCCTGGGCTGGTATTTCCTCTTTCATAAGGCTTTTATTAACAGCTGTGAAAGAACAGCTACCATTTTCACCCAGTCCTGCAACCTTTTTACAAATCTGACTAGAGCTAAGAGTGATAATTCATCCTTGGGAAGGTCACTGTGACAAAATAACCAGCGTGAAAAACAGCTCTGGTTCTGAGAAGGGTTAATGAAGATAATCTTCAAACCACAAGGCACATCACATCTTTCTCAGTCACCTATTTTAATTTTATTTCATGAATTTAAGTAAAAAGGAGGGGGAAAATTTTTATTCCACGACGATTTATTGAATCCAAATAAAAGATAAGGAGCTATTACAATTACACGATGGCCTATCAATCTGTAAAGCCTTGCTGGGAAAAAAGAAACAAACAAACAAACAAAAAAAACCAGGACTACTCTTTTCACCTGTTCAGAAGTATTCTTCAAGCGAATAAACTTTCCATCAACATCTATCTCTTCGATGCACACGTTCCCAGTGGCTGAGGCGGAATGAGAGATGCTGACACTACTGCTGGCTTCTGACTCCTCCACATCGACTCTCTTCCGCTTTCCTCTGGTTGTGCGGACACTGCGACTTGAGGATGCTCGGGACACTGTCACCCGGGAAGAAGGGCTTGGGGAGAGCTTCAACCTACATGGAAGAAACAAAACAAAGGATAGTAATGGCCTGCTCAGGCATTTCTAATGTTACTACAATCTGCCAATAATTACCTTAAAACTAAGACATTTGTCTATGCTAGGATGTCCACTGTCAATTTTGCTTCAAAAATAATAGTAATCTGCCACCATGACCACTGCTACATTTAGTGCACCGTTTTCTCTTTTCAAACCTGCGTTTTCTCACAGTCAAAATGTACATAATGCCGGTGCCAGGAGCTCATGTAATCCTAGCTACTCAGGAGGCAGAGATCAGGAGGATTGTGGTTTGAAGTCAACCCAGGTAAATAGTTCGTGAGACCCTATCTTGAAAAACCCTTCACAAAAATAGGGCTGGTAGTGGCTGGAGATGAAGGCCCTGAGCTCAAGCCCAAGTACCTCAAAAAAAAAAAAAAAAAAAAAAGTACATAATATTGAAATTCATTGGCTTTTTAACCTAAATTAGCCACTTTCTCTTTAAACTCTCTTATGAGAATAAATGTTAAAATGACTCATATATTTTGGGCATGGTGGTGCACACCTATAATCCCAGCGTTGGGAGGTAGAAACGGGAAGATCTTGAGTTCAAGGCTAGCCTGCGCTATACAGTGAGACCCTGACTCAAAAAAAAAAAAAGATACACTAGCCAGATTTAAAAAGTGTAAGTTTCTTTTCAGAAAATTTGGTATTCTATATCTATATATAAGCTGCCAAAATATTTAAAACCTCACTGTCCAACATTTAAAATAATTATAATAATATAGTGAGACCTCTTTTATCAATGTTTTCTATTGCCGAGGTAGAACTGTGGTCTATTAGTACCTTCATAACTAGGTGTTACAAAATGACAGAAAATATTTAAAGTTGTCTGAATTATTAAAAACCAAATCCTCATTCATTATTCCTTAAAAATAAAAATAGGGGGCAAAAAATAAACTGTGGGGTGACCCGTTTCCTTACCTCTCTTCTTCCCCTTCTAAGAGCTTCCGGTAAGCACTGATTTCCATGTCCAGTGCCAGCTTCACATCAAGAAGCTGCTCGTAATCGTTCAGCTGCTGCTGCATCTGGTCCCTTATTTCCGCCATCTCCCGCTCTTTGTCAGACAGCATGCGACGAGAGTTGTCTCTTTCTTTAGCAAGTAAGTCCTCTAACTCTTGAATCCTTTCCAAACATGCTCTAGACTTCAGATTCAAAGAAACACACTTACTTTCTAGGGACATTCCAACCTAGCACAAGGCAGCTATTTAAAACCGTTTCCTGGACGGGAGTCTCTAACTCATTAGAATTCAAGAGCTCTTGATTTTAAGAAATTAAAACCCGAATTCCTAAAATATTAAAACAGACCTCAGAGGCTGGCAGGGTGGCTCAATGGTAGAGCATTTGCTTAGCAAATGTGAGGCCTTGAGTTCAAACCCCAGTACCACCAAAAAAAAAAAAAATTAAAAAGTTGCATGTAATTTAGGTGGCGGGGGGGGGGGAAGGGGGGGGAGAAATGACCCAAACATTGTATGCACATATGAATAAAAGAAAAAAAAAAACAGACCTCAGGAAAAATTTGGCTAATGAAAGGCTCAAAAAAGAAACATTCTCCAAATAGAAGTTTATAAATGTACATATAAGTTTTCTGAGTTTGACCAAATAAAATTTTAAGCCGCTGTTGTGGTAAATCAAGCCTGGCTTCCCCTCAAGGTCCGTACTTCAAAAGTATAAATTAACTAAGGAACTGAAAAAACAGGAACACTCACTCACAGAGGAAAGCTAAGGATGAGGGCAAGTATGTGACAGAGAACAGCTGAGGAATATTCAGAAACCAAGGAAGAGGGAACGTGGAGGGGTTGCTGCCCCATCTCATGCTCGAATAGCACACAAAGGACATACGATATAGTGTTAGTGTGGTCTATAAAATATTATAATTACTTGGTGTAAAAGGTGAAAAAAAAAAATCACACATCTTACACCAGAAAGTTTAACTTAGAAACCCTGAGGCTCCTGCGTAATCTTCTTCTGTTTCTATGTGACAGAATTCATCTCAGTAACCTCAGAAAATGACAAGGGTGATCAACTCAAAGAGACAGATGGAGGGTGTAGGTTCTCAGAATCACAGCAGCTGCATCAGCGGGAGAGAAGGGACCTGGCACCAACCATGCAAAATTAAATCTGGAAGGCTGGAGAAGCCACACACTGTAATATAAACACTGCACTCCTGTTGATTAATTTATTCCTCTAACAGGGGTTCAGATGCAAAATTCTGAAACTATTTTAAACATATAGTGGGTCTCAACAAATAGGTAAATGGATGGTGGAAACCAGACTTCTCAACCTCATAGAGAAGAGTGAAAGAAAAGCAAGAAAGGATGCTGAAAGTGAACCCAAGTATTAAATTCACGTCAGAGATTATCTGTATGAGTTCATGTTTAGCTTATAAAAATATACAGACAGAACAATTACAGATACAGGCATGTACGTGGGTCAGCACACACACAAAGATTACTGGTGCTGTCCATGAAGAGAGCCCAGAAGCAGTGATACCCCAGTACCGAGTACACTCAGTGCCCAGACCTTAACTTCTGTATGCCATTCTCCAATAAGAGACCCAGGAGTCCTTGAGAGGAATGGATTGTCCTAGCCAGACATGGTGGTTCATACCTGTAATCCCAGCACTCAGGATACAGAGGCAGGAGGATCCTGAGTTCGAAGTCAGACTAGGCTACATAGAATTCTAGGCCAGGGCTACATAGCAAGACCCTGTCTCAAAAAACCAAAAGAAAGAAAGTAAAGAAAAGAAGTGGGTGATTCTAGGGCTGAGGCAGGGAAAATATATGATGAGCCTGGAACAACATGTAGTACCAAGCAGTAAGAGAATGCTGAAACCACAAGGTACACAACAGTGAGCTTGACAGCACAATCTGAGCCAATAAAATAGTATAGTATTAAATGATAACCCAAAGTACAAAATAGAAGACCATAAGGCCAAAATGACATAAACAAATAAAGGGGAGAAAGAAGAAACCTTTGAAAGTCTACTCAGTAAGGGTAGATCCCTGAAAGATGAAGGAGCTTGGCTCCTGCCCTCTACCCTCAAGGGTAGCTGGACTAAGTCACTTGCCTCCCCAGAAAAAAAGGCTGAAATGGGAAAAATACTACTTCTGTTGACAGTGGATAGCATCACTGTAACCACACATCACTAGTAATTCTTGTGTCACCTGCTATGATGTGACGTAACATGATGTAGTAAGACAGGTACTTAAAACCCACAAGCCCAGCCTAATCCAGTGGAAATCACCAGCACACACAGATAAGAGAAGTTGAGGGGATACCTGGGCAGTCCTCCTCAAGACTCAAGATCGTGAAAAAAGA
This sequence comes from Castor canadensis, assembly GCF_047511655.1. NCBI lineage: Eukaryota > Metazoa > Chordata > Mammalia > Rodentia > Castoridae > Castor > Castor canadensis. The sequence continues at coordinate 64,531,437 of NC_133391.1, read as the reverse complement.
AAGCTTGCAAAACTGTCACAGACCAGGGGAGGCTAGGGAGGTATGTGGCACCCTGGAACAGAAAAAGGGTAACAGAAAAACTGGTGAAACCAAGTAGTCTGTGGTTGAGTTAACAGTAATGTACTACTACTGTCAGTTCCTTAGTTTTGACAAGTAGTAGCATAAAACTCTAACAATGGGGTGAACAGACAAGGGATATGAGAATCCCTATTTTTCGAACTTTTCGGTAAATCTAAAATTAGGCCAAAATAAAAAGGTTATTTTAAAAACTAATTAGCAATCAATTCAATTCCAGAGTAGCATCTGACATTCCATATTAAAACAGGCATTTCTTGGGCTAGTGGAGTGGCTCAAGTGGTAGAGTGCCTAGCAAGCATGAGGCCCTGAGTTCTAAGTCCAGGACTTCCCCCACCAAAAAGAAAGAAACAGACATTCCCATAAGAGTGACACTGTAAGTTACAATGACAGTCCTTGTGCCTCAGAGAACTTGCATTTAACTGTGCTCCATACTTCCTATATTTTCTTTTCTAAACAGTGTAAGTTCAAAATGTCTTCTCTTCACTTATTTCATACATCTGAGGTAGAGGACAGAATGGTTTATTATGGTCTAGCAGCAATAGAAGTTCCCAGAGTCTGCGTGTTAGAAAATCAAAAATCAGCAGTGCTTCTAATATGCTACTGTTGATGCTTCTGCAAGGCAAGCAGATCCTAACCAAACCAGTTAAACGCTCTCAGGATTCCGTACCTATAAATCCCTAATTCCAAACGGTACTGCTGCCACCTATGTATTTATTATAAAGGGAATTTCAGTTTTAAGTAAAATTCAAGAAGAACTTCACTAACATGAGTCACATAACCAAAAGGAAACTATGGAGCAACAGGTAACATGATGAAATGAATATGACGCAACAACAAATACTGTTAAGATACATGGTAGGAAAATGTTAAGAGATCTTTATTTCTTTTTAAGGACTTTTCTAAGGCTGAAACTTAACTAGTGAAAATATTAATCAAAATATATTTGCTACCAGTAACAAATAGAGGAAAGGATCCCCTCCACCGAGAATTAAAAACCATCTGGCTGAAGGGGCTGCGTCTCTTGTATCTGCTAAGGAATTAGCTCCTAGAAACCCCCAGGGACTAGCCTAACACTGTTTAAAAGCCAACAACCTGAGGATGACAAAAACACTTGTAAGGATGGGAATTTAATTAGCAAGCAAACAAGGAAAAGATCCTGAGCCTGGGTCAAGGACCTGGCTATCAGATCTCAGAACCAAATGCTACTTGACCACAAACAAATCTTGGTCTGCTGTCTGTAAAGTGAAGATTGGTCTCCTCAACAGAAGACTATCTTGTCAAGTGTGATCAAGTAGATTAAGCAACAAAGAAACAAGAGGCAGGGAAAAGCAAAAATTGAGGGAGAGGCAATAACTAGAATACAACTAATCAAGCACAGAAGCCCATTTCTGGAAAGTGCCTGTTAAGATATTGGTGTGGCCTGAATGTTTGTATCCCTCAAAAATGCACCTGTTGGAATCCTAGTCTCCAATGTGATGGTGCGATTTGGCCTTGTGGGTGGTGATTGGAGGGCTGAGCCTTGGTGACTGAAATTAGTACCCTCATAAAATTGGCCCAAGGGAGCTCATCTGCCTTCCTACCACAAGAGTACACAATGAGAAAGCACCATCCCTGGAATAAGGAAACAGGCCCTCACTACATGCTCGCTCACTAATTCCGCCAGTGCCTTGGCCTTGCTTCACCTTCCCAGTCTCCTGAACTGGAAGAAATAAATTTCTGCCCTTTATAAGCTACCAAGTCTATGATATTTTGTCACAGCACCCCAACAGGACAAAGGCAGATGGTGCAATGGAAACCAAGTTATCTATTAAATTCTTAAAAGAAGCTGGGTACCAGTGGCTCACGCCTGTAATCCTAGCTACTCAGGAGGCAGAGATCAGGAGGACCGCAGTTCAAAGCCAGCCCAGGCAAATAGTTCCATGAAACAAAAAATAGGGCTGGTGGAGTGGCCCCTGTACCATAAAAAAAAGAAAATCTTCAAGAAGAGAGAGATACTAAGGAAAAACCGGGAACCAGGAGAGAAACCTATTTATCATCCTACAACGTCAAGGCAGGTCATTAAACTCACCTGGGTCTGTGACTAGACCAAATGAACACAAAGGTCCTTCCAGCCCACTGCTACATGGAAACTTCAAAACCTACCAGGGTAACCTGGTTCTAAAATAACTTAAAATCTTATGCTGGAAAATAAAGTATGCATGACAGGCAATATAAAAGCACCTATGTTAGCTAATCTTAGTATCAACCTGTTCTATGTGACTTGTTTCTGCTTTGTTTTCTAAATTCCTACAATAAAAGTTTCACTTTATAATTAGAACATTTTATTCAAAATAAATTAACAAAAAGAAAAAAACTTAATCAGAAGTAAAAAAACGAAGCTTATTATTATGTGAAATCTCAAAATAAGACTTCCTCCCTTAAGGAAACAGAAGCTGAAGTTAGTTCTGGGTAATTAGAGTGAGCGGTGAATTACCAAATCATGTTGACTATGCATATGGCTGTGTGCGCGCTCTGTAGCCACTGACAGAACCCCAGAATGAACTGCTTTAAGCCGATGTCTGCGCCTGCCTACACAGCACCTGGAGCACACCGCCATGTGCTGGCGGGGAGCCAGTCACCACAGAAGCAATGCACTTATTTGTCACCAAAGTGTATTAATGAATGAATGGTGCCAGTGAATTCTTAATAAAAAGAAATTACAGACCTTCCCAATACCCTAATTCTTAAGTATTTTAAGCACAAAGAAATCATCTAGAAACACAAAGCATTTCACCAATGACAAACAATTTTTACATGTTTTGTTTTCGTTTCCAATCATGATGAAAAAGGAACTCTGCAGAGGAGGCTGACGGATGGGTAGAAAACCGGGATCCTAAAGTATGCCCAGTGAATAACCTATGAAGTCCCTTAGCTCTACATAACCTATTAATTAGGAGAAACAGTATCTGCTCAGAGAATGGCTTATGTAGTGCAAAATGAAAAAATCTGGGGAAACAATGTAAAAATCAGGGCACAAAATAATGCCTCACACGTCATGAATAGAGGAAGGAGTGACATCAGGCAGGCAAAGCACCTTCACCACGGCAGCCTACCAGTTTAACTTCAATTCTGCTTAAAGGAAGATGCTTACTTACCTCTTTCTGTAGATTAGAAAGTTGAGATGAAAGGCTCTCGATTCTCATTCGACTCTCCATCAGTTCTTCCCTGGCACTGTTGACGGTGGAAGTATTCATCTCTGAGGACAGCCTGGCGTTCTCAAGCTGAAAGAAGCAGTAAGCCACAGTCAGTCAGTCCTACCTAGTAAATGAGAACTAACAAATGAGGAAGCATGGTTACCTCAAGGCATTTCAAACCTAAGGACTGCTGGTAACTGGCTGTTGAAACACAGGAAAAGCATCATGAACCTTGCTGACGTGGTTTGAGTTACCTTAAGTCTGACTTTTAGTCTCACTTCCTAAAATATGAGCTTTAACAATGCTGATATACCTAGGTCATTATCCAAAGCTTTTTACTTTGTAATTTCAACAACTAACCTTTAATATCTAAGGTAACACTGTCTAAGGAAACCGAGCAGTAACAACTTGACTTTGGTGATGTTTATAGGAAAACTTTGTATATCCCTAACCTACCAATCTGAATACTGAATAGATTATTTCAACAATATGGAAATGTTTCCTTTTGGAAGCAAAAACAGTCCCTCAGGTAAGAATAATACCCATTTCCTGAAAAAGCCCGTAACACTCTAGAGTGAGCTGGTGTGTGTGTGTGTGTGTGTGTGTGTGCATGCACCTCGGACACATATTTTTATGTTTTTGCTGGCTCCCTTTAAGCCTCAGCCTGTGATGTCCAAACTTTAGATCCTTCACTATATAGCTCAATGCCAACATTCAGTAAGTGCTGGACAACTGCAGGTACTCTTTACATGATCTTTCACTCACATTAGCCAATTACTACATGAGAACATGGCTAGAATCCAACACAAACACTCCATGGTCACTCCATGACCCTAATTTTCTAAGTCTGCCACTAATAATTCTTTCTAAGTAATTTATGCAGTATTGGACACATGGGATAAAATAATTTACCAGTAAAGTCTGGACTTTTGCATGGCCTGCAAAATACAAGTAGGATGTTTCTATATCAATGTTTAAATGGATACAAGTGACAGAGGAAGAAACAGAAAAGACTTTCCATTTGGTTCTTGTACAAAAAAGGCCAAGTGTAGTGGTCACAGTGCACTTACAATGACAATATGGAAGTCAGAACTAGAAGCAAACGGCACTCATTTACTACAAAGTGGAATGTGTAGGCAGCAGGGTCAGTACCAGTCACTGAAGGACTGGAGCTTCACTACTGTCACATGACATGAGTGATTAATGAGACAAAGATAAATCCTTACTGCTAATAAAACTGGAATAACCCTTAATTTCTAGTAACATTTAGTTTATAGGAAATGTCACTTAAAATATACATTTCCTACACTCACGAAGACTAAGGAAATCATTTAAACCAGAATGAAGGAAACATCAAGACACCTTCTTCAGGGTGACCATGTTAGTACTGATTGTGGGTGCTGAAACAAACCCTCTGGAGAGTAAGTGCTCACTTTGGCATGGTAAGTCTGCTCCAGCTCTTCCTTGTACAGCCTCACTTGGGCATCATGCTGCTCTCTCATCTCATGAAGGGCTTGAGCCAGCTTATACTCGTACTCAATTTGACGCCCAGAATCTACCTCCACCAAGCGTGTTTCATGCTTCCTTCGAGTCTCATTGATCTCCTAGGGGGACAAAAGAGACATAAACCAAGTTATTTACCATGATTACAGTAGTATGAGTCTGAGTGCTCAGGGTCATTGGAAAACTTAACACACCTCCCGTCTGTCCTGTCCTAAGGCAGGCGTGTGAATACACTTTGTTGTCTCTTGGTGTTCTGGTAGATTTCTGAGCTAGAACTAATGATATAAATCATTGTATCTCCCCTAGGAATTTTCTTTTTCTTTTTAGGAATACAGCTATTGTATTCTCTAAAGGCAAAGAATGGCCTGGATTATTTCCTACAGTGCCATGCAGTCCTGGATAACCAGACAGGTACTGTATTCAACACTAACCAGCGGTTGCTTTTTCTAAATTGCTTTACTCATAATCCTAAGGACACCTCTAAAAAAAAATGCACACAGAAAGTTAATAAGCTTATCAGTCAGATGAAACTATTTTCTTAGACACAGTAACAGGCAGGAGGGAAGTTACAGGATTTCTTTTACTAGCTAATGGAGAGCTACCTCTATCAACTAATTAATACATGGTCTTATTAACAGAATTACTTGATTAATTGACATATGTGATAATTCACTATTAAAGGATAGTGAATTCTTCAGTTTTAAGGAACTGTCCAAACAAATCTGGAATAGGGAATCTGTGGCTAAGAACACAAGCCCACAAATTAAATTTTCCATTTTAACTTCTCACTATGAAAATACAGAGATTTGTTTTTAATGGCAATAATTTAAAAAACCACAAGAGGGGAGTATAATCCACTAAGTTGCTGTTTCTTGTACAGTACTGTAGATAGAACCCAGGGCCTTAAACATGCTAGACAAGCATTCTACCACTGAGCTAGCTACCCCTCAGCCTTGTGTATTTTGAGTATATTCTAGTCTCTGTGCATTTCTTCATCCTTCTCTTAATCATTGAAGAGGAAGATGTGCTTGGTAGAATCAGAAAAACCAGAAAGCCAGGGTTCAAATCACAGCTCTGCTATCAACCTCCCAGCACTCACATCTACTTAATGAAGCAAATGCCCCTAAATCGTGAAAGCGTATCACGCAAAGGGACACGCTCAACAAATAGTGAGCACCTACTGACAGTGTGCTCTTTGTCTACTTCCCTTGCTCTTCCTAGTTTTCTGCTTCCTCTTCCTTTCCCTCTTAACTGTTCACAATAAAGGTATAGACATTGAAGTGTCCTCAATGTAGAAAAAAGAAAAAGTTAAGTAATGTTTTCAAGTCATATTCAAAAACTCAAAAACAAAATATCCAAAGATGCTATGCACTCTAAAAATATCAAATTATTTAACTGATGCCATTTTTCAATTACTATTTCATGAAGAAAAAAATTATTCCTGGTTCTCCATACCTTTAACATGATAGATCAGAAACAATTTTAACAAAGCAAAACAAAAATAAGTCAATTTCACATAAAAACATCTGCTTTTATAGAGCAATACTTGTTAACAATTATATAAAAATGCTTGCTATGGGTTACACAGAACTTTCAAACACAATGCTTCACTTTGATTTTCACTACTCCTTGGAGAAAAACAGTAGTATCCATATTTCATTTTAATATGAGAAACTGATTCAAAAGTTGTACAAGGTTTGTTTGTCCAGTATACTTGGTACCAACAACACCCATTTTATTCAAATAACTGTTATTATAAAAATGGACAGATTTCTACTACCTACTTCTCCAATTACCCTTAAATTCTTAGATTTGGTCTTTTAACACAAGTACCTTGACCAGTTTACCTGCAAAATTTCTCCTATCCTCAAATCTTTTATCTCTTTAGCTGTTAACTTTCTACTACATCTTTTTTCCTTGAATAAATTAATTAAGCTGGGCCTCTGGGTCTGGGGCACACACTTGTAATCCCAGCACTAGGGAGGCTGAAGTAGGAGGAATGAGAGCTCAAGGTCAGCCTAGACTGTATCATGAGAACATAGCTTAAAAGAAAAAAAAAAGGAAGTTACAGTTACCTCTTCGTACATGTTTTTACGGAATTCCAAATCCTCCGTGAGGCTCTGACAACGATTCTCCAAATCTACTTTAAGTAAAGTTTCATCTGCTAACTGTTTCTTGGCAGCAGCTAAGGAGGCTTCCAACTATCATAAAGAAAAAAGGTTGTGATAAAGTTACATGGCAGTCATTTAGTAATGAATTGAAGATGTGTATGAATCAAATTAATAAACTATCACAATTCCTATCCATTTTACCTCGTTTTAACTGTACCAGAGAACTATGTGTTCATTTGCTGGTCCCAACCTCAGGGTGCCACACCAGATCACCTGTCAAGTTGGTAACTGCCCACAGGGAAGAGCACAGATCTAACACTCACATTTTGCAAACCAAGCCAATGATTTTCAGCTAATCACTTTCATTGTTTCCTGTGTGCATTATGACAACTGCTTTTTTCCCAGCTCTCATTTTCGTGCAATAATGAAATAGGCTTTGACAAGGGCAAGAGACAAAATGAGGGCACACATGAGAAAGGAAGAAGAGCTCAAGATCTGCAGAATCCAAAGAGGATGACTGACTGCTCAGGGACCATCCTATGCATGTTAGCTTCCTCAAGACTTCTTCAGGCAAGCTACCAAAAAAGACTTAAGTAACTTCCCAAGAAATAAAAACTAGGTATTTAAAAAGAAAAAAAAAAAATCAATCAAGCCATGACTTAAGGCAAATGCCAACTATCTGCCAAGGACAGCTCATGGGCAGTTTACTTACCTGGGCAATCTGATCCTTCAGATCCTCCAAGTCACTCTCTAAACTCTTTTTGTCACCAAGGGCAGTAGCCAGAGCTGCATCTTTAGAGTTCAGTGCTGCTTCATACTCACGAAGCTTGATCTGGGCTCCATTAAGATCAGATTCTTTCTTAGCATAACTGTAAGACATTTGCAAAAGCACAGACATCAGTTATACTGCTGACTTGAGGCCTCTTCCTGCCTGCTAACAGGAGAAATAAAAGAAATTCACTTTAAATAGGAGTGCCCAAACCTACTGAATTTGGAAAGGCCTATTCAGGAACATTAGATCTAGAGTTTTGGGTAGATAACAGCATTTTTTTCCCATGTGGAATGAGTACTAAGGTTTCTGGGATGAAGAAATCCAAAAGAACCAGTATACCAGAATCCTGGTTGTCTCTAAATGAGAACACATTTCTTCCTTGTTCTATTAAGAGGCACACTAAGTATTTTTGAAGAAATTGAAACTTATTTTTAAATATAATGGATACTATAGGCCAAAATAAACAGTAGACATCAAAACATATAAAATGAGATTAAGTTATTTTAAGAACTTTAAAACTAACGATATACAGAAATCTGCTTGATGTTAATAACAAGTAAGTGATACCAACACACTTACAAGTATCTTCTATTTCTCATGTAGGAGGAGATCTGAGATTTTCCTAACTACAAGTAAGAACCTCCTTAATATTTTACAGAAAAATTATTCAGTTTATGTTATTAGCTACCAAAAAATGAAGTTGTACATAATGAAGTTCCTGTGGATACAGTTTGTTTATTAGTTATATTCTAAAGGACAGTATTTTCCTCATTCAAGTAATTGTTATCACTCGTTACATAGGAAGTCTTAATATCAAAATTCAATACCTGCTCTTAACTAGAACTGCTATTATAAAAAAGTATTCCTAATATTCAAACAAAATGAAGAAATAAGCAGATCAAATAGTAAGAAAATATAATTTAGAAGACTTTACTCATTTGGGTATCACAAAGCAACTACATAAAATCTCAGCAGACTTTTTCCTTAATTAAATCCCCACATTTATTTTTTTATGACCACAAGATGGCAGGCTTTAACTGAAAACTAGTCTAGAGCGGGGGGGGGGTGGGGGGGGGGAATCAACTGCTCAAAAAATTAAAAAGAATCCAATAATCCCATATAGTCCTAACTTTCAGCCAAAATGCCTCATTCTTTCAAGCGTTGGGTCTCTACAGGACGGAAGTGACACTTGGGAAAGAGCCACTATTTTATTCTACTATGAAGCGGCCAGAGTTAAAGTAAGACATACATCACAACCCATACAATTTAAAATAAAACTGTGTTTTGTAGAATATTACATAAATACTTCCAAAAGCAACTGGTTCAAAATTAAATTTGCACACTTACAAAAACTCTACCATTCCACTCCCTAGTGTATGACTCTCAGATCACAACGTGTGCTTTGTGCACAGTGATGATCAATGATCCACCAAGACTGATACTGCATACCATACTGGGCCAATTTTATAGACTATTACATGCAGTAATTTGCAAACTAAGTATTTTATTTAGCATCATTCTTGTGTACTTTAATGAGTAATAAATACATAGACATAGCTCAAAACTCAGAATGTTACACCACCAAGACAAAGATACCGTGCCACATCTTGCAGTGTTTAATAACAAGAAGCCCAAACTTAATCTAAGGCAGTACACCCAAATGACAAGAGTGCGGTGAATGTTTCCACAAACATCAAAACGGAGCAAGGTGAGGAAGAGAGGGAAAAACGGGACAAGTACCTGGAGTCACTCTTAATGGTGGCAGTGCAAACTTTACAGGTGCTTTAGTTCAATCGTGATAAATGTTGGTGCTATTTAACATCAAGTTTGCTGTCACTCAGAACATTGATATTCTGAAACAGCTTCATTATAAACGCTTTCTTAAAGCTTTCACATTACTGACCAAATTAAGCACATGTGCTTATAACTGCAAAGAAAAGCTAACCTTAGTGTGCAGACTCAAGAAAATAAACTCTTACTTAATTTTAAACATTTATTTGACTGTTTTCCATCTACACATATTAAAAGAGCCATAGTCTTACTTCCAAGAGAACTGTTATTGACAAATTTTAAAAACATGTACAAGATTAGAAAGTTCTAATAATCCAGGGGAAAAAGTTAAAAAGAAGTGATAGTAATCATTTCTTAGACTGCTTTCTGGAAAAAAAAAAATCATGCATGCACCAGTACACGGACACAAGTGTATGCAGAGAATATTTCTGAGCAGATCCACGGGACAGGGTAAGAGTGGTTCCCACTGAACCTGGGGACCAGTCTGATCCCAACCTTTGACTTCAAGAACTACCCCCAAGATCTGCTTATATCCAACTGCACTGGAGGTGAATAACTGACTCTACAAGCCAAAGGTTCTCTGACCAGCAATCAATCAGATTTCCTCTCATTCAAAATCCGAGCCATGGAAATCAACTAAACTCAGAAGGCAATAAGAACTGGACCTAATAAGTTGTGAGAAGGCAAAACATGACTAGTAAAAGCCAAAAGAACCAGATAACCCAATGAGAGACCAATCAACACCAAAATAAAGATCTTAACACTTTATCATTCAAAAATTCTATCATAAAACCCTTTAATTCTTCACACAGACTGTAACTATGCTTTTATAAAAGCATGCTTTAAGCCAGATGTGCTGGCAAATGCCTATCATCTCAGCACTCAGAGGCTGAGGCGGGATTGTGAGTTCCAGACTAGGCTGCACTACACAGTGTGAGACCCTGTCTCAAAAAAACAAACAAAACCATGCTTTGTGCTTATGTGTGGAGCTGCTGTAATTGAAGAAAGCAAGAAGGTTACAGAGTTCCACCAATCTCCATCCCAATCCTAGCTTTTTACAACACTGCTTGAAAACATCTATCTAGGCCAGGTATGGTGGTGCCTATCTTTAATCCCAGCTACACTGGAGGCTGTGGGTAGGAGGATCGTGCTCCAGGACTTCCTAGGGCAAAAACTCCACACCCTATCTGAAAAAAATAAGTAAAGCAAAAAGAACTAGAGGTGTGGCTCAAGTGGTAGAGCACCTGCCTACCAAGCGTGAGACCCTGAGTTCAAACCCCGGTACCTCCAAAAAAGAAAGAAAGATCTGTGCTCCTCAGCAAAGCATGGCACAAACACCTAGAAAGTCAAAGTCATTCTGGATCTAAGTCCTGAAGACCTTCTGAAACTTGGGTCTCAGCTCCTCAACTCCTGTGTTACCTATTCCATTTAACTGGAAACTCTTACCATTCTAAGTGGAAACCAAACGTCATCCCTCCTCTGTCCTGCTTTGCCTCTACATCTCCTAGCAGAAAAAAGTTATTCCCTTTATTGGGGTTCCACAGCACTTTGCTCAGGGTTTTCCTGTAGTGCACACACAGGATGTCTTCTTTTTAAGATTCAAGATTCTATGTCTGTCTTCTACATTTGACTGTGAACAAAATGAGCACACCTTTATATCCTTGGTGCCTGTCAATGTTTGGTAAAGGTAGATACTCAAAAATGTTTTGTAGCCAGGAGTAGGTAGTGCACACCTGTAATCCCAGCACTCAGGAGGCAAAAGCAGGAGAACTGGGAGTTTGAGGTCATCCCAGCCTACATGAGTTCCAGGTCAGCCTGGGCTACATAGAGACCCTAACTCAAAAAAACACTTTTTGAGTAAAAAAAAAAGAGGAGCAAACCACAGCAAGTAAGTCAAGCACAAAGTTTAGAGCAAGCAGAACTTAATTTTACTTCAGGATGACAATAGAACAGAAGAGTGAGATGGTTAGTGAGCCTCTGCTGGCCTTTGTATCAGGGACAGTGGGTGTTGTGCTAGGCACTTGGAGGACTCTGGCATCTGCAGAGTAACTCATAGTCCCTGTTCCATGAAGGCTGTGTTTTCTAACCTGAAAATGTGCATGTGTGCACGCTCACACACGGGTACCCGGAGAGCCTGGAGGCAGAGCAGGAAGACTCAATCTGCAGCCTGAATCTTGATACCTATTAACTTAATCCTGCTACTACCTATTAGCTAGCATACAAAAACAGTAAGACAAGGCCCTTGCAGGGAGTGTTTTGCACGGGGAGCCTTCTCTTGTTCTGGACCCTCAACACCTCCTGCTGCTCCAGGTCAGGCACTAGCCCATGTCGCCTGCACACTTACGCCAGCAGCTGAGCACAAGCAGGTGCTGAAGTGAACACTGAGAAGGAACTGGGGGGAGGGGGAGCTTCGGCAGACAGCTCTTGCACCTGTCCTTACCTCCTAAGGGCTCTCAACTCCACTAAGTGCTCTGTGTTCACCCACTTCTCCTCTTCCGCCTGCAGTCCAGAACATTCCCAATGCAAGATGGAAGCTTTCATAAAGCAGCTAAGGAAGGGAAGAGAGCCACCTACACCTCTCCACCTGCCGCACGTGTGCAGTTCACTAACCATACCAGTTCCCTGGATTTAGGCATGAGCTTAGCTCAGCTACCTCAAGAGACCTGAGGCTTTTTTTTTTGGGAGAGGTGGGAGTAAACTGAGGTTTGAACTCTGGGCTTCGTGTTTGCTAGGCAGGTGCTCTACCACTTGAAACACTCTTTTAGTCCTTTTCACTCTGGTTATATAGTTGCTCTTTGGCCAAACTGGCCTGGCTCATGATCCTATTTTAAGCTTCTTGCAAATCTGAAATGACAGGCATGTGCCACCATGCCAAGTTTTTTACATTGAGATGGAGTCTCACAAACATTTTTGCTAAGGCTGGCCTCAAACCACGATCCTTTGGATCTCAGCCTCCCAAGTAGCTAGGATTACAGGTATGAGCCACCAGCCCCTGGCTGACTAAGAACTCTTTGAGAGAAAGGTCCATGCTTATTATCCCTACACTTTCTATACAGAAAGCCTATGGACGACTGTTTTGCTAAATGATAAAAGAACCTGGGGCTAGAGGGTATACAGTTCAGTGGTAAGAGTGCATGCTGAGTATGCACAAAGCCCTGGGTTCAATTCCAGACATCAAAACAACAAAAACAATCACCACCCCCCAAAAAACCCTTCCATACACACCCAAAAGTCCCATCCTGTTTTTTTCATCTTACATAAAATGTCATTTTAAAGATAAAACCAACTTGATACTTCAATGATCTCTAACTCACATTCCTAAATATCTTCTTTATCCCCTGCCAACTTCCAAGGCTGGATGAATCATGAACACATTAAGATTACACCCAAGCCCCCATCAGCCATGAATAAGTGGGTTTCAGGTCAAAATGAGCTGCCAACACCAAGGGCACAGTGAGTGAACACTCTGAATGTAATCCCATCAAGTTTTCTAACTTTATCACCATTTTTCACTCATTAAACATGATGTGGAAAGTCCAAGAGCAGTCAAAGTGCAGAGACTTGTAAAACTGACATCCTAAAGTATACATACTAATTTGCTCCAGCAATCATTTTAGCAGTGTGACATTCAACACTGTCGTGGAACAGAGCAATTTAGCTAGGAATCCAAAGTTATTAGAAGCTTATCACATAGAGTGCTGTAATACATTTTTCTGACTGTATTTCCTCACGAGATTTGTTCGGTTATTGACCTGCCTGACTAAACTATTCTATCTCCAGATAAAGAGTGTCCAGTGTTTTCATTTAAATTCAACATGTGACCCTAATGCTAGAAATATGTCACTCCTGACAATAAGTCATAAAGACACACCTGTTTCCTCCAGATATTTTACACAAGAACCAAAATGTCCAACTGCAGCCAGAAAATGAGTTTTCTTATAAAACGCAGCTGGCACGCTATCCTAATTGAGAATTTCCTCCCTTAACAAAGTTAGCTTTCACTTCAAGGAAGCTTGAATTTTACCAGTCACATTAAGCAAGTAGGTCTCACCAACTATGTGCCCATTGCAGAAACAATCAACTAGAAAGGGTACACTCCCATTTCTGTTCACATTGGATAGCAGTGACTGCAGGACACACAGCGTTGGTGATACGCTATGGCTGTACTTCCCAGTAGAACTTAGTACCATAACCATGCAGGCATATCCCTCCCCTCTCCTGCGCATTTATGTGAGGGCCCTAAATGCAACTGGTTACTCACCACTTTCGCAATTTCTCCTGACACCCCCCGCCCACCACTACCACCACCAAGAGTACCAGGTTCTTCACTCCTCTAACCATCTTGGGTTTCCAACCTATCTGTCACAAGCTGGACCCTGACTTGTCTTAAGGTTGGCTTCTGCACTGCAAATGCAAGCTGGCTCTGGAATTCTGTCTGCTTCAAGTCTGCTTGGCCTCTGCGCTACTCCTTCTGTTTGGATGACTCAGTCTCCCACACCCTGTGTGCACTTCATTTGTTGTATGTATCTGCTCCAGACCAGTCCTACCAATAAGAAAGCAGACATTAGAAAACACACCCACTTACAGAAGTGCTAAAAATAAATGCTCAGTAGACTTCTTAGGGAAAGACATCACTACTGGGTAAAAACTGTAGAGCTCGTTTTCCACATGCAGAATAATATGGAAAATATCATTCAAGACCTAGTAAGCACCTGACAATAGCTACTTGAAAATGAACTATAAACATATCATAACCATAAACTCTTAGGAAAAAATAAGATAGACAAGTTAAAGAATTAGTATGAAACAGAAATTAATAGGTAAACTTATAAGGACAATAATACTTAGAATATAACGAAAAGCCAGGCATGGTGGTGCACTTGGGAGGCTGAGGTAAGGAGATTGCAAGTTCGAGTCCGGCCTGAGCTACATTCAAGATCTGGTCCTCAGAGAGGATTGAGGGGAAAATTAGAAGCTTGCTACAAAATCATTTCAATTAGTTAGGTATTAGTAAATTATCACTCTTCTACTAACATTGCTCAACTGATTGAAATTTCTAGTTTGGCCAGTAGCACAACCACAAAATAAAGCAATTCTTGATTCTCTAAATCATTCACAATGTAGTTGTATAAAAAGGAACACTTTTAGACCAGGAACTATAAACATACTTGGGTTTGAACTCAGGACCCTGTGCTTACTAGGCAGGTACTCTATCACTTGAGCCATGCCTCTAGCCCTTTTTGTTTTAGTTATTTTTCAGATAGGGTTCTTTTGTCTTTGCCTGGCGCTGGTCTTAGAATGGAATCCTTTACCTCCTAAGTAGCTTAGATTATAGAGGAACACCACTAAGCCCAGTTTATGAACTGGATGGGTCTTTTGCTCAGGCTGGCCTTGAAACACAATTCTCCAGATCTCCAGTTGGAATTATAGCCCATTGCACTTAGCAAAAATGAATTTTTTAAGGCTGCACTGCAATTTGACCCCAGGGTCTCACATTTGCTAGCCAGGCACTCGACTCTGAGTCACATTCCCAGACCTCTCTTCTTTTATTATAAGTACCATAATTTTCATTATTTTCTCAAGTATTTCTGTTCTTGTTCTTTGATTTTCATATACAAAAGTTGTGCAAAAAGTTACACAGAACACTCAGGAGACTCAAGCAGAACCATCATGAATTAAGAGGCCAGCCTGGGCTACAAAGTGAGAGCCTCTCAAACAAAAAGTTACATTAGACAATTAAAGACCTAGGTTATATATTATCTCTCTCTCTCTCTCTCTTTTTTTTTTTTTTTTTTTTTGGTGTGTGTGTGTGAGTTCTGGGGCTTGACTTAAGTGCTTCACTCTTGCTAAGCAGGCATTCTGCCACTTGAACCACTCCACCAGACCTTTTTGGTGTTGGGTATTTCCAAGATAAGGCCTCATAAACTATTTCTCTCAGGCTGGATTCCAACTGTGATTCTCTTGATCTCTGTCTCCTGAGTAGCTAGGATTACAGGCGTGAGCCACCAGTGCCTGGCTGCATTGTCTTTAGTTGGTGGAATAATTATGTGTCTAGAAAAAGGTATAAAGCTAATTTCTGAACATTAAATGCCATGAAATTTGTCAAAGATTTTTATTATATTACACTTACACAAGAGTGAACAAGGACAAGAATTTGGGTTCAACAAATGCCTGGTAAGTGAATAAAACCTATGGGAGATATATATCTTCTTATGGAAAAAGTCACAAGATGCAATCATTAATAGACCTACATAGTTGAAAAAAATAAACTAGACAAGCACTAGTTCATATTTCTAAAGATAAAAAATGGAAATACAATTAACCTGGCTTTTTACACCTGCTTTAATATGTCAAGATAAACAAGGGCAAAAGGAAACAAAAACCAGGCCACTCTCAAGCCACTAACAAATTCCACCCACAATATTCTACAGTAAAGTACTCTCTGGTTGCTTAGATCACTTCCTAAAATTTTGGGGAGGCTGTTATAGATTGCCAGGTTTCTCTTAAGTAGAAGCATGTGTGCTCGGAAATACACAGAATTTTCTTGCTGAGGGTGGGGCTCAGGTGGTAGAATGCCTGCCTGCCTGCTTAGCAAGTAAGTATGAAGCACCACAAAAATAAATGAATGAATGAATGAATGATCTTTGATGCATATATTGTGTTCTCCTGGATGGAATGAGACTGTAAAGGCAGATGAATGAAAAACAAAGACCAAGCCACTGAGGTCCTGTCTCTGCCTGTGTCCACCTACTTGTCTTTACTGGCATCCATCACTAACTTCACTTTAGCTTCTTTTTTCTTTTTTCAGAGACTCACTATGTAGCCCAAGTTGGCCTTAAACTCTCTCCCTAGTAAGCCTCCCAGCCTCAGCCTCTCCAGTGCTGGGATTATAGGCTACACACCCAGCAGGACCACTGTTGTTTAGAAAAACAAATAAAATTCCAAGGAATGAAAGGGAAACACCATTGAGCTTCTCACTTGCAGGCAGATAACACAACATGCAAAATTGTTATTTCTAATCTTCACAAAACAAGAGGCCAATACAGGCCCAGCTGTCTGAGCTCTGTTCATGTTTTATGTACCACAAGGTTCTTCTGAACAGCTGTATGGTGGCAGCTGGACACCACTCAACACTAGTGCTTTATTCACACAACTACCAAATAAATCAGTTTCGAGGGCTCTTTTCATACCAGAGTTCAGAATCTACATGGCCTTCTATCTAGACACAGTCCAGACTTTTAGAAGAAAACCAAACTTGCATTTTGAGTTTAAAGTGAAGGTTATTAATATGCCTACATAAAAATATTCTGTCCTGCCAGGCATGGTGGTACATGCCTGCTATCCCAGCACTTGAAAGGCTTCATTAGGATACGAGTTCCAGGTCAACACGGGCTCCGTAGTGAGACCCTGTCTCAAAAATGAAATAAAATCAAACTTCTGTCCTAAAACTAAATTATCTTATTTCCTAACAAACTCACAGTGCATATTAAGTATACATTTGTGTCAACATTCACTGATCAGTTTCAATACGGTCCAAATTACCTTTTCTTCCACAAAAGAATGTCATCCGCAATGTTTCTCATGAGGAAAATTAGTGAGCGTCCCTGAAATTAAAATAAATACACAAAACTCCAGGATAGTCTTGTCATCACAATGTCTATTAACTATGGTCTCCTGCAGCATATGCAGAAAGATCAAGGTGCTTTGGGCACAAGCTCAGAAACTGTAAAGGAAAGTTTCAGGTTGAATGAACCGATCAGTCAACACATCATCAACAATCCAATCAGAAGCAGGCAACCCCTAACTGAAATCGGCTTAGAATAAGAAAAGGCTTAGAATTAGAAAAACAGAGTAAGATGGAAACTAGGCCATGAAACCATTTATTTGAACAACAGAAATCCTCTCTAATACAAACAGGCACAGGAGTGGGAGTGGACACTTACAGATTAAGTCGTAATAAAAACAAGTATTCACTACTCTCACACACTGATCTGGATGCTTGGAAATCAGCAGTGAACAGCATACAACAAGTCCCTGCTCCTACAGAAGGAACCTCGTGAGCAAAGCCACATAGTACACAACCGCCAAGGGCAATCAGTACTTTGAAGAAAAAACAAATCAGAACAAGGAGGGAAGGGAGGGGTAATAACTTTCTATAATGTAGTCAGAAAGAGAGTGATTTTATACCTGTACCTGTAATTAACACCAACAGTCATTTCCATGCCAGAAAATCACTTTCCAAGCCTACACTTTATTCAGTAACATGAATACTAGTATCACTTGTGATTTCACTCTTCTGAGTCATGTGAATAACCCAACATTATAGGAAAACAGCCTCCTATAAAAATGAAAATCACTACGTTAATTACCTTGGGGAACCTAGAGTGCTGGGAAATGTGTGGATGCAGCAGGAAGCAAAATCTAGCCCTGTCCTCAGATTCCATTCTAAAAAGTGAATCAAATCATACAAAACTGCCAAATCAACAAATAAAGCTATCAGAACTGACAAGTTCTAAGAAAGAAAAGAAAGTACACAGTGGTTCAAGAACACACGATTGTGATTTCTGGGTATACACAAGACTCCACTATTGCTCTGTCCAGAAATCAAACTAAACCAAGGCACAAATTCATGATGAAAAAAAATGAAATGGAAGTGACAATATTTTAGAAGCTTAGAACACAGATGGATGATTGAAAACCACTAAGCCAACCCAAGAATGCTGAATCCAAAGACAGACACAAGGATACCTTGAAAAGCAATGTACTTACACTATAGACACCACTGGCAGCAAAAGATGCACTGGTGCCAGGTAAATAGAAGATTGATGAAACAACTACAAGAGATACAAAGTAGAAGATCCCACCCCACTTCACGTTCCTAGGCCAATGCCCCTTATCCACCATGCCAGAAGATGTAAGGTTGTTTTTCTCTGAAGAAAATAAAGCAGCATCTTAAGAACTAGACAGTCATCTATCTCAAATAAGGCAGGTATCATACTTATTTAAAAGGTAGCAGAATTCAGTGGACTTTCACAGGTAGAACGCTGATATCCCCAGCCCTCTCAACTTCCCTCAGCTTGCAGTCACTGGCAGGCAAGCCAATGAACAAGGATGAAAATCCAAGAGAGAAGACCTGAAGACACTGATACTGGGTGTTCCCAATGAAATGGCCCACCCATTTCACCTATGATGAATCTTGATCAAGAAGTCTCACTCATACAGAAAGCTGTCCAAAAGATATTTAAAAACCCCATAAAAATTGAACAATAGGGCTGGAGGTGTAGCTCAAGAAGCGGTAGAATGTCCTAACATGTGTGAAGCCCTAAGTTCAAGCCTCAGTGCCACTAAATAGAAAAAAAAAAAAAGAGCATAGTTGCCAGACAGCTGAGAAAAACTGCTAGCCACTGTGGGTTAGTTCAACCAATGCCCATTCTACCCTCCTCGTTATGCTTTGGTACACTAGGAAATCTGTACTTCCCAGACTCTCTTGCAGCTAGGATACTGGATATAAAGCAGGTACTCTTACTAAATGAATCCATAAGCAGTATGGAAGGAGGTGTCACCTTCCTGACCCTTGCAGCAATTTTTCTGATAAGCAAGGTCATTAAAAACTGAATTTTTTCTGTCCTTATGTCAGTACCACAGACATTACTTAGGACTGTAGTAAGTTTTGAAAAGAGAAAATGTGTATACTCCAACTTTGTTCTTTGTCAAGACAGTTTTGGCTATTTTGGGCTATTTCAGTTCCCATGTGTTCTTAGTCAGCTTGTCAACGTCCACAAAAAAAGGAGCTGTGAAATTTGGTAAGAGACAGAATTCAATCTGTAGGATAATTTGGAGAATTATCACCTTAGCATTATTATCTGCCAATCTATGAGTCTCAGGTGTGTTTCCACTCATCTACATCTTCAAGTTATTTCAACAATGGCTTATAGTTCCTACTGTTACATTTTGTACTTCTGTAAAATCTATTCCTAAGTATTTTATTCTTTTTGATGCTATCATAAATTGTTTTCTAAATTTCATTTTTGGGCAGGCACCAGTGACTCATACCTGTAATCCTAGCTACTCAGGAGGCAGAGATCAGGATCGAGGTTCAAAGCCAGCCCAAATAGTTTCTGAGATCCTAGCTCAAAAAAACCCATCACAAAAGGGCTGGTAGAGTGGCTCAAGGTGTAGGCCCCGAGTTCAAATCCCAGTACCACCCCCCTCAAAAAAAATTCATTTTGGGGTAGTTCACTATTTGTATATAAAAATACAATGCAAACCAGGTATGGCAACAAACACCTATAATCCAAACACTCAGGAGGCTGAGGCAGGAGAATCAAGATCGTACTATCAGCAAATAGACTTTGTTCCTTTCCATGCTGAATGCCTTAGAACTTCCAGGACAATGGTGAATGTAAGTGTTGAGGATGAACACACTTGTTCATGGAGAAAACCTTCAACCTTTACCATTAAGTGTGGTGTAGGAGATGTCATTTTCATAGCTATGCTTTCCCCTTTTATCCCTAGTCATAGTACTTGGTCAAACGCCTTGGCTCCATCTACCTGCATGCCATGGTTTCTGTCCTTCCCTCACTCCGTTAACATGGTGGACTACACAAATTTTCAGACTAAACCAACCCTGCATCCTCAGATTCCACAGATGAAGCGTTTATAACCCTTTTTATACATTCGTGGATTTGGCTTGCTAGTCCAGATTGGGAATTCTTTACCTGAAATACTTTGGATATAAAATATTTTCAGATTCTTTCAGATTCAGGGATATCTGCATAGCTTTCACAGTTGGAACATCCTAGTCCAAAAATCCAAAACATGACATGCTTCAAAACCTGTAACTGCTTGAGAACCAATATAATACCAAAAAAGTTTCTGATTTCAAAGAATTTCAGATTTTGGATTTTTGGATTCCCAGATTCGGGACGTCCATCCTGTATTTTGCTCGGGATACTGGTCTGTGAACCTTTTCTCAAACAAGGTTCAGACCACAGACTGAGTTTGCTGAGTGCCGTGAGCTTAAGTGTTCCTATGTCAACAGCAGTGACAACTTCTTCGTTCCTTTGGCTTTTTTTTTCTTTTCTTTAATTCGGTAGAATTTAAAAGACATAAAAGCTCCCAAAGAGGTCAGCTCCACAAGGTTCTAGGCATCTTTCCTGCTCCTCCACTCCTCCTAATAATTTTTAATAAAGCACCTACATCACATTCACATTCTGCTTTAAATACCTGCAGCTTCTGTTCCTGCACTGATAACCTAAGTTAACTTGGAGTCTCTCACACCTGGTGATGCCCTCTGGGGCAGCAAGAGGAAAGCCTTCACCAGATGCCGAGCAGCTGCTCTTAAACCTCCCAGCATCCAGAACCATGATCATTTCAAAAAAAAAAAAGAAAGAAAGAAAAAGAAATTAACCAGAAGCAAAGGGACTATGAAGGAAATGAAGACTTAGGAAGAGATAAACTACTGCTGCCATGAAATTTAAGCAAGAAGAGGATGCCATGAAGAGACATCAAGAGAATAAAAGTGAGCCATTAAAGTTTAAAATAGCTGGACACCGGTGGCTCATGCCTATAAATCCTAGCTACTCAGGAGGCAGAAATCAGGAGGATCGTGGTTCAAAGCCAGCCCAGGAAAATAGTTCTGCGAGACCCTATCTCGAAAAGACCCTTCACAAAAATAGGGCTGGTGGAGTGGTTCAAGATAAAGGCCCTGAGTTCAAGCCCCAGTACTACCATAATAATAAAAAAAATAATAAAAGTTTAAAACATAACAAAAATTAAGAACATCTCCTAATAGAGAAAAAATTAAATCAAAAATCAATGTGAGAGGTCCAACATTCGAATATAAGTCTCAGCAAGTAACAAAAACAGGAAAAAAAAAAAGCAAATAATTCAAGAAAATTCCTAAGCACCAAAGGACTTAAATTTCCAGACCAAAAATGACTGGAACAATGAGAAAGATCCACACCAAAGAACAGCCATATAAAATTTCAAGCTAGATCAAAAACAATACCTTGTAAGCTTTAAATTTTTCCAACCCATTACTACTTCTGCAGCAACAACAAAACATAGAAAACTATGGAATATGACTTCAAAATCCTGAGGAAATATCATTTACAACCTATAATTCTATACCCAAACTCTCAACGCTTTCACAAAGCAACTAGACTGGGGACGAGCACAGGCTCCATTGCTTCTTTAATAAGATCAAACTGATAGGAAATTTAATGCTGCTGAATGATGATGTTTTAACAGCTAGCACTAAGTCTTTCTGTATAATAATAGGAAACTAAGTAAGGGAGGAATACTGGTTTAATAGGTGATCAAAAAAGTAAGATAGGGAAGAAAAACTAATGATAGTACTATGGAGTTCTGTTGGGGATTATGTTTATATCGTGTTAAGTAGCTCTCCTATAAGGTGTTTCTGAAAACACTTACATTCTACACACAAAAATAACAGAAACTGGGAAAAATAATAACAGAGCAGACCACTCAAAACCTTCACAACCTTGTGACCAGAGTACCACCAACAACATAAACAATAATTAGTACCTCAGATGATTGGACAAGCCCAGGCAGTCAGGTCAGTAAAGTTGCCTGGAGAGATGTTTTAAAATGCACAAAACCAACAGCTAAGTGCTGGCTTGCTGGAATTGAAACAATGGAGACAAGAGTTGTGAACACAGTAAGACTGGCTATAATAGCAAAGATGGGGCAGCTCTGGGCATAGTCACTGGCTTTTACTTTTCTTAAGCTGGATTGAAAGCTAAGCTGCAAGCTCTGTCTTCTGAAGACTGTACTCTACCCTTACTAATCAGGCCCCCCTTTATTAAAAAAGAGCACAAAGATTAACACAACTTCCAATCACAGGCCGCCCTCAGTGTCCATCAGAGGACACTGAGGAGGACTAATACCAGCCCCCTCTCACACACCGAAACCACAGGTGGTCAAGTCCCTTATATAAATGACATAGAGGGGGCTGGGGATGTTGCTCAGTGGTATAGTGTTTGCCTAGCATGCACAAGGTCCTGGGTTCCATTCCCAGTACCACCAAAAAAAAAAAAAGTATAGAATTTGCATTGTAACCTACACACATTCTGACCTATGTGTCCTATACTTTAAACCATCTCTACATTACTTATACCTAAAAACAAAAGGAAATGCTATATAAATGCAGTTGTTTTTCTACATTTAGTGAATACTATCAAGAAAAAAATCTGTACATGCCTAATGTAGGAATCCATGAATGTGGACATTACATTGTATAATAGTATCTATTAAAGGAATACAGTATCATTTCTCTATCAGTCACGTGTGAGCTAACTGGTGTCACAGAAGCATTTGTAATAGAGCACACTCAATTAATGTTTCAAATACCAAATGTGATCTAAGTGAATCTAAAATATAACATATACCTACTGGAAAGATACACAGAAGAAAAATATGTTATAAAGAAAACAGTGATCCCCAAGTACTGCCAAGAAAAAAAATGCTTAATTCCAACACTTGCAAGGCCAAGAAAGGAGGGTTCAGAGAACAACCTTGTCTACACAGCAAGTCCAAGGCCAGTCTAGACTACATAACAAAATCCTTTCAGAGAGAGAGAAATATAGAGTGAAAAAGCTCAATTTCTCATTGTGTATGGCACAAAGTCAAAAATGTCCCACTGTCATCTAGTTAAATAAACACCAAAGGAGAAGTGGAAATAGTTGAAGGTAAATTTTTTCATGGGAAAGCTAGGAGAACGAGTCCTTAAATTGTGCGCACGTATACAGGCAGAGCAGCTAGGCAATCTGTAGTAGCATATATTATTTTTACCTATTTATTCTTACATTGTGATACTCCACACATGTACACAAGAAACCTCAGTCAAATTTACCTCTTCTTTCCCTCCCCACCTTCCTTCTTAAAACAATTTCAGCAGGTTTCATAGTTCCATATTCATAAGTGGATATGAAGTACAAAGCACATATTAGGAAAGTCTGAATCAAGGAAGACTTCCCTAAAGAAATGAATACTGGGTGGAGACCAGAGGGATGTGTAGGAACTAACCAAATCATGAGAAGTCCAGACAAAGAAGTCCTGTATGAGAAAGCCCTATGTTAGGAGGAACATGGTAAAACGGGCTGAATGAAGATTTCATGGTAAAAGAGAAGAGGTCACGTTCAAGTGTGGTATGAAATAAAGCTGGAGTCAGGCGGGGGCCCAGCCCGTGTAGGGAAGAATCTGCAGAATGACCATAGGTCCCAATATGACCAGGACAATTTCTAGGGACCACAGTTGTCCCTGCATAATTAACAGTGTCTTCTTTCACATACACGGATATCCTACTTTGGATGTTGACTTCTGTAGTCACTCTACTATTAGATAATACTCAGAAATTTTTAATAGTTATCCTAGAAGCTAGTAAAGTGCTTTAAGCAAAGGGGGTGGCATGAATACATTCTTAGTGTGAAACTTAGAAGGATAAGCTGGTTCCCTACCCAATGTTCTGTTATATAAACATCAGTAAACTTTTTTTTTTCCGCTTGGTTTTTTGAAAAGGGTCCCACTATGTAGTCCAGTCTGGTCTCTTGACTTGCAATCCTTTTGCCTCAGTCTCCCAAGTGTTGGATTACAGGTGTATACTACCAGGTCTGGTTTTTAAGATTCTACTTTGAGCAGTCAGGCACAGATGGCTCACGACTGTAATCCTAGCTACTCAGGAGGCAGAGATCAGGAGGATCGAGGTTTGAAGTCAGCCCGGGCAAATAGTTCTCAAGACCCTATGTCCAAAATACCCATCACAAATAGGCCTGGCAGAGTGGCTCAAGGTGAAGGCTTGAAACCCCAGTACTGCACAAAAAATATATACTTTTACTTTTTTTGGGGGGGGAGGGGAGCAGTATTGGGACTTCAACTCAGAACCTATACCTTGAGCCACTCCATTGGCCCTTTTGAATAATGTTTTTCTTTGAGATATTTGCCCACGCTGGCTACAAACCTTGATCTTCCTGATCTCTGCCTCCTGAGTAGCTAGGATTATAGGCGTGAGCCACCAGCACCCAGCTTAATTGACTTCTACGAATATCTCCTCGCTAAGAGAGTATCTTAGTGTAGCCATGTTTGCCTAGCATGTGTGAAGCTCTGGGTTCAACTCCTACCCCTGTGAACTTAAAAAGAGAGAGAGAGAGAGAGAGAGAGACAGAAACCTCCTTTCCTTCACTGACAAAATTCTTGAGCAGGATCTCTTTCTCCTCATTCCCCTTCAGTTACAGGTAGAGGCTTTGCTCTGCTGCCCTTCACTAACAGCAGGCTCTTCACAGTCAAGAATCATCTCCCAGGCAGTAAAGATACCAAAGGGGGGAGAAATTTAAAAAAAAAAAAAAAAAAAAAAAAAAACCTTGTTCCATGACTCCACTCTCTTTTCCTACCTCTCGTTACTACTTCTCATCTCCATTGTAAGTTTTCCTTCTTCCACCTGGTTGTCATGTCGATGTTTTCAATGTCTCTGATCCTCCAAATTGCCAGCTGACACCTCCACCTCCAAGTCCAACATATGCCACTGACTCACTATGTTACTATTAACTTTGACTGGAGCCCTCCCAACTATACCTTCCCCATAAATATCTGTTAAAAGTAACAATGTCAACCAGGAAGCTGTGCAGGGAAGCCGAGCTACCCTACACTCCCTACTCTACCTAATATCCCATGCTCAGTCTCTCTCTCTCTTTCTCTCTCTCGCTCACTCTCTCTCTCTCTCTCTCACAGGACTGAGTTTGAACTCAGGGCTTCACACTTACAAAGCAGATGCTCTACAACTTAAGTCATACCTCTCCAGTCCACTTTGCACTAGTTATTTTGGAGTTGGGGCCTCTTGAACTATTTGTCCAGGCTGGCATCAAACCATGATCCTCCCGATCTCAGCCTCCCAAGTAGCTAGGATTGTAGGCGTGAACAACTGTTGCCTGGCTGCTCAATCTCTCTTAAATTCACATTCTCTCTTTACCCACTGCCTACCTCAGTTCAAAGCTACCTCACTACTCCCCAGGTGTCCTTGCTAATTTTTTTTTACTTATAAAGTATTTTTTTATTTTTTTAGTTCATTTATTCACATGTGCATACATTGTTTGGGTCATTTCTCCACCTGCCCCCCTCCCCTCCTCAGTTTCAGGCAGGTCCGGTTCTGCCCTCATGACTGATTTTGTTGAAGAAAAGACATTAAGTATAATAAGACAAAGCATTTTTGCTAGTTAAGGATAGCTATACAGAAAGATTCCTACTGTTGCTCTCATGTACCCATGTGTTATGACCCATGTTGATTCAGCTCTAACTGACCTTTACATTGGTTCCTGATCCCCTGCTAGTGATAACCTGTCGTTTTAAGGTTTCTGTATTAGTTCCTCTGGAGTGGGGATATCCAACGCTTTCATGTTTTGGGTTTTCTACTTATTCCTGTATCTCCCACATGTGCTCTCCCCTTTTCTTGTGATCCAATTCCAACAACATTGCTGTATTTGCCCTAGATCTAAAGTCCACATATGAGGGAGAATATAAGATTTTTGGTCTTCTGAGACTGGCTGACCTCGCTCAGAATGATGTTCTCCAGTTCCATCCACTTACCTGCAAATAATAAGATTTCATTTTTCTTCATGGCTGAGTAAAATTCCATTGGGTACAAGTACCACATTTTCTTAACCCATTCATCAGTATTGGGGCATCTTGGTTGTTTCCATATCTTGGCTATTGTGAATAGTGCTGCAATAAACATGGGTGTGCAGGTACCTCTGGAGTAAGCTGTGTTGCATTCCTTTGGGTATATCCCCAGGAGTGGGATTGCTGGATCATATGGCAGGTCTATGTTTAGATTTTTAAGAAGTCTCCAAATTTTTTTCCAGAGTGGTTGCACCAGCTTGCAGTCCCACCAGCAGTGGATTAGGGTTCCTTTTTTCCCACATCCTCACCAGCACTTATTGGTGGTGGTGTTTTTTATGATGGCTATTCTAACAGGGGTGAGATGGAATCTTACTGTGGTTTTGATTTGCATTTCCTTTATGACCAGAAATAGTGAGCATTTTTTCATGTGTTTTTTGGCCATTTGAATTTCTTCTTTTGAATAAGTTCTGTTTAGTTCAGTTGCCCATTTCTTAATTGGTTCACTGATTTTTAGGAGAGTTTAGTTTCTGAAGTTCCCTGTATATTCTGGTTATCAGTCCCTTGTCTGATGTGTAGCTGGCAAATATTTTCTCTCACTCTGTGGGAGGCCTTTTCAGTTTAGAGACCATTTCCTTTGTTGTGCAGAAGCTTTTTAATTTTGTGAGGTCCCATTTGTCCATCCTTTCTCTTAGTTGCTGGGCTGCTGGGGTTCTACTGAGGAAGTCTTTGCCTATACTCATTTGTTCCAGTGTTTCCTGCTCCTTCCTATAGTAACTTCTGCTCTTGTTTCCCTCCACAGTATAGCCAGACTGAGCATGTTATTCTTCTGTCCAGAATACTTGAGACTCCTCATTACCTGACATGCAGTCCTCCCCACCCTCACATATACAGGGCTCTAATTTTATGAATTATTTGGCACTCAGGACAATTCCCTGTCCTAGTATTTTTCCATTTAAAAGCAACTCCTTATCAGACCTCACCACTTCCACCTTCCCCTGAGAGCAGGCTTTCAACTGTCCCAAGGCTCCCAGTCCACCTTGGCAAAGGTGGCAGTCTTGCTTCTCTGTAGCACATATTGCTATAGATGTCATAGAATTTCCACCACGGTATTAGTGCACCACATTTGCAGGATCACAGTCTCATAGTTTCTAGTTTTCTGTCCTCCCCCCCACCACCCCCCGCCACTATCCCACTAGAGTGTAAGCAGCTTGATAACCAAGAATGAGTGTCCCATTCTCAGAAACCCCAGCATCTGGCTTAAGATCAGGATATTTGTGATGAACAAAAAAAAAAAAAAAAAAAAAAAAAGAGCAATTCTGTCATAGCATTAAAGATTTATACAGAGTATTAATTTCTCTTAAATTATTAAGGCATGGATGGATAAACTGGGAAAGTAGCTTTATAAAACAGAAAGAGATAAAAGAAGTCTCAGTAATTCATCTTTACCCCTTCCTTACAAATGACATCCTCAGTATTTCAAACAAGGTTTCAAAAAAATCCAAAACTACCTCCTCCCTGGTTGCTGTCAACTAATATGGAAAACACACAAGTAGTAAAAGCCAGCACCCGATGGGACCTTATGCCAACTGTCCTGTGTAAGACTTCTAGTCCAAAGCACAAGTGACAGTGCTCTGTGAGCCTGCTTCTTGCCAGTACACTCAAATGTCTGCAGAACACTGCTATAAAATACATGTAAACACTACTGCAACGTTAGAAGACAGAGCTAAGACCTATTCTAACTCCACCACTCATGTATCTACCAATAATCCCAAACAAATCAACCTCCAAGCCTCATTTCCGCATTCACCAGTAGGCTATCATAAGGCAAAAGAGATTATCTGTAAAGTATATAGTACAGTGCCCAGTGTCCAGCAACAAGACCTGGTCCAAAATAAATGCCAGCTTTTGGTACCACGGCTTGCACAAGTCTTTTAACTTTTCTAGATCCCACTTTCTCCATCTACGAAATGAGCTGGTTAGATTAGATGATCCAAGACCCCTTCAAGCAGTAAAAGTGCTATAATTCTATAAGTCCAAAAAAAAATTTTTTAGACATACCAACGAGGCAAATTAGTTAAGAAAAGCCTCACCTACCATCTAGGCCTAAACCTAAGATTGTGATCAAGGGTAGAATTTTTTACTCCTTTATGTTAGCAGCATAAATGTAATAAAATTGATCAAGAATTAGAAAAGAACCTCCAGAAATAAATGTTAACCTCTTCCAAACAGGACAGGACACTTACCTGCTACTGACAGCATCAAGTACTGGTGAAACAATGCCTTTACCCAGTGGTTAACATTTAACCAGCAAATTAACCAATAGTTGGCCATTCTCCAGATGCTGTCAGCCAGGGGAAGGCTCTGGAATGATCACAGCCCTTTCTAGCCTCTGACAAGTTGCTGGATTCATCAATGCAAAGCTTATTTCCTTGGTCCCAGCAAGTTCAGTGGTAGATATAGCCTCCCTGTCAAGTCTCTAAAATGTGTTAAATGATGATACTGTACACATTTACTGACCTGTAAAAAGGTTCACATAATAGTGCTGCATAAGAGAAAGTTACCTGCTAATACTTGTCGTGAACTTTTTGTTAATAGAGTGGATATAAATCTTCAGAAGTCTCTATCCCTAGGAGACAGAACCAAGGCTGATTTTTATTTTCTTTTTGGTGTTTATCTGTGTTTTCTCATTTCTATTTTTTGCAGAAAACTTATTTTCTCAAAATTTATAAAATATGACTCTCAAAGTACAAAATCTCATCATAGAAGTGTACTTTAAAAAGAGGGGGGGCTTAAAACAGATTAGGAAACTTGCTTGGAACCTAGAAATAACTGAGGTCTTCACTTAAGACTCTTCCATCATCCAGGCAGCATCTGAGGCTCATTCTCAGCATGTGTGCAGGAAAGAGACCTACCTGCGCTGATGGAATCAAGAGTCTGAAGATCTCTAACCTAGGCATATCAGAGGTAGAATCATCTGGAAAAACCAAAGAACAAACATAGGCAGTGACTGTGACTGTGCAGAGGAAAAAGAAAGCACAAAGCTTTGTTTTGTTTTGTTCTGGTGGTACTGAACTTAGGTCTTGTGCTCTACCACTTGAGCCATATCCCCAGCCCTTTTTGGTTCCTTTTGAGATAGGGTCTTACATTTGTGTCTGGACAAACATTGACAAGAATCCTCTGATTCACACATTCTGCATAGCTGGGATGACAGACAAGCTCCACTATGTCCAGCTTGTGGTTGAGATGGAATGTCACTAACTTTTTACCTACGCTGATCTCAAACTGTGATCCTGCTTATCTCTGCAACCCAAGTGGCTGGGATGACATATATATATATGTGTGCTGAATTCAGGTCTACATCTTGAGCCACTCTACCAGCCTCTTTTAGTGAAAGGGTTTTTTTTTGAGATAGGGTCTCATGAACTATTTGCCTGGGCTGGCTTCAAACCAGGATCCTCCTGATCTTTGTTTCCTGAGAAGCCAGAATTACAGGTGTGAGCCACCAGCACCCAGCTTTGGGCAGAATATTTTTATAGAGCTTTATCTTTTATTCTGTGTTTACTTCCTTAAATCTGGATACAGCAAAAGATTACCTAGCCTTATCTTCTAAGTTAAATAAAACTCCAAAAGATATACTGCTCCACCCTTTGAAAGCATGGAAAGAAGTGACATAACAGTTTGATTACTTAGGACTTATTTCCTAGACTTAAACACCAATTCTAATTGGTCTTGCTATAGTTTATCTTGGACATCCCCCAAGTTCTGTATGTCAAAGGCCTGGTCCCAAGGGAGCACTGCTGGGTGTTGGTAAGGCCTTTGTAAGGTGGGGACTCAGTTGGAGGTGTTTAGGTCATTGCAGCCTTGCCCTCAGTGGAGATTCTTCCTCTTCCTTCTCTTTGTTTCCTGAATATGAAGCAAGCAATTTTTTTTCTGTTAAAGCTCAGAACCATGATGTGTGACTTTGCCACAAGCCCAAAACACTGGAGCCAATCAATCATAGAGTAGAACTCCGAAAACTGAACCAGAACAAAACTTTCCTCTTTTTAAGTTAATTACCTTGGGTATTTAGTTACAGTAAGGAGAAGCTGACTAACACAGGTGCTTCCAATTCTTCTCCAGAAAATTAAAGTAATATTTAACATGAAGTTTTATAGCCCTTGTATTAAGGCCAGGGTGTGTATTAAGAGCTTCCTTCAATCTTCCTTTGTGTAATGGTGAAGGAGGAAAAAAAAGAATTTGCTTCAACTAGGGCAAAATCAGTATATTAAAAAAAATGAAAGAGAAAGTAATATATAGACTAAGGTCTTCATTCAACGAAATCATCCTATGAACAAAAGCACCTAACAGCAGACTAGCAGTATTATTTATTTTAGGTCTGAAAACAAAAGGAATATGAATGTTAAAAATCACCCTGCATATACTGTTAGCCTTGGGGCATTTCTGAAATTTCATCCTACCTATGACAGAAAGCCAGAGTAACACCAAATGTAAGTAAATTCGACGGTGTCCTTCACACTCATGCTGGGTCTTTCCCATTGGTTAATTCTCTCTGAAAACACCCTCAGGCACACCCAAGTATGCTTTACTAATCTCCTAGGAGCTTCTCAACCCAATCAAGTTGACAGTCATGATTAACCATCACAAGGATTACAAAAACAAAACTCAGCACCAAGAAAAAGACCAAACCAAACAAAAGCACAAGTGACCAAGGAAAAAGAAACAGTCTAACAAAAGAGAAAACTCTTTAAGTGTTATACTGGATTAGAGACATTGTATCTTTAAAACAGAAATAACCTGAATAAAGATATGGGGGGGGGGGATAAAAAGGAAGAGATTAAGATAAGGGAATAAGATTGATGCACTTCATATACATATACAAAATAAAACAATGAAACCTGCAAATGCTTTAAGTAGGGCAGAGAACGGGTTGGGGGAGTAACTGGGGGGAGATATGGTGAGGGTGATCTAATCAACGTACAATGTAGGGCTATTTAAAATTGTCATAATGAATCCCCCTTGAACAATGAATATATCCTAATAAAAATAGAAAAGAAAAATATATGTACAAAAAGCTTTTGTGAAGTTAAAAAGTATGACTTCTGCCTTTAAAAAGTCAATATTGAACCGGAAACGAGTTATGATAATTTCCTAGTACCAAAAAAAAAAAAAAAAAGGGGGGGGGTGCAGAAAAGTGGCATACACCTGTAATCCCAGCACTCAGGAGGCTAAGGCAAGAGGATCCTGAATTTGAGGGAAGCCTGGGCTACATAGACAGGGAGGAGGGATGACTAACAGGTTCAACATTCCAGTTAACAAGAGAACAGAGACGGAGCACAGAAAAGATATGGAATAAAGTAAGCTTCCCAGAGCTAAGTAAGATTTTAAAATGCTTAAAAGAAGACTTGAGACTGAAAGGACCCACTTTTAATAGGCAGAATGCATGACAAAATATCCATGCCTAGACCTATCAGCAGGCAATTTCAGAAAGCTAGGATAAAATTCCCAAAAGTGATCAGGAAGAGGGAAAAAAGAAAATAACCAGCACTAAACAAATATCAACAACAAAAACACTAGGAAACATTGAACAAAATTATTCTTTCACATACTGAGGCAAAATGTTAATAGTATTTTTTGCCAAGCCCAACTACCAATCAAGTATGAGACAAAACAGCTATTTTTCAAATAGATAGGTTTTATTTCTTGCCGTCCTTTCTGAATAAGTTACTTAAGGATGTTCTCCAACAAAAATGAAGAAACCAAAGAAAAGGAAAATATGTGATTCAGGATGAATGAATTTACTGGAGGTAAATTCCAGTAAATGTCAGTGCACAAGGTATCTTAAGAGCAGAGAGCTCAAAAGAAGACAGTAGATTCGTATAACAGATATGATTAGATATCTTTGAAAGGTATATACGTATGTTGATGGCAAATTTCTCTTTAATAATCAGCAAGAAAAAGGAACAAAATTATGCACGAAATGCCATGGTCCTGGCATGTTCTAAACAATTGATGTTAGAAAAGAAAATACATCTGACAACACATCTGACCCTGATGACTAGGAATAAACGCATTGTTACACAAACCTAGAAAAACATAACCCCAGAATACTAATGGATACCTCAGTCAGTGTTACTTTCAACTGTCAGTCCTTCACACAGGCACTCCTTAACCCTGCTTAATTTTTATTCCCATAGCATCAGTTTTTACTGAAACTACACCAAATATATTACATCACTGATCCCAATACTAACCCTCCTGGGACCTGCATATAATTTCTAATCCATAACATTTACAACTACTGTCAGCCAGATGGCAGCCTTGCTCCTGTGTGTGGATATCTTCTGCAAAGATTATTATAAAAGCTCCAACCTCAAAATGCCTCAGATTAGACAAAGAACAATTTTTATTTGCTTGCTGGGATCTCCCCCTCTGCGGTCTCAACAGCTGGGGCATTAATTTATTTTTTTTCCCATCAATTTATTTTTTTTCCCATCTCTCTATCCTTCTAACACAGAGTAGTGACTGGTACAACCAGATAATTTAATCAGTGTCACATTTTTAACCTTTCTGAATTTAGAATGGCTCCAAAAGAATGGACTGCCCTGATTACTTTTCTTTTTAGTGATACACATAATAATAAATTCTGTAACGAAAAATTTAGAGGAACATGAAGACTACAGTGTTAGTGAATTAACTGACCCTTCATCAAAAGATGATCCCAAGTACTGATAAATCCAAGAAGCAGAAATACAAGCTTAAGCTGCTTCTATGGGATCCTGGCCCTGTAGTCCCGGCACTAACTAAGGAGACTAAGGTGGGAAGACTGCTGGAGTCTAGGAGACCAGGTTGGGCAACATGGAGAAACCTCTCCTGAAAGTTAGATAAGACAAAAGTGAAAGAAAGAAAAAGGAAAATACACTTTGTGAGTTCAAGACCAAGCCTGAGCAACATAGCAAGGCCCCATCCCAAAATGTCTTCATTATAAACCACCCTATACTATTTCAGTTTTGCCACATACATATATAAACCGTTTTTAAAGACCTGTTAGGATGGGGAAGCAGAAACACACACGCACACACACACAACCAACCACACAGAGAATGAAACAGGGAAATTCTGATAGACACCCAGCGACAAACCGTCCTAGTCAGAATCGGACACCCCCAGGAAATTCAATTGGCAGTGGAGATAGAGGCTATGAATTCCAGACTCAAATTTAGCAAATCTCTAAAGCGAGACACCAACACGTGTTGCATGCTGTGACAATTACACCATTTTAGTCATCAGAAAACCAAGGAGAGAGGTCAACAAAGGTGTGCAAGTTTATCCTTGTGCCCTGAGTGGAATTACAAACTCGTCTCTTCGAAAACCTCCACGTTTGCACAGCACTCTCACCTTCCCTGGCCTAGTGACAGCACCACAGACCGGAAGACTGTGGCATCGGGAGTCCTGGCACGGTTCCCACCCAAAGAACCGACTGTATCACAGGCGGACAAAACCTAGGGAGAGAGGACTACTTGGGGAGGGAGGGGAGATCGGGGCCTCAGGACGGTGGCGATGACTGACAGAACCACGGCCCCGCGCGGCGCGCCGCCGACAGCCAGCGGGCTAGGGTAGGGAAACCCATTCGGCCAGGGCAGGCGGGCCGTGGACGGACTCAGACCCCGCCCTTCCCTCCCGGGCCGAGGCGGAAGCCGGGCGATCGCCAAGTGTCACCCGGCCAGGGCTGAGCGCGCCAAAGCAGAACCCACCCCCGGGAGACGCGGCGGCTTGGGGGCGGGCTCTCCCCTTCCTCCGCCCGCGCGGCGCTCATTCATTCTTGAGGCGGGCCGCCAGTCTCCCGGACCAGCAATCCCGGCACCGCAAGCCCACCGGACGCTTTGTCTCCCACCGGCCGGAAACTGGGGCGCGCTCTCGTGCGCGCGCACGGGCAGCAGCCCCCCGCAAACGTGGCCTGTGGGGGCCGCCGCGCCCTCTCCGCGCGGAGGGCCGTTCTGCACCCTGGGGGTCTCAGGTCCGCAGCCCCAGGCGTGCACTTCGGCCGAGCGTCCTGAGTACCCATGACCTGGGCATCGCGACCCCCACCATGCTACCACCGAGTCCCCCCGCCCCGCTGTGAAACACGGCACTCCTTCTCCTTTCGGGACAGGGCTCCGGGCCTCGGCTCGTCCTCCCCAGTGCAGACCCCCGCGGCCGTGGCGCCCTTGCCCCTCCGGGATGGCCAACGCGGCCTCCCGCGAGCGACACTCACTTGAGGAGCAGCTGGTCGTGCTCGGCCTTGCACTTGCCCAGCTCGATCTGCAGCTTGGCGCGCTCGCGGGCCGTGTCGTCGAGCGCGCGTCGCGCGTCGGCCAGCTCCGTCTCGTAGAGTGCCTTGAGCCCGGTGAGCTCGCGGCCGCGCACCTCCTCGCGCTCCGTCACCTGCAGCTGCAGCGCGCTGTTCTCCGTCTCCAGACTGCGCACCTTGTCGATGTACACCGCCAGCCGGTCGTTGAGCTCGCGCAGCTCCTCTTTCTCCTGCAGCCGTGACAGCCGCGTGGGGCTCAGCGGCGTGGCGGGGCCGCCGGCGCGGCTGCCCGTCCGCGGCGGCACGGGGGTCGCGGTCGCCATGGCGGGCGGTGGGGCGATCGGCGGGGAGGCCGCGGGCGGCACCAGCACTTGAAGGGGCTGCAGGGGCGAAGCCGGGACCCAAGGCACAAACCGGCGACCCGCGCTCGCAAACAGAGGCCGGCGTGGGGTGGGAAAAGCACCTGGGATGGCGGCAGCGGGGTTACGGCACAAAGAGCAAAGGGGGGAGGACTACGAATCAATCGATCGATGGCAGAATGCCCTTTGTAAGAAAGCACGCTCGCGCGCGCACACACACACACGCACACACACGGGGAGAGGCGAGGGTAACCGGGAGGCCGAGCAGGGTACGCGCAGCCGCCGCCGAGTCTCCCGCCCGCAGCACTTTTGTTTCCTCTCCGGCTGCGCTCAGCGGCGGGCGGGGGAGCAGGGGCGGGCGGCGGGCCAGCAGCGGCGTGGGGGAGAGGGGGGCGCTGGGGGCGCGGGCCGCACGCTCCAACATGGCGGCGCATCACGTGACCGTCGCCAGCCAATGGGAAGCGGGCACCGCGCTCCTGCAGCTTGGGGGCCGGCCTGCAGATTCAAAATCGCGCCCTCTGGCAACCGTC
This sequence comes from Castor canadensis, assembly GCF_047511655.1. NCBI lineage: Eukaryota > Metazoa > Chordata > Mammalia > Rodentia > Castoridae > Castor > Castor canadensis. Next base: position 64,496,201 of record NC_133391.1, on the reverse strand, counting down.
GGCTCCGCGCGCTGGGCTGCAAGTGAACTGAGGCGGCAGGGAGGGGCGCCCGAACTGCCTATCCCAAGGCTCTGGGCCCAGCGCCCGCCGGACCTCCCCCCGCCCCTTGAGGACCCCTGGATGGGCGTGACTTGCGAGTGGCGGGAAAGAGCCGTAGGCTTCCGGGGCGGTTCTGCGCCGCCGCCCACAACCGGCGGTTCAGGGAAATTCAAATGTAAACGAGAACAGCCAAGGGCGACAGTGGGAGGCTGGCGGCCGCGGGCGTGGTGACCTAGCCCCGCGCCCAGCGGGACCCTCGCAGCCGCCCGGCCGCTGCACTTAACGCCACGCGGTGCGCTGGCGACCGTGCTCGCCGGTTCCGAGTGCGAGCCTGTGTTGTCCCGTGAACCGAATCTGAGCTCTTGAGCCGACAGATTATTTATCTCGGAAAACCCAGCGGTCCTGATTTAAAATCATTTGCCGCCAGTGCCGAAGGGCGGTCCCGATCTACTTCTGTCTTCACAGTGTGAGGGTTTGTAAAATGAAACACAGCTCACCAAGGATTTGATTAGCACGACGAGTAAGTAGCACAAGCCGTGGTCATGGTTCGCTAAAATCAGATGCATAAGAAGCCGAACTTGTGAAAATGGAAACAGCTTTTTGCTTTAAAGAGAAATCCCCCACCATGTAATTGGCAGGTCGTTATCAACAAAGTCCATTAGTCCCTTTGAAATAGTTTTGTTTTTAACGTTGAAGCTAATGTTTGTTGGGACTGTGCATCCTGAACTTGGCTCTCCGTGGAATATGCGTCCTCATAACCATCCTGTGGTGTGGGAACTGGATTATTTCCACTTGAAAAATCCATCCATTTATAGAAGAGTTTCATTTCACCTGCCCAGCCGGCAACAGGACTGCATTTGAACCCAGATTTTTAATTAATTCGAGTCTGGCTCTAACACATAAGTACAGGTTCAGTTTCTTCAATAATGACCGAAGTGGAGAGCAGGGTGTTCTTTAACTATTAATCAAATCGTGTGCACAGACTTAATGAGGGGCATCAGGCCTCGTATTCATTCCTGGCTGTGAGTGATACTCTTATGGTCATATTTCCCGTCCTGTTACCTAAAATATCTCCTTTACCTGCTGGAGAATTTGAGTTGAAAAGCTTAGATTTTAAAGTTGGTGTAAGGCATTTCTAAGCATTTAACTAGTCAGGTACATTTTAATAAAAAGGATCTTAAAAATCTAAATTACTGTTCAGGAAATGAGGCCTAAAGAATGCAAGTGGTGTATCCTACCAAGGCTGTGGAGTCAGGATTGGAATGTATCCACTCCCTGGATTGAGGCCTTTTCTCTCTGATGGTACCTTCAATCCATGGATCATGGGGTTTTCATTCCTTACTCCCCTCTACTTTGGACTTTAGAATAAAATTTGGAAGTTTTGCTTTAAAAGTATTTTCTGTCCATTATTGAAATTTTAAGACTGCATGTGAAATGATTCCAGCCATGATCTGTACTGCTCTCCATACCGGGCAGTTTTCTCTGAGTAGAGTCCCACAATCTCATATTCTTTTATGCGATACATTATATCCTATTACCTAAAACCACACATAAATCCAAGAGTTGAGGATTTGCGGTTGATAGCAGTATAACTTTGAAGAAGTTATGCTGCGGTTTCTTCTCAGGAAAAGAAATGATTCCTTGTTGCAGGAAAGGTTTGTAAAGATTAAATAGAATATAACTGTGATAGACATAATTTATCATGGCTAAATAGTAATTTCTCTTAATAGTAATCTGTGTCTCCAGACAAAATCAATAAAAACAAATAAAAGATTTTTAGCTTAGTTTTAAGCAATTATAATGACATTTTTGGTCATGTCCTTTACCGAACGTACACTTAACTTATTCTCTACATTTTTCCCAAACCTAACTGTAGCTGGAGCATGGCCTATTTCTTCCGACTCTTTTATACTGAGTTTGTCCAGCCCTCTTCATTCAAATAATTCCTAAACTCCCATCACTTCCCAACTTTTTCCCCACTGAACTACTAGTAACAAAACCTATGCAAGTTTGCTGATAACACTTCTTCGTTGACGAATGTAACCATGATTTCAAATATCATGCTTTGTTTTTCCTATAGACCTTCATTTACTTGTCAGGACACATATCCTAATTATTGGTTAGATCATACTTGGCCCCCACCAAGACTCAACACGCCATGTCATTGTTTCCCTCTTCTATATTCCTACTACAATGATAGCAACCTCACTAAATAGAAATTTGACATTTACCCTATTTCCTGTATGTCATTTGGATCTGGAACAGAAAAACATAGGATGCCCAACAGATCTGGGGTCCAGACTAGGATGGGGATGGGAAGGTAGGGGAGAGAGAAGGGGAGACTGAAAGCTAGCAGTAATCTACTTTTGTCCAAAGAGAGGAGAGTGACAGCTGGCAGATAGCTGAGTGTACAGGGCAAACAAATAGGATAACTAGAGCTGAGGCACAAAATAAAAAAAGTTTGCTAAGTAGTACCTCTTCAATATATCTACTGAATGAAGAAATAACAATCTGTGGCCTCTTACTCAGCCAAGTGGCTTCATTCAGTAGTCTTTGCAAAACTCATACTTTTTCCAATTATAAAAGTGTAAAAATATAAATGTTTCAGAAGACTGAGTAACTATCCAGAATCTCTTACAACTCTGTCACAATTTTTGTGTCTTGAAAAGAGCCTAGAATTTTGAAGTACAGTATATTTATCATCTTTGATAAGATTGTTCTCAGAGTACAGCCACTGCAAGTTTATATACTACTCAAAATTGTCTTCTAAATACACTTGTTAAGATCTGGACATATGACATTAGCATTGGTGGTGTTATTTTCCTTTAACTCGGTAGTTCATCTTACTGATAGCCTAAAACCAGGTAAGAAAAGAAAAACAAAGAAAGAAAACAAAACTGAGTATGGTGGTGCACATCTGTGACCTAGCACTCAGGAGTCTGAAGCTGGAGGGAACTTAATTTGAGGTCAGCCTGGAAATTTTTACTTTAGTATTTCAGCCATATTTAAGGCCAAAATATAGTCATAACACTACAACAATTTTCTTTAAATTAAAGATGTATATGTATTTTTTATTTGCATTTATTTTTTGCTGAATTTATTCCAGTGTCATACGCTTTTGTTCCATCTGTGTAACCTCCTCTTCTTGTTTAGGGATAGTTTGCTCCTTCTCAGGGAGAGTCATCTCAATGTAACAGGGTCATGTCTGGGTTAATCCACCATGAGTCTGTAAGTGCAGCTGGGCATGTTGGGTGCTTTGTTAACCTGGACATGCTCAATGACTAGAGAGAGACTCTGTATCTACACTCTTAAGTTCTCTGCAGTATTCTTTCCTTGTGCAGCAAAAGTTTAGCACTCTTTTGGGGACACAGACCTTGTGTCCACCCCCACTGTTTGGCCTGGACACACCTGCTGACTCCACCATTGTAACACAGAAATGGCACACATTGCTTCTTTAAAATGACATCTTTCAGGTACTTGGTGACTTTTGAGATATGCTTATCCTTGATAGCATGGACAGTTTCACCAGTGTTCTTAAATCTCAAGGATTTGAACCTTTAATTTGCATGATTTTTGTAAAGTTTTCTGGGTCAAGAGGGTAGCAAAACCTTTTTTTTTTTTTTTTTTTTTTTTTTTTTTTGGTGGTATTGGGGTTTGAACTCAGGGCCTCCGCCTTGAGCCACTTCACCAGCCCTTTTTTGTGATGGGTTTTTCGAGATAGGGTCTCTCAAACTATTTGCCCCAGCTGGCTTCCAACCATGATCCTCCTGATATCTGCCTCCTGAATAGTTAGGATTACAGGCATGGCCACCAGCGCCCAGCTACGCATCTGATTTTTAACAGCTTCTTTTTAATCTTACAAATGTTCACCCCTTCATCCTATAATCTGCATCTCTGCCTTGAGAGTAGTAAAAATAACAATAAAGATTGGTGTCAAAGTATAAGATTTACAGATAAATTTGGCTGTTTGTAATCTGATTGGAACTGCCTAGTTCAAAGAGTTAAGGGCTTTCCCTTTTCATGGTCATTCTTCAGTAGGTCACCTTATCTTCATGTATGGTTTACTCCTACCCAGTAATATTTTAATTTATTGGCTTCATTCTTTCACTGTAGAAATGAGATTCTTCCTAAAATATCTTCCCCACTAACCTTCTTCTCTCATGTTGCCTGAAGACTGTCATTTGGATCAACCTGAAAAGGTAAGGGAATGTTTCCAGACTCTTCAGCTAAGTCAAGAGAGCAGAGGAAGAAAGAAAATACAATGTTGTGTAGTTGATATGGTAAAACAAAAGAATGAAGTTTCAACCAGGTGTCAGTATGTTCTTCTTTCCCTTTACCCCAGTTTTGTCATTCTTCCCAGGACTGTACTATCAGGCCAGGCTAAAGACACCAATCTCACCTTTTAAGATCAATGATAAGATTTTACAGATTTGAAAAGAAAGACAATCTGGCTGAACCAGTCCCTTCCATTTCATCATTAAAAACCTCCCTAGTAGGGAAAGGACACTATAAAGTCAGATGCACTATTGATATCACGCTCCAAGGTAGTTACTAAGGCTCCAAGAGTAGATAGAGATGGCTTGTGCCTCACAGAAAAGCCCTCTTGTTTCTTCCATCTTGGAGCAGCAAAGCAGAATCCAGAAGCAGCCTTCTCTAAAACAATGGTAATCAGCAGACTCAAAAAGATAGTAGCAAGAGAGCTGAGGATATACTTGAGTAGTAGAGGGCTTGGCTAGCAGACATGAGGCCTTGGGTTCAATCTCCAACTCAAAAAAAAAAAAGTGTAAGACTAGTGATTATTTTTGTGTGTCAATTTGGTTGGGTGAGGTGCTCAGATAAGTAACCAAATATCACTCTAAGGTGATTCTGGCAAGGGTATTGAGGGGGATGAGACATTTAAATCAGTAGTCTTTGAGTAAATGAGTAAAGCAGATTTTCATAATGTGGATGGATGGGTCTTGTCGAAATAATAGGAGAACTGAGTAGAACAAAATAGCACACTGCCTTGGACTAGAGATGTGGGTTGAACATTAGAGCCCCTGCTTTGGAAACTCGAAGGCTTGAGTTCAAACCCCAGTCACCCTCCCTCCAAGCTCCCAAAGCAAAAGGGATTTCTAGAAGCCTTCAGACGTGAACTGCAACATTAGCTCTTCCTGTCTGTCTAGCTTGCCAACCTATACTACAGATTTTGGACTTGCCAGTCTCCAGAATTGCATGAGCCAGTTCCTTAAAATAAATCTCTCCTATGTAAATATACACATCCTATTGGTTCTTATTTGTTTGTTTGATTGCCTGCTTAGAGAACCCTGACTAATACACTTCCCTAGCCTCATATGGAAGTACAAAGGGACTAACTAGGGAAGATCAACAGATTAGAATGAGTGATTGAGATAGGGAAGGTACAGACTGACCTGGATGTACTGGTCACTGGAGGCATGGCAGGTCAGAACAGATCTGACTGAGACCAACATACTTGAGAACTACGGTAAATCCTATCTAGAGAAGGCCAACACACAATGGAGACGATCAAGATACGAGCAGATAGTCTCCCTATATTAAAACTAGCATTTGACTTAGAATCAGCCAGACAGGGTAGGAAGATCGAACAATCTGAGGAGTATTAAACATGAATGTGACTGAATGTAAAGCTAAATGGATCCATGCCACTGGGAGAGTAAGGTGGTTTTGGATTCAGGTATTTTGTGACTGGGCTCAACCATTTCATCAGAATGGTCTCCTTCAACTTGTCTTCACACTGTTTTTTTTCCACTTGTAGATCTCACTTCCACATAGTTCTCTCTTTGTGGTAGAAAAAAATGGTTTCTGGGCACATCAAGCTTAAGTTCTAGTAACTCAATATAACCAACCTCAAGAACACTAATTTGGGTCATGTGTCCATCCCTGAACAAATTACTGTGTCCAAGCTAGGAGGAACTCTGATTGGTCAAATATAGGCTAAACACCACCTTTCAACAGGTAGGGACAGAGGACAGTAGAGTCAAGGCTGGCATGAACAAACCACAAGGGATTCCTATACGAAGAGTTCATCCCAAAAAGAGATAAAGGGATACTGAACAAACAAAAACAACACAAAATGTAATAGCATTGTTATGGTTTGAATATGAAATGTTAGGAGCTTTCCTCCCCCAACACCCTCTGGGGTATCACCCCACACCACTGATATTTTGGGAGGTTATGGAACCTTTAGGAGGTGGGACCTAGCTGGAGGAAGCAGGTCATTGGCCTTATAGTGCCCATGGCCCCTTCCTAATGCACTCTCTGCTTCCTGTCTACCTTGAGGAGAAGAAGCTCCCCACCACAGGCTCCCACTGTATAATGTTCTGCCTCACCACAGGCCTGGAATCAATGGAGTCAAAGCATATGGATGGAAATTTCTGAAGCCATAAGCAAAATGATTAATTCCTCCCTTATGTTGTTTGTCAGATATTTTGGTCACATGGCACCAAATCTGACTAACACAAGCATGGTTACAATAAGATGATGAAGGTATAATTTCACAAATCATATGCTCTATTACCATAGCAAGAAAAAGTTTCAGTCCCCTGGTGCCCCTGGACAGGATGTGGACTTTGGCACCATGGGTATCTGACCACCCATGGGAAACTGTTACAATAGCTGCAACGCAGAAATGCCCAAACCCCAAGAACCTGAGTGTAGCTGGAGTTGATGTGCTGGACAGACATGTAGATCCTTTGGAAAGCTGCACAGCCACAGGCTTCTCAGCCTTCCATCTTGAAGTCTCTTATTAGTGCAGCAAGAACCAAAACGTGCAAGAACATTCTGTAGTTGACCCTATAGAGAAACAATGGAATTTAAGTCTACTAGTATTTCATTTGTAAACATGATTTTAGTAGATAAGAGACTTGCATCCAAATCACATCCTCAGGACCCAGAAAAATCTGTTTTGACTCAGGAAGCCATGATCACTGTGCAAGGAGTCAGCTTTAGCAGTTACCTTGAGGGACTGATGGCCAGCACTGTATCTTCAAAGGCTAATAAGAGCTGAGAAGCAATAGATTAGGTAGTATATGTTAGATGATAAGATTGAAGAATTGACAGCCTCAGCAAGAAGAAGCAGAAGGACAGGGATAGCAGTGGCAGCATTTGTAGAGAAATAATGGAAGATGGTATATAATAGGTACCCAGGACTCACCAAGCTGATGTATTTATTTGTCATTTTTAAAATACAGCTATTTTAGGTAGTTTTTTTTTTTTTTTAATGAGCTGGAATAAGGCTATGTGACTTCAGATCAAAATAAAAAGATATAGGGCTTCTAAATTAAAACAATCATCTGAGGTTAGGGTGACTCAAAATGACTGTCTTAATTTCGAGGGTTCCAGTATTTATATGAAAATGTAACTGTTTTCTTAAAAAGTACTTGGGAGAAATTGGTATTGACATTGAGTCCCCTTAAGGTAAAATCTTAAAGCTTTTCAGACATTGGAAGTCTACTGGGCTTTGGACCAATTTAGAAGCAAGCAGTCTTGGTTGCCTATACACACACAGTTGCCTTGCTACTGTGAACTAGAATAGGCTGCATGAGGGAACTCACTTTAAAAGGAGAAATTGTAAAGTTTTAAAAAATATTGTATAAAATTACTTGCTCTGCTAAAAACCACAGTATTTTGATTTGGAGTGAAAAATAGCACTAAAGTAACACATGACTCCAATCAAAATATTACTTTATTAAGGAGTACTGTATTGACTTGTCAAAGTCTTGTAACTTAGTAATGGTATTACCTTTCTTGGATGTGTACTTTATGATTTAGCATGCTGCACCCAAGGCTGTTTGTATTAACTGGAAAAAAAAAGATATCATCTGAAGAAAAAAAAAAGAAAAGAAAAATTTTCTTATAGTCAAGTGCTTAAAGAGGGGAGAATAACAAGAACAAACCTCACAGGGAAAATGCTCGATAGACAAGGTAAAATAACCACAGAGTAAGCAGGTTCCAAAATTATTGAAGTCCAGTTCATCAATTAAGATGGAAACAGACCTCTGTGAAAAGTAAAGTCTAATTAAAACTTGAGGTTTATGTCTGGGTTTTGGGAGAAACTGTCTTGACCACCATGGCAGAGATCACCATGGCAATGCAATTAAGTTCCTTATTGCTACCGGGCTGTGCCAGTGTTGGGGACAAGGCCTTGGAGATTAGCTCCAAGGCTGTCACCGATTGAGCTCTCTGTGGAGAAGCAAGCCCACAGAGAATAGCCCAACCATGACATAAACCCTCAAAGTGTCTGTCAAACTCTTTTTTGAGTTTGTGTGTATCTTGAAGTCCAGAATTTGATGTCAGACTAAACTCACAGACCAGGGGTCTGACAAGGTGTGATCTGACATTCCTGAGAGGAGGAAACTTCACTCCATCCCCCATTCTTACATAAGGGATCTGAAAAGACCTCACTCTCAAAGGAGTGGGGCTATACAGCAAAACACACCTCATTCACATAGCAAACTTTGTGTTTGGAATCATTTCAAAGCTATATAACACACATCCAACCTCATGGAAGTTAGGATTAAATAAATAATCCTTGTTGGCCTAAAGTACTCCAAAGATTTGCATATTAAAAGAGATAAATATTCTTTAAAGGATTAGGATACTTAAAAAGCCATATTCATTTGCTCAGCCATAAGTCCATGCATTTGTTCAACAAACATTGTTGAACATATGCCAAGCAAGAAAGACTGGGGTACATGATCCCTGCTTTGATGAGCTTAACAGTCCAGTTATGGACAGGCATATAAATAAATTGTACCTCAAAGTGCCAAGTACTAAAAAGGCATGAGCAACGTAATATAGGAACACCGAGCGCTGGACAAGTCCCTGTGTGGGGGAGGAGGGAGTAGAAAAGATGATCTCTGAGCTGGGCTTCTAAGAATGTCAGTCTCCAGGGACTAGCAAATGGATTCAGTATCTTGTGGAGACCTGAAACCAGCAACCCACAGCCTCCAGGGAGAATCAGAGGGAACTCTCAGATGGAATTCTTAATCTTCTTATGTTGTTCTTTTTATTTTTCATACCACATGGGCAGTGCCTTAAACTAAGAACTAAGAAAGTGGTAAGGGAAATAGATTTTAGTCAACCATCTCAATATTAGGCCTGGCTTCTTCTAGTCAAGAAAAGTAGAAAATTGAAGAAACTATTATATAATTAAAACAAGTAAATTACTTAAGCTGAGTCATAAAAAACAGTTATCCTTTGCCTAAAATAAAAGAAAAATAGAAAACCAATTAAGCAGGAAATGTTATTGAGTGCTTCCTGTGTGCAAGGCATGAAGGAAAGAGATTTTTAAATATGAGAGATAGTTCCTTTTCTCAATGAAAGTATTATTTTCCCCTGAAATAAAACGTATACATGTGAATCAATAAGTCAAGCAACCAAGCACAGCCATCATGTTGTACTAATCCTGAAAAACTTGTGCATTAATCTGATTTTTGTTGTTCAGATCACTTACTGAAATCATCTTCCTCCACATCCTCTTCTTCCAGGATATTCTGTCATGTTGTCCTGACTAAAGTGATTTCTGCATTCTCTATATTTAAGCTTCAATGAGTTGATGCTTGTCATTAATGTTACTCCTTTGGGTCTTTATAATTTATAGCTTGGTTGCTTGTCTTATTGGAACTAACAAGACCCTGTTACAAAAAGGAAAAAAAAAAAAGCAAAAACATTATATTTGGAAAGCAAAGCAATTATTTTAGTAATACATACTTCAAAAAGTGAAGTTTGGACTGTGCATGGTAGCTCACCTCTATAATTCCAGGTACTAGGGAAACAGAGCCTGGGTGAAAAAAAGAAGTTAGTGAGACTGCTTTTCAACAATCCAGCCGGCAGTGGTAGCACATGCCTGTTATCTCAGCCACACAGGAGGCATAGCTAGGAGGATCACAGTCTCAGGCCAGCCAGCGGAAGTGAGACCCTACCTGAAAAACAACCTAAAACAAAAAGGACTGGAGGCGTGGCTTAAGTAATAGAGCAGCTGCCTAGCAAACACAAGGTCCTGAGTTCAAACTCCAATACTGCTAAATACATACATACATACAAACATACATGAATAAATAAATAAACAAATAAAAAATAAACTAAAGCTTGACTAAATCTTCTTGGTCAGAGACTTTTAAAAGAGCTATGATTCTCAATTGGAGGTGTGAGGAAGACAGAAGCTGTGTGTTTTCTCAGATTTTGGGGACAAATGGCATTTTTATGTCCAATCAACAGATCATGGGATGATAAAATTATGACACACTACTGTGGTGAACACAGAGGAAGCATTACACTAAATGCTACCCTTAGTCTCACTGGGACTTCTTCACAAAGCCTGTATTCAATCACATTCCAAAAGTAACTAGCTCAGACCACTTGCCAAAAAGCCAGAACTGCAGAAAGTTCCAGCACCTCAGTATTCCCTTGGAAAAAATCACACTGTGGTAACTTAACTCCTTTGCGAGGCTTTCAGAAATGTGTTGTCATTTATAATAAATTGGTTTCATTTCTCTAATCTTAACCTCTTAGTTTCTTTCATTTACTGTACTTACTTTAAAGAATTTCAACTGTGTTTCATCTCTAAAGGGTGGGATGGAGAAAGGAGATACCAACTGTCACAGGAAAAAGAGAAGTTACAAAATCAGGGGGGTGAATCCACCATTTTTACTTTTAAAAATAAAGTCAAGCAACAGTACCTGCTTCACTGTGAAATAATTAACATACCATTCTTCCTGTGAACATCTATAGCATTATTTGGAACTGAGCATATTGTTTTTTGGTATATTTTTTCAACTAAATCATCAGACTCTAAAGAAAAAGAATATCCCTGGGGGAAACTGCAAGGATGAAATGTCACTTTCTTGTGCATGGACTCCCATAAGCAAGCAGAACAACACAGAACAAAGGACGATCTAGGTACACTGGCCTTCTGTAAATCTCTCCTTTCTCATAATGAGTCAGCCTTGTCAAAGTTGTGCACTTATCCTTTGAGCAAAGCATCTAAAGAGGCAGGAATCAATAGATATGTAATCCTAGCTACTCAGGAAGAGTTCAAAGTTAAGTAAGTCATGAGACCCTATCACGGAAAAAAAATCACAAAAAGCCAGGTGCTGGTGGCTCACACCTGTAATTTTAGCTACTCAGGAGACAGAGATCAGGAGGATTGTGGTTCAAAGCCAGCCCAGGCAAATAGTTGCAAGAAAACTATCCTAAAAAACCCTTCACAAAAAAAAGTAGGGCTGGTAGAGTAGCTCAAGGTAAAGGCCCTGAGTTCAAGCCTCAATTCCGAAAACATTTTTTGGAACTTTTCAAATCAATTCTTTGGAAGAATTACATGTGGAATCCACCTGTGTGTTGAGGATTGAACCCAGGGGCTTGCACATGCTAGGAAAGTACCCTACCATTGAGTTACATTCCCCAGCCACACCCTTTTTGTTTCCCTCCCTCTCTCCTCCCTCACTCAGGACTGGGGTTTGAACTCAGGGCCCCACACTTGCTAGGCAAGCACTCTTACCATTTGAGCCACTCTGCTAGCCCCTGCAATAGATCTTATTTCCTATTACTCTTGTCTGAAAATAAAAATTTGACCTGTAATATTTCCTTTAGTGACCATAGACCTCTTATAGTACAAACTATAATGAAAATATGTAAGGTAAAAGATTTCTCTCTAAATGATTCTGCCCTATTTTAGTTTCATGTTTATTGTATCACGTCAAATGCTTCCTGCAAAATTGGTCATGATTATTGATGAAAAAATTGGAGGAAATCAACCACTTAATTAAAATATATGCTTCGGATATGGTGTGTGGTGTGCGAAGCAGTGAGAAAGAGAACTGTAGATGTATCACCTGCTATGAATACAATTTAGTTAACATCAGACATGTTACTAGATCTAAAAGCTCTTCTGCCAATAAGATTCCTGCATGACTTATCAGCAGGACCAGGTGAAGAAAAGGTTTGGAAATTTGGTAGAAGGAGATTACTGAATTGCACGTTGGGACCAGAATTAATGCTCTGTGCTAGATCATGAACAAACCACTATTTCTCTTCACTTTGTCTTCAAAAGGTCCAAAAATGATTTGAATGCAGATTAGTAAAGCAGTTGAAAAATCTAAGTGACAGGTCTCTCTCCTTCTACCATTTGGGCTGGGTCAGGAGTGTGGAGATACTTGCTCGTGCTCCTCTCTTGCCATGTGGTCTCTTCCTTGCACATGTATTCCTGCCCTGATACCATCCACCATGAGGTTCTTATGAAAGCTGAGGGATGTCAATGTCATGCCCTTGAATCTCCAGAGCTAAGCCATGTCTCCTCCTGCCCTTGCACGTCAGAACTCCAGGTTCTTTGGGCATTGGACTCTAGCACTTATACCAGTCATCCACAGGAGGGTCACAGGGCTTGAGCTTCAGACTGGGGCTGCTCCGTGGGCTTTCCTGGTTCTGAGGCTTCTAGACTTACACTGATCCAGATTCTCTGAATCTCCAGCTTGCAGACAGCTTATTCCAGAGCCTCTCAGACTCCCTGATCATGTGAGCCAATTCCCCTCATTAAAAAATAAAAGAAAATCGAGAGAGGAGAGAGACATAGAGAGAAAAAACAGGGAGAACACTTTGGTGGCATAGTAAGCTGATTATTAGGCTGATTCAACCAATCACCAAACAGATAAAACTAAGAGTACTTGGAGGGACAACAGAGCTATTGGGGACCAGGTCAATAAAAAGCAAGAGAATATAGACTTCAAAATCAGACATGCCCAAGTGTGATCCTGGTCACTCACTATGTGACTTCCAGCAAGTTACTTAATATCTAGGAACCTCTGTATTCTCCCAGGTAAATAGCAGAAAAGAACCACCTTCCAGGGATGTTGAGAGGACTGAATACATTAATGTACATAAAGTGTGTCTGGTCCATTGTCAGTGCTTGGTAAATACTTATTACTTTCCTTTCCTCAATAAACATAGATATTAGAATTTTTACTTTCCCCTTTTGAAAGGGATTGTTTAGTTGAGCACATAAAGCATTGTACCAGTGCTGGTGAAGATAACTGATGGTCACAGCACTGCATTTCCAAATGTTACTTTGTCACACTCACTAACATTTATCTTAGTATAAAGTGAGTATTTATACAAATATTGAATACCACATGCAATGATTGACTTACTATATCTTGATTCTATCTAGTAAATTTTCAGTGAATAACATAATAGCCAGCTCCAGAGAAATTATGCAATGATCAGGACAGACTCCATCCCACAGAAACCAACACAGTGTGCAAGGAGAGGTCTGTGTCACGGCCTGGGATGGGTGCTGGGCAGGTCCTCTCATGACCACCTGTAAGCCATCCTTGCTGCAAACACAAGCTGCTCTGGCTGTTGAGTGAGAATGAATCACTTTCCGTTGGTGGTGACAGAATGTGAACAGGCACCTAGTTATTGCAAAAGGAAGAAGGAGATAAGATCTAGTTTTTTTTTTTAATTTAAATTTTCCCTTTGTATGTCCACTGCTTCCACAATCTGAAGAGAAAAATAGATGAACCCTTTGTGCATGGCCCACAAGATCAACCACGACTCCCTACAGGTCAAAAAAAAAAAAGGGTAAGGTGAAGGGTGTGACCATCTGCTTGCCACTGGCTGTTAGAGAGACAAGAAAAGCTAATTGGCACCCTCATCCCCACCTCAAGCCTAGCCCACCCCCATCCCTGCCTCTGCCTCCACCATCTGGTTGGCCTCTCCTTCCTGCCCACACCAGCTTTTTCATGGTCCTTTGGCAGGCGCAGGCCACAGACATTTGCCCTCCTAGAAAGATGCAAGAGCAGATGTCAGCAGCACCTTGAACCATGAATTGCTAAAATTTGAAAGAAAATTACACAGATTACTTCCTTCCTCTCTCAAAAAGGCTCTCTCTTTCACTGATCCCTGTTGTCTTATCTAAAACATCGTTTCTTCTCTATTAAGGAAAATTGGTAGGTCTGATGTCCAGGGTATTTCATAATTGATAGTTGTCTAATGATAACCAAAAACCTAATTTCTACAGTGAGTCTCTTTAAACTGCTTCATGTTGAGTGTTAGGGAAAGAAATGGGATACAAAGTGATTCAGTAAATATAGTGTATTTCACCATCAAGCCACAGGAAATGGTGAGAGGATATATTTAACATGAAACAGCAGTGAGAGCTCAAATGGCATTACTCATTAAAAAGATCCAAGATAAATAACTCGTCACAAAGCTGACTAAAATTTTGAGATTTCACTGACTGAGGAGAGTGAACCTTCTAACGAGAAAACACATATTGGCTAGGTAGTAATGACAAGAAATACGATTTTCCTTTTTGCCCCAGTAATAATATGGTCTGTATAAACTGATGTTTGTTTCACTATTTTTATAAACCCAATCCTGCTAATCCAGGGCTTTGATTTTTTAAAACCATTTTTTCCTGTACTTCTTTCTTGATCTAATTTCTTTTGTTTGTTTGTTTCTTTTCTACCTGACATAAAATCAGAAGTGTTACTTGAAAAAAAAAATGGAAGTGCCGGTTTAATACAAAAAGGAATAGAACACAAACTCTGAAACGTACAAAACTAAACATTGGCTCAGAATGGAAATCCCATTAGAACGTTGGCCATAAGCTGAGGTTAAGCTCGCTGTGAAAAGACTTGTGCCATCCTTGGATTTCAATGTACGGCAGTGTAAACTCGGAAAAGAAGAGAACCGTGAAGTTTTGATGTCAGAATTTATATCATACTGAAAGAAACTGCCCAAATGTACCTTTTCATTTTAAGAATAGAAGGAAAAAGAGGCCAATAAACTTTAGAAAAAAATTTTTCAAATTGGATGAAATTAAGCCGTGACCCAGATCTGCAGAGAAGGCCAATGCCTCCTGCCTGCAGCTCACCTCTGCATCCAGTGTTGGGGGATGTCTCACCGTCTGAGTCTCAGCAAGAGACAGTCTGCCTCCCACTCTTGACACCCGTTTCCTTGCAGCCTGGATTATGGCCAATGAGATCACAGCTCCAGAGTTGAACTCAGTGACCTAGAGCAAATGGGAGAGTCCTGAGCCCATTCTTACAGCAGCACCCGGTTTTGTGTGGCGGTGGGGACAGCAGCACCACCCTGCCGGCAGTGTTGGTGGGGGTGGCAGCATAGAGTACACAGTTCCTCGGGAACAGCCATCTGCCCAGACAAATTCTGGGACCCCAGTATGCAGCATTCTTTGTCCTTGGACCTCTGACCTCCCGGGGGTTCTGTGAGCCACCCGGCAAGTTTTCAGTACCGTAGACCTCGGTCTGCCCAGCTCCATGGCTCGCAGAGAACGCCACTGATGAAGTGCGCAGGCTTAGGATGCTCGGCCTTGGTAGTGTTCTGCAGATGCTCAACCTCCGCGAAAGACATGCCACCTTTCAACGAATCTGAAAGCTTCACTTTATTACTTAAATTATGCACATTTAAAAAAAAAATCTTGCTTTGGGGGAGGCAGATTTTTCACAAAATTAAGGGCAGGGAAACAGCAGATCATCAGTTTAAACAACGATAAAAGTGAAGCCTACAGAGCTTCTCTGCATCATTTGAAATGAAGAATACGTGGGAAATTATAATTTTTGTTTTTGAAATCTTTTTCAAATTTGTTATTATTATTATTTTTTACTGCTTTTGGTTGAAATTGTGTGTAATAAATCCACAAATAAGGCAGGCTTAGTGTACTTTTTCTTTTGCTTAAGCCAGAATCACCTTTTTTTCGTAGCTTCTGAAATAGTTTAGAAAGAATTAAAAAGAGAGGAGCCAGGGAATGGAATTTTGTGTCTCCTGTAGGTTATATACTGCTCACAAAAGGCATCCAGTTGAAGAAAAGATAATTAATGAAGACTCTGTGTGTGTGTTTTCTTAATGTGGAGGAAAAGGTGCTTTCACTGATACTTGGGAAACAGTGGGAAACTTACCTCTTTATCAGGGCCCAGGCCCCAAAACTCTTGCACAAAATGCAGGGCTTGTGCCTGAAGGCCTTTGGTACGTTGTGCTGTTTCCTTGGCTCTTGAGGTCTCCAGCAGAGAAAGAAACTCTAGCTGTCCATCCTTTGGGCTTGGACAGGAGTGGAACAGAACAGAGCCTGCAGGTGATGCCAGATTCACACATCACAAGGCTGTGACTCCCAGCTCAGGTGCCAATAGGGGTTCAAGAGCGTGGTGAGCCATGGGCAGATGTGACAATGTTCCACGCCCTCTCTACAAACAGAACTCTTAATCTAAGCCTAATTATTCAGTACAGCAATATTCCACATGCTTTCGTTGGGGTGATGAAAAGTTTTGAAATAGTGGTGATGGTTGCACAATATTGTGACTATAATTAATATAACTGAAGTGTACATTTAAAATGAAGATGCCATATGTTCTTATGTAAATAAGTATGTATCACAATGGTTTTTTTTTTTTCCTTTTTTTTTTTTGTGGTACTGGGGTTTGAACTCAGGGCTTTGTACTTGTAAAACAGTCACTCTACTGCTTGAGCCACACCTCCAAGTCCATTTTGTTCTGGTTATTTTGTAGATGGGGGTCTCTCGAATTATTTGCTCAGGCTGGCCTCAAAACACGAGCCTCCCAATCTCAGTTTCCCAAGTAGCTAGGATTATAGGCATGAGCCACTGGTGCCTGTCTAGGACTTTCTCTTCTAAACATTTGGTACTTGGTGCTAAGCATTGCTCCCTTTTAAGAACTAAGAAATTCTTCCTCTTGTCTAATGACCGACTAGTCACTCCCTTTCCCAAAACACCAGCCACAGGTATTGGGGACACTAGAAACACAAATGCCCCAAGGTTTGGAATACATCAGAAACTTATTGAAAAGAAAAAGAAGGGAAGCATATAACAAAAATCTAGAAGACCATTCCTGAAATTGGAAGAAAAAAGAAGAAGAACCTAGGGGAAATGAACACTCGTTATGGTTTGGATATGAAGTGTCCGCCCAAAAGGCTCATGTGTTGAAGGCCTGTCCCCCAACCAGTAGCACTTTGGGGAAGCAATTGGATCATGAGGGCACTACCCTCACCAGTGGATTGATCTAATGATGAGCTCACAGACTACTAGAAGGTGGGGCCTAGTTAGAGGAAGTAGGTCACTGGGGGCATGACTTTGAAGGATATATCTTGTCCCCAGTCCCTTATCTTTCTAGATCTCGTATGAGGTGAGTCATTGTGCCTCACCACACGTGCAACAGAACCAAGTGATCATGGACTGAATCCTCTGAAACTGAGCCAAACAGAAATTCTTCCTCCCTTGTGTATCTGAGGCATTTTGTCACAGTGACAAAAAGCTAACTGACATAACACCCTTACCTAGAACTTGGTAGCACTGCTAGATGGAGATTGAGACTCATCAAGTGAAAATGAAAACCTCACTTGGCTTTAATTAACTTTAAAAAAAAAATCTATGAAGTTCAAATAAGAAGCTTCTGGCTCCAGGTCCATTCATAGGACAGCATGATTAAAAACTACCAGCATTTACTCAGTTGGAAGATCTGAGCTGCCTCAGCCCCAGCCTGCCAAACTCTGTGTAGCTGCACAGCATACTATTTCTTCATCTCTTAAGAGATGCATGAATTTATCATAGACATTCCTATTTCCATGTCATTAATCATGCTGTCTCCTCCACCAGAATGTCCTTTCTACTTACCAACTTACATCAGATCCTTCCAAAATCTCAAGGTTCAGCCAAAATAGCACCCTTCCCTTTCCTAACCCCCAGGTGGAAGGAGAGTTGCCTTCGACACAATTCAGACTGATTTCAAAATGACTGCAGACATAGTGCTCAGATGGTTTTGACCAGGCATGGGTAGAGGATGTAGGTGATCTGAATGCTAAAATGACCCTCACTGAAATAGGATTATTTCAATACTATGTGAAAGAGTATTATGGGAAAATTTCTCTCTGCTACTTATGTCTTGAATGTCTACATCACAGATCACTTGAGGGATTTTTCTTTTAATATCAAAGAAGTTATGTCTTTTTAATTATTGATATCATGTACTTAGTTGTGATAATGTGATAAAGCTTTTGGTATCTGTGGGGGACTGGTACCAGGAATCCCTTACCCCACCCCAAGGATACAAAAATTTGTGGATGTTCAATACCATGTATAACATAGACTTAGATAGATAGATAGATAGATACATGATAGATAGATAGCATTTGCATATAGCATAGCAGTCTTATTGGCTGCTGAAATGGGCAATTCTCACCACACCATGAATGAGTCCTTCAGTACCTCAACCTTGTCCAATTCATCTTTGCATCCCTAGCACCAAATGTCATGTCTGCTTTTAGGAAATTCAATAAATAGTTGTCAGATCAGCACATTGTACTTATCTTTCCTACTAGGGTTTTATTCTCAGAGAGAGTAAGAGTCACTGTGAACTTAAACTTTGACAGAGGTCTGACAAAATTCATGTACTGAGAAAGGAATTAAAAAATATCTTAATATATATTTTTCAAATGAAAGAAAGAGTAGTATGTAAAGTAAATACAAGGATATTTCAAATATAAAGAATCTTGGTTTGGGGGTGTGTCTCAAGTGATAGAATGCTTGCCTAGCAAGCAGAAGGGCCTGAGTTCAAATTCCAGCACCACTAAAAACAAAAAACAAAGAATAATAACAACAACAAATATAAAGAATCTTCAGTGGATTTGTGGAAATTGAACAAGGAATTAAAACAAAACAAAAAACCATACACACACATACAAACTCAGAGCTTTGTACTGGAATCAAATGAGTTCCAGAACAGGGAAATCCCAGTAGGCTGGGGATTTCAGAGAAGGCCGGTCCCAAATGAGAGGTGGAAGACACTCTGACTGTGAAGACTGTGGTGAGAGTCAGACAAAGAACAGAGCCAACCGCTACCACCTACACAGTGCTTCCTGAATAGTCACCACCCCCATTCTTTTCAGTTGGACAACGAGTCAAACCAAATTTGTCATCAAATCAACTAGGGTTTTCTCTCCTTGTTCTTTTTGCACCCAAGGCAAAATCCCCAACGCATTGAAGGGGATCAGAATATACCACCATAAAATGTGCCACTTCAGCATAAAGACTATTTTGAGCTGAAAACAATAGAGAAATAGCACACAGAGGGAAGAACTCTCTACCTTGCCTCTCTTCTGTCTGTAAATATCCCTTTACAAAGTATCCCCTTTATTCTTAGTAGGAAGACAAGAATGACTCTTATAAACACACCATGTTCATTACTTTTTTGTAGCTATAACCAAATACCTGACATCAACAAATTAAAGGACAAAAAAATTATTTTGTCTTCTAGTTTCAAAGGGTTCATTCAGTCCATGGTAGCTTGGCTCAATCATGGTGGCGGAAGGATGTAGCAGAGACTACCCACCTCATGGCGGACAGGAAGCAAGGAGAGGGGAATACAGAAAGGGCCAAGGGCAAGACCTAGCCCCCAAGGTTATGTTCCCAGTGACCTACTTTCTTCAACTAGCTCCACTTCCTATTTTTCCCCGCCTCCCAATAATGCCATCATATTTTGAATCCATCGAAGGATTAATCCATTAGGTCACAGCTCTTGTGATCTAATTGTCATGGAAACGCCATCACAGACACCCAATATGTGCTTTACTGATCTCCTATGTGTTTCTCAATCCAGTCAATTGGCAATTAAGATTAACCATCACACATACCTTTCTAACACAACCCTTATCTACTGTGCATTTCCTAGTCACCTTTCCACAATTAACAGCCCCTAGGAGCTCAAATCCCTTTTTCTTTATCTAGTTACTGCTCCACAGTTTATTGCCCTTTGTTAAAATGATACATAAATTCCTGATCCAACCACCTCTTTGAGTTCCACAACTTTTTTTGCACATAAAAATATTAACATAATTTGGACTGGAGGTATCTCTCAAGCAGTAGAGCACCTGCTTTGTAACCATGAAGCCCTGAGTTCAAACCCCAGTCCCACCAAAAACAACAGCAACAAAAATATTACCATAATTTTATTCCATTTTCTGTTGCTGTAACAGAACACTTGAGACTGGTATTCAAAAAAGAAAGAAGTTTATTTGGACCCCCAGTTCTAGAGTCTGGGAAGTCTAAAAGCATGGTGGCAGCATTAGGCAAGGGCTTTGTGCTGCTTCAACTCATCACAGGAAGTGAAAGCAGAGGCATGTAGAAGAGAGGAAAGGGAGCCAAACGCCAAAGAGCACTAATCCCATTCTCGAGGGTTCCACCCTTATGACCCAAACACCTGCTGCTGGACCCTACCTCCCAACTCTGCTACATTAAGGAATTAAGTTGCAACATATACATTTCGGGGGCACACACTCAAATCATAGCAAACATCAATTAAAAAAAAAACATGCCTTTTGTCTTGTGAAGCTATCTCCTTTTGTTTTGGGGTTTTTATGTTTGTTTGGTCACCAGACCAAGGCCTCCTGGTAGGTAAGTGCTGTGCCACTTAGCTATATCTCTCACCTTGCCTATCCGTGAATTTACCAGCCCTAGAAAACCTAAGAGAAAGTTTCTTTTTCTCCCCTACAGCCTAACAGGGTGGACAAAAGACAACAAAACCTTTGCAATAAAATATTGTGTTTGAAGGAGTGACTTATTTACTATCATTGGGAAGTGGCCATTGAAGGGTTAACTCAGCTTCTCTCCTTTCCAGGAGTCTGTCTGGGAGGAGAGGGAAGGCTTTCCTGCATTCTTTCTCTACATCAGCTTTTACCCATCCTACTCTGAAAATAACTCTTTATCTGAGGCTTAAGTGGGACAGGGTCCAGTGGAATTTCACATATAAGATTTTAATTTTTTAGTATGGAAACAAAAAACTAGACCAGAAAATGTCACTGAGATGTATATGTACTTTAAAGTGACTAATAGTTAACTTTATGTTAGGTGAATTTTATACTCAAAAAAAAAAAAAAAAAAGGAGGCAGCTAACTCTGATAGCTCTGGAAATCTTTCCAAAGTCATGAAATTTGTTTACCTTATTTTGTATTTGTAAAGAGCTGGACAAAGACTACATAAAGTCTGAGCTTTAGTCTGAGCTCTGCTTCAACTTGGGGATTCTTTAACCTTTCTATGCCTCCATTTCTTGCAGATGGAACCCACAGCCTGGCTTATCCAAGCACTTTGTCACTGAGCTGTACCCCAGCCTCCCCACTTCTTTTATTAATTAGCAGAACTGGAATGTGTGCTCACCAAGTTATCTTGCAGATGTAAGATGTTTGACATACAAGCAGGAGGCATTTACATCCTTATTGTAACATTTCATTATCCCTGGATCCTAGAGGCCCAAGGCATGCCACACTCACATGGAAACCCAAGCATATCATTTTCACTGCATCTCTCCTTACCTAGGGACTCATTCATTGAGTAGTGGTAACAATTTAACATATTCCAAGATGCAAACATAAATCAAACTGGATCATGAGCCCCAAGAATTGTGCAGTGTACTGATTATGACATAATTATTTACATAAAGAGGTAAAAGTTGCTAGTAGCAATCTCAGATTAGCCCAGGGATCTAAGAAAAGAGGTGGATGCTGAGGATGGAGACGCTAGGTGAGGACTGGCCGGGGTGAGAACACAGATGAAGGAAGGGCAGAAGAGCCAGTGAGTTGGAGCCAGGGAGCGGGAATGGGTGGGAATGGCCTCCTATGCACTGTTATTATTCTGACCTTACAGGTGAGCAACTCAGGCTTGACGTTGGAGACTCTTCTTTTTTTATTTTTATTTTTTTGGCACAGTACTGGGGCTTGAACTCAGGACCTACACCTTGAGTCACTCTACCAGCTAGCTCTTTTTTGTGAAGGATTTTTTCAAGACAGGGTCTCATGAATTATTTGCCTGGACTCACTTCTAAACGTGATCCTCTTGATCTCTGCCTCTTGAGTAGCTAGGATTATAGGTGTGAGCCATTGGCCACAAGATTCTTAATGACAAAGAGAAAACCAGAAGGCAAATCCTTATCCAGCGATCAAAGTTAAAATCATCAGATAGGAACAAATTGACATCATGCATGTGCTTTTCTGAATCAAGTATAGAGAATTTTATGGAATTTCTGAGCTTAATCATAAAGGAACACCAGGCAGGCCCAAACTAAAGACACCCTACAAAATAAATAATCTGTATTCTTCAAAAATCCTAATGCTATGAGCTGGAGATATGGTTCGAGTGGTAGTAGTGCTTGCCTAGAAACATGAGGCTCTGAGTTCAAACTCCAATACCACCAAAAAAACCCCAAAAACAAAAAAAGCCCCTTAATGTTATGAAAAAAATCCCCCAAATAAAGAATTGTTCCTGATTACAGGCAAGTAAAGAGGCATACCAATGAATACACTTATGCTCTCTAAAGGACATTGTTTGGATAACTAGAAGGATCTGAATTAAATCTATAGATGTGATAATAATACTGTAGCAGTGGTAATTTCCTGGTTTTGTGGTTATTTTTTTTTTATGTCATTGATTTTGTGGTTATGCCTCTTAAGTCAGGAGAAAATTAAGTTTCTATGACTTACCTCCAGGAAATTCTAGTTTTTATAGCCTGCCTTGGGGAAGGAGTTTTGAGCCAGGAACCATAAATGAAAACCAAAAAATATATATCATGACATCACAAGTAATCTATTGCATTTTATAAAAACATAGTTATTATAGTTTTGAATATATTTAGTTTGCATGGGGCATATCAAGCTCTACATATTTATAGGAAGTTGAAATATAGTATATTGATTAATTTTCATATGTTGAACTAATTTTGCACTCCTGGGCTAAATCACAATTGGTCATGGTGTTTAATCCTTTTTTCATATGTTGCTGGATTTGGTCTGCTAATAGTTTGTTGAGGAGATGTGTGTCTGTATTCATAGGAGCAGCGTCCGCACTTTTCTTCTATTGTAATGCCTTTGGCTTGGCATTGGGGTAACACTGGCTATATTGTCTGCATTATGAAAGAAAAGCCACGGTTAGAGCATCTGACCATCTGAAGTTTGAGAGCCCTCAGCGTGTGGCACACGTGTGGTGCACAGGAGGGCATGAAAGCATGCAGGCAGACAGATTTGGGAGAAGAAAAAGAGCAACCAGGGATTGCATAGGGGTAGGGGTGGTGTGGCATCTGGAAGTTGGGTCAGGGAAGTAGGAGAATCAAGGAAAGTAAGCATTTGACTTGAAAGCCCAAAATGACAAATTTTATAGGATGAGGCTCAATGATAAGAACACCTGAACTGGAAATTCAGAAGCCTGTCGGTGACCTTGGTAAGAGCAGGGTTTTGGTTTGTTAGTTGGTTGGTTGATTTTTGTGATTGTTATTATAGGGACTTTGTTTTGTCGTCGTCTCCCCAAAAAGCTCCAGTGTCTGCTTGTTGCTTACTAATAACTACCAACCTGCTTTTCACCCCAGGCCTGAGACCTCAGTGAGCCTAGTTTGCAAATTTCTTGCTGCCCCATCCAACAGCTCTATGTAGACAGAACCCCTTGCCCTGCCCTGGACACATGCTACACTGCCTAGATTTCCTGTCTCTTTTTTTTTTTTTTTTTTTCTTTTTTTTTTGGTGGGACTGTGGTTCCAACTCAGGGATTTATACTTGCAAAGCAGGCACTCTACCACTTGAGCCTTGCCTCCAGTCCATTTTGCTCTGGTTATTTTGGAGAGGGGGTCTTTTGAACTATTTGCCCAGGATGGTCCTGAACCACAATCCTCTTGATCTCAACCTCCCAAGTAGCTAGAATTACAGAAGTGAGCCACCAGCATCCAGCTGATTTCCTGTCTTTATATTAGAATTTCTTCCTAGCATTTCCTTCTTCCCTTCCACCACCCAGCTCTTTCCCCAGACAATTCTAAAAGCCATAGTTGGAAATGTTTTTCTCTCCTGTTCTCTCATTACATTCTCCATTAGCACATTTATCACAGTTTATCTTACATTATAGCGTCATGCCTCTGTATCTACTGGGGTAGACTGTGGGCTCTTGGAGGGTAGCGATCAAATCTTATTTATCTTTGTAACATCTGGCAATTATCTTGCCCACGCTAAGCATGAAGTCACTGTTTGCTTACTGAGTTAGGAAACATAATTTCTTTCTTTTTTTGGTGGTACTGGGGTTTGAACTCAGGACCTCAAGCTTGCTAGGCAAGTGCTCTGGCTTTAGGGAAACATAATTTCTTTCCTTCATTCTTCCCTACCACAGTAACTTGACAAGAAGAGCCTTGGATCTGGTCCTTTAGGGGGCCCCAAACTAGACCTCCTCCCATTGGGCCCCTCCCCCACAGGAAGATTAGCCTGACAGGTTAAGGAGACATGGCCACTTGGAGCCTGTGCCTTAATATCTAGGCTGTACTGTCTATTACTGTGGCCACTGGTTAGATGTGACTGTTTAAATTTGAAATTTAATTGAGTCAATTTGAAATTGAGTTGCTCAGCAACACTAGGCACATTGACAGTTCTCAGCCTCTCTGATGCCCACCATATTGGATTGTGCTGGTATAAAATATTCCTATTAGCACAGAACATTGTACTTTAGACAATGCACCAGCACTGATCCCATTCCCAAGACTTGTGTGCCCCTTCCTCTAGGTCCTTCCTTTTGAAGCAGACTGCACAGTAGGTGAGCACATCCCAGACCTAAGATGTAAAAAATGAACATCTGAGTTTTTCTTGCAGTGGGAGGGTTAGACACATGGGTGGTGTGCACCTGCGTACATGCAGCTCTTCACAGTGCCTGACAAGCCCAGGGGTAAGAGAAAAGGGGCCAACAGTTTGGGTAAGGGGCTTGCTCTCCAACATAACCTTTTTTTTTTTTTTTTGTGGTAATGGAGCCTGAACTCAGAGCCTCACACTTGTTCAGAAGGCTTGTGCTCTACCAATGAGCCACTCCTCCACCAGCCCTGTTTTTTATATTGGATTTTTTTTTTTTTGTATATAGGGTCTTGAGAACTATTTACATTGGGATGGCTTCAAGCCTCAATCCTCCTGATCACTGCCGACTGAGTAGCTAGGATTACAGGTGTGAGCCACTGCACCTGGCGTATGACCATATTTAGATGAATATCTGGTCTTTCAAGTACTTATGGGGTACATCTGTTAAGGTGGTATGTTAGTTGGCTTTCCATTACTGTAACAAAATATCTGAGATAATCAACTTAAAAAAGAGGAAAGGTTAATTTTGGCTCACAGTTTTGGAGATTTCAGTCTGTGGTCAGTTGGCCATGTTGCTTTTGGATCTGTGACAAGGCAGCACATTGTGTGGTGCAGGAGTGTGTGGTGGAGGAAACGGAGCACCTCGTGGCAGCTGAGAAGCAAAGAGAAAGAGAAGGGGCTGGGTTCCCATATCTTTTCCAAGGGCATGCCCCCCAATGACCTTCCTTCCTCCCACTAGGCCCCACCTCCTAAAGATTCTGTTGTTTCCCAGTAGTACTATGGACTAGGCACCAAGCCTTTAACACATGGGCCTTTGGGGAAAGTTCAAGCTAAATCTACAGCCGGCGGCAGGGTGTAGTGGTACACAGCTGTGATGCCAGCAGTTGGGAAGCCCAGGAATGCAGATTACAAGTTCAAGGCCAGCCTTGGTTTCATAGTGAGAAGACCCTGTCTCAAAAAACAAAACAAAACCAAAAATACTAGCTACTGAAGGTGGGAAGACAGCCATATTTTATTTAATAGCCTGTTGGCTTGATTTGTAAGTTTTAGATAATTGGGCATATAGCATGTAGGACTTCCATATATCCTTCTGTTGTGAGGTTACTACTCTCAACAGTTTTCTACTAGAAAGCAGTCCATCTTCTGTCTGGCCCAAATGGACACACTTGTACTATGCAAAACACTTGTTTTCTTTTCTTATTCAGTGTTCTTCAGTTCTCACAGGTCTGCTGTCAGTGGTCCTTGAAGAAAGCACGTGTCTTTCCCTTTCTCAGTTTCTGCTTCTTGGTCTCCCTTCCAAACTCTGGCTCCAAAACAATGCCACATACATACACCTGACAGTGATGGCCAACAGGACTGTGGGTCCTGGCTCTGTCCTGGAAGAAAGAGTAGATCCTTCAGCCAACCCTAACATTCACTACTTTTTTGGCAGTACTGGAGTTTGAACTCAGGGCCTCATGCTTGCTAGGCAGGCGCTCTATCGCTTGAGCCACTCCACCAGCCAGCCCTAACAGTCAAAACCATCTGTAGCACCCCGAAGCAGAAACAAGCTTTTCTTTTGCAAAAATTGTTAACTTTTGATAGCATAGCTTCTAGGGCCACATGGTAAAAGATTAGGGGTGGAAGCTAGGGATAGGCCTGAGGAGGAGCGGGGAGAGAGGCATGCATGGGCTAGGAGATCCCTTTCTTTCACATTTGGTTAATAAAACTTGAAGACTCTTTTTACAATCTTTGTTCTTTTAAAAAAAAAAACCTGGCGACTAAAAAAAAATTGAAATACAGAGGAGCAAATGTTTAAAAGTTTGTTTCATTTACAATATTAAAAGACTTTTGGAATAATATTTAGTTATCTCTTTTTGACAAAATAAGTGATATTTTAAGGAAATCTACTTTTTATTTTTATGTTAGTGTGGACTTTTTTTTTCCCCCCTTTTAAAAAAGGAAGATCTGAGTCATCCACCCACAGAGAGCCTGAAAGGGCTAAAGGTGACAGCTGGAGGCAGGTCATGAATGACCCATTCCCCACAGGGTACCTGAGCAGAAATGGAGCACCCTCAGGACTTCCCCTGGGGAGAGGGAGGAGCTGGTCCTCAGGGTCAGGCTGGGGACTGGAGATTATTTCTCGAAATTATCTGTGTGTGAACCCTAACCACCAAGACAGCGGTTTCCAGAGAGGTGTGGTGTGTCTAGAATGGGTCCAGATGAGTAAGTGAGTTGCTGGCCTGAGGCAGGTGGAAGGCGATAGTACTGAGCCCAGGGAGTCTGCTGCCTGGCAAGATAAGAATAAGGAATGTCGGAGGTGTAGCTCAGAGGTAGAGCTTGTGCTCAGCGTTCTAAAAGGCAGGTCCAACTAGGGCAGAGGAAAAAAGGTTCTGGATCCATTTTAGAGTCTTTAGTAATTGTTAAAGCTGAGCCTCAAATACTACTGGATTGTTTCAGTTAGGCTAGATGCTTGACAGGGTTTTAGGATGGCACATGCGGAAGTGAAGGAGATAAGAATTTAAAAGAGAGTCATGGTCAATGTCACGAAACATAGGATAGACCTGAATACAGACATCTGGCTTAAACCCCCCCAAAAAAAAAATTAGATTGAATTACTTGAAAGAGCTGATTGAATCAGTAACTTCTTAGAAGTTTAAAAAGTAGTGTTTATGGAGTTTACAACCAACTTTTCTTTGTGATATTTCCATAGATGTGTGCGGTGTCCTTTGAACAAGTTCACCCCCTCTATTATAGTCCCTTAACTCCTCCTTCTGCCCCCTTTTTAAAATGTTATTTAGTGGGTTTCACTATGCTATCTTTGTGTGTGTGTGTGTGTGTGTGTGTGTAACACATTTTAATCCAATTCATCCTTAGTAGGGCCTTGTGATACCAAGCAGTTGCTCTACCCCTTGAGCTACAACCCCAGCTCAGTATTATTAAATATTAAAAAAAAATGAGAGCTAATTTCCCTTTTGTAGATATGGTACATGCCTATGAAAAATACTCTGAAGGAAGAAGTGTCTTTTTGTTGTCCTAGTTTGCATTCCCAACGCTCTCCCTGCCCAAATGGGAGTGCCTCTACACTCCACAAAAGGCACAGGAAATTATTGGTAGACATATAAAGAGAGAAGGCAAACAGTGCCTTTAGGGCATGCCAAAACCTCCCAGGTATGTTTGTCATATTTGATTGCTTTGACACTTTATTTTGGCAAATTAGAACTTGTATATTTCCATAATAAACAAATGACTGATTATTTCTCAACCACCTAAAGGGAGATAACATGAGCTCCAAAAGGCAAACAAAAATGTACTCTGTAAGGGCAGAGCTACAGGATTATTTTTTGTTCAGAAACAAAAGGCATCTATCATGAGAGAGTTATCCCAACGTGTGGCATATACAGAAAATCCCCTCAATAGTCTACTCTTGTGACTGGCTTATACAAACAACCCACTGTCCATGCTGGCTCAGAACTTCTAGGCTCAAGGGATCATCCTGACTCAGTCTCCCAAGCAGCAGGGACTACAGCTGAGCACTGCTATGTCCACCTACAATGTGCTCGAGTAAGAAGTAGGAGCAATTCTGCAAATGTCAAGGGTCATTGCAGTTATTATATCGAGTAAAAATTCTAAAAAGGTAATGGATAAGTTGCCCATTTCTAAACACTCGGAGTCCTTTTAATTAGGTTATCAAATCCACTTAGCATCAGATCCTTAGGATATTTGATGAAATTACCCGAAGGAAACAGAATGACAAGGACAGCAGGTGATGTAAGACATTGACTTAGTGACAGTGTCGATTCCTGAAAATATTTCACAAATAGATTATTGACTCAAAACACCAGTGGGGGCTGACATCTGACTGATAGACTGATGGTTAGCATGCCAAAGCCCCTAAATTCAAACCCTAGCACTGCAGCAAAAGAAGAAAAGCCCCATCAAGGACTTACTCTTCTGTTCTAGGAATGTCAAGAATGTGCAGAGGGGATGAGCAAACTAGAGCTTCAGGGACTACATAAAAGATGCTGTTTTGTGCATTTTTCAAGGGAATTCGTGTTTTAAAGCATTTAAGGAGGATAATCCTATAGACCCCTCTTTGCAGACTGGATTTTTGTTTGCAGTTTGGAAGTCATTTCCTCTCCCTTTAAATGGTGGAGAAACAATCAGTTGAATTGTTTATGAGTTTGAAGTATCTTCTTCAATTCAGTTAGACAACAGACACTAACATTTGAAAGTTAAATGAATTTGTTTTAGGGAGAAAAAAAAAATGAAGAATCTGCCAGGAAGCCTAATTGCTTTCTGGTTAGCAAGGATAATCTTTAAAAATGTTAGAAACAGAGAGAAAACCACAATCTTTCTGAGATTCCACGGGGAATGAGTAGGTCTCTTGGAGCTGACTTCTCATGGAATTTATATCGCGTTGGGTGATACCTCAGCAGAGTGATGTGCTCAGCATCCACAGGAGGGAATCTCTCTGGCCAAAACCATTTCAGAAATACACACCTAAGCCAGCCTTGGCTAGGAGCCAAGACAATACAATAATCTACTTGGACAGCTGAGAGGGTGAACTTGGGTCAGAGTTAAGTAGTGGATGAATGTTCACAGCTCACCTACCACCAGACAAGCCTCGGCATGGGCTGTGTGGTACAGGAGTGCTGGCTGGGGCTGCCCAAGCCTTAAAAACACTGTGATCCAACCTCTGATTCTGTAACAACACTAAATTCCCTAAATTCATGCATGGGTGATGAGATAAAATCCTTGTTGTGTTTTTTTTTTTTTAATATTGTAATTTTAAGCTTCTCCTGGGTTTTCATTTCATTCACTCAATAAATATTTATTGAGTTTGTCCTAGGCGTCAGGGTTTTCCTTATGGTTGAGCCAAACAAAGGAAAGAGCTGCCAACATTGGCTCTGTTCAGTTTCCCTCCAAGCAAACTAATCCCCCGAAGCGTCGTTTTCTCTGGCAGCTGCCAGCTGCAGGGAAACAAAAGTGTCATAGCTCACCGGTGACAGATGGAAGTTACTACTTAAAAAAGTTTATGGAGCAACAATATAAACAAGTCAAATTTCTTTAATTATACAATGATTAAGCTCTTAAGTAGTATAAAAGTGTATTTAGATGTTTAGTTTTATGATGCCAAAATATTAATAGATTTGAGAATTAAAATGATTATGAGCTAGATAAACACCCTCTACACCCTCCCAGTCTCTACTGTAGTAGCCTGCATGGTTCCTGTTACCAGTGACAGAAACCCAGTGCACAAGAATTTGAGCTTGAAAGAGTTGACTGGTGTGTATAACTCACAAATTCAGGGTGGGGCTGGTTTCAGGATGACAGACCCAAGGCCACACATGAACTTGTCAGGTCTTTAACTCAGTTTGTTTTTTTCATTGTCCTACATCTAGTCTCTTCTCTATAGGTGTGGTTTTCCTACAAGGCAGACACTACCCTCCAGTTAACATCTGCCCAACCTCCAAAGTGCAAAAGGCAAAGCATTTTCTCCCAGCCTTCAAATGTGACTCCCAGCAGGTACTCTAATTGCCGGACCTGGGTTGCATGCCCTTGCCTGAGTAATCACTAAAGCCAGATAAGCAGGATATTAGGAATGTCTGGAATATCATGAGCCCACTACAGAGCAGGGGCCTGGTTTAACTACCCCACCAAAATCACCGAACTGCATTGCTTGGAGGAGAGACTTCCCCAAGGGACCAAGGTGAAAAACATTCCTGAGGATTCCAACCCCAAACTGTAGATCGGCCCTTCCTTCTTAGTTCAGCTGTGTGATATGCTTATATTTGTAGCTCAGTGGTCCTTAAACTTAA
Source organism: Castor canadensis (assembly GCF_047511655.1). Lineage (NCBI taxonomy): Eukaryota > Metazoa > Chordata > Mammalia > Rodentia > Castoridae > Castor > Castor canadensis. The sequence goes on along the minus strand of NC_133391.1, from coordinate 64,465,737 downwards.
GCTCACATCAGAATCATCTGTGCAGTAAGAGCACAGACTGTTGGGACTCACCCCAGACTCTCAATTCAGTAGGACCTTTGCAGGTGAGGCAGTTGCTGAGGTTTCAAGACAACACTTAGAACTTCTGATTCAATGAGGCAGGCCCAGAATATATTTCCCAGGCAAATGCACATACACTTTTGAGAAACGTATGTAACGCTCATCACGCTGATCAAGTTTGTGGCTTTGGCCAGTCTTTTTTCTTTCTTTCTTTTTGTGTATGTGTGTAAAATAGGAATACCTGTACTTACTTCTTATGTTTATTTCAGAGATTAAATGAATTAACAAGTGTGACACTTAGAAAAGTTCCTGAGCCTCAAACTCACCATCCTCTTTCCGTAGCCTCCCCAGTGCTGGAATAATAGGCTGGATTTAAGCTGCCCCAGACAACAGAGAGGGAAGGAAATCGCCCAAACCATTAATACTGGAACAAAATTTTATGCTAAATCCTGAAAAAGATTATACATAACAATATCATTTGTGAGTTATCCATGAAAAATTCTAAATATTAGCAAATGGAATCCAGCTGCATGTTAAAAGAATATACTAATACAACTGGATGAGTTTTATTCTAAGAATGGGGGGTACGGTTCAACATTAAATACTGTTGATATATTTATATTTCTATCTATATATTTCTATCAGAAGTAAAGAGCATAGGAGCATCTCAAATGCTTTGAGAAGTGATAAACACTGACTCCTGGTGAACTTCTTCAGTAAAGTCAGACTAGATGGGTAGTAGAATTTGTCTTTTTTTTTGCTCTCCAGCATGCCTCTATTATGGAGTTGGTAGGACCCTGACTCCCACCAGAAAGCCAGGCACTCATTTTTCCTGATCCTAGGAACCACAGTATAAGCACCATGCCAAATCTAGGACCTTCTTGGGACTGAATCGGGAGTGAGAGTGCACAGAAGCAGTGCACACTCACTGCTGTGGCAACTGTGCCAGTGCTCATGGTCTGTAGGGCGGCAATGGCACCTCAACTTGACCTCTCTGGGACATGATTTTTGGCGCAGTCTGGGTTTTTTTTTTTTAAAGAAGAGATACAATTTGATTTTATTTTTAAAAGATCAGTATGATCTTATCTTGTAAAGGTGGAAGAAAGCATTTCAGGCAGAGGAAGCAGAATGTGTTAGGTTTGTTGTGATGACCCAGCAATGAAGCTAGGAACAATGGGCGGATGCTCAGGACATACATGACTGGCATTACACACAAGCTGGGTGGGCTGCCACTTGGCAGGAATGAGGTAGTGAAGACTCACCTATCAGATGGGGACTTGGACCAGAAAACCCACTGTATTTGCAAACCTGAGATTTCTTTCTTTAGCAGTACTGAGGTTTAAACTAGGGCCCTGTGCTTGCTAAGTAGGTGCTCTATCACTTGAACCACACCCCTAGCCCACAAACCTGAGATTGTTTTTACTGGACATCCAATCAAGGGAACAAAATTCCAGGAGGATTTCCATTAATGACAGCAATAAAACACGGGTGATCCCTATGATCACCGGTGGTAGGCAGGCTCTAGGGTTTTGTTTTTGTTTTGTTTGAGGGAGAAGGTGGGAAGGAGCAACTTTTATTTCGTAGAAAACTTCTGAACCCAGTGTGGGCAAGGGAAGCTGATTGACCAGTAAAAGGCCCAATGAAGTCAAGGGATCTCTTCCACAGATCAAGGAGCCACAGCAGTAGGACTGGATAATACATCTGAAAAGGATTAACTAGTGTTCATGCGCTTGTTTCAGTGGTTTACTTCTGGGGAATCAGCCTAAGAAAATAATGAGGGTTGAGGACAAAGACTTGTGTGCAAAAGGAAGAAAATTTGCACCTGGTCTCAATATACTACAAGTAGTCTCTTTTGTAAGTAGAAAACTGCTTTCTTCTTTTCCTTCTCCCTCCTTCCCTTCTTCTTCCTCCTCATCCCCAACTCTGTCTGATTTTATTGTACCTGGGTAGAGGCTAAATTGGGTATATTGGAGAAAACGTAAGTGCTTCTGAATAATGATGGGAATTTTCAGGTTGGGCTTTGAAGCATCACATGCTGGAAGCCCTTGAACTCAGTCGAGAGATGTGTGGGCGGCGGGGATGCTGGGAGTGGAAAGAACTGGGGGCTTCAGCCAAGAGAGCAAAAGTACAAAGTTTCTTCTGGCAGAGAAAAGTTAGTGAACTTGGGGCCCAGCATTGTCTAATTACTTCTAATTTTTTTTCAAGTCTCATCAGTATCCTGAGAATTTCAGCAAAAATCTAAAAATGATGGTGTCTCGAGTTTGCTGGCAGTGAAGGGGTGAGAAGGACAAATAGGTACACTTGGGGACCATGTGTGTGCAGGGAGGAGTTGCTGGTGAGGGGACAGGAAGCTTCCAGGAGGATTTAAACCTCACCATCTTCCAGGAGTTCTCCCAACTGGTAGGAGTGCTGGACTTTGAGATACAGTATTTTCTTTGTACTGAAGAGAAGGATAATCCAGAAGGCAAGGAAATGTGGGGACATTCTGATTATACACGCACAGATATTTGGAATGGCATTATTAATGTTCAGATAGATATATCTACTTTCAGAACATCCCCAAAATCCAGATACCAATTCAGAATTCTCAAACTCACTGTCTCCTCCAGTTTAGGGAGGCAGAAAGACATAGTTCAGCCCCAGCTCTGAGCCCCTCTGGATCATTCACTTTCTTTTCCTGCTCCCAGATCTGTCCTGGCCATGAGGGAGCTTGGGTGCACCCATGGGGACATCTCATTCTTGTATCCAAGTTCCATCCACATTCTTGTCCAACCTTTGGGCCTGGGACTAAGCACACCAGTGGTGTGGCCCATTCTTGGGAGAATGGACCAGGGAAAGGGCCACAGAGGTCCAGAAAGTGAGCTCCTCAAGGCTTTTTTGGCCAGAGAATTCCAGGGACCTAGAGCACATTTGATGGGGGAATTGACTACAAAGCCCTCATAAACACTTTGCACTTTGGGACAGGGTGTGTTCCAGGGGGAAGTCTCACTCAAGCACTGGATCAAATCCAAAAGAGCTTTTTGAAGATGGCCTTATCCATATTTCCCTGTGATTTCAGAAGTCTTGTTAAGGTATAAGGATATTTAAGGACATCTATACTGAAGACAAGTATGGGGAAAAAAAAATAATCCTGCAGATGTTGATAACTAGAGAGTGTATAAATCAACACTGTGAATTATTAGCATAAGACCTCCTGTTCAGGTGTTCCCAGGTTACAGGTGGGAATTACCACAGGTCTTTTGGGGAAGCATTTGGCTAATAGTCATAACTTATTGAATGTTCCCTATTCTCTAACCCTTGTTCTTGATAGAACATCTCATTTAACTTTCACTACTGTCTAGCGAGCACCATGCTATTACAAACCCTAAATGAGGACTGCTTTGAGAAGTAATGACTGGATGTGGGCCCAGTCAGACCTGCATCCGAAACTTACTTCTAACCACTAAGTGACAATTTCCCAGTTGACTAGATAATCCAGAAAAAAAATTACAAACTGATTATTTGAGTAAAAGTGACTCTCATTCACTTTTTGATAATGCGATATGAAAATTCTTTTCTTTTTACTGGCAACCTTCATGGGATACATCATGTTTTTCCATATTTCTTAGCTAAATCTCTCTCCTGGCAGCTCAGGGTAGTGAAAGAGAACAAGCCTTTGGAATGTCTAGGCTAAAATTTAGCTTCCACCTGGGAGTCTGGCTGTGTGATTGAGTCTATTAAAACAAATAAGGAGACCATTAGCCTGACGATGAAGCTCTTATGTCAGCAAGCCAGAATTTAGAAATATCTCTTATAGCTGATCAAAAAGAAATGAGTCTCAGCCAACCACAAATAGCCAACTAGCTGATTGGTTAAACAACTCAGGACTTCCCATCAGACCAGATCTAAATAAGCATCACACCATGCTCAAATAAGGCAAATAGAAGCAGAGCTCTTCTAACCTCTCTGGATTTGGGTGCTGCCCAATTCATGAATCTTTCATTGGCCAAATAAATATAAATAAATTTGTATTTATTTGTATTTATTTGTCTACAGTTTTTCTTCTAACAAGTCTAAAAGGCTAACCAACTTTTAAGTCCAGGCCAAGTGAGTGGTCAGACCAGAATGAACATTACTCTCCCTTGCCTGGTGAAACATTTTCAGAACTGCCAAGAGTGTAAGAGGGTCTGTATTAGGGAAAAGCATGATTTTGGCCATGTAGCTTTGGTCATGACTGGCAAAGGCATGTGATAAAAACAGCTAAGGGTAGAGAGTCTCTGATTACTCAAGTTTCAGCTCACACCAGGCCTCCTTTGGCAGCCCAGCATGCCTCCTTCTACTCTAGAACCGCCATTTTTAGATGTGGATGTTCCCAAGGTGGTAATGAGGGTTACACAGGGTGCACATCTGAATTTTGGCACCAGTAGTGGGACGTGAGTAAGCAGGACTGCCTTGAAATGAAGCAGCACTTTGAGGGATACTTAGTATATTAGGAGGGAGGCCTAGAGGATAGGGTCAAACCTGCTAATAATCTGAGGATATGAAAGTGAGAAGCATTGCTTTTATCCCAAATTATAAAATGGAATACCTAGCTGGGTACTGGTGGCTCACATTGGTAATCTAGCTACTTAGGACTGCGGTTTGAAGCCTGTCTGGCATATGTTTGCAAGACCCCATATCTGAACTAACCAGAGCAAAATGAACTGCAAGTGTGACTCAGTGGTAGGATGCCTGCTTTGCAAGTGGAAAGCCCCAAGTTCTAAACCCAATCCCACAAAAAAAATAAAAATAAAAAGAATACCTTTAGTAGTCCATATTATGTATGTTTACATATATATGTGATATATGTGTGTGTGTGTATATATATATATATATATATATATTTTTTTTTTTTTTTTTTTTTAAGTCAGGATCTCACTATGCTGCCAAGGCTGATCTCCAACTCTTGGGCTTGTGTGAATGTACCATCTCAGCCTCCAGAGTAGCTGGGACTACAGCCACCATACCTGGCTTAAAGATCAATTTTTGTTTGCTTTTGTTTTTGCAAGATTGAAGATCAAACTCCAAGACTTGTGTGTGCCAGGCAAGCTTTCTGCCACTGAGCTTCATCTCCAGTGTTAGTTATATTTTAGGGGTTTTGTTTTTCTGTTTTTACAGTCATATTACTATTGTACTGGGGGTACATTGTGACATTCTCAGAAGTTCTTACAATATATCATAGTTGAATTCACCCCCTCCATCATTCTCCTTTTTCTCCTTCTCCCTTGTATTTTGAGGAGAATTTATGCTGTTGCTCTGAAATCCTGGAATCTTTTGGCTGTTGAGGATGACTTTAAAGATTATCTAAATAAAAATGCAAAGTATAAATCTCCTTGTCAAGAGTCATTCAGTGTACTTCCCCAGACCTGGAGACCGGGATTCTCTCTCTTTTTTTTTTTAATTTATTTGTCACTATTACTATTTTATTTTACAGTACTGGGGACTGAACTCAGGACCTCACACATAGTAGGTAAGCAGTCTACCACTGAGCTACATCCTCAATCCTGGGATTCAATATTTTCTGAAGCACTTTATTCTACATTTAGAAAACATTAAAAACATGATATTTTAAAAGTTAAGCCTGAATCCACTCTCTTACTGTAGTGTCAACACTTTTGTGTAGGCTCTAGGGCAGTGTAGTCTAAGACTAAACTATCTTCCACAGAATACCCTTCAAAAATTTAAATGCAATCAGCTTATCTGTGACATCTCTTTTCAACACTAAGTATGTTCAGGTGAGTTTTTTGTCCCTCTTCTGATTTGTTTACATGAGCACTTAGGAGTTGTTTGTTTTTCCTTGTAAGAATTAGATGTCATTCTTCTGGGTAGAGAGACAGCTTTTCTATTAATTCAGACCAAGATCATATTGGCTTTTTTCCCCGCTTGGGTAGAAACCTCAAAATGGGGGCACACTGGCAGAACTGCTGGCTCCATTCCTTAAGTTGTTTTCCCATGAGTCAGTGCTTAACCCTACTTTTGCTGGGGTGAGACGTGGATGTTCTTAGGGGCATGTTCTAGCAACAGAAGGAACAGTCCATCCATCTGTACTAAATCCGTACTTCCAGATTCAAGACAATCTATTGTTTTCAGTCACAAGCTGTATCTTTCCATAAATGAATGATTATTTTAAAGTGTTAGAGATGATGCCAGGTTTCACAAATGTGCACTGCTTTATGGACATAAAAGCAGCACAAGGATAATAGGAATTTTTGGTTTCCACATAAAATTTAAATTCGATTTTACAATATCTTTACTGTTTTAGTTTGAAGACTTAATAGTGCAGATTCTTAGAAAAAATAAAGTACAGTTTTTTTGTACTTTATGTGTACATGTATGTGTGTGTGTGTACATGTGTGTGTTGTTAGAGACTGAGCCCAGGGCCTCACACATGCTGAGCACATGCTCTCCTACTTTTTCCTTTTTTAACAATGCCGGGGCTCAAACCCAGGACCTCGGCATTGTACCACATTCCAGTTCAAATGTGCTCAACTACTGAGCTCCACTCCCAGCCCAAGCAGAGTGTTGTATTTAGCAGAGAAGACTCAAGGGAAAAAGCACATTTGTCATCACAAAGCTTAGGACTTAAAATACAAAAGTATAATTTACTTTCTAGTAAGGGTTTGAAAAAGATTAAAATTAAAGTATGTGTTAGTGATATTTAAGAACCTTTATAGGATTTTTCAAAGCCCCAAATGGTTGTTCTATTGTCTATGTTTAGCTTAAATAACTACTTATAACCTCAGAAGCCAATGTGACACAGGAAAAGTGTCAGATCTAGGACTATAGAGCTTGGAACAGCCAGTGCTTGGATATCTGGCACAGGATGAGGAATTTGTCAAATTCTTGCAAATATGAGTTTCTAGGTTTTAAAAAACATATTTGGGTCATTTAAGAATCTTACAAATAAAGCTAGTTTATTCGCCCCAAATTACTTCATACTTTATCATTCTTTGGGATTGAAAGTGTTTATATCACATTTGAACTCAAGCTGATTACTTAACATGTAATGCTAAAAAGGAAAGAGTAAAGAATACTTTCAGCCAGGCTTAGTGTTTATATGTTTGAAATATTTCATATTTCCCTTATTTTTTTTTAAATTTAACTTAGTAGTAGTAGTAGTACTGGTATTTGTACTCAAAGGCTCACACTTGCTAAGCAGGAGCTTCCCTTCTCTAATTTCTTTTCTAAAAGTAAAGAAATTAAGTGAGTTTAAAAAAAAACTATTCAATAGAATTAAACTACTGATATTAAAGTAGTCACCCTTTAAAAATCCCACAGTTTCACCCACAGCATTCAAATGGAAGCCATTCTGTCTAGGACTGGCCTTTGCTTCGCACAGTACTTGCAGGCCCATTCCTAGGTGAAATTTCTGGAGGTGAAGTTGGCAGAGATAAACAGTGTGGTGTGAAATATGAGCTGAGAGGTAAATTCACCCCCTCCACCCACTCCTGGCCTTCTGCCTTCTGCTCAGGTCCAACCCCAGCTGTGGATGCAACTGAAGGTGCCTTCTCCCACCATCCCACTCAGTGGGAGACAGCACTCCACCTCTGTCTGGTCCATTCTCGCTCAGGTGAGAGCTAGTGAGCAGGGAGAGTCCAGTTGAGTATGTGGAACCGGTGGGCTGGGGGCTGAAGTGGGGTAAAAAGCCTTTGTTGGGAAAGGGGGCTGTCATTACTGACAGACAAGCAATGTATGGTATGCTGACTGCTCTGGGTGCCAGATAGGAGAAGGACAGTCACCAGACAAGGACAATTAGTAAGGCAACTTAGTAGACCAGGAATGGCTCACATATGTGGGGACTGGAGTCCTCTGGTTGCTGACCTACAGCTGACGCTGGGTTTCCTTGCTCCAGACCAAGGCCAAGGTGCTTTCTCTGCTCCCTTCTTCCTGTGTGGTCACTCTCCAATTTCTTCTTTCTTCCAGTGGTTTTTAAATTTGATTTGGGGGGAGGGGACTGTAAATATGTACCTGAATTTCTCTGTCTTCATTAGACCAATGTGCCAGTAGTTGAACTATTTGCTTGAAACAAAGAATGACTCAGATCTAGTTCCCTGGGAGAGGCCCTGAGGTACAAAGAAGAAATTCAGGGAGCACAGGTGGGCGGGAAAGGGTGGAGATCACACATTATTTATGCTTTGAAGTTTTCTGCAACCAAATGGCTTTAGAGAGAATGGCAATGGATACCCTATAATTAATAACAAACTAGAAATGTTTCTATGAGTAGTTCTAGGTTTTATCTGTAAGTGAAATGAGGGAAAGCCCATAAACAAAGATAACAATTAAAATATGTGCTAGGTTTATCATTATCAGGGGCAATTCCTGTTAGTGGAAGGACACTGTTCTTTTTAAGGATCATCATTGGCTTCTATCTTGTTTTTTTTTGGCAGCATTCAAGCAGTAACCACACATTCTTTTTTTAAATATTTAATTATATATATATATATGTATATACACACACACACAGTCAATTCTGTGAAGTGTAATATAATATAAATCAGCACTTGGGAAGCTGAGGCAAGAGGATTGCGAGTTTGAGGTCAACCTGAGCCTCACAGCCAGATACTTGTCTCAAAATAAACAAAAAATAACCACCAAAAAATCTGAGCTCATCCCAACCCCCATCCAAACCTGTCACCTACAACTTACTTCCATTTTGCACATCAATGCTTTACACTGTTCTGCTCATTCTTTTGCTATTTCTATGTTTCTAACACCACTTTTTGAATTTCCCCTTTTAGGAGTCATCTATTGATTTCACATTATGGGAGATGAGGAATTAACATGGGTTCTCTCTCCCTCTGCCGGGCATGTGGACCACACACACACACACAGCCCTTGGCGCACAAGAATCTTTCTCATTCTGTCTCCAAATAAAGTTACCTTGTAAAAGTGCTCAGATGAATACCAGCGAGCTCATTAATTTGCGTGTGAACATTCTCCTTTCCTGTCTAGCCTCTTCTCTCCCTCACCTCGCTCCCCTACCCAGAATGGTGGCTACTGTTCTCTGAACAGTACTTCTTATTAGTTCAACCCTGAGAAAAGAGTGAGAGGTTCATTATTTGTACTGCTGTATGTTCCTTGTTGTAAGATTTTATCACACTTTCTTTATTCATTTTATTGTAAACAGGCTTTTGTACTGTTTCCACTTTGGGATTATTACAAAAAGTGCATCCATGGAAATTCTAGTGCATGTCTAGTGGTGACTTATGTAATTTTCTTGAGACAGGGTCTCCCTGTGTTGCTCAGGCTGGGCTTGAACTCCTGGGCTCAAACTGTTGTCCTGCTTCAGGCACCTGAGTAATGATTATCCCACTTTCTATAATTTTGATTATTCTAGGTATCTCATACTATTTATTAGTGGAATCACATACTATTTGTCCTTCTGTGTCTGGCTAGTTTTACTTAGCATAGTGTTTTCAAGGTTCACCTGCATTGTAATGTGTGTCAGTAATTCATTAAAATAATGAATTTAAAATAAAGCAATGAATGCTAATTTATTGTGTGAATATACCACGTTTTGTTTGACCACTCATTAGTTGGTGGACATTTGAGTTATTTCCATTTTTGGCTATTATGAAGAATGCTGCTATGATCCCTCATGTTTGAAATATGTGTACACGTATCCTCCACACATGTTCATTTTGGGTAGATGCCCAGGAGTAGAATTACTGGGCCATATAGGAAATCTTGTTTAACATTGTGAAAAACTGACAATGTTTAAAACAGTAGTTACATTATTATATAGTCCCACCAGCAATGTTTGAGGGTTTCAGTTCCTCCACATCTTCAAAAATACTTGTTCATATTCTGTCTTTTTGATTGTAACTATTCTAGGATGTATTAGTCAGCTCCAGCTGACAGAACAAAATACCTCAGACTGGGTGGATTAAGAAATAGAAGTTTACTTGATCATCTCAATAGATGCAGAAAAAGCCTTTGATAAGATCCAACACCACTTCATGAAAAAAGCTCTAAGAAAACTAGGAATAGAAGGAAAGTACCTCAACATTATAAAAGCTATATATGACAAACCTACAGCCAGCATTATACTTAACAGAGAAAAACTGAAACCATTCCCTTTAAAATCAGGAACCAGACAAGGATGCCCACTATCTCCACTCCTATTCAACATAGTACTGGAATTCCTAGCCAGAGCAATTAGGCAAGAAGAAGGAATAAAAGAAATACAAATAGGTAAAGAAATTGTCAAAATATCCCTATTTGCAGATGACATGATCCTATACCTTAAAGACCCCAAAAAAACTCTACTCAGAAGCTTCTAGACATCATCAATAGCTACAGCAAGGTAACAGGATATAAAATCAACATAGAAAAATCCTTAGCATTTCTATACACTAACAATGAGCAAATGGAAAAAGAATGTATGAAAACAATTCCATTTACAATAGCCTCAAAAAAATCAAATACCTAGGTGTAAACCTAACAAAAGATGCGAATGACCTCTACAAGGAAAACTATAAACTTCTGAAGAAAGAGATTGAGGAAGACTATAGAAAGTGGAGAGATCTTCCATGCTCATGGATTGGTAGAATCAACATAGTAAAAATGTCTATACTCCCAAAAGTAATCTACATGTTTAATGCAATTCCCATCAAAATTCCAATGACATTCATTAAAGAGATTGAAAAATCTACTGTGAAATTTATATGGAAACACAAGAGGCCACGAATAGCCAAGGCAATACTCAGTCAAAAGAACAATTCAGGAGGTATCACAATACCTGACTTCAAACTATATTACAAAGCAATAACAATAAAAACAGCATGGTACTGGCACAAAAACAGACATGAAGACCAGTGGAACAGAATAGAGGATCCAGATATGAAGCCACACAACTATGAGCAACTTATCTTTGACAAAGGAGCTAAAAATATACGATGGAGAAATAGCAGCCTCTTCAACAAAAACTGCTGGGAAAACTGGTTAGCAGGCTGCAAAAAACTGAAACTAGATCCATGTATATCACCCTATACCAAGATTAACTCAAAATGGATCAAGGATCTTAATATCAGACCCCAAACTCTAAAGTTGGTACAGGAAAGAGTAGGAAATACTCTGGAGTTAGTAGGTATAGGCAAGAACTTTCTCAACGAAACCCCAGCAGCACAGCAACTAAGAGATAGCATAGATAAATGGGACCTCATAAAACTAAAAAGCTTCTGTTCATCAAAAGAAGTGGTCTCTAAACTGAAGAGAACACCCACAGAGTGGGAGAAAATATTTGCCAGCTACACATCAGACAAAGGACTGATAACCAGAATATATAGGGAACTTAAAAAACTAAATTCTCCCAAAACTAATGAACCAATAAAGAAATGGGCATGTGAACTAAACAGAACTTTCTCAAAAGAAGAAATTCAAATGGCCAAAAAACACATGAAAAAATGCTCACCATCTCTAGCAATAAAGGAAATGCAAATTAAAACCACACCAAGATTCCACCTCACCTCTGTTAGAATAGCCATCATTAGCAACACCACGAACAACAGGTGTTGGCGAGGATGCGGGGAAAAAGGAACCCTCATACACTGTTGGTGGGAATGTAAACTAGTACAACCACTCTGGAAAAAAATTTGGAGGCTACTTAAAACACTAAACATTGATGCTCTACCTTTTGATCCAGCAATACCACTCTTGGGGATATACCCAAAAGACTGTGACACAGGTTACTCCAGAGGCACCTGCACACCCATGTTTATTGCGGCACTATTCACAATAGTCAAGTTATGGAAACAGCCAAGATGCCCCACCACTGACGAATGGATTAAGAAAATGTGGTATCTATACACAATGGAATTTTATGCAGCCATGAAGAAGAACAAAATGTTATCATTCGCTGGTAAATGGATGGAATTGGAGAACATCATTCTGAGTGAGGTTAGCCTGGCCCAAAAGACCAAAAATCATATGTTCTCCCTCATATGTGGACATTAGATCAAGGGCAAACACAACAAGGGGGTTGGACTTTGAGCACCTGATAAAAGCGAGAGCACACAAGGGAGGGGTGAGGATAGGTAAGACACCTAAAAAACTAGCTAGCATTTGTTGCCCTTAACACAGAGAAACTAAAGCAGATACCTTAAAAGCAACTGAGGCCAATAGAAAAAGGGGACCAGGAACTAGAGAAAAGGTTAGATCAAAAAGAATTAACCTAGAAGGTAACACACACGTACAGGAAATCAATGTGAGTCAACTCCCTGTATAGCTGTCCTTATCTCAACCAGCAAAAACACTTGTTCCTTCCTATTATTGCTTATACTCTCTCTTCAACAAAATTAGAGATAAGGGCAAAATAGTTTCTGCTGGATATCGAGGGGGTCGGGGGTAGAGGGAGGGGGTGGAGTGGGTGGTAAGGGAGGGGGTGGGGGCAGGGGGGAGAAATGACCCAAGCCTTGTATGCACATATGAATAATAAAACAAAACAAACAAAAAAAAAGAAATAGAGGTTTGTTTGATTTATTTCTCTCAGTTCTGGAGGCTAGGAGTTCAAGATCAAAGTGCTGGATGATCAAACTTCTGGTGAGGGCTCTCATTCTGGTCTGTTAGCAGCTCCCATCTTGCTCTGCACCAGGAGGGAGAAACCTCCCGCCTCTTTCTTTCTCATAAAGGCATAATCCTATTGGGTCAAGGCCCTACTTTTATGACCTCACTTAACCTTACTTTCACAAAAGTTCTGTTTTCAAATACAGCCACACTGGGGGTTAAGGGCTTCAACATAGGAATTTTAGGGACATAAATGTTCAGTCCGTAACACAGGGAGAACAAAATGGTTCCTCAAGTGTGGATTGGAGGTGCAGCATCTCTTCATGTGTCTATAAGCTGTTCGTGTTCTGTCTTCAGAGAACTGTCCGTGCAAATCCTTTGTCCAGCTTTACATGGGGCATTTGACTTTTTATTATTAAGTTATTAAGCCTGCCTTATCTGTGATTTATTACACATGGCCAATCTAAACCATAGCCAAACAAGTGTAGCCAAACATAAATAAATAAATTAAATTAAAAGAAATTTCAAAAACAAGTTTTTTCTTCTTCTGAATTTTTTTCTTTTTAGAAATCATTAGATTTCTAATGATTTCAGTTTCACAGGCATGTGCAGTGTACTTGAACACTCCATTACCTGTCCCTAACCTCCATCCCTACTTCTCAAACAGTATTTTGTGGGTTTCATTATGCTTTCTTCAAACATACACATATAGTATACTTTGAACCTCTTCACACCAGCCCTACTCTCTCTTATTCCCCTCCATCTTCCCAGTGGGTCTCTCCTTGCCCCCTTTTTATATTCATGTTTTTCATTGCTATTATTATCATTTTAGACCTACATTTCACATATAAGTGAAATCATGTGATATTTAGCTTTTTTGAGCTGGCTTATTTTGCTCAAAATGATCTCCAGTTCCATCTATTTTCCTGCAAACAACACGATTTCATTCTTCTGAAAAAATATTCTGGTTGAGTACTCTTCCATTATGTATATATACCACATTTACTTTATCCATTCATTGTGATTTGCAAAGGATGAACACAAGAGGAAGGACAAAAACAGACAAGGCAAATGCCAATAAAAAAGAAAGGAGGGCTGCAATATTAGTACCAGGCAAAAGAATTCATACTAAATAAGTGTGAAATAACCAAGCAGGATTACTGATATTATTAAATGGTAAGATTTACAATAATGATATAATACCTATGGTTATATATATATATATGTATGTATATATACACATATATATACATACATATATATACACACATATTACACACAGTATAATATTCAAAGAACAGAAACTGCAGGAGATACAAGGAGAAGTAGAAACACTTATTTTTGAGATTTTACTTTGCTTCTCTGGGTCCAAAGCAGGAAATAAGCCAAATAAAACCAACAAAAAGATATGATGACATGGACAGCATAAATGACATAATAAGGTTGATTAGAGTTGGTTGATATCTCACAGTCATTGAATGAAAGATGCTAACAATTGTAAAATATACCATTTTTAATGTGGCACTGAAAAAGTCAACCCTATCAATTAAACTGACAGAATGCCTTAATTGTAGCTCTACAAAATGCATAAAGAGGTCTCACTATCCTGTGCTTGTATAAATTGTATTGAATCTATTCCAAGGAATTTGCCAGTTTCTCCTAAATTTACTTGCTTTGTTTGGTGTACAATTAGGTACTCTCTTTCACATATCACAGGAGGTAAGTTTCATTAAGTTTTATCCACTCAGGTTATTGTTGTTCTTTTTATCTAGTTACAGTTATTATTGTTTTGTACAGAACCTTAAAAAGCTGGGTGCAGATGGCTCACACCTGTAATCTTAGCTACTTGGGAGACTGAAATCAGGAGGTTGGAGGCCAGTCCTGGAGACCCCATCTCCAAAAAATAGCTAGAGCAAAATGGACTGGAGGTTTGCAAAGCGTGAAGCCCTGAGTTCAAACACCAGTCCCACCCAAAAAAAAAAAAAAAAAAAAAAAGTTAAGTTTCTGTAAAGTCTTTGGTTGTTCTTCACAAGAAAACACAGAATTATTATGGTAATTCTTCTAGCAACAATATTTGCTTTATAAATGTCAAAGTTATACCATTCTGCTTTGTTTCCAATCCTTTCTGTGTTACCAATAACTTTTAGTTTCAATACCCAAACATACTGTTTTCAACCACATTTACAATGGGAATTAAACCCAACATGTATGAAGCCAAAGGTTTGTCCGTGTGCCAGTAAGAAAGCCTACATTGTGATTGCCATCTGTCAAAAGTAATTGTAAGACACCCAGATAGATGAATCTCATCCATCATTTTAAAATGTAAAATAAGGAAACTGCGATTTAGAATCAATGAAACATGGTGTATTAAGTGTTCCATTAAAATATACCTTAGTTTCAAGTGCTTCTGGGAAACTAACATATAATGAGGTCACACATGTACACAAATCTAAACCAAAACTGGGTTTGTGGTTCAGTGGTAGAGCGCTTACTAGCATGCATGACGCTCTAGATTCAATCCAGTATTGGAAAAAACAAACAACAACCTGAGCAAATTTCAAACAGGAGAAATAATACACGCCACATTTTCTAACCATAATATAATAAAACTAGACTTACTAACAATACCAAAATATAAAAAAGGTCCTCCGACTTAATATGCAAATGAAATAGTCTCTTGAACAACTCTTGACTCGAGAGGGATGTACTAAAGTATTAGTACACGTAAAGAGGAGAGCGTGTACGCAAAACACAAGCACATTGAAGTTCTTGAATCGTTCAGGAGGAAGTAAATATTCTAAACATGACAGTTCAAAGAAACTTTCAGATTGAAAATTTTAATTTCCTCTAACTGCTATGTGCCAGAAACACATCTAAAATGTGAAACAGAGTTTGAAAATAAAATGACAGAGATGACTATACCAAATTCTAAATGCAAAATGAATTTGGTGCTGCTACACTAATATGCAACAAATCAAATTTTAAGGAAAAATCATTAGTAGAGATGAAGAGAATCATTAATGATAAAAGCAGTCATCTATCAAGAAGATAAAAAAGTTCCAAACCTACCTACTTTGAGTAATTTGGTCTCAGAATATAACAAACAAAATTTGATCAAATGACAAGGAGAAATTAAGAAATATGTGATCATTGTGGAGGATTTTTATATACATCATTCAGTAATTATATGTCAAGCAAATAAGCATTACTCAGGTTTGAGCTGATGAGTAGGTCAGTGGTATAGCAGGTACAAGGCTCTGGCTTTGATCTCCAGCACCGCAAAAAAAAAAAAACAAAATTACTCAGGTTCAAACCATATCATTACTAAACGAGATTAAATGGACATGTATAGTAGTCTGTACCATGCAGAGGACTCACATTCTTTTCAGGCACATGGAAAATTTACAAAGTAGACCCATTAGCATATCTCAGCCAAGTTCAAGGAACCAACTTCAAGCAACCAAATGGGCTGACCACAATATAACAAAATTACAAAACATTAATAATTTGGTACCCAACTCTCCTATACACCCGGAATATTTAAAACACCTTTAAAATAAACAATGAAAGAATGAATAAAAATGTAAATTAGTCTTTATTTTGAACTTAACAACGAGAGCAATACATACCGAAGAGTGGCAGATGCAGTTGAGACAGGACTCTAGAACCAACTTCAAATGGATATATTAATACACAGGAAATATTAACAAATAAATGAACTAAATGCACATACAACAAGTTCGTAGAGTCAACCCAAAGAAACTCGAATGCAGGAAATGAGATAGCCGTCCAAATTAGTGAACTAGGAAACAAAGAAACAATAGACAGTCTAAACCATCTGAAGGAGCTGTCATGAAACCATTCCCCTGAAATACCAGGGCAATTGCAAAACACTGCAAAATGGCGTTTCAGTCATAAGCTGTTTGTAGCCTAGACAGTGGATGATCTGCTCTTCTTTGCTACTGAGCAAGGGAAAAGGAAACGTGAGAAAAATGGCAGAGTGGAGGATAGCCAGATGGAGGACGGCCTGGGTAATGAGCCTCCTCAACCTCCTTCGAGTCTCCAGTAACTCAATGGATCCAGGGAATGTTCATTAATCTGAGAATTTGTCATGAATTTTGAGTAAGATAGAAGACAAGCAGGGCATGGCGGTGCATATCTGTAACTCCAGCTAGGATACTGATTTCAAGGCCAGCCCACGCAAAGTTAGGGAGACCCTATTTCAAAAACAAAAATACAAAACACAAGAGGCTGGAGGTGTAGCTCAAATGGCAAGGTGCTGGCCTACCCAGCAGGCACCAGGCCCTGGGTTCAATCTCCAGTACCACCACTGCCACCAAAAAAAAAGAAAGAAGAAGAAGAAGAAAACACCACAGACAACTTAGTCTGTAATCTGGCCAAGATTTGTTGTGAGGGGACCTGCTATCTAACAAAAAAGGAGGATTTTAAATATTATAGTTGGAGGGGCATTGACTGAGAGGGTAGAAGGCTTTCATCTTTATTTATTTTTTGCAGTCCTTTTTTTTATGATGGATTTTTTCGAGATAGGGTCTCTCGAACTATTTGTCCAGGCTGGCTTTGAAGCATGATCCTCCTGATCCCCCTCCTGAGTTGCTAGAATTACAGGTGTGAGCCACCAGCGCCTGGCTAGCATCACCTCTTAATGCTATCTCATTGGTAACTCATGAATTTTATAGGGAACCACAGAAGAGTTTATGAAATTTTATTGAAGAACATAAATGCTCTTTTCTTCCTTCTTTCTTTTTTCTTTCTTTCTTTCTGTCTCTCTCTCTCCCTCCCTCCCTCCCTTCCTTCCTTCCTTTCTTGTGCCAGGGGCTCAAACACAGGGCCTCATGCATGCTATGAAAGTACTCTACCACTGAGCTATATCCACAGCCTCTTGAAGGACATAAAAAAGACTTATGAAGGTGGAGATGTAGTTTGGTGGTAGAGTACATGCTTAGCATGCTGAGACCCTGAGTTCCATCCCCAGCATGACAAAAATAACTACAATAGACTGTATTCATGGATGAGAAGAATTAATATGATCAATATGGAAATTACCCACCAAATAAGCTATCAAGTCAAGGGAACAAGGGAATTGTTGCAATAATTTCTGAAGCATTTTCTTTCCAACTTGGCACGCTGACCTTAAAATTCATATAGGAGCCAGGTGTGGTGGTACACACCTGTAATCCCAAAACTTAGAAGGCAGAGGCAGGAGGATCACAAGGTTGAGGTGCTGGCCTGGGCTGATGAGACTCTGTCTCCGAAAAAAAAAAAAAGTCATGTAGGAAGACCAGGGGAATCCCTCCCCCTTTTTATTTTTCCAGATAGTATTTGCTGTGTAGCCTAGGCTAGCCTTGAACTCTC
The DNA here is from genome assembly GCF_047511655.1 of Castor canadensis. Lineage (NCBI taxonomy): Eukaryota > Metazoa > Chordata > Mammalia > Rodentia > Castoridae > Castor > Castor canadensis. The sequence goes on along the minus strand of NC_133391.1, from coordinate 64,447,803 downwards.
AGTCCTCCCACCTCAGCCTCTGAGCACTAAGATTACATTGGAGGTGTCACTGTTCCTAGCTCTGAAAACTAATTTTAAAGAAGAAAATTAGGACTGGAGTGTGGCTCAGTGACAGAGTGTTTTTCTAGCATGGGTGAGGCCCTGGTTCAATCCCCAGCATGAAATAAAGAAAGAAAATAAGGAGAAACTCACCCTAACAGACATGGAGCCTTTTATTAAAAGCTAAAGTAAATAAAATAGCATAGAATTAAAACATAGACAGAAAAATAGATTATTGAAATATTTAAAAACCACTAATAAAGGCCTAGAGACAGTCTTTACATATGTGAGAACTTGATATATAATAGAAGTAGCATTAAAGCCACCGATCTTATCTGGCATGGTAGTGGACAAGTGAAATTGAAGCTGAGATTGTGAGTTTTGGGGTAAAGACACCAAACATCAAATGGCACTGTTGCCACCTCGCTCTAAGTTTGTGCAAGTGACTGCACATTCCTGTGTGTGTCCTCATCTGTGTTATAATATCCTCATAAACTCATGATGACGAGTTAGTGAAGATGAGTCATGTAGTGCCGAGGCAGGCACTCAGTACACACAGTAAATATTTGTGTCATTCATTCAGACACAGCATTCTTGCTGTGTACTCACTGGTCTCTCCTCTGCGTGCACATACCTGGCGACTCTTCCTGTGTTCGAATCTCCTCTTCTTACTGAGAGGATGAGAGCAGTCCCTAAGGGCCTTGTATTAACTTAATCACCTCTATAAAGACCCTATCTGAACTCAGGCACATTCTGAAGTACCAGAGGGTGGAGCTTCAACATATGAGTGGAGGGATGACACAATTCAGTCCATAACACCATGCATAATAAATTATTATATAATCTATCAATATTTAAATATGGAAATCATAGGACATGACTACATTATAACAGTGCTTCTCAAACTTTAGCTGTGCATAAGAATCCCTGGGAATCTTATCAGAAGTACAGATCCTAAGCTGGGTGCTGGGTGCTGGGTGCTCACACCTGTAATCCTAGCTACTTGGGAGGCTGAGATGGGAAGGATCACAGTTTGAGGCCAGCCTGGGCAAAAAGTTCAGAAGATCCCATCTCAACCAATTGCTGAGCACTGTGGAGTTCAACTGCCACCCCAGGTACAGCAGGAAGCACAAATAGGAGGACTTCAGTCCAGGCCAGCCTGGGCAAAAATTGAGACCCTATCTCATAATAACCAGAGCAAAAAAAGCTGGAGGTGTGGCTTAGGCAGTAGAGTGCCTGCCTAGCAAGCACAAGGCCCTAGTTCAAACCCCAGTAGTGCAAAAGAAAAGTGCAAATCCTGAGTCAGTCTTTCTAGAAGAGCTACAGATTCTGCAGTTCTAACAAGCTCTCGGTGAGGCAGATGCTGCTGGTCCTTGGACTACACTTTGAGTAGAAAGAAGCACTAAAATACATGAAAATAAGTTCGATCTTGCAATTACTTACAATCAGTAGGCAAAGACTTAAAGGAGGAGAATCAGAAGACATTCCATCAAGAAAAACAGAAAAAGGGCTGGAGGTGTGGCTCAAGTGGTAGAGCCCTGCCTAGCAAGCGCAAGGCCCTGAGCTCAACCTCTAGTGCTACCAAAAAACATACAAACAAAAAAACTCAGGAAAATGAAAAAGCAGGGGAATAAATGTGATTCATATTTGTAGATGATAAGAGAAGGAAATTTAAATAAGGTAGGAATTGTGTGCCCAGACAACATACGGGAGAAAATAAGGAGTTATGATTCTGTCACAAATGAGTGAGAAAATAGTGTTAATATTGTCACAAGTTCTGTTAGAGTTCCAAAACTACTTTGCAGAATACTTTTCATGCGATTACATGATTTCGACATTACTACAAGTAATGCAAGGATGCCTAAGATGTGTCATCAGTGATAGATAAATAAAATATTTTCTTAAAGACAAATGAACCAGGGCAGGGTGTGACTCAAGCAGTAGAGTGCTTCCCTAGCATGCAAAAGAACCTTGGTGAAATCCCCAGTACCACAAAGGGAAAGAAAAAAAGAAATGATCAGTACTAACAGTTCCTTTTCTAGTTTACTTGCTACCAGTATTTTAGAATTGTAATCATCTCTTACATGGGAAAAATTTCAGAGCTAGTAAAATATTCAATTATGTAGAAATAGTGTCATTAGTTCCCTTCTGATTCCTTCTTCATAACCATCGTGTCTTAAATTACAACTTGGGGAGGATTATTTGAAAGAAACAACAAAAAACCTTTTTATTATTAAAACCTATGAAAAAAGCATTGATTTGTATTGGACGTGGGTTTATTTTGGTGGAACGCTAAAAAGTTGTGGAAAATGAGGCTAATTCTTTGTTGAGTGAGACATTTCCACTCTGCAGGTGGGCTAGCATCCCTGGTCCACACCCATTAAATGCTGTTGTCACATCTTCCAATCTCTGAGGGGTAAAATGAGTCTTGCAAATTTTCACAACACACTTTAGAATGATGCATATCCCCCTGGCTTGACACTGTATAGATCATCAGCTAGACTAGTATAAACTCTAGATCGCAAAGATTTACTGCAATATCCAAATGTCTGACTTGAAACCAGGCATTTAATATATCAAAGTAGTAAAAGCTTCACTACTGTCTTATAATTCAAAAGTTTTATACAGACTGGTCAAACCCTGGAAATCTGATATATTCACCGGTATTTATCACTAACACCTCAGGTTGGGGGCTGGGGGCATTGCTCAAGTAGTAGAGCGGCTGTCTAGGCAAATGCCTAAGCCCTGGTTTCAAACCCCAGCACTGGGGGAAACAATCCCCCAGGTGGTTGGATAGATCTGGAAGTTTTTCTCTTACTAACTGGAAATACAGGAACAACAGCTTCTATTCTTCTTGTAACCTTTCTACCCAAGCTTGGGCCTCTTTTTCTCTGAAGACACTTTGTGTAAGTCCACCTGATCCATAGGACTTTGGAGCATTTCACATGGAAGATAGGACTGCATCTCTGTCATAATGTTCGGGATTAATCACCCTATCCGGAATGAGGGAACTCTAGGGAACCATCTGTTCAGAGACTAGCTGGGTGAACCCCTCAGAGAAAATAACATGAAAAAGGAAATTAATGTGGTAAGCAAAACAACATCGAGACGTGAGAACATGTGTGTGTAATTTGGAAGGTCACTTCAGAAACTACTCATACAACAGCATCTTTACAAAATTACATGCTGTGGGTATATCAGCTCTTGTAATTTGCAAATCTGCAGCTGCCAACAAATTGGTACAATGAACTTGGTCTTAAGATCAAAGTCTAGGTGAATTAGTAGCATCAGTAAATTATCTCTTTCACCTTAGTAAATTATGGAAAAATTTACTGAGACTTACTAAATTTTTGGCACTAAGCTGCATGAACCTACCACTGAGCTATACCCACAAACTTTGCAATATAAGCTAAACCCATACAGTTTGATGTAAGCTAAAGCTAAAACCATGTATTCTTGCAATGTCTGTCCCAATCATGCTTCAGTTTCCTTCAAACATTAACTAGGTCACAGTTTAGTTGTTTGTGACATCTAATTCTAAGACACCTGTCTGTGTACTGTGGTACACAGAATAACTCTGCAAGGCTGGACTACAAAATATTAATGGTGATTGCCTCTGGCAGCTGGAATTTTATATCATTTATTTTATTCTTTATATTTTTGGGGTTTTTTTTCCTATTTTTCCATGAATTTGTCCTACTTTTATAAACAGAAAAAAATAAGTTAAAGTTATTTTTTTTTTAAAAAGAAATACATTACTAGCAGCACACTGGCCAAAACTTGTTCAAACATGCTTTGATGATGGCAATAAATATTAACCTGTAAGGAGAAGTGCAGAGAAAACAATGCATTGGAAATATTAGAATCACAAATTCCATCAAGCATTACCTAGAAGAGTGAAAGTTTTAGACTTTGAGCAAATAACATGCCTTGTAATACAAATCACAATGGAGTCTGTAAACAAAAACTTTGCTGTTATGAATTAAGTTTAAAACTAATTTCCTTTTCTTTTGAAAACCTGGGTCATAAAGAGCACTTTACGTCTCCGTTTGAAAATCTTATTTTGTCTCAGAATGTCTTTTAGCAAGTATTACTTTTCCTGACAAGTAGTCCTGCTGAGGGATTCCTTTTCCGGTACCTGTAAAAGTCAGGGTGTTGGGAGGGGTGGTGTTGTGGTGATGCAATAGCCTGAGCTCCCTGAGCTTCTCTCTCTCTCTCTCTCTCTCTCTCTCTCTCTTTCTCTCTCTCATTCTCTCTCTCTAACTTTTACATGTGGGCAAACTTTCCTGAACACCGTGTGTGTTATGCAGTACCAGGACTGCATCCAGGTGTGATTCTGGGACACCTGAGGGTCCCAGAATGAGAACTCTCTGAGAGGATCTAGCAGTTGACAACTGTTTGCATAATGATATTAAAGCATTCTTTGCCTTCTCTTTTTTTTTCTTTTTGGCAGCACTGGGGCTTGAGCTCCTAGGCAGTCACTCTATTACTTGACTCACTTTCTGACTCCTTTTTGCTTTGGTTATTTTTCTAACAAGGTCTTGATTTTATGTCCAGGCCAGCCTGGACTTTGATCTTTCTATTTAGGCTTTACGTTTCCCACGTAGCTGGCCGACAGGCACAATCACTATGCCCACCTACTTGCAGGTTGAGATGGGTTCTCATGAACTTTTTGACCATCTCCACCTCCCGGGTAGCTCGGCTTACAGGTATGAGCCCGTGCCTGGTTATTACTTGCCTTTTTCACTCTCGTTCCTATACTAGGGCAGCATAGCATTTTCTGGAGACAGCACGATAGGAGACATCCTAACACAGTGAATGCAGGAGCAGATGCAAGACTCCAGCTGCCTTCAATTAAAGTAGACATAAAAGAATTTTTGTAAATTCAGCCACTCTTTGTGTGTTTTAGAAAATATAGGTATTTTTCTTTAAATGTTATGTAAACATATGAGTTTATTATTATCCAAAAATAAATTTAATGATGTTTTCATTTTGGTTTTAATTTCTAATAGTATAGTACATATGAATAGCTACCACTTACATAAACAAAAACTCCTTTGAGGCCCTCAATAAGTTTTAAGAATGTAAGGGCTCCAAAGACCAAAAAGTTTGAGAAGTACTGTTTATTTGTATAATCTATCTAATAAGCCCTCTGTGCTCAATAGCTGAACGTGATTACTGTTGGAAGTGATTTAGAAATAGCTTCAAGCAGTGGAAGTGTTTTGATTGTGGAAGAAACAACAAGGAAGAATGGGTGCCCATTCTTTCAACCCCAGAACATGCCAACAACCAGTTGAGTCTTTACCCTAATATGTATTGAGAAGCACTAACCTTTCTTTCTCATGTGTTCTTGGCTATAGCAACTGACCTCATATGTCATTTATGAGAAGCTATTTCCAGCAAATTGAAATGTAGAAATGTCACATTATGGGTGACTATAGCCACTAGAATATTAAAGTCTGAGGCCCGATGTTCCTACTAATTGTATCAATATAAAAGAGAACCATCATTTGGACAGATGTTGGTTTTCTTTCTTTCTTCTTTCTAAAAATGACACAGTTTAGGAAGATGACACAGAATATGTGTACTTAGATGTACGAATCTTTAACATTTTCATGATGGAAAATTTCAAAAATATACAGTATACACAAAGGTAGAGAGTACAGGACATTAAACCTCATGAATTCATCACCAGATTAACAACAACTAACATTTTACTGATACTGGTTTAGCCACAATTAGGAAAGGGTTTAACCTCCCTCTTTTTAGCTGGAGGTTGTGTCACGTTTGTTTTGAGATGGGGTCTCACTGCGTTGCCCAGGCTGGTCTCAAACTCCTGAGCTTAAGTGAGTATCCTGCTGTAGTCTCATACCGCCATAACCAAGCTAGCTGGAGTTTTTAAACAAATTTCAGGTTTTGTAACATTTCACTAGTAAATAATTTAACATGAATTGCTAATAGATAAGGACTTTAAAATTGTATCTAATAAAATGGATAATTTCTGGTTTCTGTGTTCAAAAGCTTTTATGACTATAACAATTACCTAAGATAAATCAGCTTATAAAAAGAAAAGGTTTACTTTGACTCAGTTTTGGAGGTCAGTTGGCTCCACTGTTTTTGGACCTGTGGCAAGGCAGCTTGTCAGGTGGGGAGCATGCAATAAACTGCTTACCTCATAGTGGCCAGGAAGTTAAAAGAGAGAAAGAGACTGTCCTTCCATAGTCCTCTTTGATGGCCCATCTCCAATAACCTAAAAACCTCACACTTGGCCCCACTTCTCAAAGTTTCTACCACCTTCCTGTAGCACAGAGCTGAGGACAAAGCTTTTACTATGTGGGCCTTTTGGATGACATTCCAGATCCAAACTACAGCCTTATCAGCTAATACTCAGTTCACATCCAAATTTCCTTTAATTGTCTCAATAATTTTTTTGTCTTTTTTTTTTTTGCCTTAGGACTCAAATAAGTTGCAAACATTTCCTTTGTCTCTTACATCTATTTTACTTTACTTTATTTTATTGAAATGAGGTCTTGCTAAGTTGCCCAGGCTGTCCTCAACTCCTAGAGCCCAAGATTTCCTCCTGGACTCAAGTGATCCTCCCACCTCAGCCTCCTGAGTAGCTAGAACTACAGGCATGAACCACTGTGCCAGTCTCTTTCATTTTTATTTTCAGTGCTGGGGCTAGAACCCAAGGCCTAGTGCATGCTCAGCAAGAGCTCTACCACTAAGCTATATCCCCAGCCAGGCCTCTCAGATCTTTTTTAATCTTAGTTTTTTTTTTCTCCTGAAGAATCCAGGTAATATGTAAATTATTAAATTTTATAATTAAGAAAAAAATCACATGGAAAAGAGAAAGATACCAGATTTATTTTTAAAATGTCGTGGATTCAAATTAGATATAGCTAAGAATCTACAGCTAAAATTTTACTGGGAGGTAAGATGTGATATTTTAAAATAAAGTGCTAAATTTCTTTCTCAAGGCACAACTATTTTGCTTACTTCTTCCTTCTCCTCTGTCACCTGGAGGAGAATAGAAGTGTTAAAGGAGCGAAAGAACCCTTTGCCTAAGGCAAGGAGGCTAGGCAGTTGAACCAGTGTCCAGGCAAGCTGTTAAAAACAGAACATTTCCAAGGAGGGCAGAACAGGTCCTGTCTGAGAGGGGAAAATGTAGGGAAAGGGTGTGGGAGGGTGAATATTGTACACATACTGTGTACACATCTATGTAAATGGAAAATGAAACCTATGGAAACTATTCCAGGAATGGAGGAAGAGGGGATAAAGAATGATGGAGGGGGTGAATTCAAGTATGATATATTGTAAGAACTTTTGTAAATGCCACAATGTACCCCAGCACAACAATTAAAAAAAAAAAAAAAGAACAGTTCTAGAATGTTGGTGTGATTCAAGTGAGCAGTCTTGAGTTCAATTCCTGATACAGCCTCTGTGCTTGTGTGTGTGTGTGTGTGTGTGTGTGTGTGTATTAAACCAGACATGGTGACACATTCCTGTAGTCCCAGTACTTGAGCTAAAGCAGGAGGATCTTGAGTTTGATGCCAGCCTGGGTTACATAGCAAGACCCTATTTCAAAACTAAGACAAATAATCAAAAGAGCCTACTACCCCAAATGACAGTTTCAAGGGTGCGGGGTGCTTCCAGTACCAGCCTCCCATAAGTTCAGGTGGAGTACTGCTTCTTGCCCACCCACCCAAGATGTTCTATGTGGTTACTTTTGAACAAATTTGATTGTACTTAGCCAGATCTTGGAGATGCCTCAGGACCCTCCCTGCTGCTGCCCGTCCTGGGAATGACCCTCAACTGCAGGAGTTGGCTTTCCTCAGCCTGCTCAGTGACACCTGGAGGGATCTGGGGCACAAAGTTCTGCTTTCCTTGCCTCAATGTGAGACAATGCTGAAGGACTATCTCACTCCAGAGCACAGCTCCCGGCTTCAGGACAAGCTGTGGCTTTAGCTGCAACTCCACTGGAGGTCAGCTTCTCTTCCTGCATTCTCACTTCCTGCAGGTGTGTCTCCCAAGCCTGTTCCCCGGCAAACCTTCTGCACTCATAAACTTCATCTGAAGCAGTTGCTTAAATGTTTCCTTCTTACCCTTATTCTCCCTCAGCTTCCCAAGAGCTGGGATTACAAACATATCTCACCACACTTGGCTCTCTCTCTCTCTTATTATTTTTTATACAAATGATAGCTTACTACACAAATCATTATGCCCTTTGTTTTTTTCTTTGAATCACATATATACATATCTTAGCAGTGTGTCTTGCAAAGCTGCCTTATTATTTTTAATGGATGTATCACAGTTTATTTAGGCATTACTCTGTTATTATTGTACGCATCAGTTTTTCCAGTCTTTGGTTATTACATTCCATGCTACAATAGGCAACCCTCTGTATGTATGTGTCTTTCAGAAATATGTGATTACACTTTTAGAGTCCAAAGCTACAAGTAGAACTGCTTGGCCAAAGAGTATGTATAATATTAAGATAATGATAGAGGGCCTGGGAATGTGGCTCAGGGGTAGGGTGCACTCAGTGTGCAGAAGTCCCAGGCTTCAATTCCCAGCACCAAAATAATACTTATGATGATGACAGATGTTATGACTGCCCTCCACGGAAACTGAGAAATGAGAATGCTATTTCCCTAGACCGTCCGGAGTTATTAACCTTTCTGATCTTTATCAATCTGGTAGGGAAGAAATGGCCTAATTACAGCTTTAACTGTGCTATTTTGAGTGACACAGAGTGTCTTATGTTTAAGAGGTTTCATGTGTGTGTGTGTGTGTGTGCGCGCGCGCATGTGTGAACTGTGTGTTCCAGCCATAGTCTGGTTTTCCATTGAGTCGTTGCTTTTGTTTTTTATCTATTGTAGGAAATGTTTATTAGGGAAGCTACTATTATATTATAACAGAATTTTTTTACAGTTTTTGATCTGTATTTAGATTTTGTGGCAGTTTCTTTACCATGCTTATTTTTATTTATTTACTTAATTAATTTATTTTTGAGGCAGGGGCTTGCTAGGCTGGCCCTCAAGATGCTCCTGCTTCAGCTTCCCAAGTAGCTGGGATTACAGGCATGAATAACCATGCCAAGCTTGCCATACTAATATTTAAGATGTAGCTTATCAATCTTGTATGGTTTCTGAGACTTGTGTTACAACAGTACAGGAAAGAACAGCTTTGAGATAAAATTCAGGGTGTTCGCTAAAGGACTGTTTACATTAAAACTTTGGATAAGACCAGAACTATCTTAAGTTATCACTGGCAACCTAATGAAAACCTGTCTCCTCTCTTCCCAGCCCTCTAAAATGCGCTCTTCTCCTAGTCAACCACATCTTGGTAAACTGGAACTTGTCCCTTCTCTTTGGTAAAAGATAAACTTCTTTCTTGTTATTCCTGGCTCTTCTTTTCCTTTCATACCCTATCGTCAACACATTAGTAGACATCATTGGCTCTCCCTTTATTTTTTATTTTTTTGATTCTGGGGATGACACCCAGGAACTCGCACACACTAAGCATGTGCTCAACCACTGAGCCATACCCACAGCCCAGCTCTACCTTTAAAATATTTCTATGATTTGACCTCATTTCATAGCCTCCTCCAGCAGCCTGGTCTAAGCCAATTAATTTAGAGGCTCCTACATGGTTTCCTGCTTCTACTCTGGCCTTTCCACAGTTCACTCAAGCAGTCAGAGAGCTCCTCCTAAAATATGGTTCCAATCAACCCACTCTTCTGCTCAAGACCCTGAAGTCCCCCCATCTGGCTTAGAGTAAAAGCTGAAATTCTCACAGGGCCTTATAGTCCATTGTGACTCTACAGCTGCACCTGTCACCATCCACTGCCTGGCTTATTCTGGTTTCCTTGTTATCTGCTACTTGAGCATAGCAAACTTGTATATCTGAGCACATCTCGTGCTTCTTTCTGGAATGCTCTTTCCTTAGTAACAAGCTCATTTCCTCACTCCTTTCAGAAGTTTAAATGTAGCCCACTAATTGGGACCTCCTGTGATCACTCTACTTAATATTTCACTTCCTATCCCAACCACATCTAGCACTCCTTATTGCTTCTCCTACTCTACTTTTCTTCCAAGCTCACATCTCACATGGTATTCTGTGTGTGTTGCTTATTTATTTGTTTAAGGTCCACGAGGACATGTTGTGTCCACATTGTGTTCACTTCTGAATCCCTAGCCCTCAAACAGTGCCTGTCACATAACCATGATCAATGGATCTTGCCTTGTACCCAAGGGATTTATTTACCTAGTTCACTTCCACAAAAGTGTATTGAACATTGCTGTGTGGATGCTGTGGGCTTGAAACAGTAGCCACTGTGAAGAAAGCAAAAGCAGACCCTACCCATGTGGAAAAAGAATCAAGGATAAGAGATGTTTAACATTTTCCTAAGGCCTGAGTGAAATTAAGAGTGGAAAAGAAAGGCAGGCCTTCAGAGTAGAAGGCATGACATGAAGACAGACACATGCAAGGAAGCTTAAGCTTTTTTAGGTAGCTGTATTAGAGGAGGTATGTGAAATTAATACCAGGAAATTAATGATAGAAAATGCAAATTTAGCTAATTTTAAGAGGTTCCAGGGTAAGGTTATACATAATTACATATGGAAAGGGAAATACTGAGAAGAGATGAGCAGAAATTGAAATGCTGGGAAATAGGTCTGAGATGCCCAGTCTCCTGGCATGTCCAGATGCCCAGGGATGCATTCATCTAATGCCATGATGTCTGGCAGGAAGTGATGGCTTTAGAAAGGAATGATATGGAAAATCCTGTATGGTAAACACACATAAACTGGCAAGTGGTTGGTTCTAAAAAGTAAGAGAGGAGAGACAGATGGTGCTAAGATTTAAGGCCCGGGTGAAACAACCATCATTCCTGGACAATTACGAGAGGCATTGGCTCCTACTAACCAGTCCTCTGAACTTTCCCCATTTCCTCTAGATGCATTTGCCTGTAAGGAGATTCTGAGATCATTCTGGCCCAAGATCGTTCCTCAGCAGGGAAAGCCAGCAATGCCTTAACTCTTAGTTCTCAGGGAAGTAGCAGGTCCACTTATGCTAGTAATAGGAGTACAAGGAATACATAACTGCAACAGGAGAAACCAGGTGTGAGGTAAGTTAAACAGAGCAAAATGCTTGGCAAGAAGAGGCTGAAGAAGGCTGGAGTGGGATAGTTCAGTAATAGAGTACTTGCCTAGCATGCATGAGGCCACTGGTTCAATTCCCAGACAGACAGAAAGACACACACACACACACACACACACACACACACACACACACACACACACATGGCTGAAGAGATCATTTGCCTTTTCTGTTCTTTTAAATGTTTAGGGAAATATTATTGCTCATGCTGCACCTGACACCTAGGATTTGATAGAAACTTGCCTGGTTGCTCAGCAAGGCATGATCCAATGGTCTAAATTGAATCCAGTAGCTCCTCAACCGCAGAGACTTGATCAGTATCCTCACATATGGAGAGGGCAGCCCAGTGAAAATACCCACGATACACAGTGAGGCATAGGCAGCCCAGAGAAAGGTTAGGGAAAGCCTCAGATACTTCCTAATACCTTCCTTTTCCATGCTTGGCTTAGGTTTCTTATGCAAATATCAAGTGATTAAACGTCCTGCTTTGTTTATGGTTTTTTTCTTTAGCAGTACTGGGGTTTGAACTCAGGACTTCCCTCTTGCTAGGCAGGTGTTCTATACTTGAGCCACTCCCCCCAGCTAATTGTCCTTCTTTGTATTAAAAAAAGAAAAGAAAATCTATGTGATTCAGAGAAACAGATTATTGGGACTTTATATCTACAGACTTAGTGATAGAAGATGGTGGAAAGGTTTCTTTAATAATTTTATGCCATCTAAATTAAATTCTTTAGGTTTATTAATTTTTAAAAATGACTGCTTAAGTCTGTAAAATTTTATTGGGACACAGTCATGCATATTTGTTCATTAAAAAAACCCCAAAACTTCAACCAGCTTGTAGATTAATGTTGAGTTCATCCTCACCTTGGGCCACATATCACTGACATGCTCACAACCAGGTATCCTGCAGTGTTCCTTGGCATTGATGAAGACAACCATTTCCCACTCATCTGAATCATAAACCATCCCCATTACTGCCTTGTTGAAGGGAGCAATTGAACAATTTGAGTCAACTTGACTATTTCTAGCAACAGGAGCAAAGTACGTAGTGACTTTGACTCATCTCCAAATTTTAAAGTCCAATAATAAAAGATAGTCATGATCAAAAGGTGTATTTATTAAAGGGTAAGTTTGGTGCAATATTTAGTGTGCTGAAGTTCTGTGCTCCCGTTTTTCCCATCTGTAAGGAACTATTGCTGCACATGTCTTGAAGAGATTTTACTTTAGTACAATACAGAGAACCATTAAATATGAACTACAAAGGGCTTTGAAGTCACATTATCCTGTCTTACATTTTATTTTGCAGTCGATGAAACGGAGGCTCAGCACAGTAATGGTGTTACTGGACTCTAGAAAAGGCTGTTAGAGGAACCAGAAGTGGAATCAGTTTCCCTGACCCAGTGGCCTTTGTACTCTGCCATGTTTATCACAGGGTTACAAAGGGACACTATTTAGCAATGCAACCCTCAAGTAAAAGAACTCACAAACAATTCCATCATTTTTTTAGAGGAAATGTACCAGAGAATCTGTAGCAAAAGGAACCTTTGGAGGCACCCAGTTGAACTCCTAGAACGTTAGTGATCCCACTAGAGTTCACAGGGAGAGTATAGTAGTTATAGCAATGCCAGCTACTGTAACAAAACAACTCCCAACCTTTAGTGGCTAAACACATTTTGTTTCTTACTCATTTAATGGCATGGGGCTTCCTGACTGGTAGCAGCCTCCTATATGGCGATTGAACCCAGGATCCCCTGATTTTTGGGCTTCGATATCCTCTTCATTCAGGAGGAAGATGGGGAAAGAATAAGCAGAAAAGGCTTTCTCGCTTTCCATTGGCAAACACTGTTCTCATGACTCCATCTAGCTGAAAGAGAGGCTAAGAAATGCAGTCTAGGACTGGCCAGTGTACATTGTACTCTGTAGAAGGGAGAGCACAATGTTTGGTGAACCCACCCAGAAGCAAGGACTACACCCTTGCATCACTTAGTCATTGACCCCAGGCAATCTATGAGGCAAAGAGTTCATTAACCTTTCCATCATAGCTGGCTTAGGCCGCTCCTCTCAGCCAAAATGAAGCCCCTAGTGAGGAGCACAGTGTAAGTCATTATTAACCAACACTGGCACACCAGCCTGTGAAGGGGACGTAGGAGAGTGCCAACAGCATCTGGTACAGTCTAACATCTGTGCCATTCAGCTCCAACTGTTTCTCATGGTAATGTCCTTCCATCTGGTCCCTGGTCCTCCAGATTCTGGCTGGTGCAATTTCTAGGTACTTCTAAGAGGAGGATTAGTGGAACAAATTTAATATCCTGACTGTTGCAGCTGGTCCTGAGCCTGGGATAAACACAGTCATGCCCAGGATGGATCATTGGTTCTTTCCAGGATGAGAGGGGCCAGATATAATCATATTGCTACTAAGTAGTCAGTTGGTTTTCTCCAGGGATGGGAATGTGTGGGGACTCAGCACTGCACTTTTCTTACAGGGCACCCATGCTGTTGAACTCATGTATAACTCTATTGCTGCCACCATGGATACCCTAATCATAAGCCAATTGTGCAAGGACTGGTGTGGCCAAGGATAGACGTTAGCTGGCACTCTGTAGGTGTCTCTTCCTGTTGCTTGGTTGTTTAGTGGTTCATCTGCAGTGGACGCTCTCTGGCAGGTATCAGTGAGCACTTCTGTCTCATTCTCACTTATCTACTCACCTGCTTCTTTTTCTAAACCTTCTTCATGATTCTTCCAGTTTTGCTATTTCCAGGCCCCTCACTAACCAGACAGGCTATCTGTCCCTACCCATGGTCCATGTATACCTTTGGTTAGGCAATGTTTCTTCCTTCCCAAAGTAGATAATCAGGAAGCACACCTAAAATTCTGGCCCCTGAGAGAATTCACCTCCACCGTTGTAGACTACCATTGTCTGCATTCTACCTATGTCACTATATCAAGACCTAAATTTTCCTCCTTCTATCAGCTTGTCTTAGGGAAGCTTCATGAAGCTGTATGTATGAGCTGAGTGAAAAATGTTTGTGTAAGAATATGCCAGCCTGGACTACTTGTTTGTACAGCCTGTCTTTTTGGACCTGCTTGAGCCCAATTTCAGATGTAGGGTCTCTGTCTTATGGTGGAGTGAGGTTGGCATAGTCAATATTATGACTGGGTAGGTCTAAAGAAACTCAGCTTACAATGGACAGCTCTGATTTCACAATCATTTAGTATCTCATAATCAGTCTCTTCCAGGCCCCGATAGTATGTCCAAAGCTGTTAACTGAACCATGCATAGTCCTGTTGAACACGGCATGGTCCTGCCATAGAATCCTTCTAACCTCTCCTGCAACTCTCGTATTTGAGCTTTCCAAATATTTCAGATAGCATCTTTATCTACTGCAGATACATTCAGTGCTCTAGAATCCCCGAGGTCATATGGGTCTGAGTGGCACTGTTTCTTACACTGCAACCCAGACCCATGGCAGGGCCCTTCTTCATCATCCAATAAGTGCATCAGAGCAGCGTTTCTCCAATGTGATGTAGACTGCCTCCAAAATGCAAAGTAGCTCACTGTGCTCTGGACTTCTTTCCTTTTTCCTCCCCAACCCCACCTTCATGCAGAGCTTGGATGGAACCCAGTACCTCACTCACGCTAAGCACTTTACCAGCTCTGTCCTTTTTTTCTCAATGGTAGGAAACAAAAAGTACAATACCTTGTCATTTACCAAGGAAGGGATATCCTGGCATGCCACAGAACACTGGACCCTTAAAAACTTCCTACTGTGGCAGGCACCTTCATCTATTTGAAGAATATATGTAAGAGTTTATCTTCTACCTTCTGCAGTGCATGTGTCTTGGCAACACCCAGAGAACTGGCCTTCCTTCTTATCAGGTCCACTTAACATCATGATTTCAACATAGCTGACAGATGTGAAAGTCGGTGGAATGTCCATGTGATCCAGGTTCCTTTGAACTACACTGTTGTTAGCTACTAAGCAAGGCAAGCACCTCCTACACAAACTCCTACACTTTACAGGACAGAAAGCTGCCGCCCCTTTAAAAGGCTGTTAATTTACCTTCAAAGTTATGCTTTCTTTTTGTTTCAGCTAAAAGTCTTTAGAGAAATTTATGAAGAGCTAGCTATTGTCATTGAGTCACCTTGATTCATTCTTGTAGGCAGCCTAAAGTAAACTGGACTCATAATATTGAACTGAGCATGCCCAGAAGCATTCATGTCCCTCATCTTTCCTTTTTGAACTGTGACCTCAAGTTGAACATGCTCAAAAACTTACACCTTCGACTGAGCATGCTCAGAAATGTGGCCATCTTTAATGTGCTTTCCAATATGAATAGGTCCTTCAAGTAAAATCCCCATGCTTCCTTTCATTAAGGAAGCCATTGTTTTGGAAAAAACTCTAACGCACTCTTTACTTGCTGGAGGTAATAAATCATTCTCCACTCTTTTATCTCTTGGTTGTGCTTTTTGGCTTTGCACTCACCAAGATGTGAATTCATTGCACTTAGTTACATTGTGATTGAGAGTAGGGGGATTAGCAAAGTCATAAATTTAGACAATTTCCCATTCCTTGCAAATGCAAGAAGTGTTTCTGATTCCCCTTCCTAGTGGGTAGGGAAAAGAATATGGTTGCCAGTCTCAAGTCAGTGTTAATCTGTTCTGGTAAAGATACCACATCCAGTCCAGCAGCTTCATTGGCACTATGATTTGGTTGAATATTCTGTCCATATCATCTGTCATAATTGATTTGATTTTTGTGAAAAATCAAGCTATTGAATTAAATGGGGGAAATGCAGGAATCATTGTCTCTGTATTCCTTAATCTCTGAGGATATTATCAATGTCTACCATTCTCCTAGGATACGATATTGTTTTCATGTTATTGCTAGTTACTTGTCTTTATTTTTAACTTTTGTTTTTAAACAATTGCAGATTTACAAGTTGCAAGGCAGTATGAGCAGTCCTGTGTACACTACTTCCCCCTTTCTCCTCATACTTCTCAAATGCCCCAGCCAGTCCACAATTTTATTTTATTTTTATTATTTCTATTTTTGTGGTACTGGGGTTTGAACTTGTTCGCAAGTCAGGCACTCTACCACTTGAGCCACACTGCCAGCCCTTCTGCTGCAATTACTTTTCAAACAGGGTCTTGCTTCTGTGTCTTGAGCCTGGCCTGGACCACGACCCCCCCTCCAAGTTACATTTCTTGTATAGCTGGGATGACAGGCACATGCCTCCATCTTGAGAGATGTTCACATGCGCTGGGCTCAAAACTGTGATCTTCCCAATCTCCACCTTTTTTTTTTTTTTTTTTTTTTGTGAACCAGGGTTTGATCTCAGGGCTTACACCTTGAGCCACTCCACCAGCCCTTTTTTGTGGTGGGTTTTTTGAGATGGGGTTTCAAGAACTATTTTCCTGGGCTGGCCTTGAACCAGGATCCTCCTGATCGCTCTCTCCTGAGTAGGCAGGATTACAGGCGTGAGCCACATTCCTGTCTCCAGTCCACAATTTCATGCAGTCTCTTTAATTATATTTTATCCCAGTGAATTACAAGTGGGCATCTTAGCAATTGCATCAGTCCCATAAGTCAAAGATGAATAATACTGTTCAGGCACAATGGGTGGCTGTGAACATTGCCATCTAGTAGATGAGTGATCAACACTTCCTAGGACCCTCACATAGAGCAGAAGCTAACACAGTTGGTGAGGTCCTGGAAAGTGTTGTATCACTCATCTACTAGGTGGCAGTGTTCAACACCATCCATGGTGGGTGAACTGTACTATTAGTCTTTGGCTTACGGGACTGATGCAATTGCTAAGATGTCCACTCACTCTATGCACACAGTTTTCATCTTAGTCAGGGATTTCTTTTCTTACCTGGATTGTTTCCAAACAAGTGCCCATATCTCTTTTTTTGTTTGTTTTTGGTGGTGAAACTGGATTGTTGATCCTGAGTTCATGTCCTGACAAAGTCAATGATTGAAGATGCTGGCCTAACTTTATGCAAGCATAAAGTTTATTGAAAGGATAGCAAAGCACCCTGATGGGTGGGACTTAGTAAAAGAGCTAAGCCAAACAATGGCTGATGGCTAGGAGATGATATAGGATTCTGTCTGACCAAGGTCAGAGTATTCTACCTTGAAACTACATTTGTGATTGGATATCATCTAGTGGTCTTGCTGAACCGGACCACCTGGCCACCCCAACCTTATTGAACTGGACATCCCATCTTTATTGAACTGGTCAGCTCATCCTGGCCTTGTGGCCCATCATTTACACTTTGTAGCTACCTTTTGCTATCTTGGTGGAACATTTACTGGTTTACTTTCCTTTAGGAGCCTGTTTCTTATCCCTTTGGATGTTTTCAAAGATGCTTCCTATCTCTCTTATCTAGGAGAAACACCACTGTATTTTATTATCTTGGTGACAGGCCTGCTCCTTAGTGTCCTTAGATGTTTACTTTTAAGGAAGCCTTCCTGTTTCTCTTATCTAAGACAAAGTCACTTCTGCCATTTGCTCCCCTCACAGTGGTGCTGAGGTTTGCACTCAGGGACTCACACTTGCTAGGCTGGTGCTCTACCACTTGAGCCACTCCACCAGCAAGTGTCTACATATGTTAATCTCCAATTTATCCTTTGAATCTTCACAAAATTAATTTTTGTCAAACCCAGTTCTGACCATGAGCTTCACCATCTAATCCACAGTAATACATTTCAACCACTCATTTGGGGATTTAAAGTTCTTCTTTTCTTCTTCTTCCTCCTCCTGTTCCTCCTTTTCTTCATGTTCCTCCTCCTCTTCCTCCTCCTCCTCCTCCTCCTCCTCCTCCTCCTCCTCCTCCTCCTCTTCTTCTTCTTCTTCTTCTTCTTCTTCTTCTTCTTCTTCTTCTTCTTCTTCTTCCTCTTCCTCTTCCTCTTCCTCCTCCTCCTCCTCCTCCTCCTCCTCCTCCTCCTCCTCCTCCCCCCTCCTCCTCCTCCTCCTCCTTTTCTTCTTCTTCTTCTTGGTGGTACTGGAGCCTTGCACTTGTTAGGTAAGTGCTATAATACTTTAGTCATGCCTATAGCCCTGCTTTTCTTTCTTTCTTTCTTTCTTCCTGTCTTTCCCTCTCTTCCTCTCTCTCTTTCTTTCCCTCCCTCCCTCCATCCCTCCTTCCCTCCCTCCCTTCCTTCCTTCCTTCCTTCCTCCTTCCTTTGCATTGCTAGCATTTGAACTCAGGGCCTACACCTTGGGCCACTCTACTGGCCCTATTTTTTGTGAGGGTTTTTTTTTTTTTTTTTTTTTGAGATACAGTCTCTTGATCCTCCTGATCTCTGCCTCTTGAATAGCTAGGATTTCAGCTGTGAGCCACAGCATTTTCAGATAAGGTCTCTTGCTTTTTTGCCCAGAGCTGGCCTCAGACTGCAATCCTACACAAGCTGGGATTTCAGGTGTGAACCACTGTGCTTGGCTTGTTGGTTAATTGGGTCTTGCCAACTTTTTACCCATGCTGACCTCAAACTGCAATGCTCTCTATTTCTGCCTTCCATGTGGCTGGGATTATAGACATACACCATCATGCCTAGTTCCTTGTGAGCTGAATCCCTTCTTCTACTGGAGTCTCTCCCCCTCACTTCCCTCCCTTTTTAGAGACAGGATTTCTCTATGTAGTCCAGATTGGTCTCAAATTCATGATCCTCCTGCCTCAGACTCCCAAGTGCTGGGATTTCAGGTGTGAGCCACCATGCATAGCAGAGCCTTCTGCTCTGCCAAATATGTTCTTCTCACATTCCCATGGACGTGGTGGTGTACCTCCTTCTTCACCGCTTCTCTCTGTGCCCGTGTAGAAAGCCCACTGAAGTTCTGATTTCCTTAAAGCTTGCCTGTCATTGGAATTCTGCATTCTCCTGAAATCTGCTCTAACTCCTTCTATTTCCTCTGAAAGATAGCCCCCATCAAGGAATGCTAACCTGATGCACACTTAGAGTCAATGCAGGTGTGATGGCTCGAGAGAGCTTGGTGCCACTCTCATCCTGGTCTTCCAGTTCTGGAATGACCATGAACCTTCCTGTGCTCATAAAGAACTCTTTTAACTCCTAGAGAGACCAAAGGATGAACAGGTTGAGCATCCTGACCAAAAAGAATGGAGCTATTATTTTGAAGATATGGGCTTCCACACTTTAGGAAAATGGTTCATGAGTAAAGAAAATAAAAACTGTAGTCAATTAAAACAAACTTATAGGGGTTGCAATCTTGTGAAGGACCTGTCCTAAGAAATAATAAAAAATGAACTCAATCTAAAAATCTTTTTGGAGTTATTGTAACAAAGGACATAATACTTGTAAGGTATTTAATAGTACCTTATAATGATTAGGCCTCATAAAATGTCACCATTTTAAGAAAGTAGGAGGAAGTTTAATGTCTAAGAACAAGGAATCCAGAATCGTACTACGTGAACTCATCTACTGTATCAGACACTGTTTAAGTTTGGAAATGTTAACCTTCCCATGCCCCATTTGCTGAGTTGAGAGCCATTTATATGGTTACATGCCATGAGGACCCCGTTATATATGTAAGATGCATAGCATCTAGGCTTGTAGCTTTCAATACGTGTTAGCCCATTACAGAATATTCTGTGGTGTGAGACCATTTGTGCCCAAAAGAAAATGTACTGTACATGAATATTCAACACAGCTCTTTTTGTAATAGCCAAAAACTGGGGACAAGTGCAGAAAAGTGTTCCTACAGCAGGCCTGAATGTCTATCCTCAGAAGACTGGTCATTGGCTGGCATATGGGAATTTAGATTTCTGGAAGATTCTCACTTTAATTGATAAGGGTGGGGCTGGCTCACTGTGCCCAAACTGTTCATCTCGAACATCTGCAGTCCTTTTGGACCACTGAAATTTGGGTACATGCCAGGCACAGGAGTCTGTGTGATTGACCCCCCAAAACCCTGGGTGCCGAGTCTCTAACCAGCTTCCCTCATTGTCAACATTCACTCATGTTGTCACAAGTTGCTGCAGGAATCTAGCAGCATGTCCTATGTGACTCCATTGGGTGAGGATGCATGGGAGCTGCGCCTGCTGTCTCCTGGACTTCGACCTGTGTGCTTTTCCCTTTTCTGATTTTGCTGTGTAATTGTTCCCAAATCACAGCCAAGAGTGACTATATGCTAAGACTTGTGAGTCTTCCTGGTGAATTACAGAACCTTGGGTGCAGAGCCAAATGTCCTTCAAGGGATGAATGGATAAATAAATTGTGCTACTTCCATATGATGACTACTACTTACTCATAAAAAGGAATGAGTTATCGATACACAAAAGAAGTTAAATAGATCTCAGGTATTTACGCCGAGTGAGAAGAGTCAATCTCAAAGGGTCATTTACTGTGTGATTCTATTTATTAGAAAATTATGAAGTGACAAAATTCTATTGACAGAAAACAGACCAGTAGTGACCAGGAAAAGGTGTCTCTATCAAGGGGTAATACAAAGGAGAGGACTGAGGTGATGGTTGCATCTACACTTGTGATGAAATTTCATCAGAACAGCCAGGTGGGGTAGTACACACCTATAATCCCAGCACTTGGGAGGCTGATGTATGAGGATCATAAGTGCAAAGCCAGCCTAGATTACATAACAAGACTGTCACTCTCAAAAACTAATATATTTTTTCTTCTGGTGATCTTAGTGGGGGAAAATCCATGATTTCAAACCCTTTGCCAATTCTTCACGCTGCTTATGGGAAGGGCTAGGTTTATATGGCTTGTTTTGTTTCTATAAGAAAAACAACTAAATGTTCTGAGTGGTACAAAGACCTAGAGAGCCTAAATAACCTTTTTGTTTGTTTGTTTGTTTTGCAGTGCTGAGGATCAATATATTACTTTTTAAAATTGTGGGCAGGAGTCATTGTTGAATTTTTTCCCTTTAGAAAAATGCATGTCTTCCTTGATTTGGATGTGAATAGCATCCTCTCTGAGATTTATTATTCATCTGTGCTTGGTGTGAGAGAGAGAGAGAGAGAGAGAGAGAGAGAGAGAGAGAGAGAGAAAGAGAGAGATTTGCTGAAGACTTGTCGACGAGAGACAAGAAATGGATGGAGAACCAAGCTTGGTGGGGCACACTTATAATCCCAGCACCAGGAGAAAGAGGCAGGAGGATCACACATTGAGGCCAGGCTAGGCTACACAGTGGACCTTGTCTCAACAACAACAAGAGAACACTATAGTTTTTGAATTTCTATGCTTTGCATTAGTTGATGCTAGAACCAGACTTAAGGAGGGGCATTACAAAACTTATCAGATGTTCTGGGTTCTGTAAATCTAGAGAAAGAAATAGCAGCTAGCATTTTAAGCATCTAGATGGGGCTTGTCTTCAGCAAAAGGATTAGGGAGAAAGGGAAGGGGAAAGGAAGGAGGAAGAAAAAGACAACCCTAAAGGGGCAGCTGTTATACTTCGTTTAGTTCTCTAGGTGTTGTGGAGAAGGGACAAGAAGGCATGCCTGGATGAGGACGACTCTGTACATCCTGCCCTGACCCCCTTTCCCGCCTGTTAGAGGCCTTTCACCCCGTGAGATGGAGCTTCTGAGGTGGCTGACAGCCCTTCTGTCTTCTCAAGATGGCCAGCCCTTGAATAAACCTGATTCTTCCCACCAATCCTTGTCTCCAGAATACTGGTCTTTGCGTGGTGGGCAGCCCAGACCTTTCATTCTGATAGCAGAATAACATTTACATGAGAGCAAGGGCCCAGTGGGCAGATGAGTTCAAACCTGTTTTTTTTGGATGAGGGGTGGTTCTGGGGTATAGATGCACCCAGGGCTTTGTACTGAGAGGCAGGCGCTCTCTCACCTAAGCCATACCTCCAGCCCCAATTGCTTTATAGTTTGATTTACTTCTTATTTAAGAGCTAAAATGTTATCCAAAATAAAAAAATGGTCCCATTTCTCCCTATGGGACAAGTTCAGAGTCCATTGTTAACCCAAATAAATCACTTATAATGAAGATTCATCTTTCTAATAGAGATGTTGACACAAGGTTCACTTCTTGCAATGCTAGAGGCAGTTATAGCACAAACAACCACATGCCCTTTGGGGCTACTTTCCTGGATCGTGAAATATTGCTCAGCAGACAATAGTGCACAGAGACCGGAGGTGCAGCTCAGGATTGTAACTCTAGCCTAGCATGCACAAGGCCTTGGGTTTGATCAATCCCTTGCAACACACACACACACACACACACACACATACGCACACATATGCACACACACATACACATATGCACACACACATACACACACACACACGAGAAGAGAGCATAAACATGTACAATTTCCTTAAAAAGTTTGAAAGTACGGGGCTGGTGGAGTGGATCAAGTGGTAGAGCACCCGCCTAGCAAGCATGAGGCTCTGAGTTCAAACCTCAGTACCACCAAAAAAACCCAAAAAACACTACATTCAAAAGTAATCTGCAATAGGCAGAACAAAGCTATGATAATAGGATAAGAAAATTCGAAAGTTCTACAGATCTGTTGTACAACAAACATGAATAAACACTAACGAACTGTGCACTTAAAGGCTGGAGGTGTGGCTCAAATGGTACAGCGTCTGCCTAGCAAGTTTAAGGCTGTGAGTTCAAATCTCAGTACCACCAAAATTTTTTTTAATTATGTTCTAGACTGTCCAATAGCAAAATTCTCCAGTGCACCCAATAAATAAGTGAAATTAGAGATACAGAATATTCTTTTCCGCCTGCGTTGGTGGGTATAGTGGTGAGCATAGCTGCCTTCCAGACTATTCCTTTCCTACAGGTTGATATGGGACTTTCAGGAAGATGGCTGTGAATCTATTATATTTTGGTCCCACAATTAACTTATACTTCACAACGTAGAATGTAGTGACTGATGAAATGAAGAAAGCAGGGAAACTTAGCATTTCTAAAACTCCATGAGGCAAAATGCAGTGTAGCCCACGGAGCCTATGAACACGTGTGTGGGCAGGCTTGGCTGGCATTCTGAGTCAGGTGTGATACAAAAGCCACCAGGCTCCCAGCATAAGCTTCTGGGATCCTTGTTTTCTCTTTCACTTCTGCCATTCAAGCAACATTCCCTAAACTGCTCTGTGCAAAGCACTGTGGCAAAAGCAAGGGGGAAATACCAGGAGACTTAGGAATGGCCTCAGTCCTCAGGAAGATGTGGACAGCAGAAGAGTGATAACAGCTCCACAGAAACCCAGAGAAAGGGGAATTATTTCCTACGAGACATGCAAGGGGGCAAATTATCGTTAACAGAGCTTGGCATGGCTAGAAGGCCAGGCTAGGGTTGGAAAAGCAAGAGGGCTGAAAACAAGGCAGACTGTGTGTGTGGGATGTGGTTGTAGAGAAAGGGGTGTGAGTGCAGCCCCTGGG
This sequence comes from Castor canadensis, assembly GCF_047511655.1. Lineage (NCBI taxonomy): Eukaryota > Metazoa > Chordata > Mammalia > Rodentia > Castoridae > Castor > Castor canadensis. The sequence continues at coordinate 64,424,223 of NC_133391.1, read as the reverse complement.
GTGGAGGGGCGCCATGCACAGACAACCATTCTCCCTCCTGTTGTGTCCAGTATGCCAGAAATGGTACAAGTGAAGATCAGCTGGAATTGGTCCTTATGTAACGTTAGGCTGTGAGTGTTCGAGTCACTAATTTGTAGTAAGATACAGAAAACATAAGCATTATCATCTGAACCATTTTCAGGTGGACAGGCAGTGGCATCTTGTAATTCCCCATTCCAATCCTAGGCAAGAATCACAACTGTCCCTCCACTTTAAGTCTTCATGAGTGCTTTTCAGCAGGAAGATGACAGGACAATGAGGGTTTTGGTAAGATTGTTCCGGTAGCAGTATGTCTCGCTGACTGAGCTGACCTGTTGACTTAAGGCAAAGATAACAGTGAAGGTAGAAACAAAGTAGGAAGTTTATAGGGAACTTGGTGCAAGGAGAGTAGCTCCTTACTAAGAAAGAAAGAGGGGGATAGCTGTTAAAAAAAATACCACCATTCACCTACTACAGATGATTGAATGGCTTTGGGTGGGTTGGAGGGAACAGGAATCTAACAGGATTTCTGAGACACAGAGAGCTGAGAACATGGGATGCCATGGGTTGATGGTGTTTACCATATTGGATAACTGTTAGAAATATGTAAGACAAGGAAAGAGATAATCTAAAAAAAAAAAAAAGTCAGGAAGATAAGGTGCTCATCTGATGAATTTGAGGCTCTGGTCAGATAATTATGTAGCTTGGAGTTGAAAATTACAGCCTGGCTCGAAAAAAGTTATCAGAGTCAGGTGCTAGTGCCAGAGGCTGAGACAAGGAGGATCTTGGCTCAAGGCCAGACCAGACATATTAGTAGTTCATGAGACCCCATCTCCAAAAAAAACCATAACAAAATGGACCGGAGATGTGGCTCAAGTGGTTGAGCACCTGCTTTGAAGTGTGAAGTCATGAGTTCAAATCCCAGTTTCACCACACACACACACACACACACACACACACACACACACAAAAGATGTCAGAGATGTGAATTTTGTGGTTTTCTCGTAGGGGTGGTTTCATCTACAACCCTGTAGATGAAAAACATTCCTTGTCCCATACTTTGGGACTATTTCTTACCCTGACTACTGTGTTAGTCATTTCATTGCTGTGACAAAATAAGAGATAAAACAACTTAAAAGGAGGAACCGGTTTATTTTGCTTCATGGTTTCAGAGTTTTCAGTCCATGGTCAGCTGGCTCCACTGCTTTCAGGTCAGTGGGGAGATAGAAAATCATGGCGGAAGGGCGGTGGAGGAAGGACCAGCTCATATCTCACGGAAGCCGAGGAGCAGAGGGGCAGGGCAAGATACACCCTTCAAAAGCCTACTTCTTCCAACTAGGCTCCATCTCCTACTAGCCTATTCAGTATGAACTCATCAATGGATTGTCCATTGATGAAGTTACCACCTTAGAATCCAATCATCTCAATGACTGGATCCATCAGCTAGGGATCAAACGTTCAGCAGAAGCCTTTTGGAGTACATTTTATACACAAACCATAACAGCTATGTTCTTCCTTTTGAAAAATGCTACTTTGCAACGAAGTTTGCCACAGCTACAACATGAAGATTAAACCATATGCTTATCTCCAGGCCTAATGACAAGAGGAGGGTCCATGGTATCACCAGTGTCATACTAAGCTTTTATGTCTGTCATCTACAAACTATTTACAGCAACCCTATGAATATCCCCACTTTCCATATGAGAAACTGAGGGAGAGGCATATGGTATGCAGAGCTTGCTTGAACTTGTACAGTAAGAAATAGAGTGGGAATTCAAACCTAGGTCAGTCTAACTCCAGAATGCATACAGTTGAAGTACTGTACTGGCGGTTTCAAATGTATTCCTGGAAAAGTTATGATTTGCTGATTAGGTGTTTTCTCCTCTTCTACTTTCAAATTTATATGAGATAAAATTCCTCTGGCTCAGTACAGAGCTAGGTCCTAAGGAGAATATAGTAGAAGTTCACTTTTGTTGATGAAATACTCTTTGTAAGTTGTTACAGAGGCACTGACAAATTTAATCACTAACTTCTATAATATCATAATATCTTTAAAGAAAATTTTCCTTTATTAAAAAAGAGCAACAACAAATTTTAAAAAAAAACTTAAATGATGCAACAGCGACCTCTTCTGGTTAGGAAGAGTAACTATAAGAGAACCACTTAAAAGCCAGGTAAAAGGAGAAAATAGGTTTGACAAAGGAACAGCATTTGTGTTGGATTTGGGATGTGACAGCAGGACAGGCGGAAGAGCCTTTTGCACACATGAGGAGCAGCTTCTGCACAATCAGCAAGTGTCTCATCTTTCCCAGCTCTCCGGATGCTGAGGCAGGAGGATTGAGAGTTCAAGGCCAGCCTGGGCTACATATCAAGACCCTGTCTAAAACAAAGCAACAAAACATGTTTGATGTAGATGATTTCTAAAGGTGCAGGAATATAAATAAGAGTCATCTATGACACCACCCAGAAATAACACTGGGAACATTTTGGTGTGCTGGATTCCCTCACTGTTTTCTAGTCACATACGTTATTGTTAATCACAAAACTGGGTAAATCTTGACTTTGTCCTTCGTGGCACACATTTTCCCACTTTTTCTTTTGGTGGTACTGGGCATTGAACTTGGGACTTCGTGCCTGCTAGGCAGGAGCTCTATCATTTGAGCCAACTGCCCAGCCCTCCACAGTCTTAAAAAAGACAAAAGAGGATATTTTCCAATAGGCAGGCTTCTATTAGTAAATCACGATAAAACCAGAAAAGTTTTGCTAAATGCTTTTATGTGGATCCCCATTTTCCAGAGCTCCTGTGAATGCACTGAATCACGCACTGATACAGCACAACTTAGATTCCAATGCTGCTCACCTGCTCTCAGACTCGCCTCTGTGGGCTGCACCTGTATAGCTGCTCCTGGTGGCTCCTCAGCCTGCCAGGAAGATTGTTTGTAATGGTCAAATATGATCACCAATATTCTCAGTATATAAAAACTGTATCCATCAGCATTTCTGACTTTGGAAATTCCAGGGATTTCACAATCTCTGGAATCAACCCACCTGGGCTAAAGTGAAGCATAATATTCTGTTATGTTGAGAGGAATTTTATTTTATTTACTTATTTATTATTATTATTGGTGGAACTGGGTTTTGAACTTAGGGCCTTGTGCATGCTAGGCAGGCACTCTGCCATTTGGGCCATGCCACAGCTGGAGGAAATTCATAATCTCAAACTAACCCATAGTGGAGGAGGGAGGCACTGAAAGCAATAGACGAGCAACTAGCTCATCTAGCAACTAGACAAAATAACTAGCACTTACACTGAGGAGGTAAAACTAAGTAAGGAACAATCTGAAAAGAGAACTACTTACTGGGAAGTAACATGAGGGGAGTCACAGAAACTTAGGGAAAATGATTTTCCTTAAGGACAGTGAATTAATGACTTTTGTGTAGCTGTGATCAAAATACCTGAGACAGTAACTTAAAAGAGGAAATACTTATTTTGGATCACGGTTTCAGGTTCAGTCCATGGTCACTTGGTCCCATGTGCTTGGGCAGAACATCACGGTGATGGAAGTGTGTGGCAGAGGATCTTCTTTACCTCATGGCAATAGAAGGAGAGGGATCAGAAGGGACTGGGGACAAGGCATAACCTTCAAAGACACATACTCCAATGACCTACTACCTTCAGTGAGGCCCCACCTCCTAAAGTTTCCACCACTTCCAAAAATAGTGCCATCAGCTGGGGACCCAGCATTCAACACGTGAACCTGTGGGGGATATTTCATATTCAAGCTGGCAGGAAAACTATATCATATGATAAGGCTGCCACTGATTCAGACCTCTCAGAAAGGTAAATAAGTTAGATATTAGTCTGGTTTTTTTTTTTTCTGTTGTTGTTACTATAACAATGTACCTGAACCTAGGTAGTTTGGGGTGGGGATATAGCTCAGTGGTAGAGCACTTGCCTAGCATGTGTGAGTTTGCTCTTTAGCACCAGAAGGAAGGAAGGAAGGAAGGGAAGAGGAAGGGAGGGAGAGAGAGGGGGAGGGAGAGGATTATTTATTTCATAATTTTGGAGGCTGAAAGTTCATGATTTGGTGGGCAGACCCATTGGTTTGGCTAACAGCAGTTGACATCACAATGGAGGATGTGTGAGAGCAAGATCATATCAAAAGAGAGGAAGCTGAGGCACTCAGGGGTCCCCAAGAGCTACCTTAATCTCTTCTGAGGGCACATCTCCAAAGATCTAAGGACATCTCCTTAGATTCCACCATGTAACATTGCCACCCTGGAACCAAGCTTCCAGTACATCAACCCATGGGGGAAAACATCCAAATCACAGCAGGGTTAGCATCATTGTTCACTGGGTGTGAACAACATATTCAGATTTTTCATGTGGTAAGAACCAAGCCCTGTACATTGTTCAACTCTTTGAGATTGTTCCCCATTTATTCCTAGACACGTACAAAGATCCAACTCAGATCAGCTCCCAGAGCTCAATGTGTCTGTTCACGGGGGACTTAGGCTCTGCAGCATCCCCATTCCTCATTCCTGTGAAATCGACTGGACCTCAGTTGTCACCTGGGGTTTTCAGTTCTAGTTGAGCCAGGCAAACCTAAAGACTATCTTGAAATTTAACTTTGCTGAAAATTATTTCATTTCCAAGTTTGCCTTTGTTTTCAGTAGAGGGGAAAATGATGGAGACTCTTAGCAGAAGCAGAGGCTTGTGAATGCCGACTCTCCAGGAGAAGTGGGTTAATTGGCTCAGGTCTATTTTAGAGGGAAGGCATTCTTAAGAGATTATAGGAAATAAAAAGCTTCTACTTAAACAGCTTTTAGAAACTCAGGACTACCAGCTATTTGTTTTTTAAAGTAGATGTATAAAATAACTCCTCTGTGGGAATTCCAGTTATTTCTCAAGTCTTGGGCTGAATTGGGGGATGGAATACATAGTTACATCAATTATGTTTCATTAGTTTTCTTTCTCATGTACCTTTATTCAGGCTCAGACAAGGAGACAAAACTTTTCTAGGATTCCTTGCCATTCTTCGGACTGTGCTGTGTATCTAGAGAAGTTGGATCCGAAGGGCCATTGGGTTCTCTTTTACTTTTTAAAAAGCATAAGGTTACAATTCTAAAGTGACAATGTGAGCCCTCTTCCCCAGCAAAACTAATGATAACTTAAAGGGAAACTGTGTACGGTTTCTGTAAATGGTCCTGGGGCACACCACAAGTGAAGAAATAGTTGGAAAAATCTACAAAGCTCAGAAAAACCTGAGATGTTTGAACCAGAACCCACTCCTTCCCTTGCCTCTCCCAGCTCACCATGATGAAAATGTCATTCCAGACACTGTGGTCAAGAATGCAGGGGTCAGAGGGTCACCTCTCCAAGAGGGGCAGGATGTCAGCCCTCTGCCCCTTGTTTCTTTTTTTTTTATTGTTTTATTATTCATATGTGCATACAACGTTTGGGTCATTTCTCCCCCCTGCCCCCACCCTCTCCCTTACCACCCACTCCGCCCCCTCCCTCTGCCCCCAACTCCCTCGATATTCGGCAGAAACTATTTTGCCCTTATCTCTAATTTTGTTGTAGAGAGAGTATAAGCAATAATAGGAAGGAACAAGGGTTTTTGCTGGTTGAGATAAGGCTAGCTATACAGGGCATTGACTCACATTAATTTCCTGTGCGTGTGTGTTACCTTCCAGGTTAATTCTTTTTGATCTCACCTTTTCTCTAGTTCCTGGTCCCCTTCTCCTATTGGCCTCAGTTGCTTTTAAGGTATCTCCTTTAGTTTCTCTGCGTTAAGGGCAACAAATGCTAGCTAATTTTTTAGGTGTCTTACCTATCCTCACACCTCCCTGTGTGCTTTCACTTTTATCATGTGCTCAAAGTCCAATCCCCTTTTGTGTTTGCCCTTGATCTAATGTCTGCATATGAGGGAGAACATACGATTTTTGGTCTTTTGGGCCAGGCTAACCTCACTCAGAATGATGTTCTCCAATTCCATCCATTTACCAGTGAATAAAAACATTTCGTTCTTCTTCATGGCTGCATAAAATTCCATTGTGTATAGATACCACATTTTCTTGATCCATTCGTCAGTAGTGGGGCATCTTGGCTGTTTCCATAACTTTCTGCCCCTTGTTTCTAAGACTAACTTCTAGACTAGCACAGGCCAAGAGGCAGGGGTTCCCTTCTTGTACCCAGCACCAACCATGGGAGGGATGCTCTACCTTGGGCACAGTGCCCCTGAGAGTCCTAGGGCCCCACTTGCCCCTACCCAGATTGTGAGGTTCCACGCTAGAGAAGCAAGCTGAGAACTGAATCCCATCCTCTCCACTGAGGGCTCAGCTCCTGGGGGTGGGGGTGGGGTCACTGGGAAAGAAGTGTGTCATTGTCCTCACTCCAAGCTCCAGAGCCAGGGCTTGGAGATCGTTCCTGGAAGAAGAAGTAGGCCATAAAACAGATAGCTCCTAGTTTCTTCTTATAGGAACTAACCTCTTGCAACAGTGGAGACAAGTTTAAGATTAAGAAACTACTTGGGCTGGGCACTGGTGGCTCTCACCTGTAATCCTAACTACTTAGGACGATGAGATCATAATTTGAGGCCAGCCTGGGCCCCATGTCTGAAATAACCAGAGCAAAATGGACTGGAGGCAGGGCTCAAGTGATAGAGCACCTGCTTTGTGAGCGCAAAGCCCTGAGTTCAAGCCCCAGTCCCACAAAAAAAAAAAAAAAAACAGAGAGAGAGAGAAAAGGAGGGAGGAAGGAGGGGAGTGAAGGAGTGGGGAAGAAGGGAGGAAGGAAAGAAAGAGAAGGAAGGAAGGAAAGAAGAAAGAAAGAAAGAAAGAAAAGAAAAGAAAAAGAAAGAAAGAAAGAAAAAAGAAATTAAACAACAACAAGAACAACAACTACTTTGGAGGCTAAATTAGGAGGATCACTTGAGCCCAGAAGTTGGAGATCAGCCTGGGCCACACAGTGAGATACCCTATCAAACCCACCAACCACAAACACCACCAACCAAAAACCCCAAAGGAAAATGAAATAAAACAAACAACAAAATAAAAATAAGGGAAAGGCAATAGAGAGGACTGGTGGGCTCGCTGGAGACAGGGTAGGCTGTAGCTGGCTAGTATAGAGACAGCTGGAGGGTCCCTCCAGAGGTCAGAAAAAGTCCCCCTCACCTTGAGAATCTTTCAAGAGAGTTCAAATTTGATGGGATTGGTTTTGGGGGAGGAGACTACAATTAATTCCATAGGGCATTGTTTAAAACAATATAGCTGCCAGTCTGCAATCAGTGGCCTTTAACAACTGGGTGCTATCAGGGAAAGGGACAGCAAAGAGAATCCCACTAAAAGATGCCATTTGAGGGGAACTGTGGGCATACCCAAGGCTGAGCCTCTGATTAGTGACATGGAACCCTCAACACTGCAGGTGGTTATGGGAAGGGGGTAGAAGTAGGGTGGCGAGAAATTAGACTTCATGAATATAATCCAGGCTGTCACTAAACAAATAACAATAAAATGTCCCAGAGTGGAGTGGGAATAGGAGAACCAGCACCTAAACTTGCTACAATGTGTTTTCTAAAATATACTGTTCCCAGCAAAAAAAATATGAGACTTGCAAAGAAATAGGAAAGTACAATTTATACAGGAGGAAAAAAACCAAAGGCAAGAGAAACTGCCAGATGTCAAGTTTAGAGGTAAGGCCTTAAAATGAGCTATTCTAAAGGTGTTCCAAAACAACTGAAGAAAAGCACAATTGAGGAAGTGGCTCCAGGTTGCAGAGCACATGGCAGTGCTAGGAGGGTGCCACACTTGGAGGGTACCCCTTCTCATAGGCCTCGCTCTGTGCATCAGTTCCACCTAGTTGTTCTTGAGTTAGATCCTTTTATAATAAGCTGACAAAGCAGTAAGTAAAAAAAGTAAAGGAAAATATGAAGAAAATGTTGCACCAAAGAAAATACCAATATAGGGGCAGAAATAAGCCAGGAGTGGTGATGGATGGAGTCTTGTATCACAAGCTCCAGGCAAACCAGAGCAATTTAGTGAGATTCTGTCTCAAAAATGAAATTTAGAAAAGGCTGGGGATGTAGCTCAGTGGTAGAGCACTTGCCTAGTATTCATGAGGCCCTGAGTTCAATCCCTAGAACCACCAAAACAAACAAACAAAAAAAAGGTAATAAAGATTTCCCAGATACGCAAAATGCTCAAGGAAGTTCTTCAGACTAAAAGAAAATGACTCTCAAAGGCAATCTGATTCCACACAAAGAATGCTGGTGGCCTAGTTCGATGGAGCTGCCATCAAACAGACAAGTGGCTTAAACTACACTCATTTACTTCTCACAGTTTGGGAGATGGAGAAGTCCAAATTGCCAACAGTTTGCGCCTGCTGAGGGCCTCTTCCTGGCTTGCAGGCCATCACCTTCTCACTGTGTACTTTACATGGTGGACGGGGAAACAAGTGCGGTGTGGGGATTATTTTACTCAGCTTGATGTTATCAAGGCTCCTCCTTGTTGTAGGATAGATCAGATCATTCCTTTGTTGTTGTTGTTGTTTCTTGAGGTACTGGGGTTTGAACTTAGGGCCTCCTGCTTGGTAGGCAGAAGCTCTACTATTGGATTCACTTTGCCAAACCTGTTGGGTGTTGGGTATTTTCGAGATAGGGTCTCAAGAACTATTTGCCCAGGGCTGGCTTTGAACCTCAATCCTCTTGAGCTCTGCCTCCTGAGTAGCTAGGGTTGCAGGCGTGAGCCACTGGTAGATCATTCCCCTTTATGGGTGAATAATAAATATACCATCATCTGCTCCTACCACATTTTGTTATCCACCAACTGCTATCATCAGTTGAAGACATTGTTCCTTTTTAGAATGCTGTGGCTACAAACATTAGTATACAAATACCTGTTCAAGTCCCTGCTTCAATTTTTTTTTTGAGTATATACCCAGGAGTGAATTGCTGAATCAGGTAGCAATTCTGTATTTTTTGTTTGTTTGTGGTACTGGGGCTGAACTCAGGACTTTACACTTGCTAGCCAGGTTCTGTACCACTTGAGCCTCATCCCCAGCCCTTTTGCTTGACTTATTTCTTGGATAGGATCATGTGTTTTTGCCCAAGGCCAACCTCAGACCTCAATCCTCCTACCTATGCCTCCCAAGTAGCTGGGACCATAGGCTTGAGTCATCATACATGATTCACTGGCTGAGATGAGGACTCACTTTTTGTGCAGGCTGGCCTTGAATCTTGATCTAGGGTTCCAGAGTAACTGGGATTATAGTGTGTGCCATCATTCCTGGCCCTTACATTTAATTTTTTGAGGAACTACCATATCATCTTCTACAGTGGTTGCACCATTTTACATGTGGATGTTTTGATGCTTTGAATGATGTAAATAATTATTTGCTGTAGGAAACTGATACTTGTATGTACTGCATCAACACAGAAAATACATCTCTCTTACTAAGGTTATATGATATATGATAGAGCTGCCTGTCAAACATTTTTAATTCCTGTGCTGGTTAACTATGGTCCATAGCCTTGGAGGTGTGTGCGTTGGAAGGATGGATCAGAAAGAAGGGTAGTGGGGCAGCCAGCAAAGCAGGAAAATAACTCCACATCCTGAAGCTCTATTTCTGTTGCAGTCATTTGTCACAAAGTAGGGGAGAGGATGAATAACAAAGGTGAGAGAAGGGAAAGGTAGAGGAATGAATGTGGTTGCGGTCTGGACCAATCTGCTATTTTTTATCTATGGGGTGTGAGATGAGTGTCAGTGAAAGCTGTTTTCTTTCTTCTCCCACTTCATCTCAAACAATGCAGAGCATATGTCCTTTCTAAAGCTTTTAGGATCTGCCTGTAATCCTAGCTACTCAGGAGGCAGAGATCAGGAGGATCACGGTTCGAAGCCAGACTGGGCAAATAGTTTGCGAAACCCTATCTCAAAAAACCCTTCATAAAAACAGGGCTGGTGGAATAACTCAAGGTGAAGACCGAGTTCAAGCCCAGTACCACAAAAAAAAAAAAAAAAAGGACTGGTGGAGTGACTCAAAAGGTAGAGGCCTTGAATTCAAGTCCAGTACTGCCAAAAAAAAAAAGCTTCTGTGGTCTATAAATTATGCTACTGACTTATGATCTTTAGACAAATTGAATTTGTAGATGAAATACAAACCTACAATGAACTGACACACTTACCAGTGATGGGGGGAATGCAACATTTTATCACTTTATTTTTATTATTGCTTTTTGGTGATGCTGGCATGGAACTCAGAGCCTCATCACAGAGCTAGGTCCTCAGCTCAGGTTATCTCTTCAAGCCTTTCATCAGATCAGTCGTCTCTCCGGAAGCCATGGGAAATCACAGTGCTTTGGTATTTAGAGAGAGGTGAATACAAAGGGAAATCTGCAATTTTTATTTCTGGCGGGCCTTTCTTTAAGACAACTTTACGATCCTCCCCATGGCAAAGTCTTTCTCTGCGATTTAAAAACAGAGAGTCTTCTATTGGGCCAGTGTAGATCCCACATGCTGCTGCTTGCTACGGGAAACAGAGCAAATCAAACTTCTGCTTAATATGACATCAAACATCGTTTTCTTCTTAGCTTGAGAGCAAGGTTTTGTGATAGTTTTTCTAAAAGTAATGTTCTGTCACTTGGTGTCACCAACTACTGGAAGAGTCAATGTGGACTGCAAGGCGATAGGTGAGCTTGGAGTCAGTCATTGAACCTAGCCTCACTACTTGTGTGCCCTTGTACAAGTCATTTACCTACCCCCAACTCCCAAGTCTTCTCACAGATAAAATGGGAATGTCGAAGGATTCTTTGAGTACTGATGAAAATATATGTGTGAGGACTGGGGGTGTATCTCAGTAGCAGAGCATTTTACTTGTGTGCAGTACTGCAAAAAAAGAAAGGAAACAAAGCTGAGCATGGTAGTGTAAGCCTGTAATTCCAGCACTCAGGAGGCAGAGGTAAGGAGGATCATAAGTTTGAGGACAGCTTGGGCTACTAGCAAGACCATCTCAAAAATCCAAAACCCTATGTGTGGATGAAAAAGCTTTTGCCAATTCTTAGGTATCAAAGTATGATGCTGCTGTTACAGCTCTTGAGTTTTTTGCTTTGTTTTTTCTTTTTGGTGGTACTGGGATTTCAATTTAGGGCCTCACGCTTGCTAGGCAGGCACTCTACCACTCAATCCACTCCACCAGCCCTTTTTTCATATGTTGGGTATTTTCAAGATAGGGTCTTGCAAACTATTTGCTTGGAATGGCTTTGAACTGCAATCCTCCTGATCCCAAGTAGCTGGGATTACAGCTGTGAGCCACCAGCGCCTGGCTAGCTTTGAGGTTCTGACTTAAGTAAGCATCTACTTCTGATGCTTCTGCTCTGCAGAATACCAGTGCAGCCTGGCCTTGGAGTGCAGCTGCATTTCTGACATGCCGTGTTTCATTTTAATGTTGCTAAATGTGGTTTATCACCTCCTAAAGAAAATCAGTGAGGATAAATAGAGGGAAAGAAACAATAATCTAGAATGTACTAGTATTTATTCCATGTGGACATATCCACTGCAGTTAATTCTTTATTTAAATTTCTTGGTAACTCTGTAAGTTAGGATGCACTATATAGCAGTTACTAATATTTTCTAAATTGTTGGGAACATCTTAAACTAAATTGCAAAAGTGAAATAACTTTGAAAAATTGTACTGAACTATAGATCTAAAGAATAAGACCAGGCTGGAGGGATGGCTCAGGCAGCAGAATGCCTGCCTAGCAAGTGTGAAGTCCTCAGTTCACCCCCAGTACTGCAAGACAACCAACCAACCAACCAAATCCCAGTATCACCAAGAAAGAAAGAAAGGGAGGGAGGGAAGGGAAGGGAGAGAGAGAAAAAAGAGGGAGAGAGAGAGAGAGAGAGAGAGAGAGAGAGAGAGAGAGAGAGAGAGAGAGAGAGAGAGAAGAAAGAAGGAAAGGAAAGGAAAGGAGAAGGGAAGGGGAAAGGGAAGGGAAAGGAAAGGAAAGGAAAGAAAGATCAACCTGAAGATGTAGTTCTGGTACAGTGTGTGCTTAGCATGCATGAAGCCCTGGGTTCAATCCTCAGCACACGAAAAAAGAAAAAACAAATGCCTTAATGCATTCAAAAAAAGTATTTCTTTACTGATTTCAATTCATAAAGTTCATACCTTGTAGTGTTAGTAAATGAAAGAGATATTTAATATAATACTGTTACCCTGCTAAAGCTATTTGATTAGCCACTACAATATATGAAGTATAGCCCAATATTAAGATTGTAGTAAGTTTAATAATCAACATTTATAAATTTGGAATTTAAGTCTAATACTTGAGTCTTGATTTCCTTAGACTTTGTTTTTAAAATACCAGATAAAAGAACATGCAAAATCATCATCCCAGGGCAACTGTAGCTTCATATATTTTCTAATATTGTTCACGTGCATTTTATAGGAAAACAAATGAGACAGATTTTATGATAGCTCTTAAATCATAAGTTATAATTATTTACATTTTGTAATATTTGTCTTGACAAAATATATTCTTATTTAACATTAACTGTTTATCCAATTGAAATTTTACAAATTACTTATACAAACACATGTTGTTCTAAGAATCTTAACTTGAAATTTCTTCTCATAGTCTATTACAATATACTCCACACTCCTTTAAAGAAACAGCTGTGTTTCCCAAGTAAACGGCCAGCCTGAACTTGGAAAATGTTTTAGAAGTACTGCCTGACCACTAGCATTGAATGGCACATCTTATCTGTAAATCGAGCCCGCCCGTCCCCGTTGCTCTCTACTGAAAAGTGGGTGACCCATCCTGCAGCTTTGGCACCAATGGCACCTGCTTCTGCCGAGCTTCTTGCTCACATTTTAAAATTTTTTTGGTGGTACTGGAGTTTGAACTCAGAGTCTTGCGTTTACAAGGCAGGCACTCTACCACTTGAGCCAGCTCTTCAGCCATGCTTGGTCTGAAATCCTTTGGTATATCTATTTTAATTATGGGTTATGTGTATTCTACTACTTAACTTTTGCTTACAAGTTTGTGTAAGTGCATGAAAATAGTTTTTGCATAGTTATGAATGCCTAATCAAAGATTATATTAAATAGTGTAGTTTTTAAAGTTATGAATATTTATGAGACAATACCTTCAGATTCACACTCCTGAATTTCATGTTTTCTTTCCAAGGCATAACATAACGTGTTGGGATCATCCCTTGCTTTAACGAAAACCGTGGCAAATGGATATCATCATACCTGAAGAGCAGGAAAGCGAGAAGGAGACCAGGAGTTGTGTTAGCATCACTCTAAGAGGTGGAGGTGGCGTGTGTCTTAAGGCCTTAGGACCACTGCAGCCGCATGGGAGAGCTGTGCCACTGAGGCTCAGATAATAGCCCGCCCTCTAACTCCCCAGTCACCAAGGTGAAGTCAGAGCTGGCTCTCTGTATCGAAGCACAGCATGCAGGCCCTTACAGTTTGACCACAACGTCCATAGAACCTCATTTTAAAGGAAAAGGAAAGGAGAAGACAGAAGAAGGGAAAGGAAAGGAAAGGAAGAAGGAAGGAAGAAAAGAAAGAGGCCAGGAGCTGTGGCTCCTGATGTAATCTCAGCTACTCAGAGGCAGAGGCTGGGAGGATCACAGTTCAAGTCCAGTCCAGGCAAAAAGTTAGCCAGTTCCTATATCTCAACAAAGAAGCTGGGGATGATGGGTACCTGTAATCTCAGCTCTGTGGGAGGCATAGGTAGAGGATTTGGGGCCAAAGCTAGCCCCAGACAGTGAGATCCTATCTGAAAATAACCTAAAGCTAAAGAGTTGAAGGTATGGCTTAAGTGGTAGAGCTAGCAAGCACTGAGTTCAAATTCCAGAACCACAAAAAGAAAAACAAGTTAACTTGACTTTTGACTTCTCCCTGCACACATATTATATATGCTTCTCTTTAGAACATAAAGCTTTCTGTATAAATGCTAATGAGAAGCACAAAGTTATTGTTCTCATCTATGTAGTTCCCAGACTACAGAGCAAATCAGCAAACAAAAGACCCCAGACCTGCTGTATGTGGTAGTTCATGTCTGTAATCCCAGCTACTCAGGAGGCAAGAGGATTGCAAATTCCAGGTCATTGGGTAACATAGCGAGACCCAGTCTCAAAATAAGATAAAAAATGGGCTGAGGATGTAGCTCAGTGCTAGTGCTTGCCTAGTACGCAAGAGGCCCTGGGTTCCATTCCCAATACTGAAAACAAGACAAAATCCCAGAACCCTTAAGTCCTCACTTATTTGCAGGTTTATGTTCACTTTCATCCGAGCATTTGTCAGCCAGTTTAGGCAAGGCAGGACCATCTTTTCCAGATGCCATCCCAGAATTCTCAACTAGAATCTAACTCACTGGTCTCATTCTGGAAATGCTGCCTCTGATGTAACAATGGCTTGTTAACTTCACAGCAGCCCTTAGCACTTGTAGCTGAGGGTATGGCGCTCACAGCTATTTTCAGGATTTTTTTTCTCAATGATTTTTCATCATGCAAAATCACTGCTTTCTTGTCCCTGTGCCCTCTCCCCAGTGTTTTGTTTTTTTTTTTTAATTCCTTTGTGAGAAAAAAACATTCTCAAACAACTTAAAAATGGGAATACATGCATACATATTGCAAATTTGACCCATACGGAAAATGTTGGATGAAATATTGAAATAAGCACTTCATATTAACATGGCTTTCCCTTGTTTAATTTTCCTCTATATGCAACATGCTTGATACATCTCATTTAGTTTTACCATCTATTACTTAAGCCACACTTTCTGAATGCAAATGTTTAAAACCAAACCAATTCAACCCATTTTCTCTTACCATTTGTTATGTTGCAGAATATTTTAGATTACAAAGCTCATTTTAATAAAGCAAATCTACAAATGAGGATGAGCACTTAAATTACTATGGGAGAGCCCGGCACCAATGGCTGAGGCTGGTCCCCTAACTTCTTGTGAGGCTGAGACAGGAAGGATTGTGGTTCAAGGCCAGCAAAATACCCAGAGCGAATGGGACTGGAGGTGTGGTTAAAGCAGTACAGCACCTGCTCTGCAAGCCTGAAGCTCTGGGTTTAAACTCCAGTTTCACACACACACACAAAAAAAGTTAGGCTGAACAACAACTACAGCAAGGTATGCTGGTTTGGTGGCAATGGTACAGACATCTCCTTGGATAGGCAGAAATGTTTACAGAAGAGTAATGGTAATAGAACTTCAAAAATTGAAGTGTTGGTTTCTGTTGACAATAAGGTGGGATTCAGTGGAAATCTGTGATTTCAAATGTTAAAGAAACAACCACTGAGGAAGATGAATTGGGAAGATGGGTGAAGAGGTAATCTTTTTTTTTTTTTCGGTGGGACTAGGGTTTGAACTCAGAGCTTGCAAAGGCACACACTCTACTCCTTAAGCCACAACTCCAGTCCATTTTGGATATGGGGTCTTGTGAGCTATTTGCCCTGGTTGCTTCAAACAGATTCTCCCAATGTCAGCCAGGATTACAGGCAGGAGCCACCCTGGCTGGAAGGGGCAATCTTAAACAAAGTAAGTAGCCTTGGCACTAATGCCCTCTAGACAACGTAATTTTCAATAGAAAAGGCAGTATTTACAATGTGTACATGACATTTAAATATTCTGGACGTCTGTTTCCTGTCCTAACATGCTGTGTCTCTAAACTCATCTCTCATAGGGTTGGGGATGTAGCTCCATGGTAGTGTACTTGCCTCTAGTGTGTTTTGAAGCCGTGTTTGACTTTCACACTGGGCTGAACCATGGGGATCAGCTCTTGTAATTTCACGGATTTTTTTCCCTTGATCATAGCAACTTTATAAAAGAATATTTGAAAAGTTAGGGCAGGGATATAGCTCAGTGGTAAAAGCACATGCTTAGCACACAGGAGGCCCTGGGTTCAACACCCAACACTAAGTAAATAAATAAAGTCACCTGAAGCTCATTAAGGACCGCCAAAAATCTAATTTTATTTTTGCATTATTTATAAATAAAAAGCAACCAACTTCAATTTCCATGACTGTGTTTTTAGGAACTACTAAGACTTTAAGTACATTGTAAAGAACAGTTTGTAATTACTGAACTATACATTTTACTTAATATACAAAATTTTTGCTTAAGATATTTGTAGAGTTAACCCTTGGAACATCTTATGTAAACTACTTTCATTTTCTTCTTTAATAAAAATGACTAATTTGAAACTACATGCAGATGTGATGTTTTAAATACCTAGCTTCCTTAACTTAAGGTAAAGTCCCAGATTGGGCCCACTAGAAAATTTGAAAATGTCCATGATCATACATACGTATGGATACATCAGTATTTAAGTGTATAATCAAGTTATTATGCTGAAAAGACTCAAGAACCAATATATCTTTGAAAAGTTACTGATATTTGCTTCTCAATAAACAAGTGGGAAAAACTTTCAGTATAGGCTTGTACAAATCTCTATCCTTGAAACTGTCTCAAAGTATCCAGGTGTGGTGATGCACACCTATAATCCCAGCACTCTGGAGGCCATCCTACGCTACATGAGATCCTGTCTCAAAAAAAAAAAGTCTAAAAGTTTTTAGACTATAGAAAAAAATCTGAGCACATTTGTAACAGTCTAACGATTATGTGTGCCATTAGGATCTTTCAATGGAATGTTTAGAAACCAAAGCATAATTCACCACAAAGACAAATCAGAAAAAAAAATTGTTTTTGAATGGTGTGTTATCATGACCTGGACAAAACTGATTATCAACTAGTACTCATAATTTATACATGCAACAGACTGAGAAATTAAACCCTGTGTAAGATACTTTCACATATAGTGTCAACACGGGCCATCTTTAAGTGTTTTTATCAGTCACAATTGTCTCCCCACATATATTAATTTTTATTTGAAAAAGAAATAGCTCTCTCTCCTACGAATTCTCATGTCTATCAGTGCAAAGCAAAACAAAGCAATCTCAGTAGAGATGGTTTATTACAATGCCATCTGAGAAAGGCCTACTCCTCAGAATGTCCCAAATGGACTTAAAATACATCAAGGTCGTGAGAATGATCGACCTCAATGGCATCCTCTGCATCCAACTTGGCTTCTCCATGTCCTTCCTGGGATTCGCCAAGAGAGGCCAGTGCCTCGTTTGTGTCACTTGCAAAAGTTTCTCGTGATGCATCATCATCCTCTTGAAAATTCAGACTTTTAATAGCTTGTTTCATTTTTTTCCCTAATAATTGTGTTCTCCTCTTCCTAGCAGCTTTTTTATTTTCATATTCCTTTTGATTTTCAACGTAGAAAATGTCCTGTAATAAAAACAACTTTAGTTAAACTAACTCACCAAACAAACCCTATTTATTAGATGTTTGGTACAATGCAGGTCCTTTATAATCATTACCTCCATTTCTCACAAAAAATATTATCAGTACGCTCATTAGTAGACACAGTCCAAAAGATTAACTAAGCACCAAGCTGGTTATGATGGCTCATGCCTGTGATCCCAGCTACTCGTGCGGCAGAGATCAAGAGGACAGTGGTCCCAGATCAGCCCTGGCAAAAGGTATCAAGGCCCTTCTTAACCAATAAAAACTATGAGAGAAACATAAATGGAGGATCCGCTGTCCAGGCTGGCCTGGGCATAGATGCGAGACCTTATTCAAAAATTACCTAAAGCAAAGCAAAGGGATGGAAGCGTGGTAGAGCTCCTATGGAGCAAGAACACAGCCCTCAGTTCAAGCCCCAGTACCGCAGAAAGAAAAATAAATTCTGAGTTGTGAAAAACTCGTATTATAGAACAATATCCATGCAAATCATTCCCTGTAACAGAAAAATGATTAAGAATACTTTTCAGCTTATAAAAAATGAAGATGGAGGAATGGAATGAAGACTGAGGAGACAGTCACTAGAACAGGCAACCTAACACTACAAAATAACTACCCAACTTTTTAAAAGGTCTAAATGAAGAGGGAAAATGTAAGTCTAAAAAGAATCATATAATTAATGCAATATGGAAACCTAGATTAGATTCTGTTTGAGGTAGAAGGGACTAACATGAATTCTTAGGATATTCAGAAAACTGGAAGGTCTATTTTAAATAGAAGAAACTGTTTTTATTTCTTTTTATTTCTCTTTATTTCTTTTTATTTCTCTTTATTTCTTTTACTCATGGAAGTAAAAGAGGTGTTGTGATACAAAGGATATAGTCCTTACCGTTGGGAAAAGCTTGTTGAAATAACTTGGGCTAAAGATCACGCTATTTAATGAAACAGAAAAAAAATGTATAGATAAAATAAAAAGGTCAAAATATTAACCACTGCTAAACTTAGGTGAAGAATATATGGATGTTTATCTTATTCTTCTATCACTTCGGATGTTTGAAAATGTTTGTTAAAAAGAAGTTTTAGGAAGACAGAAAAAAATAATTATATGCTAAGAGAACAGGATAAATTATAAAAATAAATCTTGACTGTAGCTCAGAAAGGGAAGATGAAGCAAAGCTTTGAAAGGCACAAGTTTTATTTGAAATGACACAATGCCAGTATAGGTCCTTTTAGGGCACAGCAGCTGATGGAAGTAGTAGAAAATGAACCTACAGGCTGAGTGGAAGTCAAATTATGATGCAGCTTAAAAAGCCAAGTCACTGTCATTACCCATTACCTTAATTTGTTCTTCACTGATACTAGGAGTGTTTTTCAGGAGATTCAGAAAAACGCCACCTGGTGTTCTTCTTCGACTACCATTCTACAAAAAGAAACACACATTGAAGTACACAGATTTTTTTTTTTTTTTTTTCCAGTGCTGGGGATTGAACCTTGGGCCTTGCCCATGCTAGCAAAGTGCTCTATAACTGAACTGCTATCTCAGCCCCCAAACTACTTAAGATTCTGCCCATAAATAGCCAAGTCATCTGTTAGCAGAGACCCCTAAGGGAATACAAGAATACCAGATTGGTAGCTCAGTCCTGATTCTGACTTTTAAAATATCTGCACTTTCTGCTTTTATCTGCCATCTCGCCAAATCAGGAATATTCTGTTAAATACAAAGACATCAGAAAGCTTTAGTAATTAAAAGAGCAGCAATGAAATGATAAATGAATGGTTGATGGAAGCCCGGCACCATGATTCATACCTATAATCCTAGCTGATCATGAAGATCACAGTTCAAAGCCAGCCAAGGCAAATAGTTTACGAGACCCTATCTCAAAAAAACCCAACACAAAAAAGAGCTGATTGAGTGGTTCAAGGTGTAAGCCCTGAGTTCAAACCCCAGTACTGCAAAACTCAACACAACAAAACAAAACAAACGCTCTAATGCTCTACCACTTTGAGCCCTGCCCTGCTGGCAGTCTTTTTTTTTTGTGTGTTGGCTATTTTCAAGATAGTCTTGTGAAGCATTTGCCTGGGCTGGCTTCGAACTCCGATCTTCATGATCAGCTAGGATTATAGGTATGAATCATGGTGCCTGGCTTCCCTGTTCTGATTCCCAGATAAGTATTAATACACGTCTTTATAACCTAAAAAGTTTTGGGGATTTCTCTACCCCTTCTTCAAGAATGCATGAATTACAGGAACCCAAAGTAACAATGTTCATCATGACTAAGTGCTAGTCACTGTGTTTAAGTACTTTGTGTGTACCATTTTATACTTAGACGATAATCAAATAAATTAGTCAAAGCTCACTTAATTTGAGCTTTCAGGTTTCTTCTAGATTGCTGTCTTAAAATTTTAGCCTGAGGCTGGCTGTGGTGGCCCATACCTATAATTCCAGCATTCAGGAAACTGAGAGCAAGAGTACTGAAAGTTTGGGGCTAATCTGAGCTATGTACAAAAATGAAAAAAAAGGAAAAGAGGTCCAACAGAGGCAAATTCATTTAGTTACATGACAAACAATACAAAACCAGCTACAATAAACAGCCTTACCATTATAAAAAGACCACCATTTTGTTCGACTTCAGCAGTTTCCATTAGAAGTTCAATTGCCTTTTTGTTCCCAATTATCCTCACTACTCGAGCTATGAGATCTTTCTTTGGTTCCTGTAACCTGGTAAGGAAAAAAAAAAATTTTTACCTGTTATTTGTTGTTAATGAAATCTGCCTTAATCTCCAGGGTAGTTCTCAACTAGAATAAAATCCTGTTCTAATAATCTTTGCTCTTCTAAATCTTCAGTAATTAACCCTGGAGTCACTGACACAGGAACATTGTATTCTTCCATCAGGCAAGGAGACAGTGATCTCAAGGTTCCATCTCAAGTCGCACTTGGCCTCTCATTTGCCTTACTGGATTATGGCAGATTTCAGAGTAAATGTGCATGTATAGCAAGGTGAATGCAAGCCTAAATGCAAAACAGAACCAGTCCACTCTTGCCAAAACAAGTAACAAATATACGCTATGCTTTCAATTACTATGCCTAAAAGCTTTCCTAATTTCAGAGATGTCTGGGAGCTTTAAAATGGATAGGATCTTTCCCTCACAGGCCTCTTGTCTCAAAACAAAATAGAAATGGCTAGTATTTATGGTTTGTTATGATTATGATCATAATAAGCACAATCCTTAGCACCTATGCACTGTGTCAATTCTTTCAACATTATGAGTTAGACACTTATTTTCATTTCACCATTGAGAGATTAAAAACATAGGGACCTTAAGTAACTATTCTAATGGAGCCAGAGCCCACACTCCCCAGAGATGAGGGAAAATTAATACTGCAGAAACCTCATCAGTTCCTAATCAGACCTGGTAATCTTTGTTTCTCCTCCACAGGAGACAGTGCATTACTGTAGAAAGAGCACTGGAGTAGGCTCCAGGTCTGATGCTAACTAAATATGGGATCTTGGGCAAGCCACATAATCACTTGACCTAGGTTTCCTTATCTGCAAAGTAAAAGTTTTAGTTTCCAAACTTTCTAAATTCCTTTTTGGAATTCAAATTCCAAACTTTCTCAGGATTTAAATAATCTAGTTCTAGAGTTGAGATGTGCTTGCCAGAAAATACTTGCTTTCCTACCAGCCATATTACCCTTCAACCGTGTCTGTTTTCAAATTTGTGACTAGTGACTTAGGACTAAAGAACAGTTAATCAAAATTTGAACTTACAGATAAACTATAAATTAACCATCCACCAAGTAACTGTATTCCTCAGTATTTACCCAAAAGAAATGAAAGTATATGTTCAAAGATCTGCACACTAAGATTCATAACAGCATTACTCATAACAGGAAAAGTAGGATGTCATCTAATATGGATATATACACACCTATATACACACAATAAACAGGAATTATTCCAGTTGAAACATGAATCAACCCAATAACACTTCACTAAGTGAAAGAAGCCAGGTACAAAACCACATAGTATATGATTCCACTTGTCCAGAAAAGGCAATTTATGTACATAGAAAGTAGAATTAATAGTTATCTGGGAATCAGAACAGGAACTTAGTGTAAATGGATATATGGATATAAGGGATCCTGTTGGGTTATGGAAAAGTTGATAAAAGTGATGGTTGTAGAACTTGATAAACTAACTACAAAAAAAATCAACACTTAAAAATGCCTTAGTAAAGTTATTTCTTAAGTCACAAATGCTTAAAAACACTCAAAGTCACAAAGATTTGTTTCACTTAAATAGTAGTATGGCACTAAATGTAGTCAGTTGCTTAAAAGTTCATAAAAGTTGCAAAATTATTCTGTCAGGTCAGTTCTGTCCAAAATTAAGAAAACACAAATGTATTCATATCACCAAATAAAGCCAGTTAATTCCTTAAGTTAAAAAACAAAAACAAAAACAAAAAAACCACTCAAAAAAGGAGCATCATGTGTTTGGCATCTATATTATTTCCCATAATTAGAAGTATTTGGTTAAGTACTCTTTTGTGGGTGAAATTTCAATGCTCACCTGAAAGAAATTTCATCAGCTACCTTCTCGTGAGAGTCATCCTCAGTGAGCTCATACCGGCCTGTATAGTCCATTTCTGGTCTGCACCCCAGTCTCTCTTTGACGGGTCGTTTGCGTTTGAGGTGCCCTTGCCCATTTTCATCTTCCCTTGGTTCTGCTTTTTTGTCACCATGCATATATTCATCTAGCTCTTTGTCTAGTTCTTTTGTACACTCTTGAGATTCCCTCTTGAGTTTCTTAGCAAGCAAATAGTTGTAGGTTTCAGACTGCCTGCTTTTATCAATGGTGCCCTCCATCCCCAAGATCCCCAGCTCGCTGGCCACGGCATCTTGATTCTGCTCCTGCAGAACAGCGCCCCAGATGTTGTTCACCTTCTTCCCTCCAGCTACTATTGCTTTCTGACTACTCTGCTCAAACTGAAAAGGCTCTGGTTTGGGAGGAGGGTTAAGACATTTCTGTCGCTTGCGTTTCCAAAGACAGCTATCTTCATCTGAATCAGAAAAACTGTCTTCACTTGAATCCACGCTTTTAACAGTACGATAACGTGATATTGGCGCAGCACTCTGGAAGGCCCTTGCAGCACCATCACCACCTAGTGCTTTCTGTAAGTGAAAGAGAATACAGTCAATTCCACAAAACACATTAATTCCACCTACTGGACTGTTTAAAAAAATTACTGCTGGGCATGGTGGTGCACACCTGTAATCCCATTGCTCAGGAGGCTGAGGCAGAAGGATTACAAGTGCAAGGCCAGTGTAGGCTATGTAGTTGAGTTCCAGGCCTGCCTGCACTACAGGGTGAGATTCTGTTTCAAAATAAATAAATAAAAGATTCAACAAGAACATTTCTGAATCAGAATTGATCTGTAAAAACATCTCTGAAACTAATTTAGTCCTTATTTTTCTAAAGTTCCACATGAAACCTGCCAATTGTAAAGCCACAAATTATTTTTACCACTCAAGCAACAGTTAGTTCTGAAAGGCCTCCTTCTAAAGGTTTACCAAAGCTTTAACATATTTTATGTTTTCAGTAACTGTCAGAATGTGTGAAAATGACACAGGCAATAACTGCTACCGGCAGTTATGACAGAATTTGCTATCTTTCTTTCCAAAGACACCTGTCTTGCATTTGCACATGTCAGCTTCCTTTCTATGGTTCCGTCTCTACTCCTTTTAGATTAGATGGTGAGCTGCTGAGAGGCAACCCTTGAATTCTCACTTCTAACTGCACGTTTCAACAGGTGTGGTGACTGCTGACGCAAGTGGAGCTTGAGGCTAGTGGGCTACACGGACGAGATCCTGTCTCAAAAAACAAAAACAAAAAAGCTGTAGATTTCATGACATTAAGTTAACCAAATCGATTTCTGTAAAACAACATGAACAAGACTGAAAAACAAAATTTTGGCATTAATTCCCTAAGACATTTGTATGCAAAAGGTGTCACTTTTGGTTTTTTTGGCACAATGAGGGTTTGATCTCAGGACCCTGCTCTACCATTTGAGCCCAGCCTCTAAGTCCTTTTTGCTTTAGTTATTTTTCAGATAAGGTTTCACAGTTACCAGGACCTTCCCATCTCAGTCTACCAGGTAGCTGGGCTTATAGACCTATTACTGACTGGCCTAAGCCCCTGTCCCTGGCCGTGATTTTACTTTTTTTTGTGGCACTCGACTTTGATCTCAAGGCCTCAAGCTTGCTAGGCAGGTGCTCTACCATCTGAGCCACTCCACAAGCCCTATTTTTTGTGATAGGTTTTTTTGAGATAGGGTCTGGAGAACTACTTGCCTGGGCTGGCTTTGAACCTTGATCCTCCCATCTCTGCCTCCTGAGTAGCTAGGATTACAGGCGCAAGCTACCGTGGTCTGGCTTCACTTTTGCTTTTTTAATTGCTAGGTAATAACTACAAGTTTATAGAGTATAATGTGATGTTCAGATATATGTAAACAATGTGCAATTGACCAGATCAGGGTAACTAACACACTCATTTCTCTGTGGTAAAACATTCAAGGTCTTCTCTTCTATTTATTTTTCCAGTAGTGGGGACTGAACCTGGGCCCTTCAGCATGCTAGGCAAGCACTCTACCACTTGAACTACCCCAGCCCTTTTGTTTTTGAGAAGGGGGTGTCATTACCTTTGCTGGCCTCGACTCCTGAGTAGCTGGTCTTAATATACATTATTGTTACCTGTAGTCACCCCACTGTGCATCAGAACATCTGAATTTGTTCCTTCTAACTGTAACATGGTGCTCAACGTTTGATTTCTGTAGTAAGATTAAATTATGTATTTGTTGAACAGGAGTTCAACAAATTGGGGTGATTTAAGTCTGTAAGAGATAGTTTTCCTATCGTCCAATAAGGTGGGCATTACCGTGTGCGGCATTCATCATATCTTTACAACAAACTTATCAGTGGTGCACTATGCCATTTCTACATATATGACACCAAGGCAGTGAGGCTAAATTCCCCTCCAAGACTGAGCTGGGGCAGTGTCAGGATTTGAACCACGACCCAGGACCCAAAGCCCTGTCAAAGAGGTTGCCACCCTAACACAGGGGTCACAGCAAATTCTTACTTAGAAAACTAGGAAGGTGGGCTGGGTGACATGGCATGGCTCAAGTGGTAGAGCGTCTGCCTAGCAAACATTAGGTCCTGAGTTCAAACTCCAGTACCGCCAGAGAAGGGGGGAGAGAAGCTTCCAGACTCACACATGTAATCCCAGCACTTGGGATAAGCACGAGTTCCAGGTCTGCCCGGACTATATAGACAGACCTTGTTTCTCTACACACAACAAACAATCAAAACAGCAGGGAACCTAAGCCAAAGTCTCGGGCCTCAGTTCTGCCGACAAGGCCCGGCTCGGTGGGAGTCTAGTCTGCAAGCCCAGGCCCCTGGGAGAGCTTCCGTCTCCCCCTCTGCTCTAGACCACCCGCAGTTCCGGGCCTTTGTCGCGGGACCACCGTTTGCGGGGAAGTCCGGCCTCAGGCGGTGCGGAGAATTTAGACAGCCGAGGGCAGTGCAAGGCGCAAGGGGGACGGCGGAGAGAGCAGCGCGCCCGCCCGGTCCCCGCGCTGCTGCGCCCCGGCCCCCCGCGCGCCCTCACACTCACCGGCACCTGCGGCGGCCTGTCGGTGGATTCCACCGTCATGTCAGAACCCGAGTCAGAGAGCTGCCCGTCCTCCATGTCGCCAGCCTCCAGCGCCATCTTCCCCTGGCGCGGGGTCAGGAGAGCACTTCCGGCGTTGCGGGCGCCCCCACGTGGGGCCGGAGAGAATAACGTACCTCTGTTGCAACCTTCCCAACCCGGAACGAATCCCCTGCCCCGCGGCACTTTCCCCCGACCCGTTTTTCCTGCGGACCTAGCGGCTCCGATTCCTCCCTGGCCACCCCTCGCCCCGCGTGCCGGCCCCGCCTTCCGCGTCCATTGCTCCCGCCCCGCGAGCTTTCCGGCAGCTCCAGGTTGCCGCGCACTGCGCCTCGGGCTCCTCTGCTCCCGCCCAGTTCTCAGCGAGGTAACGGGCCGGGTGCTGGGACGTGACCGCCGATCCTGGGCTGTCCCCTTCTCCAGCCCCTGGGCCGCTCCGTGTTTTTCAGGCCCTTGCAGTTAGTGTTTACTCTGCACCGAGACACAGAAAGCCATCCAGTTCCCCCCAGGGTGATGGGTTAAGAGCAAAGCATTGCTCCGTGCGTTAAATCCCAGCAAAGCACTGTTCATGATAGGCCTTTATTGCAGGTACCTCCCTGTAATGTTTGTTTTTCTTTAAATAAGCTAAAATGTTGGCATCTGTGGTGACTTGACTCCTTAATTGCTAGCCGCTAGACCCTTCTCTGGTCCCCCATGAGTGAAAGATTTATCAGCCCAGTAGCTGGCTACACTGCCCTTTCGCCACCGTGGCTGCTTAGAGCTTTCCACTGCCTGCCTGAAGGGAGCGATGCATCAGCCACGGCTGCTTGCACAACTATGGCTGCAGAAGGCATTATCCCAGCTACGGCTATTTCAAACAGAGGGGGATTTTTTTAGCCATCACAAGCATTGGTGCACTCTAGCAGCCATTTTTACCCAGGCCCAACAAAAGGTGTGTGTTTGTTGCAAACACCCTTACCACACCCCCTTTCTGTTTGGCTTACTTTTCTTTCTCTTCTTTGTGACATGTAGTGAGGCTTGCACCCAAGGCCTAAGGCGTGATAGGGAGCACGCTGCTACTGAGCTACATCCCAGCTCGGCTTACTGAACCAGCCCAGATACGCCCCCATGTGGTGCCCTCTGGTGTTGCAACATTAGGCCCAATAAAAGACTTCTCACAGTAATGTTTGCTTGCCTACTTGTGATCTTTTATCATTAGTAGAGCTGGTAACACGAAGTGGTCTAGCAGTAGTGGCAGTGAGAGGACAGCTAAAGAGTTCCAGAGAGTGACTTGGAGTGGGGAGCAGAGGTGGAGAGACAACAAAGACTGTGAAGAGTTAGAAACTGTGGGTCCTGGTTGTTGGAAGAGTTCCAGGGAACTGTCAAGTCTTAAGGTAGGGCCAAGAGTCCCAGACACCCCTAGGCCTGTGAACTGTAACAGTAGTCACTGTAGCAGCTCAGGTGGCAACACTCAAAGCCCATTCAGGAACTGTAAACTAACAGGAGCTGCCTGCTGCTGTTGCTCACAACTGCTGGAAGCTGGGGATTGCAAGCTACCAAGTATCAGGGAAGCTGGAAGATGAAGCCCAGAGCAATGAACCTTTAACTCCAGTGCTTAGACCCACAGTCTCTGGCTTCTAAAGCCTGGAGCAATGTAGCCCTAGGTGTCAAATATTACAGCTGTAATCCTCTGGGTGTGCCAGTCCAGCCCCTAAGCCTTGGGCACTCAAGGGCCAGGAAGTGTCAGTACTGGAAGAGCTTCTTCTCTCCTACTCACAATGTCTACCTGCAAAAGCAAAAAGACTCCAGCTCCATCCCCATTCTTTGCAAAAGTTGTTCTCTCACAATGATTCTGGTTTCTGACCAAACGTCATCTTGGATAGGCATTCTTCAACCTACTTTAACCACTCTAAGCAAAACAGGATACCCTACTGACATTCTCACACCCATGTTTTTCTTCATGGCACCAGTAATTTTATCATATTTGTGTCAGAGTTCTCCATTAAGAGTGTTCTATTCACTCTTTCCTCCAGTGGCCAGCCCAGTGACTTTGTGCATGTGGTAGGTGATCAAGAAATATTTATCGGAACTGTGAGGATAGTTCAGAGGGAAAGTCCTTGTTTAGTGTGTTCAAGGACCTGTTTTGTTTTTTTTTTAATGTTTTGGTCCATCTCAAATTAGTTTCTGCTTATAATGTGGTATAGTGTAGGATTCAACTTGAACTGACCAAAGCCATCTTGAGTTTCAGCTGCCATGATTGCCCCTGAGTATCCCTGGTTAGTATTCCCTGAATAGATTCGCAGCATACTATTATATAGATAACAAAACTGTTACCAAAGTGGTGAGCCAGAGGCCTGGCTCTGGGGGTCCCAATAAACCAGGTCTGGTCACTTGCCCCAAAAGATCAAATGCAAAACAATTGATAGTGAAGTAAGAAAGGAATTTTTTTCTCAGTGTGACTACACTAGAGAGAAAAATAGCAGTATAGTGAGTAAAAGTCTGTCTTCAAAGTATTAACAATAGTTTTGGGGTGACATATGGAAGAAACAAAGGCAAGGGTTGAGGGTTTGTAGAGCTGGTGATCCTGGTCAGGCTTTGGTGTGGCTGATCATTTTCTCAGGGCCAGTCATGTAGAGTCTTGGTTCTGATGAGAACGTTGCTGCTGTCTGGGGACTAGTTTTGATTCTCCTGTAACATGCTTATCCATCAGACCTGTTGTTCCTGGAATCCAAGATGATTGCAGGAGAGAATGACTCAGGGAATGGATAAGTCAGCAAGGCAAGATGGAGTTAGTTAGGACAATGAGTGACTCCTCCTATAGGTTTAGGCCAACGGTTGGAGACTTTTAAGTGTTGCACCAGTGGTCTGGAACTGGATACTGTCAGCCTTGGAGGGGGAGAATTACCAGTTTTAGATGAATAATTCTTTAGTAACTAACATGTAGTTGAGCAGGAGTTTGACCAAAGATGCATTTTGAAGGCAGTGATGCCAAGCTTCAGTCTTGTTTTCAGTCACCCATCAGACTTTCCAGGCCCTATAAACAGTCAGTGCTTTTAGCAAAAGCAGCCTTTAAATCCTTGTTACACAAACCATTAGAATACACGGGACTTTATGAGTATACTCTGGCACCATTGGCTCCAGGAATATGCCTTATGCCCTTAAAATTAGTTTGTAATAAACCAGGTACATTCTGGGTTGGATGAAATCACTTTTGTTCTGACCATTACACAATACCCCCATTTTGAGACAGGGTCTCTCTATGCAACCTAAGATGGCCTACAACTCCCTATGTAGCCCAAGCTGACCAACTGCTGAGATTATAGGTGTTCACCACCCTGACCCAAAGCTTTTTTTTTTTATGTTGCTGGAGATTGATCCTGGAGCCTCACACATGCTAGGCAAGTGCTCTACCACTGACACACACACCCCCAGTCCCAATCTCCATCTTTTGACTCAAATCATGAGGATCTACTGGCTTTACTGCCACCCAGAATCATGCTACAGTCAGTAAGTCCCCAATAAATCATGTAATCCTGGATCAATCTGAATCTTTCTTTGATGTCACAGCACCTTGTTGTCAGTTCTTATACAACGGGACCAGGTTTTCTGAATCATACAGGGATCTTTGCTCATTTTTCCCCTTATGGATTTGTTATTCCAGCATCATTTGTTGAAAATATTTCCTTTTCCATTGAGTAGGTATTTGTTGAAAAAAATAGTTTGTGGTGGGCACTGGTGGCTCATGCCTATAATCCTAGCTACTCAGGAGGCAGAGATCAGGAAGACCATGGTTTGAAGCTAGCCCTGGCAAATAGTTCTCGAGACTCTATCTTCAAAAAACCCATCACACAAAAAAAGGGTTGGTGGAGTGGCTCTAGATGTAGGCCTTGAGTTCAAACCCCAGTACTGCAAAACACACACAAAACTTGTGGGCTGGTGTAGCTCTGCCCAACATGCGCAGAACACCTACCAAGCAAGTGCAACACCAAAAAAAGAAGAGGAAAAGAAAAAGTCATGTAAGCATATATAAGTTGTTTTTTTTTTAACTTTTTTTTCTGTTCCATTGACGTATTTGCCTATCCTAGTGTTATTATCATACTATTTTTTATACTTTAGCTTACAGTAAGCATTTAATTCAGGGATTGTAAATCCTCTAACTTTGCTTTCCTTTCAAGATTGCTTTATCTATTCTGGGTCCTTTGCATTTGCATTATAAAATTTGTAATTTGTCTATTAAAAAGTCTGTGGGATTATGTTTGGGATTTTATTGCATCTACAGATCAATTGGAGAGAACTGGTCTCTTAGCAGTGCTGGGTCTGAAATCCATGTTCGTGGTATAGGTCTCCACTTATTTAGGTTTTATTTCATTGTTTTGCATCAGTGTTTTATAGTTTCACTATAATTTGAGTGTCTTTGTTCTAGCTATTCCTAAGTATTTTATTTATTTATTATTTTTTTGCAGTACTAGAGTTTGAACTAAGGGCTTCATGCTTGCTAGGCAGGCACTCTACCACTGGAGCCACTCCACCAGACCCTAAGTATTTTTGAAATCACCTTTAAATTCAATTCTCAGCACTGAAAAACACCTCTATTAAAGCATAATTTATAAAATTTACAAGCATTATATGTTCAGTTCACTGAGTTTTGGCAAGTGAAAGAGCATGTGACCACATGCTAAAATTATGATTTTAAAAACTTTCATTACACCAAAAAGTTCCTTCCTGTAACTTTGTAACCAATCATCTCTCCCTACCCCTGGCTCCTCTGATTTGTCACCACTGTCACTGTAACTTTGCCTTTTCTAGTATATGGTATACATGAACTTATTCACTATATTATCCTTTGTACCTAGCTTCTTTCCCTTATTTTAATGCTTTTGAGATTCCTCTATGACTTTATGAGAATTTCAAAATATTTCCAATATGCTTATACAATTTTGTTTTTAATTAATGATGAGAGTTTTTGTTGATTCACTTCCTACCCAGCACTTGGCTTTGCCAGTCTTTTTAGTTATAGTCATTTGTATTAGCCACAGCTCTCCAGGGAAACAGAACTAACATGGTATATTTATAGAGAAAAGTTGAGTATGAGAATTGGCTCACGTGATTATGGAAATTGAGAAGTCCAACATCTGCTGTCTGTAGGCTGGAGACAGGAAATTCAGTGGTTATAGTTCCAGTTTGAGTCTGAAGACCTGAGAGCCAGGAGAACCTGTGGTAGAAATTCTCATCCAAGTCTGCTGTGATTTGGATATGGTTTGAGTGTATCCTCTAAGGGTCATGTGTTGGGAAGGCTTCTTTCCAGAATATAAAAGAAATGCTTATATTTTAATAATGAGAAAATTGCCTGATTTTTAAAAATGAACAAAAAATTAAACACTCTCTTCCTTAAAGGAGACATACAAATGTCAGATAAGCACACAAAAGTGAAATCAACTAAGGTATGGAACAAATCCTGACATAAATAACAAAATTTTAAACTTGTCTTCTAGGAAAAGCCTCCAGGTCTTTCACCGATGGTTCTCACAGCTTGGAACCAGGTTTCAAAGCATGGACATGAGCCAGAAGAGGCCAGGGCATCTGTCAATGATGTCAGAATTCTTTAAGCAGAACATAATTGCCTCCCCCACCCCAAAGAAATGTGACCTGTGAAAGGCACGCATTATGGTTTGGATATAAAATGGCCCCAAAGGTTCATGTGTTGAAGGCTTGGTCCCCAGCTGATAGCAGTAGTGGAAGGTGATTGGATCATGAGGATGCTAACCTCATCAATGGATTAGCCCATTGAAGAGTTACTAGCTGAATGGGCTATGCGAGGTGAGGTCTAGTTGGAGGAGGTCAGGGCATATATTTGAAGGGTATATCTTGTCCCTGGCCCTTCCTATTTCTCTCTCTCTGCTTCCTGACAACCATGAGGAGCCCCTTCCTATCTCTTTTATTCTGCTCCCTGGGCACCATGAGGTGAACAGCTCTGTACTTCTGCATGCTCCCCCACCATGACATCATGCCTCCCCAAATGTGGATCAGGAACAGTAGTGCCAAGGGGCCATGAACTTAAACCATGAAGCCAAAAATAAATCCTTCCTTCCTTAAGTTGTTTTTCTCAGATATTTTGTCACAGTAATGAAAAAGTGACTACCACTGAAATTGGTACCAAGTAGTGGGATCATTGCTGTGACTATATCTGACCATGTGGTTCAGAAAATTTTGGAACTGGCTGGCAGAGGTATTTGGGGAAATTTGGAGAAGCAGGCTAGAAAAAGTTTAGAAGGCTGCAAGTGGAGCTTACTGAATGGGTCTGGTGGAAGCTCAGAAGACCAGAATGCTGATAGGAACGTGGACAGAGAGTGCTCATGAGGTTTCAGATGGAAATGAGAGCTCTGTTAGGATTAGGGGCCATTCTTGTTACATTCTGGCAAAGAACTTGTTTACATTTTGCCTATGCCTTGAGATTTAGCATGAGACTGAATTTAAAGGTGACAGACTAATTAATCTGGCCAAGGAAACTTTAAAGCAGCACAGCATTCAGGCTGTGGTATTGGTGTTGCTGGGGCTGCTTTTAGTCAGATTTCCAGTGAGAATTGGTAGCAAAAAGCAGAGCACAAAAACTTGCAGAAAAGGAGTTCCTTTAAAGTTGGAGCCAAGGAAGCTGTGGTTCCCGAGGAGATTAGTGACACTAAAAAGAAGCCTCTACTTTGTATAGGGGCAAAAGGAAAGATGCCTTGAGGGCATCTCAGGAACTGGCCAGACCCCTCTCAAGGGTATAAAGATGTAAACTCATTTGACAGGCTTTGCTTTGAGAAGAGAGCCAGGGTGCCCTGCTCTCACAGAGTCACCTAAGGAAGTGTTTCCTGCTTCACCCACCCAGGCACTCAGAAGCTACTGCAGCTATTGTCCAACTGGGCTTGGCTATTGCTTAAGCAGATGGCAACTCTTGACATCATCAATGTGATGCTTTTTTTTTTTTTTTTTGGTGGTATTGGGATTTGAACTCAGGACCTTATACTCACTAGGCAGACTCTCTACCACTTTAGCCACATCCCTATCCCTCTTTTGCTTTTTGTTATTTTTTTTTTTCAGATAGGTCTCACATTTTATGCCCAGGTCTGAGCTTGGACCAAGATCCTTCTACCTAAGCCTCCCACATAGCTGGGATTGCAGGTGTGAACTACCATACCCAGCATGTCTGTTGAGGTGGGGTCTTGCACTTGTTCCCTAGAACTGGCCTTGAACAGCAATCCTTGCTGCCTCCTGAGTATGCTATCATGCCTAGCTGTGATGCTAGTTTTGTAGACATGCAGAATTCAAGAGCTGTAGGATCACAGAGACTTCTACCCAGATTTCAAAGGAAGGACTGGGATGCCAGGCAACGTGTGGTAAGGTCAGAGTTCCTGCAGGTAACCCCTGAAAGGGCAGGGCATGAAGCTATGAGAGTGAAGCCAAAGCTGCATTGGGGACCCCAGGAAGTTAGAAATGCCAGGAATGTGGAACATCTGCTGAGGAAAATCACTGGAAGGAGCAGAGCAAGCCCAGGAGAGAGGCTATGTGGGTTGCAGCTGGCCAGGCCGTAGAGGTGGGGCTGCCTTTATGTTATGAGCTTGTTGAAGCTCGTATCACACCACCACATCCCCAGAAGACCAACAGGGAGCTACAGAATTTAGTGCTTGTCCTGCTTGGTTTCAGTCTTGTTTTGGTCTCATCCATCTTTTCTGTTCTGGCATTCCTTCCTTTTGGAATGGGGATCTTTACTCTGTGCCATTATATCTTAAAAGTATCTAACTTATTTTTTCATTTTTACGCAGCTAAAAGTTTGCCTTGAGTCTCAGAAGAGACTTCGAATTTGAACTTTTGAACAGTGTTGGGACTGTTGACTTTGGGGTCTCTTGGAGATGGACTCAATGCATTTTTCATTATGAGATTCCCAAGCCTTTGGTGGCCAGGGATGGAATGTTATAATTCGGATATAAAACAATCCCCCAAGCTCATGTGTTGAAGGCTTGGTCCCTAGGTGGTGGCACTATTGAGAAGTGATTGGATCATGAGGATGCTAACCTCATCATGAATTAATCCTTTGATGAATTTATAGTTGAATGAGCTATTAGGAAGTGGGACCTAGCTGGAGGAGAGAGTCACTGGGGGTGTGTCTTTGAAGGGTCTATCTTGCCCTGTTCCCTTCCTGTCCCTTTCTCTGTCTCCTGTCTGCCATGACGTGGGCAGCTTTTCTCAGCCATGCCCTTCCACCATGCTGTTTGTGCTTTGTCATGAGCCTAAAAGCAATGGAGCCAGGATGCCATGAACTGAAACCTCTGAAATCTTAAATCTCTCCCCTTCTCAGTTGTCTTTCTGAGGTATTCTGTCATAGTGATGAAAAATGACTGGCAATCAGTCATCTAATCAATAAGCAACATTTCTCCTCTCCCTTTCTATAAATTCCCCTGCTACCAAGTGATTGGGAAGGAAGATTTGAATTTATAACTCCCCACCTCCATGCCAGTCAACTGCACAATAACCCTTTTTCTTTTTGCAAAAATCCAGTGACTTTCAAGGACCACTCTGGTGGTCAGGAATAGGATGTTATAAAAGTTGTCAGTTTTTGGTCTGTTGAATATGAGGTTCCTGCAAGTCTTCAGCGTGGAGGGGAGAATTAGCAGCTTTAGATGAACACTCCTTAAATGAGTAATATGACTACTTGCAGAGATGAGCAAGAATCTGACTCAGAGCTTTAAGGTAGCAAAGGAGACAGGGCCAAACTGAAGGCAGAGGTGCCAAGCTTTCATTTTTATTTTTATGAGTTATTTAAAATATTTATCGAGTAGTTTCATTTAAAATAATAACAAGTTCATTAAATGTTCCATTAATTTCCTTAGGGTTGTTTGTCCCATAACCATAAACTTGGTGGCTTGAAGTAACA
The DNA here is from genome assembly GCF_047511655.1 of Castor canadensis. Taxonomy (NCBI): domain Eukaryota; kingdom Metazoa; phylum Chordata; class Mammalia; order Rodentia; family Castoridae; genus Castor; species Castor canadensis. The sequence continues at coordinate 64,390,278 of NC_133391.1, read as the reverse complement.
GAAACTCCTCTTGCAATTATGGAGGCCAGAAGTCTGAGATTCAGGTGTTGACCAGTGCTGGAGTCATTTTTAAATTTATTTTTTAATTTTTAATTTTAGTAGCATTGTGGTTTGAACTCAGGGTCTTGCTAGGCAGGTGCTCTACCACTTAAACCACCCATCCTGCTTTTAGTTACCTGTCAGACATCTGCAGGCTCAAATGCTTTTTAGTAAAAAACAGCTTCTAAGTCCCTGGTGGTGTTTTTTTTTTTTTTTTTTTTTTTTGTCTTTTGAGACAAGGGCTTATTACATAGCCCAGGCCAGCCCTGAACTCATGATCTTCTTCCTGACCTTCCTAAATTCTAGGATTACAGGTATGAACCATTATGCCTGGCTCCCTGATACATACATAGGTAATACATATATATGTATGGTAATTTTTTATGGGCTTGGGGTTTGAATTCAGGGCTTTGCACTTGCAAAACAGGTGCTCTACCACTTGAGCCATACTTTCAGTCCATTTTGCTCTGGTTATTTTGGAGATGGGGTCTCTTGAACTATTTGCTTGGGCTGGTTCAAACTCCAGTCCTCCCAATCTCAGCCTCCCAAGTACCTAGGATTACAGGTGCAAGCCATTGGTGCCAGGCTCCTGTTATATTTTTAATTGTTACAAATCCTGTTATATTTTTTAATTGCTACTGACATCTAGAAGGTTGAGCCCAGGGATGTACCTAAACATCTTATAATGCATAACACAGTCTCCCAAAACAAAGATTTTTCATAGGCTTTTCTCCAGAAGTTTTAGATCCTACCTTTAGGTCTGTTTTGAATTAATTATTGTATATGGTATAAAGTAAGAGTGTTAGCCACTATGTGACACAGGTGCTTTCAGGGATCGGCCCCTATACTTACAGGGGAAAAGGTGCTGTCCCTTTAGAGGACTAGTAATATGTCTTCAAAGTTGTTTGTCTTATTTTAGCTAAGGCCTTTAGAAGAAAGTTACACAAACCATCCCAAATCACCAAGACCTGAAGTAAACTTTGCTCATTATAAAATTCTTTTGTTAGTGCTCATATCCTTTTTGAACATGTGATTATGACCTTGAAGTGAGCATGCTCAGGGATATGCCTACCTCTACACGAGATGATGAGGGTTCCCTACATAAGTATGTATGTTTGTTCAACAAAAGCCCTAGCTTGTTTCATTTGAGGAGAACACTGCTTTGCAAATTAATTCCAGTGCTTCCCTTGCTTAACTAAATAATAACCCTCTATGCCCTATCTCCTTATTGTGCTATGGACTTTGTACTTACCAAGAGGGGAGTTCATTGTGTTTAGTTGCAAAAGTCTAAGTTTTTTTTTTTTTTGGCACATGAATATCCAATTAATATACCACAAGTTATTGAAAAGAACTACTCTTTCCTCATTGAATTTCCTTGACATCTTCATTAAAAATTGATCAGATATATGAGGGCCTATTTCTTGGTCTGTATTCTGTTCCATTTATTTTATTTATTTATTAATTTTTGCAGTGCTGGGAATTGAACACAGGACCTTACATATGCTAAGCTCTACTCACTGAACTACCCCACACCCTGCTTCTCTTTCGTTAATCTTTGTGTCTATCTTTATACCAATATAACACTTTTTTGGTTACTGTAGTTTATGTAAACTTACCATAAAAATTCTTAAAATTAGGTAACATAAATGAACCAGATAGGAACTTTTTCTCCTGGAGAGAATGTAGAGGATGTGAGTACTTAGTTTTCTCAGAAGATAATTTTCCCTGTTAAATAATAATATTCTGATTGTAAGCATCATTTTTTGAGATCCTGATTAGTAGGGGGTTTTCCAGAAAAAGTGTCACTTACCAATGTATTGTCAAATCAGGTTCTGAGTTTTTGAAACCAAAATGGTATCTGGGTGGTGGTGATTCCACTAACTTAATGTTGCTGGAGGTCAAGCTGGTCTGTTCAGGTCACCCAGTCTTCTGTCTTTGAAAAAGGAAGACTGCTAGCATTCATTGAGGACATCCTAAGTAGAAGTCATTTGTACCTATTCTTAATCACCACCCTGTGATACCAGAAAAGCCCACTGGCCATTTGCAAACTCAGTCACTTTAAAAACAGAACTGGTTGAAAGTGCCCAAGTTCAGTCAGTTCCTTTACATTTACACAGGGCTCTGCAGTTTCCAGTGTGTTCACTTATGATTAATTTATTCATTCATCTCTTACTGCTATGCCTATCAAAATTGTTCCTGGTACTTAGGCTGTAGCTCAGTGGTAGAGTTTGTGTTTAGCAGGCATAAGGCCTTGGGTTCAATCCCTAGCACCAAAACGGGACAAAACGTTCAATGTTTCTGATTTTCCCGGAACTCCTGTTGGGCAGGGCCATGTTGTCACCTGGCTGAGTGCTTTAAGAAGACAGTAGTCCGGAAGATTCTGAGCTCTTATGTCTCCCGAACAGAACTGGACAGAGACACATATTGCAAAACAATAGCAAAACTTTATTGAAAGAGAAGAAAAAGAGGAAAGCATTGTAAGGGAAGCAGTGGGCTCTACCAGGTGGCACAGAAACACTGATTTCTTTGTGTAAGCCCAATTTATAAGACTTATAAAAAAACTTGGGCAGTCCTTAGGGAGGGGTTAGGGTGGCTGGCAGGTGTACTTAATACAGCCTTATCATATAACAAGGGGTACTCTGTACATGTGCTTATGCTAATTCTTGGCCTTTTATTGTATGTTTGAGATGTGACCAATATTAATGAGGTCCTAAGTAAGAGGAGTTGGCCTGGGAGGTCAAATTGGGGGCAGGCCTTTTTTAACAAGCAAGGCAGACCCAAAGGCGCTTCTTTTGGATACTATCTTGACAACTTAGAGATTTATTGCTCTAGGGATGGCTCAGGATCTGTGCTGGAATGTCTAGTACCATGCTGGGTTATTTCCCTTTGCTAGTCTTCCTCAAGGTGAGTTTCAAATAAAGGAGGTGAAAGAGAGATCTAGTCCCAGTTCTCAAGGTGGACTGCTGATGGATCCTGTCCACCCAGTACTGGTTTAGAGTCTTGAACTTTAGTCCCTGACTCAGTGAAGAGAAGGAAGCTGTTATTCCTTGAGGGCATTATGTACTGCTCTTAAAATGCTGTGCATTTGTAAATGTCTTTTCATTTTGTTGAATTAAATGAAGGGGAGGAGAATGAAAGGTGTGGTTTTGGGATACTTGTACAAAGAATCTTGCCGAGTGATAGAAAGTGATGAGAAATCAGTTAAAATGTGTGAGAGTTAATTTTAGGAAAATGAACACCTGAGTCCTGGGGTAGATGGAAGATAGTAACTGGTTGTAGATGGAGATTGCCAATGCTAGATGCTCCTCCCTAAAAGGTGTCTACACAGGTTCATTTGTTCATTCATTTGTGATTGTGACTCAATGCTGAGAACTGTGAGGCATGCATGGATGTCAGAGATGGTTGATTTTTGCCCTCACAGGGAATATAACACTTCCAAAAGAAGCATCATTTGTGTATCTGTAGAACTTCAGTTTCTCATAGGAGCTCGACATGTGTGTTTGTTGAAATCACACATGCTAAAGGCTGGGCCAGATAAAGGTGAAGTGTGAATGCAGAAGTGGAAGGAGGGGCTGCACAGGTACAGAAAATGTCAAGGGTAGAAACACTTGGTGGCAGGGTGGAAAGCCACCAGGCAAGCAGTGAGAAATACACTGAAAAAGGAAGCTGGGATTCACTGAGGCACTTACTAATTTAACTTCTGAGAGTGCATATTTTCAACTCACATACCAATAATTCTGGTATTTCTCTTACATAGAGCAAACACAGTTACTGTGTGGTAAGGGGGTGAGTAAAAAGGAGATTGCTGGAAGATAGCAGACATGGAAAATGAAGCAAATTGATCAAAACTACCTTAGACCTTCAAAAGTAAGAATATACCGAGGCAGGTAGATATCCTTCTTGTTAGAAATGAAGAAGGCATGGAAGAGTCAATGTAGCAGAGGAGGACCAGGAGAGAAACAGGCCTGTGTTCTGATAAAGTAGCACTGGAGAAGGGATGGCATAGCAGAGAGATAAAACTTAAAAATCTAAAATGTGAAGGTCACATAGCATTGGGAGTGAAATAGCCAGTAGAGTTACATGTAACATACATGGTTAAACCTTGCCTTTTGCCTCTGTAACCTGCTTGCAAGAGTACGTAAGGTGAGACCCCCTTTGTTCTTGGGGTTCAGCCTTTTGATACGAGTCCACTGAGTCTGTGCCAGCACAATAAAGTGTTGCTTCCTTGCCTCAGGTTCCTGTGTCTCTGTTCAAGTTTCCTATAACATTTCTTGGGGGCTTGTCCGGGATTGCAGAGACTGTGATTTTTTTCACCTTCCTTGTCGCTGGGATGTGTCCCCTGGACCACTGGTAGAAGATCCTGCCAGGCGCCAATGGATAGTTTGATCTGGAGGAGGAAGTTGAACTCCTAGTGAGTCTGGGTGAAGGCCTTGGGTGCACAACAAAACTGGTGAGGTGCAGGAACCAGCAAGGGGAGGGGAGCACTGCTCATCAGACTGGTAAAAACTGTAGCTCAAATTCAGGCCTGCCTCAGGAGGCAGAAGGGGACACTGATCATGATCATTTCCCAGAGATCCCCAAATAATCCTGGGTAAAACTGGGTCTCTCAGGTTTAGGGAGTGGGATGAGGGTATGTGAGATGCTTCCAGGAATTAGGGATGTTGAGCTTTTCCCAGGAAATAGCCACAACTGAGGTTAAGGCATGGATAACAAAAATTCAGTTCCAAAGAGGGAGACTCACAAGAGAACATGATACACCAGATAGCCCACTGCGTGTAATTTAAAAGTTTGTTTCCTGAGAGTGCACTCTAATTGTGTGTGTGTGTGTGTTTGTGAATTTGTTTAAAGCATTGGGCAAAATTTAATTTGCTCCTGGAATTCCAGCTCATCTTATGCACACTTAAGGTAATTTTTTTTCTGGCATGCTTAATTTATAAACTTTTGTGTGTGTGTGTGTGTGTGTGTATGTAAGCATCTTCAAAATGGTTCTTAAACTGCTGTTATAAGGTTAATGTGATATTCAAGGTAACAAAAAACCAGGGTGTTTATTTTAGAGATCTCTGTTATAATCTGATTAAGCTTTTTACATATGAATATGTAAACATCTTGAGGATGGTTCTTACTATAAAGTAAATGTAAAAATTACTACTCTGTTCTACTGCTACTTTTAAGAAAACCAGTTTTCAAACTTATTTCAATCAGGTCTCAGTAGGATGCAGGCATTCAGGGGTTAACACTCTGGCTCAGACCAGAGGGGGAAAAAAAGAAAGAAAGAAAAGGGGAGGGGGCGCCACAGCCTGCAGCAGGACTCTTGAAATTTGGGTAGTTAAAAAATGACCCTAGCCTATTTCATTCTGTCATAAATAAAATCTGGAATTTAATTCTTGCTTATAATACATGGGCCTATTAACAAATGGGCTTTCTATAAATTGTTTTTATACAAAAAATAATTTTAAGGTTGCTTTCTTTCTGTTTTTTTTTCTCATGCAAATATAAAGTTCTAAGTTAAAAGGTTTTATGAGTTATTTTCAACAAGTAACATACATATATATATATATATATATATATATGGTATTAATGATATGGTTTTTAAAAATAAAAGGTTAAAAAATACTTTTAAATAATAAAAAAAAAAAAAGGATAAAGGCAAGCTCCCCCAGAAGATACAAAATAAGTTGTCATAAAGGTACAGAGTAAGTTGTCATAAAAAGATGGAGATTATAGATGTTTATGTAAGTGATTGAGTTGACTAAAATCCAGTTACATTAAAGGTTTTGTAAGATCAAAATTTAATACTGATGATAAACTAAAACTTAATTCTCTAAGCTCATAACAACAAATCGATCTTAAAAATATTGTTCTTGATGACATTTACAAAAAAACTTAAAAATGGCTTTTGTTTTGTCAAGATAACTGTCAGGAATTTTTGGTGCTACAGGTTAATCCACAAATTTATCAAAACAATAAGTGTTTATTAAAACAGAGAGGCAAGAGGCAGCTGAGCACAGGGAATGCTGCTGCACTGATGCAAGGATTGAGACAGATTTACTTATGTAAAGCAAAAACAAACAAACAAACAAAAAACAAAGCCAAAGTGCACTCTCCAGATAGGATAAAGAAATAAAAACTCAAAAAGGAGCACTACACTGGAGGTAAAAACCTCCAGTTTTTATTGGAGTCAACAGAGTGGAGATGTTAGTCCTACTCCTTCCACATGTCAGGTGGAGGAAATTTTTGGCCTGTTATTTTAGGGGGGTACTACAGGTTGATGGGATCCTGTTATATGTCCTGAGCCATCTGTTAATGACAACAATCTGGGATGTGAACCCTTATCAACATCGGAGCCATGATTCTTGGCCACACTTAGTCCCCATAAATATTTACCTGTGTTCTCTGGTGATTTTTTAAAAATTCATTTATTCACATGTGCACACATTGTTTGGGTCATTTCTTACCCACTATCGTCATCCATGTCCCCCCCCACCTTCCACGCAGAACCTGTTCTGCCCTTGTCTCTAATTTTGTTGAAGAGAAGACATAAGCATAATAAGAAAGACAAGGTGTTTTTGCTAGTTGAGTTCAGGATAGCTATAGAGATTCCTAGCATTGCTTCCATGTACAAATGTGTTACAACCCAAGTTGATTCATCCCTAACTGATCTTTACGCTGGTTCCTGATCACCTTCTCATGTTGACCTCTGTCACTTTAAGGTTTCTGAATTGTTCCTCTGCAGTGGGGACATCAAACACTTTCATGTTTTGGGTTTCCTATCTATCCCCATACCTCCTGCATGTGCCCTCCCCTTAGCGTGTGACCCAAGTCCAACAACATTGCTGTATTTGCCCTAGATCTAAAGTCCACATATGAGGGAGAACATATGAGTTTTGGTCTTCTGAGCCTGGCTAACTTCGCTTAGAATGATTTTTTCCAGTTCCATCCATTTACTTGTGAATAAGATTTTATTCTTCTTCATGGCTGAGTAAAATTCCATTGTGTATAAATACCACATTTTCTTGATCCATTCATCAGTAGTGGGGCATCTTGGTTGTTTCCATAACTTGGCTATTGTGAATAGTGCTGCAATAAACATGGGTGTGCAGGTGCCTCTAGAGTAACCTGTGTTGCATTCCTTTGGGTATATCCCCAGGAGTGGGATTGCTGGACCATATGGCAGATCTATGTTTAGATTTTTAAGAAGCCTCCAAATTTTTTTTTCCAGAGTGGTTGCACTAGCTTGCATTCCCACCAGCAGTGTACAAGGGTTCCTTTTTCCCCACATCCTCACCAACACCTGTTGGTGGTGTTTTTGATGATGGCTATTCTAACAGGGGTGAGGTGGAATCTTAGTGTGGTTTTGATTTGCATTTCTTTTATGGCTAGAGATGGTGAGCATTTTTTCATGTGTTTTTTGGCCATTTGAATTTCTTCTTTTGAGAAAGTTCTGTTTAGTTCAGTTGCCCATTTCTTTATTGGTTCATTGATTTTGGGAGAGTTTAGTTTCTTAAGTTCCCTGTATATTCTGGTTATCAGTCCTTTGTCTGATGTATAGCTGGCAAATATGTTCTCCCAGTGTGTGGGTGGTCTCTTCAGTTTAGAGACCATTTCTTTTGTTGTGCAGGAGCTTTTTAATTTTACGCAGTCCCATTTGTCCATCCTTTCTCTTAGTTGCTGAGCTGCTGGGGTTTCCTCTGGTGATTTTTGTCAGAGTTTTGACTATTAAGGTAACTGAGTCATAACTAAATAAAAGTTCATTTAAAAGTTGGTTTATGTAAAATTTTCTAAATGACCTCATGGGTAAACAACTGTTGTCTTAGGTGATTCTAATGCAGTTGGTACCCTATATGTGTCTGTTACTGGGCTATTTGTGTTTACTGACCCTGTTCTCACTCACCAACTGATGAGAAAAATCTAAGGTTTTACTTCAAGAACAACAACTAAACTAATATGTATATATAACCTCTATAGAGCTATGATGCTGTTGCTGGTTCCTATATACTAAATATATTTATGTTGTTCAAATATATCAAGCCTTTTAAAATACAAAATTTAGATAAACACAATAAAAAAAACTTAATGGTATTGATATACTGTTCTGTTAGTTGCTAAATTGTCCATCAGAATTTTAACCATGGCTCTTTTAAGTTTTTGTCATTACAGTTCTGATCCTCCTGGGGCATTTACAATCAAGTCCATAAAAAATGACTCTAATAAGTGCTTATGTGTCAACCAGGTTAGCTTTTTAGACATCTGCTTTTGTTGGATTTTGTTATGTATTGTCCTTTTCTAGAAGCCCACTGCCTAAGAGCCACTCTTTTTCAGTCTCTTTGTTGCTTAAATTTGACCAAAAGTGTCTAGTTGGTACTGACTCTCAACTGATCTCCTTGATATTTCTCCCTGATGGGACCAAAACCAACCAAACAAACAAAATCCAGGAAACAGCAAATCCTCAAGATGAGGGGAAAAAAATGACCAATAGAGAAAGATCTTCAGTCTATGGCCATACCACCTGAATGCACCCGACCTTTTCTGGTCTCAGAAGCTAAGCAGAGTCAGGCCTGATTAGTACTTGAATGGGAGACAGATCTTCAGAGGAGACTGCTCAGAGACAAGCAATTTGGAGACAAAGGGGAAATGTTGTCAAAGTTCAAATGGAATCACTTGTGTCAGACCTCTCAAAAATAACCAAGTCTGAGAGGACTGAGGAAATGGTTCTTAGACACGTGTGGCTATCTAGAGTTAAAACCCTTCCAGACACAAACTCATTTTTAGACAAGGTCTTCTACTTAGAGACAAAATGACTACTTTTACTGGCTCTAAACATGTCCTTTGATACTTAAAGATGGTAATTTTAACTTTTAAGTGAGTTTTCTTGGACGTATATACTGATAGTATATTGTTGCCATGGTAATTCTACTCAGTAAAAAACAAAAACAAAAGATACTGTTGGGGTAAAAGAATAAAATGTCCAACCCTTAAAATCCCATTAGAGGGGACCTTTTGTTGTTATTTTGTCTACTCCATTACAGTTAAAATAGCAGAAATTGTTCCCTGGATCCTCCACAGCTGAGTAAAGCCAGCCTCTCCTGAGTGGGAGTGTCCCCTGACCCAGCCTCACCATGCAAGATCACCCTTCAGAATGCCTGTGCCCTTCCCAGGCAGGACCCTGCTTCCCGGGAGACAACAGGGGACCATAAGCAAGGGGATGACAGCCTTGCTTAGTCACTCCAAAAGTTGACTAGTCTATGCACAGAGGAAGCTCAAATATGGGATGCAGCCCTGTTCTCCTCTACACACTTGGACTCTTACCTTTTGGGTTGGCTCTTGCAAGGTTCCCCCATGTGCTGAATGTTACAGGAGAGCCATTGTTGGGACCTCCACACAGCCATACTTTGTATCATGCACCCACCAACAGGTTGGGTGTTACATTGGCTCATATATTCCCTAGGTTTACAAGGTTGCTGGTAAGCGATACTGGAAGTCCCAGAGTAAAAAACAAAAAAACAATAGAGGGTACATTTGTCATGGAAAGAAGGCAGTGGGTCTTATCTTAGGAGCGTGTGTGATGTTACCCTGCCTAGCTCCCCTGGTATTGCTGTCCATCAGGATCATTATAGAGGCTACTATGGAGAGAAAACAGCTGCCCGTGTAATGATGCTATGAAAATACAAACCCCTAAATCAAGATGATGCTCCTTGACCCTTTGTGGGTTCGAACATCAAAGGAGGGAATAATATAGCAGGGAGAAGGACCAGAAGAGAAACCAACAGGCCTGGGTTCTTATAAGGTAGCAGGGGGGAAGGGATGACATAGCAGAGAGTTAAAACTTAAAAATCTAAAATGTGAAGGTCACATAACACTGGGGGTGAAGTAGCCAATAGAGTTACATGTAACATACATAGTTAAACCTTGCCTTTTGCCTCTGTAACCTGCTTGTAAAGGTACATAAGGTGAGACCCCTTTGTTCTTGGGGCTCAGCTTTGGACACGAGTCCACTGAGTCTGTGTCTGCACAATAAAGTGTTGCTTCCTTGCCTCAGAGTCCTGCGTCCTAAGTATATAGCCAGCAAAAATAATTTGTCTTTACTTAAGTAGAAGGCCTTGGTCTAAAATACAAGTTTGTCTTCTATCAGAGGTCCCTGCAAGAGCTTGAATGTCTAGTAGCCCTGTGTAAGATCACTTCTTTAAAACTTCTTGGCTTTAGTAACTTTTGTGAGGTCTGGGACAGGTGAGTCATCTGGATTGTGACAGCTTTCCCCTCTTGTCTCCAAACTGTCTCTGAAGAGTCTCCTCCGAAGATTTTGTCAATTAACCATTATGGTTAATGAGAGGCCCTCGGTGCCAATATAGCTTTCCCAGATGTTTTCAACATGGGGGGGAAGGACCAGGCAGGTGAGAATCAGTGCCAATTAAGACCAATTTGGCTAAATTATAAGCAACAAAAGAGGTTTAGAAGAATTGGGCTTACCTGGCATCCATTTTTAGTTCTATCTGTACTATAGATTTTTATCCTAACAACTTAAAAGTGCTGCAGAATGTCAACAGACAAGAGTTAAAAGTTTTCCAAAAAGCCAACAAAAGCAAATATTTAGAAGGCTGACTCAATTGAAAAATAGGTGCTTGTTAGAATAATTTTTTGGAGTTTGACTGCAAGTGCTCCAGAGAAGGATCCAGATTGGGAATGACAAGACTTAGAATAGCCAGGGTTAAAATACTTAAAAGTAGTTTAGGAATTGTCCAAACATCTAGTTATTTTCATTGCAGACAACATTTTGACTGACAGCATTAAAGAAGCAACACTAAGTGCTCCTTGTTACAGTTAGGAACAAATGGATACAATATACCTGCTTGGTAAAGTTTTTTAAGCTTTGCATTTTAGAAGGCTTATATATTTGGGGAGTATAAATACATTATAAAGGAACTGGCAATAATCAGTATCACAGCTACATAGAGGTCAGATACATATATTAGTTTAGCTTTTTTTTTCTTTTTTAGAGTAAAATTTAGAATTTTGGCTAGTAAGATAAAAGGTGTACAACACTGACAAAAGTCAAAACTTCAAAACTTTATATCGCTTACAAGTTAGGGGGACAGTGCCTATAATCCCAAAGTCTCACTTCCTAATGTACAAGTACATTTCATATATACATTACCACTTATTTGGCTAAGACATATATAGGCCAGGTTTTAAATAGCAGAATTGCCCAAATGGCAGGTTGTTTCTCAATGTTACGGATTACAAACAGCAGAACTGCCAAAAGTTTCATTAACCATTTTATATGCCAAAGGTTTAGATGGAATGCTTTTGGATAAGAGCATTTTAGCTGGTCATTTTATATATAATAAGCTGACTTTTTTTTTTTTTTTTGTGGTACTGGGGCTTGAACTCAGGGCCTACACCTTGAGCCACTCAACCAGTCATTTTTTGGGGATAGGTATTTTCGAGATAGGGTCTCATGAACTATTTGCCTGTGCTGGCTTTGAACCGTAATCCTCCTAATCTCTGCCTCATGAGTTGCAAGGATTATAGGCATGAGCCTCCAGCACCTGCAAGGTGACACACTTTTAACTCTGCAAATGTTTGTACAATATTTAGGTAAAGTCTAGAAATATAGCTCTACATACTTTTAGTCACAAATCTATAGTGTACCAGTTGTGCCAGAATTATCCAAAACAACAGTTGTTCTATTACACAGATATAAGATGATCATTTAAGAGACTTTTATATGAACAGATAACTTAAATGAACTCTGATTTAATGTTTAGTTTTTTAAGTATTTAAAGGTTTGACAAGATCAACAGAAAACATGAGTAATTATTTTGATAAAATCTTTCCTTACAACAGTTTTTTACAGATCTTACTTAGAGCAGAAAAATGTTAAGATAGCCTTGTTATTTTATGGACATAGAGAATCTGCTAGAGGTTCTAGTTTAACATGACCCTAGAAAATCTTTTAGGTAACTCAGATTTATAGTCAACTTAATCACATACCTAAACTTTTATAAGTTCCATTTATTATATACTTTTAAGACCTACTAGGACTTATATGTGATGTTCTGAACCTTCTGATAGTTTGTTCTTATCTCTTCCATTAGGACAGACCTTTTTGCAAAATCCCTTTTCATTTAGTAGCACTTTCTTATTTCCTTTAACTTTTTCCCAAAAATATTTCTAATACTTTTTTATATCCTTTATAGACCCATGAAGAAAGGCAATCTTAAACTGTTTTTCTATACAATAAGTAATTTATAGACACCATTTGTTAATAGATCTAATTATAAAAGAACTGAATGTAAATTGTACTTACACAGGATGAAACAGATTAAGGTTACTATCAATAAAATAATGCCTGCATTCTAGTTAGACATGATTGGCATAAAACTTTGAAAAACTGGTTTGTCTTAAAAGTGGCAGCAGAAGAGTTGGGGGAGGGAAGAGAACAGAAGCCTTTTATTTATTTATTTTTTATATTAACTCTATAATAAGAATCATCCTAAAGATGTTTAAACACATACATACACAAAAAGTTTTAAATTAGGCATGTCATAAATGTCAATTTAAATGTGCATAGATTGGAGGGCTCAAGAACATGTAAAAATTAACTAAGTGGCCACAAATACATTGATCAGGTATTTTTTTAATTTTTAGAAGTGGATTGAAGTGTGTACCATTCTGTTCTTTTAAGACTTATTTTGGGCTGCTTGATAGCTGATGCAAGAGTCAATTTTAGGAAAGTGTTTTGAGTCAGTCTCAATCTCCAATGAGACTGTTGCCATAGCTATCAGATTTTTGTCTCTAATAAGTTAATCATTCAATAGATAGACATAAAATTCACACAATGATGCAGAAAACAATTACATTAATTCCAAGTGTACTTGTAGATATTGAATGCTTTAGATTTACCTGCAGAGGGTGTTTTAAATAATCTCTAATAATAGTTTAGCTTCAGTTACAGTAGTTTTGTTATTAACCAAGTCTTTAAAGTACATTTAAGGAGCCTAGTCTTGGTGTGGTGTTGGCATCCCATAACCTTGTCTGGACAAAGGATACAGGATGCATGAGGGGATGCACAAGTTTGTTCTCTTATTTTATACTAAAAATGTGTTTTTAAACTAGAATTTGTATGACAGGCTGGGAAAAGGGCAGATTGTTGTGGTAAAAAGGATTACATCTCCATTGAAACTGGTGATAGTAAGCATGGAAAAAGTTAGACTGAATTAGCCCCTCAAGACTTAATTTTAGATAAGGGGACTAATGAAAAAAATTTAAATGCTCCATTGAATCCATAGCAGAACTCAGGAAGGCTGTCCTTTTGCCTTTAGCTAATCCCATAACCTAGAAAACTGAAATTTTAATTTTAAACACATGGGGCATTTTAGACAGAGAATTTAAATTTTGTCTTTAGTCCCTCCAGCCTGTGTGCACAATGAGGCTGAGGATGTGGGTCCATAATCCTGACCACATAGTGCCTTGGCCAGGAAAGTGAACAGGCCAGCCCAGGGTTGCCACCTGCAGTGACCCAGAAATGACCTGATCCCTCTTCCCAGTCTTGACATGTCTGCAATGTGAAAACCACCCATCTCAAAAGCAAGACTTAAGGAGAAAACTGTTAGTAGAATGTTTAGACAGACTTAGAGGCTTAGTTTTAGGTGGGAAACCAGATCTAGACGGAAAATTACCTCCAATAATTAGCCACATGTCATTTAGATTTTCAATTGATTTTATGATTGTAGTCCTGGGACCATGTGAGTCACTCAGGACGCTGACAGAAGTGACAATGTGACTTGAGCACAAGTCTTTCCCTTTCTCCCTGTCCATTTCTTTTTCTTTCTTATTCATATGTGCATACAATGTTTGGGTCATTTCTCCTCCCTCCCCCTCCCTTAACACCCTCCCCTCCACCCTCCCTCTCTTCCTTAGACTATCTGCCATAGAACTGGAGAAAATTTTCACACTGAATCTGGAAATCAAAAGTGCCCTGTTTAGGCCAATAGTTATCATTGTCTAATTTATACTAGGGCCAAATTATGTTACAGTAAAAAAGATTAACCATTTGGGCTTTAATGGTCTTTGTGAGCCCTAGAGTCTGAAAGTTTTGGAAAAGACATGCCAATGGACTGTCCTTTGGGGGCTTGGATGACTTTTGACCCATTTTGTGGATTGGAAATTGTGGGTTCAAAATCGATATGGTTCCAGTGGGACAATTCCAGTGGGACCCAAGGTTCGAACCTGAGACGATTCCCATGGGATTAACACTGAGCTTGAGAGGTGGAGAGCAATGCCCACAGTGGCCCTACCCAGTGGGACAGGTGAACAAGAAGGTGGAGCATCCTCACTGCCAACTGATAGCCTACAAGTAGGTGCACCTGGATATCTTCCAGGCATCCCCAGAAAACAGCAGGTGGATCCACCCAGTGGTGGATGAAGGGAGTCTCTCGCCCGGCTGGAGCTTCCATAGTCCACAGTAGGACGTCCATAGTAGGACTAGAGAGAAACCAGGGTGCAGGGGATAATTTACCAAAATTTGAAAGCTGGTGTTGGGTGGAAATCCAGCGATGGAAGATGGTCTCTGGAGGAGCTGTAATAGAAAGGAAAGGAAAGGGTGGGAGAGCCGTGAAGGAGAGAGACAGCGGGGCCAGGGGAGGAAGACTAGCCTCCACTCAGGGTCGGAAGAGCTGTTGTTGTCCACTGCTTTCCAGATTGTGACAGTGGAGAGCTGGGAGTAGAACCTACACGCCCGTCTCAGGTTTCAGCACTGTTAGAAATGAAAGAGGCATGGGAGAGGCAGAGAGGCGGCTCAAACGCCAGCACAGGGTTTACTGTTGGGAAGGATCCCTGCGGAGCAAGAGAGCGGGAGCCCCAAGCCGCTTACAGACTTGGAATAGATACAGGGGAGTGGTCTGGAGGCGAAACTCCGCTGGGCGGGGAAATTCTTCAAGTGGAGTCAACCATCACTAGGGGAAGCTAGAGGAGATACGTGGTAATCAGGTAGGTAAGTTGCTCAGCTTTGGGCCCTCTGGCGAGGTGGTAGCTTGTCATTTCCTTGAGGTTAGATGTGGTCCTTGCAGTGGGTGGTGGGGGGGGTCCAATCCTAAGGTGCCTTCACCCTAACATTTCTATCTAAGCAGAAGGAAATGCAGTAATTTAATATTTTCCTTTTATTAGGAAACTTAATTTGTAATTTACTAAAGCAGTAAAAGTAAACAACCTTTCTTTCCCCACCAAAAAACCTCCTTGGGCTACTTCAAGGACCAGTGACGTCATCATCAGTTGAGAGCCCCTTAGCCCTGCCCAAGATTCTCAGAACCCAGCCCAGACCCAACGGAATTGTAGTGTGCACTGAATACTGTGGCCGGGTGACCACGTGCAGTTTGAGACGCCCTGTTCCGATCTGCTTTACTTCAGAGTCAGTATTTGCTGAGAAAGAACTCACCGATGCAGCCCTCGAGCTCCTCCCAGTAGCATCCCCATTATTCCCCGCGGGTGTTTAAGGCCCTCCCCCTCCGGAAGCCCGGGGGCGTGGCTGGGGGCGTGCCAGGGTCTGCCCAATGGGCGCTCCTAGGCGGGGGGCGGGGCTGTACTTCTGCGGCGTCCGCGGGGCGCAGGCAGATCACGTGTCGGCCTCAGGATGTGGCGCTGGGCAGGCGCTGGCTGCGTGCAAGCTGTGAAGACCTGCAAACTTCCAGGACGTCGGGACCGGCCTGCCGCCCTCATGTCCACTCTGCTCATCAATCAGCCCCAGTATGCGTGGCTGAGAGAGCTGGGGCTCCGCGAGGAAAACGAGGGCGTGTATAATGGAAGCTGGGGCGGCCGGGGAGAGGTAGGCGGCGCCCGCAATCATTGCAGCGGGGGTTTGCTGGCCGCGGCCCGCACTCTACCCGGCTCCCGCGCTGCTGTACAGGATGGGAAGTTTGCAAGCTCCACCGGAGACGTTCTGTCCTGCAGAGTGCCTTTTGAAAAACAAAGAACACCTTAAGAGTTTTAGCTCCTCGTGTGCTCCGAGGAATCGATGTAATTTTAGAGTTGGTAGGGAGCTAAACTTACCACGCATACTTAAAACCTTATGGCACAGTCTTTGGGATCTGCAGGGAGCCACGTCACATGCTTTGTTATGCAGTTTATCTAAAATTTTAGCTTGATTGTACCTTTTAAAATGTCATCTGCTCCGTAAATAACTTCAACAGTGTAGTTTTAGGTGGTTCTCTTTTCTAAAATTCTTTGCAGTTCGTACTTGCTAAAGTCTTGTGGGCTTTTTGTGCGAGGAGGAGGATTTTTAGCATTTCTTTATTGCCCAGAGCCTCAATACCGTGTCTGGCACCCACTTACTGTTCAATAAAATGTTTTATAGCATGCGATACAAAGGTAAAGTTACTATTACCCTAATTGATGTTCAGCAAACATCAATTCTTTTTAGTATAAAATTTTTTTATTAGGATATATTCGTTATAGAGGGGATTAATACTGACAGTTCTGATTAGATTTATATTGTACATTGGTTAGATCACTCCATCCTCTCTCCCCCTCGACCCCCTCCCGGCTATCACCCTAATTATTTTGAAAAAAGCACACAAAAGGCAGTTTTTGTAGGAGAACGTTTTGTGATAGTCAACAAATGTCATATGGTGAACCTGTTTTGTTAGAGGAAATGTGTCTTCCTCATTATCTGTGGCTGCAGGAGGTGCAGTGATTTTGTTTTCCAGACTCTGGTGTCTCACCCTGTCGTTCACGGTGCTTATAATCAATAGTCCTCGGAGCAGATACACTCCCCCGAGGGCCTTTTAGCTGCACTTTGCCTTTTTAATCCACCAGAGACCGCTCAGGGTTGTGTGGATCTAAGCCATTCCCAGAGCTATCTGGACTTGGCCATTCCATCTTCTAGCCAGTGGCTGGGCAGAGTAAGGGAGAAAAGGAATGAGTAAAACCCATCAGGTTGGTCTGTTAGGGAAAAAGGAGTTGAAGTAACAGGTTACATTAAGGCTTTTGTGTATATGCCTAGTACTCAAACAGCAGGGGTAGATCTTAATATTTGGGTCAGAAATCAGAGTTAATGTAAAGGTTCCTATCTTGGACATTGTATCTCTCTTTTTTTTCTCTATTTTTCTTATTTGGTCAGTTCTCTCAATTTTTAAAAGAGCTATGACTTCTAAATATATCTTTTTTTTTAAGGTTATTACGACCTATTGTCCTGCCAATAATGAGCCAATAGCAAGAGTCCGACAGGTAAGTTTGTAAAATTCAAGCTATTTATAGGGAGTTTGTGCAAGTATTCTTTAGAGGCTAAACCCAATTAGGCAGACCAAGAGCAATATGAATGTACAAGTGCAGCTGGAGGCGTAGTTCAAGTGGTAGAGCACCTGCCTTGCAAGCTTGGAGCCTTGAGATCAAACTCTAATACTGCAAAAAGATAAACAAGAAAATGTACAAATGAAATGAACAATCTTTTCATGTGACATCAAGAATGTCTAAGACAGGCTGGGCCTGAGAAATTGAGATCAGAAGGATCATGGTTCAAGGCCAGCCCAGACAGAAAGCAATTAAGACCCCATCTCAACATTCTGGGTGTGGTGGTTCATCTTTGTAATCCTAGCTACATGAGAGGTGCAGGTAGAAGTATTATGTGTGGCTGGCCCTAAATTCTATTTGAAAAATAAAACAAACAAACAAAAGTGTTGGGGGTGTGGCTCAAGCAGTAAAGCACCTACTTAGCAAGAGGGAGGCCCTGAGTTCAAACCCTAGTACTACTAAAAAGAAAGAGAGAAAGAGAGAGAATCTCAGAGGTATTGTTCATTCTGGCAGGAGTGGTATGTAATAAAAAGTTAAATTATAGAGGGATTAGAAGAGAGTCCTGTTCAGGAACTGCTTCAGAATCACCTGAGGATTTTGTTAGAATGAAGGTTCTGATTCTGTAGGTCTGGGTTGGAACCACAGGTTGGTTTTTTTTTTGTTGTTGTTGTTGTTGTTTTGTGGCACTGAGGTTTGAACTCAGGGCCTTAACCTTGAGCCACTCTACCAGCCCTGTTTTTGTGAAGGTTTTTTGAGATAGGGTCTTGAGAACTATTTGCCTATGCTGGTCCATCCTCCTGATCTCTGCTTCCTGAGTAACTAGGATAATAGGCGTGAGCCACTGGTGCATGGCTGGTTCTGTTTTTTTTTAAATTGTGGTACTGGGGATTGAACTTGGGGTCTTTCTGGGCAAGCTGCTGTAGTACTAGAGCTCAGACCCAGGCCTTTTTTTTTTTTTTTTTTTTGTGGTACTAGGGCTTGAACTCAGGGCCTACACCTTGAGCCACTCCACCAGCCCTTTTTTTGTGTTAGGTATTTTCAAGATAGGGTCTCAAGAACTATTTGCCCAAGCTGGCTTTGAACCGCTATCCTTCTGATCTCTTCCTCCTGAGTAGCTAGGATTACAGGCGTGAGCCACTGGCATCCGGCTAGCTGTTTTGTTTTTAGACGCATTAGAGGGTCTGGTTTTCCCGTGCAGGTCAGGTGTTGTTTCCAGGTGAGGCTACTGGACTTTGCTTTGAAAACACAGCATGAGTCCCTCCTGTCTTTTACTGGGTTCTAGCCAGTTTTTATTTTTTTAATTTAATTTGAACCCAGGGCCTTGCTCATGCTAGGCAAGCACTCTGCCATTGAACTAGCCCCTGGCAGGTTTTAGAAGCTTAGGCTGTGGAAATCATTCTCAACCATAGATCTTTTTTTTTTTTTTACTGTTCATTTTCATCCTAATCATTTCTTTTTTTTTTTTTTATTCATATGTGCATACAATGCCAATTCTTGGGTCATTTCCCCTCTCCCCCCACCCCCTCCCTTACCAACCACCCCACCCCCTCCCTCTCCCTCAACCATAAATCTTAGGGACACCCAGAGATTTTCTACTTCTTTTCCAAAAGAATGTATGTTATGCTCTAAAGGAGATTATCCCTTTTAATTCTTTTCTCTCCCCCTAATTCATAGGCCAGTATGGCAGACTATGAAGAAACTGTAAAGAAAGCAAGAGAAGCTTGGAAAGTCTGGGCAGATGTAAGTATGACTTTTATGGTCCAAAGCACAGTTACCTGCTGTAACTCTGATAAGATAAATAAACATCTGACATAGATGAAATGTGTGCTCCTTAGGGCTGTGATATGTCTGCAAAGTGTTCCTAAGATGACGCCTTTTCCATATTTGGCATTCAGTGAATGGGTAATTTTAAGTGGGTTAAGCTCTGTACTGATGTAGTAGTATAAACTGGAGCTATGAATTCTCTGTTCTCCACTGAAATTATAATTGAGCAAATAGAATGGAAGACCTATGTTAACATTACCTCTTTGCTCCTTCTGCCTCCCTGTGCCCTATTTCCCTGGGAGAGAGAGGCTGTCCCTATGGAGGTCACATTTGTTTCTCAGGGTAAGGGCTCCCACTCCTTGGTCTCAATCTCCACCAGCAGTTAAACGAACAAAAGTGAAAACTGACCAGCACTGAGCCACACTGATCTGTCACTAGGTGGGGGCTAGTTCTGAGGAGGGGAGAGTAAAGGAGAGCTGGCATCACTTGGGTTTCCCGATCTTCTCTGCCATCTGTCTTCAGACTGCTTTGCCATAAAAAGGGGAGACCAGGAGTACTCATCTTCTGGAGCTGTCATAAGAATTAAATGACTTAAACATTTGAACTGCTTTCCAGAGAGTTGGGTACATGGTGCTCCTCAGTCCGTTACAAAATGACAAGCTGCTGAGTCAATGATTGAAAGGAAAGTTGGGCGGTGGGCAGGTGGGAAGAGCAGACTCAAGATCAGCCAAAATCATCTTTGTGCAAAGCACAGGGAACCTCTTTCCTCATATCTAATTTTGGATATGTTAGACTTGGGGTTCCATTGTATGCAATAAAAAGTATCCTTGAGTAGAAAAATTCCACTTCTCAAGTAAACAGTGTGCTAAACATAGTTCTTCACTGTCCCAAACAGTGTTGTTTATTGTTTTAAAAATTTTGTCTTTCTGATCATAAAAGTAATACATACTTCTTATTTAAAAATAAAAAAGGAGGGCTGGAAGCCAGACATGGTGATGCAGGCTTTATCCCAGCACTCAGGAAACTGAGGCAGGAGGATCGAGAGTTCAAGTTCAGCTTAGGAAACATGACGAGACACTGCAAAAAAAAAAAAAATGGAGGTTTGGGGGTGTAGCTTAGTGGTAGAGCACTTGTCTAATATACTTAAGGTCCAGGATTCAATCCCCAGCACAGTTAAAAAAAAAAAAAGGTTGATACAGTAAGTATGATAATCAGATTTTGTCCCTTTACTCCCAACCTCTCCAATACAAAATGTTAGTTATATTTGGTGGATATCCTTTCAGTCCTTAAGTGTTTACTCCATAGTTCATAAATATACATTGTATGTGTAAAATTTTGAGACCTGAGATATTGCATTGTGTACCAGCCTAAAGTTCATATATAATTTTTCAAGTTATTATTTTCCTATATGTACACTTTAAAAAATGACTAGACCGTATCTTTTCAGAGCAGTTTGTAGAAAGTACAGAAAGTTCCCATAGACTGCCTCATTTCTTTTCCCCTCCTCTATAATTAATATCTGGAGTTAGCATAGCCTTGTTTGTTACAGTGGATGAGCCCGTATTTCTACATTATTACTGACTAAGGTTAAAATTGGGGTTTGCTACCTGTATACATTGTTTTGAGTGCTCCTGCAACTTCACATGTTGTCTTTTGATCAGAAACATCTGTTGTGTGTATGTATTTACCCAGGGTAAACAGGCAAACATTTTTGAAAAAACTCTTTTCCTAAACTGGCTTTTAAGACTGTCTTTGGTACTCCATGGGGGGGTAGTGGCTGACATAAAATCTTGTTAATATTGTGTTATTCTTTATTGTAGCTATTGTCACATTCAGGATCTCAGATGGCGCTCTACTCTTGGCCAGCAGTGGCAGCCTCTAGATCTAATGTCCTCATGCTGCTTGTGCCTTTTAGACCTCCCAAAGGAGTGGGATGCTCAGTAGGAACATGTCACTTTGCAGGGTGACAGTAAGTAGGACCGGTTGGGCTCTCATTTGTTAGAATTTGAGTTAAGCAATTGAGTTCAAAGTTTAGGGTAGAGACAGAGCCATTCCTAGCTGTGCCTCTGGGGCTGTGGTCAATAGGGCAGTGACTTAGAGAGGTAGCTTGTGCCTCAAACAAGAGCAGATCAGGGCCTAGCTGAATCCCAGCACTTTGGGAGGCTGAAGCAGAAAGATTGTGAATTCAAGGCCAGCCGAGACTACACAGTAAGACCCTGTCTCCAACACAAAAACAGAAACCAAACCAAAAGAGAACAAACCAATGCTTGTGGCCCTCCTGGTTTACAAACGTTCCATCTTTCTCCCTTGTGGGGCTACCCTGCTTGGCAATGGCTTTGGCTGTGTTGGGACAAACCAGTTTCATTTGGTTCATTTGAATTGAGCATAAAATTTTCCAAAAGGAACATTTTTCTTTCTTTTTAACTTCTTTTTTTTTTTTGGTGGAAGTAGGGTTTGAACTCAGGGCTTCTCACTTGCAAAGCAAGTGCTCTGCCACTTGAGACACACTGCCAATTCATTTTGTTCTGGTTACTTTGGAGATTGGGTTTTGTGAACTATTTGCTGGGGCTGGCCTTGAACCACAGTCCTTCCAATCTCAGCCTTCCAAGTAGCTAGCTAGAATTATAGGAGTGAGCCACTGGTGCCCACCAAAGGGAACATTTGGTGGGCTTATGAAAATGGATTTCTTTCTCTTAACTTAAACTGACCATAGAAAGCCTTGTTAGGTATACCGAGACTTGCTGCTGTCCTTTGTGAACTGGTTTCCTCTCAGAATGAACTACTTCTTTTCCTCTGCAGTCCCTCTGTGTCCCGAGTTTTCATCCCCACCTCTGGTGAGAAAGAGCTGGAGCCTCTTCCATTGTCCTTGAGTATTATTAATGCACCATATCTCCTAACTGCAAAAATAAGTACCCAATAACAGGAGCTCCTTAGCAGGAGTTACTTTGTCAAAGCTTGGCCGTGATTCCCTCTCTGAGTAGGAAGTAAAACGTCACGTGAATGGCCATGCTGAGTTGAAATTAACCAACATGGCTAAACTTACACATGTCCTGGCTAAATTCAATCGGAACATTATTAAACCCAACTCATGTGCTAGGGAACGTATAGGATTTCTGCTAATTCATTCCACATTGCAAGTTTTTGTCTCCTGTTCCAAAAGAGTGCATATATCATAAAAATGGCAAATATCGCAGACATATTAAATGTGGAATGAAATTAATAATTCCTGTCCCTATAAATTATTACTTTTCTTTTTCTTTTCCTTTCTATTTTTTTTGGTAGTACTCAGGACCTTGCTCTTCCTAGGAAAGTGCTTGAACACTTGAGCCATACCTCTAGCCCTGTTTTATTTTATTTATTTTGAGACAGTGTCATGTTAGGTGGTTCAGGCTGGCCTAGAACTCGAAGTCTTGCCTACACTTTCCAAGTGTTTGGATTATAGCTGTGCACTGCCATGCCTGGTTAGAAATGATCACTTTTAATAGTTTGATGCATGGTCCTCCAAACTAAAACAAAAGTTTACTTACATATATGTTACTTTGTTCTTTTCTATTACCCTGTTTTAGGTCTTGTTTTTGTTTTTTTTTTAATTTACCTCATTTTTTAGAGAACATTCCATATTATGGCAGTTATATTAACCCATCACGTGCTGGTAGACATTTAGATGGCTTCTGCTTTGCTCCACTAGAAATGGCACACAGTGAATATTGTATTCTTTTGCATACTTATACATCAGCTCAATTTCCAGAAGTGAAACTGCTAGTCAAGGTTGAGAGGAATGTTTTAAATGTGAATAGATTGCCACACTACCTTCCAGAAAAGTTATTCCAAGACAGTGGTGTCTTGAGCTCTCAGTCAAATCTGCAATACAAAGCATGAGCCAGGCTGTGTGACACGAGGGGCAGGGAAAGATGGGCTCTGACCCCCGGAAAGTTTCCTTTTAGCTGCCTTTGGAAGGGGAGGTAGAGGAAGAACTAAGGGGACAGATGGTCACAGTTGCAGAAAGTGTGTCTGCATTTGTCATCACATTTCAAGTTTAACTTGGTGCGTTCTGTACTCTTTACCTCCCGAACACTGGCACTCCTCAGCCCCAAATCATCTTCATCCACTAGTTCAGTCTTCCTAACTTTGAAGCCAGAGACCTGAGTCAGCTTTCCATTTTCTGTATTTCTGCCATCTAGGCCATGACTGTGTCCTGTCAGTTCTCTCAAAATAGGTGTATGTTCACCTTTTGTCTCCCTTGTTACTATTGAAGTGTTAAGACTAAGTCACTGAACTCTGCCAGAAAACTAATATGTTCCTAATCAATCTCCCTGCTTTTATTCTTTCCTCTTCAGTTTATTCCTGCCAGACAGTGATATTGAAAGATGAAGCAAGTCTTATTCTGCACCTTAGAAGCTATTAAGTATTTCTCATTGTACCTGGAATAACATTCTGACTCTTTATTTTTTTGGTGGACCTGGGATTTGAACTCAGGGCCTCACACTTGCTAGGCAGGGCTCAACCATTTGAGCCACTCTGCCAGCAGATGCTCACTCCTTAAAAGCCTCTAGCTTTATATGCACTTGCCTTCCCAAACAGCCCCTTTTATTTTCTGTGATCCCCTTTCATGGTTTTTCTTTCACCTCAGTAGAATATTCCTGTTTCAGGTTTCAGTTCCAGTCTGACCTTGGAGATTTTCCCTTCCTTCAGTACTGCTATTTTCTGTTTCACCACCTCTTTGGTTTCCTTTGTCTTTATATTCCTGATGGCAGTTTGTAATTATTTATTGCTTTTTTTTAATTACCTCTGTACTTCCCAGTAGACATTAGTCCATGAGCACTTCACTTCTAATTTTAGCCCCATCGTTTAGCATATTGCAGTCTTCATGTAATCAAAAAGTCTTCTTTGATGTGATTGTGGTTTGTTCTATGGT
Source organism: Castor canadensis (assembly GCF_047511655.1). NCBI lineage: Eukaryota > Metazoa > Chordata > Mammalia > Rodentia > Castoridae > Castor > Castor canadensis. Next base: position 64,366,280 of record NC_133391.1, on the reverse strand, counting down.
GCACACTGAACATGGCTATAGACATGAAATGACACTTTGAATCAGACACCAAAATTCTTTTTTTTCTTAGATTCCTGCTCCAAAGCGAGGAGAAATAGTAAGACAGATTGGTGATGCCTTGCGGGAGAAGATCCAAGTTTTAGGAAGCTTGGTAAAGTATTTTCATAGTATATAATAATCCTTTGAGTGGAAAAAAAGACAATCATGCATTTCTGTGTATAAGATTGTGATTTTTTTTTTTTTTTTATTGGTGACACTGGGGTTTGAATTCAGGGTTTACACCTTGATCCACTCCATCAGTCCTTTTTTTGTGATGAGTTTTTTCCGAGATAGGGTCTCGAGAATTATTTGCCTGAGGCTGGCTTTGAACCTCAGTCCTCCTGATCTCTGCCTCCTGAGTGACTAGGATTATAGGAATGAACCACCGGGGCCTGGCCTCAGCCACTGGTGCCCAGCCAAAATTGTGATTTTTGAGAATAGCAATTTATAAATTTCAAAAATTCTTTCTTTAGATGAAAGATTAACGCGATAGACAGGAAAAAGTGAAGAGAAATCTCTGTTTTAAAAAATTCTTCAGAAAAATAAGAACGGACTTTCTTCAGTTTATTTCCTTTAGAAAATGTTTTACTTTGCCCTCCTCAAGGAAACATGAATTCTCTTGGGAAAATTCTTGTTTTTTTATGTTTCCAGGTGTCTTTGGAGATGGGGAAGATCTTAGTGGAAGGCGTGGGAGAAGTGCAAGAGTACGTAGATATTTGTGATTATGCTGTTGGCTTGTCGCGGATGATCGGGGGACCCATCTTGCCTTCTGAAAGTAAGCCATGAAGACTGTGAAGCCAAGAGCTTTGTTCTCTGATACGAGAGCTCCTAAAACCACTGGGGCTGTGAATAGTTTGCAAGAGAGGAATTGCAAATGGGATATAAATATATGAAAATATCCTCAATCTTTCTAAGAAATGGAAGTTAAGATTTCTGAAAACATGAGATCAAGAACCTTTTTTATTTTGTTTTAAAGAAAAAACTCAGTTTGGACAAATCCATAGGTGAGATGCTCTTTTAACCCATTTAGAAAAAAATTGGGACATATACCCAAAGAGCCTTACATTTTAAAGCAGGTTTTAAACATCTATGTAAATAATCTAAAATGTGACAAAGGTTTATGTGTAAAGCTGTTCATTGTGGCTTCAAGATACATTAGAAATAACTTAAGTGCCAAGTTGTAAGGGAAACATTAAGCTAATTTTGGTAGACTCTCAACATGTATTAAAATGTTTATGAAGATTGTCAATGCCTAACCCTCATCCTCTTTTTCTTTTGAGACAGGGTTTCTTTTCATATCCCAGGATGGCCTTAAATTCACAATCCTCTTGCCTTGGCCTCCTGAGTGCTGGGATTTTATAGGTGTGCACCACTACACCTGGCTTCCTTCATCTTTTTTTTTGTTAATAATTATTTTGTTATAAGCCTATTATAATTTAGCCAGCTCTAAATGGTGGATATTTAGTGTGTATTTCAGTCTTTGCTATTATAAACTATGCTGCAAAGGCCCACCTCATACTCCAAGGACAGTTCACTGATGAGAATAAGGGTTTATGCCCTGGTTATGCTTGCAGTGTTGACAGAGTAGAACAGGTGTATGTGTGTCTGCTTTGCCCATACAGAGGGTAGGAGTATGTCCAAGTGGTGGCTGTGTTCTGTGTAGCACTAGTGGGGGTTTTATTGTGTTCTATTTTTCTGAAATTTCCATAATGGGAATTATGTTACATTTGTAATCAAGAATTTTTGTTAAAACAAGATATTTTTGCTTTGCTGGGACTGTTGGGAGAATTCTCTACTGGTGGAAAGAGCTGGAGAAGCTTTTTTAAATGTGTGACTAATGTTCTTAAATACATGAGTGAGTCCCATTATTCGAGATCAACTTTAAGTTACTGAATGCTTTCAAGAGATTTTTTTTTAGTTTAAAAAGTTGGTAAACTGAAAAACAAACAAACACCAAAACAAAACAAAAAGTAACCTGTGTAAGCCCAGTACCACCAAATAAATAAATAAATAAACTGCCTCTAGTTTGGGGAAGTATACATAAGTATACATGTGTAAGCAAGTATATTCTTTGATTTATGGTGTCTGTCTCACCAATTACAGTGTCCTTAATTATTTATACATTTAAAAATTTTTAACTGTGCTGGGGATTGCACCTGGGACTTGATGCTTGCTAGGTAAGTGCTCTCCTACAGAGCTACAACCCCAACCCCTACTTAAACTTTTTGTTTTATAATGACAGAGTCTCACTATGTAGCCCAAACTGGCCTTGAACTCATGATCTTCCTGTCTCAGCCTCCTGAGTGCTGCAATTATAGCCATACACCATCATGCCTGGCACATTTAAAGAAAAAATTATTCAGAGATTTTGGGAGTAACTTTGACTTTGTTAATTCAATAAATGCTATGGAGTGTCTGCCAGGTGGTGTAATAAGCGTTACTTGGTACAGTTCCCAGCCTCGGGATTCATAAAGGTATAAATCCCTGATGTTTGGAGTGGGAGATCAGTACGCAGGTAGTAACAGTAGATCATGACAAGTGCTGTGCTGGGGCAGAGAACAGGATGGTGAGCATGTAGGAGAAGCCCCTACCCCAGTCTGTTTGTGCTGTCAGGAAAGGCCTCCCAGGAAAAAGTAACCCAAGTTAAGGCTTCAGGGGAGACAAGGAATTGGGGGTGGAGTACAGGGGTGTGGGATTGCTTCAAATAGGGAAGAAGCCTGTGTAAAAGTTAAAGATGAGAGAGCATGGATCATTTGGGAAACTGCCCTGCTTCAGCTCAGCTGGAGGGTGCAGTGTGGGGGTTGGGAGCTGGCAGGGCAGGGAGGGATCCTGTTATGAGGAGTTTGAACTTTACTCTGAGTAGTTAAGTTATTGATCCAGACAGCAGAGGGTTGTAAGCAGGGGAGTGATGTCAGCAGGGCAGGAATGGGAAGACAGGAGAGGAAGAGTCCCTGCTAGGAGGGGGTGAGAATGCCTGGCCTACAGGAGGGTCTGGTAATGAGGTGTTGCATCTGATAGGTTCCCCAGTCCTGGTTAGCAGTGTGAATGTGGCCAGAGAGATTTAGGCTGGAGCGCAACCAGGGTCTGTAGGTTTCAACAGGGCCTGTGAACCATCACATTCCCTTCCTGTCATTTGCTCTACTCCATCTGCCTTGGATTAAAATAAGACCTTGTGGAATTAAACTTGGCTTCATAGCTTGTAATTAAGATATAAATATTTCCATTTGCATTTTTAATTTTCTTTTCTTTTTTGCAGTGCTCTACCACTGAACTACATCCCCAAGTTCCTGTATTTTTAATTTTCTTACAGCAAATGGAAAGGTTTTGCAGTTCATTCATTCATTTACATAAGCCACCTAGACTTAAATTTAGAGAGGTTGGCCCAGGGCTTTATCAGGCAACAGAAACAATGTAGATCTAAGAGTCAGTGTGTTCTGCTCATGTTCTACCCTTTGCAATTACATTTCAGGACACCTCTTGTTCCTTTCTCAATTTTCCTTGTCTCCCAGATGGGACCGATACTGCCCTGATTTCTGTAGGTCTTATGAGACTCAGAAGCATAAAGAGTATCATGATTGGTAAGGTAATATACTAAACACTTGTATTTTGCATTAAGTAATGTGCTCACACCCCACAGCTGTGTAAGGTGATCACTACTAGACATCTGGAATCCCCTCTGGTCTGGCACATGTACTTTTTTCCTGAAAATAAAAGATTTCAGATGTTGTTCTCATTAACTTCCCAGGCATTGAGTATGTTCCATGTCTTCCTCTGTTCTTAGGACCTGGCCATGCACTCATCGAACAGTGGAACCCTGTCGGCTTAGTTGGAATCATCACTGCATTCAACTTTCCAGTGGCGGTGTACGGCTGGAACAATGCCATTGCAATGATCTCTGGGAATGCCTGCCTCTGGTGAGAGCCACTCACTTTCCTATGCAGTAGTAAGAAGGTGATTAAAGTAGCTATTTTCATGGACTACTAAAAGTATTTTTGATATATTGAAATGTTTTCTGTACTTAATTGTTAGAAAATGATTTACAGTTTTATAACTTAATTGTTAAGTCACATGTGTTAGTTGTGAAGTGCTAATTTTAAACTACTATGTGTATTTTTGGATACAATTTTGTCCCTTTCTTCCTCATCTCCATTTCTACACCACTGTAATTCAGTTCTGATACTAACCACCCAGAGTTAATGTTAGGCTCCATAGGTTAAAGGCTCAGTCTTCCACAAAACTATCCCTACTTCGGATGCATTGATTATTTATTTATTTACTTACTTATTTAGGCAGTACTGAGAGTAGAACTCAGGGCTTTGAGGTTGCTAGACTGTGCTACCATTTGAGCTACTCTACCAGCTCTTTTCTTTCTTTCTTTTTTTTTTCTTGAGACAGGGTCTTGCTGTGTAGAGCAGGCTAGTCTGGAACTTAAGATCTTCCTACTTTGGCCTCCTGCATACTGGCTTTATAGGTATGAACTACTGTGTCCAGCCAGGAATATTGATCTTAAATGCTATCCTCAATAGAATATTCTCAAAGTCTATCTATAAAACAAAGCATAATTGTAAGGATTAATGGATTGGAATCACATTGCCAAAGAAACCCAGGCTTTCCAACATTTAAATCCAAATAGCCAATTGTGTGGCTGATAGATTTCCACTTCATTTGGTTCCCATAATGGCAGAGCTTAGTTCCTGTGATCCACGCAGAAGGCAGGCCCAGAGTTGCTTGGTGTCATTTTTATGTTACGAAGGTTTGGAATTCCTTAGGTTCCAGAGATACCACCTCAAGGGTTGATTTCTATTTCAGTTACTAGACTTAACTTGTCTAATTGGACACAGTTTTGTTTTGTTTCTTTTTTTTTCCTTGCTCAAAAACATGTTTGTGCTTGATAATGAAAGGTATTTTTGGTTTCCCTCAAGTTACATTTCTTTTTTCCTTTTTTTAAACCATCTCAAGGAAAGGAGCTCCAACGACTTCCCTCATTAGTGTAGCTGTCACTAAGTAAGTACATGTAGCTGCTTTTTCCTGGGTTTGGCATAATCTTGAAGGGTGACTGATAGGCCCTGGGTGTTTTTATCTGATGTCATATTTATTTAAGCATGGAATTTGAATAGCTTCTTTCTTATTGAGTTGTAATAACATTTTTATGTTGTTTTGCAGTTTGTACTGTTCTTTCAGAGCCATATCATCTAATTTATCTCTTTGGAAACTTGCCAGATATTGACATAAGTGTTGAACTCCAACTCTTCTTAACATTTTTTATCACTTGGAAAATAAAAACATCTACAGTGAAGAAGTAATATCCTGGCAGTTTAGAGGCTATATTTGATAACAGTTAAACAAGTAATGGTGTTGAGAATAGATTTCTATCCAGCTAATACTTTCATTGCTTTTATTTAATAGATTGCTAACAAAACAGAAAGACCTATTTAAAAGATATTGCACTTTTTGATTACAGGTATTTGTATTTTACTTATTCATATTTAAGAACTTGACAGCTGTCATAAAATCAGTGCTATGAATGTATCACTCTGGAATTTAGATAATATACAGATTGGGTGCTTTCCCATGGAGACCTCTGATGTAGCTTTGGTGTTCCAGTGGTTGCAGGTTGCAGGGTCTTCATTCTCTGATATAAACATTGTTTTTTTTTTTTTAAAAGCCTACAACACCTGGAATTCCTAGGTGGTCTCCCATCCAAGTAGTAACCAGGCCCGACCCTGCTTAGCTCCTGAGATCAGAAAAGATTAGGTGTGTTCAGGGTGGTATGGCTGTAGGAACTTGTTATAGAGTCTGCAAGAGGGTGATAAATGTTAGGACATCTTTAGGAATAGTGGCTTAGGCTATGAAAAGTGGGATATAAGAGAGTGAGGATGGCATGTGTTAGCGTTTAATTGAAAGGACTATGTGGTATTGAGGAAATGATGTCTTATGAGGCAGGGGTGTTCAAATTAAACAGTGATGATGAGATTGCTCAGGCATTTTTAAAATGAAACTTTTTTTTTGTTTCCCATAAACAACATAACAGCCGATGTAGGCATAGTGAGCCAACTTGCCAATTTTTATTAAGCTATGGTTAAAATATTGTTAGTTTTGGTACTAGTTTTGCTTTACACTCTCTGCCCCCCCCCTTCTTTAAACAGTTTTGAAGAGTTTGAAGTGTTCCTTTGGGGGTTTTAATGTATACTGCTTAATGTATGTGAAAATATGTGATTTTGTGATGAAGCAATAAGTATAACAATACCACATTTTGCAGGAATTAACCCAGGGGAGAGCAGCCCACTAGTGGCACTCATAAGATGACTGTGGGCCACATGTGGTTTCCTTGTCCATCCGGGAGGATGGCCTCAAGCAGGCACTCCTTTTCAATTATTGTCCTCACAGCAGTAAGGCAGGCACTAGTCAGGTGTGGGGCTCACCCTGGCTTAAAAGCCTCATACTTTGCAAAAGCCCTCAAGTCTTTCATAGTAATTCTGTATGCACAGCTTTCAGATGCCACAAGGAACTTGCAGTTATAAGTGTCTGCATTCAGGGAGGGCCAAAGACCATGGTTCTCCCACTTTGGTTCACAGATCAGTATCATGGTCCAGATGTAATTGACTGGTCAGGGATAGTTTTGCCATAAGTCATGTTGTCTAATGACATTGTTTACAGTGTGGCACTTGTCAGGTAACCTGGAGGACAAAGCTAGAGTTTACCCCAGGTTAGATGCCCATTCTTCAGGGTTCAGTTAATGTTTACCCTCATGCACAAAGTAAAATACCTGTTTTTAAAGAGAGTGTGGTCTACTTGCAAGGACATTATTTATACCCAAAGTCCCCAGGATTGCACCGTCTGAGAACTGCTCTTAGAAGTGACACCTGCGATGTGGATCTTGGCTTGATTGGGTCCTGGTTTGGAGGGAAAAAGATAGCTACCCAAGACATTTTGGGGGCATTTGGGGAGGTTAATTGAGTGTGAGGTTAGTGTCCTTTTTTTTTTTTTTTATGGAAGTGGGAATGTCACTTTTTGAAAGTTAAATGAATTGGATGATTGATGAAAAAGGACATTTGCCTTGTTGGTCTGCTGGAAACTCAAAATGGAAGGCAGAATGCTGCTTCAGAAAAACCAGAACTACTTGAGCCATGTTTTTACACCTCAGGGTCAGAGTTAAATAGTATTTGACTGTAGTCTCACTTGAACTATAACAGCTTAAATCGGAGAACAAGCTTTGCTCCTCCTGAAGGCATTATCCTGGAGGGTGCTGGTACTTTCTGACTACAGTGGTTTTGTGCAAAGCCAGCAGACACTTGTTCTGAGCTGCTCCAGGGTTCTGCAAGGCTCTCTGTGGTATCTGATGGTGCCATTTCCAAACAAATGCCAGTAAACCAAGGGACTTGCCCATGCTTAAGCATGCACTTTGCTACTGAGCTACACTCCCAGCCTCCCATCTGCCATTTTGAGCCAGATGTGTCTTCATACTTTGTCAGAAAATACTTGAAATTTGACCTACCTCAACAATGCTTTCTGTCATCTATTCATGTTCTATACATTTTTTCCTTCATAAGAGTCTTTTAGGAAAAACTAAATAGTTCTGCCTATTAATGTTTGACCTTCTCTCTAATATGTGAGGAGAAATCCAGGCCTCAATGTTTGGAGAGATGGTTGAAAAAGAAGACTTAGGTAGCTGGAATTTCTTTTTAAAATGTCTTCAGAAAATAAGTTACTGTCTTAGTAATGAATGGCCATTTCCTTTTCTAGGATAGTAGCCAGGGTGCTGGAAGATAATAAGCTGCCTGGCGCAATTTGTTCCTTGACCTGTGGTGGAGCAGATATTGGGTAGGTGGAGAGGTGAGAGCAGTCTCTCTGCTGAAGGAGCCTGGGCTGACCAGCAGGAACCATCTTCCCCAAAGGAGCAGAGTCCATACAGCTAGGGCTGTGAGAACAGCCTTGTGGAGTTGTATTATAAGCCTCATTGAATTTTACTTCATTAGTATATAACCTGTGTTGGAGGATGAGTAATATTTGTCTTTTTACCCAGAGCTACTGTTTGTAAGGTGTTCATTATTCTTTTTTTGGTGGTGTTGGGGATTGAACCCAGGGCCTTGTTTATACTACACATGTATTCTACTCAGAACTTCACCCCATTCCCTATTTAGTAGATTTTAGAATATGTACTGTTGTGCAACCATCACAACTATCTTATTCCAGAATGTTACACCAGAAAGAAGCCTTGTGCCCTTAACAGTCATTTTCCATCGTCTGGGTGCCTGGATTTCTGTCTCTATGAATTTGCCTACTTGGGATATTTCATTTAAATAGAACCATACAATAACTGGCCTTTTGTGCCTTGCTTCTTTTATAGTGCATAATGTCATAGCCTCTTTAAGTGGGAACTGGCTAAAATTGATCTGAGCCTTGATGAAAATTGTTTTTAGCAGCTTAGACTTTGACTCGGTGAGGTTTCCTAGGAGTCAAGTCTTGTAACCATGCTACAATTGCTAAAAAGTTAGTTTGTCTCCATCAGTTTTGCCATACTACCATAATAACTGGGCAGTCTCAAAAAAGACAGTTGGCTACTCCTTGTTCATATAGATGAGAACGCACTAGAAGCTACAGCTCCTACTTCTATAGCACATAGTGATATATTATCTAAATGTCTCTGAAACATGGGCATTGTATTCTTTGACCTACTCTATTCTGGCACTCTCGGCATCCAGTCCTTCATGGTGACCTTGGAATTGCTTGGTAGTCTATATGGGAATGTATTAAGCAATAGCTACCTAGTGTATCAGTGTTTGCATTTGTGGGTTGAACCTGGGAAAATCTGTCTGAGTAATTTAATTAAGCTGTCCAGCCCTGCAGTGGACTGATGCTGTGACTACCCTGCTTGGCTCATATTGAACCTTTCAAAGCCTTTAACTATGAACACAGAGATTCAAATCAATAGTGTCTGATCTACATTCCTCAGAAGCAACCAGAAAACCTAGCAAAGCTTCATAAGTCATCTACTTTAGTGATACTGTAAACTGTTTCTCTATAGCTATCTACATTTTTAGTTCTTAAAGGAATTATAGATTATGAGTCTTAAAAACAATGGAGTACTCAGCAAGGAAATCAGTCCTAGGATTGTGTTGTCCAGTCAGCCACTCAGTACAGGAAGGACTTTCTTACTGCACTAACAGCATATAAGTTGGTCTGTTTCCCTTTTGGTTCTCCTTGTGAAGAATTTACTCCATTTTCATGAACACCTTTCCTCATGCCCCTGGGACAGACTTCTGAATAACCTTGACTGACTATCTTGCCAAGAGCATGTGCTTTCTTGCTGGTGCCTTTGGGTGCTGCTATTGCTGGTGTCTCTTCTGGAATAACCTTATCTGTTCCCCTACAGCACAGCGATGGCCAAAGATGAGCGAGTGAATCTGCTGTCCTTCACTGGGAGCACTCAGGTGGGAAAACAAGTGGCCCTTATGGTGCAGGAGAGGTTTGGTAAGTATTGGCTTCGTGGTGAAGATTTTGCTGTCTCAGAAGTGTGGATATGAGCTCTAAACATTGGATTTTTTTCTCTTGATCCTTTCCATGGAAATACTGGCCATGTTTATTTCAATGTCCAAATAAAAGGAAAAGGGTGTACTTAATAGCAGTTGAATATTAGGGAGTTCCAGAGTTCAATAGGAAAATGATACCATTTTCTATTCAGTAGAGAATATAGAATCATAAAAAATACTTTAAAAATTCTACCAGACTTGTTCTGTAGATTTAAAAAAAAAAAAGAAAAATCACAATTTAAACAAAACCAAGGAATATCAGACCTAGAGTGTGAAACATTCACCTACACTCTTCTCTTTTTATTTTCACATGTATGCGATTTGAAAGGCTTGTATAGATCACTTCACGTGCTTTACTTTACAGCCAATTTATGAGGTTTTTAAGAATAATACTGACCAACATTTGACCCTTATGCTGAATTTAGATTCTAACCCCCAGTATAAGATGAGACTGGATTAGTTAATCTGCCAGCCGTTGTACTGGATAGGTGTTACCTTTCAGCAAGTTTACCAAAAACTGTTAGAGGCAATAATAAGACCAGCAAGGATGCAGGGTACAAGATCAAAATAAAAATGTAGAAATCAATTTTATTTTTCTACATTAACATGAATGACCTGAAAAACAAGTTTAGAAAACAATTCCATTTATGATAGCATCAAAAAGAAAAAAATACTCAGAAATAAACCTAGCAAGAGTCTAAGTCTTTTGTGCTGAAGGCCTCAAAGCATCAATGGAAGACATGAAATAAAAAAACGCAACTTTCTTGACTGACAGAAAAATAAATAAATAAAGGTCTAAGTGGGAAGCTATCCCATTTTCATTTTTCAGAATATTTAGTACTATAAGAGCCCAGTTCTTCCCATGTGAGCTGTAGGTTCAGTACAGTTGCTATCACAATCCCAGCTGCTTGTTTTGTAGCAATTGGGAAACCAATTCTAAAACTCACAAGAGAATACAAAAGAGCCCAAATAGCCAAAACGTCTTGAACAAGATGAATAAACTTGGAGAACTTTTACTTCCTGACTTCAAAACTGACTCAGAATTTCAGTAATCAATATTGGTAGCAGCATAAAGGTCAATGGGACAGAATTGAGAATCCAGAAACAAAACCTATACATTGCTTGCCAATTGTTTTGGTGATATGGATGCTAAACCTATTTCAGTGGGGCAAAGAATAGTCTCTTTCAACAAATGGTGCTGAGAGTAGATATCCACATGCTTTTGTGAGGGTTGGGCCCGTTTCACTCCATACACAGAAACTAAAAAATGTGTCAGAGACCTAAACTCTTGGAAGAAAACATAGGAATAAGTCTTTGTGACCTTAGGTTGGGCAGTAGTTTCTTAGAAACACTAAGGCACAAGGAACAGCAACCAAAATAGGTAAATTAGATTTTATCAAAAAAAAAAAAAAGAGCCCCCAGACCAAGAATACCAGGAAAAAAGTGAAAAGAACAGCTGTCTCAGCCTTTTCATCGAGGTGACAAATACCTGTAGAAAGCACGGAAGGAGGAAGGATTTATTTTGGCTCATGGTTTCAGAGGTTTCAGTCCATGTCTGCCTGGCTGCATTGCTTTTAGGCCTGTGGTGAGACAGAAAGGGCATGATGGAAGAAAGCTGTTGACCTGTAGCAACCAGGAAGCAACAGGAGTAACAGGAAGGGGACAGGGCCAAGGTATACCCTTCAAGTCATGTCCCCAGTGATCCAACTTGGCCTCACCTTCCACAGTTCCACCAGCTCCAATAACCTATTCAGACTTTGAATTTGTCAGTGGGTTAATCTGTTAATTAGGCCAGAGACCTCATGATCCAGTTACTTCCCCAAAGCCTTGTCTCTAGACACTGTTGCATTGGAAACCTTGCCTTCAACACATGAGATTTTTGGGGAGACACTTCATAGTCAAACCATAACAACAACCCATAGACTGGCAAGAAATATTTGTAAATTATACATCTGATAAGGAACTTGTGTCTAGAATATATAAAGTATTTTCAAACTCAAAGGTATCAAAAGCAAGTAATGCAATTTAAAAATGGGTAAGAGTTGGGCATGGTGGCTTAAGCCTGTAATCCTAGCTACTTGGGTAGTTGAGATATGAGGATTATGGTTTAGAAGCCATTTGGGAGTTGATGAGACCCCATCTCAACTGAAAAAAATCTGGGAGTGGTGGTATGTAACTGTCTTTGATTGTATGTAACTATGGGAAGTGAAGAAAAGCTTAAAATAGGAGGATCTTGATCCAGGCTGGCCTGGGCAAAAAGTGAGACCCTGTCTTCAAAATAACCTGAGCAAAGAGGGTAGAGGCGTGACTCAAGTGGTAGAGAGCCTGGAAAAAAAACAAAAAGGCAACAGATTTGAATATCAAATGGCCAATAAACACACGACCCCATCAGTGTCAACTGATCACACGTATTTGCCTCCTCCTCTCTCAAAGTAGTAGTTTGTTGTTCTTGCCTTGGTAGCATTAGTAGGATTACAGTTTTTTAAAATGTATCTGGCTATCTTAAGTTATAGGTGCTTTTAAGAACTTTTTTATTTTGGTGATGCTGGGCCTTGTATTTGCTAAACAGATGCTCTACCACTTTAAGTCTTTTTCTTTTCCGTATAGGGTTTGAACTCAGGGAATTGTGCTTGCTATGCAGGTGCTCTTCCATTTCAGCCATGTCCCCAATCCTTTCCAACCCTTTTTACTTTAGTTGTTTTCCAGATAGGGTCTCATGCACTACTCAGAGCTGGCCTCGGACGGTGATCTTCCTACCTATGCTGCCTATGCCTCCCACATAGCTATAATTACAAGTGTGTGTCATCTAGGTGCTTTTTTTTGGGATGGGATTGGTAGTTAGGAGTGTGGTTAGAGAACAAATGATAGAGGGTTGGATGGACACAGAAATTTCTGCCAAATTTCACTTGCAGTCAGGCAGGAAAAGCAGATGTCTTCTGTTTTGGTAGAATCTTCTATTTCCCTCCTTTTCCTTATAGCACCTATTGTAGCACTGGGCTGTAGCCAGTAAGCTTCCAAGCAGCGACTGCAGCAGAGGCTAGCGCTCATGTAGCACTTGGGCCCCTGGCGACAGCAGCTGCATGCTTCCCAGTTAATGTCCTCTGGCTGCTGAGCCATGGAGCAAGAGCACTCTGCTGTCACGCACACTTCTGATACCAAAACAGAGAAAAGGTACTTTCAAGTGCATTGAGGGAGACATGTTCAGAAGATCAGCAGGGAATGTCTGCTTGTGAAATGCAGGCAAACAAATCTGAAGTGTGTGTTGGGGAGAGTACGGTGAGATGCTGCGTGAGTCCTCTGGAGTGTGTATGCAGGAGCCCTGACCTCAGCAGGTAAATGAGAAGTCGGTGCTAACAGCAAGTACATTCCACACTAGCTAAGTAGCTACGGAAAATTTGATATGTCATCGTGATGGAATACTATGGAGTGACCTCTTTCTCCCCCAGTTGCTGGGGATCATATGCCGGAATTTGAGCTACACCCCCAGTCCTGAACTTTTTTCATCTTGTAAAGAAAGAAAAAGAAAACAAGAAAAGAAAAAAATTAAATGCTAATTCTGCCTCTCCCCCAGCAACTACTTGCTGAACCTGTTCTTTTTACTACTTTAGCTGCTGCTTCATCTGAGTGGAATCATACAGTCTTTGTGCTTTTTGTAATTGGTTTATTCTGTGTAGCATGATGTCTTGGAGGTTCATCCATGCTGTACTATGTAATGGGATTTCCTTCTTTGTTAAGGCTGCATAATATTCCATTTTGTGTGTGTGTGTGTGTGTGTGTGTGTGTATAGATTTTTTAAATCCATGTATCAGTCGATGGATACTTGGGTTGCTTCCTCCTTTAAACTTTTATGAATAAAACTACTAACAGTATTTCTCTACCTTTGGTTGCATACCCTGAAGTGGAATTGCTAAGATTATATGGTAGGAATTACCATAAATGTTTAATTTTGGGGCGAAATTATACTGGTTTCCACAGTAGCTGACTCATTTTACTTTTTTTCTTTACATAATTCCAAACTTAAAAGTTACAATGCTAACATAAGGAATTCTTCATGCCCTGTAACCAGATTCACTAACTGCTTGCATTTTGCCTCATTCGCTTTATTATTTTCTCTTTCCAGCAACATAATGTTCAGAGGCACATGCATATATGTGTGCGCACACACAGAGTTTACACATATGCTTGTTGAATTGTGTAGAGTAAATTGAAGACATTATATCCTTTCATCACTAAATATTTCAAAGTGAATTTCCTAAGCACACATTCTCTCATATGACCATGGTACAGTGACCAAAATCAGGATATTTGACATTGATATAATAGTCATGTTACCTTATAAATTGGAAAATAATTTTTTTAAAAAGTTGGGATAAGTTGAGACCACAGAGCAGTGTGAAGCAAATACTGATGTAAGGATTAATTTGTCTTTGTGTTTTTTAGGGAAAAGTTTGTTAGAACTTGGAGGAAACAACGCCATTATTGGTAAGGCTGCCTCTTTTGCTTTTTGTTTTCAGTTCAGTGTATCCTCCTTAGCCACCTTAAACATGGGACTTATTTAGTAACTCATCTTTTCTTTGTTGTGAGTGCCTGGGACCTCATTCCCCTGTTAGGAATTTTCCTTATGAGACGGGATGGAAGCTTGGGTTAATAGCAGAGATAACCAAGAAGGAAATGTATTCACGTTTGGGAGGTGTTACCTGGGCTAAGAACCTGTGCACGAGGCTTTGAGATTGTCTTGAGTGTGGCATTGCTTCTTCGTGTTTTCCCTAACCTTGTTTTCTGAAAACTGGCTCCATGGTTCTCTAGAGTAACTTAGTACTTAGGTAAGTATGACTCCTTTAGATTTCAGAAACATTCGTTGATCTTTAGTGGAATATTGGGGCTTTTACCTTGGGAAGGAACACTTCCTTAAGGCGTTTTTGTCTACTTATGTAACCAGCAAGCTTGGGAATTTCTTAAAGCTTTTTTGATTGCTTGAGTTTGGCACAAAGGAATATCTATCAGCTTTACTTCTGCCTAATGTAATGGAAATCAGTAGGTTGAGACTAATGGAAGTGTAACTTTCATGGTACAAACCTAAAGTTTCTAATTTCTATCTTGTTATTATCATGTCAAAATGCATATATATGTGCGGTGGACAGGAGAGATTTAAAAAGTACATGGTAAAGGGCTTGTTCCAGATGAGCGTCTAATCTAGGTAAGAGCATCTGCCTGGCAAGTGCGAAGCCCTGAGTTCAATACCCAGAATCTCCCCCTCCTACCTACCCCCTCCCCCAAAAAAAGTATAGTTAGCATTTAGCAAGTACTGGGTATCTGCTGGGTTCTGTGCTCAGCTGTTTTGTATACATTGTTTCATTTAATTCCCACCACAATCACATGAAGTGGATATTATTATTACTATTATTCATCTCATTCCAAGGTTATACTCAGACTTGAATCAGACTGTGCTGAAAGGACAGACTAGCAAGTGACAGAAGCTGACAGCTGTGTTCTGCAATCAGATCTCAGAGCACTGTCCTTTCCTTAACTCCTTGCTTCCACCCATTATTACCCCAGGTATCATTACCTCATTTTACAGATGAGGAAACTGAGGTTAAAAAAGTTGAAATAATGCAACAAAAAAGGGGTGGAGATGCATAAAAACTGTGCACTAGTGTGAGAGCACTGTTAAATTGGAGGGGGATAATGAGGACTTGAGGGAACTGGCTGTAAGCTTCTAGAAGGTATAAGAAGAAAGGAACTACTAGGAATATAAATGGAAGAATTAACTGAAAAGATTGTACTATTTTTTTGTTGTTGTTCTGAGGGCTGAAGAGGAGGGAGGAATAGATAAAAGTAGTGGTAGAGGAATTGGGAAGTGACTTTGCATTGATTTCTTCAGTGGAACAGAGGAAACTCAAGAGGGCTTGATTTTTCCATGACATAGAGGGTCAGGTCACCTGGTGCAGTAGCAGAAGGCAGAGGTATCTCAACAATTTGGAAATGGTTCTGTGGGGTGGTGACAGGGAATTGTCTGATGTGTGTCAGGTGTTGCCAAGAGCGTGGTTTTCCACGAGGTGGAAGTCAGAAGGTTACATTGACCTCTTTAGTTGTCTGTGGCTTGGGGAACTGCATCCAGGCAGCCACCAGATTGAGATTGGAGGATGGTCTTAGAGAAGTGCCTATAGTCAGGATCCAGAGGAGGCTCATCAGGGTCAGAAACTGAGAGAGATGAAAGAGGAAGAGCTGAGCACAAGAGCTTCAGTTTACCTTCATGCTTGGGTAGAGGTCTTGGAGCTCACAGCTCTCTGGTCATGCAGTCTTCCCTAGTGAGCATCCGAGTCTCTGCCATGTCAGCGTGCTTGCGTTGCTGATGGCTTTGATGTTCCCAGTTAGCAGATGCCTTGCCTTGCTGCACTCATGAGTATGTCTGTGCTTCTCTCAGCTTTTGCAGATGCGGACCTCAGCTTAGTTGTTCCGTCAGCGCTCTTTGCTGCCGTAGGGACAGCTGGCCAGAGGTGCACCACTGTGAGGCGACTGGTGAGTATGTCTGGGCACATGAGAGTGTCCTGCTTTTCAAACACCACAATTTAATGACATTTGTTGGGCTGGTGTCCTAGAAGCACTGCTAGAGAAATGTATTCCTTAGACACGGTCTGCAAATATGCGGCCCCAGTGCTCTCTCTCCTGCACTGGAGTTAGTGATGATCAACCAGGGCCCAGGCTTTGCCCCACCCTGAGCTAGCAGTGGCCCTGCTACCAGCTGATTGGAGCCAGAGCTGAGACCTGTTTTCAGTCATACTCCTAGAACAACTGGACAAAGCCCAGTGTTATTTAGAGAATAAGACGAATTAAAAATCTAAAAATCCTAAGCCTGGTAGCTAAAAGATGACCTCGCTTTTTCACAAAGACATCTTCAAGATCTTAACATTTGGTGTCAGGTCTTAGCTTTGACTTGATGGGATGTGGTTTACTGCAAAGCAAATGACTATGTTTGTGTTCTCTCTACATCAATACAAGGTCTGCACACACAGAACAGAAAAGTGTGTTTAAGGAGGTTTGGGTTAGCTTCAGTGTCGGCTTTGGGAAATTTGTGCAAGGAGATTGAGGTGGATTTCAGTTTAGTGTAAGATACAACTTTGATTTTTCGTGACTCTCACGGTACTGAAAAACTATACTAGAACTAAGCGAATTTTGGCTAGATACAAAATTTGGCTACATTTGCTTTTTTTTATTGTTGAGTTTTCCATTTGTAATTTTTAAAAATGTGCAGTTGAATTACAGAGAGTTAGATTTGGTCTTTTGCTCTCATTTACAGTGAGTATAACGTATTCTGAATAAGATCAACATCTAATTAGAGAAAAAGATGTATGAAAACGCAGTCTCTACCTTCTCATAGTTTTCATATTTATTTTTGTTGCATTTTACAAATGAAAGTCAATCTTTCTTTCCTTTTTCCTTTGCGGTACTGGGGATTGAGGTCAGAGTCTTGAACTTGCTAGGCAAGTGCTCTAGCTCTATCACTTAAGCCAGGTACCAATTCCTTTTTGCTTTAGTTGATGTTAAGATAGGGTCTTGCTTTAGGGGACTGGGCCAGCTTGGACTTATTTGTGCTTTCTGTGTAGCTGGGAAGATAGGTGTGTACCACTGTGCTCTGCCATTGATTGTGGTGGGGGGCGTCTCACAAACTTTTTTGCCTAGGCTGGCCTTGAACTATGATCCTCTCTCCTGACCTCTACCTCCTGAGTAGCTGGGATTATAGGCTTGAGACACCATGACCTGCTGATCTTTTCCTTATTCAATTGAAGTTCTCAAAAATATCTAAGCTATTCATAGTGTTTATAATTTATTATTTTTTTGCCATGAACATTAGATTATATTAAACATTATATTCAAGCTAAGAAACAAGGGCACTACAAATAGACTCTTCATTACAATGGTTAAAATATGAAATGACATGAAAGTGAAACATTCTTGTTTCAGCTCACTTTCATTTTTTCTTTTTGTCTTGGAGCAAGTATATATAGCAAACCATGCCTTTTATTTAGTTTTCAATATTAAAGAATACTGTCAGTCATTGCTCAAATTGATTTCCATAGTGACAGTTGTGATAAATAGAAAAATAATTACAGTCTCCTGGCCTCTCAATGATCAGTTCTTAGAGTGACACTTCATTCGTCACAGGGAGACTAACCAGAAAATGGATGGTTTGGCCCCAGCTCATAGAAACCTAACGAGTCACATCTCGCCTAGAGCAAGTGCTTGGTGATCCTTGCCTGGCTGAGGTCTCACATTGGAGGCCTGCGTAGTCTGAGGCCAAGTCCTCTTGCTGACTCAGCAGAGGGTGGCTTGGCTCACCTGTTGTGCTCTTTGTTCACTGAGAGGGTCTCAGTATGGGACAGGTGTATCTGAGTCTAACTGAGATGTTAAATTCTCTAGAAAAACAAGAATGGTGAATTTGTGAAGTTTAATGGTAAGTCCTTAGAAACTCAAAGACATAGTTTCTGATTTTATTTTAACATCTTCCTAGAGGAAATGACTATATTCATATAGTTAATATTAAACTTAGAAATGAAATGATTAAAAACAACATGCTTTTTGGTTTTCACAGATTATAGCGTTTCAATATCTATTAATAACTATTAATAAAGACTAGTGACAAAATTATTTATTTTAAAAACTTGTACATTTATTTTGCTATTCCCTGGAATGTTTCTCTTTTCCCTTAGTTTTTACATGAAAGCATCCATGATGAAGTTGTAAATAGACTTAAAAAGGCCTATGCACAGATCCGTGTCGGAAACCCATGGGACTGTGAGTATCTGGTTGTTTGTGAAGCTGGTGTTATAGGTATTTCTGACCTTTTAAGTTTTTGGGAGTTTTTTTCCCCCTTTTTGGAGAGGCCTGGGAGCCCAGGAAGCAGGGGAATAGGCCTTTGGGTGGTATGTGTGCTCCTTGGTTAGGACCTGGTGCTTAGTGAGCTGGTGGGTGAGATTTGGAGATGCTGTTTAGGTAGGGTGGCACTTGACGAGCTTTTGTCTGTTCACCACTGTTACCATTGTCCAAGCCACCACCATTCTCTCACAGAAGGTGCAAGAGTCCCCCATCTGACTCTCCTGCCCTATAAACAGAGTGAGTTTTTAAAAACGTAATCAAATAATTCACCCTTCTGCCAGGAACACGGTGGCTGTGCATTATGCCAGGACTAACACCTGCATCCTTCATGATCTAACCCGTCTCTCACTCAGCCTGCCTCCCCACTAGACCTGTGTCCTCTTGGCCTCTGGCTCTCTGAGCTCCAGTCTGTCCTGCTTTCTGTCAATGCTTCAAGCATTCCTGGATGTTCGCTGCTGTTCCCTTGCCTGGGAGTGCCTTCCACTTAGCTCTCACCACGGCTGGCTCTGCTAAAATGCCCACTTCACAGGGGCCTCCCTAAATCTACCTTCCTTCTTCCTTCTTTCTCTGTCCCTGTGGTTACTTTACGCTCTATTTCCACAGCCATGACATCCAGTGTGTCACCGTAGAAGTGCACACCAGCTACGGAATGATGCTCCTGGAGAATGGACCACTGTAACGAATCAGCTGGTTCTGTACTTTTAGTGCAGTGCTCCGGTTGCTGGCCATTCCTCTGAAGCAGGAGTTGGCAAGCAGATTTGGCCCACCATCTGTTTGTCCGCTGCACAGCCACTTCCATTCATTTGCATAGTGTCTGTGGTGGCTTTCACAGTACAAAGACAAGGTGGAATAGTTGTGATAGAGACCACATGTGTGACGCACAGCATAACATTTTTACCATCTGGTCCTTTATAGAAAAGTTTCTGAGTCTTGTTCTCAATGGAGAGGATACAGGAAGGGCTCAACACTGTTGTGATAGAGTGATGCTACTTAGGGCAAGAAAAAGAACATCCCTTTTCTCTCCCCAGCTGATGTTCTCTACGGACCACTCCACACCAAGCAGGCAGTGAACATGTTTCTTGGCGCTGTGGAAGAAGCAAAGAAAGAAGGAGGCACAGTGGTCTGTGGGGGCAAGGTAAGGAGACCCCCGGGCTCAGCTGTGGTGGTTCTTTTACCTTTTTCCCTTTAGCACAGAGTGCTCTGAGAAAATTGGACATCCTTTATCTCCCCATCCTTTTTCCAGGAGAGAAAATATTTTAAAGAATGATGACACAAAGTGCTTGTAACATTTCTGGGAGGACACACAAGACACTCTGAGTCATGGTTGCCTTTGAGTTGGGTTCCTAAGGCTTTGTATGGCAAGGAGATCTTGTCATGGCCCTACAGAAGACTTTGTATTCAGAGCTACTCAAATCTGTGTTTGTTGGTTATCGTAGACAATAAAGTAATCACAAAAATATATCGCATTTTATTTTAGCTTAACACATAGACCTGTATTTGTTTGCAGTTCTTTTGGTGTTCAGTCAGGATGTTTTCTTCATGGATTGTAGAATTGGTTGTCTTCATCTGTGCAAAAGCTACACCTGTTGTTTATTTTCTGTACAATTCAGTTTAATTTAAAATTCATGGAGAGCTGAGTCTTGCAAAGCAATCCGACTGCAGGTTCTTTCTGACTCTCTCTCCAGTCTTGGAGACACATTCCACATCTATTTGCGTAGGTATGCTTGTGTATTTTTTTCCACATATTGAGTTTTCTCTAAAGCATTCAACCTAATCTTTATAGAAATAGCCTTTTTCTTTTGTGTGATACTTAAATTACAGAATGTAGTATCCTATTACAATAACAAATATAGGTGCCTTGCATGATTAAGAGTGAATACATTCACATTTGGTAAACATACAGCATGGAGGGCAAGAACAGAATTTCAGAGGCTCATTGGAAGGTGGACCATGGCCAGAGCTGCTTCCGGTGAACATCAGTATGTAACAGAAGTGACTAGGGCAGTCACTAGCTATGTGAAGATGAGCGGGGGATCTGGTTGCATGGAGGTTGGTGATGAGAGTCTGTAATATACCCTTACGGGGTTTTCAGTTTTGCTAGGACTTCCACAACAAAATGCCACAGGCTGGGAAGCTTAAACAGCGAAAGGTATTTTCTCTTAGTTCTGAAGGCTTAAAATCCAAGATCCAGGTGTTGACAGGGTTAGTTTCTGATGAATCTGGCTCATTGTGTCCTCATGTGACCTTTCCCAGACAGGGGAGAGAAATCTCCAGCATCCCTTCCTCTCCTAATAAGGACACTCACCCTATCGGATCAAGGCCTATGTTGATGACTTCACTTATTATGACTAATAACCTCCTTGAAGGTCCTATCTCCACTCCACATGAGGAGCATTTGGGCTCATGTGGAGCTTTCAACATGTGAATTTGGCGTGGGGCATGATTCAGTCCATAACATAATAGTATAGATTATCTGTTTTAAAATTAATTTAAAAGTAATCACTAGCAACAGTTTGTTTTGATATAACTCATTGTGATACATGGTGTGCCTCTCTTCCCCAAACTCCTCCTTTTCACTATTTTTTTCTGATCAAGTAAGTTAGGACCAGTAGGAGAAAGAGATGATTTTTCATTCAAAATAGAATGTTGCCTCTTTGGAAAAATAATTCACCTGTAAATTTTTTTTTTTTTTTTCCTCATAAATGTAGACAAAGATGGTGTCTTCTGACCCCAAGTACTAGAAAACAAGATGCTTTCAATCACTTCATTTCATTTCTTAAGGTTATGGATCGCCCAGGAAATTACGTGGAACCCACAATTGTGACAGGTCTCGCCCATGACTCATCCATTGTGCACACAGAGACTTTTGCTCCGATTCTCTATGTCTTAAAATTCAAGGTAAACATGGATTCTGTTTCTCTAGTCTGAAGTTGAATAAGTGATACTAGGGGAAAATGAAGTGTATTAAATTTTTCTTGATTAGACTTTAGAAGATTTTTTATTATTATTATTATTATTATTATTATTTATTATTTATTTTTTTGGTGGTACTGGGGGGTTGAACCCAGGGCCCCACACTTGCTAGGCAGGTGCTCTACCACTTGAGCCCAGGAAGATTTAAAAAAGTCACTCTGAACAGGAGAAATTTGAAGGCTCAGGATAAAATTTGACATGAACACTTTAAAACTATAACATATGCCGAACTAGGTGCCAAAGTAGCTGAGACCGGTAGTGGACTAATAGAGTTCATGGAGAGTGTGGCCCTCATCTGTTGTGTCACCTTAGTCTGAGCTGTGCGGGCCTCACGTGACCTTTCCCAGGGAGGGGACAGAGAGCACCACCTCTTTTTGGTGGTACTAGGGTTTGAACTCAGGGCCCCAACACTTGCTAGGCAGGTGCTCTACCACTTGAGCAATGTCCATGGCCCAAGGCAGCACCTCTTGACACAGGGACAGCACAGTTTGATAGCCTGAGGGTCCCATTCTTGTTAGCAGGCAAAATGGGAAGATGTGGGGGCACTCTAAAGACACACAGTTACAATCTGCAACAGGGGCCAGGCTGTGGAGGGTTTGTTTCATTTTGTTTCTTGGAACCAGAGTTTGAACTCAGGCCTTGCGCTTGCTAGGCAGGTGCTCTACACATGAGCCACATCCCCCAGCCCTAATTTGCTTTAGATATTTTTCAGGTAGGGTTTTGTGCTTCTGCCTGGGTCAGCCTTAGACTGTGAGCCTCCTACCTTTGCCTCCGTTAGCTGGGGACCACAGGCATGCACCACCACATCCAGCTTATCTGTTTAGATGGCATCTCTCTAACTTTTTGCTCTGACTGGCCTCATAATGCAGTCCTCCCAATCGCCACCTCCCAAGTAGTTGGGATTATTGGTGTGCACCACCACCAAGGAGGTTTTAACAAATGGAGATAATTCCCTAAACTGACACAGTTCCTAGCCTTGCCAGCAAATATTTAGAATTAGTTTTGAGGTGGCACAGACTGAATCCAGGTTGGATGTGCCATTATTCGCAGGTAAAGGATCATGAGGCTTGCACCATGTTGCAATTATCTGACTGCATTTATTTATATCTTGCTTTACGTTGTCCATTTCTGCTTCACATATGGTCATTAGAGAGAATAATTTGTTTTGAGATGTGTGTGTTGGATTCTGGGCTCTTTTTGGCAGTGCTAGGGGTTGGACTCAGGGTCTCATGTTTGTAGGCAGGTGTTCTACCACTTGAGCTGCTCCACCAGCTCACTTTAGGTTATTAAAAGATATTGCTTTCTGCCTCAGCTGGCCTGAATTACAATTCTCCTGTGTGTGCTTCCCCACATAGCTCGATGACAGGTGCATGCCCAGCTTTTGGTCAAGATGGGGTCTCACAAGGTTTTTGCCTGGGCTAGCCTTGAACCACAGTGCATCCCAAGGCTTGAGCCTCTGTGCCTGCCTGATTATGAGGTTTTTTGAACAAAACTCATACTTACCTTGTCTGTGCTTCAGTTGGTGAATCTGGAAATTGGTGGCCAATGCATAAAAGTTGTGCCACAGAGCGAGGATTAAATAGCTGAATGCATGTTAAGGGCATAGACCACTGTGTAGTGTATGATAAGAACTCAGAAAATGTTAGCTGTCGTATGTAGTCGCTTGAATGGAGAATGTACTAGACTTTGCTTCTTAAACTGTAATTAAGACAGAGCCCCCAAAGGTGTTACTTATTAAAAATGGCCCGAATCATTGTTTCCCATTTGTTCACTAAAGTGGTATCGTACTAAAATTTCCTCTCATGAAGTGAGTTTCACGTCAGGGAACTTGAGCTGAGCGCTGGAACATCTCACAGCTTCTGATGTCTGTCCCTGTAGAATGAAGAAGAGGTCTTTGCGTGGAATAATGAAGTGAAGCAGGGACTTTCAAGTAGCATCTTTACCAAGGATTTGGGCCGAATATTCCGCTGGCTTGGGTATACTTTGTCTCTTTTGAATGTTTATATAAAATTGATTTGTTTGGTGAGTGGACTTTTGAACAAGGGAATTGCTTTTTAACCTTGAGAGTCTTGCATATGGCTTTTGTCTGTCCTGTTTTTCATATTCTACATGTGTTCTCACCACATCTCTACTTTTGCACAGACCTAAAGGTTCAGACTGTGGCATCGTCAATGTCAACATTCCAACCAGCGGGGCCGAGATTGGAGGTGCTTTTGGTATGTTAGTCATTTCTCGTTTTCCACATTGGGCAGCAAAGGAAGAGCACAGAAAAGTGTGGTGAAGCCGGGCACTGGCGACTCTCCTGTAATCCTAGCTACTTAGGAGGCAGAGATCAGGAGGATCGCAGTTCGAAGCCAACCAAATAGTTCTCAAGACCCTATCTTGAAAAAACCCTTCACAAAAATAGGGCTGGTGGAGTGACTCAAGGTGTAGGCACTGAGTTCAAGCCTTGGTACAGAAAAAAATAAAAGAGAAAAGTGCAGTGAAGAAATGGAAGCAGGTGTACGTTGTGAGAGAAGCTTCTGAGGAACGTGTGTTCCGTTTTGAAGTTATTCCCAGAGTCCTGTGTCTTCTGCTCAGGGATAGCTCAGGTTAGGGCAGGCCCTTAACCCAGGATATGTGAACCTCTGAAATGTGGCATCTGTTTTCTAGGCAGGAGACCCAAGGCCCCAAAACAATGAGGCTTCCTTCAAAGCTAGAATACTTCACTTAAAATATTGTGATGTTTATTTGCAGAGTGGGCAAAATAAATATTAAACATATCCTTTTTTTTTTTAATCTATTATTTTAAGATAATAATAGATTTTAATAATAGGTTTTAAACTCCAGACTGGCTTCAAAGTCATGATCTTCCTGCTGTAGTTCTCTTGAGTGCTGGGATTACAGATGTGTACCACCATGCCTGGCATCGTACTGTCTTTCTCTAGATGAAATACTAAGTTGCTGGGTTTTTTTTTTATTTGATCCTGCTCTTCTTTTCTTTTAATAAGCAATAAGTTACTAATGCTTAAACTTGGTAATAGTTATTTTTTAAAAAGAACCCTTCCCTGCAAGTATATATTAAGTTTTACTTATTAAAAATTATCCAAAGTATTATAAAAAGATTGCTTTGTTTTTTAATATAGAAGCAAAACAAACATGCTTTAATGCCTGTTACAGTTAATGTAATAAGTGGTATCCTTTAATTAGACCAAGCACTATGATTACCATTCAGTGTGCGGACTTGGCAAAGGCCCTTTTTCATTCTGGCCCCACCTCTGCTGTCTACTCTGTGTTGCCTGATGTGTGAGTGTCTGTCTGCTCCTGCTGTGGATTCAGTCTCTACATCCAGCCCATGCTCGACTCTCTCCAATTGACTGTTCTTACAATAGTCAATATTCTTGTAATATATGAGCTGTCATAGTTAATTGGCTTTTTTTGAGCAGTACTGGGATTTGAACTCAGGGCTTTATGCTGGCCAGGCAGGCACTCTACCACTTGAGCCACACCTCAGCCCTTTTTACTTTAGTCATTTTTCAGATAGGTCTCTCTCTTTGCCCAGGCTAATCTGGACTTTGATCCTTCTAGTTATGCTCTCTGTGTAGCTGGGATGACAGGCTTATTCCACACACCCCGCTTTTATCAGAGGAGATGGGCTTCCCAGACTTCTTGCCAGGACTGGCCTTGAACCACAGTCCTCCCAATCTCAACCTCCTAAGTAGCTAGGATTATAGATTGGCTTCACAGTTAATTTTTAAAGTTTTTTAAAAAGTCTTGTAATAGAAAAAGCAACCAGTTTACACTTTCTTCTTTCTTTCCCAGAGGTTACTTTGAGACTGTAAGGGGGTAGGAGGGGAGGCGTGTGGTACTGAGGTTGAATGCTTGGGTTTGTGCTGGCAGGGCAGGCACTGTACCACTGAGCCATGCTTCTGTGCTCTAGTTATTTTGGAAATATATTTCACTTTTTGGAAAATATTTCACTTTTTGTCCAGACTGGCTTGGACTGCTATCCTCCTATTTTAAATTTCTTTTTGCCATGACTGGGATGACAGATACATGCTACCATACCCAGCTTTTTCTGTTGAGATGGGGTCTCACAGATTGTTTTACCTGGCTTGGCTTGAACTGTGGTCTTCCTGATCTCAGCCTCATATGTACGTGCCACCACACCCAGTTATTGGTTGAGGTAGGGTCTCTTGAACTTTGTGCCCAGTCTGGTCTCAAGCTGTGATCTTCCCAATCTCAGTCTTCCAAGTAGTTAGAATTATAGGTGTGAGGCACTGGCACCTGGCTGAGAGTATTCTTATTAAAAGAAAAATGTACTGGGTGCTGGTGGCCCACATCTGCAATCCTAGTTACTCAGGAGGCACAGACCAGGAGGATTGTGGTTCAAAGCCAGGCCAGGCAAATAATTGGCGAGACCCTGTCTCAAAACAATCCATCACAGAAAAGGGCTGGTGGGGAGTGGCTTAAAGTGTTCAAACCCTGAGTTCAATCCCCAGTACCACAAAAAGAAAAGAAAAAAGTAAGGCTGGGATGTACTAGACCACTTGCCTAGCATGGAAGAGGTCCTATGCTCAATCCTCAGCACCACAAAAGAAAAAATGAAAAGAAAAGGAGAAAGTAGGGCTGGCAGTATGGCTCAAGGGCTAGAGCTGCCTACCTAGCAAGAGTGAGGCCCTGAGTTCAAATCCCAGTGCTATAAAAAAACAAAATAATGAAAGTAAACCTAACCTTTCAGTTTATCTCAGTTCTTCGAAATTCTGCGACTTAACTGTTAGCTCTGATATTTCAGACAATCCATACTGACCCTCTAGATTAATTTTCCTCAATCTTCCCTCCATATCCCTGTGTCTTCCCAGTACTGGTGAGACATTATCACATGGTCCTGAGGAAATGGGGTGCAGGCTCCAAGCCTTCTCCCAGGATCCCTTAATTCCTCCAGCAGCAGGTTGTGATAACTTGGGTGAAGGCTTTTTGGGCGTAGCGTACATCCAAATCCCGGACTCCCAGAAGGAAGGCACATTTTGAACGTAAACCACATTGCTTGTGTAAAAAGTGGTTTAGGCCCAAACAAGTTTTGTTTTGGTTTTTTTTTTGAGATGGGATCTGCAGATCCTCCTGTCTCAGCTGCCCAAGTGCTGGGGTTGTAGGCCGGCACCGCATGCCTGGCTTCAGTGAAGTTTTGCATTCATACAGGGAACAGTGAGGTGGCCTGCTGTTCCCACCAGGCCTTTTCTACACAGTTTATAAATATTTTGTCCTCTGAATTGTAAAGCCATTACTTGTCTTCTGAATTACAGTTGAAAAAACCCCTTTTCCCCTTCTTTCTGAAAAATCGGATCAACTATTTATGTCTGATGTTCTGAAATTTCATCATAATATGCCTCAATGGGAACCTTCAAAATTTTTTTTTGAACAGTCAGTGCCCTAGTCAGTCACTGGCCTCATTAGGATCTCAGGGATCCGGTTTCTAGTCAAGGGACATTTTTGCTGTAGTTTTATTTTGGTGCTATATCTTTGATGAGATAGCCCTACTATTTTCTGTATTTTAATTTCTAAAATTTCTATTATTTGAATGTAGTTGTTGTTTTAAGTTTTTATTCTGTTCCTTTCTTTTTTCCATTTCTCTATTTTTTTTTTCTGTGTGGGAGAGTTCTTCAAATTTTCCTTCTAGTCCTTCTGTTGAGTCTTTTTCCCTGCTGCTATAATAACACCAAGACTAATTTCTTCTATTTTTCTGTACAGAGGATTGAACCCAAGGCCTTGTGCATGCTAGGCAAGCAGTCTACTGCTTGAGCTGTGCTTTTTTGTTTTTGTTTTGCTTTTGAGATAGGATCTTACTACCTTTGCTCAGGCTGGCCTCAAACTGATGGTCCTTATACCTCTTGCCTCCTGAGTAGCTGGGACTACAGATGTGCACCACCATACCTGGCTTTATTTCTTTGATGGCACACTTTCAAATAGTACTTAAAATGTTTTAGTAAATATTTTAAATATTTGCTAATAAAATATTTTGGCAAGGCATATGTGTGTGTGTGTGTATGTGTGTGTGTGTAGAATATTTAGAAATTAGAATATTTAGATAAGCCTAAATAAGAAAGTAAAATTGTTTTTCCAATGTCTAGACACTTCCACTCAGAACACCTTAGTTCACTGGCATATGTATATATTTAAGGGTTTCTTCTGCTTTCCTCTTGGCTCTTTCAGTTTTGTTTTCCCTTCAACTCCCTTGCCTGTCTGTTTTGTCTCTGAGTTTTGTTTGCAGAGGAGATTCTCTGGTCTGGTAATTCTGGGTCTTTTTTTTATCTTCATCTTGGTGGCACTGCGTCAGAGCCACAGAGAAAGGCACAGCTCCAAAGTCGCGCGGTCCCTGTGTTTCTTTCTGCAGGAGGCGAGAAGCACACTGGTGGTGGCAGGGAGTCGGGCAGCGACGCCTGGAAGCAGTACATGAGGAGGTCGACTTGGTGAGGCGGGCTCTGGGGAGGTGGCTGTGCTCTCACTGCCCCTGGGAATGCGCTGTCGCTCTCCACTGTCTATCTTTGTGCAGTGTCACTTGCTTTTATTTTTCTAGCATTTCACAGATGTCTCTGCTTAGAGCATCCATTTTCTACTGCAGCCTGACCATCCCTAATCCTAATGCTGCAAAATCTGGAAAATTTTGAACCCCATGTGAAAAATTCCACAAAAATGCAGGCATGTTAAAAAAATGTTCTATAAAGTTACCTCCAGGCTCTGCATATAGGATGTTTATGAAACATGAGTGAGCTTTACATTAGACTTGGGTCTCATCCCCAAGATGGTTCATGTATATGCAAATATTCCAAATCCAAAAAACAAAAAACCCCGAAACACTTCTGGTCCCCCTCTTTTGGACAGTAAGGGACATTTAGCCTACATTATTTTTCCAGCCTTCTTGTCCGGCTTCAGCTAGTGCCCAGTACCCAACTGTGTTTTGGTTTTGGTGGTGCTGAGGTTTGAACTCGGGGCCTTGCACTTGCTTGTCAGCCACTCTGTCACTTGAACCACACCTTCAGCAGGCACTTGGTTGTGAAACTGTCTGGTTCCTGGATTTTATTGAGGAGCAGGACAAGTGCGCATCTACTGGCAGGAGAAGGTAGAAGGAGTTAGTCATTTCATTTTCTCTTGGAATGAGGTTTCCATTCCTGA
The DNA here is from genome assembly GCF_047511655.1 of Castor canadensis. Taxonomy (NCBI): domain Eukaryota; kingdom Metazoa; phylum Chordata; class Mammalia; order Rodentia; family Castoridae; genus Castor; species Castor canadensis. The sequence continues at coordinate 64,337,715 of NC_133391.1, read as the reverse complement.
AGTGTCAAAGCAGGAGAAGATGGAGGCAGGGAGGACCCTGTGGGCCAGGCCAGCAAGTGTGGGGATCAGCTGGGAATAGTGAGCAGGACCCTTGGAATCAGATTAGTTCATTAGCCTAGGCTGACATAGCTAGCAAGGGAGCCTGCTTCTTGGAGATTTTGACTAGGACTTACTTCTTTCTCTTTATTTTCTTGTTTTTGTTTTTGCCATATGTGGATCAAACCCAGAGCCTTGGGCATGCTAGGCAAGAGCTCTTCCACTGCTAGGCAAGTGATCCCTGCTGTTGATCTTACTGGGTCTTACCATTTAGCTCAGGCTGGCCTCGAACTGTTAATTCTCTTGCCTCCACCCCCCACGTACTGGGATTTCAGATATGTTTATCACTCCTGGCAGGACTTGTTTCTTTTAGTTGTATTGTTTTCTCACCCACCCTAGTAGAAATAGCTTTTTAAAAAAATTTATTTATTTTTAATTTTTTTGATGGGACTGGGGTTTGAACTCAGGACTTCACCCTTGCAAAGCAGGCACACTACCACTTGGCCACACCTCCAGTCCATTCTGCTCTGGTTGTTTTGGAGATAGGGTACCCTGAACTGTTTGCCCAGGCTGGCCTCAAACCTCAGTCTTCTGGAGCTCAGCCTCCCAAGTAGCTAGGATTATAGCCATGAGCCACTGTTGCCTGGCCTTAGAAATAGCTTTTATCCAAGTGCAGTAACAGTGCAGTGCTACATTATAGAAAGAGCACTGGGTGAGGAACCCCGCCCCACACCACCTCTCACCAGTTCTGAACTGACCGGGCTCCTCAGCCTTGGCTTCTGACTGTCTTAGTGACTGGATCACTGCCGGGGCCTGCAGAGGGGCTTTGGCTATGGCTTGTCCAGTCTTAAACACGTGCGTGCTGTCTGCTGCCTTTGCATTCTGTAATGTCATTCCCATCAGGGCTGGAGGAGTGGCTCAAGTGGTAGGGTGCCTGCCTAGCAAGCATTGAGGCCATGGGTTCAGACCCCAGTCCTCCCAAAAAATAAAAAACCAAAAATACTTCAGTGAAGTCAGTCCCATCTCTTTTCTTGGGCACACTTAGCTGCAGCTTTTCTGAACCCATTGAGTGGGAGTTGACTTCCTGGTGACTAGTTATAAGGAAGCTTCTTTTTCCAAATTACTATATTTTCTTTCTACCAAACAGAATATTTGTGTTTTACCTGATAATTCAATACAAATTACTGAGAGGTAAAGAAAGTGACAGCCCTATGTTCTTTTGTCCTGCTCAAAAGAGAAACTAAGTTACATGTGGTATTTGTCTGTCTTCCAGACTCTTGTGTTTTTCCTTTTATAAAACTGGGTCCACATTAACATTGCCTTGTATTCTAAATATTTTTCTTCACCAACTTATAACTTGTCAACATAAGCAGAACTAACTTTATAACAGCACAAAAGAATTCTGTATTATGTATGTATCATCATTCATTTAATTCTGTTCATTCCTCCCATTAGCACCATCAACTACAGTAAGGACCTTCCACTGGCCCAAGGAATCAAGTTCCAGTAACAGTGTTTCAGGTGGCATCACTTAGGTAACTCCTGCGGCTGCTCTAAAGAAGACCAGGAAATTAAGATTTGCCCTGAATAAAAACAGCATTTTGAATATGGCAGTGGCTAAATCTCCAAGGACCCCAAATCTCTGACTAAATCAAGAGAATCATGTTTAAAAAAAAAAATCAAAATGAAATGTATACACAGCCATATTTAGTAAAAAAAAAGGGTTGGATGGATTTTTATTACCAGTTGGTCACCAGTTGCCCATGTTTTTTAAAAAGCTTAGTTATTTCATAGTTAGAAAAGGTGCATGCCCTTGTAGTAGTGTGAGAATGTATAAAACAGGCTAAAGAAGGAAATAGACGTCTTTGCTGTAGGTGAGGCTGGCTTCTTGTGTTGAGATTTACTTTGATGCATGTTGCAGAGTGCGATTGAAGGGGAGATGTGCTCTTCCGCAGTGAGGACCATAGTGCAGAGTTCTGACGGGGTGGCTCAGTGGTAGAGTGACTGTTTAGCATGCTGAGGCCCTGGGTTCCATCCCCAGCACCACAAGGGATAAAAGAGGGGGGATGACAAAGGGTAATCACCACTAGTCATGGCTGTTGTTCCTGGTAACTGTCAGCGCATAAGCGATCTGTGGAGTAGATGTAGATTTCACTCTTTCTCCAGGACCTGCTCCCTAACCAAGGACTGTAGGGCTAAAGCTGCCCGTGTAGAATTCTATCAAAAGCCCATGTGGTGTCTTGTGACTCTTAAATGCATTTTATTTAGCTGTTAGGCTTTTACAGTTGGCCTTGGGTTTATTCTCCACCCATTGATCCTCCATGTGGCCGCACGTGCTCTCAGGGAACTTGGGAAGGTGACTTGGTCTCTGCTGAGAGGCTGACTTCCCACTGGGAAGCTGTGCAGGAGCCTGTGTCTTGTGGGCACTCATGCTCCCCTTCTGTGTAGCAGCTACACACACCTTTGTAAAAGAGGACATTTGTTCATAACTGACATGTCGATTGAGGAAAGATTTGGACAATGGGCAAAGGGTTTGGGGTTGAATTATGACAGAGAGACACAAGCAAACGAAAAAAACCAAGTTACCATAAATATATCAGGGAAAGAAAGGTATTCCTGATGGGCTCCATGACCAGCTGTGTATACCATGCTGTTGTCACCACTGGAAATGAATCAAGCCGAATACTGACCTACCTCAGAGAGAATGATAGCATGAAGACAAAGGCAAAGGTAGGTGAGAAGTAGACAGGTCTTCATTTTCTATAGCAAAAAATCAGTAATGCCCCAAATCACTAAAGCAAGAAGCAGCAACATGGTCTAGTTAAGATAGGGAAGTAGGTTCTGAAAAAGTCATCACTGTGGGCTCGGGGCATGGAGACATGAGGAATCACTACGTTTTATAACAAGCATTGTAGAGCTGTCTGTTTAGACATGGTCTCACTAGGTAGCCCAGGCTGGCCTCAATCTTGGGATCTTCCTGCCTCCATCTCCCTGATGCTGGGATTGCAGGCATGGACTTCCATACCTGGCTAATTTGATACTTAGAGATTGTGTACCTTTGCTAAAAATTAAACAGAAAGGAAAATGGGACTGGAGAATCAGGTACTTGGAATTCTACATTTCCAGGCCCTGTTCCTCTACCTTCCAGAACACAAGTGTGTACTTCTGTTTGCTCCCCATTATTGAACTGAAAACTATTTTTAAATAGCTCAAGAAATATCCCATTGAAAACCACATTTTTCTCCATGTTTTCAGGTTCAAAATAGTTTTGAGAGAGAAATTCTGAAAACACACTGATTTAAAAAAATTGTGAGATTTGGGCATTAACTTAAAAGTGTCATGCATTTTTTTTCATTTTTGCATCACAATGTTTAAGTATTCTAGCCCTGTTTTATTTATGTCTGAAGAAAATTTAGCATTTTAATGATTTTTAGTAGCCAGGCCTTTTGGCACACAACTGTGATCCCAGCACTTAGGAGGATCACGGGTTTGAGGCCAGCCTGGGCTACAAAGCAAGACTTGTCTCAAAAAAAAAAGACTAAAGCTGGGCGTGGTGGTGCACACCTATCATCCTGGCTATGCAATGCAGGACGCATAGATAGGATCTCGGTCGTAAAAGCCTATATCAAAAACAACCAATGCAGGCTTGCAGTGTGGCTCAAGTTGTAAGAGCACTTGCCTGGCAAGTGGGAGGCCTTGAGTTCAAACTTCAGTACAGCAAAAAAAAAAAAAAAAAAAAAAAAACCACCAATGCAAAGAGGGCTGGCAGAGAGGCTGAAGTGGTAGACTGCCTGCTAGCAAGCACCAAGTTCTAAGTTCAGCTTCTCAGTACTTCCCTCACCACCCCTCCAAAAAAAGATTTTTGGTAATCATGCAATAATAGGCCATTTTCTGTTTCTGAAATTGTGCAAATTATTTTTAATTATGTTTTTACAACCTGTTTTCTGTTTTCTCAGCATTACATTTTAAAACAAGTATTCCAAAATACAAGCTGTATTTTGATTTTAAACATTTCACTTTTATACTATATCTCTCCTGTTAGATATTTATGGAGGCTCTCCATCCTCCTGTGTATCTGTTTAGGTCACAATGTTGTGGCCACACATTACTTTTCTTGTATGCTGGTTACTGACCCCTCCTAAGGGGTGACTGGAAGCTGTCATCTTATGTATAGAACTTGGGCAAAACCAATTCTGGAAGCTTTCTTTGAAACTGCTTCATAAATTTCCTACATGTTTCTAGCACAATAAGGACTCACTTTCGTAATAATGTTCATTAAAAAGTTTTAAATAGTTCCTTTCTTTTTACTGTCTTAACAAATAAAAGTTGCTTATTAATATTTTTAACTACAAAATAAAAATGTACATCTCTGTATGTTATTGCTTGCCATTTATTCAAAGGTGCTAGGAGTCTTGTTTTTCTGATTACTGGTTATTTTGAGTGTTTGGGCCACTCCTCGCTCTTAAGTTCTGTGTTTCTGACCCCTTCCCGACCTCCACTGTGTGCATGAGGCATTGTGGTTAGCATGCTTGTATCTGATGCTGTAGAAACCCTAACCTCAGAGTCTGGCTGTGCTGCTGCAGTCCCTGGAGAGAGCAATCGGTGGCCCTTGTGAAGGCAGACTCTGTGGTTCCTGAGGAAGTAGAAGGACCTGGCTCCTAGCTTCCATGTAGGAGGCTGGGTAGGTCTCCCTCCCGCCATTAAGACCTTAAAGGATGGAAATGAAGTTTTCTCAGAGGAAATCCAATGAGGCGTTTTAGCATAGAATGGAGGTAGAAAGGTTATGTTTGGGAATTGGTAATGAGAGAATATCTTAAATTGATGAACTGAAAAATAGCAACACAAGTTTATTATTTAGAAATGTGGAGGTAGGTTTCTTTAAAGAATAATTCTAAGACCCTCCTTCCCCCATTTTATGTTCTCTCTCATAGCATACTACTGCTCTTATGCAAGCTATACCTCTGTATTTATGCATTATCTCATTAAATTACAAAGTACGTTGTAGTAGGAATCAGTACTTTTTTGTTCCTACAGAAAGCTATTGCTGTGGAATGGCTCAAGTGGTAGAGTGCCTGCCTAGCAAGTTTGAGGTCCTGAGTTCAAACCCCAGTACCACCAAGATTTTTTTTCAGAAAACTGTCAAATATTTGTTAAGTGAATAGATATTAATAAATTAATTCATTAATTTTAATGTATTTACTCATGGCAACTTTCAAAGATTTGAAGTGGATAAATGATAATGTAATATCCATTAATTTATTCATTTATTCTGATGATTCAATTTTTACTCAAACTATTATAAAGTTTTTGTATCTGAAATAAAAGAAGTGTGGAGGTAGGTACATGTTACGATGTATCTAAATTCATTTCCCCTTCAAATATCAAATAATTGTTCAGTTGCAGCTATGTAAAACCAAGGCAAGAAGTTGTAAATTAGTATCATGCCCACTTCTCTAATCTTTTTTATTTTTCCCTGAAGCTAATAATTACCCTTCTTCTTGCTTACTTTGCTTTTTATTATTATTATTATGGAAGCACACAACATAAAAGTCATCATAGCCATTCTAAAGTGTGCAGTTCAGTAGCTCTAAGCACATTTATAAGTTGTGCAACCCTCACTGCTGTCAATTTCAGAGCATTATCTCCCAAAAAAGGAAGCCCATGCCTGTGAAGCAGTCATTTCCCAGTCTTCACCAGTCTGCTTTCCATCTCTATGGATTTGCCTATTCTGGATATTTCACACAGATAGAATCTAATATTACTAATCATTTCCAAGTGTTTGAATGATCTCTGTCACATGCCTACCAATAATGTTTTCCAGTTACTCAGTATCAGTTTCAGTTTTTGCTTTTTTGGAACACACTCTCCAAGTGCACTCGGTCCTAGTGCTTCAGTTCGGCTGCTCCTAGGGCTGCTAGGGCTGCTGTTCTTCTACATTACAGCCCCCTGTTCCCAGGATCCTGTGTTTTCCTCTCTATTGCTTTATACCCTTCTTTTGCTGGAGCACATCCTGCAGCAACTTCCTAACAATGACTATTTTGGGTGTAATTGAAAAAAACAAACAAAAAAACCCTCTCCCATCTAAAGGAAAGGACTTTATCCACACTGATTGTGTATAGAATTCTGGATTTATAATGTTAAGATAGTTTTGTTTTTATTCTTCTGGAAAGCTACATAAATGTTCTATAGAGTTTACATTTTAATCTTTAATCCATTTGGAATTTGGGTAAATGTTACGATTTATCTAAGTAGATTTCTTTTGGTATCTATTTTCCCCACCTCTAGTTTGATAAATGAGTTTTTCCTTCCCCAATGGTGTATTCTTAAGCATACCAGGATTGATTTTTAGGCTGTATGTTCAAGTTCAGTATCAGGTGTGTGTGAACCAATGGATTAAATTCCTGTGGTCTTTTAAGTTTCTTTTATTAAATTTGTATTGGAGTCCTACACATGTTATCTATGTGACCTTCAGAAAATAACCTACAGTTTTTGAACTTCTTATCTATAATATGGGATATAGCAGTTTGTCATCTTTGTTACAAGATAAGCCAATTCTGTCTATATCACACATGGAATGTTTTAGAAGTCTGGCTGGCTCACTCAGTCTGCCCCTCCAGTATTCTCACTGCTGTGTTGTGCCTTCTGGGACTGACCTTGAGGACGTTTGGGCATTCTTTGTCCTCTGGCTTTTTTTTTTTTTTTTCTTTTGGCAGTGTTAGGCATAAAATCCAGGCCCTTTCACATGCTAGGCGAGCATTCCACCACTGAACTACACATCAGCCCTTGTCCTCTCTCGGTTGTTTGGCCAGTGGTAATGAGCAGAAGAGAGTCAGGGTACTCATGTCCCCACTCCTTCCCTGTTTTCTATGATCATGTCCTCTCATGGGTCACTCTGCTATGGCTACATAGGATTCTAATGCCACTACCTTTCCTTGTACTCCTGTCTGCATGCTGGGATGACTTTCTGCTGATGCCTCCTGGGTTGCTGTCCTTATCTCTAGAGTTAGATAGCAGGTGGTAGTCAACCTTCTTACTACTGCCAGAATGAGTGAAATTCAACTGTGGTTAAGCTTTTTATTTCTCTACTCAAAATTCCTGGGAAGGAGCAAGCATGGACCATTTACTGTTGAGGCAATTTACCTGCCCCTTGGCTCAAAGAGCAGAACACCTGGATTGACAGCCCTAATGCTGGAATCAAGGGCAGATAATTTCCCCAAGGAAAATTGAAGTGATGTTAGCATTGGTAAGGAATACCAATGTAGGCTGATACTGCTCAGCCTAGACAATACATTTCCACTGAATGGGAATGCTAACAGCACCTGTCCCACACAATTGTAAAGATTAAAGAGAAAAATTATAAAGTAACCTTGCAGCCAGGTGTGATACATGCTGTAGTCCCAGTACTTGGGAGGCTGAGGTAGGAGGCTTGTAAGTCCAGAGGAGCCTGGGTAACATACCAAGACCTTCTCTTAAACCCCCAAACAATCCCAAAGTAACATCATGCCTGGTGCATGATATGGGCTCAATAAATCTTAGCTACTGTCATAAGGGTATTTTCTACATTGATTTTGGAGTTCTAAATATTTAGTTATCTTCAGTTAGAAACATTTTTCAGATTTTTGAAAAGGAAAGTTATTTGGGGTTTTTATTAGAACCACATTAAACTTATAATTTATTTGAAAAAAATCTACATCCATGGTGTCTTGATTTGTTCACATTTTTAAGGTTCCTTGCACAATTTTGTAGTTGATGTCATGCATGTAGTGTCTTAATATTTGTTTATTCCTCTGTATAATTTCAGCTCGTGTAAGCGGGATTCCTCCCTCTGCATAAATTCCTGCAGAGTCTGTTTACTTTCCAAGATAACAGACCCAACAACTGCTCACCATGTGCAGTTTGCTGGTTACAAGTCCTCCCAGCCTGGCAATTCCAGGGTTGTAAAATCTGGCTGAGATGTGGGTGTCCCCCGCTGTCGTTACCATATTGATCTGTAGGTGGCACTGTCAGTCAGAGTAAACCTCACCATTCAGCCTGAAGTGAGCTGAGCTGGATCTGGTAGCCAGGAGGTCACCAGGGAGTTTTCCAGCAGCAGACAGATGCTGAGCGCAGTGCCCCGCTATGGCACTGTTGGTGGCTGTCTATCCTGCCACTCTGTTAGCTTTAGAGCTCACCCGAGCTTCCGCTGAGTACTGTACTTGGGAAAACTATCAAATAGAACAAACAATGTTTGTCTATAATTGCAGGTTTCTTTTTCTCTTAAATTAAGACATAATTAAGTTGTTTTATTTTCCCCACAATGAGTATTTGTGAGGTTATTGCATTTTGAGCAGCTCCATAGGACACTGGTTTTATTTACATGTATCTGAAACTATGTTCCAGGCACTTTTGAAACCTATACAATGTTCATGTAAACCCTAGGAAGCAGATACTCTATCTTTTAGTTGAAAAGAAAACTGAAGTACAGAGAGGTTAAGTAACTTATCCCAAGACACACAGCTGGTAAGTGACAGGATTGAGATTTGAATTTAAGCGGTCAGGGTTAGTGCTCTTAGGAATATGAATAGTACCCTTCTCTGACTCCCCCATGCCCCCTCTACTCTGTCCAGGATCTTGCTGGACAGTTGTGAGAATGGTAGCTAGAACTTTTCTCCTGAAACTATTTGGAATATGTTGTCAATCTGATGTTCCATTACTCCCAAATGCTTTATCGTGTATTTCCTACAAACAACCATGTTTTCCTGTGTAACTACAATACAACCAGCAAAAGCAGGAAGTTTGTATCAATATGGCACATCAAATCTTCATGTCCCATTCAACTCTTGCCATTTTGTCCCAGTGATGTCTTGACAGCAAAGGGATCCATGTTGTCATCTCTCTTTCTCTGAGACAGGATCTTGTTCTGTAGCTCAGGCTGGTCTAGAACTTGAAATCCTCCCATGTCAGCCTCCTTAATGCTAGGATTAAAGGTGTGAGCCACCCTGCCTGACTTCTTCCTTTGGTCTCCTTTAGTCTTTTCTTTAAGACTTTGGAAATCACAGACAACTTATTTTGTAGCTTGTTCCTCACTCAGTGTTTTGTCTAATTAGATTTGGGTTGTGTGTTTTCAGCAGTACAGCCACAGAGGGAGCTGTGCTCTCCTCACTGCAGCCTGTCACATGGCATGGAATTTCTGTTTGTCCATACTGATGACATTAATTTGATCCCTTGATTAAGGTGGTGTCCTGCCAGCTTTCTCCACTGTGAAGTATTTCTTTCATGCTCTATAAGTTAATAGGCTTTTGTGGGGAGGAGAGGGGTTTGAACTTGTCCTCATAAAGCTTCCCATTTACTCACAAATTTATATTTCTCTCCATTTTTTTTATTAATGGATAATAATTGTACAAAGTGTGATACTTCCATGCATGTAGCTAATGTGCTTTGATTGAATTTGCTCTATTATTTTTTCTTATTCTCCCATCTTTATTGAACAACTTTTAATGGGTTTTGTTATTCTAAAAGGTTATATTTGTTTGTACTTAGGTTTTCCTGTTGCATCCAGTGAGCTTACCCCATTTATTACATTACTTACTTTGATGCTCAAAATTTCCCTCAGAGAAATAATCTGACCACTCTGTACCCAGCTTTCTTATCTGCAAAATAAATGGACTAGATATGAAGGCAAAGACTGGAACTCCCTGGCCAAAATCAAGCCAAGTGCTTCATTTGGGAGTCAGCTTTCAACAAAGTCAAATTTAAATTTCTTTAGGTAGAGGCCCTTGCAGTGGTTGCTCCAGTTAGTCACAGGTGGTCCATAGCTCAGATCTTCTTTCTCAGCTTCATGTATTTCTTTTATCCTGGCCAAGTGACATTTCTGTCTCTTCCAGCTCAAGGACTCAATGGCTGTATTCTCTAGGCTCTGATGACTTAGGCATGCCCCCTTGGCCAAGGACAAGTCTAGTTACTTAAAAGAATGAAACAGGCTGTAGGCCTTCAGGCAGGGCCCTCAAATTGCTAACATACATTTTAGCTGTTCTAAAAACGACCCCAAAGAATAAAAGGTAAACAGGACAGTTTCTCGTTAATCAGCCCAGGTATAAACAGTCCAGAGTGAGCCAATGGTGTCCAGGTCTTTGTTGTCATTCTGCATAGTCCAGGATGGCTCACTGCCACATCTGTCTTTCAGCTGGTAGCTGGGGTAGAAGGGACCCACCCTTTCTGATTCAGAGCATGACCAACAGTAGCACACATTACTTCCATTCACTAGGCATTGGAAGAACTTAAGTCACGTAGCAAATAGAGACCAATGACACATGACAATTTAGTCTTTGTTTATGGAAGCCAAGTGCTCAGCCAAGACTTATTTGTCCTATGTTAAGAGAGCACAGGAAGGATATTGGGAGAAAACAGTGGTCTCCCTCTCCACCCACTGGCTATAATGTCTTCCCTTGAAGTTGGCTGGGAAAGAGTAGGAGGTAGAAGAGATGATATTGCACACACAGGACAGCTGGTGATAGGACTGCCGGACACAGGAAACCTATGGCAACCAATAGGCAGAATGGGAAGATGGCTACCTGGAGAAGGTGGAGCTGATAAGAGAAGTGGGAATCCAGAAAAAACAGGCAAGTGACCAGAATGTGAGCTTCCTTCTGTGTGTCCCCTTGCTCATTTTGTACTTTCTGGCTCAGTGGGTTCTGATTTTATGGCCTCAGGGTCAGACTTGATTCCAGCGAATCTATCAATTTTCTAAGGCCCAATAACCTGTGTAAAATAGAGATAACCTCATCTACAGTTTCCTTCCCCAAACAACTTAGTACAAATGCAAGATGGATGGTGAAAGCTTTCTGTATAAAGTGTAATAGACAGGCAGTGTTACTGGTGGAGGTGCTTAGCACACCCTGCTTTCTGTGTGGAGCTGGTCTTGGCGCAGACCATCTCTGGGGGAGTCATTGAACTGAGCGAGGCCCAGAAGTCTGGACAGATGGGGGTCACCACCAATTCAAGGGTCATTTTTCGCAAACAGAGTCTAGGGGAGTCGTATTATCAGGTTGGGCCTTCAGAGTAGACACCAGTGTGGATGGGCAGAGAGGAAAGAGCTGGTTGGCCTTTGGAGCTGTCGCTGATGATGGAGGAATACGTTTCAGGATGTCCTAGCCCAGGACTCTTCAGAGGGACCTTGAGGGGAGGAAAAAGTCCTTTTACCAGCTACCCTCCTAGATTCTCTGATGGGCGCTCTATACACTAACCTGTGAACAGACAGAAAAAAAACACAGAATTTGATTAGTATGTATATCATGAGAGTGATTTCAAGGTTTGGCTAGAACAGGGGTTTAGATAGCTTCTTAACAAAGAAACTATAAATTTTTATTTTTATTTTTTGTTTTCTGGCAGTAACAGGGGCATTGAACTCAAGGCCTTGTGCTTGAAAGGCAGGCACTTTACCATTTGAACCACTCCAACAGCCTGGAACCATAAATTTTTGGAGAAGTGACAAGACAGGAAAAAGACCTTGGGTCTCTAAGGTAGCAAACTGGGGGAGACCAGTTGTGGATAAGGCCAGTTGGTAAAATCTGTGACGCAACTTCCTCCAGTGCTGGCTTCTGGCTGGCAAGGGTCTAACGCCATCTCCTGTGATTAACTTGTCCTTCCTGATAGAGAGGGGAAGAGTGAACCCTAGTAAACTTGTGTCTGTCTTTAGACAAACACAGGGAGGGCAGAGCTCTTCTTGAATCTGCTTCTTCTCAGTTGTCTGCAGTTCACAATAATCCTCATTGCCAAAGTGCCATGTTTTGGGGTGGCAGATTCCAGGCGAGAACTGGTTTGATCTTGGATTACAGTGAGCTGCACAGCAGAACCTCCCTGATTGAGTTTGAACTTCTGCCTGCGACTCAAATTGGTCCCTGAAGATGCAGATTGCTTGTCTGACTTTGCCACAATCTGGAGTAGAATGAAGAGATAGCTGCTCCCCTTTAGTGGGCTTTTTCATTGTTGTTTGTTTGTTTGTTTTGAGACAGGGTCTCACTATGTTACCCATCCTGGCTCTGAACTCACCAGCCTCCTGCCTCAGCCTCCTGAGTGCTGGGATTACAGGCGTGTACCACCCTGCCTGACTATAGTAGGCAGTTTGAGCTTGCTGCAGTGATTGGGCTGTAAGCTGGGGAGGTGAGCTGTGCTGCACTCTTCAACAGCACTTGAAAGAAGCATCACATGCTCAGCGTCCTGTGCCTTTTCTGGGCATAACATGAGGGGACAACACCTCAGGGACAGGTCTTTTTTTAATCCATTAAAAAGGTTTTTTTTTTTATGATGTGGGTTTTTTATTAGCATATATTAACTATACATGGTGGGCTACTTTATGACATTTGCATACATGTATATAATGTACTTTGATCACATCATCCCCCATCACCCTCTCTTGTCACCCCTCCCCCCCAACTAGCTCCCTTTCTTCTTCCCAAATTGTCCTTGTTCTACTTTTTAAAACCTGGATTCTGCATTTGAGAAATAGACATACAATATTTGTCTTTCTGAGTGTGGTTTCTTTCTTCTTCTTTTTTTTTTTCTCTTTCTTTGTTATAGTACTGGGGTTTGAACTCAGGCCTCAGGCTTGCTAGGCAAATACTGCACCACTTGAACCACCCCCCCACCCCCCCAGCCCCTGAGTCTGAGTTATTTTGCTTAATATGATGATCACTAGTTCTACCCATTTTCTTGCAAACAACATGATTTCATTCTTCTTTTTTAGTGACTAATACTCCATTGTGTGTATGATTTTCTTTATCCATTCATCAGCTGATGGGGACCTAGGCTGATTCCATAGCTCAGCTATTGTTAATAGTGCTGCAGTAAACATGGGTGTGCAGGTGTCTCTATTGTATGCTGACTTTGATTCCTTCAGGTATATACTCAGGTAGTTAGATCATAAGGTACTTCTATTTTCAGTTTTTATACTGATTTCCATAGTAGCTGTACTGATTTACACTCCCACATGTATAAACTTTCCTTTTCCCCTACTTACTCACCAGTAGTTGTCATTTGATTTCTTGGTGATAGCCATTTTGACTGGGTGAGATGGAAACTCAATGTAGTTTTGATTTGCATTTCCCTGTTGGTTAAAGATATTAAACATTTTTTCATGTGTTTATTGGTCATTTGCAACTTCTTTTGGTAACTTCTGTTCATTTGCCCATTTATTGATTGCATTATTTGTTCTTTTTCTGTTTATATTTTTGAGTTTTTAAAATATATATTCTGGATATTAATCACCTATTGGATAAAGGCTGTCTCTCAACTTTATTGTTTCCTTTCCTGGATAGAAGTTTTTAAAATTTGGTACAATCCCATTTGTCAATTCTTGCTATTACTTCCTGAGCCATTGGAGTCCTATTCAGAAGGAAGTTGTGTATGGTTATAGAGTTTCCCCTTTTCAGGAGAAAGTTGTGTATGGTTATAGTGTTTACTCCAGTAGTTTAGAAGTTTTAGGTCTCACCAAAAAGTCTTTTATTCATTTTGAATTGATTTTGCTAGGAATCTAGTTTCAATCTTCTATTTGTTGGCTTCCCCTTCAACATCCTTTGTTGAAGAGGCTGTCTTTTTTCTAACATGTTTTTGGTAACTTTGTCTAGATTCAGGTGGCTATAGTTGTGAGAATTTATTTCTGGGTCCTCTTTTATTTCACTGATCCACATATCTGCTTTTGGGACAGTGCCATGCTGTAAACTACAATAGCCCTGAAGTATAATTTGAAGTCAGGTATTGTGATACCTCCAGCATTACTCTTTTTGCTCAGGATGGCTTTGACTTTGGGGTATTTTGTGCTTCCATGTGAACTTTAGGCTTGCTTTTTCTTGTTCTATGTAGACTGTTGTTGGGATGCTGAGGATTGAATTGAATCTGTAGGCCACTTTTGGCAATGTGACCTTTTTTCACAATGCTAATTTTGTTGAATCATGAACATGGGAGGGTTTTTTCATTTTCTTATGTCTCCAGTTTCTTTGTTCAGTGTTTTATAGTTCCAACTGTAGAGGTCTTTCACCTCTTAGATTTAGTTCATTTCTAGATTTCTTTTCTGCTATTGTGAATGGGACAGTTTTCCTGATTTCTTTCTCAGTATGTTCACTATTGATTTATAGAAATCAACTAATTTTTGTATGCTGGTTTTGCCAACTGTTCACTTTAGAGTTTTTCTTAGAAAACTCTTTACAGGAGTTTTTCTTAAAAAACTCTTTAGAGTTTTTCTTAAGGGTAGGATCTATCATCTGCATATATGAATAGTTGGACTTCTTCCTTTCTGATGTATATACCTTTTATTTCTTTCTCTTGACTTACTGCTGTGGTTAAAAACTCAAGCACTTTTTTGGGGGGGAGGAGGGGTACTTGAAATTGAACTTAGGGTCTCAGCTTGCTAGATAAGCATACTGATGCATGGATGACACGCGCAGGAATTTCAGGTGCTCAGGATTCTTGAGCCTGCTCTGAGGATGAAAGCACAGGCAGACTCCAACAGCACAAGTCGAAAGGATTTTATTTGTAGAGAATTTAGTTGGAGAAAAGAGTAGAGAAAGACTGCATATTGGGGAGTGCAGGGGGACCCGGAAACCAGTAATCCCTTGGACCAGGGTGGGGATTGGGTTTTTTAGCCTTTTTTTGCATTGCATGGGGGCAGAGATGTCTCTCAGGTGCAGACAGAGGTTTCCTGGGAAGGAGAGGTGTCTCTTTGATCACTTACCACCTTCTGGGACCTCCTGCAGTCCATCCTTTAGTCCTTCAATACTACCATTTAAACCATGCCTGCAGCCCTCAAACACCATATTGAATAAGAGTGGGAAGAGTAGGCATCCTTGTTTTGTTCTTGATTTTGGAGGAAGTTTTTTCATTGTTTTTCGCAGTGCTGAGGATTAAACCCAGGGTCTTGTGTGTGCTAGGTGAATACTCTGTCAATAAGCCACACTCCAGCCCTGCTTTCAGTTTTTCTCAGGGCTGTATCTTGCTTACATTTTTCTTTTTTTTTTCTTTTTTGGCAGTCATGAGGTTTGAACTCAAGGCCATCCCCTTGCTGGGCAGGTGCTCTACCACTTCAACCCTCTTGATCTTATTTAGTAGTGAAAACTTGAAGAATGAAATGTTAGTTTTATACTATAACTCTCAGCCTAAACAATTTTAATTTAAAAGCTGTAATAAACTGTTAGAGGAATCAACATGACTTGCTGAAGATTTTTCTTTCCTTTTTGAATGATCTGTTCTTATGTAAAGAAAATTTTCATTATCATTACAATTTCAGATACCCAAAATAATGATGAGCTGATTTTTCTCTCTTGAGGTGGAAAAGAACATCTAAAGAAAAAGTATCAAGAATCTTTCTATAGAGTCTGGACCTTAGCACTTGTAGTAATGCCTCAATCAGTTTTTATTTTTGTGTTTCCTGTACAAAGTCAGTCCCGGATGCAGTCTTTTCTTACCTCTGTTGTCATTATATAGTTGGAGCTAAACTGCAACTAAGTCTAGCATTTCCTTCTGGCCTCATTCCCCTTTTGTATTTTTGGCCTTGTCAATGTTTAACTCTGACTTCCTTGTGAACACCTGGCCTCCTTTCCCCTTTGAGGAACTTCATTTTATTCCTGCTCACTGAAAGCACAGAACCCCACTGGCTGTGGCTGGCTTAGCCTTCCCATGACTCTCTGTACTGTGGCCTCCCAGAACTTCTGATCCACACGGGAGTGTGCCCTGCCAGTGACACTTTACAACCCGACTAAATGGCTGGAGTCACCACCTCCTTCGGTCCTGCCTGTCTATAAGTTACCTAGGCAATGTGTCACCCTCCTGGTCTCCCAAGAGGACTCTTCTCTATAAAGTGTTTTCTTCAAAGTCTGTGAAAGCCTAATTGTTCCCTCAGAGTTGCTTAAATGACTAGCAGGGCTTGGAGTTTTTAGTAGCTTTCAGAAACAAAAGGAGCTTTTTAGCTGGACAAGGATTCCCTCCAGCAAAGTACCCCTGGCTGACCTTTGTTTACCACACTAAGCAGCCAAGTGCTAGCCGGCAGTGGCTTCCAGTTAATAATCACCACAGGAAATTCACCTCAGGACTGTCACAGCAGTTACCCTGGCTTCTTCTGCTTTTTATTATTTCTTTTTTGGTGTGCTGTGGCTTAACAGCAGTGAGGAGAGTGGCAGAAAGCTTTTTATCGCCATCTCCACCTGAAATTCAAGCTAACTTCTCCCTCATGGTAGCTGATGGCTACAATATAATCTGATTTTTTTTATTATTGTTTCAACGCACTGAATTAAAGCTGTGAAGGCAGGAACCTTATTCAAACTCTTTGATGTGTCTAGTGAGATGCTTGGCTCATAGTGTGAAATCGGTTCACACTTGTTTAATAAGGAAATAAAGGGATGCTTTGTGGAAGTTTTGGTTTCTTTTTCTACATTTGGTAAAATTTGGTTGTGGTAGAGCTAGCTCACGTCTTACCCCAATTGTCAACCTCTTCCTCTTATGAGTGGGCACATGGCTGGCTGGAATAAAGTAAGTATCTTTCTTGCTCCATCCTGGAAGAATGGCCATGTGAAAAAGTAGTCTGGGTCCCTGAGGGCTCCGAGGCACCACAATAAGCGGTGGACTGCTCACCCTTAGGCCTTTCTGACATGGACACATAATCTGTGTTATTCATGCTGTTGTAATTTTGGCGCTTTATTTCTTGCAGCCAAACACAATTGTACAGCTATATTGGATTAACAGTTTGCATTTTGAAGACCAGAGAGAGATTGGGATTAAAAATCTAAATCTAGTTGAGCAAACCATAGAAAACCATGCCAGCTATGAGTTAGGGAAAGTACGGGACTCATAAAAAGGATATGACTTAATATTAAATTTCACATTGTTCCTCTCGCTGAGCCTTCCAATCAATTGTGTGTGTGTAGCTTGCCCACACCCTGGCTCAGCAACAGATGGGACCACCCTCATCTGGCCTGGGGATGCCCATGCACTGCCCCACGCATTCATTATTGGTTGGGAATCACCTGGTTCCTCTCTTCCCATAGGTCAGCATAAGTTTTAAAAGCATCTGGAGAAGAGAAGCACGCTCTCTCTGCTTCCTTATTCCACTTGGGCCCACCATGCTTCCCTTTTGTATTTCCCCTCCCAACTTTTAACAAACTCCATTTACACCCACGTGTCCTGCTTTGGATTCTTTCAGGCAGGACACAAAGAATTTGGAAATCTTCTGACCACATACTGCACCAGAGCCGTTAAGAGCTAGAGCTGTTCAGAATCTTATGACTGCCTCAGCTGACATTATTTTCTTTGCTAATTTGCTTTATAGTTACCCACTTACAAATATGGGAGATTTTCCCCTTTTTCCTCTTACTGTTTGGCTTAGAATACCAGTACATACTAGTACATTAAGGTGGTGATGTATTTGGTGCATCATGTTAGGTTCAAAATACCTGTGCAAGTGAAACTGGCAACACAGGAGGAAGTAAGTTAACATGTGCACTTTGGAATTTTCATTATTTTTCACTCCCAGATGTAAGATGAAGGCAGTCAACTAATTGTGCCTTTAAAAAAAATTTTTTTTCCTATTTTTTTTAATGTCACAGAGCCAATTTCTCTTTCCTGATTTCCTTTAAAGGATGAAATTTTCTCTACTGCCTAGCTAAGCTTTGCTCATATAAATAAGAACTTCCTTGATGGTGGTGTGTTCCTTTATTTCTTATACTGGATCTTTCCTGTATACACTGACTACCTAAAATATGCTTTGTTTACCTTTGCAACCATGAGGGAACAAGGGGTGGTGGCTGAGAGTGATGTACACACATTCAGGAGACAACTTGTGAGCTATACTCTTGCCGATCAGACCAGGGATCTTCCATCCTATTTCAGATAGAAATCACAAAGAGGCAAGAGGTACCAAGAGAACAAGGCCTCACAGGGACTTACACCAGAGCACAAAGGAGAGTGCATGCAGAGTAGTGTTCCCAGGCTGACCCTCTGAAGAGATATCCAACAAAGGTTTTCTAGTTTGGCTGCTGTCTCCAAGGCTCATTGGTGGTTTCTGCTCATGATCCAGGGTTTTTCCTTGTCTCACCTTTGCTTTTGGCAGGGTCTGCACATTGATCTGATCATGCACATTTGGTCTGTTTGTGATCTGTTCCTAAGATAGTGGAGGGCTCACTACTGCCACCCCAGGAAGGCCACATAGCCATCAGGCCTGGTTTCTGCACTTAAAGAGATTATGGGAAAGTCCCATTGTAAACTCTGAAGGAAGCAGGTGGTGTAAATCTGGAAGTATATCTGGTTAAAAAACAACAACAACAAAAACCAGCCACATCAAAGATGGAAAACATGATGGGACTATCAGGCCTTATTCTTTCTCAGCACTGATGCAGGATAGACTAGGGAAAATGAGGCATGGGAGTCAAAAGCCAGAATTTAAAAAAATATCCCACTGCATTAATAAATAACTTGCTTAGGAGCATACACTTCCTCACTGAGCTGTTGCTATAGTAGAAAAACTACTGTATGCTGACTGTAACCAAGTGATTACTGTGCTCTGGGAACTGAGCAAAGATTTCTTAAAAGAAATACACTATTCTGGGGACAAAACATTTGGTAAAATGACTTCTTTGACCACAGAAGTGTTTCCAAAGGAAGAAAACTATCTTAAGAAGGACACCTATCTTGAAAGGAGCACTTGATGAAATATATCCTTTGTCTACAGGGATGCTTGTTGGGAAGAGACATCTATGTCACAATGACCCACATTTAGTAAACTGACTTACCTCTGGGTCTGATTGATGATGTCAGAACAATGTACTGCAAAGATAATTAAAGCATACCAGGTGGGTGTCCAGAACAAAGGGGAGCACTTATCCCAAGATGAACTAAATCAAACCCCTACCTCACTTTTTCACCATAAATACCCCTGATTGAAGAGCCTCTTCTCATGTGCCTACACCCATGTGTGGGTGTGTGTATAGGGCTCTTTGCTTTCCTTTATGAACAAAATTTCCTGATCTACCTCAACATGCCCTAAATTCTTTTTTGCAACAGTGACACGAATCTGATATCCAAGCTGAGGATTATTTAGTCTAGGGACCTCCTTGCCTACCTTCGTCCCTTATGACAGTCACATTAGGGAAACTGAACAGGTTAGTGAGCCCCTTGCCTTTTTTTAAGCAAATAATACTTTTTTTTTTCTATAGGAATTCCTATTTAGCACAGACAATCATGAAATTGGGAACTTGATCCATCTCATTGTGTTGAAGCCGCTGATGATTCTAATCAGAAGGTCTTAGTCCTTGCACTCTCATGAGAAAGAATCCTAGCAGAACACATGGATGTAGTGAGGGAAATAATGGAGTTTTATTATAGGAAAGGGGTAAGGGGATTACAGGTAGGGTCTCTGATGGGTGGAATGAAGGTGCCATGTGCAGAAAAAAGGGAAGGATTTTATTTTAGGTCATTTTTTATATTATCCTTAACTTGTAAGTGGGGAGAAAATCTACATCACTGCCATCTCTAGTGGCCTTCAGGCCAGGGGGAGGATCTATGTGGACTCATGCATACACCTATGCTAATTCTCAGGTACCCGAAGTTTATAAGGGAGGAAATTTCCATTCTAGTTTAATAAAGGATTTGCTGTCTGGGCTCAGAGGGGATGGGTCGGGGAGGTCTGAGTGAGGTCCTCTAAATCAGGCTGTATGGTTAAAAGTCTGGAACTTTCCCTAACTTCTAGCCTGTCTCAATTGCAGTCTTGATGAGGCAGGCTCAAGTTAGGGAAAGTTCAGGATTCATAGAAAATGTATGACTTAAAATTGCACTTCAGATTGACCATGCCCTGGCTCAGGACCACCGTCACCTGGCCTGGGGGCTGCCAATGCCCTTCCCCACTCATCAATTATTGGATAGGAATCACCTGGTTCTGCCCTTCCCATAAGTTAGTATTGATTTTAAGAGCACCTGGAGAAGAGAAGCACTCTTTTTCTGCTCCCTGGCCTTCACCTGTATTTCCCTTCCCTAACTTTTAATAAATTCCACTTACATCTACTTGTCCTGCTATGGATTCTTCCACACAGGACACAAGGAATTTGGAAATCTTCTGATCACAAACTGCACCACTACCGTTGACATGTGGCAAAGCCAGCCAGGGGAAGGGGTGAACCCCCTGATCCTGTATTTTATTTTAATTAATTAATTAATTAAGTTGTTGCTATTCTTGGCAAAGACACAGTGTTTTTCTTTTCTTTCCTTTAATCCTATACTGGGTGGGGGTACAATGTAGCATTTACACAGATTCTTACAATGTATCAAATATATCACACATGAATTCACCCCATAAACCATTCTCCTTTATCTCCCTCCCCTAATTCCTGGAGTAGTTTCAAAAGGTATCATTTTTGCATTTACATACATGTGTACATATTTTTTGCACCATATTCACCCTCCTACCTCCTTTCCCCATCGCCTCTCCCCTCCCACAGGTGCTAGCCTTCCCCTTTGGGGCAGGACTTGTTCTGCCCTCCTGTTCTCTGATTTTATAGAAGAAAAAAGAGAAAATATAAAACAAAAACATGACATTTTAGCTTGTTTGAGATAAAGGTAGCTACACAGGGAGTTTCCTTGTGATATTTTCATGTATATATGCATTATAACCCCACTTGGTTTATCTCCTTTAATTTTCTTCATTCTACCTTAGTTCCTTTCTTATGGTGGTTTCAGCTGGTTTAAGATTTCTGATTCATTCTTTTGGGGAGAGGTTTTTTTTATGTCTTTTCTTTTTTGGTGCTGGGATCGAACCCAGGGCCTCACGCATGCTAGGCAAGCGCTGTACCACCGAGCTACATCCCAGCCCTATATTCATTCTTGTATAGAAAGTATATCAACCATATTCAACTTCTTAGTTTTCCTACCCCTCCCATGTGTGACCTTCCTTTTGTGTGACCAGTGTTTCATAATATTGCTGCATTTGTATTAGGTCTGTATTCCACATATAAGAGAGGACATGTGACTCTTGTCCTTCTAAGTCTGGCTAACTTCACTTAAGATAATGTTCTCCAGTTCCATCCATTTACCTGTGAATGAGAGAGTTTCATTCTTCTTTGTGGCTGAGTAAAATTTTATTGTGTATAAATATCACATTTTCTTAATCCATTGGTCAGTAGTGAGGCATCTGGGCTGTTTACATAGTTCAGCTATTGTGAAAAACACTGCAATTAACAAGGGTGTACAGGTGTCTGTTGTAAGCTGACTCACAATCCTTTGGGTATATCCTTAGGACTGGTATTGCTGGATCATATGGCAGATC
This sequence comes from Castor canadensis, assembly GCF_047511655.1. Classification (NCBI taxonomy): domain Eukaryota; kingdom Metazoa; phylum Chordata; class Mammalia; order Rodentia; family Castoridae; genus Castor; species Castor canadensis. Next base: position 64,316,405 of record NC_133391.1, on the reverse strand, counting down.
TAGTTTTAGTTTTTTAAGAAGCCTCCATATTGTTTTCCATAGTGGTTATACTAGCTCACATTCCCACCAGCAGTGTATGAGGGTTCCTTTTTCCTGCATCATCACCAACATTTGTTGGTGGTGGTGTTCTTGATGGTAGCTATTCTAACAGGAGTGAGGTAGAATCTTAATGTAGTTTTGACTTGCATTTCCTTTATGGCCAAGGATAGTGAGCATTTTTCATGTTTTTTTTAGCCATTTGGATTTCTTTCTTAGAAAAGGCTATGTTCAGTTCATTTACCCATTTCTTCATTGGGTTCTTGATATTGGGGGGAATTTTTTTGAGCTCCCTGCATATTCTGGTTATCAGTTTGTAAGAAAAATGATCTTTTCTACCAAAGTATTTGTTACGCTCTTAGATTACGTAAAAATTCCTTAGGTCGCCATCTTAGGTGACTTGCATATTTAAAGGGTCCTTGCTTCTTCTTCTGGATTCCTGTACAACTCCACTGCCCACCAAACTGTATGCCCTAACCCATCCTCCAAGCCTTTTAGCCAATCGAGGGAGATTGTGAACTTTTGACCTGGACAAATCCTGGGTTAGGGGCAGTTATAACTGCATCAGGGATATAAGGAGGAGCCATGGTCTGCCGTTTTTGTGCTTGCATGTTTGCTTAGCTGGAATGAGCACGTGCTTGCAACCCATTTGATCAAGAGAAATTGCCTTGTCAAGATTTTCTCTCTTATGTGTCTGTTTTCAGCACCAGAGGGTTATTAATTCCAACAATTTGGGATTTCATTTGGGATATTACGTTCTGTCTGGGATATTACATTCTGTCCAGGAAAGGGGGGCTCCTGGCCCTTCCCTGGGGAGATGCATTCTGCTGCCTGGTTGTGGTGGCCCCGAGGTTCAGCCGACAGCGACAACTTTCCAAATCTGTGAATGAACTTGGACTCCAGAATTTCTTGACAATGTGGTAAAAGAGCTCTGAAAACAGGAACCGTGGCAACTACGTGAGTTTTGTGGATAAACCAAGACAAGAAATATCATGGGGGTGACCACATAATGGTCTTGGTGGTCGGGCTATTGGGGCTGTGTGATGTGTGAATGAGATGTGTCAGGTGACACGTGGCAAAAGTGGAGTCCTGATCCATAGTTCCAAGGCAACCTCATACTATATAAGGCGGGTTATATTTTTAAATCTAACCCAGGTCAGGAGCTTATACTGACCCTCTGGCTACCAAAAGGTGCCTCAAGCTCCCATGGAGGACATGCATGGAGACAGACAAAGCAAAAAAGAATCAGAGTGCAAGAAACCTCAAGGCAAAAAGGGGGTTTGAGCTCCTGATAGAGCACAGTCAACCAGAAGAGAGAAATGGGAAATAAAGGCAGCAAAGAGGGGGGGCCAGAAAACAAAGGCCCAGGATAAAATACCCTCTGAGAGTCCCCTAGGGAAGTTGTTAAAATATTGGGATGATAGCCCCTGTACTAAAGGGAAAAAGAAACAAAGAATGGTTAAATACTGTTGTTTTTTCTAGACCAAGAACTAATTTTAAAGCCTTTGGTTTTTTGGCCAAAATTTGGGTCTGACGAGGTCTGGGTCCGTCAACTATTAATTGAGCATGTAAACAACAAGAGCCCAGTCACTCAAGAGGAGATGGAATATGCCCTCTGTTGGAGACAGAATCCTGTTGTCCTGTTTCCACTTAAAGAAAAGGAAAAAAGACAAAAAGAAAAAAACTCCAAAACCCCTTCTAACTGGGATTTACTCTCCTCCCTTCCTCCCCTTATAACCTTGCTGTTCCTCTGGTTCAGGCACCAGAGCCACCCCAGGCTTCTGCCTCTCAACCTCCCCCTCCTAAACCTTCCACCTCCACCCCCTTCCAACTCCCTGCTCCTCAGGCTTCTGCTTCCCCACCTCCTTCTCCTAATTCTTCCACATTCAACCCCCTTCAGCTCCCTGCCTCCCCACTCCTTACCTGAAACCCGTCCCTACTGTGTCTCCAAAAGGAGTTAAACAATGTCATTGAGACATTGAGAATCTACATCTTCCTCAGTTGCAAGGGGAAAGACCATGCTCCCTCTTTCCTCTCAGGGAGGTCCCCCTAGAAGGGGGTGAAATTGGGTTTGTAAATGCCCCCTTACCAGCTCTGAGGTTCAAAACTTTAAAAAAGAGTTGCAACCCCTTCTCGAGGATCCCTTCGGGGTTTCAGAACAGGTCGATCAGTTTTTGAGACCACAAATATATACTTGGGTTGAGTTAATGTCTATTTTAGGAATTCTCTTCTCAGTGTAGGAAAGAGCCATGATCCTTAGAGCGGCAATGGCTATCAGGGAACATGAACATCCTCCAGGACAGAATGTCCCGGTGGCTGATGTTAAGTTTCCTAACCAAGATCCCCAATGGGATAACAACCCCCCAAGACACGGAGAAAATATGAGGGACAGAAGAGATTTAATAATAAGGGGAACCCGGGAATCAGTGCCAAGGTCACAAAACCTCTCTAACACCTTCAATGTCCAACAAAGGAAGGATGAGGGACTGACCGAGTTCATGAGCCATCTCAAGGACCAGATGAGAAAGTATGCTGGGCTAGATTTAGAAGACCCTTTAGGACAGGGAATGTTAAAATTTCACTTTGTTACAAACAGCTGGCCAGATATAGCAAGAAAATTACAAAAACTAGAAAACTGGAAAAATAGATCCATAGAGGACTTATTAGGAGAGGCACAAAAGGTATATGTAAGGAGAGAGGAAGAAAAACAAAAACAAAAAGTAAAGATTATGTTATCCTCTATTGAGCAGGTTAATAGAGAAAGGCCAAACCAATATCCTATTGGACCTCAGCTGGCCTGGCCTCCCTCATGGGGTGTAAGAGACCAGAAAGTCAGAAGATGAAACAAAGAAGAAGGGAAAATAAGTGCTTTAAATGTGGGAAGACTGGACACTTGAAGAGGGAATGTCCAGAATGGGAAAGGGAGCATAGGGAAACTGTTCCCCTAATGACCTTTGATGAAGAATAGGGTAGTCAGGGGTTCTTTTACCTTGAAGGGTCCCACTCAGAGTCCTTGAAAAATTTAGAAGTGGGACCACAATGTGAAGTTCTCACCTTCATGATTGACTAGGGTGCCTTCAGATCCTCCCTCTGACTTCTGCCCAGGGCTTTAATCTATTCCCATGAGAGGATGCTAATTTCCTGGCTAAAGGGAGAAACAGATGTTTATTTCCAAGACAGGACCACTGAGATACAATTTCTCCTAGTCCCTGAGGCAGGTACCAACCTCATTAGAAGAGATCTAATGACCTGATTAGGAATTGGTTTACACATAAAGAGAGATAAAACACAAGCATCCCTAAATCTGCTTACTTCATGGGCAGAGAAACAAATTAAGCCAATAGTCTGGGCTAGAGATGGCAACCAGGGCAGCCTCCAGGTTACACCTGTCAAAGTTCAATTAAAGAAGACTGGGGAGGTTGTTAGGAGAGAACAATATCCTATTCCTATGGAGGGGAGGATAGGTTTGAAGCCAGTTATTGAGGTACTGATATGAGATGGGCTCCTTGAACTTTGTACATCTCCCTCAATACCCCAATCCTCCCAGTCAAAAAGACAGATGGGTCCTACCAGTTAGTCCAAGACCTTAGAGCTGTCAGTCAAATAGTCCAAGCTAAACACCCAGTAGTCCTGAACCCCTACACTCTCCTCAGCAAAATCCCATATAACCATGAGTGGTTTAGTGTAATAGACTTAAAGGACAAACTTTGGGCCTGTACATTAGATACCAACAGTTGGGTGATATTTGCCTTTGAATGGGAGGACCCCCACTAAGGACAGAAGCAACAGTACAGGTGGACTGTCCTTCCCCAGGGATTTGCCAACTCCCCTCACCTCTTTGGCCAGATTTTAGAACAAGTCTTAGAAAAGTTCATATTAGATCCCCACAAGTGCCTCCTCCAATATGTGGATGATTTACTTTTGTCAGGAGATAATCAGGAAGAAGTGATCAACACCACTATTAGCTTTATAAATTTCCTGGGAAGCCAGGGGCTTTGTATGTCAAAGAATAAGTTACAGTTTGCTGAGGCTGAAGTAAAATATTGGGGACATTTAATCAGTAAGGGCCAATGAAGGATTGGTCCAGAAACACTAGAAGGAATTACTCGTCTTCCATTCCCAGGAACAAAACAGGAATTGAGAAAGTTCCTTGGCTTAGTGGGATACTACCATTTGTGGACAGACTCTTATGCCCTTAAAACTAAATCTTTATATCTCAAATTGACCCAAGAGGGACCAGACCCCCTCCTTTGAACCCCAGAGGAGATAGAACAAGTAGATTACCTAAAACAAGCCTTTATCACTGCTCCAGTGCTAGCCTTGCCCTCTCTTGAACAGTCCTTTCACCTCTTTGTGAATGTAAATAAGGAGTTGCCTTTGGGTGCTAACCCAAAAACATGGGGGTCAACACAAGCCTGTGGCCTTCTTATCAAATTCCTAGATCCTGTCACCCGAGTTTGGCCTGAGTATCTTCAGACAGTAGCAGCTACAACTCTTCTAACCAAAGAAAATAGAAAAATCACCTTTGGGGGAGTCCTAATTATTAGCACCTCCCATCAAGTTAGGACAATCTTAAATCAGAAGCTGGGTAGATGGCTGACGGATTCCAGGGTCCTAAAGTATGAGGCTATCTTGCTAGAAAAGGATGACCTAACTTTATCTACTGATGAGGCCCTAAATCCAGCCACTTTCTTGGCAGGAAGGCAGGAGGGAGGAGCCCTGAAAATAAATGTTTAGATATTATCGAATATCAAACAAAAGTGAGGCCAGATCTTGGGGAAACTCCTTTTCAGACCGGTTCCATTTTTTGTGGATGGATCCTCTTGGGTAATCGAGGGAAAAAGGTGTAATGGATATTCTATAGTAGATGGAGAGGCCATGACTATAATAGAATGAGGCCGGCTCCCTAACAATTGGTTGGCACAGACTTGTGAATTGTTTGCCCTAAATCAGTCCTTAAAACACTTAAAGGACAAAGAAGGGCTATATACACTGATTCAAAATATGCATTTGGTGTGGTCCACACCTTTGGAAAATTCTGGATGGAATGGGGTTTAATCAATAGCAAGGGACAAGACTTGGTACATGGAGAATTAATTCAACAAATATTAGAGAGCCTAAAACTACCTGAAGAAATAGCCATAGTCCATGTGCCAGGTCACCAAAAGGGGGTAAACTTTGAGGCTTGGGGAAATTCTTTTGCAGATGAGACAGCAAAACAGGCTTCTCTCACCCTTGAGGTCCCAGTCTTTTGTCTCATTCCACACCTCCCTGCTCCTCATGTCACCCCTATCTTTACCCCCTGCAAGGAAGAACAACTAAAAAACACTTGGGGCAGTCAGGACTGAACAGAGAAAATGGGTTCTCCCCGACGGGAGGGAAATTATCTCAAAGCCCCTAATGAGAGAACTACTTATGTATCTCCATCAGCAGAGCCACTGGGGACCCCAAGCCATGTGTGATGCAATTTTCCAAGCCTATGGGTATATAGGGATCTATACACTAGCCAAACAAGTATCAGAAGGGTGTCTTACTTGTCAAAAAATTAACAAGCAAGTTCTGAGATAGAGACCAACTGGGGGTAGAAACCCTGGGTTGAGACCCTTCCAAAGCATTCAGGTAGGTTACACTGAGATGCCCAGAATAGGTCATCTTAAATACCTCTTGGTTATTGTAGACCATCTTACTCACTGGGTCAAGGCCATCCTTCTCCCAGGGGCCACTACTACAAATTTAATTAAGGTATTACTAGAAAACATAATCCCAAGGTTTGGGGTTGTAGAAAATATAGACTCAGACAATGAGGGTTATTTCACCACCAACATCCTTAAGGGACTTATGAAGGCTCTAGAAATCAAATGGGATATCATACTCCACAGCATCCACCTTCTTCAGGGGAGGTTGAAAGAATGAATCAGACTCTTAAAAACTAACTCACTAAATTAGCCTTAGAGACCAGATTCCTTGGATTAAATTTCTTTCCATAGTGCTACTCAGAATTAGGATGGCCCCTTGGAAGGACACTGACCTCTCCCCCTATGAAATACCTTAATGGGCTTCCTTACCTTAGCTCTGTTACTGATGTGCCTTCCTTTGACACCAAAGACTATTTCCTCAAAAATTATATGCTGGAGTGTCCTCTACTTTACTTTGTCTTAGGAAAAAAGGATTGCTAGCACAGGCTCCTCCACTTGACTTTCCTGTTCACCCACACCAGCCTGGCAATCATGTGCTGATCAAGACCTGGAAAGAAAATAAGCTTGAGCCAGCTTGGGAAGGATCCTTCCTGGTCCTACTGGCCATGGAGACAGCCATTGGGACTATGGAGAGGGGGTGGACTAATCACACAAAGGTAAAGAAGGTGCCTCCACCTGACCAGAAGGAACAATGGGCTGTGCTTTCACATCCAGGCAACACCAAGGTGACTTTAAAAAGACTGTAGTGAAAATATTCTTTCTCTTTCAATTGGGAAATGGCATGCTTATTATTAACGTAACTCAGAATACCTTTCCCTTAATTGTTGAATTCAATGCACGTCAGGTCTTTCTTGTGGAGACCTTACATCCAAACTTCAACTCCAAAGATACTCCCTTCATATGTGTCCCACCCTGGGACCCACAGGGAAGCCTGGTATCTGTCCAGAGTGGATGAACGTCAGGTGAAACACTGGATATAAAGGATACACTTCCCCCTTTTATGAAAATCCTAAGGGCTGTACTAGACCCCAGGGCACTGGAAAGACTGATTTCCACCATACAAAATAATTGACAGTCTTTTGATAGACTACAGTCGAAATTACAGCTGTTTCAGACACACCCCTCTTCTACTTGTAAAGATAAACAATGTAACCCACTTAGATTAGTCATAGAAAGCCCTTGGAGTATGACATGAGAACCATCTATATTTCGTAGATATGGGTTGGAGGTAGATGTCTCAGGGACAGACCCGTTAGGTGCCTTTGAGCTCCATCTAGCTCCCAACACCTCCCAGGTGACACCCAGTTCTACTTCCACTCCAGCGTCACCTCCACGTTTGTACAACAATCGAACTCAGGTAACCGTAGTAGAAGTCAAGGACCTAAGATGAACTGTGGCTATTGAAATCAGGTACAGGGATACAAATGCTTGGATGGGATGGATAAAATATTCTGTCTGCACATTAAATAAGAGCAATTGCTATGTTTGTACTATTGGGACACTAGAGTCTCAGTGGTCCTGTTTTCATTAGGATGGTCCTCAGTCCCAGATGGAATGTATTGCATGTTGGCTGTTTCTGTGTGTGTGTGTGTGTGTGTGTGTGTGTGTGTGTAGATGTCTTTAGGATAATTCTTAAACTACTTTTATGAAGTTAATGTATAAAACTTTTGTTTAAAAAGGTATCTAAAGTTCTAATCTCAACCAGGCCTAACTATCCTATGCCTTAGGACTAAAAAAATTTACAAAGGATTATCTGTTTCATTCTATTGTGAGTTTAATTTACTTTTAACTCTTTTATAATTAGGTTTATTAACCCATGTGTTCCTGTATGTTGCTATTGTAAAAAAAAAAGTTTAATTTACTTTTCTTCCTGAGTGTTTAAAGATACAAGGTTGCTAAGAGTTTTATTAAAAACAGTGTTATCTAAATTCAGGTTTTTTACAAAGGTTGTTTTGAGACACAAATTAAGGTCTTAAACCTGGTAAATTTATGTTGAGTTGGCTACAATTTAAAGTTAAGAATTTTCTGAGGCCAAAATTTAAGGTATTAATGTACGTCTAAAAATGGGTTTTTGTTAGCTCTTTTATCTAAAGTACAGTCTATCTAACAAGGTCTTTGACATTTCTGCTGTTTATGATAAATGCTAAACATTCTGCCATTTAGGCCTGACATCTGTTTGTCAGACATTTGTAGAGAGCAAATTGCAATCCCTCGCACTGATCCCTCAGGTCCAAAAGCACTGATTTGCTATTTTAAATTTAAAAATGGTCAAATTTACTGTCAGTTTTATTTTGTTTAACCTACAGAAGGGATCTCAGTTTTCATGCCTTTTTGGGAGCCAACTTCTTGACTGTCTTTTTTTTTTTTTTTGGCACTACTGGGGTTTAAACTCAGGGCCTCACAGTTGCTAGACAGGTGCACTACCACTTGAGTCACTGCACCAGCAAGTTAACTTCTTAAAACTGTGAACATGACTATTAACCAGTGTCAAAGGATAAAATTACAATAATTTAAAGATTTTAATTGCCTCATTTTTGATATTGGAAACTAGCAGCATTTCATTCCATGAAATAGAATGAGTATTCTGATGAAGGATGATTTTATAGTATTAAGGCTGAAAAGAGCCAGGCAGGGTGGCTCCCCCTGTAACTCCAGAATTTGGGAGGCTGAAGCAGAAGGATCTTGATTTCTAGGCTAGCTTGGGCTACATGGCCAAACCTTGCATCAGAAAAACAAAAACAAAAACAACAACAAAAAAGACCTAACCAACCAAACCACCACAACAAAAAGCAAAACAAAAAAACAAAGGAAGCAGAAACGAAAGAATAAAAAGTGGGTTGGTCATTTCAGTTACTTTCTTCATAAGGCAGAGACAGAACCATAGAAAAATAGCTGATTAAAATTAGGTTACTTCAATTTTTTTTTTGCAAGGATGAAAGAATTAAAAATGTAAGAAATAAAGGTAGAGGAAACTTCATTATCATGCCAACCAAAATTGGTGATTATCTTCTAATCTTTTCTTAGTAGGCTGAACAGCTTAGTTTTCAGCTTGGTGATGTAGAAATTTAATGTGAGTGACTCCATTTTGATTTTTAGCTTGTTCTGTGTAGAAACTTAATTGAAAACAATGGCTTCCTGTAATTTTTATTTAATGTTAGTTTAAAAATCAGTTATAAAACAATGGATGAAAATTGATATCCTAAAAAATAATCATTTATAGATAAAATAAAACTAAGTCTCAGGGATTTCAAATGATGTGCCTACATGCACACAGTGGGGAAATGGATTATTTTAGGACCCTGCCTCTGGCTATACTTGAAACCCATGATCAAAGCTACTTCCCCTTCACTGTGTTCAATGTTATAAAATCTTAGTTCAAGTTTAAAAGGTAGAAATCACTGCAGAAATGAACCCTCTTTTGTTCTGGAGCTATTAAAAAAATCTTGACCTTCTACACAGTTATGTAGTAGCTTGAGCTTTAAAGAAGCATTTTAGTAGGTTGTTAACATTAGTAATTGTCTTTTTAAAAGTACACAAGTACCCCATTTTCTTAAGAAAACCAGAAAGTAAAAAATGGGGCAAGATGGTGATTAGAAGTGTCCACTGTTTTGACCCTGTAAGTGAAGAGTCAGGTAACATGGGAGAGCCTATATTTTGGAGACAGAAAGACAAGAAGAGCATCAGGAATCAGGAGCCATGAAAGAGATGGTAGAATGGCAGAAAACCAAAGAGAAACCAAGGCAACAGAGCAAAGTAGCAAATAATTCCAAGCCTGTCCCCAGCTCCCCAGGAGGGGGAGGGGAAACTGAAGATGATGTCACAGAAGGCCCTGTCAACAGATTGCCAGTTCTAGCTGTAAGATAAGTTCATACCTCCAACTAACCTTAAAGCCAGTGTGGGGATTTGTGAGACAGTGACTGCTCCAGTGTTAAAGGCTAGCCTTTGTGAAGACATTATGTTGCTCCCCTTATCTTGGAGGGTGATAGCAAGGCACCACCTTGAGAGAGGGGCCTAAATTGTTTTGAGACTGAGATATTCTGGGGTCCTGTAAATAAGGAACACTCATGGCTCAGGAAGACTTGGGACACTCTGCCTCAGAGTTTGGTTTGGAGATAGCCATGAGAGGTGGTCAAGGAGAGGGAGAAGTTCTGATGTGGCCCTCACAGCAGGGAGCTGTGCTGGCAGTAGTGGTCAGTGGTGAGAGGCCTCACCCTCCCTAGCCAGGAGTGAATCCCATTGCTTGAGGCTAGGGTGGAAACAAAGCACTGAGCCTGTGGTTGGCTTAACTCTCTGAATCATTTAATATCTGCACCTCCCAGAGGGATGAACTCTCAAGCAGGGCCTGAAAGCACTGAGACATTTCCCTGGGACCTGGATCCTGGCATGTGTTTGCTGGCAGTCAGGACTGAGGGACCACCAGATTATAGACCTTACGAATCATAAAACTTCAACTACTTCTTTCTCCATAAAGGTAGGTAAACTGCTGGACAATGTCTGCATGCACTGAAGTCAACAGGCAGAGTGAATAGGTCCCTCCATTTTCTCCCAGCCAGTGCAGAACTCATTGCTGTGTTTGCTAACCCCACTCCTGGGGATATGTACCAGGGGGCATGTGGAACAAGTAGAAACCTGCCCAATCCACAAGCTGTAAAACTCTCTGAAGCCAACAGTAGTTCCCAGTACACAAAGAAAGGAGGTATTGATAGTAAAAGCAGTTCAGAAGTGGACAACTGACTCTTCTACAAGAGACTCCAGCTAACTTACTTTGGTCCAAGCAGTGCTGGGGATCAGGCCCAGTGCCCTGAGCAATGCTTGGCTACTGACCCATAGTACCCATCCCTGCAGTCCAGTGGTGTGAAATAGCACATCCACCCAGCCACTACATTGTTCTGCCTGAACATCAAGACTATTTCAACTGAAAAAAGAGAACAGGTGATTAAAAATTCCAACCATCGACTTGGCCTCAGATGTGGAATTGCAATATAGAAACACAAATGCTATGAAAAAAACCCCCAAAGCTAGGCAAACTGTCTCCTCCAAAAGTCAACAATTCCACAATAATGATAGTGAAGTGAATGAAATTTCAAGTAATTAATTCAAAATAAGAATGAGCAATGAATTGAGTTCAAAGAGTTTACAAATAAATGCTGAATGAACACAAAAAGAACAAACAGATGAATAAATAAGGAAGACAATGCAGGATATGAATGAGATAAAGCATAAAGATAGAGAGATCCTGAAAATAAAATTGAAATCCTGGAAATGACTCAATAACCCCAATGAAAAATTCAATTGAAAGCCTTACTAATAGATTGGAACAAGTTGAAAATGGAGTATCAGGAATCAAAAATAAAGTAGAGCAATTAGATTAACCAAAGACAAAAATATTAAGAAAATACAAATGGAACACACAAGACCTCTGGGACACTATCAAAAAACCAAACCTACTAATCATGGGTATAGAATAGAGAGAATAGATACAAGCTAAAGTCATAGAAAACATTAAACAAAAGAAAAGCAGAAAACATCTCCACTCTTGAGAAAGAGAGGGTCATCAAGTTAAAGGAGGCTTTCAGAAAACCAAACAGGCAAGATCAAAAATAAAGACCCCTAGACATATTATAGTAAAAACATTAAATATACAGAACAAAAAAAGAGTATTGAAAGCAAGAGAGATGGAACAAGTCACCTGGAAAGGCAAGCACATCAGAATTTTCAACAGAAACTCTAAAAGAAAGGAGGGCATGGAATGATGTACTCCAAGCCCTGAAAGAAAATACCTATCAATCTAGATTAATGTATCCAGCAAAACTATCCTTCCCAATTAAAGGAGAAATAAAAATCTTCCATGATAAACAAAAAACCTAAAGGAATTCATAACCACTAAACCAACACTGTAGAAGATACTTAAAGGAATCCTACACACATATGAGTAAGAGAACACAACTAGGAAAATATAGGAAAGAATAAATCCCACTAGATGTATAAATTAGCAAATGAGGATTAGAAAAGAAGCAAGTATCTCCCAAACAATGAAATTACTGGAAATACTACATTCCTTTCAATATTAACACTGAATATTAATGGTCTCAATTCTCCAATCAAAAGTCACAGAATGTTAGGATGGATTAAAGAGCAAGACCTGACCATTTGTTGCCTGCAAGAAATGCCTCTCACAAAGACAAACATTGATTTAGGATGAAAGTTTGGAAAAAGATTTTTCAAGAAAATTAGCCTTAAAATGCCAATGAAATCTAGAGTATGATTAAGAAAGACTTCAAAAACCTGGAACATCTAGAAGAAATAGATACATTTCTAGATGCATTTGACCAACCAAACTTGAAGTAAGAGCATATAAACCACTCAAACAGATCTACAACAAGCAATGAGATTAAAGCAACAATAAAGAGACTCCCAATAAAGTAAAGCCTAAGATCAGATGGATTCACTGAATTCTACCAGACCTTTAAAGAACTAACAGCAATGCTCCACAAACTATTCCATGAACTCAAAATGGAAGGAATGCTATCATTCTTTGAAGCTAGTATTACCTTGATATCAAAATTGGACATAACCAATATAAATTTTTGATAAATACAGATGCAAAAATTCTCAATAAAATGTTTGTAAACTGGATTTATCAACACATTAAAAAGATCGCACATCATGATCAAGTTGGTTATTTTCCAGGGATGCAAGGATGGTTTAACATACACAAATCAATAAATATAATACAGCACTTAAACAGAATCAAGGACAAAAATGACATGATCATTTTAATAGATTCAGAGAAGCTTTGACAAAATTCAGCTTCTTGATAAAAGCTCTGAATAAGCTGGGAATAGAATGAACATACCACCTCAGTACAATGAAGGCTATATGTGACATAACTATAATCAACATCATACTAAGTGGGGAAAAACAAATAATATCCTCTAAAGTCAGGAAACATGACAAGTTGTGCCTTTCTTCCCACTCTTATTCAATATAGCACTAGAATTCCTAGCCAAAGCAATAAGGCAAGAGAAAAAAATAGAAGGGATTCAAATAAGGAAGGAAGAAGTCAAATTATCCCTATCTGTAGATGGCATGTTACTATAGTTAAAAGATTCCACCAAAAAACTACTAGATCTGATAAACACTTTTGGCACTGTACCAAGGCATAAAATTGACATAAAAAATTAGTAGCTTTTCTATATAGCAATAATGAACAGATGAAAAAGAAATCAGGAAAATATCCCATTCACACTAGCCTCAAAAAATACCTAGGAACAAACTTAACTAAGAGAGGACAGACATTTACAATGAACAACTATAAAACCTTGAAGAAAGAGTTTGAAGAAGATATCAGAAGGTGTTCATGGATTGGCAGAATTAGTATCATGAAAATGACTATAGTACCAAAAACAATCTACAGATTCAATGCAATTCCCACAAAATCCTGTCATTCTTCACAGAAACAGAAAAATTAATCCTAAAATTCATATAGAAATATAAAACACCCTTAGTAGCAAAAGTAATCCTGAGGAAAAAGAGCAAAGCTGGGGGTATCACAACACTCAACTTCAAATTATACTACAGAGCCATAGGGAGATGACTGTGTTTTGCTTAAAGAAAATATTAAAAGTAGTAATTTATTTGTATTGATTTTGTTATTATAATAATTCAGGAAAGCAACTATCAAGTATAAGAGTACCAAATTTTCAAAATCTCAGACTGGTTGATTTTGCAGAGGATAGAATGACCATCACTGCCAACACACACACACACACACACACACACACACACACACACATGGATTTAACATCATGGATGTTCTAGTTCATGGATCTTTTTTTTATTTTTATTAGTATATATTCATTGTACAGGGGGGATTCATTGTGACTGTTTAGAATAGGCTTACATTGTATCACCCCAACCATCTCCCCCTGTCCCCACAACCTCCTCTCTGCCCCATTTAAAGCATTTGCAAGAGATTTCCTTATTCTATTTCATATATGTATGCACATCAACCTTATTCCCTCACCATCATCTCCTCCATTCCCCCTCCCATAAGTACTGCCCTACAACACTACCTATTTTACAGTTTTTTTTTATTATTATTAATTCCAAAGTCAGTTTTCAAAGGGATTCCTCAATGTATCTCCATCGTGAATGGTCACTTCAGCCCTTTCTGTTGCTCTCCCTTACTCCTTCTCTCCCACCCTCTATTATTTAACAGCTTTCAATATATATCATACCCTCTATCTGCACAGATGTAATGTATTTCAATGTTAACTCTATCGTTCTCTTTTCCTTTCCCTCCCCCACTCCCAGTTCCGTAGAGTAGACCCAGTATTACAAACATGTTCTGTATATACGTTTGTATATGATGTTTGTTTTTGTGTATATGTTTATTTTTGGATCTATCTTCCACATGAGAGAAAAAATACATAGGCTTATAGATCTTAATTGCTTTATTTTGATTCTAGAAGCTGGAAGCATTTTATTCCATAAAAGAAAATAAGTATTCCAATGGGGAGAGCAAAAGACAAGGAAATTATGTATGACATAATTCTGTCATACAGAATTATGGATTAAGAGTGGAGTGGGGAATACCCCAATTTAGATAGGGAGGTCAGGAAAGACCTTGTAGAGGAGGTGACATTTCAGCTGAGGTGAGGATGGAAGTGGTTAGTGATACAAAGAGCTGAGTGTCCAAAGTACAGGTAGAGCAGTGAAGGGAATCAGAATATGCTGCCCCAAAATATGCCACTTTGGTATAGTGAGCATTTTGAGGTACCGAGAAACAGCAGATGCAGGAAGGGCTCTTTACCCGAAATCATAAATTTCCCAAGAGAAAGGTGTCCCTTTTGTAGCAGGAAGAGAACAGTCTAATCACAAGAGATAGAGCGTTGATGCTGAGATGAACTTGTACAAGCAAATCTTACTAAAATAACCTTTACCTTCCATTAGTTTCTCCCATATATTTCTAGTCACTTTCCAATAACGTACCACCCTTACCTTGAACCCCCTTTCTTTTGCTTGTCACATCTCCACAGTTTATCCCTGTTTGTTAAAATGGTATGTAAGCCCCATGTCGAACTTCAGGGTTTTGGTTTCTTTCTGTGAAGGCTTCTGTACTACATAAAAAATTAATATCGAATTAAATTTGTATGCTTTTTCTTCTGTTGATTTGTCTTTGCAAATCAACAATTTGTAGGCCCCAGCCACAAAACCTAAGGGGGTAGAGAAAAGATCTCTCCTATGGCGGGGAGGAAGTTGATATATCTCTTCATCTTTCCAAGAAGAAGAGGCCAGTGTCTGGGCTGGAGTGAGACAGAGGATGTGACCAAAACCCCTTCCATACACCTTCATGTGGCTTCTGAGACAGTTGGAATTCTGCTCCATGGGAACATTAATGATGTATGTAATTCTAAAAGCAAAAATGGAAAATCATAGATCCATTTTTTTTGCAGTGTTGGGGATTGAATTCACGGTCTTGTGCATGCTAGACAAGTGCTCTACCTCCTGAGGCATGTCCCAGAACTACACATGATCATTTGCAAGATAGTTTTCCTTTTGCCCTTTTTTTTTTTTTGGGTGCATGGTGGTAGGGATTGAACCCAGGACCTCATGCATGCTAAGCATATACTGTACCACTAAGCTATAGCCTCAACTCTAACATATTTTTCTTAATACCTGTATATTGGGTTCATAGTCTTTTTTTAATGGCACTGTTTTTACCATAGTAACCCTGCCTTTTTCTCAGTGCCTTTGCTAGAGAGAGGGCTGGATTTCCTATCTCTACCAACAAAATGTAAATTAGGAAAAATAAACAAATTACCACTTGCCTGGAAGGAGTTCACTTGGGACTGTGTAAAAACCTATAAATGGACATTTTTTCTGATTGGAAAAGATGTTTTTTGTTGTTGTTGCTGGCTTGTCTACTATCTGCTCTGAAGTTCTGGCAGAGGATAAGAGCCAAATTGCACACAGTGTTAATATTATTAATTAAATTGTAACACCTTAAAATCACATCAACAATCCATTCTTAATTTCTTCAGAATTTCAGATAACTGAGTATTTAGCCAGAGCGATCCTCTGGCTCTCCAAGTACTGGCATAAATGTGCCTGTGTCCTGAAGCTGGTAAATCAGAGCATTTGGGGAGATGCTTTGTGTCACATCACTGTGCTCTTTTTAGTCACTATTTTCAAGTGACAATTTCTGAACAACCAGGGAGCATAGCATGTGCCAGGACTGGAATGTGAGTTGCTTTAGAGTTTTAACATCAACAATCACAATAGCCAGTCCTGACAAGTCAAACTCCAGAGGTTCAAGTGAAAAAAACAAAACAAAACAAAAACCAAAACCCCCAATGTGTTGGGAGACAAGTATAGCAAAAACAGTTTACATATCTTGGGTGGTACTTGGTGATGGTTTCACTGGAGACAAAGCAAGCAAATAAAAACAAGCTAAGGATCATTTTATACACGGTGAGTAATTTCCCTGTGTTTACAGAGGTCTTTGGAAAGATAAATTCTTTCTTAGGTTTGTGTACTGGAAGGCTTTGCTTGGCTGCCAATTATGAAAGACTCCTCTTATTTCTCACATACCCAGTTTGAGAGAAGCAACCTCAGCCCTACTGGGCTGGAATTCCCCACTCATTCATTTTGTGGTAAAACCTAAGGTTTGGGATGGGACAGCTGGCTCCTGCTGCAGTCCATGAGCCTAGAACGTCCATGAGGTATGCATGTGTGTGTGAGTGCCTGTGTGGTGGTCGTTCTATCCTCTGCACAATCAGGCCAGCATGAGACTTTGATCTGGGACTACTATACTTGGCAGTTATTTTCCTGAATTTTTGTAGGAAGAAAAAATCAAATTAATATAAATACTGCCTATTTGTATTTTACTGGACTTAGGAATCTCAATCAGTTGAGTAGATTTACTCTTAAGAGATCATTAAGAAATTCAAAGTCTTAGCCCTGTGAAACTTCTGTGTGCTCAGTTCAAATGGGAAGTCCTTTTGATCTCTGGTATCCTGGGCAAGAGGAGTTAGTTGTACAAGTCCTGGGCTCACAGAGAATTGGACAACAGTTACTGTGCTACAGGATTGAGGGTGTCTGTACTGCCCTCAAAGATGGGGGCCAGCAAGCAAGTGGAGCTGGGTATGGTTCAGCCTTTGAGGCCTACTGGAAGGCTCTGGGCAGCCTGGTGAGGAGATCTGGTTCTCAGGAATTTCAATTCTCTAGACCCTCTCTGAAAAAAGAAACTTTTTCTGGGAGTGTTTATTTTTCTATGCTTCCCAGCTTTATAAGATATGCTCCATACAGTGATACAGGTTATTTCCTTGGTTTCTTTTTTTGATTTTGCCTTCATTGGTCCTAGATATGTGGAAATACATTTCAGGTATTCTAAAATTTGAGAGGCCTAATAAAACAGCAGTTTCCTGTTTCATTGGTTGCAGTGGGGTCTCATGAACTTTTTTGCCCAGGCTGACCGCAAACCTCCATTTCCTTCATCTTTGCCTCCTACAGTTAGGGCTACAGATGTGAACCACCACACCTGGTTTAACTGTTTTTATGAATATCTATCTAAACTATTATGGATGGCTTAAACACTATATACCAAATGTGGCATACATAGTCGTTTGATTAAAGACACCATTCTGAACTTCAGTTTCTCAAAGTGTGGAAGGGTAACCTTAGACAGAAAACGGCCTAGTTATTAGGAGGAGCAAGGCTTCTAGAACCACAGAATCAAATCCTGGTTCCTCTCCCAACCAGCTCTGACTTGATAAGTTACTTAACTCCTCTGTGACTCTCTTTTACTGCCTATAAAATGGGTGTGTATGGTGACCATCAGCATGTTCTTTTGCAAGCTGCCATCTACAGGTAGTGTAGTTGACAAAGGCCCCTGCTGCTGTGCCCTGAAATCTACCACCGTGTGGCAGGCCTCCAGGGCTGTTCTAGTCAACTGTGTCAGTGATACCCATTCGAACCCAGTCCTGGGCCCCACAAAGCTCATTTGCCGTTTTGGCTCATGGACTTCTTGGTGGCTTGCTTCACTGAAACTTCATGAAACTACAGTGTTTAAGAAGAAGTCTACGAAAGTTTAGATAGATAGTTTAGATGCAAGTCTGGGTCAGACTTGCGTCATGCTCTGAAGATCTCCCCGCCTCATCTGGCTCCCTCCCTATTTTCTCTCACACAGGCATTTCCTCTAGCATGAGGTTGTCAGATTTAATAACAAGCAAGAAAAGAATGTCCGGTTAAATCTGAATTTTGGATAAGCAAATTTGAATTTTGGATGTCTACTTCTACTGTCAGTATACTTACATTTTATCTGGCAAAAAAATGCAGACAACTTTAATCCTGTCTGGGCATTTGCTTTGTGGAGCAGCCACTCCAACACAAGGTGCTGATAATTGTACTCACTTCATTGTTAGAATTAAATTAAAAGATGCCAAGTAATTACAGCTGGACTCTGCACATTAGCATGAAATAATGAAAAATTCTACCAAAGGTGGAATCAGTTTGGTCAGAGACAGCAATTTAAAACAAAGCCTAGAGATCATCTGAAGGCCATCCCTAGGTTGACTCAGAGGTGGCTCTAGCTGTACCCACAAGCTGACCAATCAGCTATGGACTCACAGACTTTAATACTGGCCTGAACCAATTGTCATAGGGTTTTGCTTTCTTAAACCCAAGCCCTCTGTTCTCTCTTTGGAACATACTTTAGGGTTTACCTGAATTTGTGTGTCCTAGATTGCAATTCCTAAAACCCCAAATAGAGCTCTTTTGTATGTTATATGATTATTGACTGACATAAGTGCTCAATAAATGCTAGTTATTATCAAAGACAGAGGGTGTGATCAGTACTGCCTGGATTTTTCCTTGGGTCATAAACCTGTTTCCTTTGCTCTCTTAGGTTCAGTATTTGGAGCTCTGCAAAGACAGATTGACAAGAGAAAAAGATTTATTTAATATGCATATAGAAAGACTTCACAAAACTGCAATAGAAATATGCAAAGAGTTAGTCAGATCTGAAGGCTTACATCTTATTTTATCAAAGGATGACACATTTGTGGAGCAGTGACATGGCAAAGGAGTAAGATTTTGAGTTTCTGTAAGCCCAAAGTTATGGGAAGGTAAATATATGGAGAAACTACTGGAAGATAAGTGCTCTTTCATTAAGGTTTGTTTATGTAGATTCAAGCCAGTGCTTCTCCAGTGGTAAGAATTATCTTTTCTTCCTGGTATCACAGGAAGAAAAATTTATGACTTGCCTTTAGGCAGATGGGGGAGGGTGAGGAGCTATTTCAACAGAATGCTGTTTCTCAGTTGCCTTCAACTCAAAACAATATTTTGCCAAAGTGTTCTATTTTGGGATAGCATATTCTGACCCCTTCCTTCCCCTGCTCTCTTCCCTGCTGTCCAGATGCACACAATTCCTGGGCCATCAGTCACCTCTTTCTACCAGGGCAGCTGTTTCTAATCTACACTGTTCTTTTTCTCTTAAGATCTTCTGTTTCCCTTTGCTTTCTGGCCTCCCTACAAAGAGGCAGGCCTCCTCATCTGAAAATCAGTACACTAGTTCCCTTCTGGCAAACCTTCAAAAGTTGTGGTTTTGGTTAGTGTTGTGTCACTTGCTTGTTAGTTGTTGAGTTTACTTTTGCCTTCCGAGCTCCTTTGTCACAGTGCTTTTCTTTTCCTACCAACTATCAGGTGGGAATCTGGTTGCTTGAGAATTCAGGAGATCAGAAGTCTGGATAACTGAGATAATATGAATGAATTCTATGAATGGAAACTAAGGGAACAAATAGGGAATTTCCTTGTTATCTGGAAGAATTAAAGAATTTAAAGCTCAAAACAAAAGGTTTGTCTACTTGGAATAGAATTCAGATATTTAAATTGTATGTGTTAATTCCAGGGTCATGAGAAACTTGTTAGTAGTAATACATTAATTGATTTGCATGTCCCTAAAATTCATAAAATGGAGATTTAAAAATACTATGTGACTGTCAAATAATTCTTATCAAAGATAACTTTTAGGTAAATTTGTTCCCCATTAACGGCAGCCTTACATGTGCATAAAATTCCTCATACTGATGCAAATTATAAGTCCAAAACTGTAAATATTGTTTTACAACTAAACTTCAGGTCTCATTAAGTCACAGGATCATAAAGATAAAATGAATTCTGAGCCTTTGTTCAAAGGTAATTAAAGGTAAGTTACCCCAACAAGACAGAAATCAATCTTATTTCAAAGTTTCTAGAGAAGGGTTTACATAACCTGAATCAAAATGTAAATCAGTTCTTCCTTCCTTCCTTCCTTCCTTTTCTTCCTTCCTTTCTCCCTCCCTCCTTCCCTCCCTCCCTTCCTTCCTTCCTTCCTCTATCTCTGTATCTCTTTCTCTCTCTCTTTCTTTTTTGGTTTTCTGAATCTTACTTGAACTCCAGGTCCTCCTATGTCAGCCTCCCAAGTGAATGAACCACCATGTCTACCTCAAAATTTAAATTCTTGAGCTATTACTATATTTAACCAAAAAAGTAACCTGAGTATTTCAAGAACTGTGCTAATTTTGCCATTGCAATAGTTTGTGATGTCTGATGGTTAATAAGAAGTGATATAGCATATAATTTACAATAATCTTGATTTGGGGGGCCTTGTGGAATTAGTTTTTTCCCTACTGGCTATGAGGTCCTTCAAAGCATTCCATTGTATATTTTTATTTGTAAGGCATATAGGATGGTAGGAAGAATTGAGTCAGAACACCTGGAATCAAGTGCTTTTCCCTAATATTGATACTGGATTGTTGATCATGTCCTATCATGTCCTAGCAAAGTTGATGACTGAAGATGCTGACCAGAAGTTAAGAGTAAAGCAAGCACAACGTTTATTGAAAAGACAGCAAAAGCTGCCAGCATGGGAGGGACTTAAGAAAGCTAAACTGCAGTGTATCTGAAATCTAGGCGTGATATAGGGGTCTGCCTGACTTAGGCCCACCTCTTCTACCTTGAAACTATGCTTGTGACTGGATATCATCTAGTGGTCTTGCTGAACTGGACCACCTGGGCACCCCATCCACATCGAACTTGACATTCCAGGAGGGGCTGGTCAGCTCGTCCTGGCCTTGAGACCAACCATGTACACTTTGTAGGTAACTTTTGTGATTTTGGTGAGAGATTTGCTGCTTTACTCTTCTGAGGAGCCTGCTTCTCCTCTCTTTAGATGTTAATTTTCAAGGATGTCTTCCTGTGTCCCTTATGTAAGGTAAAGTCACTTGTGTTATTTGCTCCTCTCACAATATGAGCCTGAACTTTTTAAAAATCAGATTGTTCTGTGACTCGTAGGTGGAATTGTATATTAAAAAAGGAAAATTCCTGTTGCTATTTGTATGGAGAAGGCAATGTTCATATAATTTGTCGATCTTAAGAAGAACTTGCTGGATTGTTGCTAACTCCATTGAACGATACCAGTGACTCCTAACCTCATAAGGAATTCCCATAAGGAAGCATAGGGATACAGCATTCCTGGTAGGCCAGATTCGGGCTCTCTTTCCAAGATACAGCAGTATAGCAGCCCAAGATTTTGATGACACCATGTTACTTTGTTCTGTGCTCTTTATTTCAGTCTCCCACAAACCTGCAGAAATGCAAGTCATTATCCCCATTACAGATGTGACAAATGTCTAAAAAGACAGAAAACTTTACCAAATCTCACCATTACTCAGTCACAGAAGAAAAATTTGAATTCCAAGATTTGGGTTCCAGAATCCATATTTGCAACACTTGATAACTTTGCCTTCTGGCTTACAGAAATCACTAGGTTTGGGATTATTGTTTCAATTGGTGTATCTTTTTTTCCCAGGACTCCTGGGGATGTTCAAATTCTTTGGTTAGGCCATGTCTGATCTTAAAAATGCAAAATTCTTTCTGTTGTGGTTGTTATAGATAAAAGGTACAAATTTCCATCAATCTTACTTGGCAATGTATGGGAGGAAAAACTATTCTTTTGCCCTCTTGGGGTTAATGGTTTACTGTGAATTAAACTGACACAAAAGACAGATCATTAGGAGAAAAGGCATACAGATTTTATGGATGCTAATAATTTTATGTGCACTGGAGGTTACATAGAAAAGAAGTTAAAATGCCCTAAATGCATTTAAGCTTGGGCTGATATGCTTAACTTAATAGGGTAAAGGGAGGGAGAGAAACTGTACTTATGGGAAAACCAATGAGTTTTGAGAAAGATAAGGGGAACCTTCATAGGGAGATAGATGAGATAGTCTCATGACAATGTTGTTTGAGTATGGTTCCAGTCCTCTGTCGCACAGAAGATTAGAACTGCTCCTGAAGAGGGGATTTGTACTGTGCCAACTGAATTCTTTCTGGGGGCTCTGCTCAGTGACAGATAATGGATTTCAGCAATGAAAATACCTTCACCTCAAAATAATCCCTACGCCAAAGTAGCATAATTTGGGTAGCATATCCTGATCCCCTTCAGTGCGTTGAGAACTGCCTACAAGTTACCTAGTAAGTGTGAGTTACTACCATTGGCTGCAGTCTATGAAGACATTCTTCCCCCCTTTACAGCTGGTATGTTAATCCAGTAGGGACGGCTGCATCTTTATGGCAGTTGTATATGGAGGACAGACATTGGGTTGGCCTCCAAGCTGGGGAACTGACTGGCTGGTGGGGCTGCTGCCTATGGTGTAAGTCCAGGAAAGGTCCAATGGAGTGAGCAAAGCCTTGGGAGTGGCAGAGGCAGGGCAATGCATGTTAAGTGTACTGTGGAAGTTTCCAGTCACCAGGAAATTGATGCATTCAGAACCACAGAAGCAGAAGTTGCAACGCAGGTCTCTGAGGAAGTAAAAATTGTGGCCAGTAAATATACTCTTTGAGCCTAAACTAAGTATTAAAAAATAAAGTCAACCCTGAGGCCACACAGGATGCCTCATGGAACAATATCATTCAGACTGTATTTTCTGACTATAGGTTAGATATCAAGAAAATTAGAAGCCAATGACAGAGGTCATTATAGAAAATATATTTTTTCAAGGTTCCTCAAAAAATTAGAAACACAACAACCATGTGATTTAGCGGTTTTACTTTTGTGTATATACCCAATGGAAACGAAACCAGTCTGTCAAAGAGACTCCTGCACTGCTGTGTTTATTGCAGTACTGTTCATGATAGCCAAGTTATGGAATCACTTCAGTGTCCATCAGAGGATGAATGGATGAGTAAGATGTGGTATTTGTACTCAATAGAGTACTATTCCACCATAAGAAAAAAGGAAATCCTGTTACTTATGACAACATAGATGAATCTGGAGGGTATAATGATAACTAAAATAAGCAAGGCATGGAAAGACAAATACTGCATGATCTTTATCTGTGAAACAAAGGAGAATTTTAAAACAACAAACTCCATAGAAACAGGGAATGGAGTGGTGGTAGTCAGGGACTCAGGGCTGGGGAGTCTGGCAAGATGGTAAAAAGACAATATTTCAGTTAAGAGATTGATTATATAACATGGTGTCTATAGTCAATAACAGTATACCGTATATTTTGGTGTTCTCATCACAAAAAAGTATGTGAGGCAATGTATATGTTAATTAGCTTGATTGATCCATTCTTCTCTCTCTCTCTCCATATATATATGTATATAGAGAGACATATGTATAACTAACATATATATATATATAAACACTGTGTTGTGCACCATATCTGTACACAATTTTCATGTCAAAAGAAAGAAGGAAAGAAAGATCAATAATAAAAGAATACCTTAAATATCTTATATGTTGGAAACCAAATAAAGAAATGTTGGAGTTGGAAAGAACTTATAACAGAAACTGAGAAATATGTAGAGGTTGAGCAAGTTGACTCACACCTATAATTCCAGCTTCTCAGGAGGTGGAGTTGAAGAGGACTGTGGTTCCAGGTTAGCCTGGGGAAAAAAAGGTTGTGAGATTCCATCTCAACAAATAGGCATGATGGTGTGTGCCTTATTATCGGAGAAATGTGAAAGACCATTGGTTGGAGGACTGAAGTCCAAGGTTGGCCCCAGGCACACATGAGACCCTATCTGAAAAATAATTAAGAAGAGAAAAAAATATTTGAAATTGCATGACAGGAGAGGTGTGACAGTCCCAGAGGTGGATCTTCATGGACTGAGGTTGACCTAAATCCCAGAAATGCAGTAAGGCCAGTTAGCTGTTTGTGTGGTAGAACAGCCTGTTGCTAGAGATACTAGATCTTGTTCTCAACATTTTACCACCAATAGTGGTGCAAAGTCTTTATTGAGCAAGCACATATCTGGATGCTTGGAATTCCCACACTTTTCTTTTCTTTTTTTTTTTTTTTCATTTTTCTTTTATTATTCATATGTGCATACAAGGCTTGGTTAATTTCTCCCCCCTGCCCCCACCCCCTCCCTTACCACCTACTCCACCCCCTCCCTCTCCCCCCCCAATACCCAGCAGAAACTATTTTGCCCTTATTTCTAATTTTGTTGTAGAGAGAGTATAAGCAATAATAGGAAGGAACAAGGGTTTTTGCTGGTTGAGATAAGGATAGCTATACAGGGCATTGACTCACATTGATTTCCTGTGCATGGGTGTTACCTTCTAGGTTAATTCTTTTTGATCTAACCTTTTCTCTATACCTGTTCCCCTTTTCCTATTGGCCTCAGTTGCTTTAAGGTATCTGCTTTAGTTTCTCTGCGTTAAGGGCAACAAATGCTAGCTAGTTTTTTAGGTGTCTTACCTATCCTCACCCCTCCCTTGTGTGCTCTCGCTTTTATCATGTGCTCATAGTCCAATCCCCTTGTTGTGTTTGCCCTTGATCTAATGTCCACATATGAGGGAGAACATACGATTTTTGGTCTTTTGAGCCAGGCTAACCTCACTCAGAATGATGTTCTCCAATTCCATCCATTTACCAGTGAATGATAACATTTCGTTCTTCTTCATGGCTGCATAAAATTCCATTGTGTATAGATACCACAGTTTCTTAATCCATTCGTCAGTGGTGGGGCATCTTGGCTGTTTCCATAACTTGGCTATTGTGAATAGTGCCGCAATAAACATGGATGCGCAGGTGTCTCTGGAGTAACAGTCTTTTGGGTATATCCCCAAGAGTGGTATTGCTGGATCAAATGGTAGATCGATGTCCAGCTTTTTAAGTAGCCTCCAAATTTTTTTCCAGAGTCCCACACTTTTCTTGAAGGATATGTTGGTTGTGAATTATCACTTGATTGACCATATGTCCCAGATTGCTTGGGACAGTTCCTGTTTATATCTGCTCTTTTGGCAAACTTATTAATAGGCCTCATATTTTACTTTCATTAGTGTCATGGCATTGATGATAAATAAGTCATCACACTAATAATAAGTTTTAACTTTAATTTTGCCATGATCTTAAATTGTTGATTTTTTTGTGTTAAATAATGTATTTGTAAAATTGTTATTACTATTTTCTTTTTGCAGTCCTTTTGTTTTTGTGTAATATATTACCATGTTGATGGATTTGTGCCTCTTCTCTAACTCTTTGTTACCAAGCATTTTGTCTCCATGGGAACATTGGAATGGGAAGTCGATAAGCTATGGGGGCCTTTGTCTCCCTGTGGAGCACATTCAAAAGCTTGCAAGTCACGTATCTTTGATATCTACTTCCTGTTTCATCACATTCTCATTTCTGTTCCAAAAGAAAACATAGCTCATGAGGCTTAACATTTAAATTTTATCAAGAATTTATTTTCTTTGGTATGGATGTAGGCAATTTAAATACAGGTACAGAAGCACAGCAAGGAATACAAAATAGAACAAATTGATCTAATCCATCACTTAGCCCATGATTGCTAATTTGAGTCACTGGAAGCCTCCCATTCTGAGCAACAACAATGCTGAGGTTTCTAGAACCTCTGCCTCTGGTTTGGGAATGCAAACATTTCCTTATCTCCAGGAATGCTCTCAGTTCACAATCTGCTTTACACTTGCATTACCAAGTTTATGTTGAAAGGAATTTCTAGTTTGAAATGTACTCTGGCATCCCTGAATGGACATTTTTATTCATGTTCTGTAGCAATGATGACTTGGAGCTCTTCTTGTCATTAATAAATCTGCAATAGGTCTAACTAGCATATTGTGTTACCATAAAGATAGTGCTGGGTTGCATCCTCTGGGCTGAAAAACCTGACATGGCCTAAAGGAATTTACGGTGTGAGTACTTTATAATTTTGACTGGCTCATCTGATTTCCTTTCCTGCCTGGTGTTCACAAAATTCACAGTATGCCTACCGAATGGCTCTTTGCTTTTCAAGTTTCCTTGGGGGAAAAAAAGACAAATCTATGATCAAGATGCATGGGATATGTACAATGTTTTAGTGTGAGTATTGATATGCCCTACTTTTCAAGAGGCAGGCTTACAGCAGTCTGGAGTATTCTAATCATGGCTAGAAACTGGAAGTTACCGGAAAAGAACCTTAAACTCTGGAACTTAGTGCCAGGAAGCCCAGTACTAAAATTATTTCTCCTTTTAACTGAGATGCTTGAGTTGTTTATTTGTATCACCTGAACTTGGATTTTGCTCACAACAAATGTTCCCTTACTCCTTCAAAGAGCTTCTCAGTTTGTAACTAGGGGTCAGTGAACCAATTTGAATGTAAGCATTTTAATTTCGTATGGTGTATACTCTCTTGAGTGAGTATAGCTTCTCAAATCTATCAACAGAGATTTTAATCCAGGAAATCTGATGGGGGCAGGGGAGGGGGGCACCAAGGAGCTATTTCAACAAACATCTGTCTCCCCAGGATTCTGTGGATTCCTTGGACCACACTGATTTGTTGGGAGGGTAAGTCCTTTGAAGCAGCTGGGGGAAGTATAGACGCATTGACTGGCAGAGCGCAGCCAAGGAATCCTCCTTAAACTCATCAGCTCCAGAATGAGATGCAGATGGTAGCAAATTCACTGTGGAGGGCCAGAGTTTTCTCCTGGGCCAGGATAATTCAGGAGGACAGGGCAACTGTGACAACTTGAAAAGTAAGTGAGACTTAAATACATAGAACGTGAATAGCTATAGCTTCAAGTATTTCAACCTTGGGGAGAGTGGAGTTCCAGCTGATTAAACTAGTATCTAGGTACAGTGTCTAGTTATTGTTTGGTATTGTGCTTTTATTGGTGCTGTGTATCAAAAATTAAAAACACTGTTATAAAACACTGGATAAGACAGTGTTTGTGGGATCCTGAATATTTAATGAAAACCAAATTCATGGGAGGAAAATTTAAGTCCATGCTTTTTCATTTCCTCAAACCAGGATCTAAGGAGTATATCCATCCATAGGAAAAGCTTGTAGACTCAAAGGAATCTTATAGTTGGCTCATGTGATCCATCTTGGCTGTTTGTTGTCCAGAACATCATTCAACCTTGCTGTCCCAGGCAGTGTTTGTAGAGGTGGACGTGAGTGTCAAATTTTATCTTTTATAAATGTGTGGGCTGATTATTAAAAGTTACCCAAATGTCAGGAAGTCTTCCAAGTATAAGAAGCCTGAAGGTACCAGAATAAAAGATTATAACAATACTTAGAAAATTTTCCTATTTTTCCAGGAAGACCATGTACCCTGTCCTATGCATTCATTTCCATGGCTGGTGTGGTCATGTGGAAATATTTACCTGGAGGAGAACCAGGTGGAAAGCTGACAGCATTTCATACAGATGAAGCCATTAATGCCCTGATCATACTAGAGTTTTATGCAGTTTTGTAGCTTTAAGGTCCTTACAGTTGTTCTTATGTCCTATTTATCACCTCCCTCAAAAAAAGTTTAGTGAATGTTGGATTTTCATTTTGATTCGATGTAAAAGACGCAGATTCAAGTTCTGACTGATCTCAGCCTTGTTCTTTCTCCTTCCCTGGCTAAGTCACTGGAGCGAGTATATTTCCAAGATCCTTCTTGAAGCCAAGGCCATAAATTTATATAGAGGTGAAATTTTCACCAGACTGATGATTTTGCCCCTCAGAAGAATCAATTCCTCAAGAACATTTTATAGTTGTTCCCAAATGAACACCAGATTCACTTCACATTCAGAAACCTGCTTTCCTGTCATTTGTTCTTTGAAATGAATGGTTATTACTGACATTGAAAGTAAAAGATCAGTTGTCTAGAGGGAAAGCATCATATATAAATGTCATCTTTCTTCCTTCCTCCCTTCCTTCCCTCCTTTCTTTCTCTCTCTCCCTCTCTTCCTTCCCTTCTTTCTAAGACAGGGTCTCACTATGTAGCCCAGGCTGGACTGGAATTTTCAGTCCTCCTGCCTCAACCTTCTGAGTGCTAGGATTGCAGATGTGTGACACCATGCATGGTTTAGTGTTATTTTCTTATAAAACTGCATTTAAAAATCCATTTGGGCAATAGGATCAATATAGTCAAGTCTATCAGAGGAACCTTCCTTAAGCTTAATTTCATGTTGTAGTGTTAGAGAAAAATGGAGCTAGAGAAAAGCATCAATATCCTATCCTGCCCACAGACCACATAAAAGGGTATAAGTCACAACTGATAGTATCTTTTAAGATTTCCCAAGAGTTAAAAAGCAATGACAGCAGAAGGATGTGGATGCTGACCACACATAAAAGAAGCTTACTCACTTCTTTTCTCAAGATTGCCAATAGGATTCTGATCATGGGGAGTCATTTGGGCCTGGATGGAAACCAATTGACTGGGCTTGACTCTCTAGGTCACTGTTGGATGGGGAGAGGCAGGTAGGAATCACCTTATGTTTCATTGCCAAGTTAATCCATCTTCCTCCCTGTTATTTAATTTTCTTTTCTCCAGGGTGACTCCAAAATTTATACAGCAGTTTATTCAGTTCAGCAGCTACTCGGCTTTGATTGTGCAATCAGTATTCTGCCTTCAATTTTCTTCTGTCAGTAAACTACCTCTCTGGAACAACTCCCTGGCAAAAAAATTGGGTCACAATATGCTTGTCTGTAAAGCTGACAGCCCATCACATCCTCAATGCAACGTTACCCAGATCAACTCTGTCAGAGCTCCAGCAGCATCATGTGATGGTTGCTCTGATTTCTCAGTTTAGCAAGAAATGGCTTAATTTCCCACAGGTGAATTTAAACCTTGCAAAGGCAATCTGCCACAGTCATAAAAATAAAGAAATGTGTAGGGAGGAAATACATATTGCTCATCCACCACTGTGTTCTCCTGAAGGAGTCAGTATAACCATTTACTACCAAGCCATCTATGAACTATACATTCCCTCCCCACCCCCTTCCCCCCTACCCCCAGCCACCTCCCTACCAGACTGTGCCTGGCTCTGACTGACTTCCTAACTGAGCATTCCTTAAGTAAACAGCTTTTAAACAAATCCAATGGGGAGGCCAACTAGCAACTGAATATCTTGGGTTTGTGGAGGCGGGGGTGCTGTGGAGCTATAATGGACAGAGTCCTTGCTTTGTGTTCAATCTAAAATAACTATTCAAATGTTAATCTGTGAATAGAAAATAATTATGAAATTTTGTTCTGGGTTCGATCACAGAGACTTCTCTTCAATAAGGCTGAGTCAGCTGAGTACCTGATCTGGTAAAAACAGATAGTCACCAAACTCCAGATATGGTGGCATTTCCTTACAAATCAGTCAGCCACTTGCTGGCAAGATGATTACATTAGACCTCTTCCATCATGGACAGGAAAGAGATTTACATTCTTTGGAACAGATATATGTTCTCAATATTTTTGCCCATGTTTCTGCCTTATTTACCATCATGGTGATTTCACTCCTTGCTTCACACCATATTGCTTCTGATCAGGAAACTCATTTTACAGTAAAAACAACTGTAACCATGGGCTTGTGCCTGAGGAATCTTCCACTCAGAAGCTGCTAGCCTGCTAGGACAGTGGCAATGCCTCCTGAGGATTCTGTTAGTCTGTCAGTGTACACATGCCAAAAGTATGGGCTTCCACCTTATAGTGTATAGTAGGTGCTATGAAGTAGAAACCAATACCTGTGTGCCTCTCTCACAGCCTGAACACATGTGCCCAAGAATCAAGGTTGGAGATATGAGGGGCTTCTCTCATTGTTACAACTAAAACTCATTTGCAGAATTCTTGTTTTCCATTCTTGTAATTTTGAGCTCTGCTGGTTTGGAGGTTTTGAGTTCTAAGGGAGGAATGCATCCATGGGGCTACAAAAATGATTCCATTGAATTGGAAGCTTAGACTGCAAGATATTCATTTTGGTCTACTAATGCCATTGAGCCAACAGTCAACAAAAAAATCACGGTAACAACAAAGGAAGGAGGAAGAGAAGAAGAGGGAAAGAAGGAAAGAGAAAGAAAGACTACTTGAAATTCAGAGCTTGTAGGAATAAAGATTTGTGTCATCCCCATCAGGTAAAGAATTGTGATCTGTTGAGGCTCTATCTGAGGGAAAAGATGAAATGAGTAGTAGAAGAAGGAAGATAGAAGGCACTTACAACTTTGTGATTAGTTACAAAAAATGAGAACTATAGCAGCTATGCATATTTTCTTATGCATGTGTGCATATGTACAGGTGTGTGTATGTATTGTATGTATATTACAAATGTATGGGTATTAATTATGTTCTTCATTTCTCTTCTTGTTCTTTTTAATATTTTATATAAGTTTTGTTGGAGCCTAACTATTATTTAGTTAAGGAAAAAGAATATTCAGATGGCACTGTACTAAATTTGATGAATAATTAATGTAGCTGAACGATGGACAGTGAAACTGCCTTCCAGAGATGGATACAATGAGTGTTGAGATTTGCCATCTCATCATTTTGAGGGAAGGGTGAGAAAGTTTTCCTTTGAATGAAGGACAGAATTGTGTTTCTTGTTGCATGAGAGCTCACAAGTTGTGTTAAAGGATATGTATGGCTGCTGCCCAAGGGAAAGGGGTGCATGATGACCACTTATTAACAGTTATTAGGTCTCACCCTTTAGTCCTCCATCTTGAGCTCGTTGTAAGTACATGCCTCTAATCCTAGCATTCTGGAGGGTTGAGGCAGGAGGACTGTAAATTTAAGGCCAACCTGGGCTACATACCAAGACCCTGTCATAAAACAAAAGAAAGTAGAATTTTGTGGAGACACAGACATTGAGACCATAACATTACTGACAGAATTCTCTTGCAATACCCATCAAAAGTATGTCTGAGGATATACAATAATTTTCTCAGCAGGAACATTTTCATAAACGGGGCCACACAGTGAGATGCTGTCTCAAAAACAAGACAAATGACAACAACAACAACAAACCCACTGTTTTTGTGGTGTTAATACTGAGAGTCTTCAAACTATCATTTCCATTTGACAGCTGTTCTCTGCTGGATTCTGCAAATGGGGGCCCCAGAGGGAGAGCTTGTGGTGGGGGTGGCGGGGAGAAGGGATTGCTGTTTGCTTCCTGAGAACTTGACTTACTCAATTCTAGGAGTGTCACCCTACTCATACTTTGCCTGACAATGACAGCTATGTCAGTAAACTGCATCCAGTGCACAGATTCCCCAGAAATGGCAAAGCCAGCCCCTTTATGCCCCTCCAAGACACTAGTGCCTCCTGGCTATGTCTTTCCCTAGAGGTTTGAATTTCAGCTCCATGAAGTTCCTCCTCTAAGCTTCTAAGCTTTAATAGTTTCAACCACTTCCCTCTTGTCCTCCCAAACCCAGGTTTGCTACCTCCAGGCTAGTTTAGTATTTGCTTTTCCTTTTCTGTTACCAAGTAAATAATTCTTTCTGCTTGGTTTACAATCCTGGATATTAAATTTTCTCTGGTGCAGGGCTCCCATTTCTATGCAACATGAAGTAATGGGCTGGAATAGCTTAAACATTTTAGAAAAATAAATGAAATTATTGTTTTTGAGACACTGGAAATCAGTTAATGAAGGACAGTGATGCCAGAGAGAAGGAACTAACTGAGGTAAGTTCTGTGAGTGCCCCCATGTACTGCCTTAAGAGTGTTCAGGCAGTGGTAAAGTGAAGGGAACCCAGGTAAAGCCCATGATCTCCTTGCAGAAATGAAGCTGGTAGTAAGCAAGTGGCTGGAGTTTGCAGAATACAGCCTTAGGGAGTAGAAAAGCTCCCTTTGAAAGACATAAACAATGAATAGACAAGCCACAGTCTGGGAGAAAATATTTGAAAGCAAGTATCTGAGAAAGGTCTTTTATCCAGAATATATGAAGAATGTTCAAATCTCAATGTTAAGAAAACACTCCAGTAAAAAAGGGGGAAGATTATAAACTTATACAGACCCTTCACAGAGAAGATATACAGATGGTAAATAAACACACCAAGAGATGTTCAACACCAACAGTCATTAAGGAAATGCAAATTAAAATTACAAGATACCACAACACATCTGTATTAGAATTCTAAAATTTAAAAGACATCATATGTGAGGACGAGGAAGCATTAGTTCTTTCACACACTGCTGGTGAATATGTAAAATGCTGTACTTGGGGATAACACTTCTGGAGTTTCTTAAAAAGTTAAACAAATGGACTGGGGGTATGGCTCAAGTGGTAGAGTGCATGCATAACAAATGCAAGGCCCTGAGTTCAAACTCCAAAATCATAAAAAAAGAAAAAAGTCTCAAAGAAAGTTAAACATATTGCCTACCATATTTCCCAGGTTTTCCATTCCTAGCTGTTTACCAAAGAGAAAGGAAAATTCATAGCCATACAAAGACTTGTGCAAGAATGGTCGTCTCAGTTTTATTTGTAATAAACTAAACTAGAAATGACCCAATCTCCATCCACAGGCAAATGGATAAATAATTTGTGCTATATACATACAGTGAAATGCTACTGCACAATAAAAAGAAATGAACTATTGAAATATACAAAAAATGGATAAATATTAAATAACCATGCTAAGTAAATAAATACTAAACAATCACACTAAGTAAAAGAATCCAGACAGAGTACATATGTTTCTGTGTATATAAAATTCTAGAAAATGTAAACTACTGTAACACCAAAGACAGAAAACACATCAATGGTTGCTTGGGATGGGGGTACAGTGAGGGGCATGAGAGACTTGTTTGGGGGTGATGGATGCACTTATCTTTATTGTTGTGATGGCTCTGCCAGTACGTATCTATGTCAAAATTTATCAAAACTTACACATAAATGTGTAGTTTACTTATGCAAACCATACATCAATAAAGTAGTAAAAATTGAAAACAAATTAAAATGCTATTAGGATGATAGTGGTTAGACAAACGGCACAAATATTCCTTTTAGTGGCTAATAAACTTTTCTCCTGTGTCTATGGCCTTGGACTCTGCTCTCACTAGACAGCTTTCACCCTGAGGCAAGCAGTTTCCAGCTCTAAGTCTTGGGATGATTTTTTTTTTTAACCTTCCTACTGTGATTCATACATGTGCAGACAGGAAGGAATAGAGTTCACCATCATAATACTTGAATGATGGACTGCTGCAGGGCAAGAGCCCAAGAGAGAAGGAAGGCAAGAGCCTAACTTGCTTGGGACCAGAGATTATTAGTCATCTTGTTGCCCCAAAATTGTATGGAGTTGAGAAATGAAAACAAAGAAAATTAAATTACTAAAATTATCTGTGCACATGTATCCTAGGGACAATAGAAACTGACCAGGCAACTTTCTTTTATCTTTTTGGCAGTACTGGGGTTTGAACACAGGGCCTCACGCTTGCTAGGCAGGCACTCTACTGCTTAAGCCATTCCTCCAGCCCTCTAAGCAACATTTGCTATGACTAACTAATTGTAGCTTTGTGGAGACAGAGGAGGCATGCTGGTCTGTAGTATGTTTAAAAACAGATACAGTGATGGTAGATCACAGGGGTACATGCTTCTCTGTATGACATTATTTTGTGTTTCAACGATTTAGAAGGCCTTTTATAATCAAGGTCAATTTCAGAAAGAGCAGTCCAAGTGAGACTTTCTGGCAGGATTCTTAAAGACCCTAAAGGTGAAGAAGTTGTGTGGTTCATCAGGACCCACTGAGACAGTGGCTGTCTGGGAAGCAAAGGTATTTCCTCTTCCACCTTTCATCACCATGTACAGTGATTATTGGTATGGTGGATGCTATGTGTTTGTGGTCAGGGAGGGAAGGAGAGAAGGAGAGAAGGAGAGAGAGAGAGAAAGAGAGAGAGAGAGAGAGAGAGAGAGAGAGAGAGAGAGAGAGAGAGAGAGAGAGAGAGAGAGTTCATAAAGTGGTTAGAAACAGAGAAAAAAGAAACCACAAGAGGTAAACATGTCTTCTGTTTCCACCCTCCCCCCATATTAGAAAGGACTTAGCATTTGGACACAGCAAAGGCATATTGGAAATTCAGGGATCAAAGATACTACATTCAATGACTTGAGTTTTTCATTTTTAAGGCAAGAATCTGGTAACAACATCATCATTAGCAAGACTGGCTTAAAAGAAGGTATGAAAAGAATATCATATCACTGTCCTTTGTCAGTTGTCACAGCATGACTGCAGATGACAGCATACCTACTACTAGTGTGTACAGTTTTGACAGTCTATAACGTTAGTGTCTGTGTCCTTTTAAAGGGCCAGAAACACAGATGAATGAGGAATTTCACTATCACTAAGACACATAAATCAAAGATCAGACAACTCACATTTAAGTCAAATTTTTTGATCTGACTTCATGGACTTATGAAATAGGATAGTTGTGGAAGGCAAGGAAAATGCTTTCTTAAAAATGTATCCCAGGGCTGGAGGTATGGCTGAAGTGCTAGCGCACCTGCCTAGCAAGCCCAAAACCCAGTACCAAAAACCAAAACCAAAAACCAAAAAAATGGTATCTGGGTTGATTTCAAAGAATTGCATAAATGAGTACCTGGGGGATGTTAGAGCTTTATAGAACATATGTAGGAAGATACCTTAAATATCCACAAAGCTTGAGAGGTTAACAATAACACTGCCATTTCCAGTTATGAAAAACTGGTAATTGATATTAACTATTGATACTTGCCATCATTTTGGCCTCTTAGCATCTGAAACATCTCCCTATGTTGGGAGAATTTCCTAACTCCCAGATGTTAGGGGAAACATGGATGGGTGTTTCTCTTCCAAGATCTGTAATTTATTACGCAGGCATACATCACCTGGGCCCCACCATTCAATCTATCTGCATCAGCTGTTGACTTGGAGCTAGTAATGAACAGCAGAAAAAAGCAGCAATGGCATTCCCAGTGCAAATACAGTTACAACTAACCTAGAAATGACAGTGCTTGTTGGGAAGTAAAGCTGCGAGTGCAGAACCAGCAGCTGGGCTGTCAGATGGCAGTCGTGAGATCTGATTCCTTGCTAAGAGCCATCCTGTTTTTAAGTCACTTACCTGATTTTAAAAAGTAATGGCTGCTCAGTATACAAAATCTGTAGAATATGGGAAAGGTCAATGTGCTTCCCTGTATATGTATGAATGTGTGTATAGGCATACGTGCACACACACACATCTAGATTTCTTCATGAAATTGGGATTATACCACAAAGTTTTGTGCTTGCCCTTTAATATGACTTTGTTATATTTTTGATGTCTTTGACAGCGCAATTCTAAATAGTGCCATCCCTTAACTATTCTGTTATTGAGTATTACGATTAATACTTACTGTTAGACAGCTTTCAAAGACTCTTCTTGTATATAAAACTTTGGGGGTTGGTATAGTGCAGTGGTAGACCACTTGCAGTTTGATTCCCAGCAAAGCAAAACAAAAACAAATGAAAAACAACAACAAAAACACAATAATAACCCCAAGCCCAAAAATAACCCAATCACCAAAACAAACAAACAAACAAAAACTTTGGCTACATCTCTGATGACTGCTTTAGGATAAATTCCTAGAAGGTAGATCATTAGCAGTGACCTCTGAACTTTTAGGCTATTTACACAATTGTAAAATTGTTCTCCAGAGGTGGCTGACCCATTTTGAAACCTTGGTGGGTTTTGAATATATGGTATTGATACCGAACTTTTATAAAATTGGAATGCCAGACAGGAAAAGGTTTTTAAAAATGAACAAGGTACTTGTTATGAAAGAAAACTATTTGCCTGAAAAAGCTATGTGCTGTAGAGGCATTATCATATTTAATCTGTACACCGGCACTTTTCATTGGTAGTTTTAGCCTTCATAATATGGGAGGAAAATGGCTAAATATTTTGCCTGACGTCACACAACTCATAAAATGAGGAATCAAACCTAGGAATCAAGCTTTGTTTTCCAACTTCACAGTTCATTTTCTTTCCCTAATACCACTGTAACCCAAGAACTTAAATCAATTTTGAATTTTGAAATAAATTCTTAAAAGAGGTATGAAGTTGGAAGTAATAGACTTGAGGTGAAAGTGTTAAAAAGCACAGTGAGTCTTAGTTAAAAGAACTTACAAAGTGACAAAAACACAGTGTTAGCAGGGTGTTTTAACCAATGAGTATTTATTAAAAGCCAGTGGTGCACCAGGCACAGTTGTTGTCCAGTAGGCTAACACATACAAACGATGTAACCAATTCACTTATTAGCTTATCTGATTAAACAAAATACATTTCATAGAAATGATTATAAAATGCATTGCAGATAGAAACAGAATGTATTTTACATTACAGATCTTACAGTACCCTAAGTAATTATTAATAAAAACAGGCCAACCCATATGGTAAATAAAGTTAGCAAACCACCAGTTATTTCTTTATTTTAGTCAGCAAAAGAGAAAGACATACAATGGTCTTGCTGAAATGGGTTTCAACCTCCCATACAGTGACTGATCGTGTTTCAAAACTGTGAACACAGTCAGTGCTTATCATCCTGTATCAGATCACTATGACAACTTTTGGTTTAAAGATTAGTTTTGGTTTTAAAATCAGTTTCATTTAGTATTTCAGTCTCACGCCTCACAGATTCTTTACCTGAGGTGGGTGAAAATCACTCCAATTAAATATTAGTTACAGGAATGAAACAGAGCAGAACGTCAGTAGGATAGTCCAATCCACTTTGCCTAACATTCTTACCAAAACTGAACTGAGAAGATAAGATACATAGATGATTTAAATC
This sequence comes from Castor canadensis, assembly GCF_047511655.1. NCBI lineage: Eukaryota > Metazoa > Chordata > Mammalia > Rodentia > Castoridae > Castor > Castor canadensis. The sequence goes on along the minus strand of NC_133391.1, from coordinate 64,279,633 downwards.
AGAACATAGCAGTAGAAGGACAAAAAGAAAGAGATAAACAAAATGTGGGTGCTGTTTGTTTGAAGGAAGCCTGGTCATTTAGTGACACCCATTGCGTTTTGGGGAGACTCTTGGCCAATTCTTGAAAGGACCATATTGAGTTTGTTGGTATCTGACATATCCTTTAGTTTGAAGGCTAGTTACTGGGGGTCTAAGGAAGCAAACAGAAGGCGAGAAGGACCGAGAAGACATCGTGGAGTGTTTACTGACTATCTTGACACCAACCGCAGGCATTCCAGTGTCCTCCAGGCCCCTCCTGTGACCTCCCGAGATGGCTCTGTTTTCTTTAGGCAGCAGCAGCAAAATCTTCCTCAGAGAGACGGGTCAACTTTTATTGCACGAGAAGCAAAGTGACTCCCCTTCCCCCCTTCCTGAGTTGGGGACCTCCAAGTGCCATCACATCTGCACTCTCACCCGCTCCCGCCTCTGACCAGCAGGGGGCGCGCAACAGGAATGCCTCGGGAGCACCTTCATCAAGGGAAACTGAGGTATTAGGTTGGCCCCAGCGATCTGGTGGGTCAGTCGCCATTCTCAAGCAGCTTTTGTAAGTTGTTTTGTATCTTGAAATAAATAATAGAAGAGAAGTTTCTGTTATTAATTAGAATGGAGTATTTTAGGGGTATATTCACTATGGCCTGTAAAATGCTCAAGAACAATCTACCTTGTTCTACCTTGGATAAAAAGCTATGCACAGGGCCAGTGGAGTACTCAGGTGGAGGAATACCTGCCTAGCAACCCCAGTACTACCAAACAAACAAACAAACAGCAGAACAAACAAAAGCACTAAACATAGCTTACAGTTAAATAAGGCAAACACAAACATGCTTTTTCAAACCAGAACTCTGTTTGACAATCTTACTTTAAAATGAAAAAGAAGATAGAGCTGGAAAAAGGAGGGGCACAGAGATGAAAATATAAGAGAAGATGACAAATATAAATCTTGCATTTTCAAAGATGAAAACATAAGAGAAATGAGATGGAAGAAAAAGAACAAAGAATTGGCAATCACCAGGTGTGACCCCAAATGCTTTCAGAGACAATGGGACACTGGTCTTCACAGAACCCATTTGATGGTTTCAGTAGACAAGTGTCATGTCATAATGGGTAAGACTGAATTTTGCAAGGACGGGTCAAGTCAACCATGTCATATGTTTGGACCTGAAGACTATATAGCCCAGTGTTAGCCATTAAGAATAACTGAATTTTAAGGAATTCAGAGCAAGGCATTCTGAACAACCAAGACTGATGGTAGTAGGGAACATTGTGGATCTGAAATTTGATCCTTCCAAAACTCATGTTGAAACTTAATCTCCAAAGTCATATGTCAGTAGTATTTTGAGGTGGTACCTTTACCCATGATTGCATCAGTAGCTTTATAAGAAGAGGAAGAGATACCTAAAGTTAGCAAGCTTTCTCTGACTCACCATATGCTGCCTTGTGCTACTGGGCAACTCTGTAGAGTCTAAAATTTATGGTCTTGCTGCTATAATACTCCATTACTAATGAGGAAAAAAGCACTGCTTTCTTCCTCTCCCCTCATTCCTGCTTCATATCTTCTCTGCCTAACCTTCAGGTATAAGGAAGGATAAGTGGAAAGGCAGGAGTAGAAAGGTAGAAAAGGAAATAAAAAAAAAGACTATGTAAAACACACCTAACAAAGACCCCTAATATCCCGAAGTAAAACAAATGGCCAATAAATGTATGAGCTATTCAACTTCAGTAGTAATGAGAAAACATAAAGAAAAGCCAGGAGATTTGATTTCACAGACTTAGACAGGTAGTTAGTGGCATGAATGGACCAGAATGGTGTGAGTGGAAAGATAATTTGAGGGGACAATTGTGTAGACTTCACAGGATTTGCCAATGAATTAGTCAGTGGCAAGCGTAAAGGGGAAGGAAGTGGAAATTATTCTTAGATTTCCAATGAGGATGACTGAGTGAGCAGTGATAACTATGAACAGAAACAGGAAAGTCATTACCAGGGAAGATCTTGAAGCTTAGCCACGAAGGACAGCAGAAAGGAACTGCTGATTGTCATGTAATATTTCACCTCTAGGCCGTGCTGAGTTAAAAGCCTAATTGCTGAGGAGTGGGGGAAACCAGTCAAATAAACTGGGCTGTGTCCTGATAATTCTTTCTCATATTTAGATTTCTTTGAGCAATGTGTGTAACTTAGAACTTTTTAGAATGAATATGAACATGTCCCAAATCTACTTTTCACTGATTCTGCATTGGGACAAAGTGGCCACCATTGGTACTGTTGGAGGTCGGCAGCCCTGCGTCAGACACACCAGCTGCTGAGCTGCTGTGAACAAGTCCTTCTGTTTTTTGTTCCCTTATCATAGAATGTGGTGTCCTGGCCACCTGACAGGAAAGGGGGATGAAATGCAAGGAAACACAACAAGATTCTGTGTGCTTCCTATCCAAAGGATATCATTTGTTGGTCAGAATGAACAAAATTGAAAATGAATACCACTCCATTGTCTATGTCAGGACTAAAGACAGCTATTCTTTAAAAATTATATGTCTTTAATTCTCAGACCCTAATGTATTAGAAAGGAAAAAAAAATTGTAGCTAACTCACACCTTCTCTAGGTTGATTTGGAATTCAAAGAGAAGTATGCAAGTTTGCCCATAGATACAATGACTCAATACCAATTATCTGTCCTGGCTGGGTTTAGAAGAGCAGCTTGGAAACTCCTCTGTTCTAAATACTTAGCTGTTAAATCTAGATACTATTTAAGATAGGACAACAAAGATAATTTTGCTCATTTGCATTTCACATCTCTCCCCATAACGGCCCTATTCTGTAAAGCTACCAAATAAATACTGGACAATGTCATAGCAAACACTTGGTTTTTCACTCTGTACCTCTGCTTAAGGATTAGGGTGAAAAACCAAGACGTGAGCAAATGAGAAAGGACAGAAATGTTGAAAGGAGAAGAAAGTAAGAGCTGTTAATTGGCTTGACTCTGGCATATTTCATTTTCTCCTATTTAATTTTTCTACTGTCTTCTCAGAATGCCACAACCTAAGGACAGATTAGCCCTGGGACAATACCTTTAGAGGCAGTGGCACATCAGTGTCCTTATCCACAAGGCTGGATTCTAAGAGGCAGTACAGCCAAGGGATGATTTATTTATTTAGTGCTGGGTTTAAACCCAGGACCTCTCACATGCTAAGCACACAGTGTACTCCGGAGCTGTATTCCCAGCCCCTAACTTTGCAGTCAGACAGACCTGGTTCAAATTCCAGGTCCCTAGTTAACTTTTTACAACATGTGACCTTGAGCAAGGTAATTTAAAACTTTGCTCTCTCCTTATCAGATAAAAAAAGATGACACTTAACTCCTAGGTAGGAACAGGGATGGAGTGCAACATTTTATGTATAGCAAGAATCGGCCTGGGTGGAGTTGGGGCTGCAAATCTGGTCAGACCCTACAGTGACCCTCCACTAAGCCTGTCACTGTCACATACTATTGGCCCTACAGTACAGTACAGTTTCCAAGGAGGAAACACAAAGATAAGTCAATAAGACCATTATTTCTAGGAAAATGAGATTAAAACCTGTTTCTTTATGGAAATATTTATTCTTCTACATCTACTATGCAGCCTCTTGGCCAGGGTTGGTCATTTAGGTTATTTGCTGAAGACTGAAAGTGTTTATGTAACCCCTGGCTTTGGCAAATGACAGGAACTAGCATGACTGTCTCTGTACACAGAAAAGAAATAAGTCACCTTTTCTAATTTCACTATGTTAGCTGTAAGCTCTTGGCAGAGGACTTCCACATTTAATTGTACTTGTGATCCCAGGCCAGATGGTGCTGTCTGTCTGTAGGAAAAAAAAAAGAAAAACTGTTATGGGTGAGGGTGGCAAAGAATGAGGTGGAATGAACACACTTTAAATCTGTTCAACAGAAAACTGGGCCATAAAAGGAGAGAGTGAGAGTTCCGCCGGTAAGCATCAGAAGGGGACTAATTCTTAGAAGCTCAGCTGGAAAGCTCTTGAGCTATTTCTGCTCAAGTAGACAAGTTGTGCCTTAGCTTCCAAACAAAAATCAGTTATTCTCCAGCTTGTGGATTCTCAGACCACTTTGTTCAATCCTAATATTCTCTCTACCTACACCACAGCATACACCTGCAAAAAATTACTGCTCTCCCCAGTCACACACAGATTTTTTAATGGAAATTTGTTTTTTTGTTTTTGTAATACTGGGGTTAATTGCCAGGCAGGCACTCTATTGCTTGAACCACACCTTCAACCTTTAATGGAAGAAGGAGTGATTTTTATACTAGAATTTTCAGAACATTTGGGAATGTCTTTATCTAGTTAACTTTCCACTGAAGTATGACTTTTTTTTTTAACTTCCACCCTTAAGACTTGTCATAATTGCTCTTGTCGTAGCATTTGTATTCAATATTTAGCATTAGACTAATTACAGCATGGTTCCTACTCTGGGGTCTTATACCAGCTAACAGCATAGGAAATTGAGAGGTACAATAAGAACATTTTCCTAGGGAGGTAGCTAAGCTGTTTATCAGATTTTCATGGAAAGTTTAGAACCATCTCCCATGTCCTGGTTGTGATTTGATTTTAACACTTATTTCTTGGGCGGGTGTGATTTGTTGAGTTTGTTTCACACAGGGTTTATTTTTGAGACAGAGGTACGTGGCAAATTTCTGATGATTATCTACATTTTAAGAAGTTGTTTATTATCTTAAAAACATGTCTATTTTCTAGTACTTAAAAATAATGTGCCCTTAATCCTTAACCCATAAAAATAAAACCTAAATCCTTGATTCTTTGGATGATGGATCTAAGGCCCAGAGAACTGACTTAACAGAAATTCTGAGCAGTACTGATGTTTTCACCCCTGGGATGGCAATCTGGGGGAACAGCAGCCCCCGGGTAGCCTACAATCTGCAGTTGCTAATGTGTTAAAGTTGGTAATGTGTGTGTCAAAGGGAAGCTACTTCCTCAAATGAAGAACCAGTTTACACATGTAGACTAGCAAACAGTGTAGCACTGATGGACCACTCTGGGAAAAGGGCCTGCGGAAGCTGAAGCCCAGACCAGTGCTGTATCAAGAGCCCTTCCCTTCATGGGTGTCACCTAACCTCATGTCCCATGTGGTCTTGGTAATTGCTCCTCTTGGATTAATGCTTTCAAGAGCAGAACGAACATTCCATTTGTTAGTGGAATTTCCCCCCAACACTAGCAAGTTGGTACACGCGGTATGTATTTTTCTAATTAAACCAACTCTTTATATGATAGTGAATGAATAGTCTCAATAATCTAGGATCACATTTTGAACAAAGAGTAAGGGTAGAGTATGAATCTACTCTAAACTATTAGGCATCTGTATTTGATTGGTTCAAATGTATATTTATGATTCAAAAACAACCTGTATGTCAGCATACATGAACACCAAGAAGGCCTTTTGACAACTTAGGAAGAAAGTTCCTAGAGATCCCAGTTCTACTGCAATAGAAACTCTGGGATGGGTACTGCAATCTGTTTTAATAAGTCCTCTAGACGGTTCTGATCCACAGTAAAGCATGAGAGCCTATAGTAGACTGGGAAACTCATGGTCTTTGTGGCTATATAGACCTGCATCTGAACTTACAAACCATAAGCCAATTATTTCTCTGAGTCTCGGTTTCTTCTTCTGTAAAATGGGAATAGCAGCAATCTTACAAGGTGAAAATATAATGAGGGAAAATTGCTTGATTTGTACATGTATGAATCCATTGTAATAGAGATGCTAGCATATGGTAGATACTCTGTAAAGGAATACAGCTTCGTTTAAAACTTTAGCTAAAAGTACGGTTTCTAAGATGAAATAATGATTTTTATTTTAGTTTTCATGCAATGTGTCAAAAATCCTCATTTACATTGGTTTAGGGAAAGAATGCTATGTCTGAATGCATTTAATCAGGTCAAGTATGTTGAAAAGTGACAGATAACAAATCTTCACAAGACATATTAAACTAATTAGTGTCAGATGAACATTGATAGTGGTCAAGTTTTGTAAATAAATTATTAATACAAAGAGTGGTGGATGATGAAATGTGCCAAGTTACTTCAACTGCTTCCTTTCTATGACTCACAGCTATTTTACAAAGACAAACTTGTGCAGTTTAATAAATAGGCCAAGGTCACAGTCAGGTCTTAGGATATTAGAACAAGACAATGGTGACACTATGTCAATTCAGGAATTTTCAGGGCTAGGTGATTCATCTTTAGGCCCCTCTGACCTCTTTACGTTCTACTTACACACTTAACAGAATGTCTCACACAGCATATATTCTCAATTAATACTTGCTAAGAAGGCTGCTGAACCTGGGACAGTTATTAGATCAGTCTGAAGGAACTGGCTTACTCAGTACTGTGGGTATCCACAATGGAGGTCATCAACCCCAGCCTCTCCTCCAGAGTATTAATTCTGTATCTCATGTAGAAGGTTGAGATGATAAGTGCACAGACTCTGGAAACAGATAAAGAGAAATTTCCGATAGGTTAGTGGCCAGGATTTAATGTTTGAAGAATGATACTCAGAGCTGATGTCCTATGCTGGAAGTGTTTTTCAAAATAACTAGGCAAAAGAGACTTTAAAAAAGTCCTTTTAAAAATAGGCTAATGGTTGTCATAAAACTTCACAGCCAGAAGGAGGCTAAAAGTCCTATAGCCTAAGTTCCCCGATTTTCAAACAATGGCCACTTTTACAGGATTGTTTAAGGCCAGAACCAAGGTGGATTACCTAGCCAGTGCCCCCCCTCTTTGAGGGTACTGGCTCCCTCTGCTGGCAGAGCCTAGGTAGAGAGTGTCTTACAAATTCCCTGCTTTAGTTGGATACCGGACTGGGCATATCCTCCTTGGTTATGAGGAACACCGTAGAACTGGGCTATTTTCAGAAGAGCAACTAGTTACAGGCTGAAAGCTGATGAGGCAATTAGAAAAGCTAGTGTCTAAATTTTCAGTTAAGGGAGATGACATTTTAAAGATGTTTTTGTTTCCATTCAGACAATGTTGAACAGATGGAAAAATAAAAAACAACAACAAAGATGTTTTGTAATTTCAGTATAATCATTGTGAAAAACATGATCTAAGCCTAAGGGGGAAAATGCCAAAGAAGGAGACAGAAGACATCAAAGAAAATATGTGGGTCACATCAGAGACAACTGAGATTTACAATGGTTCTTGGCAACCTGAGGACATTATTCATTAGAGAACTAATCATTTGCTGATAAATACATTTACTTACACAACTGCATAGAACATAAGAATATGGTGGAGAGTTGGACATTTCTTAGACTTGTCTTTATGCAAGATTCCAATAGTTTCTGACTGACCTATTAGGTGGAAACAAACAAATAAAACAACAACAACAAAACAAGTTTCATACTATGCACACATCCTTTACCTAGCAATATCCCAGTGGGGAAGAGGTACTTGAGACAGGCAATCATTCCCAGGTGAAAGAAATCAAAGAAATTAACCAAGTTGTCATTTTAACCAAGATTTTAGTTCTTTCCAACACATTTCATTCAATACACATTCACTGATAGCATTCGCTGGTGTCACACACTGTGTTGGAGTCATTGGAAAACAATTCTGTGTGTGACACCAGAGAACTGCTCTTATGCCAATATAATTGGTAACTAATTATTAGAACAATTAGTGAGTAATTGGAGTCTTACCAACAAATTGTAGATCATAATCTTGGTGTATTCAGAAAAATGAGGTACCTCCATGAAGGAGAGTTCACCCTTGTATCCCCTTAGTAAAGCACTGAACTGGACACTATTTGTTGAGTGAATAAGTGAGAATTAATATACAAAGACCTACCATAGGAAGGAAGGGGGAATCTAGAAGCAGAAAGTGAAACATTGGGATAACTTAAAAGTTACAAAAGTTACTTGAGAAAACTTCCAAACTTTGTTCCTTACCATGGGCAGGGAGGCTCTTGGTTTTTCCATCAGGCGCTCTGCTCAAATGGGCATCCGCCCGAGGTGGTTTTGCTTCCCCCTTGGTGACATTCAGAACTGTTTGAGATTCTGTCACATGGAAGTCTACTGAGCCAAAAAGAAGCAGTGTCAGTTTGCATTTAAAAACACAGAATGAACCACAAGCAAATCAATCCCTAATATGCCCAGTGGTCAAGTGTATAAACGGATCTGCTCACAAGTGTGGTGAGGTGGCTGGGGATGGATGTCCAATGCTCCATCAAATAACTAATAAAAAGACATAAGGACAGTCTGTTGTCACCCACTGATTCACAAGGCTGATTCAGCTATAGCGACTAATACTATTACTGAAATATAATTTCTCTCAACCAACATGTTTTTATCATTATTATTATTATTACTTATTATTATTATTATTATTTTGGTTTCTTGCGACAGGTTCTCATTATGCATCCAGGCTGTCCTGGAACTTGCTATGTAACCTAGACTGGCTTTGAACTTGTGCTTCTCCTGCCTCAGCATCCTGACTGCTGGGATTACAGCTATGTACCACCATGCCCAGCTCATTATGTCTATTTAAGGGACATTTGCTAACTGCCTACAAAAGGAAATGGATTTTTGCCACATAGACAATTTCTTTTCCTTGGAAGTTTCAAATTACCCTTTTTCCAGATTCCCTTTACAACTGTTAGCTAGGAAGAAAAGGTGGGTTTTTGTTTTGTTCTTAAGCGGGTGGGGTGAAGGTGTTTTGTGGGGAAAACACAAAGATTTCCCTGACCTCGAGAGTTCTCCGATTCAGGAGTGTGAGAACCAGAACTGCTGTATCCTTCCATGTCTTGTATTCTGTCTTGTATTCTGTCTCCATCCAGATCTGAGAATTCATCATTGAAATCCTGAAGGAAGACAAAGAAATAAAGAGACGCCACATCTTTCTTAAAACAGGCAGGCCTTTGTAACCCCTGGCACTCTTACTTAGGCCTGGCTCATAAATACAAAAAGGAAGGATTACTCCACCCTACTGGGATTTTTCAAGCCGGTCAGAGTATCTGGTTACTGAAACGGATTCTTCTGGGTGGTTAGAATTCTATCAACAAACAGTGGCTAACTTGTCTGAAACAACAAATGTCTAGAAAAAACACTGGAATGCAGAAGATTGAAAAACTCCCAGTGGGAAGCTTGACAAGTCACACTAACACTTTGTAATAAGAAAAGCTGACTGCTGTAGACACATATGAGAGAAAAAAAAAATGGACAGAAAGCTCCAAATCCAAGTTTCAATATGTCAACAAAGAGAATGATATCGCTAAGTTAGAGTTTACAAAAAGGTACTGGACACAGAAAAGGGAAACTGGCTTTAGCAAATTAGACCATGAGAGAAAGTTGTAGCTTTTAATTTCCTTAGCTAAATCAGAATGGGTCAGGTATGTTGTATTTAACGTATAGAAAGTCTACAGAGAAGGGATGGAGCAGAGATGTTTTACTTTGTATCTCACCAGCTTCTCTAAGTGCATGAGAACTAAAGTGACGGGGTGTGCTGAGAAAAATGTCCTGACAAAGGGACAATACGCAGAACTTGTAACAATTTAGTTAGTTGCCAAATGAAGAAGAGACCTATCTTGTAAGCAGACAGCCAACCTTCCACCTTGAACTTACTGTCTTTTGGACATCTCAACATGCATTTTAATTTCAGGGAAGAATGTAGAGGGAAAGGAAAATTGAAAAACTGAAATTCTTCTATTTAATAATGATGTATCAAATGCCTACCATGTATCAGGCAATATGCAAACCTCCTTACATACACCGCTGCAGCTAGTGCAGAGCACAGCGTGAGGCTGGCATGTTAGTGGATGATGGAACTGAGTGAGGGCAGGGTCAGAGCTTGCCTGGTGACATAACACAGCATAGGGTGGGGACATTTAGAAAGCCAGGTCTGTGGGATTCCTTCATTGTATTTTGTACTGCTTCCTAGTACTTTTCGTTGAGTGCAATTCAGTAGCCTGTAGAATATTCAGTGCTGTACAGTCACCAACAACCTCTTATTCCATAACATTCCCACGACCCCCAAAAGAACCCATAAGAAGTCATTCCCAATTTCTCCCGTAGCCACTCTTGGGAACCACTATTTTCCTGTCTGTGCCTGAGGGTTAACCTGTTTGAACATCTCCTAGACACATGGTCCCTGACTTACCATTTCTTGATTTTATGATAGTGGGAAAGTGATACATATTTCATAGAAACAGTATGTTAGATGTAGAAGTTTGATCTTTTCCTGGGCTAGTGATATGCCCCACACTAATACTGTCCTGTGATGCCCAATAGCTGCTAAGAAGAGCAGCTCCTGGCCAGTCACATGATCTCCAGAGGACACAGCTCTGTGCTCTGGCCCAGTGGAGCAGCATGTGCTCTGTGGTGCTCCATGTGGCTAAGTTATGATGTTCAGTAGGTTAGGTGTGCTAAATGCATTTTTAATTTATGACATTTTCAATTTACGATAGGTTTGTTAGGATGGAAGCTCATGATAAGTAGAGGAGCATCTGTAAATGGAATCACAGCATGGCCTTTTGTGTCTGGCTTTTTTCACTTAGCATGTGCTAAGTGTTGAAGGTCCAGCCATGTGGTAGCATGTATCAGCACTTCATTTCCTTTTTATGGCTGATAACATTCCATTGTATGTATGTCAAAAATATATTAGATTAAAAAAAAAAAATCCATTCAGTAGGTAAAGGACATTATGGTTTCCCTCCATGTTTTAGCTGTTACGAATAATGAACATTCTTCTACATGTTTTTCTGTGAGCATTTTTTTTTTTCTTTGAGACAGGGTCTCACCATGTAGCTCAGGTTGGCGTCCAACTCTTGACCCTCCTGCCTCAGCCTTCCTGAATACCAGGATTATAGGTGTGCACCACTGTACCTGGCTGTTTGAACATGTATTGAATCGCACTTTTTTAGAACTCAAAAGAAGATTTGCAGATGTTGAAACTATGGGCCCATACTGCTTCACGTTATATTCCATTATAGGTACTTTTTTTTTTTTTTTTAAATAAACAGGAGGCACTTCTCACTGGAGATTTACTCTACAGCCAACAAAGTCTAAGGGAATCAAACAATCTCTACCTGTTGCCTGGTTTCCTTTCTTTCAGTTATTTCTGAGTTTGTTGCATGTTCTTTACTACAGTTGAAGAATTGGTTTTTATTTTTTCCTGGTTTCTGATAGTGTATACTGGTACAGTGTCTTGGACATAAACGGTATTTGTGGGATGATTCATTCCCTACCTAAAATAGATTTGTGAATCTATTTAAACAATATTGATGGTTGGGGATATAGCTCAGTGGATAGCACTTGCCTAGCATGTGTGAGGCCCTGGGGTCCACCCTCAGCCCTCCAAAAAAAGAAAAAACTGACAAGTAAACAAAGCAGACCTTCCAGTGCAGTCTTTATCAACACAGCCTACTCTTGTGCTTGTTTTCTTCTGTAGAACAACCTCTAACTAGTAGAAAAAAGTTTATGGCCCTCTATGTTTCCCTATTCTTCCAGAGAGAATATGTTCTGTTTCTTCACCTGTGTCCTAAGTTCATGGGGTAAGCACTGTGAGGTTGTGGCATGTAGCTCTTCATTTTGCATTTAGATCATGTGTAGCAACTTACCAGAGGCAAAGACGAAGGGCGGTCTGCCCGGAAACTGTTTTCAGGAGAAGATGGATTGGGACTGTTACCAACACTTGTATTCTGAAATTATTGGAACAAAATGAAAAACCGGATCAACTATAAAACTATCAGAAATACAGAAGAAAGACAGTTAGGGAGACTCAGTTGTTATACTTACTTCTAAGTGTCCACACACAGACTTTAGCAATTTGTATGTTGAATCTCTGGACAGTAAGGAAACAAATATGTACTGAAAAATAAAACAGGGTAATTATTAATAGGTACTACCTGATGAGATGCAAGAGTTCAAAGTTGAAAAAAGTATCTCTACTTAGTTTTTATATTTTCAAACCGTTCTCTGATCTATATTCTTATTCCTCTTACACGAACATTCAATTTTTATTGCATTTCTGGAATAAAGCAAGTATATTTCCTGACAATAGCAACAAAATTCCCAAACTCAATTTAATAGAAATAAAGAATGTAGGTCAAAATGAAGGCTCTAAAAGTCACACAGGTACCCCAAAGAAGTGCAGACAGGAAAAATCCCAGGCATTAAGAAAAGGCTAGTGATATTTGCTAGACCTTTTTCAAGTCTTCCCCCTCCTGATTTGTTTTTATTTGATAGTGTTTAACAATCCCTGTGGATCTGCTTTCTCTGCTCCGACCTAGATTTCCACTGAAAACTTCCCAGTGGCTCTCATAGGCTAGTTCTTTCTCATGCCAGGTCCAGATTCTCCCTTGTACAAATACGGAGATTTTTCTCGTAGATGCTTGTAAGTGAGCTATGGGAAAAGAGTAAAACTAAAGCTAGACAAAATAATGTGGAGACTAATGACATATGGAATATTTTTACCATAAATGGTATTCTCAGAAAATATAAAGACCTGACCCTTTCTCCATCTATGTGAGCCCTAGAATCTTTTCAGAACTCCTTTCCATGAGTTTGTGATGATCCCTCTCATTTACCAAAAGAGAACTTGATATACTTTCTAAGTAAGTATTGACTATATTGCAAATAGTTAACGTTGTGGGTTCTGGCATTAGCAGATCAATTTGCAAATTCTGGTTCTGACACTAAGTGAGTACAGGAGGAAAACTGTTTACCAATACTTTCCTTATAGGTTGGTAGTATGGAACAAATGAGAAAAAAAATTAAAGAGAGCACTTGATGTACTTCATATCTGCTAGCTATTAGTATTTTTAAAAATCTCAAAATCAATATTTTAACTTATTTTTTAGCTTATCAAATAGCCTCTTTGATCTTTCCATCTCCCTTCATTGCTCATAAGTTATCTAGTATGATTAGAAACTGAGTAGAGCTTTTATGCTTTCATAAAATTAGCAGGTAAATGATTAAAAAATGATTTCAAGTGAAAAATGAGTAACTAAATTCCTCCATTCCCTCTCTCTTGTCAAGCTGAAATAAATGCCATTTTCAATGGAAATATTTCTGGCTACATATGTCTAGGGTAGCCCAATTCTCAAGAGTAGCTCTGCAATTTCTGGGAAGAAGAGAGGCTGTTCAGGGACTTGGTAGCAAAGAAGATTCTGGAACCAACCCCAAAGCTGCCCTTGCAGAGCAGGCACAAGTCTCAAGTGTGCGGTGTGGTTCTGGGGAAGAACCTGCTAATGTTATGGGGAGGCAGCCACTCCACCCCAAGATGCCTCAGTATCACCCTGCCTCACCCTGTCAGCAGTGTGGCTGTTGTTCTTGCTTTTTTTTAAAGGAATATTAAAGGAGTTTAAATAATATTAAGAAGATATATATCAGTTTATCCTGACTGAACAGATGTTAGGGAAATGAAAGTTAGGAAAGAATTTTATTTTTTTGACCTGGGTTAGGCAAATATAATTAAGTCAGCAGGAAATTCAAAATTGGCAACAATTATATTAGAATAAATCATCTTGTGAAGGGAATGCCTCTAGGGTTTTAAAGAATATCTCCTGCTTCATTCATCACAGCAGATGGTATTTATGGTTCAGGGTTCTGGTCCTTGGCAAGGGACCCTGAAGCAACCAAGCCCAAAGCAGGAGGACAAAGGAAAAGTGCTTTTGCTCTACCAGGTACTCACCCTGTCTGTGACTGTCGCTATGATCAGGGCATTTGGCACCAGAAGCGCAGTTTTGGTTTTCTTTATTAAGGTTACTGAGAAAGCTGGAATAGTGATCTGAAACAGAACAGCCAAGTTAATACTAGCTTAGACTTCACAGAACAGTACTTTAAATCTACCCATTAAAAAGATAAACAAAGCAATCAACATCAGCATTAAGTTCTCTACCCTTCTTGAAGAAAAGTGAACTTAAAGAGTAGTATGAACACTAGGCATGGTGGCTCACACCTGCAATCCCAGCACTTGGGAGGCAGAGGCCAGAGGATCTTGAGTTCAAGGTTGGCTTGTGGACCATAGCAAGTTCAAGGCCAGTGATACACAGCCAGACCCAGTCAAAAAGAAAGAAATAAACAAAAGAAGAGAAAGAAAGAAAAAGAGTAGCCTGAAAGATGTCACTGAGCTAGTCAAACTGGTGTTTATCAAGTCAGAGAAAATTTTACATTCATTTTCTTTCTTTCCCTCTCTCTTTTTTTGACATTACTGGGGTTTGAATTCAGGGCCTCACACTTGCTAGGCAGGTGCTCTTTACATTCATTTTCAGTAATTAGAGCCCAAGTCTATACAGAAGTTTCAAACTTGTAGTCATTCACTTAGGCTAACCTTCACCTGCCCCTCTCTCCTCTGTGCTATAAAAAGCACTTGACGCAGTACAGCCACCACTAGACAGTCTTGGACCTGACTTCAGTTCTGTTACTATCTACATGACTTGCTCAACCTACAAGCTATCCATTGTAGACCTCTGTTTTGTGATATGTAAGTTAGAGACAGTCTTGCCTACTTCGCAGAATTTTCTGTAGATTAAATGTGGCAATCATTCAATGCTAAATAAAAATTCCGTTCATTTCCTTATTAGTCTATGAAATTAGGATGTGTGAAATAAAAGAACTCTAAATTCATTTCTGGCTCATCTAAAAAATAATAACGGTAACTGTAGAAGCCACCATTATTACCAGATGAGAATGTCATTTAATTCTGATGATTCTATAAGGTCAAAATTATAAGATATAATGAAAGTTATTATGATTTGCTAGAGGTCCTATACAAATTAGAAGTTACAAAATTGAAATTTGAACCAATCTGTTCCAAACTGTGGATTCTTTCCAATATAATGTGTATAAGAATGTATCAGATGGCACAAAGAATAGCAGATATTTCTGATATTTTGTTACATTCTTCTAGCCAGGTTTGGTTTTGAATGAAAATAATCATATCACTCTGATCCTTGAAAATAGTCAGGCATAGGCATGGTGAAAAGAAAATGATGTGACTCCCTTCATAGGTCCACATGTGCACTCGAACATCTAGTTTGTAAAAATTCTGTATTCTGATAGAGATCAGCAAGGTGACTGGGAAGAGGAGAGCCTTGTGTTCGTACTGGCGGCTTGAAGGAAAGAGAATAAGCTTTTAATCTTGAATACTCAAATTCACATTTGGGTTTATGAAATGTGATCGTTTACTGCCCCACCACGTTCTAGACAGTAAGAATGAGGAACCAATTCAAATTAGATATTTTCTAAAAACTCTTTTGCCAAACTTTACCCACAAACATTTGCAAGGGTAGGATATAAATCTCAAGCTGAAAGTTGAGATAACTAGAAAACAAGAATTTAAGACCTACTAGATAAATGATGATATCAAAATGGTCCAATTTTATTTCTGAGCAATAACATAAACACATAATGACAAGGAACCTTAAATTTAGATTTATCTAAGGCACAAATCACTCTTAAGTAGTTTCAATCATTTGCTTCATGAGTTTAAAATCACAACTAGCTAATATTTCCAAAATGAAGATGAAATTATTTTTCAGTGCTACTAGGTGGAATCTGATTCATGCATGTCAATTTTACCAGCCTCTGAAATTACCACGGCTGATTACAACATCCCGAGTAAATTAAGGTTACACTTAATTAGTATTTTTCCAGAGTGGGGTGCTTAGAAAGGTCCCTCTTACAGAGCAAATTGTTCAGGTGCCTTCTATTTGTATTGGATCATGTTGGACTGTGAGGAAAGTCTGACTTCTCTGAAACCCAAATCTCTTTTGATACCATCTTTAGAGGGAAGAAACACACGTCATTAATGTGGTTCTTATTCCCACGCTCTGCTAATTTTAAATCTGCCTCCAGAGCACATGCAAAAGAAATCTCAGTGTGCCCATGTCTAAAAAAACCAGGGTCACTGCTTTTAGCTTGTTTTGGTCACTTCTCAGTTAAGTAGAGGGTTTTTTTAAACCATTGCTAGAATCATATTAGCTTGAAACTGCACCTACTGCCTTTATTATTAATTCCTCTGACACTTAAGAATAATTCTTTGTTCATGAATGTCTTCAATCCCTGTTGCTCTGCTCAGAGATGTTGGCTCTCTCTCAATTCCTGAGACCTATTTTTATCACACTGAGAAGTACTAAATAGCTCCCTTTACTACTCTACGAACAAGTTCTTGTAAATCCAAAAATCTAGAGGGATAGTGGACTACTGTTAATATTACTTTGCATTATACTGATTGAGAATCAAAATGTTTACCTAAACCTAACTCTACAAATTAACAACACAAAACAACATGCTTTACTTAACATATACCATGCTAATCTATACACCTAACACCAACAAATTAAAGAATTTCCATTGTATTTGTTGAGTGGTCTTTATTCGATTGCCAGTGATTTTAGGGAGAATATGGAAATGCAGAACACATCTACTTAAAACAAATCAGCTACTCATGAGTACAAAACCTGCTTACTCATAATTATCAGTAGAATAACAGAAAACTTATTGAGGTCACTCAAACCCAAGGTGTTTCTCTGACTTCTGGCAGCCTAACTGAACTATGACGTGACACAATGGTTTAAAGGCCAGGACTATCTTTTTCCTTCTCATGTGATCATTTCAGAAGGCAGTGGCTTGGGCAAACTGTGATTTCCCTCAGCTATTCCCCTTTATACTCAGGGTGTCATGAACCCAGCTCCCCCACGTCTGTGTTGAAAGAGAATGGAGGTGTGGTAGCATCAGGGTCAGCACATACCTGGGGTTATGGACATGAGACTTGCCCAAGTAGGGCTGTAAGCACTCCATCTCCTGCTCGTTCGTGCTGTGAGGGTAGGTAGCTAACTTACAGATCTGTTCTCTTAGTCTTTTCTGATGGTAACTGGTACGAATTTGGTATAAAACGGATATTTCTTTTTAAAAAGTGTTTTTGTTTTAATGAATGTCTGAAACAAATTACTGCACTTTCCTTATAGCAGCAACTTTAGTGTTTCTAGTGACACGTGGGTAAAAGAGACATAGGGTGTGGAGTGGGAGAGATATAACGTATACACGTATAAAGGTACGACAGTGTTATTTAGGGAAGGAAGGAAGTTAGTGCCATCTGAAAGCGTTCAGAACTGTACTATTTAGAACCGCAACAAAAGGAACTTGGTATAAAGGCATAATGATGATATACATATTTACAAATATAGATAAATTTAAAATAAAATAATTGATAACATAGTGAGAAACACAGCGTTAGCTTTCTCTTCTAATTTTATTTTTATGGTCGGGGGAGTGAACCCGAGGCCCTGTGCATACTAGACACCCGCTCTACTACTTAAGCCACGCCCCCAGCAGCTAGCCTTAGCTTCAAACACTGTACCAACCTTAGTGTCTTTTCCAAAGACCTTGGAATGAAAGCAAATCCAGTTTTCTGATACAAAGAGCTTTCCTTGGTATAGTATTTCTTTCTGTAAGGCACAGGTAAAGCCTGAGAGAAAACAGATGGGTATAATAGCATCATTTAGAATTTCATTAAAACGTTATAAAAAAATTGTGCACATACTTTGGTGACTTTAGGATGGACAGAGAAATAATATACTCCTACTCTAAAGTTCTATCCCCTCTTTTTCTTTCTTTTTCTTTTTTTTATGAGACAGGGTCTTACTACACAGTCCACTCTGGCCTCTAACTTGCTATGTAACCCAGGCTGGCCTCAAACTTGTGATCCTCTTGCCTCAGCCTCTCAAGTGATGGGAATATAGGTGCACACTACTGTGCTGTGCTCTTCAGTCATCTCTAGTGGAATAAAGTTGCAATGACTGGAGTTTTTAAAATTCAGTCTTACAGACTTTCGCATAAGGATCATATGGGAAGGCAAATCTACCTCTGTGCATGGAGAAACCAAGAATGCTGCTTCAGAAACCTCCTCTATTTAGCATGGTTGCCATCCTTTTGGTAATATGAGTGTTCCCGGTCTTCTCTTCCCAGGATCCTTACTAAAGATGCACTCATGAGATAGATGGTCCTACTGGGGAAGTACATGACTACACCTTCTTCCTGGAGATCATGGCAAGAACCCAGCATCTTGCCTTAACATTTGTACAATGAGAGAGGCTAGAACTGAACCTTGGGCTACATGAGCCACATGCTCAGGGGTCATGCTGGGAAGCTGTTTGGGTGTGACCACCACGCCCTGCATAGCTCAGGTATTAGCACATCTGTCCACTCAGACTTGTGTTCCCTTTAGCCTCTTTTGGCCCAGGCTTGTTATCCTAATTCTCAGGATGAGTCAATCGCAAGCACTTCAGCAATATATACAAAAGGCAAGGAGAGCACTGTGGGACAATTCCAGATGATTGCATATCAGAAGAAGAGTGACAGCTTCTCATTCTTCTCTGGTATCTTTCAAGGTGCTGGTGGAAGGTGACTACAGCTGGCACTATTGTTACACCACCATGGCCTAGTCCCCTTCCTGACTCAGTCTAGAACGTGCTTCCTTCCCCCAAACTACGCAGCCACTTTTCAAACACGTATCCTGAAAAGCCAAGCAGGTAAAAGAGAATGATGGAAGGGTGAATTCAACTATGATATTTACTGGCACTTTTGTAGATGTCACAATGTATCCCCCAGTACAACAATAATATGGTAATACAAAGTCAAGCAGGTTAGAACTTACTTTGTCTCAGTGGCTCTTCAGTTGGGACATCAAGAAACAACTTGTGAAAGTGCATGTTGGCCTTGAACTGCAAGGAGAATAAAGCACAGGCATCATGGCGCTCTTTTTTGGGAAACATAGCAAACTTTAAACCAGTCTGAATAAAATAACAAATTTTCCTTCCCTTTAGGAATTCATCCTCTCTGATCTACTAAGTCTCCATTATAACCCCTCAGAGGAACACAGAGGACACAGGCACAGAGGTTCATTTCCAATGTGATAAGTGACTCTCTGGGGTGACATAGCACTGGTCAGCTGAGGCACTGGGGCAGGACAAGGATGCTCCTGGTAAGAAATGAGATGAGACTCCAAAGAATCTTACCAGGGAAGGTAGTGGATTCTTACTTGTAAAGACACAAGTTGAGTACCCTCAAAGAGTACAGGACTCAAAAGCTCTGTACTCAGATAAACCTGAACTTGTCTTGGCTCTACTCTTCCTTGGTGTGTGATCAGGGCCTAGTCACTTAATTTCCTGGGCCTCAGTTTTCTCTTCTGTGCCAGAGGCCAAAATCGCTACCTGTCTTTGAGGGAGGCCGTAGCTTACGTGGAGTAACACTGCCCAAGGCCACAAGCGGTGACTGTTATTGTGTTGTGGTGAAGGCTTTTCCTTAGCAGGAGGACAGAGGCAGACTTAACTCTTCAGGGCAGTTTAAGGCCCAAGAGTGTGAAATGCAGCAAGTGCTCCATTTTCAAGACATCTACCTCACAATCGTGATGATGGAGCAGTTTGTACAATGCTTTCACACACATCACCCTCAATATAACGCTGGGAACCTGGTGTCCTCATTCCGGGGGTTAGGACAGGTGTCTCAGGAGTACTGAGCTACTTCGGAGCAGAGCGGGGTCTAACCCTTGCAGGGTCACCCTGCCTCACAGGATGCTTTCAAAGGAAAAGCCTGATAAGGAGAAAGAGAGATTCACACAAGTAGACCCTTGATGGTCTCAAGGGCAAAACCGACCCAATTGCTGTAAAAAAAGAAAAAGCTCCAGAACAGGTCACCGACATAATATAGGGTCCCTATAACGCTGCTGCCTCATAAACATCTTTATAAGCACATTAACTCACAGAGCTTCCTAGGGGTATGCTTTGCATTAGCGCTCAGAAATTCCTTTCTAAGGTGATTCTATTTCTGGCTTTCCATTTTAGTAGATGTGTAAATTTGCACAAATCTTCAACCCTGCATCAGGTGATGAAAGCCAGATGTTGGGTGGGGTAGGGGTGGGGGGGCACTTCAGTGAAATTTTGTTTTTCATGGCTACAGGGAGCACTGGTTGCACACGCCTGAAATCCCAGCACTAGGGAGGCTGAGGCAGGAGGATCTCCAATTTGAGGTCAGCCTAGGCTACAAAAGGGAAATACCATCTGAAATTAAAGTTAAAACAACAACAAAAAAAGGCTGGGGATGCCTAGCATGTGCGTGTGAGACCCTGGGTTCAACCCCAGTACCACAAGAAAGAAAGAAAAAAAAAAAGACAGGAAAAGAAAAGACAGAAGGAAAGAAAGAAAGAGAAAAAGAAAGAAAAAATCCTAGGCAATAGACTCTTCAAAAAATGTCAAAAACAAAGACAGTGGGACTGATCTAAATTAAAAGTGACATAGAAATAAAAGTTGTACCTGCCTCTTGATTGGCTCCTAGAAAGGAAGTGGGGGAGAGAGAGAGAGAGAGGGAGAGAGAGAGAGAGAGAGAGAAAGAATGAAAGAAGCCTTTATAAAAGACATCCTTGACTAGGACAACTGTGGAAATTCACAATTATTTGATACTTAGTAAAATATCTTATATGTACCTTGTTTATTTTAGTTTTTACTAGGCCCATATTCAGGTATTTAGGGATGACATATCAAAAAAAGAAACAAGGCCTAAAATTACAGCTAATAAGGAGGTGGAGATTGGGGGATCACAGTTCAAGGCCAGCTCAGGCAGAAAAGTTAGTGAAACCCCATCTCAACAAATAAGCCAAGTGTGGTGGTACTAGCCTGTGGTCCCAGCTATGTGGGAGGCCGTAGGCAGATGGATCAAGGTCCAGGCCTGTCTGGGCAAAATGTGAGACCCTTTCCGAGAAAATAACCTAAAAGCAAAAAGGGCTGGAGGGCTGGCTCAAATGGTAGAGCAACTTCCTAGCAAGCACCCTGCACTCAAACTCCTGTACAGCCAAAAAAAAAAAACACTGGGGCTAGAGGTGTTGCTTAGTGGTATGTCTTTAGCATTTGGGAGGCCCTGGGTTCAATCCTAAAACAAAAAACACAACAAAAAATAAAGCCAGAACTCTCCAAACTCTCCTGACCCCAGTAAACATGTCACACCGTGACACAGGACTGGACTTTGTTACCTATCTGGGAATATGATAGAGCAGAACTGAAATTGCTCCTCTCTGTGCAGTTGGTGTCTTATTTGACTGTTTAACTTTATGACATGAATGTTACACCTCCCCTTGTCCTGCGATTCAGAACAGCACTGGATCATGTGCTGGTCTCTGCTTTCTGGGTTCCTATCAGAGTTTGAGACCACAGCCTGGCATTCACTACCTCTCCATATGCACTGAAGGGTCAGCTGTGGAATTTAAGATCGATGAAAAATTGACTAGAAGAGTGCCACGACCTGTTCTATGCTGCTAAATTCTCTGAACTCTATGCCTATGTTAGGCCTGATCAGCAGAAAGCTTTGTCCTTGGATTTTTTTCTCCATTGGCTCATATTCTTCTGTCACCTTTGCAGACAGTATACATTCCAGTCCCCAATTACCTGGCTGGAAGATGAAGACTTTTTCCTTTCAGTCTTAGAGTCATTTTTACTTTCTGTCTTACACTCATTTTTATCACCTGGTATTGTGGCACCATCAAAACTGGATTTTGACCTAGGGAAATAAAACCCGGGGAGATTAAAAGATGAATTGCCATTCATCACTTTATTATAATAAATCTTGATTATTATACCATGTCACGAGAAAAACCTAGCATTTATTTTTCTCTTTTAGATATTGATAATCACTTATGATGCTCTGAAGGCATTTACACAGCATGTATCTCGGCAGGCTGTCTCCATCAACTATAGAAACGGTAACTTATAAAAGGGGAAATAGCAATTGAGATGTGAAAAAATTATATCATTTTGAAAATGTTTTAATCAATATTTAAGAGGAGGAGCTAAGGCAAATTACTAAATAAAATTACAGCTGTAGTTGAGTCAAAGAATATTTTTGTTTCACGATCTATTAATATTTAAGAAGTGTTAACTGAGTGCCTGAGGCACACAACACCGTTTTTTTATCCTCAGGGAGTCAGTGCACATGCGCATCAAGCACTTACTTTAAAAAGGCAGGACAAGATTTCACAACATTATCTCATAGGATCTGGAAGGCATACAGACAGTACTGGGAGGCAAGAGAAACCGACAGAACAATGTGTGTTTAATGCAGGACCTAACAAGACGGGCAGGAATTGTGTATGAGGAAAAGAGGCAAAACACCCCAGGCTGGGAAAATGGTCAGAGTGAAATCAGAAAAATAGTTAAAACAAAAAGGACACATTTAAAACTAAGTCTTCCCTTGTGCTGTTCAGGGCAGAGGTCAGAGCGCTGGAATTTCCCTCTAAGCTGATTGTAGTTCTGGCTCTCCATTTTAGCACAAGTGTGAATTTGTGCATATTTTCAACCCTGCAGCTAACATCAGTGATTTCAAAGTGGAAGGCGTGTATGATTTCCAGAAGTACCTAGCAAAGGTGTTTGTTATGGATGTAATTGCTTGTTTATCAAGGGAAATGGCACCCAAGAAACACGATTTCACATTACTATTCCTTAAAATGAGGCTCGGATAGTTGGTTCAAAGAATTTAGGAAGACTCTGAAGTAATTTAGGTGCCATGGAGGGAAAGAAATGACTGAAGTTAGAGAGACACTAGGCTCTAGTTTTCTCAGCTGTAAGAAGATGGGTCATATGAGGTCCTAAGCCCCTTCCAGCCGCAACAGTTCAAGATTCCACACAATAGGATCACAGGTTAAGTGCCTCTCAGCAATTCTACCTAGATGGATTTAACTTTAGTGACAGGTCACTGAATCTTTTCACAGATAAAAATTCTGGGACTTCTAGCTATTACTTTTCTAAAAATTGTGAATAAATATTTGTACTCTATTTGACAGTAAAATTATTTTTACAAATATCAAAAAGAAATTTAGCTGAGCATGTTGGCACATGCCTATAACCCTGCACTTGGGAAGCTGAGGCTGGAGGATCTTGAATTCAAGGACAGCCTGGCTTACATAGGGAGACCCCGTCTCAAGCAAATAATAATGCCACTTAGTCATCCTACTCCCTGATTTGAGTGTATCACCTCTACTGATTCAAGTTAATATGTGTTAACAGGACTGCAGGCAGAAGCAACAGGTAGGGCAGCAACACCTTTGAAAATTTCCAAAGGCATAGCCATACAGGAACCTGGGGGCACTCCTTTATACAGTACTGACTTCTCTGGGTCTTCTTAGCTATGTTATTCTCAGTGCCTACTGGTGTGTATGAGCAGGACCAGAAGCCCAGTGCAAAATGAAAGTGTGCAAGGCCTCTTACACAAAAATTATTAAGAATTTCCAGGGACCTGTGGAGTGGCTCAAGAGGTATAGTGCCTGCCTAGTAAGCATGAAGCCCTGAGTTCAAACCCAGTGTTGCAAAAAAAAAAAAAAAAAAAAAAAAAATTCTAAACAGAATTGCCAGATGGTATGAGCAGAGTATTAGCTCAGTGAAAGGCCCTGTGTAATGGCACAGACCACATCCTGTCATCCTGTGCAGTTTTCCACACGTGTCCTACTAATGCACACATTGTTCCCATCCCAAGCCTGGGGAAGTCAAAGGAAATCCAATAGTGTTTTCAAGGTGACAGCAGTGAAAGATGCATGGAATGACAACAATTTTTGCGCCTTTGTGGAGATATTCATTTGATGAGTGAGCAGAAATGAAAAATGGTAAAAAGTGAGAGCCACAAAACAGGCATGCAGAAAAGACCAGAAGATAATTGGGAACTGGAGGAGTCTGGAAAGGGAAATCTAGGAGAAGGGTTAATTAAGACTTACGCTTGGTCCTGAATGAAGCATAGATTTGGGGAGAAGATATGGGGTGGGGAAAGAAGTGAAAAGAAGGAATTAGTTACCTGTCTCTTAGCAGAGGCCAAAAGAGGGAGAAAGTAGCAGCTCTAACACTTCTGCTAACAGGGAAGGAGAGCAATTCCTCCTCAGCAGAGAAAACAAACCGCAGTTACGGTGCAGTTAGGGATGTAGCCTAGTGGTAGACCACTGGCCTAGAATGTGCTAGGCCCCAGGTTTGATCCCCAGCACCCCCCAAAATGATAACAAAACAAATAAAAAATTAAACTGCCCACATTTATCTGTAACTGACCATTAGTTTAGCTGCTCTATTTTAAGGGCTAGAAAGCAACTTTAAGTCCCTCCTAGGTAGCTGGTGTCTAAGAGCGATAGAGCTGACAGCTACACACCTCAAAATGACTTCTTCCCCTCTGCCTCCCAACCAAACCAGACCCCCTCACAGCCCCAGTCACAGGACACCAGTGGGCTGGTGGATGTCTGGGACGGGTTCTCTTCTGCTCTTTTGGTGACTCCCAGGAAAGTGAGAGGCCAGGTGTGCACCCCTAGAAGCTGAGCAGACACCCTGAGCTAGCCAGTCTTCCCAGCTGTTTCATTCACCTACACCTGAGAGTGGGCCTCCTGGCTCCATAAAAACAAAAACAGTGCTTCCAGGAAGGTGTAGCTGTTCTGCAGGGGTTGGAATAGGAGGAGAAAAAGATGCTGCTAGCAGGAGATGAAGAGGAAGGCAAGTACCAGGATACCAAGGAAAAGTGCTCCATTCTTTCAGGAGCGTTTTTTGCCTACAGTTCGTCCTTACTCTTCACAATGATCACAAAACTAGGAACACTAGCTCTTCCCAAAGGCCCAAAAATACAGTTAAGTGAGGACTCACCGCAGGCAAATGCTCCTCTTTGAATCTGGGGACTCAGCCTCCAAGGATGAAGTCGGGGACAGAGCTGTTGGCGACTTGCAGATCTTCTTTTTGTCCTCCACCCCATTCTCAGCCTCTGAACTAGAGAACAGAGAAAAACGCTTGATCTTAGACATCCAGAGGGAGGTGGAAGGAAAAATGATGAAGTAGTCTTGAGTTTTAGAGGAAGGAATGATCTTCAATCTCCACTGACAGGCTGGTCAGATCTGACAGCTGTCACCTTTCCAGTGTTCATTCCAACCCCTGCTGGCAAAAGCCTGAAGGGCAGAAGCAGCAAGTCACACCTACTTCACTTGTAAATGTCTGACTATGTAGGGACTTGCTCAGCTCTCAGGTCTGTGACTGTGGGCCCTGTGCTGCTCAAGTGCTGCCCGAGCTCTGCCCAGCCTAGGTGTGTGCAGATCACCTAGAGGCTGGGAGGGCCCCTGTGCATATGGCACACCCCTGCCCCAGGTGGCCTCCTGCAGGTGCTGGGAACCCCCACCCTCTTTGTTTGCACTTCTCTTATGTCACTTATCATCTTTTGTTATCCTTATGAAGGTCCCACTTTGGGTTGTTGTTTTAACCAAGCACTTCCCTGAGCAATTTAGTCTCTTTACAACCACCAGA
This sequence comes from Castor canadensis, assembly GCF_047511655.1. Classification (NCBI taxonomy): domain Eukaryota; kingdom Metazoa; phylum Chordata; class Mammalia; order Rodentia; family Castoridae; genus Castor; species Castor canadensis. The sequence goes on along the minus strand of NC_133391.1, from coordinate 64,254,297 downwards.
GCTAGGGAGGAATCATTGCTTTCATTTTACAGGTGAGAAATCTGAGTCTCTCAGTGAGTATTCTTGCCTAGTTCACAAAGGTAGCATTTATCCTGGTTGGGATTCAAATTCAGCTCTGTCCATCTGCCAGGTGTTTGTGTTTCTCTCTCTCTTTCTCTCTATCCCCTCAACAACTTACTCATCCATTTATCCTCCTTACTGGCTCATCTGTGTGAGAACTCAAGGGTAGGTGGGGATCTCAGTAATCTCCACACTAACCCCAGGGTCTAGGATCGTGGTGATATATAGTCATGATCAACAGATTTTGGAAAAACAAGGTCCAATCCTGGTAAAAGAAAGATTGGAAGAGAGAAGAGGAGAGGGTCAGTCAAGAGAGTTTGCTCACGGAACCACTAACAAGTGGGTAAGGACCAGGATGGTGCACACAGAAGTAAGCTCCCTCAGTTGGTGGTGGAAGATTGCTTGAGGACAATTTTCAAGGTTGGCAGTGGGACAAAAAGCATACTTGTGAGACCTCTATGGTGGCTGAGAATGAAGTATAAGAAGACGGCATTGCTATGACAGATGAACTTGAATCCTATTTTACCACTGAGTTGGTATTTTAAACTGCATATGACTACACAGGCAGGACATGTGTTGGTCCATTTAAGCCTTGTCGTTGTTGCTTCACAATTTTCACAGCCTGGGAACATTACAAGTCACACTGGGAGACCTATCCTAGCGTCAAAATCAAGATCTAGAGTACCTGGCAAGGGTAGTAATCAACTAACAATCTCTATGAATGGCCAATGTTCTCGTTTTGTAATTAGCATTTCTCTTTTCCTAAGTGGACAAATATTAGAGGACCGAGGCCCAGCTTTCTACTTCTTCAGTTTTTCCTCAAAGTACTTAGTGCATTAAAAGGACTTAGCCTGTAACTACACTGCATTATGTGACAAAAGTTTGGTCTGGGGACCAATAATATCTGAAACATTATTTGAAAGATGTTGCTTTGGCTTTGAATAAAATAATTGAACTTTATTTAATTTTAGCATCAATTTCATTTATGAACTCAAAGAGTTTTAAAACTGTGAAATGCCTTAGAGTGTATCTTCACCTTTTCTCTCTACCCCTTAATACAAGTTACTCCTATTTTTCAAAAGTACTGGGCAGAAATCCACTTGAGAAGTTTCAGTAGGAAGACCAGTTGTGTGTAAAATGTCAAAAATCCATCTCAGCATTCATTTAAATATTACTAGTTTTATGCAGGGTCAGATTAGGATGCATAGTCCAAGTTGTCCTGTATAGCATTTTTATGTAGAAAGAGCAACTTTTGCTGAAAACTGAGGAAAAGGTGCTCCCCTGTTTGGATGTGGCCTTCTTGGTACATGGCCTAGCAGGTGCCCCTTGTTCTGGGCATGGACAGCCTTATCACCAAAGTGCACAAGGAAGTCAAGCTCAGGCTAGACTTGAGCCTCAACTTGACTTTGGCCCTTCTCGGCAAGGCACTCTTATGCAGTGCTTAGGTCATGTAGTAGTTTCTGTTTCAAGGACTGGCGCTTAGCACAAAAAAAGATTACAATGTACACCTCTACATGTCCTACACAGGTAGTGTCTTTCAGTGCAAAATACACAGGCATGCTCAAGTCAAAAAAGACTCTTTCTAGATATTCTCCACCCCTCTATCCTTGAACTTGTGCACTGGTTCTCTTGCTTGGTGGCCGTATTGGGGGCTTATCTTCCTCAAAGCCTTCTGTCCTCCCTGGTCCCTTCCTAATTAATTAATAAATACCTAGAGCTTTTAACTTTTCTTCCAATGTCTTAGTTATCCAACTATGATGCCAAGTTCCTTCACAGGGAAGGTCTGTTTTTTTCCACAGCCCTCAGCTTAGCCTTGCTCATAGTGGTCACTGATATGTTGAATGATGTGGGATTAATTTTGTATTGTCTCAAAGAGGAAGTGAATTCCATCTACGGGTCAATTCAATTTTAGATTTTTGTTTACTTAAAGCAGTAGAGGCTCAAGCAAGTGAGTTCCTAACAGGATAGATTTTTCCCGAAAGTACGTCTTGGAGGTCTGGTCAGCAGTAGGCTGAAACTATGTAGAATCCAAACAGTGTTTGAATGAGCAGAGTGGGAGGGGAAATGGAACACTTCCCCAAGGCCTCTCAGGAACGAGAAAGTCACTGTGAATGAAGATGAACAGGCTTCCTGTGATCATGAAAATAAGAAACTGGGTGTTTCTTTTCTTTCTTTCTTTCTTTTTTTTGGTGGTACTGAGAGTTGAACTCAGGGCACTCTATCATGTGAGCCACACCCTCAGCTCTTTCTGTGTTGGTTTTGAGATAGGGTCTTAAACCTCGATCCTTCCAATCTCTGCCTCCTCAAGCCTGAGATTATAGGCTTCAGCCACCAATGCCAGGTTGTTTTTTTTTTTTGTAATAAACGAGAAGACAAAGAATCTTCAGGGACATTGACTAAAAGAGTCAACTGTAAAATAAACAAGAAACAAACAAAAAACGTTCAATCTTCCTTTTTGAACAGATATCGAAAGATGTCAGCTGGGAGGATACTCAGAGCTTCCTAAAAGAGAGAGAAGTGAGCTGACTGACAGAAGTGAGCTGACTGACAGTCCTGAGCACTCAATGAAGCAGCAGGAGACACTGGAAACACTTGGCCTTAGCAGGTTACTTTTTCCCATCTCCAACCCAAATTAAGCATCAGTAAATAGACTTTGAAAGCTTTTTAGCAGGAATTTCAAAGTAGCGAGACAGCCATCCTTACACCATCTAAGCCTGATTTTACCTTTTAGAGGACTACATTTTTATTACCAGCCAGGAAAACACTGCCACTGTTACACAATCTATAAATAAGAAACAGGTTGGACCGTCCTTATCAACAATCCATTATTTGTCACTTCCCAGACCTCATTAGTCTGATGATGACTGAAATTCAGATTCACAACTTTTTAGACTTAGAATTCTTAGGCAGAGCCAATTATCATTCCTTCTGGAGATGGTCTCTGTGAGCTTAAGATAAATTTGACACTCTTTTCTCTTGAAGGGTCATTGTCCCAGGTCCTCGGCCCCTCCTCCTGAGGATGTAAGTATTCAGGCATCTCCACAAGCAAGACCAGTATAAGTAGCTACTGGGCAGAAGCTATGATTAAGCTGCATCTCACCAATGAAAACAAAGTCCTCACTGTGGTGTCCAGGAAGCTGTTTTCCTTTCCAATTACAGTGACAATTCCCTGTGTTTGTATCTATCTTCATGTTAAATTACTCTTAAGGGAAGGCATAAAAATATGCCACTAAATATCCTTATGCTAGTACATGTGGGGGTAGTTTTACATACACTATCATAAAAAAAAAAAAAGAAGTCCCAAACCTTTCTGATTCTCATTTTTAAAACCACAATCTTCACCAACAAAGAGGATCTCCATTAATAAACTCTGAGAAATGGGATTGCTGTGGTAGAGACCGAGTCGGGTAAAGCAGTGTGTCAACCCTGAGCTGAAAACTCAGTTGGCCCCTGGACTCATCAGAACTTCATGAACCCTTGTTTCTAGTGTGCTGCCAGCTTGGTGGCTCCATGGCTGGCAGACAAGGGCACAATATTTGGAAAGCAAAGAGTTAACATATAGAGCCAGAGGAGGTTTTTGGTAACTGCTGGGCAGCAGCAAATAGTACAAATGCAGACAGACATTCTAGTAACCAAAAGAAGGAAGTACAGTGGGGGGCAGAAGCGCAGAAGCTGGTGGAGGAGACCAGGATGGCTGGGAGATCTTTAGCTTCTTCAGTTTGATCAATTCACAATCTCCCAAGGTAGATTTTTGTAAGTCAAGAGCAGCCTTCTATTTATAATTCTGATACAGTATATCTTTGTCTAGACACTTAAAGTTTCCCTATCTACATACTTATTTCTGAATAGGAATTATAGGTACTGGACAAAACTTAAGTTACAAACGGCCCAGTTTCTCTCCACAAAGGTCCCTCTTTTCTCAGAAACTTTTGTGTCCTTCCTGGGAAAATCTGTGTACACATAAGTGTATATGAGAGTGTACTTATATATAAATGATAATATACTCTTCTACATCTTTTTGTTTTGCTTACTGTTTCTTAATTCTCTTTCCTGATCAGTATACACAGACCTTCCTCATTCTAATGATTTCCACAGAGTTCCACTGCAATAAATGAACTATCATTTAACCCGTTCCTTTCTGACAGGCATTTCGGTGGATTTTAGTCTTTGCAAATACAAAGGGCATGGCAACAAATGTCTTTATGTTTATTATGTGTGTGAATATACCACAGGACAATTTCCTGGAAGTATAACTGCTGTGTCAAAAGACATGCGATTTAAAAAATGTTATAGGTAATACTAAACTGCCCCTGGAAGAGCTTCGGTGACCCACACCACAATTACATAGCAGTGTTTATACATTCCTACGGAAAAAAGAAAAGTGTTAAACTTAACAACATAATAATAATCACTTTAATAATGAACAATGTTAAATTTTTTGATCTCTGCAAATATGAAGTAAAAATACCCCATTACGATTTTAATTTGCATTTCTCTCTCTCTCTCTTTTTTTTTTTAAATTTGGGTAAAACTGGACTTAAAAACTAAGAATATCCATCCACCCCCACCCCCAACTACGGCCCCACTATTGTGAATGAGAGAGCATTTTCTTCTCCCGAGCAAGGTTGAGTATATTTTCATACAGTTAAGGACTTTCAAATTTTCCTATTTTGTGAATTAGCTGTTTGTTTGAACATTTAGCCAGTTTTTCAAAAGGGATTTAGATTGAAACATTTAGGAAAGTAACTACATTTTAGATTCCTTGCAACATCCTAGAACTGACTTTTTATTTTTTAAGAGGTGAGGTCTCATCATGCTCAGGCTGACCTCAAGCCCCTGGGTTCAAGTGACCGCTTCTCCAAGTCTCCCCTTCAGGAGTGTGTTACCATGCCTGGCTTGCAACTAACTTTTTAAATAAATAATCTTAAACATTCAGAAAAGTTAAGCAGATATTAGGGATCATATGATATTAAAATAAACCACCAATGCCAAAACCTTTTCTTTCTTCCTTTTTTCTTCTTTGTTGGCAGTACTGGGGTTTGAACTCAGGGCTTCCCTCTTGCCAGGCAGATGCTCTACCACTTGAGCCATGCCCCTAAACCCTTTTTGCACTGGTTATTTTGGAAGTAGGGTCTCACTTTTTGCCTAGGCCAGCATGCGACTGCAATCCTCCCATCTATGCCTCCTGTATAGCACCATACCCAGCTTATTGGTTGAGATAGGGTCACACTAACATTTTTCCCAGACTGGCCTGGAACAGCAATCCTCCCAATCTCTGCTATGGCATCCAGCTGTTTTTTTTTTTTTTTTTTTTTGTGGTACTGGGATTTAACCCAGGACCTTGAAAATACTAGGCAATACCACTAATGGACTATTTCCTCAGCCCAATATTTAAAAATAAAAAACTTTATCAACACCTTTATAAAGAAGTTGTAAAATACAGAATGCAGCTATGCACCAGTGGCTCAGTAATCCTAGCTACTCAGGAAGCAGAGATCAGGAGGATCGGTTCGAAGCCAGCCCTGGGCAAATAGTTTGTGAGACCCTATCTAAAAAAAAACTCATCACAAAAAAGGGCTGGTAGAGTGACTTAAACTGTAAGAGTGCCTGCCTAGCAAGCATGAAGCCCTGGGTTCAAACCTCAATGCCACCAAAGGGAAAAAAAAAAATACAGATGCATAATAAAAATAGGTGGGTCTACTATCTTTGAGTGAGTTCTTGCTTTGATGTGTTTCCAAGGGACTTAAGCTTCACTGGGAATTTTAGTTTAGTACATAAATAAACAATACAGATTAACAAATTATAGGGGATAGCTACCATAAAGACATGTTTAGAAATTCAGAAATCTCTTCTAATTATATGGAGGAGGTAGAAAAATTTTGTAAAAGAAGTATAACACTGAATGAGGGTGAGACAATATATCTTTTTTAATTTATCAGAACATTACAGCAGCTGCTAGAAATACACTTCAGGATAAGAAGCCAGAAATAAAAAGTATTTCCCTACTTGTTTTATAAAACAGTAAAAATTAAACAGTCCCTTAGATTAGAAAGATCAAAACCTCTCATTGTTACATGGCAGCCATGGCTGTTACCTCCATCTGCAGAAACACTAATTGAGCAGTGGTTACTGGGGAAGGCTTGGCCTTTGGGCTGGATACACAGGATCTAGATGTGGCAAGATACCATGAGAAACACCAGGAAGGCAGAAACAAAGCATGCAGACATGGGGTCACCTGCTCACAAGGAAATCAGCAGCGAGCTGCTTTTCTGGGGGCCAGGCAGCAGGAAACAGCAAGAATGACTTACTGTGAAGTCCGATTCCTAATGATTTTGTTTTATTTTATTACAGTACTGGAGAATGAGGGCTACTTTTAGGCTTTACTTGGTTGGCAGTGGAGATTATCCAAAGGTTTTTCAGTAGGAGGAATGAAATGAGGAGATACTCATCTGCATTTACACCGTAAGGACCTGATGGGACCTGTAGATTTGGAGGATTATACTCAAGTCAGTAAACAAGAATTGGGGAGTGTGAAGGCTGGAGGCAGAGAGAAAATGGAAAGTCAGGTGAGGGATAAATGAAGGCAAGAAGCAGAAACCGTATTGGAGAAATAAACCAGAGATAATGTGGAAACCAATGAGAACAAAACAATGGAGGGAGACATCCAGAGCAACTCCAAGGTTGCTAGGGGATGGAGAGGATGGCATTGCCACCATCAGTGACAGGGACATAAGAGGAAATGTAGGCTCTAGGAAGAATTTTTCAGATGTAAGAGAAGTATAATATTATTAGGTAGAACACTATATCTAAAAAGCCAAAGACCCTGAAAGAAATAAATAATGGTTCATGACTTTAGAGAAGGGGTTCAACCAGCTTGAAGACAAGCTCGTGGAGTCCTCAGCACTCACCACGACAGAGCCACCCCTGATTCTTAGCATAGCAACCGGGGTGGGGGCGGGGAGGCTGGAGGAATACTTTGGCAGAGGTACCATCTGGGTCCCAACACCTCTCAACCTGGTCTCACAGAGCTCCCTCTGTTCCCATTAAAGTGGGGGAGTCACTGGGGATCCTACCCAGGGCCTTGCGCATGCTCGGCAAACACTTAATCACTGAGCTATATCCCCAGATCCCTATTCCCACTCATCTCAACTCCCAATTCTTCTTTACTTTTCTTTCAAAGCCTTAGGCAACTCACATAACTCCACAGTGTTTAATTGCCAGGATCCTGATTCTGAAAGGACAGAAAACTAGCTTATATTACAGAAAAACAAAAGAACAAACAATCAGCCCCTAAGAGTTGGGCCTGTGGTTCAAGAAGTCACTAGTGCAGAAGAGCAGCAGCTGCAGGCTTCCCTTCCACCGAGATGACTGCTCTTCAAGTCTTCTGGAACATCAATGCCCCATTCACTCTCCTGAGGCACCACCTCCATTATGTCACACCACTGCTCCACAGCCAACAATGGCATTCAACTGAGCATCAGATTGAGGCATCTGGCAGAGAGCCAAGGTCCTCTAGAGTTCCCAGTCTTCCTCTACTTTTTTAAAAAGAAGTTCCTCACCCTAGCCCTGTGGGTTTCACCATGGTCATGCTTACACCCTGTTCTGTCCTCCCTCTGCACTGGCTCCAGTTCCTCTACACTGCCGTATTCTCTCTGCTCCCCGACAGGTGCCATTGTTCCACCTCAGTGCAGGAAACAAGTCTCCTTGGAAGAGGGTGGTGTTGAGGGTTGGGATGGAGGAGAAAAAGGCTAATCTTCTTACTTTCAATACTGCTGAATTAGCATTGTGTACAGACTTCTTTTTCACACTGATTATTAGTTAGGTGAATAATAATTTGAAACCATATGGAAACTTGAAAAGACTGTCTTGATTATTGGAAGAAATAACAATTGCAAGAAGAAGTGCAATCTAACTAAGTAGCTTCTCAGCAGGGGCTTGACGAGGCCAAGCACAGTGGAAAATCAGAAAGGAAAATAACAAGAAAACGCGTCAAGGATGCAGCAATGGACTTTCCCACTTTCCAGTCAACGTAGATGGATGCTGCTGATACTGAACTCTACTACATCCTCTGCACAGAAATACTACTTTGCATCACTCACTACTAATAAAATTTCTAAAAATACATACTGACTATATCTCAATTATTAAATAGGACTATAACCTTGGGGCAGCAACTTTAAATATTTTTCATATTTCTATTTCCATTCTTTTTTGAAGCTATTCTTTCAAAACAATTGCTGAATATCCAAATCAGCTATTTCTCATACATCTAAGATGTACTAGGGAGCATCTATTTGATTAAGGTTTTTGGCCTGAGGGATGCTTTTAAAGAAGAAGTAGTTTTTTGTTGCTGTTGCTAATGTTTTGTTTTGGCTTTGGATTTTTTTTTTTGAGAAAAGGTCTCACAATATAGCTCAGACTGGACTGAAACTTGCTATGTGGCCCAGGCCCAGTCTGGCCTCAAACTCACAATCCTCTTGCCTCATGCTGGGATTATAGGTATCTACCACAACACTTGGCTAGAACTGGTTTTTAAATAGAATGAAAATCTTATATACACAAACATAAATGCAAAAGACTGAGGCATAAATTCCAGAAATATTAATAAATCTTCAACTATTAGAGTAAGTATTTCAAATATCAAAAATATCAAATAAGGTTGAAAAGCAGTTCAGGTACCTTAGAAACAGCTAAAAATTAAAACCTAGGTTATGGAGACCAATGTAGTCATAGGGAATATCTTTCCTTGGGGAGAAAAAGAAGATGCCAGGTGTTAAATCAAAACAGCCATTTGGAATTAAAGACAATTCTGAATGATAAAATGAAGAGGAGCTGTTTACATAAACCAGACTTGCACCAGGTCAGATTGACAAATGAGACTACTGCTAAGAGAAGGAATCCTAGAATTTAAGACTAATGAAGTTCTTTCCCTTGGCTTTGGGTACACCTCAAAATTTCACACCAAAAAAGAACACACCACAACCTGCACCTGGTAGGGAAGAATAAACATACAGGGGTGGGTTCTGTTCCTAATATGCTTACTGTTGAAATGAAAAGATTAAACACATGCATAAAAACCAAAACCCACTGTTAAATCAAGTCCATTAAAACTCCAAATAATGTTAACACCTTTCCTTTGGATTTCGGAATTGAGTGGGGTTCATTACAGATGAGGTAAATTTGGAACCGTGTTTTAAATGAACAGAAGACCAAGCTAGTACAAAGTTGGGAGGTGCACATCTATAATCCCAGCATTTGGGAGGCTGAGGCAGGAGGACTGTGAATTTGAGGTCTGCCTGGGCTACATAGCGAGTATGGACGTAGCGTGGACTATATAGTGAGACCCTGTCTCAAACAAAACCAAACTGCAAAATAAAACAAACATCCTCTCTCCATCTTAACCCCATCCTCCCAAATTGGGAGTTTGAGAACTTTAGGAAAGTCATAAAAAGTTATAGAATGCAAAGACAAAAGGCAAGAACAAGTGACTTGCATATCAGGAATGTCAAGGAGAGAAGTGTTTGCCCTGTACAGACTGAGAAGTGAGCAGAATGGTAAGGAAAGGAGTAGCTGAGGGGCGGAACCTACTGAGGAAGGGCTAGGGGTGTAAGGGTGCAGCCTAGCAGAGATGTTCTGAATTTAGAATAGCAGGTCCTGCCATGGCTTACTGAAGACGCAGTTTATGAAAATGATACTACTGAGAAAATTATTGTATATCTTCTGATAGATGGGTATTGCAAAAGAGTAATGCCAGTAATGCTATGGTCTGAATGCCTACCTCTCCACAAAATTCTGTTATTTACTTATTTTCTTAGTTATTATTTGAGACAGGGTCTCACTATGTAGCCCTTGCTGGCTTCAAACTGTAAATCCTGCCTCAGCCTTCAGTGCTGGGATTATAGGTGTGAAACACCACACCCAGCTCTGAAAAAATTCTTATGTTGAAATCTAAGCCCTTAAAGTGAAGACATGAGGAGGTAGAACCTCTGGGAGGTGATTAGGTCATGAGAGTGGAACTCTTATAAATAGAATTAGTGTCTTTATAAAAGAAGCCTGAAGGAGTTCATAGCCCCTGCTATCCATGTGAGGACACCGTAAAAAGTCAGATGGCTATGAACCAGGAAGGTGGGCCTCACCAGATAGAGAATTTGGTGGTACCTTGGTCTTGAATGGTAAGAAATAAATGTCTGTTGTTTATAAGCTACAGTTTATGGAATTTTTCTACAGCAGCTGGAAAATGAAAACCAGGTGCAAAGTGAGAAAGGAAAAGGAGTGTAGGCAGAGACACCCCAGAGAGAAGCATTAACCTAAACTTTATGGGCAGGACATTCCTTTATATTAATATATATTCCTTTGGAATTAAATTTTAATTCCTTGCTATGGCCTCAGTGAAATTATACCTATGAAAACAAATTTTCTCGGTGGGGGGGCTGAAGGCATCATGCTAGAATTACATGTATTTGGCCAGAAGAGAATATTTTACCTATTAATAGTGCAGCAACATTTAAGGTTAAGAGACACAAAAACGAGGGCCACTAGGAACAGACTTGGAAGAGACAAATGTTTGCTTTTGTTTTGAGGACTGCCCCTCTCCCCATGGAGCCACAGGTCTGTCCTCAGCTGTAGTAGTAGGCGGTTGGACCTGGAGCATGGGAGGGACAAGCTGCCTGCCTCCTGCCACCCTGGCTGGCCTCTGTGATGACTAAAGCCCTTCTCCTCTTATACCCTTCATTTCCTGTGACTCTGTCTTCCTGTTCCACACAGGAGAGTAAAAACAATAAACAGATCAAAAGGCAGAGTGAGCTAAAACACCAAGGCATGTGGCCACTGCAGTGGAGTTAAGAGGCACCAAGAGTCCAAAACCTGAGTGCTCCAGGAACTGCCTCTGCCTTGTTTCTCCCTCACTCCAGCCCACCATTCCTATTGCCTGTGCCTCCTGTATTCTGATCTCATCGACTGCAGGTGTCTGAGGACAACATAGGATTACCACAGGGCTGTGCCACACAGGAACGTCCCAGGAGCAGGTTTGGATCTTATGCACATCATACCAGGGGAAGGCAGAGATGACACTAGCCGATTTGTCGAAATGCCATGTATTATTAAAACTCAGGAATCTTTTCTAATAAAAAAATCAGCCTTTTGTGGTGGCACCTGCCTGCAGTCTCAGCTACTTGGGAGGCTGAGACAAGAAGATTATTTAAGCCTAGGAATCTGAGGAGAGCCCGGACAACACAGCAAGAACTACTATTAAAAAAATGAATAAACTGAACAAAGTAAATTAAAATCACTGGGACACAACTTCTAGAAAAGGCACTGTCACTTTGTAAAAATAGGATATCTGTACATCAGAGAATAAAGCTTTCTATATAAGGCTTTGGTTTAATCAAAATAAAACACTCCCAAACCAGACACATTGAATCAGAAGAGTAGCTCATGCTATCCCATGACACAAAAAATTGAGTATATTTTTTGTTATTCAGGTTGTGAGATTTAATGGAGGGGGTGAATTCAACTATGATATATTGTAAGGACTTTTGTAAATGTCACAAGGTACCCCCCCATTACAATAATAATAAAAAAAGCTAATGTAACCTGCTTAAGAAGTTAAATTATTTAAATTGTTTATCCCAGAATTTACTTATTTCTGTACATATTAGTGTTGATAATATGGAATGTTTCCATGTTATTATTAATGTTATATGTAATATGTTATAATTTTTATAGGCATCAAGCTATGGAATAATTGCTGAATTAGTGATAACTCCTCACTGTCATTAAAAAGAGATGATTATCCCAATATTTTAAATACACCTAACATGTTCAGGATAGAAGAGTTACATTTAATGCAATTTATACCTGGCAGTGTCTCTTTCAAGGAAATAAATATTCTAAACAGATTTTAATTAGTCTTACATCTGACATCCGTACTTCCTGTCCTGCATTTTCTCTATCTGCAGTGAAAACACGATGCCTTGGAAAATACGTCTGTCTCTTCTCTCTTCCTCACCACTCCTTCTTAAAGTCGTAAGTGTCTTCAGCTCGATACTATCCTTTGCTATCTCATCTGAGTTATATATGACAACTTCTCCTTTGGTCTACATGGAAGATCACTTTGCCCTGTGATCTCTGAAAAAACTCAAATAGGATCACATCACCCTCCGCCCTTAAAACTCTTGTGGTTTTCCAATGCCTACAGGATAAAGCTGAAGATGGGTACAGAGCAGGTCCCCCTTTCTGAACCTAAAATCTTGTCACATTTTCTCCAAGTGCCCTAGCTGGTGGCCTTGCCCTCTCTTGTGGTCTCCCTTGAGTACTTGCACATCCTTCAAGATTTAGCTCTAGCTGAGATTCGGTTATAAATGAAGTCTGCCCCAACTGCCTTTGGGTCCTGAGGACAATCCTCCCTTTCAGTGTTCCCTTCCAGACCACTGTAAGTATGACTGCCATGGAAACTTGATGTCTTTAATACTGGGTTGGTTTGAAAACTGAATAGGCCATTGTTTGCTTATCATTCCCCTGTTTAGACCATAAGCCCCTGAAGCTAGTGTCTTGGTCTTATCACATCTCTGTATCCTACAAAGGTGTTCAATTCTTTTACCTTAAGTACTTCAAGATCCTTAATCAGACCTAAAGGCCAGGCTAGGATTTCTGATTTCTAGCCCAGAGCCTTTTTGGCTTACATCTGACAGTAATAAAGAGCACCAGGGAGACTTGTATCTCACTTGGAATTCCTGGATTTGGGAGGACTGGCATGGACAGGCCAGAAGTTTTCTGAAGGGGGTCAGATGCTATTCTGGCAACGTAGACTAACCTAGGGAGGGTGGTTTTAGTGTGGCTAAGCCCACCCTTCCCATTCTTCTAGACAAGGATCAGAGGAATTAACCTAAAGAAGGAGCCTTTCCATTGGGGAAACTCCACCATTCCTTCTCAGGGAACTGTGTCAGTAAGATGATCTCATCATTCCTGCTGGGAGGGGCCATCATGCCCAAGTACACTCTACTCTTAGACTTTAAAGGGCCACGTTCAGATATTGCAGGTTGCAAGAACTGGAAGAAACTAGGGTGTTTTTTTTTTTTTCATTTTCCTCCTTCTTGGAAATGGAGATGGCTCTAGGAGAAGAGTCTCTTATTCTGTGATCTGTGGCTGCTTAAGAGCAGCTTAATGTGGTTCCTCGGAGTGGTGTCTTCATAAGGGATGTTTATTATATGTCAGTGTCTTATTACAAACCTGGACTTTCCTGCCTCCACACCAGGTTCTCCCTCTCACAGCCTGTCACAGAGCTGTTCCCACTGTATCTTTTTCCAATTTAGAAAGTATAGACTCCCCCTATCTCCCGCATAAAGCACATACCATTTTTTTTTTTTAGACAGTCTTACTATACAGCACAGGCTGGCCTTGAACTCAAGATCCGCCTGCCTCAGCCTCTTTAGTGCAGGGATTACTTGTGTGTACCACCACACCCACCCACTTTTCCCCCATTTGAAAGACTTGTGGGGGAGGGGCTGGAAGCATAACTTAGGTGATAAAGTGCCTATCTAGTAAGCATGAGGCCCTGAGTTCAAATCCCAGTACTACCAAAAAAGAAAAAAGGCTTAGGGGAAGGGCCAGAGATGTAGCTTAGTGGTAGAGTACTTACCTAGCATGTCTAGCATGGGCATGGCTCTGGGTTCTGTCTCTAGCACAGCACAAAAGAGAGAGAGAGAGAGAGAGAGAGAGAGAGAGAGAGAGAGAGAGAGCTATTTCAGCAGATGCATTAATGAGCTTCTATCTGATCACTGAAGTTAGGTATAATTGACAAGAGGAATAGCGATATTATTTGAAAATCAGTCATGATTACTGCTGGATTTTATTAGAAAAAACTCAGACTGGTCTACTTAGTAATATTAAATTTCTAACTAGTAATTAAGGATAGTCACTTTAGGTGAGGCAGAATATCAGAAACTCCTGAGGCAACCTTGTTTCATCTATGCCCACTCACTACTCTGCCTTCCTATTATTTTGGAGCAAATTCTCAAGGTGGCATCAGAAAGTCCTTTTTATTTGCAATTACTGCAGTGTGTAGCTCTAGAAGATAAAAGTTTCTTCAAAAACAAAGAAATACCAACACCAAATCTAATTGTAGTTGATTTTTAAAAACCAGTGAGCTCTAACCCTTCTTCCGGGAAGATATTAGCACCAAGTAGTAGGATTTAGGGTTGGAGTGGACTACCCTCCATGGCTGGTATTTGGGTACTTGTACAGGACTCCAGGGAACACAAGGTACTCGCTTTGATGTTGTTGGAACCAGGGCCCTTTTCTCTTGGGGGCCTTACTGGTCTGGCTATTCTGGGGAGAGGAAGAAACAGAAATGAAAAAATCTCAAAATCTGGTGAGGTGAGGCTTTCTTGGAGATGAAGGGAGAGAGAGTCCCAATTACATGAATCAACATGAAGCAAGTTGTAATTGTGAACAGAACGTGTTGCAGCAGATGGGTGACCATGATTCTAGGTGGGAAGATGGAGCCACACCTGTATCCTGCCCACCTCATGCTTCAGCTGCTCCTCCCTTGCCACCCTCACCCTACACCCAAGGGAGAGTCATGAGGGAACCTGAGCAGCAGTAGACACAGGTGACGTGATAGTTCACCACACCATGGGTCAGTGAGGCCTTAGGCTGTGCTGGCATTCAGGACTAGCTGGGTTTTTGCTTACATTCCTTTGGGTATATCCCTAGGACTAGCATTGCTGGATCGTATGGCAGTTCTAATTTTGTTTTTTGAGGAGCCACATGTACATCTTCTTACTGGTGTACATATCAAGAAAAATAGTTCCTTCTCTCAGGATTTTGCAAGACTTGTAAAATTTATAGACGTTTTGTATAAAAGGACACAAACATACTAAAACAAAGCTTAAAAAAAACCTACTTATTTTAGCCAAACAAAAAGCATTTTGACTTATTTATTTATTTTGGCAGCACTGGGGTTTGAACTCAGAACCTCATGCTTGTTAGACTCTTACTGCCTAAACCACTCCACCAGCCCTGTTTTGTGAAAGGTTTTTCAAGATAGGGTCTCATGAACTATGTGCCTGGGGCTGGCTTCAAACTTCCATCCTCCGGGTATCTGCCTCCTGAGTAGCTAGGATTACAGGAGTAAACTGCATCCAGCTAAATTATATATTTTTATAAAGTAGTTTTCCTTCTGCAATGATAATACATGCTCATTTTAGGAAACCCAAACATACCAACAGCATGAAAAGAACTGAATGATAAGAAAACACAAATTTAGATCAAATTATCTTTTTTAACACATTATTTAAAAATAGGCCTATATTTTCATAGGTCTTTTGTGTGTGTGTTTAAATACTTGCTCAATCAGGAACTTACTTTCAGATGTAGTGAAGTAGGTTTCTAACTCTAATTTTCCCCCCTTGGCTAACCAGTTGTCTTACCTTTTCCCCACAGATTTGAAAGTACCTCCGGATATATTTGGATTTCCTTCTGAGCCTTCATCAGGACAGTTTCATCATGATAAGCTGCACTATCTTTCTATTATCTGCCTAGACGTTCCCGAATGCCTTGCTCTTTCGGAAGAGGCTTAGGATCATTCCGTAATGTTTCTCAAGAGTGTGAGATTTTGTTGAGTTGAACTAATCTTATAAATTCAAAGAACACTTTATAGTTTTAAGTTCTCCTTTTGAAGAAGGTAAACTTCTTTTAGGTATATTGTTTTACTTTAAGAGCTATTAAATTTACTTCTAGGCATTTTATTATTTTGGTCAATTGTCTGTATTCTTTAATTTGTTTTTTACCTATTACTGTTGGTAAGACAGACAATGATTTAATATATTTTTTCCTGGTAATCAGTGAACTTACTGAATTCTCGTTTCTAATTGCTTTTGGGAATTTGAGTTAGTAAATACTATATAATAATAAATTTTTATCTCTATTTAGCTTGTAAGCTGAGAAAGTCCCACACATCACTTTTGACCAAGATGCCCTTACTTTTCCTTAGTGCCTTCATCCTCTGACATACTTGTCCCTTTCTTGAGAACTCTGCTATCTAGATCCTTCAATGTCTATGTGGATGTAACAACCTGTGACCTCTGCTGCTACCTCACAGAAATTGCTTAACATCAATGTGAGGCTTTCTGGTGACTTAGATTGCTCCATATACAATCCTTTATCAATATGACATCTCTAATGTCCCTACTGTCTGCCTATGATCAGCTCTCCATCCTATTCCCATCCCACTCTCACCTCCTGTGCTTTTTGGCCTCAGAGACAGGCATTTGTTCTTGATATTTCCATGTCCTTCTAGTCCATCCAAACCTTCAGGACTTCACTTGCTTCCTGAGGCAGCTCGGACCACACGTAACCAACGGCTCTGTCATACCAGTCACCTGCCACACTCACTCAGCATACTAGTCCTTCCAAAGTTAGTCTTTTTAACTTATAATCTCTGGATTCAGAGCCAGTTGAAGAGGGAAAAAAAATCCAGTCCTTATTGTTGATTATGTCCTTGCTGCCAGCTGGGTCCTCAGCAGTTCTTAGACATTCTCCTCTCTTACTCCCTCAACTCATATTCCAAACGCTCTCCACACTTCTCAAGCCCCTAACCAGCCACAACTCATTCCTCCAGGAGACAAGGGGTCCTGTCATGCCTTCACTGAGAAAAAAGAAATTTGCAGTTCACAGATGATAGCAGCCACAGGTCTTTTCCTGACTCCAGTTCTACATGTGCACCAATGTGTCTACTCATTGCAGTTTCAGAAGGAAAGGTCTTTCTCTTTTTCATGTCCAAGTCCATTTTCTGATACCTCTGGGTTTGTTCCATCAGTTATCAGATGAGTGGCATCATTTATCATCTCTCTCTCTCTGCTGGCTCTTCCTCCTCGTTTACATATAGGCTGTCAAGACTCATCTAAAAAGCAAAACCTTGCACTGCCCTCATTCTGCTAGTTACTTTCTCTTTCCTTCACTCCTCAGCTGAGCCTCTTGAAGCCACACACCACATGCTGTGTCTGCTTCTCTCATTTCCCACATGCCCAGTCCACACCAGCGTGGCCTCTAAGCCTTATTGGTCCACTAAAGGGAGAGGGGCAATACAGGAAAATAGATACTTCTCAAAAAAAAAGACATACAAATGGCAAACGAGTATATGGAAAAACGTTCAGCATCACTAATCATCAGGGAAATGTAAGTTAAAACCACAATGAAGTGTCACCTCACCCCAATAAGAATAGCTATTAACCTAAAGACTGGAGATCACAGTGCTGGTGAGGATGTGGAGCAAAGGGAACCCTGGCACGCTGTTGGTGGGAATGTGAATTAGGCTATACTAATGGAAAACACTATGGAGGTTCCCCAAATATTAAAAATAGAACGGCCACATGGTCCAGAAATCCCACTCCTGGTTATATAACTAAAGGAAATGAAATCAGTATTTCGAAGAGGTATCTGCACTTTCATGTTTATTGTAGCACCATTCACAATAGCCAAGAAATGGTAATAACCTAAGCATTTATCATTGAATGAATGGATAAAGAAAATGTACATATACACCATGGACTACTACTCAGCCATAAAAAAACTGTCATTTGCAACAACATGAATGGAACCAGATTAAGTTAAGTGAAATAAGCTAGGCACAGAAAGACAAATACAATAAACTTATCTTATTTGCAAATTTATTACACATAGTTTAACCAAGTATAGTCAAAGAAATAAAATTAAAAATTTCAAAAACAAAAATTTTTAATTCTCATGTGCTTATTATGCAGGTCAGCTGATGTGGTGCTCTCAGTCAGTCCCACATGAATGTCAGTTGTGTTTAAATCATTTTGTTACCTGCTGGGTGTCTCCCTGCTTTTAATTTTGTGAAAATCTGTCTCCCCAAAAACAAATGGTACCCAAAAGCAAGGTAAAAGTGAATGTTCTTACGTGATCAAGTGAAAATGTGAGATTTGTTGAAAGGGGCGTAGCTTTTGTGGAAGCTGGGCTGTGTTATGGGAAAAGTGAATGGAGCATCCAGCACAGTACTGAACTCCATGCATCCTGAGCATCCTCAGGTTTTCCTCAATGGTGGGAGCCACAGACCCACAGGTACCAAGGGTCTGCTGTACCACAGAACCTCACTCATGTATGGAATCTAAAAATGTTGATCACAGATGCTGAGAGTAGACTGGAAGTTACCAGAGGCTGGTAGGGAAAGGGAGAGATGGGGAAAGGTTGATCAATGGGTACTAAGTTACAATTAGACAGGAATAAGACGTTCTGGTGTGCTGTTGCACAGGAGGATGACTATAGAAAACAATAATGTACTGTATGTTTAAAAAAGCCAAAAAAAGATTCTAAATGTTTCTTCCATAAAGAAATGATGTTTGAGGAGACAGATATGTTTAACTTGTTTTAAATAACACACAGTGTATTCATATATTGACATATCACATGGTGCCCATTAATATACACAATTTTTAATGTTTTTATGTATAAGTTGAAAAATAAATTTAGTTAAAGGATTACAGTGACATCTGCCTTAATGTTCTTGAAGGAAGGGTCTATGTGAATATATCCTAACATCCTATAACATAACATAGTGCCTAACAACAGTATGGTCTCAAGAAATGTGCATTAAATTCAAATACTGATGTGAATATAAATATTTCAAAGACTAGAAAGTACACTAAAAAGGCTAGCATAATTGCTAAATTGAAGTGGACAGCTTGTATCTTAGTATTTCCCAATCTGACTTCTGAGGAAAAGGGCTTTTTTAACCTTAACTTGTATTCTGCATTCAAGTGCAATAAATTATTATTTTCAGATATTAAGTATACCAGACAAGCTTGCTGCTCTGTTGATAATGAATTTGGTCCCCATTTGTGTTATAGGCTTAAATTAAATGACCTTACTAGGCATTTCTACTCTGACCAGCGCAGAAGGCATTGTGGCAAAGTGGGGTTGTCTGCATGCAAAGTGAGTGCTGATATGTATCTATAAATGTGTAAGAGGATATTGTTAGGTTTGTTCCAGCAGTAGTCCTGTCTTAAACAAGTATAAGTTTACCTAGGGAAAGAAATAAAAGCAAAATAAATAAATAGAAGCCAAATCATGCAAGAAAGCAAGGATTCTATTTGTATTTTAAAAGCTTTCTCAATGTGTTCAGGCTAATAGAATTCTTTACACAAAAGGAACAGAAGAGCGCTGAGAAGTAGGGCAGTTTCTTCAAAGACTGCTACTTTTTGGGTTGGAAGGGATCTAACAAATCAGGTCATTCAGTCCTCTCTTTTTACAGAGGAGGAAACTGAAGAACAGAGAGGAGAGTGATTTCCCTAAAGTGTCAAAGAGTTGGTAGCAGAGCCAAAGCCGGAAGTGAAGCAGAGATCAAAGCTAGGAAGCAAATGCTAACCAGGGCTTCTCCTCGGGCTCCACATCCTCACCCCCCTTCTCCCTGCTCATCTTCCTATTCCCACCAGTATGGTCACAGGACACCCCTAATAGCTCATCAGAAACATGAATTTGATTTCCCAAGTTTACAATCCTTGTTTTTCTATCTGCAATAAATTTTTGCCTCCACTTGAGGCCAAATTCTTTCTTATCCATCTATCTCACTCCAAACATAACTTCTTATCTCTGCTCACCCCAAGAAAACCTGATTGCCGGCATCTCTGTTCCCACAGTATTTGATAACAACCTTGGAATTCTTATCACACTGTATTAGTTATTTCCTGCTCCCCTATCCTCTGACTGGGAGCTTCTAAAGTACATCAGACATTTTACTTAGTCTTGTGTTCCCAACACAGAGGAAGTACTAGGCAAATGCTTATTGAATTACACTGGATTAGAGAAGAGTGAAGACCTAACATATCAAAGTTACAGAACAGTACAATGTTAAAAATCAGATCTCAGATGAAATTTGTAACAGCAGGGCTAATGAATCTAGTCTGACCAAGGTCAAGAATAGGAAAACAGGCTTGTACTTAAGAATTCTCAGGGACTAGCTGGGCACAGGTGGCTCACACCTATAATCCCTAGCTACTTGGAAGACTGAGACTGGAAGGAATGTGGTTCGAGGGTTCTAGGCCATCCTAGGGCAAATAGTTCTCCAGACTCTATCTCAAAAATAACCAGAGCAAAATGGATGAGAGGTGTGGTAGAGAGCCCTGAGCTCAAACCCCAGTTCCACAAAAACGAAACAAAACAAAAACAAAACCTCAGGGATTTACTAGGTAGTAGAATGGTCAGCTAATAGATGTTAATCACTAGGTGACACTTAGACAAAAATGGAAAACTTAATGCTAATACTTGATAATTATCATGTGGGAAAGTCAAGATTACTGCCTTGAATACAATGAGAAAAGAAAAGCATTAGCAATCCTTCCTATGTTAGAACTGTAGAATGCAAATTAGCCTTAGCTTTATAGTTGAGGAAACAGACTTATAAAAATTATTCAGGGATGCATAGACATTTAATGGATGGTATTCTATGGTATTTTATCTTTTGCATTTTTGCCCGTCCTAAATCTAGTACACTTACCTAATTAACAATTTAGGGGGCTGGTTCAGATTACACTGCCTGCCTTTGAATTTTGGCTTCAAATAGTCGTTATGATCTTGGGCAAGTCACTGTATATATATAAAGTGTGATGAAAATAGTACCTCATTACATGTAGATATGTAAAAGCATGGCGAACAGTGTCTAATGTATGGCAGTGATATTATCTCACCTAGCTTAAGCTTTAGGGTACATTCTGGAAGTACCTAGATTCTTCTTTGAAAGAAGATCACATCTCAAAACAAAGTATCTCCCTCCTCTATTCCACTCTCTTATGGGTAAAAGCCTTATCTTTTTCATACTGTGATCTCTATGACAACCTTATGGTTCCCAATGCACAAACCTACTTAATAAATGCCTGCAGAGCACATGCTCAAATCTCTTGAGTCATTACCAACTGTCAAATACTGCCCTTTCTCTTAGTCCGTGTGCCATCTCTTATTCTCTCATCTTATAGGTCCTGATAAAGTCTGATTTTACAATTTGAGAAAAGGACTTTGATTGATTCTTTGTGAAATTTTCAAAAAAGATTCTTAGAAGTGTAAGAAATTTATCAACTTCATTTCAAAACAAGTTCAACTTTTCATATCATGGAACAGTTTGTTATTGAGGGAGGAAAGGAGGACAGGAGGGAAAGAAACAATACAGAAATGAGAAAATTTGTCATGATGAGTTAGTGGCTTTTCATCATTATTGGCATGTAGCAACTCAATTCACAATTCAACTTCTAAAGCACTACATACTAGGAGTTTCAAAATAATTTATAAGGTCACAAATAACTTTTTCAGATGATAATCCTTAACAGTAAAGGTCACAAAAATTGCAATGTTTCTGAGGTTTTCTCGGTTTTAACTCACTATGCAAGTGGAAGACATAATTAAAAAAATCTAGAAGACAACAAGTGTGAGTATAATCATAAACGTGATGTATACGGACTTAAGAAACCACCAACATGTATAGAGATCAATGACATATCACTGTCTCGTGAGGAGAAAGGAGTGGTGGCCCCTCTCATTGCCTGCAACGTCACTGACAAGACATGGAACAGTACAGAGAGGGAAGATGAGTGTCTTCCAGGACAGAAGAGGAAGACTACACAGGTTAATGGTAAATCTGCCTCCTTCTTTTCTTTCTCTTTCCAATCCAACTCAATATTTCTCCCCGCTCACTTTTTCCAATTCTCCTATTCTCTCCTCATCTCCTTACTCATTTTCTCCAGCTTCACACTTCCTATCCTCAACCTTGGTTTCTATTTTTAACAGGTCTACTCTCCATTGTGATCAACATTCAATTGTTCAAAGGGTGGCCCAGACTTTGCTACCTCACCTAAATAAGAGCCTATCCAGAAGTACCAAGACTAGAAGAGGGGAACAGAAGAGATAAGAAGGCTGACGCAGGAGGATCATGAGTTCAAGGCCAGTCTGGGGTACAAAGTGAGACCCTCTCTCACTAAATTGATAATTTAGGATGGCTCAGTAGGGAACACCTCCCTTCACTTACTTCTAGGACTCCACTTTGCTAATAAGAAAGTTGTGTTGTGATGTGTGCTTATTACTGCTAAGGCTGAGTAGTCATTGCATAGCTAAACAACTGTTCTGCAGAGACTTGACAAAAGTGGGATATGAGGATACTGTCTGGCGTTTATTACGCTGTTCTGTGGTATGCAGTCACATGCTGTATGTTCACAGTTACTCATCATGACACCCTTACACAGCGCTTTATTTTGCCAAGTCCAAGGCATTTACAGCCATGGGCTGCATGACAATGTTTTGGTCAATGACATACAGCATATATTATGGTGGTCTCATAAGATCATAATGGAGCTGAGCAATTTCTATTGTCTGGTGATATCACAGCTATCCTAATGGGATAGGGTGATGATTTACTCATGTGTGTTTATGGTGATGCTGCTGTAAAGAAACTGCTTTGCCAGTCATATAAAAATATGTATTATGCATAGCACATAATACTTGATAATGATAATGGTCATTTGTATATTTACTATATTAGGCTTTTTGTTGTGTTTTTCAAAAATGCAGTCCTACTTACAAAAAATGTATGCTATGGTCCACCAGAAGCAGCCTTGTTCACCTGTGTTAACCAAGTCTCCTGAGTTCATCGCTTTCTCCTGTGCTTTATTTAATCTCCTATTGTTTCTTTCATTAAGGCCCTAGCAGCAATTGGCTATCCCATTATTTCTAAAGCAAATAGCCTCAGTGTGTAGTACAGACTATACGTACAGGTTTGTGTAAATACACTCTGTGATGAAATTACCTAATGTCACATTTCTCAGAATGTGTTCTTGTCAGTAAGCAACACATAACTATATGCCTGTTGGAAAGTGGATATTTTAAGGAAAAACAAAAGAATTCAACAACAACAAAAAACTGGATTCTGGCCTTAATTGAGAATGGCATAGCAAGAACAACAAAACCTTGAGGACTAATTACCTTTGATACACGAAGACAGGCAGGAGGCCTTTGCTTTTCATTTGATATGGATCTATATTATTTTAATTTTCTAATCTTATACATAGATGGGTTTTTAAAATGTCAGTATAGAGAGATTATGGTCCAATTCTATCATTTAAAAACTCAGTAGTAAATATTAAATGTAAATTTTTAACCAAAAGTGCCCAAGCATCACAACCTGAGATACCTTTGACATTGTGATTTGGGAGGCTCTTAAAAATCTTAAATATAAATGACATTTAACAGTCAACAGATACTTCTTATGTAATAAAGTATAAGGTGTTTCTTGCCATATGAAAGCCCTTTTTCTTAAATCTACAGCACACATAACATCGCTGGCAGGAACATAAAGTGCTGAAGTTCCTTTGGAAAGCACTTTGCCAATTCCTCAAAAAGTTAAATATAGGGTTGCTATATGACCCAGCAATTCCACATGTAGGCATGTACTCAAGAGAAATGAAAAGCATATGTTCACACAAAGACCCACATGCAAACATTCATAGCAATCTCATTCCTAACAGCCACAAAGTAAAAATAACCTAAATGTTCAACATTCATACAACTGAATACTGTTCAGTACTGAGAAGGAATGAATTGCTAGCACACGCCACCTCATGGATGAACGTTGAAACATGGCATGAAGTACAAGAAGGCAGAGACAAGAGCCCACGTATTGTATGATTCCACATACAGATGGTTCCCAACTTAATGATGGTTCAACTTAACAATTTTTCCACTTCATGGTGGTGGAAAACAACACACATTCAGCAGAAACTGCACTTCAAGATTTGAGTTGTGATCTTTTTCTAGGCTAGCGATATGATACTCTTTTTTTTAGATGTTGGGCAGCAGCAGAGAGCAGCAGCTCCCAGTTTTTTCCAGATGATCAACACCAAACCTCTATAGCATATCATGTTGATAAGCTATGAGGTTCCATAGGTTAGGTGCATTAAATGCATTTTCCACTTACAATATTTTCAACTCATGGGATGGAACCTCACCGTAAGTCTAGAATCATGAAATACCCAGAAAAAGGATTCACAGGGACAGAAAGAAAAGAGTGTTTTGCTCACCATCTCTAGCAATAAAGGAAATGCAAATTAAAACCACGCTAAGATTCCACCTCACCCCTGTTAGAATAGCCATCATCAGCAACACCACCAACAACAGGTGTTGGCGAGGATGCGGGGAAAAAGGTCTTACACTGTTGGTGGGAATGTAAACTAGTACAACCACTCTGGAAAAAAATTTGGAGGCTACTTAAAAAGCTGGACATTGATCTACCATTTGATCTAGCAATACCACTCTTGGGGATATACCCAAAAGACTGTGACACAGGTTACTACAGAGGCACCTGCACACCCATGTTTATTGTGGCACTATTCACAATAGCCAAGTTGTGGAAACAGCCAAGATGCCCCACAACTGATGAATGGATTAAGAAAATGTGGTATCTATACACAAGGGAATATTATGCAGCCATGAAGAAGAACGAAATGTTATCATTCGCTGGTAAATGGATGGAATTGGAGAACATCATTCTGAGTGAGGTTAGCCTGGCCCAAAAGACCAAAAATCGTATGTTCTCCCTCATATGTGGACATTAGATCAAGGGCAAACACAACAATGGGATTGGACTTTGAGCACATGATAAAAGCGAGAACACACAAGGGAGGGTTGAGGATAGGTAAGACACTTAAAAAACTAGCTAGCATTTGTTGCCCTCAACGCAGAGAAACTAAAGCAGATACCATAAAAGCAACTGA
Organism: Castor canadensis; assembly: GCF_047511655.1. Classification (NCBI taxonomy): domain Eukaryota; kingdom Metazoa; phylum Chordata; class Mammalia; order Rodentia; family Castoridae; genus Castor; species Castor canadensis. The sequence goes on along the minus strand of NC_133391.1, from coordinate 64,229,470 downwards.
GGCCAATAGGAAAAGGGGACCAGGCACTAGAGAAAAGGTTAGATCAAAAAGAATTAACCTAGAAGGTAACACCCACGCACACGAAATCAATGTGAGTCAATGCCCTGTATAGCTATCCTTATCTCAACCAGCAAAAACCCTTGTTCCTTCCTATTATTGCTTATACTCTCTCTACAACAAAATTAGAAATAAGGGCAAAGTAGTTTCTGCTGGGTATTGAGGGGGTGGGGGGAGGGGGGCGGGGTGGGTGGTAAGGGAGGGGGTGGGGGCAGGGGGGAGAAATGAACCAAGCCTTGTATGCACATATCAATAATAAAAGGAAAAAAAAAAAGTGTTTGCTTGAGGCTGATGTCAGGTGTGGAAATAGGGATTATGTATAAATATGCCTGAAGAAATTCATTGCAGGGATGAAATGCTCTAAAACTAGGTCATTGTGATATTGTAGTACTTGGTAAAATTACTAAAAATAATTGAATTCTAAACTAGAAATTGGTAAATTTTATGACATGTAAAAAAATTCTTTAATAAAGTTGTTAAAAATACTGTATCTTGGGACACCACGCCCCATTATAGTAGAAGAGCCTCAGACACTTGTGAGTGACCAATAACAGCTTATAAGTAAGTCACCTTAGGGAGTGCACTTTAAGTTGGTACCAAGTTTACGTTACTTCTAAAGGTAAACAATCAAACCTATATTGGAATAAAAACACTCCTGTTTTAGAGAAGGAAGTGCTCAATTTTGCGGCTGAGGAGGAGTCTCTCGGGACCTCTGCTTTATTCCATTTGAAAAGGTGCGAAGTGCCTGAAACTGAGCATGCATAGAATAAGAATGCTGGGTTTAACACACAGAAAAAGCTCAGCAGTTTAAAGCTGAGGAAAATCTCAGTGCCAGGAAGCAGAATGTGAAAATCCATGGTCACGGATAAAAGTATTGGACAACAGATGCAATAATGGCAGATCAGTAATATTTAAATAAGCTGGGGTATCACAAAACAGTTTGGCATCAGATCCTTTTTGCATAATGCAGAAAGCAAGATGTTAGATTCACGGAAATGGTTGGATGCTATCACAAAACTCAAGTTCACATAATAGGATGTGGTTGTGTGCTACTGTAAGAGTTTAAGCCTTCTGAATTTGGACAATTTAGTTTAATTACATTTTATGTCATTCTCCCACCCCCACCCCATAGATGTTCCAGTCCCTTAGCAACGAGCACTAACAGTTACAATTGATGGCGACCTGCCAGTATGTCAGCATTGGGCTAAGTGCATTTCTCACATTTCCTATTTAAACTTCAAATCGAGCTGATATGAAGCAGGTGATGAAACTGAGGTAGTTGTGCTCAGTAATTTGCCAGGGTCCCTGGTCCAGGAGACAGGAAAGCTGAATTATTATAACAGCGGCAGCTAAATTCCAGGGGACCCACTAAGTACGTACAAGAGGAGCACTGATAAGGAAGAGATGATGTGGCAATGATAAGGGAAGTCTTTAAATGAGGAAAACTTGAATTCATTTCTAGAGGTCTAAGAGAAAAGACAGTGGGAACTAACTGAGCAAGGAAAAGAGACGGGGATTATTCAGTCCTACCGAATGGCACATTCCTATTCCTTCTGCCTATCACCTCTTTTTTTTTTTCCCTTTTGGAGTTTTTTAAGAAAATATGTATTTTTAAACTTTACCTCACTTACCTATCATTTTTAATTATAAGGTATTTGAAATTTACACTTATTTTGAAACATACAATATTGTCTCTGTTTCTTCACCCTGCTGTGCATCAGATCTCAAAATTTATTCCTGCTTTCTATCTGAAACTCTGTACCCTTTGACCACCAACTCCATTCCTTCTCTTCCATCCTCTGGTAACCAACATTCTACTTCTATGAGATCAGCTTTTTTACATTCCACATGTAAGTGAGATCACGTGGTATTTATCTTTCTGTGCCTGTCTCATTTCACTTAGCATAATGTCCTGTAGGTTTATCCACGTCACAAATGACAGGATTTCCTTCTTTTATGAAGACGAAGAATGTGTTCTTATACCATATTTTCCATTATGCACATATACCACATTTTCCTTATCCATCCACCCACTGATGAAAAACACTGGACTGAACATGGAGGCACTGCACAGTATAAGTACAAGGTTACTGGATGATACTTGGCTATAAAAGATCACATGCGGATTAGTATTGAGAATGAGGTTGAAATGATCTATGACTGTCTAGATCATGAAGCATTCTAAAGTCTTGGCAGAGAAACCTATGTTTTAGAGTAGGCCATGGAGGGCCAGTATAGATTAAAGACAGTGGAGCTGAGAATAAATTATTGTGCAGTGCTTACAATTGGCTCTAGAGTTAGAAGATTAGGCTAGTAACTGTATGACTGCCTAACTTCTCAAGAGTTTCACTGTTCTTATCTGTAAAATGGAGATAAAAATAGTGTCTATTTCATTTTATTGCAAATGCATGCAAAGTGTTGCGCATACTCCCTGTCACACAGCAAGCACACTCTCAGTAATGCCAGCTGTTAGGGAGACATGAATCATTCTGCTTTGTGTAACTGGAACTAAGGACCGCCTTGGGTGAGTCCTGGATTAGGCATTTAAAGTCTCGGGTTCTAGCTTTGCTTCTGCCACTCAACACCCCTGTCACCTCCATTTGTAACATGGTGAAAACACCATCCACACTGCCTCTTTTCCAGAGAAATAAAGTATGTGTAAGGATGATTAACTCCAAAGGAAATGAGTGATATTTAATAGTTCATTTATAAAGTCAAGATATTATTTCTGGGTGAGAAAACAAAAACATGGAAGGACAACTACTAGCAATTTCTTTGTCATAAAGGGTAAGGAATGTCAGTGGAAGTTGACATTGCCAGAGGACAAAGAAAGAACTGGCAAAGAAGGCAGAAACTCTAGGAGACAATATGACTAAGTCTTGGAACCACAAATGAAGGCAGTTAACAAAGTTCTTCTTCCAAAACTTCTGCCCTAACTTCCATGGATACACGCCTAGAATTTGCATTTATATATACAAATTCTTATTAGGAACAAGGTTCTGATTTTCTTAAATGGTGAATGATGAAGATTCAGTCTTCACTACTACAAGAATTTATCATCTTTTCATAACACTATCAATAAAATACTTTGAGTATCCCCAACAACTTGACATCACAAAATTGGGCTTATTAAGATATTGATCTTATTTATAATCTCTTAATTTCAGTGACTTATTCTGGTGATATTTAAAAAAGAAGCAAATATTGGAAAATTCTTTTCCTTTTTAAAGAAAAATTTTGGGGAAAAATAATCATTTAAAAATTATACCTTCTGAACTAAAAAACAAAAGTAGTAGAGATAAAGTGAGTTTCATTTTAGGAAGTTAATCCTTTGATCAAAATATTTATTCTGAGTTTCTTAAGCCGGAAGAGTTTATAGGTCAAGTAATGTGCAAATCCTATTATGCACATAAATGTTTTAAGAGGATGGTCACAACTCAGTATTTGAAGTGTTCTATTTTACTTTATAATTATTGTTCTCTCCCACCCTGACACCACACCCTTTCTCCAAAAAAGCGGGAAATAAGTTTGTGTTAAGTCATCAAATCATTTCTCCAGGGAGGAGAAAAAGAGTATTTCACGTTTCCTAATACTTTTCCTGTCTTGAAGGGAAACAGAAAAGGAACCGGGGGAAGACATCCACAAGCCCCGAATCAAAGTCCACATCACTGGAAAGACAACAATCTTATGATGTCTAATAACCAGAGACAAATGGATCCCCACAGTTGTCATTAAGAAGTAGGACAACTGAAATAAATATTGGCATGGTTTCTTGCCATGGCTGGAGTTGAATAGGCTTCCCAGATTTCCCTTGGGAATTATAAGACACCAAATGTGCTCTCGGATCAAATGATTCATATCCCCACAGACTGCAAGCTACAGTGCATACCTAAAATCAAAGAGAGAGGAGGGAAAGAGAGGAGATGAGGAGATGGGGAGAGAGGGGACAGAGGAAAAAAAAGAGGGAGGGAGGGGGAGAGAAGAAGGGGGGGGCAGAGAAAGAGGGGGGAAAAGGGTGGGGAGAGGAAGAGGGAGAGCGCAAGCTCCAGAGAAAAGAGGATGGGAGGGAAGGAGAGAGTAAGAGAGGGAGAGGGAGAGAGCGACAGTGAGAGGTCAGGACACAAGAGTGTCCACAGAAAAGTTCCAGAAAGCCTTTCCATCCGACCGTGGTGTGGCAGAGGTGTGGGATGGGGCAGCGCGCTTCTGCCACCTCGGAGGGTCCCAGCGGAGCAGACTTACTGGGCTGAGCCACCTCTGCTGTCCCTCTTCCCGAGCCCTTTGGGCGGCTTCGCGTCGTCCAGCTCCGGCTGTAGCTCAGTCATCGGGCCGCGTGGCGGGGCGCGCCGGGGTCCCCGCAGCAAGGCTGGCAACTCCGGGGCGCAGGCCCAGCGAGCCGCGCCGCGCCCTCCCCGCGCCCTCGGCCCGGCGCAGCCAGGCGGCCGCGCGCCGGTCCCGGCCCACCGGGACACGTCCGAGCCCGCGCGATTGGTCCGGCCCGGAGGGGAGGGACAGGGAGGGCCCAAGCCAAGTGACAGCCTCGCTCCCCAACCCGCCGCCGAGGAAGAGAAAGAGGAAACCTGCTGAACTAGTCTTGCTGGGATGGGAAGCTAATTGGCCAAGCAGGTGAAGCGTTTGCGTAACAAGCCACTATAGATTCAGCCTCCTGGTAAACTGGGCTCTTTCCCCTACCCTGACTGTGACAGGGTTTTTGTTGTGTTTATAAAAAGTCGCTAGCTGTAGATACAGGAAACGGATCCGACGGAGTGCCGGCCTGAGCTGCAGCCTAAATTATTCAAACAGGATATTGCCTCATTGAGGGCTGTCTCTTCATGCTGAAACAATCGCTCTCCTCAGTCTTTTATGTGGGAATAACAAAGGTAATTAGAAGTAGTTGCTTTTAGTGGTTGGCTTCCTAGGTCTGGGGGTGGGGGTGCGGGAGGAAGAGAAACAACCTTCAAAATGTCACTCTGCACCCAGCCAGGGCCAATGGGATGCGTCTTCCTACCTTTTGGTGAGGGTCGGCCTTGCTGCTTCCAGTCTGTGAAGCATCCATTCATTCAACCAATCTGAGAGCCCTCCTGCTCTAAGCATAGTTCTAAACATTGACTTATTATAAGAAATAACGTTGATGTTAGTGGTTTTCCAGTTTGCTATAATTGAAAATAACTAATATTTATTAGTATTTCATTGTGGGAAGTCCAACAAGGGAGTGAGAGAGGGAAAGGGGGGGAGAGAGAGGGAGGGAGGGAAAGGGAGAGAGAGAGTGGTCACATTACAGAAAGAGTTCAGGACACAGACTGTTCACATAAAAGTTCCAGAAAGTGGCAATAGTTAAACATGACATGCCTGGGAAGAAATTACTGTGCTCTGAGGCTGCAAGTCCTTTGTTTTTCTTTTAAAATTAATTTTATATTTAGGAATATGACAAAGAATATGCAACCACAGTACGTGGGGGGGGGTGTGAAACACCTACCCTTCCAAATAACCTCACAAATTCAAAAGTTATACATCTTTATGCTATCTACTGGCTTATCGTGTCAGGCTGATTGCTGTGACACTTGAAAAATAAAAGGTTTATGCAAATTCCTTAAGAGTTGGCCTAGTCAGGTCTCTCTTTCCTTTCTGACCACAGGTTCACTTCAGAGTAGTGCTGAATGGGAAATGGCCTGGGTGACCTGGAATCTTAGAGGTTGCCTCTTTGTGCTCACAGCTGTCTTCCTGGGGACATTCCTGATGCCTTTGCCTCCATGTCCCTTCTCTAGTTCCTCATCCTACTCAGGAATGGAGTGGGCTTGGAATTTAGAAAAGATTGTCAACCTCCCAACCTCAGCATAGTGACTCCTCAATTCAGGGGCCTTTCAAACCCCTAATACAGAGCTCACAGCTGACTGACTCTTTCCTCAAAGTAATTTTTATTTTCTTTTCCTACATAAATTCCCATTAAATAATAACTTTCATTAAACCCCCTGCCTCCTCCCAGCCTGTAGTCACCTCTGTTCTGCTTTCTGTTCTATGAATTTGTCTATTTTAGGAGCCTCATCTAATTGGAAGCATACAATATTTCTACTTCTAAGCATATCTTCAGTGTCCATCCATGGTGTTGGCATATATCAAAATTTCACTCTGTTACTTGGCTCAGTATTCCTTTATTATGTTTATATTCTTCTATATACCACATTTTGCTTATTCATTTATCTATTGATGGACATTTGGGTTATTTCTACCTTTTTTCTTTTGTAAATGATGCTGCTTTGAATATTGGTGTTCAAACACCTATTCAAGTTCCTGCTTTAAATTCTTTCGGATATAAACATTTAGTTGTAGATTTGCTGGGTCATATGGTGTTCCATGTTTAACCTTTTGCAAAATTGTGGTCAGCCCTCTTTTGATGCATGAAAAAGGGCAAGTGTTCAGGGTGGCCCCAGCATGGGCTTACAGCTCAGTAGTGCGAACTTAAGAGAGAAAGAGCTGGGAAGGTATGGCATGGGAGAAGGGGGCTGATGAATAAAATAGCAAAAGGAGCAAATATACTACATATTTTTACCTAGTGACATTTGCTTAAGTTTAAAAGACATTGTGAAACAACTGCCTAATTTGTTTATTCTTTGGGTTATAATACAATAAAATGGTGTACAGTATTTAAAAAGCAGTAACAATCAAACAATAGGGAAAATTTTATGATAGTACATCAAAATACAGGCATAAACTTATGCCCAAAATATGTTCTAGGAGGCTCTTTGATTTTGTACCAATAAGAAACTCATTTCTTTTCTTCTTCCAAGCCTCTGAGAACTTAAATTTTTACTTTTAATATCAAGGAAGAGTCCTAGCCGATACATTTTCCAGTTATTGAAATAGTTCTAATAGGAAATGCCTAGCCCATCACCTTTGTGAAAGTGGGAGCTTCTATTCAAATAGCTTAGAAGATTGGTCAATTTTTAAAACATTGATCAGATACTCTGTGCATCTGTCTATAGGCTCAGGGGCAGAGTTCAATAATGATTTTGGAAATTTGTGTGTAGATTTGGTTGCCATGTAATATGTGGCAGGGTGTGTATTTGTTAGTTCATGTGAGCATGCATTAAGAATGTTCACATGCTGTAATTTTATGCATATTGTCTGATGACATGTTTTGGAGGATGTTGATGACTTACCAAGATGAAACCCGGAAGCTCTGTAATAATTTAACTATGCATTATATTCATAATCAAAAAATTCCAGGAGCACTTACCAGATCATTCCTGTTTTTAATTAAGGCCAGTTATCCAAAGGGGAAAATGGGAAGGAATTAAGAGAGTTTAGAAGAGAGCTGTACAGTAATACTGAAGAACTTAACTTTTAAGAAAAAAATTGTAAGAATGAAAGTTAAGAAACATTACCTGAAGGGGCACCATTATTGAGTGATTTACATCAAATATGAAGGTTCATTTCCTAATGAATACAACCATTATACATTGGAGTGAGAGTCTTTGGTAAGCCATGGAATCTCCTACTATGGAGACCTTTGAAAATAAGACCTTAAAAAAATCAATAGAGTAATTTTAAACCAGTATTTCCCAAGCCAAATCGTATTGCATAGTGGGAAATTTGAAGTACTTTATTTCTCTCCCTAGTGATGAAGCAAGAACTAAGCTTAATACCAGTGTTGAGAGGAACAGATATGATGGTAAGTGTTCACTTACCATAGGGCAGTTGAGAAACACTAGTATAAAACTAGTTCAGTGAAAAAGCCAAAGCAATATAAAAACTATTCCAGTTTAGTACTCTTTAAAAATTAAATAAATGATGCCACACATTATGGTTTGGATAGGTGTCTTCCAAAGGCCCATGTGTTAAAGGTTTTGGTCCCCAGCCCATGGCACTATTGGGGGGAGGAGGGGCTGGAACATTTAAGAGGTGAGGCTAATAGGAGGAAGGTATGTCATTGGGGGCATGCCCATGAAGGGATATTGGGACCTTTCCTCTCTTGTTTTTTGCTTTCCAGCAGCTGTGAGATCAGCAGATTCTTCCACCATGTGCTGCTTCCATGATGTATTTCCTTGCCACAGGCCCAAAAGCAATGGGCCAACTAACCGTGAATTGAGCCTCTGAAACTGTGAGCCAAAACAAACCTTTCCTCTTCTTTAAGTTCATTACCCTACGTATTTTGTAACACTAATAAGAAACTGGCTAACGAACCACATAACCAATAAATGAAACACTACCCCAAAGTCTTAAAGTACAAGTCTGTTTTCTAAATGGTAATTGTTATAGATCACAACTTGTAAAGCAGGAAGGCCTCTAAAATCATTGGTTTTTCACTCTGAGCCTGGAGGGGGTCCCAGCTCTTAGCACTAGTGAGGGGAGTACTTACACTTGAACCTAGGTTTTCTGATTCCAATGCCAGCTTCTTTCTCTCCTGTTTCAGTTAGAATTCTTTTGCTTGCAACTGTTTAATATATTTTGTCTTAGTTTCTATTTGGAGAAAGGGGAAGGTGTTACCTATCATGCACTAAACAAAATTCAAACATACAATCCTTACATTTTTTTCAGAGAAGAGCCTGAAGGGAGTTTAGTTCTAAGAGGATGAAGACCCAGGTTTCCTGACTTCCAATAGGGTCAGGATTGTAGGAGAGTGGACAGTATGAAACACATTTTGTTAATGGCAGAGAGACATGCTTTGTAGGAGCGTGGGTTGGGGGAAAGCCCAACTGGGGAGCTGCAGGTGTGCATACAAGGTTTATGGGGAAAGAAGTGTTTGAATCTAGAGCTATTTTTGGTTGTTGAATTTCACAGTTTTCTGTTGATGTGTAACTAACCACCTGAAAATGTGGTGGCTCAAAACAATAATTTATTTGTTTATTTATTTTGATGAGACTGAGTTTTACACTCAGAGTGCAAAGCAGGCACTCCACCACTTGACCCATACCTCCGGTCCATTTTGCTCTGATTATTTTGGAGATGGGGTCTTGAGAATTATTTTCTCAGCTGGCCTTCAACTTCGATTCTCCTTATCTCAGCCACTCAAGTAGTTAGGCATGAGCCACGGTTACCCAGCTCAAAATAATAATTTAGTATCCCTTGAGGTTCTATGACTTGAATGGGCTTAGGTGGGTGGTTTTCACTTTTGGTCTGTCATGAAATTGCAGTCAAATGGAGCCCAGGAGTCATTTGAAGACTCAACTGATCTAGACCTGAAAGATGTATTTTCATTCCCAGATCTAGTGCTTTTGCTGGAAAAGCTGGAAGGGCGGAGGTCTAGCTGAACATTTCAGTCTCTTCATGTGGAATCCCACAGGGCTAGTTTTGGCTTCCTTATAAGCAAGGTGGTCTCAATTCAGTTAGATTTTTTTTTTAACTTGTTAATGGACTTCTTCCAGTACCATATTTTCTGTAGTACCAAGGTGAAATCTATAAGGCTTTCTATGAGCTGGCATCGGAGGTCATGTGGATTCATCTATGCTGCATTCTTTTAATCACGGGCCCAGATGAGATTCAAGGTGAGAGATCTACACGAGATATGAATGCCAGGTGGTATAGTTCAGTGGGGACCAATTTGGAGACCAGCCCCTGTAGTGCAGATCATAGATTAGGCCCTCTGAATGCAGACTTTGTTATTATGCATGTAGGTAAGTGAACTTTTCTAACAGGACTTTCTAAATGCATGAGATATAGAAGTGAACAAAACAGGTGGAATCCATCTTGTTGTGGATTCTACAGTCTAGTGGGAGAACCCAAAATATGAAAAGTATATTCAACCCTTTGTATCCCCGGGTTCTGCATTTCTCAGGTTCAACCGACTGCATATCAAAATGTATTTAGGTTTACAATGGTTGCATCTGTCTGCACTGAACTTATACAGACTTTTTTCCTTGTTATTATTCCCTAAACAGTATAGTATAACAACTATTTATGTAGAATTTACATGCTATTAGGTATTATAATTAATCTAGAAATGATTTAAAGTATATGGGATGTGAATAGGCTATATACGAATAGTATACATATTATATAGGGGACTTGAGCATCCTCAGAATTTGGTATGGGAGGGTCTCAAAAACAATCCCTAGAGGATCCTGAGGGACCACTGTACATAAACAGCAGTTTCAATGGATAAGCGTTATAAAGAAAATAAAATATAAAAGGGTAGAGAGGGAGGCCTATTTTATACAAGATGATCAGGGAAGCCTCTTTGAGAGGTGACATCTCAACTGAGCCTTCAATGACAAGAAGGAGGAAGCCCTGTAAAGGTCTGGATGCAAAAGTTGCCAGCTAGAGAAATGAGCTGGGCAGAGACTCTGAGACAGGTCTGAGCTTGTATTATTCTAAGAATAGCAAAAAGCTAGCTGTTGAGTAGCTCAAGTGGTAGAGCACCTGTCTTGTAAGTGTGAGACCCTGAGTTCAAACTCCAACATTGCAAAAATCCAAAAAAAGGCTGTTGTTCTTCATTGTGCCTGCAGTATAAGGGGGGAGAAGAAGATTGGTAGAAGAAGGTTGATAGCTCATGCAGATAATAGCTTTCCTGTCCATCTGTTTTCTCCCTTCATAATGGAATCATCTCAAAAACAAGGACCTTGACCATTGTATTCACCATAAGTATCCATAGGGCCTGCTTCATCTTAGATGCTCAAGAAATATTTCTTGGGTGAATCAATCATTAGGTGGTTATTTCTAGCCACTGATGCAAACCACACTCCTGTTGAATTCTTAACTGACCTGAGATGTTCTAATATTGAGTAATACCGGTATTTTTTTCCCTTTGCAGAGGGGGAAAGGGTGAATAAAAAAGAAGCTCAATAGAAAATTTCCCCTTGTAAGTAAAAAGGAAACCCTTTGGCTCATGCTACTTGTCACTTGTCTGCTAGAAAAATGCAAGTGTTCAAACAGATCAGAGAGGTCCCATGTCTCCCAGATGGTCTAGCTCTGGAGCAAGTCCATAGTCACTGTTTATAATTCACAGGCAACAATTTAAAGTTATGGAATTTCTCATTTTTTTCTTAGAGAAACATTCATGCAGCCTCTTCCTTTCCTTGTTTTGGGAACTAAGATCACACCACTATGAGGACTGGCCTTTTTCTTTCCTCCCACCATGTTTTGGCATGTTTTGTTTCTCTCCCTGTGAAATGTTTTGACAATTCAGTCCCTGCATTGCCATTGTCATAGTGTCTTGAAGCAGCTAATGTTTAATTATTGTTAAAGTACTTTCAGCAATTACATGTTTTCTCTTTGTCACTTGTATTGCACACATTTTACTATCAATTCTTTTTTATTCTTTTTTATACTTTCATTTTTAACAATTCCTATTAGCATTTTCCTATGTTTTCTTCCATTTTTTTCTCTATGTAGCATTATTCATGAAAAAAAAAAATACTCCCAAGAAACAAGTTAGCCAAGAAGGAACAAAAGAGAAGGGACACAGAAAAGTCCTTGGGAAAATAAGAAAGTTTTTCATTTTTTCAATAATCTACAGATTTACTTTACTTTTACTATTTGGCTTAATCTTATAAATAGAACCTTCATGTAAGGCAATTTGTGTAGTTCCTTCCCTCCCTCTTCCCCTTCTCTCTCTCTCCCTCCTTTCCTTCTTTCCTAAAAACAATTTAGGATGCCTTTCATATTCTAGGTGATGGAGCTATAAAAATAAATAAGCACCATACTTGCTATGGTGAGTTTGCAGTCCTGTAGAAGGAACAATATTTACCAAACATACATATATAGAACCTTAGTCAAAAATGGTCATGTTTTTGTTTCACAACTAGACCCTTGGTGCTAAGTACCATCATGGTGTCAAGTGGTAAGAAAGAGAAGGGGATGGCCATTTGGTGCTTCCTGTTCTTCTATTTTGGGTCACACATAAGCCACCCTTCCTCCCCTTGCACATAACTTTCAGAAAGGCTCCAGACTGGAAGTCAGTAGAACTGGGCTCTAGTCCAAGCTGTGTGCTTTGTGTTGGAATGTGAATCTATTAATGGAATACACCATGATGGGTAACAGAATGGCTGGCCTTAAGGAAAGGGCTTAGACCTCACAGTTGCAGCAGTATCACTTCCTTCTGCCTTTACACAGACAAACTATAGACTGAGGGGGAAATTTTTTTATACAGAAGCTTCATATGAACCAACTGCAAAAAACTTAAAACATTTTCATGAGGAGAGAGTAATTACTGAAATCTACTCACCTAGGAAGACAAGTGCATTTACCCGCTTCCTATAGGGCTTTGTATTTTGCATTGTTTTTATTTTTAAAAGTATACCAAATGAAAATAGAGTGTTTCCTTGTGTGGTAAGGTCATACTAATTAAAGTCAGAATTTAAATTTAATTTAATAGTAATCAAAATTCAAATTAAAAATTTATCTGTATTCCAACTCAGCAAATTATATATATTAAATTCTCCACTAAGACATGTTTCAGAGAGAGAGACAGACATTGGATATGCTTGGTGTAATAGAATCCCTAGCCTCTAGATTTTAAAAAAACATTATACAAAGTTGTAGTAGACAGCACAGAAAAGCAGCTGGTGAGAGCTGCTAGGAACAGTCTTGGGTCCTGGCTTCTTGCTGTACTCCCAAGATGGTCCCACAGTATTTATTTTTCTGCTCTTGGGTGTCCAAGGGATTTCTTGTGGCGTCCTTTCAGTAAACAACTTTTCCTGTTTGAGCTAGCTGAGTGAGTTGTCCTGGAAACAAGAGCCCTGAACTGGAGGTAGAATAAGGGAATGTCTGAGAGTCAGACAATGTAGGAATCATCATTGACCAAGTGACTTTCCTTCTCTATACCTTCAGTTCCTCACCTGTGGAGAAAAGAGGAACAGCAGAAGCCTTTATCTTGTAGAACACTGGGAATTAAGAAAGAGAATGTGTATTATAAATGGTTTCCTAGGCACTTGATTCATATGAACTGTTGTGATCATTATTACATTATTAACCAGAGTCCTTTAACAAATTGAGGCTATTGCCCTCCCTTATTTCATCAGTCCTTGGTATTTAATGGTAACCCTCAGTGTGTACAGTATTAATGTCACATGCTGGAGGGAGTTACTAAAGACATAGAGATGTGACCTCTGACCTCCTCTCTGTACTCAGCCCTATTCAGGATAATTTCTTCATGTTAGAAATTAATACTGCATCCTTAGATCAGGGGTATTGATCTATTTAACTTGCTAGATCTTAGCCATAATCTCCCACTATTCCTTGCTTTCTTTTTTCCCCCCGACTCTCTCAGATGCCTTCGTTACCTCAAAAGCTTTAGCTTAACTAGTAAAGGAACTACTGGAATAAAGATTTAATCATTATGAACTCTTATGGAGTGGAGACTTCTGATAGCTCAGGTGATTGTGTGTCCTTTCTGCTTGGGACAGTTTCGATTTAGTCCTGCTATTCTGGCATAATTATAATATAGTCCCTCTTTCATTCTCTAAATGTGTCTTGGTTGATATAGTTTAGATAACCAATCTATATTATTGACCAGACTAAATTAACTCATTTGTTTAGAGTAGGCATCTAATGAGCCCATATCTTGACTTGCTGTCTGGAGGCTACTCTCTGTCACGCCTTGTACATTCAACTTCTATTAAGTGACTTGAAATTTGCCAGAAGATTGGTGTAAAAAAATATATGCAAGAATGTCAAATTATCACAATTACTTGAAAAACAACTCAAGCTCATGTTCCATTCATATCAAACCAGAGCATCTCTTTATACACAGAGTTCTCAGCTTCATGACCCAATCAAGATTTTGGGTCTCACTGTTATTACTTATCTTGACCTTATTAATCACAAGATAGAAGTTTTGTTCAGACCTCATTAAATCACACTTATGTTGACACTGAGGCTGTAAGCAATCTGGCTTAATTCACGGATGCTTTCCTTGACTCTTTGTTCCAGAAGAAATCATGAGTAATCCTACTCTTTTGCAAGAAGAATTTGAAGGCTGCTTCTGCTAAACCCTAGGCACTGGTTTTCAGTTTAGTTACTCAGTGAACTAATTCCTGAGAGTCTTGGGTATCTAATGAGTAAACTTCTAATAAGTAAACTCTTTGATGAAAAACAACAACAAAAAACTATAGCATACACAGAAAAAGCAACAAAGTCAGGCTCAGGATTCCTTTACTTTGTCAGTTATCAGTTTCCATTTTTGTTATCTGCCCCATTTAAAAGTAGCTACCTTGTGGGTATGGACTAAGAAGGGTATATGGGGACTTTTAGTGGTACTAGAAATGTCCTGTATGTTGATATAGTGGTAGTTAGTTAACCGGGTGTGTGCATATGTAAAAATACATTGAACAAACACTGAAGACATATATATATATATACACACAACAAATTCAGCTAAACCTCAACTTTAGCAAGTAAAAGGAAAAGCCTCAAATCTCTTCAGCCAGAGCTGATAAACAAAAAATGCATTCTGAGTTAGTAAAGTAACAGAATGAAGAAAGAAAACAACCATCATAAAGTCTGTATCTCTTGGATACTAATATGATCTTTGTCTATTTATCCCTTTCATTCTTTTCTATGGATAAGTGCCTGATTATTTCTGCTTTACTTAATATTTGATAATAAAACTTCTAGTTATGGCAAAGAGTTTTTGGATAGGATTTTTTTCCTGCCTATTCTCACTCATATTTATTTTAGTATGTAACATTGTAAAATGTTAAACTTTTAACTGTGCATTTTTGTTGTTGTTGTTTTCTGTAACCTACAAAGTATCTGTTGAAAACTTCCTAGAAACCATACCAGCCATGGTTTATGAATAGTATGCGTCTTTTTCTGTTCCTAGTTTATCACGTAGCTGTTTAAAAAGTTAGTTGAGGGCTAGGGGTGTGGCTCAAGTGTTACAGCGCTTGTCTAACAAAAAAAACGTTATTTGAGGTGTATAATTGAAAGCATCCAGAGAAGCAAACAGCATTTCAATATAAAATAGCTGCATTGCAAAGGAGAAACTTCTAGATGAAAAAAAAAAAAAGAATTCAATGCCCTCAAAGATCCTATATTTTACTTTCTATCTCCATAGGGTATTTTATTTATTTATTTATTTATTTTTGTGGTACTGGGGCTTGAACTCAGAGCCTACACCTTGAGCTACTCCACTGGCCCTTTTTTGTGAAGAGTTTTTTTGAGATGGGGTCTTGAGAACTATTTGCCTAGGTTGGCTTCAAACCACGATCCTCCTGATCTCTGCCTACTGGGCTACTGGGTAGCTAGGTGAGTCACTGGCGCCCAGTGGGTATTTTAGTAATGAGTAGCCAATCATATAATAATCTGGTTCACTAGACATAGGGGAGTTTAAAACTATGATTATAGCAATTAAAGAAAAGAGAAGGGGGTTGGAACGCATACAGTTATTTGAGTGCTTCCCATGTGCCAGCCACTATACAAGCATGGATTATGTAATCCTTCAAACAGCCCTATGATGATTAACTCATTGAAGCAAGATGAAGGTGAGGGAATATGGTTGATGGACTTCATATACTTGTATGAAATGGAATGATGAAACCTCTTGCAATTGCTGTAAGTGAGGCAGAGAAGGGCATGAGGGAGCAGGAAAGGGAGATGGTAGGGGTCATCTAAACAATGTACAATGTAAGGCCATTTGGAATTGTCACAATGAATCGCCCCTGTACAATGAATATATCCTAATAAAAATAGGAAAACAAAGAAACTGAGATTGAGAAGAGACAAACAATGTGACCTACATCTCACAATTAGTGTGTTAGTTTTGCTGTTTTCTAAAGCTTGCCTTCTTTCCACCTTGTATTATCTCTAGTGATGTCACAAGGAGTGAATTCCAGTGTGAGTAAAAGGTTCAAGGTATTTTTGAGATAATCTTATCAATCTCAATTGTTTGGAGATAGGGAAACAGTGTCCAGGGAGCTTGTGTTGTGTCCACTTGTACAGCATACAACTCAACTATCAGTTTCTCCTGAAAGCTTCCTCTACATCCTTTCCTACCTCTCTACCTCCTCCTGCCCATATCACAGTCAGAATTAAAACCTTTTAATTGTGCATTATAGATGGTCAAGAGTGAGAAGCTTCTGGAACCTAGGCTTAAATTCCTAATCTACAATTTACTAGTTGTGTGTCCTTGGTTAAGTGACTTAACCTTTCTGAACTTCCGTTTCCTCAGTGTAAACAGAGGATAAGTTTCTTCTTTTTTTTTTTTAATTGGTGGTGGGACCAGGGTTTGAACTCAGGACCTGGTGCTTGCCAGGCAGGTGCTCTACCACTTGAGCCACTCCACCAGCCCTTTAAACAGAGAAATAGTAATAGTGGTTTTGGCAACTGAATGAGGTAACACTTGATGGAAAGCCTTAGGATAGTATGTGGCATGTAGAAAGTGTCTGATGAGTATTGGTGATTGAGTTTAGTTATTGTGCTGCATAATTCTATCTTTATTGGTGGCTGCATGTGTACAGGCTAGTCTCCCCATTGACATGGAAATGGATCTCACATACCTTTGTAATCCATCTCTTTTCCCTTCTTCCCTTCAGTACAAAGACCATGCTTAGCTATTCCAGACACTGAATAAAGGCCTATTGAATTGATTTAGTTATGCCAGTTAATGGCTTTCTAAATTTTCTGCCTTTTTCTACTTTCCCCAGTTCATAACTTCATCCCTTCCAAAAGTCAAGACTGCCAGACTTACTACTCTTGAGGATGTTGATTGTAGATTTCCAGGCTGGCCTTTTCCCCCAAGGTTTCCCAATGCTTTTAGAAATCTAAAAGTACAAGTGTAGTTGTATAGGCCCATGATTCCATGTAGGAATTTGTTATTTTTTGTTGTTCCTTATTAAAAGATTAACATAAAGTGTGACTTGACTTTCTATTCTTGGCATCATGAAGTTGATGACACCTGGTCTGGTGTAACAAGTAAGTAATCTTAATATGTGCTTTCTATTCATAACTTCCCATTTCCATTGACACTGGTACTACTAGCTGACATGAGTAAAAATCAGGATTTTGACTCCTTTTGCTTTCTTGACATTTTCCCTCTCTAATATAAACAAGGCTAGTTTAACTCCAAGGCTTCCTTTTCTTGGGTTATATTGAGACTGTAAGATCCTGGAATTTCTTAGTTTCAGGGAAGGTAGATATTGTTTTTTGGCTTCCATTTGTAGAATTTAACCTCAGCTTTCCAATAGTACCAGACTATTCTTTTCAAAAGTATGGTATGCAGAACTTTGTGACAAGCTTTCTAAAAATGTGATCCTCAACTATTGGACTTCAGCAAAGATAAAGCTAAAGCTTTAATCCCAGCCAAAGCTAGACTTTGGCAAAGCTGTGGATATTTTTTTAAAAATAAATTTCATCTCTAATGTTTTAAGATTGAAATACTATTCAATATCTAATGTTTGCAAAAATGATGCTGTTATTTTACTGTGAACTTTGTAAATTATTCTTTTCCAGATTGCCTTTTCTTTGTTAGAAAAACCTAGAGATGGTATCTCTGACCTTTGTGAAAATTTAGACACTTTTATGTTATTAAATGTGAATCTTTTAGTGTATTAAACTCTATTTCAGGACATATGAAGTTGCATTTAAGTAAGATGAAATAGCATAGGAAAGTTTTGATACATAAAATTATAATAAAAAGGTAACTTTCTTGAATATTTAATTTTACATTGAGTTGACTTTGTATTAAATTTCTTTTCCCCTTTTGTCTCTTCCTCTACAGTCTAAACCTTGTAAGGGGCAGTTCATTGTCTCTTCTGATGAGTCCTCCATGACTAGAGTCTATTATAAGTCACACACACACACACACACACACACACACACACACACACACGAGGTAGTTTATCACCACTACAACTGCCTTACAAGAAACACTAAAGGGAATTCATCAAGTTGAAATGAGAGGAAAATAATTAGTAACATGAAAATATAAAACTTATTCATAGACTAAGTATGTTAAATTCAAAATACCCTGAAATGTTGAAGTATAAATCACTTTTAATCCTAAAAAGACAAAATATCTATAACTACTCTAATTTGTTCATGGATGCACAAATATTAAAAGGTGTAAACTGAGACATAAATAATCAGCTGTACATGTAAGAAGTAAAAGTATAGAGTTTTTGCAATGCAGTTGAAGTTAAGCTCATCAAACTATAAGATATTTTATGTGAACCTCAGAATCAAAAAGAAAAAATCCCTTTAGTTCATACACAAAAGATAAAGAAAAAGGAATCAAAGCATACCATTACAAAAGAAAATCATCTAATCCTACAGGAAGATAAAGGAAAGGAAGAAAAGAACTATAAAATGGAAAGAAATGAACAAAATGGCAATAATCACTTATCAATAATTACTAAAAATGTAAATGGATTAAACTCATCAACTAAAAGGCAAAAAGTGTCTGAATGGATTTAAAAAAGTGGGATCCAGTGATATTCTGTTTATAAGATATTCACTTTAGATTTAAAGATACACATGAAAGTGAAGGATGGAGAAGATATTTTATGCAAATTGTAACCAAAAGAAAACAGGGGTAGCTATATCAGAAAAAAATAGATTGTAAATTTAAAACTATCTCTAGAGACAAATAAGCTCATTATAAATGATAAAAGGATAATTTCATTTGGAAGATATAAGCATTATAAATATACACATGTCCGACACAAGAGTACCTGAATATATAGAGGAACTATTGACAGATCTGAGATAAAATTGATGGCAATATAATAGTAGGAGACATCAGTACCTCACACTAATAAATAGAACATCAGTACAGAAAACCAATATGAAACCATTTGACTTAAAAATATTATAGACAGAAGTTTGTATGTATAAACTTTCCTCCTTAAAACAACATAATTCTCATTCTTTTCAAGTGCACATGGAACATTCTTCAGAGTAGATCACAAAACAAGTCTTAACAAATTTAAGAAAATCAAAGTTCAGTCTACTTCTTTTTCAGTTATAAGTATGATACCAGAGATTAGTAACAGCAAGAAAACTGGAAACTTCACTAATACATGAAAACTAAATTACATACTCATGTACAGCCATTTGTCAAGGAGGAAGTCAAAAGATATTTCAAACAGTATCAGTATACAACTGGAAAGGAAAACAACAACATACCAAACCTGTGGGATGCAGCAAAAGCAGTTTTAAGATAAAGGTTTATAGTAATTAATGCTTATATTAAAAAAGAAAAAAAAGACCTCAAGTAAACTACCTAATGTTTTAGTCAAGGAAGTAGACAAAAAACAAAACAAAACTAATCCCAAAGTTAACAGAAGGAAGGAAATAGTAAAGATTAGTGCAGAGCTAAGTCAAATAGAGAATAAAGTCATAATAGAAAAGAATCAATGAAACTTAGAATTGGTTCTTTGAAAAGAAATGCAAAATTGACAAGACGAAAAGGAGACTTAGCTAAAATCAGAACTGAAAAAGGAAACATTACAACAGATGTCTCAGAAATAAGAAGAATCTTACAGAACTATTATGAACAATTATATACAAACACACTGTATAACCTAGAAGAAAGGAATACCTGGAAGTATACAATCTGCTAAAACTGAATAAAAAGAAATAGAAAGTATGCTACACATGGAAAAATGAAGAACCACCACTTGCTGAAACATATGTGGCTATTTTTTCCAGGTCTGAGGAAAGAACAAGGTGCATATAAGTGATGTGCAAGTCTTGGAGTATCAAAAAGGGAATTTTCAGACCCTCCTGTACAACCTAGTTGTTTGAGTTAGCATACTGCCATTTTCATCTTCCTAATACAGCTGCTTTTCTTGAAAGGAAGAAAGGAGGAAGGAAGGAAAGAAAGGAAAGAGGGAAGGAAAAAAGGAAGAAAGGAAGAAAGGAAAAGCTTGAATAAACCACTACCAAATAAGGAGATTGAATCAGTATTCAAAAGGCTCCCAACAATGGAGTAGAGATGTAGCTCAGTGGTAGAGCATTTGCTTACATCCGTGAGGCCCTGGGTTCAATTCCCAGCAGTGAGAAAACAAAAACAAAACAAAAAACACTCAACAAAGAAAAGCCCAAGACCAGATGTCTTCACAAGTGAATTCAAAGAAGAATCGACACAATTCATTCTTCTAAAAAAAATAGAAGAGGAACAATTCCAAGCTCATTCAGTGAGAAAAGTTCACCCTGATACTAAAACTAGACAAAAACACTGTATGAAAGGAAAGCTACAGGCCACATCACTGATGAACACAGAAGCAAAAAAACAAACAAAAAAAAAAACAAAAAAAACATCCTTCCCAAAACACTAGCAAACCAAATTCAATAGCATGTTAAAAGGACAATAAATCATGATCACATGGGATTTATCCCTGGATGTAAGGATGATTCAACAAATGCACATCAATACATATGATACAACACATTAAAAACAAAAGAAAGACCATATGATCATCACAGGGGGCACAGAATAAATGTTTATGATTAAAACTGTCAGCAAAATAGATACGGAAGGAACATACCTCAATATAATAAAGCCATATATTTAAAAAATCCCATGATAATCAGTGGGAAAACTGATGACTTTTCTGTGAAGATGCAGTAAAAGGCAAAGATGCACATTCCTACCAGGTCTTTTCAACACAGTGCTGGAAGTCCTAGCATGAGCAATTAGACAAGAAAAAGAAATAAAAAGTACCCAAGTAGGAAAGGAAGAAAATTATCTTATCTACAGAGGAAATGATCATATAGGTAGAAAACCCAAAATATTCCACCAAAAAGCTGTAAGAACTAATAAATGAATTCAGTAAATTTGCAAGACATAATAAAATCAGCATATGAAAATCGACTGTGTTTCTACATATAAGCAATGACCTATTCAAAAAGGAAATCAAGAAAATAATCCCACTGGCCATGGCTACAAAAATAATAAAATACTCAAGTAAATTTAACAAGGAAGTGAAAGACTTGTAGACTGAAAATTATAAAATATCAGTGAAGGAACTTGAAGAAGACACAGATACATGGAAAGATACTTTGTGTTCATGGATTAGAAGAACTAATATTGTTATAATTGACCATACTATCCAAAGTGATCTATAGATTCAATGCAATTCCTATTAAAATCCCAAAGGCATTCTTTACAGAAATAAACAAAACAGTTCTCATATTTGTATAGAACCACAAAAGACATGAAATAACCAATGGAATCATGAGCGAGAACAAAGTGTGAAGCATCACATTCCCTGATTTCAAAATAAATTACAAAGCTATAGTGATCAAAATGATATGATACTGATATAAAAACATATATATGGGCCAATGGAACAGAATTAGGAGCCTATTAATAAATCCATGAATCTATAGTCAACCAATCTTTGACAAGCATGCCAAGAGCATGCAATGTCAAAACAACAGTCTCTTCAATAATCATGGAAAAACTGGGCTTGTGTGTGCAGAAGAATGAAATCAGAGCTTTAGCTCTTATCACATACAAAGATCAACTTAAAATGGATTAAAGATTTAAGTATGACTTGAAACTATAAAACTACTAGAAGAACACATAGAGAAAAGCTTCATGACATTGATCTGGGCAATGATTTTTTTGTGTGTGTATGACTCCAAACCACAGATAACAAAAGCAAAAATTGATAAATAGGACTGCAACCAATGAAAAAGCTTCTGTATAGCAAAAGAAATGATCAACAGAATGAAGAGACAGCCTGAGAAATGGGAGCAACATATCAAACCATACAGCCAGTAAGGAGTTAATGTTCAAGATAGAAGAGAAACTCATGCAACTCAATAGCAAACAAGCAAACAAAACCGCAAAAGCCTGATTAGTAAGTGGGCAAAGGGCTTTTAGAGGTAATTTTTGAAAGAAGACATATAAAAGACTAATGGGTACATGAAAATTTGCTCAATATCATTACTCATTGGAGAAATGTGAATCAAAACATGATGAAATATCACCCCACACCTGTTAGAATGGCTATTATTAAAAAGACAAAAACAAGTGTTGGCAAGAATGTAGCGAGCAGAGAACCTGTACACCCTTGGCATTCTGTGTATGTTAGATCTGCTAAGAGAGTGGTCTTCAGTGTTCTCAGAACAACAAATGAAAAACAAAAACACAAAGGCAGACTGGTGCATAACTCAAGTGGTAGAGTTCTTGGTTAGCATGCACAAGGCCCCCAGAATTTAAAACAAAACAGCCTGGTGCAGGTGGCTCACACTTGCAATCCTAGCTACTCGGGAGGCAGAAATCAGGAGGATCAGGGTTTGAAGCCAGTCCCAGGGAAATAGTTTGAGAGATGCTATCTTCAAAATACCCAACACAAAATAAGGCTGGTGGAGTGGCTCAAGTAGTAGAGCTCCTGCTTAGCAAGCATGAGGCCCTGAGTTCAAACTCAGTACTGCCAAAAAATAAAACAAAACAAACAAAAAACAAAATCCCAAATGAAAGCAAAAGTAACATGAATGAATGAATATGTTAATTAGATCATGGTCATCATTTCACAATGTATACCTATGTAAAAAACCAGCACATTGTACACCTTAAATACATACAATATTTATTTGTCAATTACACTTCAATAAAATTAGAGAAAACCATTTCCACTTGTTCTGGCTGCTTTTGACATTTCAGCCTGACCTCATTCTTTTTAGCATTTTTCATTTTAGCATTAATACTTGGTTTAATTTTTTTTTCAGTCCTAGCAATTAAAAAAAAAAAACTTCAAAAAAGGGAAGAAAGAAAATGAGTGTTTGTATATGCAAGTTAACTTTCCATGAGGACAGGATTGTGGACTTTGTGTTGCCTGGAGCCAAGTGGGGAGGATTAGAGAGACCAGCTCCTGGAGTTCCCTTGTTGCTTCTCTCCCATCCTCTGTCAAGCCAGGCTCTCTGGGACCTTTCAGGTCCAAGAAGTCATGATTCCAAACCATTAAGGGAGTTCAGACTGTTAAATTCAGATTAAGGTAAAGTGGAATATTTTGAAATGTGCTGACTAGGGAAGTGATTAGAGAATGAACTTCACTGATTATAATTAATAGATTGTACTTATTCTTAGCTCGTTTTGTACATTAAAGAATTTAGCTGAGACTAAATGTTAGCCATATTATAAAATCCTTTTAGTCTGTTTCTTAATCAGCTGTATGTTTCTTTTCTAATTACAAAACATTGTTTTCCAATTTTCTCAAGGAAAAGTATCTTCTAATCACAAAGTACATATAACTGAGTTATAAAAACTGTGGCCCAAAGCAAAAGGATGGTTCAATCTAGTTCATTCTTAGAAAATGGTTTTGAGAGTTATTCATGAATGTACTTTGAAGACCTCTAGCTATAATTTGATGACTTGATGCTAATAGTCACTCAAATATTCTCTAAGCTAGCCTTAGGCTGTTTCATAGCTAAGTGTTATTAATTTAGCTAGCTCACTCTTGGTAAGAAAGAAAAACATATGAACTACTCCTATGGCTTTTATTTCATAGAATTGCAGTTCTTAGGATTAGGAAAAACTTCACAGGTCCTATTGTATGTATGTTCTAGTCTCCTCTAAACATCTGCAATGACCCCACCAGAATCTAAACTGGATGACAGAACCATGACTGTTTCATTCACCTGTGTATAGCCAACGTTGAGCCTCCTGAATAAGCTTTTAATTAAAGAATGCATAGTGTGGAATAGATCTATTAAAAATTTAAACACATTTGGCTATAGGGAGCTCAGTTCTGCTCACAATGGCCCAGTCTTCTTAGACTATTTTAGTTGTTCAGAGTCCTTTTTTTTAATTGACTGGACTGTTAATCTCTTCTTGCTGGCTTATCTAGATTTAGTTCTTCGGGTTTCATAGACTTGCTCTACTATATGATAAGCTTTCAAACATCTGAGTTACCTTTATGCCCTATTTTCTCTACCTAACCTCCAAGGTTTTCTTCTGCAGACTGATAACCCTCATCCTTTAACAACTGACATAGATACGAATATCTCCTGTTCTCAAATGCTCTCTTTAAGTGTGTGCCAGATTGTTGTCTGTGCATGGTACCCAGAATGGCTCAGGGGAGGCCATACCAGTGTGGGATAATTACATATGCATTGTAGAGACTAGTTTTGCTCTTTGCTCTCAAATTAACTTTTCTTTTTTGAGGAAATGATTTTTTCAGCTCTCCAGAGAGAACTTCAACTTCAGTCTTAAAACCCTGCCTCTTATGAAAACAGCCAAGATGCCCCACTACTGACGAATGGATCAAGAAAATGTGGTATCTATACACAATGGAATTTTATGCAGCCATGAAGAAGAATAAAATGTTATCATTCGCTGGTAAGTGGATGGAATTGGAGAACATCATTCTGAGTGAGGTTAGCCTGGCCCAAAAGACCAAAAATCGTATGTTCTCCCTCATATGTGGACATTAGATCAAGGGCAAACACAAGAAGGGGATTGAACTTTGATCACAAGATAAAAGCGAGCGCCCACAAGAGAGATATGAGGATAGGTAAGACACCTAAAAATTAGCTAGCATTTGTTGCCCTCAACGCAGAGAAACTAAAGCAGATACCTTAAAAGCAACTGAGGCCAATAGGAGAAGGGGACGAGGAACTAGAGAAAAGCTTAGATCAAAAAGAATTAACCTAGAAGTTAACACACATGCACAGGCAATTAATGTGAGTCAACTCCCTGTATAGCTATCCTTATCTCAACTAGCAAAAACCCTTGTTCCTTCCTATTATTGCTTATACTCTCTCTTCAACAAAATTAGAGATAAGGGCAAAATAGTTTCTGCCGGGTATCAAGGGGGTGGGGGGCAGAGGGAGGGGGTGGGGGCAGGGGGGAGAAATGACCCAAGCATTGTATGCACATATGAATAATAAAAAAACAAACAAACAAAACAAAACAAGACAAAAACCCTGCCTCAATAGAAGGTAAGTGAAGAGAGAGATAATTATTGGCTTGGAGGCTGGCTTTGCTGGCCAACAGTTCACCTGTTGTGTCTTGTTTCCAAGTTGACTAATTTAGAAATTCAAGATAACTTGCCTCTGTGATGATTAAAACTGGAGAGGGAGATGGAGGGCCCTCCTTGGATGATCTCTATCTTGATGTTTTGTGGTACCCAAGCCAGCTGTCTAGGCTGCCAAGTCTGATTCTAGGGAAAAGCATTTTCATAGGCAGTGACACTGGATAGCTAAGAGACTTCTTTGAAGATTTTTGAAAGACTTCTAGATAAGAATTTATGATATATTTTTTCATAGGGATGAGGCACAATTTAGAAGAAGAATGTGTTGACTTTCATGATCTTTGAGGATTTCTAAAGGTAATTTTAAAATCAAACTATCAATCTGGAAGTTGCAAACATGCAAATTCCTACATATAGGAATTTTTATTAGAAATCATCTTTTAGTGAGATGTTTGGGAAGAGAAATAAAATTGCAAAAGAAAATAATTTTTTCAGTTATTTGAAGCTTTTGAAATTACAGTCAGTTTATAATGGTTTCGGAAGGTGCTCTTAATGGAAAGGGGGAAAAAAGTGGAGAAATTTGATGGGAGAGAGGGGAGGAAGAAAAGAGGAAAAAGACAAAGAAGGTGGAGTGTCTAAAAAACTTCAAGTATCCACTGGATCATTTTTTTCTTGCAGGCACTTTGAGTTCTGCATTGTAACTGTGTATTTTGTAATTAACTATTCAAAGGTAAACAACACTTATGTAACTGAAATTTATTGTTCTTGGAAACAAGACAAACTTGTACTTTATGTTTCAAATATATTCTATTTGATTCACTATAATTATTTGTTCCAAAAAGAGCTGGGATAGCAAACATCCTTTCACTTTTCTGTGAGATAAAAGGTAATTCTGATCTAGGTTAATAAGAATAGTTAGGCTAGTTTTTATTTCAGGGGTATGTCATGAATTTATTCTTGAGAATAACCATTTCAAGCATCTGTGTATCTGAGAGGATTCCTTCCTGAATGTCTGGGGCAAAAGTAGGATTCAAAGAACCTCTGCACTTCATCGGTCCTTCTCTTGTGTCTCTGTAGACATCCCGAGCTAGAGATGTAGCTCAGTCATAAATGACTCGCCTAGCATTTGTGAGGTCCTGTGTTCAATCCCAGAACCATAAAAAAAAAAAGACATCATGCCTGGAGGTCTGAACAGTGCTTGGCCTTCATGGTAGTGGTAGATATTCTTCAAGCTAGGAACTCCTGGGACTACCTCAATTAGGTCCTGACCTAATTGGCTAGGAGGCTTTTCCAGGAAGGAGTCTAACTTGCCAGGGAAGTGGGTGTCACTAGTCTTTAGACTTTGGAACCAAACCTTACCATGTGCTGTTGACCCTATGGCCCTGCTGAGCCTTCTCCAAAGAGTCTGTAGTCCTCTATCTCTGTCTATCAAGGATCTGTTGTCCTTAGATGGCAGTTTTGAGATATTTTATTTTTACCCCTGGGCTAAAAAGAGTTATCATAGCTAACCTAAGGTGCTGTTCCTGCAAAGGCCTGTTTGTAAGGTCAAGGTTGGCCCTTTGCTGGCATGTAGGAACTTGGATTTTTGGAGTCTTGTTGCTGTTCCCCAAATGAGAAAGGTGACTCATTGTGCTAGAACTATGAAAATAATATGGTTTATGCTGAAACTCCTACTTGGGGGAGTTTGAATTTGGTGTATGTACTAGGAGGAAGTGCCTGTGTGACCAGGCTCCAATAACAATGTTGGGTTCTGAGTCGCTAACAGGCATCCCTGTGCAGAAACACCGCACATGTGTTGCTACCTTTCTGTGGCTGCAGGTAGTGTGCTTTCCGTGACCCTTTGTGGGAGGAAGAAGCATACGGAAGCCCGTATATGGATTCTTCAGACTCTACCTGTATCTTCCCCCTTCTGGCCCTCGGTACTATCACTGTAATCAATCACAGCCACAAGTAATAATTCCTTCTAGCAAATCTCTGAGTGTGGGATCATCTTGGAGACACCTGACATGGTCCCTTTGCTTACAGTACTCTTCGTGATGCATCCCTCCCTCACCCTACACAATTTCAGGGAAAAGATAAAAGGGAAGTGTTTTTAAAATATTTATCGAGAAGATCTACTTTAAGAAAAAAGTGTCAATCCTCTTAACTACTTCATTAGTCATGGAAAACTTACTCCTGTGTTTTGTACTTACACAAAATGTCAAAACTTTTGAACTCTCAAAAAGGAATACCTTTTAAGGATCTCTTATTAGCTTTATAAAAATAACAACAGAATTCACATTTTTAAAGTGTACAATTTTGTGGTTTTTGTGTCACTAACCAGAACTGTGCAACTATCACACCTATCTAATTCCAGAACATTTTCATCACTACCCTCGCTAAAAAAAACAAACCTAAAAACCCCTGTCCTTCCCAACTCCCGCCCACCCCCCACTCCCCCACCCCCACCTTCCCCACCCCTCCCACCCCCATCCCGGTCCTTGGGAACCAGTAATCTACTTTCTATCTTTATTGATTTGCCTGTTCTGGGTATTTTATATAAATGGAGTTGTGAAGCCTTTTGTGACTAGTGTATAACAATACTTCGTTCTTTCTTACCGCCAAATAATATCCTATTCTACAGAAATTACATATTTTATTTATCCAACCATTAATACATGAAATTTGGGGTATTTTTTATGCCTTTTTTTTTTGCAGTACTGGGGTTTGAACTCAAGGCTTCACACTTGCTACTCAGGCGCTCTACCACTTGAGCCACTCCACCAGCCTATTTTTTATGCTTTTTGATCATTATAAATAATACTGCTGTGAACATCCATGTACAAGAGGTAGTGTTATTTGGACAGGTTTTCTCTCAGCTTTATTGAAGTATAACTGACAAATAACCATGAGCAAGGTTTTGTGTGGATGTTTCATTTCTCTTGGGTAGTTTACTTAGGAGTGAAATTGTTGAGTCATACAGTAACTATATTTCACTATTTGAGGAACTGCCCATCTGTTTTATCAAAGTGCTTGAATGATTTTACATTCTCAACAATTTTATACAGGCTCCAGTTTTTCTACATGCTCACAGACATCATTATTGCTTGCCTTTTCACGTACAACCATTCTCGTGGGTGTGAAGTGATTTTAATTTTCATTTTCTTAATGACTAATGATGTTTAGTACAGTATTGCATCTTATTGCCCATTTATGTATCTACTTTGGTGAAAAATCTATTCAAAGCCTTTGCCCATTTTCAGATGTGTTCTTTTTTTATTATTGAATTGTGATAACTCTTTATATATGTTGGATCCTAGGCCTTTATCAAATATGTGATTTACAAATATTTTCTACCATTCTGTGTATTGTTTCTTTCTTGAATTTTGAGGAAATACAATTATTTATTATTGCCTTGTCATTAATGTTGATGCCACATCTAAGTATCATATCAGATTTTAATAATTCCACTTACTTTAGGAGGTCTACAACTTAGTCCAATTCTGTTACTCCATGTTGGTGGGAAATTAATGGTGTGGGAGGGAATTAGATTACAGTGAAGTTGAAAGAGCATGAGATGTAGAGTCTTAATATTGAGTCCATATCTTCTATTACTCTTTCTAAGCCCAAGTGTCCTGTCTGGAAAAATGATAGTTCCCATTTCATAAGGTTATTGTGAAGTTTG
This sequence comes from Castor canadensis, assembly GCF_047511655.1. Classification (NCBI taxonomy): domain Eukaryota; kingdom Metazoa; phylum Chordata; class Mammalia; order Rodentia; family Castoridae; genus Castor; species Castor canadensis. Next base: position 64,200,895 of record NC_133391.1, on the reverse strand, counting down.
AATTCCTTTTGTGAAAGGGCTTAGAAGGAGATATTTGGTACACAGGAGACAGCTCATAAATGTTAGGTGTTGTTTTTATTAAGAGATTGTGGACATGGGCTGGACCTAATCAAGAGTTGACTAACAGATAAAGGTATCATTCTGTTCCTAAGTGTTTCTGAGAGGCTGATAAAAATTACACAAGACTGTAGCAATGCTTATGGTTGTATATCCTGACAGGTGCACAGCAGAGTGATATTATTTCTTTTGATCTCAGCACTGAGCAATGCTAATGCTCTTTGGAGTCCAGAGAAAAGTCCTAGATTTTAAAAAATGGTCATTTGCATAACTGCATGGAAAAACAACAAAACTTCTTCCCTGTTAGACATAGAACTTTAAGAAAGGTCACTGATATCTCAGTTAAATATTTATCATGCTTTATAGTATTACCCTAGAGCTTTCATATAAATGTCCCAATCATTTGGGCTTAGAAGCAGTTACATGAATAGGTTACAGTCACAATAAAAAAAACTGGTATTATTATAAACTCAGATATTGGTGCAAGTTCAAAGTCAGATCATCTCAACTTGGCCTGATCCTATGTGGCAAGTACACTAACAAATGAGGTGGCACCTTCCAATAGAGATATGCTTATTAATATATAATAGAGACCTTAATAAAATTTTTGTTGAAATAACTCAATTTAAAAATTTACCACTTTATTCACTGTCAAAAATAAAACCCTTGAAGCTGGGCACATGTCGCATACTATAATCCCAACATTCTGGGGGACTGAGGCAGAAGGATTGTGATTTTTAAGTAGCCTGGGCTACACAGTGAGAGACCATCTCCAAAATAAGAACAAAACAAACCAACAAACAAAATAAAACCCCTGGTCAGTGACTGGTATAACTGTATTCCCCAATGTCAAAAATTTAAAAACACCTTTTGAAAAAATGCACACAAATCTTAAACTGTGAAACATTTACTAAATTAAGCCACACAGTCTTCTTTCTTAGTTGTTCCTGTCTTAACTTGCAATAATAAAAGCCATTTAGGGAATCTTACTGAGGAGAGAAGACTATACAATACCCTAGGGGACACAAAGATGAATGACATAGTCTCTTCTACCTAAAAACATGGCAATTTTACAGGCAATCTAGAAGCAGAATGAGAGTGAGATAAAAATTCTCAGTCCTTACCCAGGTTGATAAAGCAATTTGTGAGGTGACAGCCCCATTTAGAATCAGCCAGAGGGTTTTAAGCAGCACATAAGTGGGTTATGGAGGCTGGGTAGTTTTGTAAGCACATCCAGGTGTGGTAATTCATTATGCCTTACCACAGCCCTGGGAGGCAGCAACTTCCCTCCTTTAACAACACAGCAAACTGAAGTATTAACACCAAGTGATTTAGATGAGACTGGAAGCCAGGCAGGCTGGTGGAGTTGGTGTTCTTAACGACTCTTCTGTGCCATTGTCAATTCAAATAGGAATTGCAATGGAGTTGCTTTTGGATTTCTAGAAGCTCCATCTAGTCCTTCAAGACTCCCAAAATGTGGGATACAGTAATGTAGGTAAAAGATTGAATAGTTTTTCCTTTTAACAAGGAATAAAAAGGTACATTTGTCCATGATTTGCTCTAAAATAAAATTGTACATTAAAAATGTGTGATGTACCTTATCTCAACCAGCAAAAACCCTTGTTCCTTCCTATTATTGCTTATACTCTCTCTACAACAAAATTAGAAATAAGGGCAAAATAGTTTCTGCTGGGTATTGGGGGGGGAGAGGGAGGGGGCGGAGTGGGTGGTAAGGGAGGGGGTGGGGGCAGGGGGGAGAAATGAACCAAGCCTTGTATGCACATATGAATAATAAAAGAAAAATGAAAAAAAATAAATAAAGGGAGAAAGAGATAAAAAAATGTGTGATATAATCTAGTGTGATGAATTACATGGTGTTTATAATGTGATTATCCTGCACAATAATAATATGAATGTTCCAAGAAACAAGGTCTGTCTGTGTAGAGGGAATGTCATTTCCATGTTCTTCAGGAAGCAATCATTTTGGAAATAACATTTCATAGCCTGATAGTAGCTTCTTGGATAGGTTTGTTAAATGACCTGGTAGTAATACTCCTTTTACTAGAGTAAAATCCTGATCATAATATTTAGAAAACTGGCCTTGGTGAGAAAATGGATCTTTGAATTCATAATAGCAACCAGAACAGAGTAGGACTTGAAACTTATACAGTATGGGGGAACTTCTTTAAGATAAAACTCCCCCACAAAATCAGGTACAAACAATATTAAATTAGAATAGGCACATTCAAGTGATAGACTATGGGTTTCACCCTCATTAACTTCATGGAAATCTACTATTTTAAATAGCAACTAAATAATTTTTTTAAAATATCATGAGAATAATTTCTGAAAGGAATTCTTCCCCTTTAACCCCAGAAGAAAATATCTCTTCATTTGGCTTTTTTGTCCCCTCTCTCTTTTCCATTTCTCCACTGTCTGGAAAAATCCTATTCACAATGGATCTCTCTACTTGTGTGATGAGAAAGAAGAGAGGATGAATGATCTGTTGCAGGAAACTGAAGCCTGCCAGGACCAGGTCTGGCCTCTTTCCACTATCCTCTCAGCATATAAATTTGGAGAAGATTATTTTGAGTACAAATATGAAGAACCCTCTTTCTCTAGAGTCTTTATTCTTATTTTGCCAGGGAAGAAACTAAGGTCAGAGGCATTTAATATCAAACCAGAGCATAACTGTTCAAATTCCTGGATATAAAACATCATTTAATTTCATAAACCCCGAGCAATGTTGGAAAACTACCATTTTGACATGAGATAGACTTGACTATTTGAACTTTTTTTTTTCAAGAGATAATCCACTTTTGTTTCAGAAGAGCTAGAATTTTGAGAAACTCACTTAGCTCAGTAGCAGTGTTTCTTCCCCGAATCTCTTATTTCCACCTTTCTTTTTTGGTGCTGGGGATTAAACTCAGAGCCTTGTGCATATACTACTGAGCTACGTGCCAGTCTCCATGTTTCTTTAAGGTCATCATAATGCAGACTTCAGCTGTATGGGAGGAATCTTTAAGTTTGACTCTTAAAGTCTTTACAGTTCCTACATGTATTCAAATATATAAAATACATAATTTTTAAGCTTTTTATATTTTTCCTTCTCTTACTAAGTTATAAAATAATGCATGGTGATAAAACACATAAAGAAAACTTTAGAATTTGACATAGGGTTGTATGGATAATGATTTCCAATCAATGTCTATAATAATTCACTGTGGTGTTCATATGGCTATCTCATGACTCTCTTGCTCTGGGGAAGTCAGCCATGTTGTAAGAACCTTGAAATGTTCTCTGTCCACAAGGAGAGAAACTGAGGCCTCCTGTGGACAACCAGCACGAGACCACCGGGTAAATGGAAACACATCCTCCAACACAGCCCAGTCTGAGCACCACAGCCGAGGTAACCAACAGCAATCTCAGTGGGAATGCCTAACTCAGAACTCACTGCTAGTTTTCTCCCAGGTTCAGAATTCATGGATACTGTGTGAGATAATGCTTATTGTTTAAGAAGCTAACTTTTGTAACAATGCACTGAGAATCAACTGACAACCGACAACTCAGGTCATTCTTTTTCCTTTCTTTTTTTTTTTTGTAGTCCTGGGGATTGAACCAAGGGCCCCTGCATGCTAGGCCAGTGGTCTACCACTAATCTGCAATTTGGAATGGGCTCCCTTGCAAGTTCATGTTCATGGCAGTGATGACTGGTTTGGAATTTGGATTTATGTTTGCATGTTGGGCAGCGTGGACTCATGCAAGGATCCAGCAGGGAGAGCCTGGGCAGTGGTGGTGCTGGAAGGGAATCTTTGTTCCCCAAAGATGAAACAGAGAGAGTAACTGCTAGCTCAGTTTCTACACCAACTGGATGTGAGCTCTGGAAGGAAAACAAATAGGAGGCTATTACTGTAGAGGGTGTTTTGTTTATAATTTGCAACAAAATTAAGCCTTTGATTTTCTTTTTCCTCCCGCTAGTGCCTTATTGCACAGTGAAGACTTGTTGATTAAGTACTGTTTTTGGGTAGTATTGGGGTTTGATCTCAGAGCTTCATGCTTGTGAGGTAGGCACTCTACCACTTGAGCCACACCTCCAGCCCTTTTTGCTCTAGTTATTTTGGAGATAGGGTGCTACTTTTTTGCCTAGGCCAGACTTGAATTGAAATTCTCCCAATCTCAGCCTCCCGAGTAGCTAATATTACAGGCATGAGCCACTGGTACCTGGCTCTGGTTAAGTATTTTTTGAGGGAAATATTATTTCAAGCAGAGAAAACAAGAATAGAGGCACAAAGACATAAAAGTATGTGGCATGTGTGAGTGATTAGTTATTAAATTAGAAATTGATGTCTGATTAAAGTAAATGCCTATTTCTTTCACATTTCATTTAGCTCAATTTATAGTAATTCATTTTTAAACTTTAATTAATTCAATGTGAAATTAAGTTATAATTAAATTTACATTTAAATTTATGAAAAGGGAAATTTCAGCCTATATTGCACCTGATAGCCTTTTGGTTATGTAATTTTCCCTTCTTTTTTTCCCAATTGCAAGGATAAAACACTTGAGACCCCAGACAGTCAACTAAATTCAGATCAATGATGAATCCCTATGGAACAGTGACAGGGCCTGGGCTATGAGTCAGGAAGTCTGAGGTGTCATTTGACTTTGTCACTAGCTGTTCTCCCTGGAGTGGGTAAGCTGATGATCCTGTGTTGTATCTGTCCCGTTGAGCATCTGCCTCCTGGGGCGGGGTCAGCAGCAACTCCAGTGAGGACCAGCTCAGGGAAACTCTTTATTCATCCATCATCTCCCAAGATTTAGTCATCTGTCTAACATTTATCATTGTCTACTTTGTGCCAGGAGCTGAGTGACTGGTTAGAATCAAAAGGCAGCACAGTGAGCAAGAAAAGACAAACATCACAAGTATAACTTAATGTGTGATAAATGCTAGGGTGGAAGTAAACAACAGTCATAATGTGAGCAGAGAAAAAGAGACTAATTTCAGGGATGCTTTCTGAAGGGAGTGATGCCAGCTCAAATTTTGCTTTGTGAGCATGTGGTAAGCAAAGAAGAAAGTGCAATGTCCCTGAGCTAGCATACATGCTAGACTGTACTTCTTGGGTACAGGGAAGGGCAAGAGATTAATCGAGGTCAGCAGACCAGGGTCACAAGGCATCCTCCTCAGAGGTCAAGGGATGACTGTGAGATAAAGGAATATACTTGTACTACTTCACCCTCCCTGCTTCTAGCCTTCCTCTCCACACAGGCCAATGTTTGGCATGAGACCTGTTCATGGCACATTGTTCTGCCCCTGTGGGGCTATTGAAAGGAACAAACCAGGTTCCCTTTCTTCTAGGACCACCCTGGCGGCTGGTACTTTTTTACATTATTTCATTGCACTAAGCATTTGAAATATGCAGTTTATTTCTAGCTCTAAGTGTTGCAACATGTGGATGAAAAGAAAAGATGGTGTGGAAAATTACATATGGAGAGTTAGGCTAATACTTTAATTTTCAAAGTGTATGCATGCTGTCTGCCTCCTGGTTGTGTCTGTGTCAGTCAACATCAGAGACTGGAGCCAGCCTCTGGAAGCAGGAGCTGGTCTTCTGTCATTTAGCTACTCAACAAGAGACTCTTCTCAAGGTAGTTTCTTCTATGTGCTACGTTCTTGGATGGAGAGGAAAGGATGTATTCCTGGTCCCTAGGAGCACTAGGTGCTAAATGAATTTATCATTATTCTTCTGTGGATTCCCCACCCCCACAGCCTGACATTAACAATAGCTGGGATTAGAAGATTTCCCATGTGCCAAGGACTTTATGTATTATTTCATTCAATACTTTCCACAGTCTTCTGATTATCCCTACTTCTCAGCTGAAGACAGTGAGGAGCAGAGAGAATACACAGCTCTTAAGTGACAAACTAGCTATATACTAGGCAGTCCTGTACAGAACATCCCTACACAGAGATTCTAAAAACCATTCCACAAGTGTTCATTGAAATTACCTCCCATACTTCCTCTATTGCCACCCTTTGAAAGTACTTCAAGCAAATACCATTGTCTTTCATAGATACATAGTGTTTTCACTTATGATTTATCTACTTTTTGATGGCATAAAAGGCACATCCCTTCAGCAGAAACTGTACCGCCCACTTTGTTTTTTCCTCTGCCATTGGCATGTGATAAAATACTCTGTCTTGATTCTGGCAGTAGCAGAAAGCCATAGCTCCAGTCAGCCACTTGATCACCAAAGGAAACAACTGACACCATACAGTACACTGTGTTGCTGTGATCGTTGATAAGTTAGGTGTACTAAACGCATCTTCAACTTACAATGTTTTCAATATTACTTATTGGGAAATAACCCCATCATGAGTTGAGGAGCATCTGTGCTCTTTACTGGAAACCCACAGAATCACATAATTAGTCAGTGTAGAACCGGGAATCCCAGGTGTATTCTACGTAAGTAACCTTGTGGCTTTAAACAGTACCATGTCCACTTCTGAAACCAATGTCCCCTCTTGGGGCTCTAAAAGTCACCCTATGTGAGATAAAGAAACTGAATTTTTTTAAAAAAAGAAACTGTATTAAATAACCTTTGAAGATGGATTTGGAAATACCCCAAGTAATTTGAACCCAAGACAGGTGAAAAATTGGGTCAATGAAGTTGGATAAGTCATGAGTGGAGTGTACATTCACTCCTGGAACTAATTTTGTTGTCTTAATGTTGTACAGCAACAAAGACTTCTTTTCTTTTTCTGTGACTTGCTTCCCTCATTTAAGCAGTGTAGAGAATAACTGTAATTCATCTATTGCAGGGAAAAGCCACCAAGTTTTGTAAGGTCACATCTATAAAAAACATCCTCATGAATAAGCCACTGTGAAAATAGAAGAGACTTTATTTTTACTGCTGGGTTTGTTGTAAGCACCCGTTCATCACTTAAGCGCTTCCTGGCAAGGTTCCCCAGTGACCTCGTGTGGCTCCATGCTATCTCTCCCACAAAGCTCTATGGAGGCAACTCTAGAATTTTCAATTCAATTATACTTGCCTGACTTTGATTTTTGTTAAACATGAAGGCTAAATAAGTAATAAATAAAATGAAGGCATATAAATACACCTGATGGATTTTCTTTAATCTGTTAAGGAAAAGGTTTGTAAATCTTCTGTTGTCATTGTTTTTTCTTTAACCACGATCAATTTGCAAAGAAAAAAGGCTTTTAACATAAGTGGGGACTTTAAGTTGAATTCATCCAAAATAGATTTCTATGTGCTTTTAAAACTTCATCTAAAATGAGTTAAAATTAGAGCAAAAGTTATTAAATTGTGCTTTTTTCCTTTCAAAACAGTTTTAGATGATTTGAAAAAATGTAGTTAAAAATGCTCAAATCATTTTTGTAAAATTGGTTTTCCTATATATATTTTCAAATTACCAAATGAAAGACTGATAACAGTGAGTCACTTACAAGCCAGCATGCATCTCTTTCAGGAATGGTGTACCTCTCACCTGGCAAGTTAGCAGAACCACATCTAAAGTTCAGATCTGTTGAGGAACAGAGGCATAGAAGCAACTAGAATCAGGGGCACATGCCTGAGCTTATACAATCTTAAGATCTTCTATTAAAAAAATAATAATTAGGTATGAAAGTATTTTATTTAGAATGAGGAAAGACATTGAATCATTAACTTGAAAAAGTTGGCAAACTTCTGGTCCTCTACTCTTCCAGCTGCTGTGGGTAGATGAGGAAATGTTCACCCTTCTCCTTAGGTACCCCCTCTCCTAAGAGATTTACTTTTTCCTAGCCAAACTCACTCCTCCTGCTCTTGGGCAAAGGGCAGAAGCACTCTTTAGCTCTGAAGAACGAGAACATGGTAGGCCTAGCATCATGACCCACTTTCAGCTCCTGTTCACTGAAGTTGTAGAGACCAGAGTGATATTTAGATGCTGGAGGGGGGGCTGAGTCTAGAGAAATAGGAAAGCTCCTTCTTCCTTCTCCATGAGCAGGACTGAATTGGTAGCAGTCAAAGAAAGTAAGACCACGTTAAGGGTGTGTGTGTATATATATATATATATATATATATAAATAAAATCTTCCTGAGTGTCAGGTGCTGTGCATCTGCAATTTGAGCAATTGATTCAGTGCAATTTCAATTTAAAAATAAAGTTTTTATTTGACAAATTGATCCTAAAATTTAAGTGGAAGAGTGGTGAAGGGTCAAGAGTAGCCAAACACTTCTAATCTGGGTAAGGAGTCTTACCACACCAGATTTTAAAATTATGAAGTGATAAAAATTAAGAGCATGATGTATGACAGAACTGACATTGCAGATTAATGGGAAATGAATAAAGAATGTGGGACAATTCATTATCTATATAGAAAAATTGAAGTGATGCCCTAATCCACACCAGAAGCAAAAAAATAAATCCCAAGTACACAAAGGATCCCAGTTAGAAAGGAAAACATACTTTTAGAAGAAAATACATCAAGACATCCTTGTGATAACAGCTAGAAAAGGATTTCTTTTGAGTTACAGGAAGTAAAAACTATAATGAAAATGATTAATAAATTAAAAGTAAGTTTTTTGGACAGAGTGTAAAAAGACAAATTCACAGGTTGAAATTTTTTACAACACATGAAAGTAAGAAAAAAATTACTGGATTTTTTTTTTTGGTGGGATTGGTAGTTAAACTCAGGACACTGTACTCAGGGGTTTTTTGAGCCACACCCCCAGTCCATTTTGCTGTGGTTATTTTTGGAGTTGGGGTTGTGTGAACTATTTGCCCAGGCTCACCTTGAACCTTGATTGCACTCCGCATCAAGGTTGTTGGGTTTTGTTTTTGTTTCTCTGTTTTCCAACGCAGGGCTTTTTGCTTGCTAGGCAGACACTCTACCACTTGAGCCATGCCTCCAGTCCTCACTGGAGTATTTTAATGACTTTTTTTTTTTTTTTTTTTTTGGTGTACTGGGGCTTGAACTCATGGCCTTGAGCTTGCTAGACAGGTGCTCTACCACTTGAGCCAAGCCCCCAGCCCTGGAGTATTTTAAAAACTGTCAAAGAGAAGAAAAAGATAAGAGACCCTTCTTTCCAAAAGGAGGAGGAAGGAGAAGCAAAAATGATGGAAAAACATGTTGAAACGATGCTCCTATTATTAATAAGAGAAATGAGCATTAAAGCTACCATTTCACACTTTCCAGATTGGAAAAATTTAAAAGGCAGACAATTCAAATGTTGAGGCTGCAGAATAACTGTGGGTGGTAGCAAAAATGACAGAACTTTGTAACACAATTTGACAATTATGAGGAAAATTAGTTATGTTTATAATATGTGAGGAGCAAATGTTTCTCCTTAGAGACGGACCTGAGAGACACTGCAGCATAAATGCACCAGGAGACATGAGCAAGACTGAGCTTTCTTGAATGAGCAAAAACCTGGACATAACCCACAGGAGGCCCAAGTGCTCCTCTAAAGCATGCCACCACAGTCCCTCCTTCCAGCCCTCACTGGCCACTGCACACTTGGAATATCCTTATTTCTGACTTCATGAGGTGCCCTTCTCCCCAGGTTCGCAAGACTCAAGATCTTCCTCACTTCAGAACAACATGCTCCTTCCCAGTTGTCTGTGGCTGTTTTTTCCATTCCTTAAAGTCTGTCTAAATACCACTTCTTGGGGCACCCTTTACTCACCATCCCATTTAGACTAGTGTTCCAATCTCAGCTTTGACTTGTTGCTTCCTATAATAAATATTAATTTTTGAATTAGGTATTTACATATCTATGTGTACATCCACTTGTATTTTCTACCTGCCTCTGACAGTAAAGTAGTCAACTCCATGAAGGCAAGGACTGTGCTAATCCTGCTTGTGATTGGATCCCCTGTGCCTCACACACAGCCTGGCCTGGCCTATAACAGTTACTCAATAAACCTTTGCTGAATTGAATAAAAATACTGCACAAAATCTATTGCTGTCTATTTAAACTAGTTTGTTGATCTAAGTACATTTTATTAGCTCTACTTCGTGGTCAGGATAATTGGATATTAAAACAATCACATAAATTCCTAATACTTATTTAGAAGATAAGGGGAAGAGTTTTAAAAACTTTTATTAGCATGTATTAGCTGTACAGGGGGATTTCATTGTGACATTTACATATTTGCTTACAATGTATCTTAATTAGATTTACCTCCTCCATCATTCTCCCTCATTCCCTCTCCCCGCCCTCTTAGAACAATTTCAGCAGGTTTCATTGTTATATTTTCATACAGGAATACAAAATGCATCCACCATATTGCTCTCCTTTACCCTTTCTGTTTGCTCTCCTACTGGTACCCAGGTCCTTGGACAGGATCTATTTTTACTTTCCTGTCCTTCATTTTTTTAAAGTGTATATTGATTGTTCAAGGGGCATTAGTCTTGGTACTTCACATATGTATGTAGTAGTCTTTTTAATTAAAAAATTTAATCAATGTGTGCCCAAATGCTTCTGCAAATTATTTTCAGTGATTTTATACACAAAGCATTAAGTAGACCTTTCAACTAGACAAAAGGCCTTCCAGTGCCTACACAATTTGGAGGTATGCTAAGTATTTTTAGGTTGGTTCCAATATACATTTTAAAATAGCACTTATAAATGCTAGGATGGAAATTTGATGTAGTATACTCCAATATACAGGTGACATAGGCCTATATGTTGTTGTTGGGCTCTTTCTGAAAGACTTGCATTTAGATTGGTGTAGGTTTTTATTTTATTTATTAATAATTATGAAAATCATGTTTAACATATTTAAGTTATACTTTTTTCTTATTTTACTGAAATTTAATATTTAAAAGTTTAAGTGAATAATAATTGAGATAACATAATCCTTCATTTTACTTTTAATGTGAACTAACAGTTATTTTATTTATTTAATGTAAACTTTATTAGTTTTTTCTTTTTTATTTTCATATTATTATTGTACTGGGGTTACATTGTGACATTTACAAAAGTTCTTACAATAGATTTTAGTTAAATTTACCCCCTCCATCATTCCTCCTTTATTAAGCTATATATTTGTTTGCTGATGTATTGTAGTTTAATTTATTTTTCCTGGTTGGAGCTTGCATTCCAAAGAGGAGTTTGCATGACAGTCTACTTAAGAGACACATTAACCAGACAAGGCATTTGAGAGATAGGAGAAACTCAGAAAAATATGAAAATACTTTTATATTATCAGTCACAAGAATTGTTCTCTTGCTCAAACAACCACTAAGCCAAGTAAGATAGGTTGCTTTTAATTACAGATAGGGAAAATAGATCTATTAAGCAAGAAGTTACATAACTTCTTGGTCTCTGAAACTTCTTTTCAAAATGATTTAATTTGATTTCATAACCTGAAATTCTGATATGTGAACGCCATTATTTTTAATTTATTGTTTGTAGTTTAATTTTTAGAAGCTATGATTTAAAGCATTTTTAGTCTGAATAATTTAGAAAATAAGACAAATGATCATGTTTAACCCTTGACATTCTGAATATGGTCTTATCTAGAAGTAAAGTGGTTTTTTTTGGTACTGGGGTTTGAACTCAGGGCCTCATGGTTGCTAGTCAGGCATTCTACCACTTAAGCCATGTCCCCAGCCCTACAAGTTTGGGTGTGGGTTTCTTTCTTTGCTTTCACTTGAGAAGTCAGCATGAGAGTTACATGAGAAACTTCTTGTATTTGGTTTCCACATATACTTGATTTCTACATTTTATAAGTTGCTAGAGAATTATTGAGACCAGATGAGTAATGAGTTCAGTTTTCATTTAAAATATGTAAATATTGTGTTTTAGAGAGGTGTTGGTGAGTATTAATGTTTGCAACTAAAATGGATATGTTCTGAATCTGGTACAAGCTGCTGTAAATCACAGTCTATAGTTGAACCAGAGTACAGCTAACACAATTTTAATATTTAATTTATAAAGTAAAAAGAGGGCAATTGTCAATATTTTAAATACTACTTAATAATATTTTACTAATAATCCAGGTAGTTCTGATACCAAGGATGCCTAGGCCGTGCCTTCTCTTTCCCCAGGCCCCAGGAATGAGGACAGAACTTTCCAAGGGCTGCTTGTCAGATGGCCAAGGTGCCTACCCAACCCGTGCATGGCCAGGGACAGTCTGCACCCACCTGAGGAACACCGAGTTGGGGCTGTCCGTGGAGCTGTGTGGGGCTTCCACACCGTTCTTCTTTGGGCTGCCAGGAATCTCAAACCGGAACACATTGTCACTGGATGACATCCTTTTCTTCACCATTGTCACTTGTCCACTGCCAAGAAATAAGCTCAAAAGCTCATTTCTGAAGCTCCCAAATAAAGTGAAAATCTGTTTCAGCTCTGCACAGTTCCTGCAGGGCAGGAAAGGCTTCACCTGACTCCTAATCTAGCAAAGGCTTTTTTTTTTTTTTTTAAGTTAATGAGTAACGCATCAGTATGACACAGGTGGTTTTCATCCAACTGACATTTGCTCTGAAAGAGAAACACAAGTGTTTGGGAAATTCAGCTTTCAGTTTACTTACATGAACACCACTAAATCTGTGGATTTAGTAGAGAGTCTATGGACAAGTAAATACTTAAGCAAAATACTGAGGAACAGAGGCTGAGAGCACTAGATGTTATCACAGGATGCTTTTCCTAGCCACCCGAGCCTGACAGACAGAGTATGGAATGTGGATCTGCCGCACACCCCGGCACATGCAGGAAATAACCAGCCCACTGTGTGTTGCAGCCAATGTTGGCAGGATACGTAGGCGATTCAAGGCTGCACTCCTCCGTGCTTGGGTCCTGAAGGCTTCTGGAGTTCTTATGGGTGTGATATGTAAGTCAAGGGAATCTCAACATTGGGGCTGTGTATTTTGCTGGGTTACAGCAGGCTGTGACCTTTACAAAGCAAAACAACAAACACAAACACATGGAGGGGAGAGTTTGAGTTGGCGGTGTTTCTTGCTGGTTGGGCAACCTTAGAGGACCCCCCACTTGCTGCACTCAACCTCTGCTATGCCTGGCCTGTTAGATGCAGTTATAGGAGGATAATATGCCATGGCAATTGGTAATTATGCTATGTAGTACCATTTTCGTCTGGATACATTGTACTGAACCCAGGAAGTCCAGAAAATGAATTTCTTTGTGTGAGAATCTTCAATCACTTCATGTTCAGACACTGGAAACAGCAGTGTCTTTCTACCAGTGTTTCTAGCAGCAGTGAAGTGTTTGCTCCAAAGTAGCTCTATGTCTCTTCTTGCTTTTGTGATTAGTCAGTTACATCCAGAGAAGTACACAGATTCTGATTGTGGAATAGAGCAAAGTTTCCCTGGAAATCAAACCTTTAGCCTTGGCCTCATTAGCACTTTGCTCTGACCAACTGATAACCAGGCAGCACAGGTTCCTGCTGTCCCGTGTGCAGTACTGATTTGAAGCAGGCTTTTGAAATTAGACAAATGATGTCCTTCACTGGGATTTTCCTGCTCACAAATAGGGTGACCAACTTATCCTGGTGTGCCTGGGGATTTTTCTGGTTGAGCACTAAACACCTTGAATCCTAGGAACTGCTTGGTGCTGGGCAAACAGTGATGGGTGATGGGTGGTGATGCTTGTGCTGAGGGCCCTCGCATTGTCATTCTGCTGGTTCCCTGCTCCCGGCGTCCCTCCTGTACTTCGCTGACGAGATATGATCTGCATTTCTCTTTTGCCCCCTTATCTTTCTGTTGCTATTGTGTTGGAAATCATGTTGGAAAGATATTACATAAACTAAGCTATACTAAAGTGTTGAATCAAACCAATCACCTATCTCATATAATAGCAAAAACCTGCATGGTCGTTTCTATTCCTTGTAGATGTTAATAGCCAACGGAGTGTAGCATGTTGCTATCATGAAGGTTTAGGTTTTAACTAGGGCAATGCTTAACTTAGATCAAAATGTCTCTAAAGGAGGAACTCTCAGTGTCAGTGGCTGGTCTGTGGGCATGTTTTTTTCACTAGTATTCACTCAATTAACAAATACGTGTCTATTGGCGAAGTTCTATGCTAGCAGCAGTGAGTGATACAAAACAGTTTTAGAAATGAGCCCTTGCTCCAGATAATTTGACATATAGCGTCTTATTTAATCCTTGTCAAGTTCTGGGATTTGAACTTAGGGTTCACCTTGCTAGGCAGGTGCTCTACTGCTTGTGCCACACCTTCAGCTTGTTTTCTTTGATTATTTTGGAGACAGGGTGTTGCTTTTTGTACAATGTGGATTGTGATCCTTCCATTTGATGTTTCCTACCTTCGCTGGGATGATAGGGGCACACCACCATGAGCTTTTTTTCCATTGAGATGGGGTCTCTCTAACTTTTTGCCTGGGCTGGTGCTGGAACTGAAAGCCTCTTGATCTTAGCTTCCTAAATAGCTAGGATTATGTGCCTGAGTCACTGGCCGCTCACCATCAAGTTACATTTTCATAGCTGAAGAAACCATATCTTAAAAACTTGGCCATAATTAAATACTGAGAATGTGGTCATGATGGAACGTATTCGTCTCACAAATACTTACTGAATACTTACACTTAAAAGGAAGCATGATCATTTGAGATTGAAATGGCTTAGGAAAGTCTCATAGAAAGGATGTTTGTGTTGAATTTCAGTGAGGGCACAGTGCAAAGGCAGAAGGAGAGAACAGAACTCCGGAGAAGATGAATGGGCATGGACCAGGCATGAGTGCAAGAGTGGAGAGTTTGTGTTGGTGTGGTAGAGGGAATAGCTTTGGAGTCTGAATGTCCTTCTGAATCCCGAAGAACCTGGAGTGCCAGTGTGGCTAGTTCAAACTTTATCCTGTAGGAAATGGAATAAAATGATGAGTGATGAGTTTACCATATGTACCATGCGTTGGAAGCCACATGGGCAAGGGTTAGACCATCAACCATAGTCATCTGGGAGAAATGTGGATTTTTGTTTTGTTATGTTTTTGTCAGGCAGCAGCTTACTAGTCTATGGAAGCACTCTGAAGTAGTTAAACTGTCTTGACTGAACTATGTAAAATGTCGAGCTAATTCCTTATCATAAGAAATTGTGTCAAAGAAGAGATTTGTGGAAACTCTAGGGTAGAGGTCACAAACTCAAATGCTTTCAGGAACTGGAAAGGAAGCAAAACTGTGAGGTGAACACAGAAGCCAGTAGGAGGTGGGAGAAAATTGGAATGTGTATGCCCTTCCCAGGAGATGCTGGTGGGAGAGGGCATCCTAAAACCTGAGAGTCACATTTAGTTAGAGCTTGGAATGAAATTTTGCTTTTTTTTCTTTTCTCAGTGGTAGGAATGGAACACATGCTAGTCAAGCACTGTACCCCTGAGGTACAGTCCAATCTGATTTCCTTCTTGATAGGATCTGCCTATGACAAGTCGGACAAAGTTTACAAGTGCTTATGCTTGGACTTCATGTTCAAATAGCATTAAGGCTCTGATGCACATGAGCACTGAAAGAAAACTGGAATTCTGATGGCTCTGTTGTTAAGATTAATGGCAGTTGAGAGCTGTGCAGTGAGCCACATCAGGAGCACAGCATGGACAGTGTTGAGGTGGCTATGACCTCTCTTCTTGCTTCCATTGTGATTAGTAAGCGACATTAAGAGACCGCCTAATTCCTTTGACATGGCCTCTACTCGAGGCCGCAGTTTCTCTGTCTCTCTTTCTCTCCTGGCAGTACTGGGGTTTGAACTCAGGGCCTTGCATTTGGTGGGCAGGCACTCTACCCTTGAGTTACTCTGCCAGCCCAACAGCTCTCATTTTTATGTGAGAAAATTAAAACAAAGACCAGGAGATCAAAGATAAGGAGTAGGGCATTTCTGTAGATATATCTATAAAAAGAGCTGACAAACTGGCCAAGATGAGTAACATATGATGAAAACTAGCTACAACTAAAAATAATGGCAGCAGAAATCATTCCATACCTACCATGGAAGCTGAGATTTAAAAAAAATCTACTATTAAAACTAACAACTAGCTGGCAGTTTTAAGTAAGGCCACCAATGATAAAAATGGCTCATTTTCTGATACTTTCTAATAAAATAATGTCATATCTTTATACATTGAGTTTGTAGAGAGACTTTGACATAGGAAAAAAGAGTAATGAGTTTGGGTTCTACTTGGTGAGTCTGTTATTTGCTTTTTTCTTCTGCCAAATCAAAAGCTTTTAGGTGAGATCTGGCCTGCTGATGTGTTCTACTGGGCCTTTACCATGTTTTGCAAGTAGACATTTCTTACACATTTCATGTAGAGTTGCTTATCTGGTCTATCTGAAACATGCCTAACAAAAGCATGGCAGAAACTGGCCGTTACTAAGCAGGAGCGCCCTCTTGTGATATGGTTGAATTCTGCCAATGATGATACATTTATGGGATCCAAGTATTCTGAAATGCACAATTAAAGAGATGATATGCCAATAGGTGTGAGGCTAGATAGGAGGTGAGGACTTTAAGCCTGCGCATTTGCCTTCTAGATGTGTGGGATTTGGATATCAAGGCACAAGATCAAACTGAAAATACCAGAGAAATGTAGTTTCCAAACGAGGTTTCTAGAGGCATGGAATATGATTTACATTTATAAATGATGGTATTTCCTCCACAATTAAGTAGAGTTAGAAATATTTGTACTTTCAGATTGATCTGGTGGATTATGGTGTGTTCATACTAGTAGTAACGGTAGTTTGTCACTCTAAGCACAGCCCCCTTCAGTGTGGGCATGGAGAGTTCAAGCATGAGGTCTGTACATCGTAAACCTTCAGAAATATGACCGACGATGATTATGACTTTTGAGCTGGTCGTATTTTCACTAATGTTGAGATATAAATAATATCTTTGAAAGATATGACTTGTTGTTCTCAATGTGACTTCAGCAGTTCGTCTGCATGTGGTTTGTGGAAGACATAATCCTAGAGGGAGAGCAAGTATTAACATTCTGGGCCCAGGAAGTGTTGACAGTGGTGGATTGGTCCTGCCAAGCAACCTAGAATGTTTTAGACTAACTCATAGACTAAATTATGTCTGAAGTCCCTTCCTGTCTCCTCAAACTCCTTTATTCTGTAGTGTTTCTATAATAAACATTGAAGACAGGGTTAATTCCACCCTTACAGTCATGAACTCTTCCGTGAGAGGGTGCAGAGAGAAGACGATTGTCCTGAAAGAAAGTTGTTACTCTCTGAAGCAGATAGTGACATTAAAGGGGATTTTGCCCAGAAAGATTACAAAATTGATCTTACAGCTCTGGGAAACATAGCAAGATCAGACTTCAGGCAACCTTTGTTTTTGTGCATTTGGGTCTTAATGATAGAAGGGAAATAAATTTGAAAACCCAGGTTCCTATTCTAGTTCTACCACCAATGTGGGCAAGTCTTTTCACTGCTTTTCATTTTATTTGCTAAAATTTATAAAATGAATTGAGACAGTTGATTTTAAACATTCTGCTATTGTTAATTTTGATTGATTGATACATTCTTTATTTAACAGTGATATGCTAGAAAGCTGGCTTTCCAGAAGAAAATAAAAAAGTTGTAACTTGTATTGTTAGCCAATTTCCACAGTGTAAATACTTCCACCATGGCTGATCTCAAGCTACAACATGGTGCTTTGAACATGGCTTTGAGAAGAACTGCTGACAACCAGCTCTTGTGAGCTCATGAGAAGTGACTTCTTCACACCACTGCAAATTTTTAAATCTTCAAATTTGGTTGCTTGCTAAAACATCTGAATTTTCCTCCAGAGTTACCAGATTTTAGAAATGCATGTCTTTTGATTTGAATAGCATTGTCATGTGACAAAGCACATAGGAGCTATTTTTCCAGTACTAAGGATTGAACCCAGGGAGTAAATGCTAGGCAAGCATTCTGCCACTTGAGCCAGACATTTTGTTTTCATTTTCATTTTGAGATAGGGTCTTGCTAACTTTGCCCAGCCCAGCCTCAAACTTGCCTCTGCCTCTTGAGTAGCTGAGATTATAGATGTGAACCACTGTGCCCAGCTACTTTGTTTGATTTTACATATATAAATTGGTAATTATTTCCAGAGAAATACTTCTGAAGATGGTATGATTATTTCACTTTTTGGTATTATTATGGCATATATGTATATAACATAAAATTTACTATTTTAAAGTTTATACTTTAATGGCATTAACCATATTCACAACATTATACCAATATCATTTTAAAAATGTACACACTTGTAATTCCAGCTATTTGAGAGGCAGAACTAGGAGGATTGCCATTCTAGGCCAATGTAGATAAAAGCTATGACAGCCTATTTGAAAAACACACTCAAGCCAAAAAGCCTGGGATGTGGCTCAAAAGGTAAAAGCTCTTGTCTAGCAAGTGTGAGGTCTTGAATTCAAAACCTTAGTACTGCCAAAAAATTTACTTTTTTGTTTATAAAACAAATGCATGTTTATTATAAACATTCAAAAATATACAAAATATAAAGAAGAATATTTATAAAGTGATCTGTATTCTTTAGTCCTCAGAGATAAGTTACACTTAATATTTTAGGATGATCAAAATTATGTTTTTCTCTTAAGGTTTGTCAAAATAGTTTGATAATCCTGAAAGTATATCCTATATTTACTAAATATATATTTTTATAATTTTCAGGAGTCCTTACCATTTAAAGTGAGGAACAAAAGACACATATTCTCGGTTCCTTCCTTACAGCTGGAGGACCAGGGACCAAGAGTCGTTGAAATAGAATCAACCCCGTGCTTAGAGAAGTCCATGACACAGATTTGGGGAAGATTTGTCTGGGAGTAAACATAGCACTGGCTAAGATGTTTTTGATATTATTCTAGAAACTCAAAAGTAGATAATGAGATTTAGAACCAGTATGGACCTTAGACAGCACCTACTTAAGACTCTTCATGTTCTGGATCTCTCTTTTGTCTTCAGAGGGCATAGATGACCTTCGCAAGATCACAGAATAATCAGCAGCAAAGCCAGGGATGCCTCCTGACTCACCCTTCATTCCTGACCTGGTGCTGTGCAGAATCCCTGCTCCTTATAATTACAAGAGAATGAGCTCCCTTCAACACCAACCCATCTGTGTCTTTTGTTTTGGTGTACTGGACTTTGAACTGAGGGTCTTGCACTTGCTAGTCAGTTTCTTTATAACTTGAGTCATTCCTTCAGCCTTCCCACCTACGTTTAATGCTGTCTTTTTTTTTTTTTTTTTGAGACAGGGTCTTGCTATATAGCCCAGGCTGGCTTTGAACTCAAGACCCTCCTAGTGCTGGGATTAGAGGCATTTGCCACCACACCACCACTGTGTACAGAGAGATATGATTGCACAACCTATAGTCTTTCATTTTCCACCGATATTGTGTGAAGTGACTGTGTGTATGTAAGTATTATATATTTTACCCTCAGGCAACAACTTTCATGGGCTCTGTCATGAATTACAAAGTTTAAAAATTTCCCCCAATTCTCTGAATTTCAGGGTTTTTCTCCCTATATTTTGCAATTTGGAGTCCAGAGCCAACTCATATTTTGTTTTTAAAATGAGACTGTTTGAATTCTTACTGTGTCACCTTACTAGCTTGGGTTTTGTAAATGCCTATACTTTATTTCCTAATGTATAAAATGAGAATAATAGTATCTACCAAACAGGTTTATTGGGAAAGCAATTAGTTAATATTTGTAAAGACCTGGAACATGAGTTGGCATATAATAAGAACTCAGCAACTTTATATTTATCTTGACCGATATTTATAGGTTTTTAAAAAAAAATCAACATTTACAATAAGATGATAAGGCCTTATTTAAAGTAACTAACTGTTTTGGAGTTGTTTTTAAATTGCTCTATAAATATATTATCTATATAACACAAAGCTCACCTGTTTAAAGTGTACAATCTAGTGACTTTTAGTGTATTTGCAGAGTTGTGCGATTATCCTCACTCACCTAATTTTAGAATATTTTTATCACTCCTAAAAGAAACTTTTCACTGAAAAGCAGCGACTCCCAGTCTCTCTCCCTCCCCTGCTGCCCTAGGCCATCACTAATCCACTACTTTCTCTTTCTATAGAAGCACATCCCCTATCATTTGTTGAGAGAGAAAGTACCTATTCTGGAAATTGCTAAATGTGAGGTTTTGTAACTGGCATCATTCATTTAGTATGTTTTCAAAGTTCATCCACATTGTAGCATGTGTCAGTACTTCATTCCATTTTTCTGAACAAGAAATATCCCATCATATGTATATACCAAATTCTATTTGTCCATTCTTCAGTTGACAGGTATGTGGATTGTTTACACATTTTCGCTTTTATGAATAATGCTGTTAAGGAATTTGTGTCTACAATGAATAAATGGATAAATGAACTCAGGACAAAAATAGACAACAATAAAGAAGAAAACAGCCAGAATATGGAAAACCTCAGAAAAAAGAACGAAACAGAACTGCAAAACAAAACGGAAGGCCAATCCAGCAGAATAGAACAAACAGAAGACAGAATCTCAGAACTTGAAGATGAAATGGTAATTAAAGGAAAAACTGAAGAACTATTAATTAAACAACTCAAGACCTGTGAAAAGAAAATGCAAGAACTCACTGACTCCATCAAAAGACCAAACTTGAGAATCATGGGCATCGAAGAAGGAGAAGAGGTGCAAGCGAAGGGAATGCGTAATATATTCAACAAAATAATAACGGAAAATTTCCCAAATCTAGAGAAAGATATTCCCATACAAATGCAAGAGGCCTCCAGGACACCAAACAGACCAGATCAAAATAGAACTACTCCACGACATATCATCATTAAAACAACAAGTTCAGAAACTAAGGAAAGAATATTGAAGGCTGTAAGAGAGAAAAAACAAGTAACATACAAAGGTAAACCCATCAAAATCACAGCAGACTTCTCAACAGAAACATTAAAAGCAAGAAGAGCGTGGGGTGAGATCTTCCGGGCACTGAATGAAAATAACTTCAACCCCAGGATACTCTACCCAGCAAAGCTATCATTCAAAATAGATGGAGCAATAAAAGTCTTCCATGATAAGCAGAAACTAAAACAATATGTGACCACAAAGCCACCATTACAAAAGATTCTGCAAGGGATCCTGCACACAGAAAGTGACACCCAACTTAACCATGAAAGGGCAGGCAGCACCAAACCACAGGATAAGAAAAAGCAAGACAGTAGAGAGTAACATCAAGTTAGGTACACACAATCAAACCTTCAAACAACTAAGATAACTAAATGGCAGGAATCACCACATACATATCAATACTAACGCTTAATGTTAATGGACTTAATTCACCCATCAAAAGACACCGTTTGACAAAATGGATTAAAAAAGAAGATCCAACAATTTGTTGCTTACAGGAGACTCATCTCACTGACAGAAATAAGCATATGCTTAGGATGAAAGGCTGGAAGAAGATTTACCAAGCCAATGGCCCCCGAAAACAAGCAGGAATAGCAATACTTATCTCTGACAAAGTAGACTTCAAACCTACATTGATCAAACGAGATAAAGAAGGACATTCCATACTAATAAAAGGGGAAATAGACCAAAAGGAAATAATAATCATCAATCTGTATGCACCCAATGTCAACGCACCCAATTTCATCAAACATACCCTGAAAGACCTAAAAGCATATATAAACGCCAACACAGTGGTTGTGGGAGACTTTAACACTCCATTATCATCAATAGATAGGTCATCCAAACAAAAACTCAATAAAGAAATCCAAGATCTAAAATATGCAATAGATCAAGTGGACCTAGTAGATGTCTACAGAACATTTCATCCAACCTCTACACAATATACATTCTTCTCAGCAGCCCATGGAACCTTCTCCAAAATAGATCATATCCTAGGGCACAAAGCAAGCCTCAGCAAATATAAGAAAATAGAAATAATACCATGCATACTATCTGACCACAATGCAGTAAAAGTAGAACTCAACAACAAAAGTAAAGACAAAAAACATGCAAACAGCTGGAAACTAAATAACTCATTACTTAATGAAGAATGGATCATCGATGCAATAAAAGAGGAAATTAAAAAGTTCCTAGAAGTCAATGAAAATGAAAACACAACCTACCAGAACCTATGGGACACAGCTAAGGCAGTTTTGAGAGGAAAGTTTATAGCCATGAGTGCATATATTAAAAAGATTGAAAGATCCCAAATCAATGACCTAATGATACATCTCAAACTCCTAGAAAAACAAGAACAAGCAAATCCCAAAACAAATAGAAGGAGAGAAATAATAAAAATAAGAGCTGAAATCAGCGAAATAGAAACCAAAAAAACCATACAAAGAATTAATGAAACAAAAAGTTGGTTCTTTGAAAAAATAAACAAGATCGATAGACCCCTGGCAAACCTGACTAAAATGAGGAGAGAAAAAACCCAAATTAGTAGAATTAGGAATGCAAAAGGGGAGATAACAACAAACACCATGGAAGTCCAGGAAATCATCAGAGACTACTTTGAGAACCTATATTCAAATAAATTTGAAAATCTAAAAGAAATGGACAGATTTCTAGATACATATGATCATCCAAAACTGAACCAAGAGGAAATTAATCACCTGAATAGACCTATAACACAAAATGAAATTGAAGCAGCAATCAAGAGTCTCCCCAAAAAGAAAAGCCCAGGACCTGATGGATTCTCTGCTGAATTCTATCAGACCTTTAAAGAAGAACTGATACCAACCCTCCTTAAACTGTTCCATGAAATAGAAAGGGAAGGAAAACTGCCAAACACATTTTATGAAGCCAGTATTACACTTATCCCAAAACCAGGCAAAGACACCTCCAAAAAGGAGAACTATAGGCCAATCTCCTTAATGAACATTGATGCAAAAATCCTCAACAAAATAATGGCAAATCGAATTCAGCAACACATCAAAAAGATTATTCACCACGACCAGGTAGGCTTCATCCCAGGGATGCAGAGGTGGTTCAACATACGAAAATCAATAAACGTAATAGACCACATTAACAGAAGCAAAGACAAAAACCACTTGATCATC
Organism: Castor canadensis; assembly: GCF_047511655.1. NCBI lineage: Eukaryota > Metazoa > Chordata > Mammalia > Rodentia > Castoridae > Castor > Castor canadensis. The sequence continues at coordinate 64,177,816 of NC_133391.1, read as the reverse complement.
TCAATAGATGCAGAAAAAGCCTTTGATAAGATCCAACATCATTTCATGATAAAAGCTCTAAGAAAACTAGGAATAGAAGGAAAGTACCTCAACATTATAAAAGCTATATATGACAAACCTACAGCCAGCATTATACTTAACGGAGAAAAATTAAAACCATTCCCTCTAAAATCAGGAACCAGACAAGGATGCCCACTATCTCCACTCCTATTCAACATAGTACTGGAATTCCTAGCCAGAGCAATTAGGCAAGAAGAAGGAATAAAAGGAATACAAATAGGTAAAGAAACTGTCAAGATATCCCTATTTGCAGACGACATGATCCTATACCTTAAAGACCCAAAAAACTCTACTCAGAAGCTTCTAGACATCATCAATAGCTATAGCAAGGTAGCAGGATATAAAATCAACATAGAAAAATCATTCGCATTTCTATACACTAACAATGAGCAAACTGAAAAAGAATGTATGAAAACAATTCCATTTACAGTAGCCTCAAACAAAATCAAATACCTAGGTGTAAACCTAACAAAAGATGTGAAAGACCTCTACAAGGAAAACTATACACTTCTGAAGAAAGAGATTGAGGAAGACTATAGAAAGTGGAGAGATCTCCCATGCTCATGGATTGGTAGAATCAACATAGTAAAAATGTCTATACTCCCAAAAGTAATCTACATGTTTAATGCAATTCCCATCAAAATTCCAATGACATTCATTAAAGAGATTGAAAAATCTACTGTGAAATTTATATGGAAACACAAGAGGCCACGAATAGCCAAGGCAATACTCAATCAAAAGAACAATGCAGGAGGTATCACAATACCTGACTTCAAACTATATTACAAAGCAATAACAATAAAAACAGCATGGTACTGGCACAAAAACAGACATGAAGACCAGTGGAACAGAATAGAGGATCCAGATATGAAGCCACACAACTATGAGCAACTTATCTTTGACAAAGGAGCTAAAAATATACGATGGAGAAATAGCAGCCTCTTCAACAAAAACTGCTGGGAAAACTGGTTAGCAGTCTGCAAAAAACTGAAACTAGATCCATGTATATCACCCTATACCAAGATTAACTCAAAATGGATCAAGGATCTTAATATCAGACCCCAAACTCTTAAGTTGATACAGGAAAGAGTAGGAAATACTCTGGAGTTAGTAGGTATAGGCAAGAACTTTCTCAATGAAACCCCAGCAGCACAGCAACTAAGAGATAGCATAGATAAATGGGACCTCATAAAACTAAAAAGCTTCTGTTCATCAAAAGAAATGGTCTCTAAACTGAAGAGAACACCCACAGAGTGGGAGAAAATATTTGCCAGCTATACATCAGACAAAGGACTGATAACCAGAATATACAGGGAACTTAAAAAACTAAATTCTCCCAAAACTAATGAACCAATAAAGAAATGGGCATGTGAACTAAACAGAACTTTCTCAAAAGAAGAAATTCAAATGGCCAGAAAACACATGAAAAAATGCTCACCATCTCTAGCAATAAAGGAAATGCAAATTAAAACCACACTAAGATTCCACCTCACCCCTGTTAGAATAGCCATCATCAGCAACACCACCAACAACAGGTGTTGGCGAGGATGCGGGGAAAAAGGAACCCTCTTACACTGTTGGTGGGAATGTAGACTAGTACAACCACTCTGGAAAAAAATTTGGAGGCTACTTAAAAAGCTGGACATCGATCTACCATTTGATCCAGCAATACCACTCTTGGGGATATACCCAAAAGACTGTTACTCCAGAGGCACCTGCACATCCATGTTTATTGCGGCACTATTCACAATAGCCAAGTTATGGAAACAGCCAAGATGCCCCAGCACTGATGAATGGATTAAGAAAATGTGGTATCTATACACAATGGAATTTTATGCAGCCATGAAGAAGAACGAAATGTTATCATTCGCTGGTAAATGGATGGAATTGGAGAACATCATTCTTAGTGAGGTTAGCCTGGCTCAAAAGACCAAAAATCGTATGTTCTCCCTCATATGTGGACATTAGATCAAGGGCAAACACAACAAGTGGATTGGACTATGAGCACATGATAAAAGCGAGAGCACACAAGGGAGGGGTGAGGATAGGTAAGACACCTAAAAACTAGCTAGCATTTGTTGCCCTTAATGCAGAGAAACTAAAGCAGATACCTTAAAGCAACTGAGGCCAATAGGAAAAGGGGACCAGGAACTAGAGAAAAGGTTAGATCAAAAAGAATTAACCTAGAAGGTAACACCCACGCACAGGAAATCAATGTGAGTCAATGCCCTGTATAGCTATCCTTATCTCAACCAGCAAAACCCCTTGTTCCTTCCTATTATTGCTTATACTCTCTCTACAACAAAATTAGAGATAAGGGCAAAATAGTTTCTGCTGGGTATTGAGGGGTGGGAGCGGGAGGGGGTGGAGTGGGTGGTAAGGGAGGGGGTGGGGGCAGGGGGGAGAAATGAACCAAGCCTTGTATGCACATATGAATAATAAAAGAAAAATGGACAAAAAAAAAATAAAGTCAGATTCTTTATCATCAAAAAAAAAAAAAAAAGGAATTTGTGTCTAACTTTTTGTGTGGACATGTTTTCAATTCTCTTTGGTTATATACCTAGGAGTAAAATTGTTTATAATTAGCTTTTGAAGGTTGGTCAAACTGTTTTCCAAAATAGTTGTAACATTTTACAACTATTATGTATGAGGGTTCCGATTTCTCCACAGGCTTGCCAATACTTTTTTTTTTTTTTTTTTGTCAGTACTGGTGTTTGAACTTAGGGCCTTGTGCTTGCTGGGCAAGTGCTCTACCAGTTGGGCCATGCTTCCAACCCTTTTCATTCTGGTTGTTTTTGAGATAGGATCTCTCTTTTTGGCTTGGGCAGGCCTGGACCATTACCCTCCCACTTATGCTTCCCTTGGGAGCTGGAATGACAGGCACACAATACAACACCCAGTTTTTTTCCATTGAGATGGGGGTCTCGTGAATGTTTTTGCCCAGGCTGGCCTACAACTATATTCCTCCAGTCTCAGCCTCCTACATAGCTTGGGGTGACAGGTGCGTACTGTTGCACCCAGCTCCTGGTTGAGATGGGATCTTGTGAACTATTTGCCCAGGCTGTCCTGCAACAGTGGTCCTCCCAATCTCTGCCTCCCAAGTAGCTAGGATTATAGGCATGAGCCATCAGTGCTTTGCCTGCCATTACTGTTGAAAAGACTATTTGTGGTAGTGTTTATTTCTGGGTTACTAATTAGTTTTAATGATGTAAATAGAAACTTACTCAGAATTGGTGAATTTGATTGTCTCTACTCTTTGGAGGATAAGTGGCAATGGACCCCAGTTTCAAATACAGGTCTGAAGAATCCAAAGCCCTGCCTCTTTCCACTGTTATACACACTTACCCCAAATTGTCCTCAGTTAATTTCTGTAAGCTCATTACTGAATATTATATAAATTAAACACACCCAACACAAGAGTTCCTGATCTCCTTAACCTTACATTTACACTTTATGGTTATATTTTCTGTCTCCTAAGCCCTCACACCATGTTTATCCTCCCGGTATAGGCGTGTACACTGTATTCCTTTTCTCTTTATTGCCCTAATCTGGGCTGAGTTTAATAATCACCCAATAAAATTCTTTAATCTTTGAAGATTGGCTTCTTTGAGGGGCTTACAAGCAATTGTAGTTGGAATAATAGAGTTAAAAAATGCCTTTCTTGATACCTAACACTCTGCTGGTAGTTTTATAAGATTTAAATTAGAAAACAAAGCACCCCATCCCCCACACACAATTGAATGTCTCACCCACAGAACCCACTTATAAGGAGCTCAAAGAATCCTGGTCTAAAACCAAACCTATCTTTTCAGATTAAAAGGAATTTAAAACCAAAATTTACAGAGCTGACTGACATGTGTGACTGTGCAAGTGTGCTACAATCCCATTTCCCTTAATTGTCCTCTGAACAGATTGGGTCTTAGGTTGCAGCTGTACCTTCCAAGATTCTCCCAGCATTGCTCCTGTTCTTTTCTGCTTGAATCTTTCTTCAACTTGAACAACAAGAAAACCTCCAAACTTTCCTGGTTCTATAATGCAATAAATGCACTTGTCTCAGAGGTTCCTGGGTACATTAAAGTCTGTGGACTCACAATTGCTTTTGCTCAAAACTCTAATGATAAGCAAGGAAAATGCCTCCAGTGGTCAACCAAAGACCTTCTCCATAGAGATGCTCTGTCCTGAGATACAGGAGACCTGTCACAGAACAAGGAGGCAACACTCCACTATCAACCTTTTTTATCCCCCAGGACTGAAACCCATCACTTACAATTCCATGTCTGGGTCCTCTGGCTTCACTTCCCACCCTGGGGGCATATTCTTCCAGGGCATGAGCTGGGCTTGCAATGTCTGTAGGATGCTCCTCTTTTCTGCTTGGGCCTGCTGTTTTCTTCTCATCTTGTAGAAGCCAACTGATCTCCAAGAAACTCTGGGGAGTACTGGAAACAAACTTGGAGTTTCCACCTGACCCAGCCAATGAGAGTTCTGTTAGCCAAGTGGCCAGTTTTTCCTTTACAAGTGCTGGATCACGGTTTCTCTTTTCAAGTTTGCTCAGACAAACGGGATCAGCCACACCTGAAAACCACATCACTGAGCTCATGAAGCCTCCTTCACCTCAGGATGTTTATCTTATCTTGGTGTTGACTTGGACTTTCCCCTGACCCCTCACTCATGACCTCTAGATCCTGCTGTAATTCTGATGTCTTCCTCACTGGAAGATAACTGAGTGTACGCTATCTTAGCGCCTCCACGATAATTCTCCACAAATTGTCCTCATTTTGTTCCTGTAAGTTAATTACCACATGTTAAATAAACACACCCAACATAACTTTTATATTCACTACAAAATGATATTAATGTCTTATCACCTAAGTCTCATCTGTGCTTTTTGCAACCAGAATATACTTAAATTTAATTTTTTTGAATTGTTATACATTAATAATATGAGGGGATTTCATTGTGATAAGTCCATACATGTGCAATTATACCTTGAACAAGTTTACCTCTTCCATTATATTTCTATTCCCTCTTTCCCTCCCCCTTTTCAAACAGTGTTTGGTGGGTTTCATTATGTTTTCTTCATATGTATATTTAACTTCCTTCTTCACTATGGAGATTCATTAAATATCTACTACTCATAAACCTGTCACACCAGAAGATGAACTCATAGGAAATTGCTATTTTTAATTTTTCTTTAAAAAAATTGTTCTACTAAGTCAGTAAAGCAGACAACAAAGTAGGTCACTAATTAGCATAATAAGATTAAATGAAAGGTTTTTTTTTATTATGTGTCAAAATTTAATTTTCTTTAGTGGTAGTGTGGGTTGAACTCAGGGTCTTGAGTTTGCTAGGCAGGTGCTGTACCACTTGAGCCACTCTGGAAGCCAAATGGTTAAATATTTTAAAATATTTAATTCACTTTAATCTAAGATCATTGCAGAACAAAATGCATGTGAGGTGATAATTTATTTGCATAGGAAGTGCTAAGATGAAGATTTACAAATGAGAAGGAAGAATACAGTATGCTTGAGTTTATGGACAGATTAGAGAACAAGAGATTTTCATGCATGAGATTATTAAAAATGTGAACAATTTTTATTTTATACTCTTTCAATCAATATCTGCTCTCATATTCGGTGGCAGATTAAAGGCATCGGTGACTGTGTTCATCAGCTTTTTGTCACTGTGACAAAATACCTGAGGAAAATAACTTCAAGGAGGAAAGATTACAGTCCATGGTTACTTGGCTCCAGTGCTTTGGGCCTGAGATGAGGCAAAATACTGTGGTGGCAGGAGAGTGTGGCAGAGATGTCTGTTCACCTCATGGCAACCAGAAAGAAGAAATCGAGTGAGTAAAGATCCAAGGAGAAAATATCCCCTTCAAAGACATATATACCCAAGTGACCTGACCTTCTGTTACCGACTTGCTCAGTCTGAGACCAGAGTCTGTCTTGAAATTTCAAGGTAATGAGAATGAGCAAAGCAGTGAAATTTATTGAGAAAGAGAGCAAAGAACAGAGATCCCATAGCTGGGAGGGGTCCCAAGAGATGGCGGCCACCATCTGGTCTTTGTCTAGAGCCTTCTATTGTTGTAAGAAAGAAATTTCCAACAAAGACCCTTATCCTGATTGGTTGGGAGCCATTTGGATTGCCTTCTTGGACCAACCAGACATCTGTATGTGTTGTTTGTGTGTTTCTTGCCCTATCAGGTCTCTGATCATGTGTCAGACAATGGCTAGGATTTGCTGATGGGTTTTGGCCATTTTCCTCTAGATGAGGAAGTGAGCCATTTCACAGTCTCCTAGTCACCATGCCTGTTACTTTCCCTCAGAAACCTTAGGCGTCTCCATGCCTGTTGCTTTCTCAGAGACCTTGGAACTTGAATGTCTTGTGAGTCTTGATTTATGACCAAGAGCCATGCCCTAACGGCCTGTGTTTCCTTTACCTTCCAACCTGTTTTGCTTCCTTCAACTAGGACTCACCTCTTAATAGCTCATTAAGCTATGAACCAATGGGCTAATCCATTGATATAAGGTTAGCACCCATGATCCAATCACCTCTTAAGACCCCACCTCTGAACACTGCACCTTCAGGGACCAAGCCTTCAACACATGAATCTCAAAGAGACATTCCATATCCAAACCATCCCAATACCCTGATTAAATGAATAACCCCCATGTATCTATATAGGATACAGGGCCCTTTACCTTATAGCTTTGTAGTCTCTGTCCACTCTAACTTGGGCTGGGCTTGTTTTGGCCAGGAGAATATGGCAAAAGTGATGATGTGACAGTTCTGAGTCCATGGCTTAAGAAGTCTCTGTATTTCTGCTGCTTCTCCAGCTTCTCTGCAGTCACCATGACAACATGCTTGTATTAAAGACATCCTCCCTGTGAGACCATATGGAGAACTGCGTCATTCCAGCTATCACAGACCACCCAGCTCCCAGCCTACCATAGACACATGAGTGAACCCAGCCAAAATAAAATTGGTCTGGATCAGCAGAACTGCCTGCCAACCTGAAGGCCCAAATAAATACATAAATGGTTGTCTTGAACTCCTAAGTTTTAAAATGGCGTTAGCAATAGCTAACTACTTCTGATTCTATACCTAGTCACACTAATAGGGTTAGATAATAATAGCTCCTCACAGGGCATTCACATTTGAACTGTTGTGAACTGCTTGAACTGAATGAAGATAACTTTGAAAGGGCTTTAAAGTTCAGTGAGTCAGCAGGGGGAACTGAGGGAGCATGTTGGGATCTTCCTGGGATAACAGCTGGTTATGTTGCAGAGGCCTGCTGCCTTTAGATATACGGGAGGTAATGAGGCAGGTTAGAATTAGGGAAAGTTTGGGACTGCTCCCCCTCCCTACTCCCCTTGGCCAGTAGATTAAAGGAGCCAGTTAACCAATGAATTCTGGCCCCACCTGTGGGAAAAATCCTGACCACTTAATGGAAGAGGCTAGCTTTTTTTATTTTGCTCAAGCAATGCCTCCTTTCATCTGGCAGAGCCAGTAATCCCCTTTTCTTTAATAAAACTTTTCTTCCTCAATACACCCACCTGTTCTGCTTGGATTCTTCCACGCCAGAATGCAAGGACAGAGATCTTGTGAAGATAATCTTAGCACTTAAACAGTAGCTTTAAGGTGGGGAGGGTGACATCTACAAAATCTCAAAATCCTATCTGATAGATCAGAAACTACCACCATCACATCCCCACATTCTAGTCCTACCTCCCTTTCTGTCTCCCCACTCTCCTTGCAGCCTCTCCAGGCCTGCTCTTCCCAGGCCTGTTTCCAAAGCCTTTCTTTTCATCTGAAAACTGCAACCCAGGTGTTTTGTTTGTTTGTTTGTTTTTTGGGAGTGGGCTGGGGCTTGAACTCAGAGCTTTATACTTGCAAAGCAGGCACTCCACTACTTGAGTCACACCTCCAGTCCATTTTGCTGTGGTTATTTTGGAGATGGGGATCTCTTAAAGTACTTGCCCAGTCTGCCCTCAAACCTCGATTCTCCTGATCTCAGTTTCCCAAGTAGTTAGGATTATAGGTGTGAGCCACCAGTGCCCTGCTGTACCCCATGTTTTTGCATTGAAGGGGTAGCACTTTTAGTGTAAGACAAACATAGCTTCCAATTCTGCCTCAGACCTGACATGGAAGCACCCTCAGACATGCTAAGGGTTTAGTATCCATGTTCTTCTTTGTAATATGTGATAAGATAAGGTTCTTGCCCATACTTGGGCCTTTCTCTCCACTGCTTAACCTTACAGTTAGGGAAAGAAATGAGTTAAAAACAGAAGCTACTGCTTTTAAAAAAGTTAGTCCAAGGTTGTTTGGATCACAGGTAAAGATTTATTCTGCTGATTCAGAAACTGGGTTGCCAGTAAAACTTCAGTAAATATTAACCCCTGTTTTATTACCTGTGTTATCAGTCAAAGAAATGAAAATTCACAAATTTTACATGTTATAGATGGATCCAAAGTCATACATAAGATTGGAGGTGGGGTCATAAATATAATGGTTTGATTATACAATTTGTGACTTTTTTTAGAAAAAGAAAAAATGTATCTCCTACTCCATTTTAGGAATATGTAACAAGGTCATTCTTACTGAGGAAACTCATAAACGGAAGGATGCTATTTCAGACAAATCATCAGCCTGCAACCTTTCTCAAGAATACTCATAAACTCAGTTTTCAGTAAAAGAGCAGGAATGAGCACTCAGAGGGGAAGGCTGGTGGAGAGGAGGGTAATTACATAACAATGAGTGCTATCCCTGTCATGGTGTTGTTGGGTATGGGGACCTACGGGACAGGTGAGTGAGCCAGTATCCCATCCCCCATGGAGAGCGCTATGAGCCCTGCACCCTGAGAAGGAAGTACATGGTCTCATAAAGCTGCATTCCTGCATCCTGAAGAGGAGATACATGGGGCCGTAAATCTGCCATGGGGCTGATAGATAGGATGCTCTCAAGGTTGTTTCCCCCTCCATCCCATAAGGGGTAAATAGACCAGCTCATCAAAGACAGCCTGTGCATGAATCCATGGCCAATGGAAAGAACCTACCTAATCCTTATCCTAACCCAGAGTTAAAGTGTTCATAAAAAGCCCCAGCCTTCACCTCAGCAGGGAGTCACTGGTTTCTGGGTTCGCTGCACTGCTCTTGCTGCAGCCTTTTTTTTTCTAATGAATCTACCTGTGTGTGCACTATCCGTGTTTTGTGAGCTTATTCCTAAGCCCAGCAAAGACAAGAGCCCCTGGAGTGGCCCTCCTGTACCCCACAACAGTGTTTTCCACAATACAGAGCTTGTTGGCAGAGTGGCTTAAGGAGTAAGAGTGCCTAGCAAGCCTGTGAGGCCCTGAGTTCAAAACCTAGTGCTACCAAAAAAAAAAAAAAGTTGAATAAATTGCTCCAGGCCATGTGTCAGACACTTGATTGGGACTTGGGTCACATCACTTTATCCCCCTCATGCTTAGTTCTCTCATATGTAAAGTGGGGCAGGGGTAAATTAATGCTCCCCCGAACTGTGGTCTGTGGACAGTTTCTCCAGCCCATGCAAAAGTTGGGAAATGTGAAGGTCTGCATTAGGAAATCTATACAACCTTATTACTCACATTTAACCAAATAGAGAGTGTGGAAGAATCTCATTTGGGAAAGGCAGAGACCGGTGATTCTTGAAACTTCCTCTGGCTGTAAAGACACTGGAGTGAAAAGAAGTTTCTATTCTACTATAATTTCCTGCAGAATCCTCTTTTACCTAGGAAGAAATTGAAGGACAGACCGAGGGAGGTCTAGGAGACACTTCTCCTCCCTAGGAAACACCTGTTTGCATCTGAAAGGCATCTCTGCCCTCAGGCAATGCAAAAATAGGCTATAAAACCCACTGCCCACCCCGACCCAGGGGATCACCGGATTCCGGGTCCCCCTGCATTCCCCAATATGCACTGTTTTTCTTCTCTTTTCTCCAACTAAATTCTCTACAAATGAAATCTTTCCGACCTCTGCTGTTAGAGTCTGTCTGTGCTTTCATTCTCAGAGCAGGCTCAAGAACCCTGAGCACCTGAAATTCCTGTGTGTGTCATCCGTGCATCATATTTGGCGATGCACAAAGGGACCAGCCATCACCTGAGGTCGGTATAGGTTGTGCCAAACTGGGAAAGACTGCCTAGGAATGTGACTGTGAGTGTCCAGCACTCTGGTGGAGTCTGTTTTCCAGGAGAGACCCCCCACCACAGCCTAGCTATGATGGAACTCTCAGGTCGACCTTTTTTCCCCTCTCTCTCTGTCTTGTTAAGGAGGGTTTCTCCCTTGGGAAACTGAGGAAAAGGTCCGAGCCCACTACAGCTGTATGGCAGGCAATCTGAGGAAACTCAGATGCCAGGCATGGGTTTATACTGCACTGCCAATGCTATGTGGGCAGAACCCAACTTCAGTGCACCAAGGCTTTTTCTTTTTTCCTCTCCTTAAATGCTAACTCTCTCTTTCAAGATCTGACCAGTTTAAGGGAGGTCTGAAAACAGCCAGTGGAAAGGAAAGTTTGTCTTCAAGCTACAAAAGGTGTTCTGGCTGGGGCACTCCCCGGTGTCACCCAAAGGCTAGAGATGCAACTTCCTGACCTGCCCTGAGGCCCCAAAGGCGGCTAAGTCTTGGACCTCTCCAGCCATGTCCGTGGCAAACAGACAATCAGATCTCTTACACTTCCTTCATGGTTTCCGTGGCCCGAGAGTGGAGGTCACCTCTTGCTTCCAGTGCTCCAGTACTGCCTTTGGCCAGGATTGATCTGGACAGCAGGGATGATCAATAATCCCTCCTGTGTTGAGCCTGGAAACTCTCTTTTCCCCCAACCCTGAGCCTCTCCTTCCCCTTTCCCAGGCAGTTCAGGATGAGTGTGTGTGTGTGTGTGTGTGTGTCCCTGTTTTGCTCTAAATAGCAGTGAGCTTCTGTCTTTAGGGAGTTTGGGAAAAAAATCCCTACAGGCACCAGAAAGTGATAGTCTCCAGTTTAGGCTTAACTGTCTTTGTCAAGCATCAGGTTAAGTGGTTAAACAGGTTCTACAGCCTGCCCTCAGGGAAAGAAAAAAAAGCAGTTAAAAGGCAAAAACTGCAGGTCTCTGTTTTTACCCCTTACTGGAGCAAAAGCCTCCAGATGCTCTCTCTCTCTCTTTTCATAGAAAGTATATATGCCTCACAGAATATATAGGGGGACAAAAGTCTACTTCATCAGGAGTCCCCATCCATGCCTCTACCTCCTTCTGGCCATACGAGCCCTCTTGGTTACTTTGATAGAGTTATTTTTATTAATTACAAATGTTCAGCTGGTAGAGGAGAATTAGGCCTACTTGGGTCGCAGGGCAAACAGGCAAGTCAAAATAGATGAGAGATTGGTCAAAGATCATCTCAGGGGGGGTGGGTACAACTGAGATATCTATCTGTAAATCCTCCAAGGCTTTACCCACAAGGGGCACCTGAAGGAGCAAGGGAGAGCTGGATGCCCTCTCCCACTACAGTTTCTCCTCATCTGGGGACACTTAGATAAAAGGAGAAACCTCTGTTAAGGTGACCAATTTTCCCTTGTTTCCCTTTTTAGATGGGAAATCAAGCCTCAAGGATCCAGGAAGGATTCCCCCCTTGCCTGCTTATTAAAACATTGGAAAGATTTTGATCCAGAAAGCCTTCAGCAAAAGTGACTCAAGTTTTACTGCATCCAGGCTTGGCCACAGTATCCTCTGGGAGATGAGGAAAGATGGCCAGAAGGAGGGAACATTAATTATAATACCATTCTTCAATTAGATATGTTCTGTAAAAAGGAGGGAACCTCAATTCCCAATTCCAACAGGGGATCAGACAGTGCCTAGGTATGACCCTAAGTGGGACCCTGAAAATGACAAGGATGAATGGAGTCATAACCATTTTATACACTGCATTCTTGAGGGTCTAAGGAGAGCCAAGGTAAAACCTCTTAATTACTCCCAAGTCACAGCTGAACAGCAAGGACCCTTAGAAACTCCAGTAGCTTTCCTACAGAGACTTAAGGATGCTTTACAAAAGCATACCAACATTATACCAGAGTCACAGGAAGAGGAAATTGTCCTGAAAGATAAATTTCTAACACAGTCAGCACCAGGTATCCATAAAAAGCTTCAGAAATTGGTGACTGAAGGAAGCAGAGATCTGGACCAATTGGTCCGTGTAGCCACATCTGTATACTCTAACAGGGACTTAGAAAAAGAAAGGAAGGACCTGGAAAAGGAAAAGAGAAAGGATAAGTGGCAGGAGGCTCTGATCGCAGCATTCAGAGAGGCTTCCCCGGGGCCAAGTCCAAACATGCTTTCAATGTGGACAGGCAGGCCATTTTAGGAGGGAGTGCCCCCCAGAGAAAGCTACCTCCAGGACCCTGCCCCATTTGTCGGGGAAAACATTGGAAGGCACACTGTCCCCGGTTCCCAGGGGAACCAAGACCAGAACCTCCCACCCAATGACGGGTTCCGGGGCTTCCCATACAGGCTCCTGTGACCACCAAAAAATCAGGGGAGTCCCAGGTTTTACTCATGATTGAAAAGCAAAAGGTCAGCCTCCTTATTGATACTGGAGCCAGCATCTCAGCTATTTCTTTCTCTCCCGGACCCAGGTCCTCCAAGAAAATTACTGTTCGAGGCATATCAGGCCAGCCTCTAGAACTTTATTTCACTCAGCCTTTAGCCTGCTCCTGGAGAGATTTCCATTTCTGTCACTACTTTTTAATTGTCCCAGAAACCCCTACTCCTCTGCTAGGGTGAGACCTTCTATCCAAATTGGGGCTACAGCTACTTTTACCCCCAGCAGAGTACTTTTGCTTGCCCCTAATAGAGGAACAAGTAGACCCCAACAAGTGGATGGATGGACACACTGTGGGACGGGCATGAACAGCTGCCCCAGTCCTAATTCATCTCAAGGACCCCTCCTGGTTTCCCCATCAAAACCAATATCCTTTAAAGCCAGAAGTTAAGGAGGGGCTAATTCCCATAATCAAAGACTTAGAGACAGGGACTGCTAAATAGAATGCTCCAACCCATATAATACTCCTATTCTTGGTGTCAGGAAGGGACCTAACAAATGGAGGCTAGTCTAGGATCTCTGCCTGATCAACGAAGCAGTAGTGCCTCTCCACCCTGTAGTTCCAAATCCCTATACACATTTAGCCCAAATACCTCCAGGTACTGCTTACTATTATGTCCTGGATTTGAAAGATGCCTTTTTTTTGCATTCCCTTACATCCTAAAAGTCAACCTATCTTTGCCTTTGAGGACCCCACAAGAAAGTCTGGACAGGTCACTTGTACTGTCCTCCCCCAGGGATTCAGAGACAGCCCCCACCTCTTTGGGTTAGCTCTAACCCAAGACTTGGCAGAATGGCAATATCCACAAGCTACTCTGCTACAATATGTAGATGACCTCCTGCTCTGTGGACCAAATGAGCCTGTCATTTCATGAGCCACTGAACTCATGAAAACTTACTAAACTTCTTAGCAGATATAGGATATAAAATCTCTCAAGAAAAAGCCCAATTGTGTCAGTCTAGGGTTACATATTTAGGTCTTGTCCTGGAGAAAGAACTGAGGTCTCTAGGAGAAGATAGAATCTGTCTAATCCTGATGTTTCCTCTACCTAAAACTCTAAAGCAATTGAGGTTCTTTTGGTGGGGGGAGGAGTCACTGGATACTGTAGAATTGGGATCCTGGGATATGCAGACCTAGCCAGGCCTTTATATCAAATCCTTAAGGAAGCACAGAAGGATACACAGCCCTTTATTGAATGGAATGACAAGTCAGAAAATGCATTCCACAGGTTAATGTAGGCTCTCATGACAGCTCCTGTCCTGGGTCTCCCGGTACAAGACAAGTTTCAATTATATGTCTATGAAAAGGGAGGACTGGCCCTGGGAGTGCTGACTCAGCTCCAGGGCATCACTCCCCAGCCTGTAGGCTACTTAAGCAAAGAGTTAGATCAGGTGCCAAGGGATGGCCAGGATGCCTCAGAGCAATGGTTGCAATAAGCCTTCTAGTGTCTGAAGCTCAGAAACTTATCCTAAACCCCACACAGCCTAGGGGGAATTTTAAACTCAAAAGGAGAACTTTGGCTATCTGACAGCCGTCTATTTAAATACCAGGCCCAGCTTCTGGGAGGGACAGAAATAACTTTAAGAACCTGTCAGAGCCTAAATCCTGCATCCCTTCTACCAGAGGCAGAGGGAAATCCTGAGCACTCGTGTGAGGAGGTACTTATGGAAAATTATGCTGCCTGACCTGACTTAACTGATTGGCCCTTAAAAAACCCAGATCTAGAATTATACACTGATGGCAGTTCCTTTGTTAAGAATGGTGTCAGACATGCAGGGTTTGCAGTTGTGACAGAATTTGGTATCCTCAAATCAGGTCCTCTTCCTCCTAATACAAGTGCTCAATTGGCAGAATTAGTGACCCTGAGAGAAGCCCTAAGACTGTCAAAAGAACAGAGAGTCAACATCTATACAGATTCTAAGTACGCCTTCCTGATCCTGAATGCTCATGCAGCCATTTGAAAGAAAAGAGAAATTCTAACTACAATAAAAGCAGCTTCCCATAGAAATAAGGGAGTTTACTTTAATAGTTTTAGGGATAACAGCATTAGTTGCAGCCCTTGCTGGAATCAGTTATGGGGTGATTGCCAATCATGTAACTGCAAAAAAACCTAACCAAAGTGGTAGAGGACACCTCAGACCAGGCAGGCCTAGCTATTAAGGACATGCAAAGGTCTTTGTCATCCCTTGCCTGTATAGTAATGGACCACCACCTGGCTCTAGATTTTCTTTTGGCCAAACAAGGCAGGGTATGTGCCATCACCAATACCTCCTGTTGCACATATATAAACACTTCAGGCATTGCACAGGAATGTGCAGATTACATTCTCCAACAAGCTAAATGGCTCTGGGAGCAATCTTTTGAAACTCAGGTTTCTACACAGATGTGGGACCAAATAAAATCCTGGCTCCCCTTCAGGACTTGGTTCCTACTCTTTCTAGGGCCTATAGTTGCCATTATTCTCTCGCTTGTGTTTGGGCCTTGCATTTTAAACTTACTTGTCAAGTTTGTTTCTTCTCGCCTAGAATCCATCAAACTACAAATGCCTCTGGTGGAGATGAAAATGACCTACTACCGCGATCCCCTTGACAGCCCCTCTCATGGTCAGCCCTGACGCTGCGGGCCCCTTCATTGCCCCCTGTCAGCAGGAATCAGTTACTGAATAGACTTCATTGTCTCTATCCCTAACAGCAGTTAGGGCAACCATTGAGAAGGGGGAATGAAGGACTGAAGGATGGACTGCAGGAGGTCCCAAAAGGTGATAAGTGGTCAAGGAGACACTTCTCCTCCTTAGGAAATGCCTGTTTGCATCTGAAAGGCATCTCCGCCCTCAGGCAATGCAAAAATAGGCTATAAAACCCACTCCCCATCCTGACCCAGGGGATCACTGGTTTCCAGGTCCCCCTGCATTCCCCAATATGCAGTGTTTCTCTTCTCTTTTCTCCAACTAAATTCTCTACAAATAAAATCTTTCTGAACTCTGCTGTTAAGAGTCTGTCTGTGCTTTCATTCTCAGAGCAGGCTCAAGAACCTTGAGCACCTGAAATTCCTGCACATGTCATCCGTGCATCAGAATGAGGGAAAAAATCAAATTTTATTGATCATTTACTCTCTTAGGCACCCTCTTAGATATTTTGTTTTCCTTGTTTATTCCTTATAACAACCATATGGAGTAGTACTTTTTACCTTACCAAAATTGATTTTAACCATACCCTTTTTTTTTTTTTTTGGCAGTACTGGGACTCTACCACTTGAGCCACTCCACCAGTTTTTAACTAATCACACCATTTTAAAAATAACCACTGTAGCCTTAATGAGACAGGAACGGACAGCATCAATAAAGTGTGGACTCAGTTCTACTCTTCCTGTCTACCTAGACTAAGTGTATCATCCAGCCCTATAACTGTAAGTACTATTTAGATGCTGATGATTGGACTAGAGGTGTGGCTCAAGTGGTAAGAGTGCCTGCTTTGCAAGTGTGAAGCCCTGAGTTAAAGTCCCAGTCCTCCCCTTGCCCCAATATTGAATTTTAGATGCTGATGATTTCTAAATCTTATCATCCCTGCCCCCCACTGGCTTCTTGTTATTAAATAAAACATTTCAACTTTTAATTCACAACTCTCCTCTAAAACTTTTCTTCCCCCATTTGACCCATCTTAGCAAAGGATTTCTTCACCTGTTTGGTTAGTCAAACAGCGATTAAGGTGCTGTTGACTTCTCTCACTGCCTCATTCCCCACATGCAGCTCATTAACAATAATTATCCTCTTGCCTCAGCATCCTGAGTAGCTGGGACTACAGTTCTGACCACTGTGCCTGGCTTTACTCTCTTTTTAAATCCTGACGATTGTACATTTCACTAAAAATAAAATCTAAATGGCAGTGTATGATTCTGATCAGGCCTTTGCCTTCCTCTCCACCCTTACATTGACTTTCTTTCTGATTTGTCACATGACAGCATGGTCCCTGTCTCTGGTCTGCACTTGCCCTGCCTAGGTAACTTCACCTCAGCAATTCCTGTTATTCAGTCTCTGATCCACTGTCATCTCCCCAGGGATGCCTTCCCTAACCACACTGTCAAAAAGAATCTCTTCCTGTGTAGAAACTACTGTATCTCTGCTTTGTTATTTTAGGGAGTTGTTGCTCTCCTCTCTAGCAGTGTCTTGTTAGTTTGTTTATTTCATTTTTTTTTTTTTTGGTTTGTTTTGCTCAGCCCTGTATCTTTATGTTAGAGTATATCATGTGCCTGGTTTACCAAGTTAATTGCGAAGGTGTGAATGTGTCTCCTTCAAAACCCAGGTATTGTCAATGTGAGAGGCAAGCCAGTTAAGAGGTAAGGAGGCTTCTCCCTTGTTAATGAGATTAAGGTCTTTTTAAGAGACTTCTCCCAGCATGCACTTACATTGCTCTGCTTCCTCCCTGGGAGGTGAGGACATGGTAAGAAGGCCCTCCCCAGACAGAATGTTGGCAAATTGGACTTCAATTCCCCAGCTCCAACAAAAGTGAGAGAATAATTTTCTATTCTTTATACGTTACCCATTCTCAAATGTTTTGTTCTAGCAGTACAGACTAAGACAAGCATTAGTAGAAGATATATTTATCTTGCTTAGCTTGCTGGCCATTTCTGTTCAACACACACTTAAAAATAAACACATGTGAGGATAAGTACAATGTCCTCAGCAGATTCCTGACGTATGAACTCTTCAGAAAACTGTGAAATGAGATTATCTTCACGGGATTCTTTAATTTTTTGCTTTTATTGATTTATTAGCATATTATAGTTGTGCTGGGGGTAATTGTGACATTTACAAAAGTGCTTGTAATGTATCTTTGTTAGATTCACCCCCTTCATCCTTTTCCTTTATCCCCCTTCCTCCCCTTAGAACAATTTCAGCAGATCACATTGTTCCATTTTCATATGTGAAAACACAGTGCTTCCACCATATTCACCTTTCTTTATGCCCTTCCCCCCTCCCACTGGTACCAACCCCTGGACAGGACTTTTTTGTTTTAACCTTCCTGTCCTTCATTTAAAAAAATATATATTTTTGTTTTATGTTGGTTATACAGGGAATTTCATTGTGACATTTTCATATATATATTATACCCTGACTTGGTTCATCACCTCCATTACTCTCCTTTCTACTTTAGTCCCCTTTTTATGGTCATTTCAATAGGCTTGAATGTCCATATTCATACTTGTATAGAAAATACATCAACCATATTCACCTTCTTTACTTTTTTCTTTTACCCCTTCCTTCCCCTCATCCTTAGTGTGACCAGTTTTACATTGATTGCTTAGGTGTGTGTTCATTGTTCAGTGGGATTTTTGCCTTGATATTTCACCTGTGCTTAAGTCAATCTAACCCCTTCCACTGCACTTTCTCATCCTTTTCTCCCATTCTGTGTTGTTCAGCAGTTTTCAGTGTGTTTTGTTGTGACTTGTTCCTACACAGATGTGATATATTTCATTATTGTTCACTGTCTTCATTGGTGGAGTGGCTTAAGTGGTAGAGTTCCTGTCTAGCAAGCATGAGGCCCTGAATTTAAACACCAGTACTGCCAAAAAAAAATAAATTCTTTGTTCTTTGTTCACTGTGGTTTTTTTTTTTCCTTCTTTTCCTTCTCCCTTAGTCTTCTCCATCAGTCCCACTTTTGGGCACATGTTCTCTCTATATGCATATGATATGTCTTTGGATTCCTGGCACCATCTCGTGGTTAGAGAGTCCTGATTTCCAGAACAATCATTTTTAAAAGGGTGGTTCTCAACTTTCTCAGTGTGTTTCAGAATTGCATGGTAAGCTCGTACAAATACTCCACTGCTGTCCATTCTGATTCTATAAGTTTGGTGTTGTACTTAGGCATTAGTTTTAAAACAGGTTTTCCAAGTGATTCTGCTTTAGCTGATTTTAAAACTCAAATCTACCTCTTTAGAAGTTAGCCCGTTATTTCCTTACAAAGGTATTATACAGTTTATTTTACATTATATAATCAAAGTGAATTATGATTAATACTACTTTGAAATTTTCTTGTGTGTTTTATTTTGTTAGCACTGGGGTTTGAACTCAGGGCCTCAGGCTTGATAGGCAGGTGTTCTACCACTTGAGCCACTCCACCTGCCCCAACTTTGAAATGTTCTAGGAATTTTATTATTGTTATACTGGGAGTACATTGCGACATTTACAAAGTTCTTACACTTTATCATAGTCGAATTCCCCACTTCATCATTCTCCTTTATCCCTCCTCTCTCCATTCCTGAAATAGTTCCAATAGGTCTCATTTTTCCATTTTACCACATTTACCCTCCTATACCCTTTCCTTATATCCTCCTCTTCCCACCAGTGCCAACTCCAAGACAGGACCTGTTTTATAATCCTGTTCTCTGTTTTTGAAAAAAGAAATTTTTGTTTGTCTAAGATAGCTATACAGGGAGTTTCATTGTGACATTTCTATGTATATATGTTTTATAACCCAAACTGGTTCATCCCTTCTATTTTTCTCCTTTCTACCTTACTCCCTTTCTTATGGTGATTTCAACAGGTTTAAAAATGTTATATTCATTCTTAAATAGAAAGTACACCAACCGTACTTACTTTCTTAACTTCTTTTACCCTCCCTGTCTTGTATGGGAGCTCTCCTTAGCATGACCTGTTTTTCATAATATTGTTTCCATTTGTATTGGGCTACATTCCACATACGAGAGAAAATATGTATGTGGCCTTTGGCTTTCTGAACCTGGCTAACTTCATTTAAGATTATGGTTCCATCCATTTACCTGAAAATGATAAAATTTTGTTCTTCTTTATGGTTGAATAAAATTCCATTGTATATAAGTACCACATTTTCTTCATCCACTCATCAGTTGTGCAGCATCTTGGCTGTTTCATAACTTAGCTATTGTGAATAGTGCCGCAATAAACATGGGTGTGCAGGTGCCTTTGCTGTAACCTGACTTACATTCCTTTGGGTGTATCTCTAGGAGTGGTATAGCAGGATCATATGGCAGTTCTATTTTTAGTTTTTTGAGGAAGCCTCCAGTACTGTTTTCCAAAGCGGTTGTACTAATTTACATTCCCATAAAGAGTATATGAGGGTTCCTTTTTCCCCACATCCTTGCCACCATTTATTGTTCTTTGTGTTCTTGATGGTAGCTATTCTAACATGAGTGAGTGGAATCTTAACATGATTCTGACTTGCATTTCCTTTATGGTCAGGGATGGTGAGCATTTCTTCATGTGTTTTTTCACCATTTGGACTTCTTGCTTTGAAAAAGCTCTGTTCAGTTAATTTACCCATTTCTTCATTGGGTCGATTTTGGGGGGAGTTTTATTTTTTTTGAGCACCCTGTATATTTTAACCCCTTGTTAGATAGCTGGCAAAGATTTTCTCTGATTCTGTGCGATGCCTTTTTAATCTGGTGACAGTTTCTTTTGTGCAGAAGCTTTTTAGTTTTGAGTAGTCCCATTTGTCAATCTTTTCTCTTAGCTGCTGAGCCATTTGAGTTCTATTTAGGATGTTATCATGTATGGCTATAAGTTCCAGTGTATTCCCTACTCTTTCCTGAATTAGCTTCAAAGTTTCAGGTATTATTTTAATGTCTTTATCCACTTTGGGTTGAAACTTGTAAAGGGTGAAAGACATGGATCTTGTTTCAGTTTTCTGCTTGCAGATATCCAGTTTTCCTAGCAACATTTGTTGAAGAGGCTGTCTTTTTTCCATTATATGTTTTGGGCACCTTTGTCAAAAATTAGGTGGGTGTAACTGTGTAGATTCATATCTGGGCTCTCCATTCTGTTCCATTGGTCTTCATGTCTGTTTTTGTGCCAGTGCCTTGCGGTTTTAATTGTTCTGGCTCTGTAGTGTAGTTTGAAGTTGGGTATTGTGATACCTCCAGCATTGCTCTTTTTTGCTCAGGATTGCCTTGGCTATCTGTGGTCTTTATTGCTTCCAAATGAACATTAGGGTTGATTTTCAATCTTTGTGATGAAAATCATTGGAATTTTGATGTGGATTGCATTGAACATGTTAGACTGCTTTTGGTAATATAGCCATTTTCACAAAAATTGATTCTGCCAATACATGATCATGGGAGATCTTTCCATCTCCTGTAGTCTTTGATTTCTTTCTTTAATGGTTTATAGTTTTCATTGTAGAGGTCTTTCACATCCCTTGTTAAGTTTATTCTTAGGTATTTTATTTTTTTGAGGCTATTGTAAACAGAATTGTTCTTCTATATTCTTTCTCAGTCTGTACATTATTGGTGTATAGAAATGCTACTGATTTTTAAAATTGATTTTGTATCCTGCTACTTTGCTGAAGATGTTTATGATGTCTAGGAGTTTTTGATAAAGTTTTCAGGGTCTTTTAGGTATAAGATCATCTCATCTGCAAATAGGGATAACCTGTCTTCTTCCTTTCCTATTTGAATTTCTTTTATTTATCCCTGCCTTATTGCTCTGGATAGGAATTCCAAGACTATGTTGGATAAGAGTGGAGAGAGTGGACACCCTGTCTTGTTTCCTGACTTTAGGGGAAATGGTTTCAGTTTTTCCTCATTTAATATGATGTTGGCTGTAGGC
The DNA here is from genome assembly GCF_047511655.1 of Castor canadensis. Taxonomy (NCBI): domain Eukaryota; kingdom Metazoa; phylum Chordata; class Mammalia; order Rodentia; family Castoridae; genus Castor; species Castor canadensis. The sequence goes on along the minus strand of NC_133391.1, from coordinate 64,156,591 downwards.
TTGCTGTATATAGCTTTTATTATGTTGAGGTACATTCCTTCTATTCCTAGTTTCATCAGAGCTTTTATCATGAAAGGATTTTGAATTTTCTAGAAGGTTTTTTTCTGCAACTATTGAGATGATCATGTGGTTTTTGTCTTTGCTTCTGTTAATATGCTTTATTATGTTTACTGGTTTGCATATGTTGAACCATCCCTGTGATGAAAACAACTTGATCAAGGTGTATGATCTTTTTTGATATGTTGTTGAATTAGGTTTGCCAGTATTTTTGAGGATTTCTACATCTAAGACCATCAAAGAAATTGGCCTAAAATTCATGTTTTGGTTGTGCCCTTGTCTGGTTTTGGGATGAGTGTAATACTGATGTCATAGCATGAGTTTGGTAGTGTACCTTCCCTTGGTACTTCATGGAAAAGTTTAAGGAGAGTTGGTATTAGTTCTTCTTTAAAGGTCTGGCAGAATTCAGCAAGTCTCTCAGGTGCTAGACTTTTCTGGGGAGACCATTGGTCCTTCAATTTCATTGCTTGTTATAGATCTATTTATATCCTCTTGGTTTAATTTTGATTGGTCACATGTGTCTAGAAATTTGTCCGTTTCTTCTAGATTTTCCAGTTTATTTGAATATAGGTTTTCAAAGTAATCCATAATGATTCTCTGGATTTCCTTGGTGTTTGTTGTTATCTCCCCTTTTTCATTTCCAATTTTACTAATTTGAGTCTTCCCCTCCTCATTTTAGTCAGATTTGCTAGGAGTTTGTCAATCTTACTTATCTTTTCAAAGAACCAGTTTTTTTTTTTATGATTTTTTTTTTTTTTCGGTTTCTATTTCACGAACTTTGGCCCTTATTATTATTTCTCTCCTTCTGCTAGTTTTGGGCTTAGCTTGTTCTTGTTTTTCTAGGAGTTTGAGATGAAGCATTGTTTGAGACCTTCCTGTGCTTTTAATGTATGCACTCATGGCTGTAAACTTTCCTCTTACACTGCCTATGCTGTGTCCGATCGGTTCTGGTAGGTTGTGCTTTCATTTTCATTAAATTCCAATAAGTTTTTGATTTCTTGCCTATTTCTTCAATGACCCATTGGCCATGAAGCAACATGTTGTTCAGTCTCCAGATGTTTGAGTAAGTTTTCTGAGAATTTTATAACAATCAAAATAAAGATGATGGTGCTAGTGGGGGGGGGGGCGGTGCAGGGTGGAGTAGACTGGCCCTAAACTGGTGCTGGAAACCATGGTCCTTGTCAGCCAATAGCCAATTACACTCAACAGGTGAGGCTTGTTTAACTCCAAGGGGTCTCTTCTGATTGCTCATCACCTTCCACCCTACTGACTTAAAAACTTCTCCTTTTGAAGGTTTACAAGTCATTTCAGAATTACCAAAAGTTTTGAGCATAGACTTCTCCTATCTTTCATCCAGATTCCCCAAATGATAATGTCCATAATCTTAGTAAAAATTAGAAAACATTAGAAAGTATTGGTACCTAATTTATAGACTTTATTAAACCATTCCAACTGTACCACTAGTGGTTTTCTGGAATGTACTCAAATTTCAGATTTTATATTTGGTAAGTTTGTTACCTTTGTCTCCTACAATCTGTAATAAATTTGTCTCTTAAAAAGAACTCTTCTTACCAGACAACTTCTCTTCTGAAATAGCTATTTCTTAACATTGACTTCAAGCTATTTCAAGAGGTGTGTGTGGTTTTTTTCCCTTCTGTTTGCTCTTTCAATTGCAGCGCTTATATTCTAATGCTGAGATCTGTGTATCTCAAAGTGGTTTTCTCAGAACACTGGTTTGCTTAGATCTTTCTGAAAAGGGAATTCTATACAGCACCAGCAATGACACTATCCTTTTTTTTTGGTTTTCATATTGATATTTATTATATATCATTTCAGGTACTTGATAAATCTCCTGCCTTCATCCCCAAAACTATACAGGAATCTACTAATAATTTAATGCAAATGACTTTGGGAGTTTTTTTTTTTTTTTTTCTTTTATTATTCATATGTGCATACAAGGCTTGGTTCATTTATCCCCCCTGCCCCCACCCCCTCCCTTACCACCCACTCCACCCCCTCCCGCTCCCCCCCCAATACCCAGCAGAAACTATTTTGCCCTTATCTCTAATTTTGTTGTAGAGAGAGTATAAGCAATAATAGGAAGGAACAAGGGGTTTTGCTGGTTGAGATAAGGATAGCTATACAGGGCATTGACTCACATTGATTTCCTGTGCGTGGGTGTTACCTTCTAGGTTAATTCTTTTTGATCTAACCTTTTCTCTAGTTCCTGGTCCCCTTTTCCTATTGGCCTCAGTTGCTTTAAGGTATCTGCTTTAGTTTCTCTGCATTAAGGGCAACAAATGCTAGCTAGTTTTTTAGGTGTCTTACCTATCCTCACCCCTCCCTTGTGTGCTCTCGCTTTTATCATGTGCTCATAGTCCAATCCCATTGTTGTGTTTGCCCTTGATCTAATGTCCACATATGAGGGAGAACATACGATTTTTGGTCTTTTGAGCCAGGCTAACCTCACTCAGAATGATGTTCTCCAATTCCATCCATTTACCAGCGAATGATAACATTTCGTTCTTCTTCATGGCTGCATAAAATTCCATTGTGTATAGATACCACATTTTCTTAATCCATTCATCAGTGCTGGGGCATCTTGGCTGTTTCCATAACTTGGCTATTGTGAATAGTGCCGCAATAAACATGGATGTGCAGGTGCCTCTGGAGTAACAGTCTTTTGGGTATATCCCCAAGAGTGGTATTGCTGGATCAAATGGTAGATCGATGTCCAGCTTTTTAAGTAGCCTCCAAATTTTTTTCCAGAGTGGTTGTACTAGTCTACATTCCCACCAACAGTGTAAGAGGGTTCCTTTTTCCCCGCATCCTCGCCAACACCTGTTGTTGGTGGTGTTGCTGATGATGGCTATTCTAACAGGGGTGAGGTGGAATCTTAGTGTGGTTTTAATTTGCATTTCCTTTATTGCTAGAGATGGTGAGCATTTTTTCATGTGTTTTCTGGCCATTTGAATTTCTTCTTTTGAGAAAGTTCTGTTTAGTTCACCTGCCCATTTCTTTATTGGTTCATTAGTTTTGGGAGAATTTAGTTTTTTAAGTTCCCTGTATATTCTGGTTATCAGTCCTTTGTCTGATGTATAGTTGGCAAATATTTTCTCCCACTCTGTGGGTGTTCTCTTCAGTTTAGAGACCATTTCTTTTGATGAACAGAAGCTTTTTAGTTTTATGAGGTCCCATTTATCTATGCTATCTCTTAGTTGCTGTGCTGCTGGGGTTTCATTGAGAAAGTTCTTGCCTATACCTACTAACTCCAGAGTATTTCCTACTCTTTCCTGTATCAACTTAAGAGTTTGGGGTCTGATATTAAGATCCTTGATCCATTTTGAGTTAATCTTGGTATAGGGTGATATACATGGATCTAGCTTCAGTTTTTTGCAGACTGCTAACCAGTTTTCCCAGCAGTTTTTGTTGAAGAGGCTGCTATTTCTCCATCGTATATTTTTAGCTCCTTTGTCAAAGATAAGTTGCTCATAGTTGTGTGGCTTCATATCTGGATCCTCTATTCTGTTCCACTGGTCTTCATGTCTGTTTTTGTGCCAGTACCATGCTGTTTTTATTGTTATTGCTTTGTAATATAGTTTGAAGTCAGGTATTGTGATACCTCCTGCATTGTTCTTTTGACTGAGTATTGCCTTGGCTATTCGTGGCCTCTTGTGTTTCCATATAAATTTAACAGTAGATTTTTCAATCTCTTTAATGAATGTCATTGGAATTTTGATGGGAATTGCATTAAACATGTAGATTACTTCTGGGAGTATCGACATTTTTACTATGTTGATTCTACCAATCCATGAGCATGGGAGATCTCTCCACTTTCTATAGTCTTCCTCAATCTCTTTCTTCAGAAGTGTATAGTTTTCCTTGTAGAGGTCTTTCACATCTTTTGTTAGGTTTACACCTAGGTATTTGATTTTGTTTGAGGCTATTGTAAATGGAATTGTTTTCATACATTCTTTTTCAGTTTGCTCATTGTTAGTGTATAGAAATGCGAATGATTTTTCTATGTTGATTTTATATCCTGCTACCTTGCTATAGCTATTGATGATGTCTAGAAGCTTCTGAGTAGAGTTTTTTGGGTCTTTAAGGTATAGGATCATGTCGTCTGCAAATAGGGATATTTTGACAGTTTCTTTACCTATTTGTATTCCTTTTATTCCTTCTTCTTGCCTAATTGCTCTGGCTAGGAATTCCAGTACTATGTTGAATAGGAGTGGAGATAGTGGGCATCCTTGTCTGGTTCCTGATTTTAGAGGGAATGGTTTTAATTTTTCTCCGTTAAGTATAATGCTGGCTGTAGGTTTGTCATATATAGCTTTTATAATGTTGAGGTACTTTCCTTCTATTCCTAGTTTTCTTAGAGCTTTTATCATGAAATGATGTTGGATCTTATCAAAGGCTTTTTCTGCATCTATTGAGATGATCAAGTGGTTTTTGTCTTTGCTTCTGTTAATGTGGTCTATTACGTTTATTGATTTTCGTATGTTGAACCACCTCTGCATCCCTGGGATGAAGCCTACCTGGTCGTGGTGAATAATCTTTTTGATGTGTTGCTGAATTCGATTTGCCATTATTTTGTTGAGGATTTTTGCATCAATGTTCATTAAGGAGATTGGCCTATAGTTCTCCTTTTTGGAGGTGTCTTTGCCTGGTTTTGGGATAAGTGTAATACTGGCTTCATAAAATGTGTTTGGCAGTTTTCCTTCCCTTTCTATTTCATGGAACAGTTTAAGGAGGGTTGGTATCAGTTCTTCTTTAAAGGTCTGATAGAATTCAGCAGAGAATCCATCAGGTCCTGGGCTTTTCTTTTTGGGGAGACTCTTGATTGCTGCTTCAATTTCATTTTGTGTTATAGGTCTATTCAGGTGATTAATTTCCTCTTGGTTCAGTTTTGGATGATCATATGTATCTAGAAATCTGTCCATTTCTTTTAGATTTTCAAATTTATTTGAATATAGGTTCTCAAAGTAGTCTCTGATGATTTCCTGGACTTCCATGGTGTTTGTTGTTATCTCCCCTTTTGCATTCCTAATTCTACTAATTTGGGTTTTTTCTCTCCTCATTTTAGTCAGGTTTGCCAGGGGTCTATCGATCTTGTTTATTTTTTCAAAGAACCAACTTTTTGTTTCATTAATTCTTTGTATGGTTTTTTTGGTTTCTATTTCGTTGATTTCAGCTCTTATTTTTATTATTTCTCTCCTTCTATTTGTTTTGGGATTTGCTTGTTCTTGTTTTTCTAGGAGTTTGAGATGTATCATTAGGTCATTGATTTGGGATCTTTCAATCTTTTTAATATATGCACTCATGGCTATAAACTTTCCTCTCAAAACTGCCTTAGCTGTGTCCCATAGGTTCTGGTAGGTTGTGTTTTCATTTTCATTGACTTCTAGGAACTTTTTAATTTCCTCTTTTATTGCATCGATGATCCATTCTTCATTAAGTAATGAGTTATTTAGTTTCCAGCTGTTTGCATGTTTTTTGTCTTTACTTTTGTTGTTGAGTTCTACTTTTACTGCATTGTGGTCAGATAGTATGCATGGTATTATTTCTATTTTCTTATATTTGCTGAGGCTTGCTTTGTGCCCTAGGATATGATCTATTTTGGAGAAGGTTCCATGGGCTGCTGAGAAGAATGTATATTGTGTAGAGGTTGGATGAAATGTTCTGTAGACATCTACTAGGTCCACTTGATCTATTGCATATTTTAGATCTTGGATTTCTTTATTGAGTTTTTGTTTGGATGACCTATCTATTGATGATAATGGAGTGTTAAAGTCTCCCACAACCACTGTGTTGGCGTTTATATATGCTTTTAGGTCTTTCAGGGTATGTTTGATGAAATTGGGTGCGTTGATATTGGGTGCGTACAGATTGATGATTATTATTTCCTTTTGGTCTATTTCCCCTTTTATTAGTATGGAATGTCCTTCTTTATCTCGTTTGATCAATGTAGGTTTGAAGTCTACTTTGTCAGAGATAAGTATTGCTATTCCTGCTTGTTTTCGGGGGCCATTGGCTTGGTAAATCTTCTTCCAGCCTTTCATCCTAAGCATATGCTTATTTCTGTCAGTGAGATGAGTCTCCTGTAAGCAACAAATTGTTGGATCTTCTTTTTTAATCCATTTTGTCAAACGGTGTCTTTTGATGGGTGAATTAAGTCCATTAACATTAAGCGTTAGTACTGATAGGTATGTGGTGATTCCTGCCATTTAGTTATCTTAGTTGTTTGAAGGTTTGATTGTGTGTACCTAACTTGATGTTACTCTCTACTGTCTTGCTTTTTCTTATCCTGTGGTTTGGTGCTGCCTGCCCTTTCATGGTTAAGTTGGGTGTCACTTTCTGTGTGCAGGATCCCTTGCAGAATCTTTTGTAATGGTGGCTTTGTGGTCACATATTGTTTTAGTTTCTGCTTATCATGGAAGACTTTTATTGCTCCATCTATTTTGAATGATAGCTTTGCTGGGTAGAGTATCCTGGGGTTGAAGTTATTTTCATTCAGTGCCCGGAAGATCTCACCCCACGCTCTTCTTGCTTTTAATGTTTCTGTTGAGAAGTCTGCTGTGATTTTGATGGGTTTACCTTTGTATGTTACTTGTTTTTTCTCTCTTACAGCCTTCAATATTCTTTCCTTAGTTTCTGAACTTGTTGTTTTAATGATGATATGTCATGGAGTAGTTCTATTTTGATCTGGTCTGTTTGGTGTCCTGGAGACCTCTTGCATTTGTATGGGAATATCTTTCTCTAGATTTGGGAAATTTTCCGTTATTATTTTGTTGAATATATTACGCATTCCCTTCGCTTGCACCTCTTCTCCTTCGATGCCCATGATTCTCAAGTTTGGTCTTTTGATGGAGTCAGTGAGTTCTTGCATTTTCTTTTCACAGGTCTTGAGTTGTTTAATTAATAGTTCTTCAGTTTTTCCTTTAATTACCATTTCATCTTCAAGTTCTGAGATTCTGTCTTCTGTTTGTTCTATTCTGCTGGATTGGCCTTCCGTTTTGTTTTGCAGTTCTGTTTCGTTCTTTTTTCTGAGGTTTTCCATATCCTGGCTGTTTTCTTCTTTATTGTTGTCTATTTTTGTCCTGAGTTCATTTATCCATTTATTCATTGTGTTCTCTCTTTCACTTTGGTGTTTATACAGTGCTTCTATGGTTTCCTTTATTTCTTCTTTTGCTTTTTCAAATTCTCTATTTTTATTGTCTTGGAATTTCTTGAGTGTCTCCTGTACATTTTGGTTGACCCTATCCAGTATCATCTCTATAAAATTCTCATTGAGTACCTGTAGTATGTCTTCTTTTAAATTATTCTTGTGGGCTTCATTGGGTCCTTTGGCATAGTTTATCTTCATTTTGTTGGAGTCTGGCTCTGAGTTTCTGTTCTCTTCATTCCCCTCTGGTTCCTGTACTAATTTTTTGCTGTGGGGAAACTGGTTTCCTTGTTTTTTCTGTCTTCCTGTCATTGTCCTTGGTGTTGTTACTGTCCCTGTACTGTGTGCAATTAAGTATTTTCTAGCTTGTAATAATAACAATGGTAATATTTAGAATGGAAGGGTGAGCTGAGATGGAAAGCAAGAAGTTAAAGAAAAGGGGAAAACAAATATACAGACAAGAGGGAGAAAGCAGAACAAGGTATCAGACAAGAGAGTTTCAAAGGTATAAACAGGGAGTGTTAGTGTACTAATCGACAGTAAGCTGAACAGACAATAGATAGACAGAGAGAGGATTGAAAATCAAAGATAAAAAAAATAAAAAATAAGTATATGAAAGTAATATCTATATATAAAAATGAATTAAAATAAAATGGAAAATAGAAAATTAAAAAAAAAACAAAACAAAAAACTTCTAAGTTTATATGCAATGCAATTTCAGTCTTAATAATTTGGATGTCCGTTTCAATCTCCAGTCCTGGAGTTGGTGCCTCAGATGTTGTTCTGTAGTTGTCTCATCAAAGGGGATGCATAAAGTAGAACAAAACTACACTCACACACTCACAGAAGAAGAAGAAAAAAAAAAAAGCCCCACCAAGTGTCCCCGGTTCAAATGCAATACAGTTTCAGTAAGTTTTTCGGCTTGCAGGTGTAATTCGGTTGTTCTCTCATCAAAGGTAGGGAGAAAAAGAAAAAAAAGCATCTGGAGGCAGTTCTGAGAGTGGTATCTGCAACTGTGGCTTGCCTGCCTGCTGCTCTCAGCCTGTAGCTGGCGGCGTTATTTATGCAGATCTCTGGGGTGAGCTAGCACTCACCTGGTCCCACAGGCTTTGTTTGCTCAGAGTTCTTCTGTGCGGGGGCCTCTGCCGCAGGCTTTCCCCTTTCCAAGCACTGGGAAAGGTGACACTGCCCCGCGTTGTCAGGCCTGCGTGTTTATTTACAGTTCACGTGGGAAGTGGGTCTTCCCTCCTCTCACAAGCGTCCCCGCTCCTGGTTGCTGGGCGCGCCCCGTTCCCGCCAGAGCCTCTCTCGCCCACCCGGCTTGTTTATTTACAGTCCCGGGAAGGATTCCCTTCATCCAATCTTCAGCGCTCAGGGCGCCTCACCCTCTTTCCGCGTGTCTTAACTGTTCTTATTGCTTAGTACTCAGTTTCTCTTTTTTTCCCGGGTGGAGGTCATTCTGTCCAGGGGGCTATGCTGCTCTGGCCCAGGCTTGTCTGTGGGGCTACCGTGGTACCGCGAAGCTCACCTGATCCGCGTCTTCCCAAGCCATATGGGCGCCGGCCACTGGCGGCCCCGGGGGCCCTCCTTGGTTCTCCGTTTAACGTGAATAGATTCTCTGCGCCGGCTCCGGAGGTCACTCCCGGCCCTCGGTGTCACCGGCCGCCCAGGTCCTCAGTGGTGGCGACAGCCGGACTCCACCTGCAGCGGAACCATTCAGACAACGCCCCCTTGGCTTACTTTGGGAGTTTTTAAGATACAATCTTTTGGTACTGTCTGTTGATTCATCAACGCTTCTGGAAAATGTTTGCTGAGCCTGCGTTATCTCCTGTATCCAACTCCTATCTCCCAGTTAGGATGTCTTTCCTTTCTGAGGTCCCAGAAACATCCAGGAACATTCCAAAGTCAGTACACTATATTATGATCACTGGTTTTCTCCCCCTCACCCGAATGTGAGTCTCTTGAAGGCAGGTATGGAGCAGACACCCCAAACATTAATTGTCGACACTATCCTTAAGACTCTATTCTTGCTCATCTGGGATGCTACCTTCAACCTGGAATTTATAGGAGGAATGATAGGTAGGCTAGTTTCCATTTCTGTTGTTTACCAGAGACACAATAGGGATGGGTGAAAATGCAGCTCAATCTTGGCACATGAAATTTAAGCTGAATTAAATATCTGAGCCCCTCATGTTGTATGCCAGACCCACAAGCTGAGGGATTGAATTCCTGGCAACAAATGTTTTTGATTTTTGGCATTTACTGCAAAACATTAGTGATGAGAAGATGAATAAAAGGGAAGTCTCATATAACTGTGTGAGAGAGAAGTGTACACATGAAATATAGCACAATATGGTAAGTGCTAATATATGAAAATATAGACATGGGCTTACATGCAGAAAAAAGAGCAAGTAGCTGCACTGGTGGCAGGGAAGACTATAGAGATGAGGAGGATCTTAAAGGTGGATGAGAATTTTTTAGGTAGACAAGGTGAAGAAAACCATTATAGGATGTAGGACAACAAGAGTAGAGGCTCTCAGGTTGGATTTCCATGGAGTGCCAGAGAGTGGTGAGAAGTCTGTGATATTAGGAGCTGAAGGAGGTGGGGTGAGCAGGACTGGAGCAGGAAACTAGGCTAGAGCTGGGTCTTGGATGCCCTGGGAGGGAGTTTGGACTTTTAATCCTGAAGAGCAGAAGAAGGATTAGGAACAGGGAGTTGTGTGATCCTCCCTGTGTTTTAGGAAGGGAAGGGCAGCAACCATGTGGGTATTGGGTTTTAGAGGAGAAAGCAAGTAAGGTACCAGTTGGGGGAACTTCTGGAGTACTGAACACACTGAATTAGACTGAGGATGAGCAACTTCTAGGAATGGAGAGTTCATCCTGGATTTTTTTTTATTTGTTTGTTTTCTTGAGACAGGGTCTCATTGATATAGCCCAGTCTGGCCTCAAACTTGGGATCCTCCTGCCTCAGCCTCCCAAGTGCTGGAATTACAGGCATGTATCATCAGGCCTACTTTATCCTGTATTTAAATAGCATGTACATGGAAGAATAGTATGACAGCATAAGCACAATAATGTTGACCTTCTTTAATGATGCAGAAAGACATCCAAGAGATATCATTGGGTGTAAGCTTACAAAAACAGGACAGGAGGTACAGTCCAGTGGTAGAGTACTTGCCTAGCATGTACCACAAAAATATTCTCTCTCTCTCTCAAAAGCAAAAAATTTACAAAATCATGAGCAATAATATTCCATATCCCTCTATATAAAATGACTTGTAATATATACTATACTAGAATGTTAATAGTAGTAGTTACTTAGATCACAGGCTTTTGGGTAATTTTTTGAATAAAGCTCAATGAATAACATAGATATGTTAAACAAACAAAAAAATTTTTTTTTTTTAACAGAGGGCAGGAAAGTAATGCAGGTCCTATATGGGGGTTGGAACCACTGGAAGGGGGAAGATATAAGGAAAGGGTGGAGGAGGGTGAATATGGTAGAAATACTATGTACTCATATAAGAAAAAGGAAAAATGAGATGTGTTGAAACTATTCCAGGAATGGGGGGAGGAGGGATAAAGTAGAATGATGGAGGGGTGAATTCAACTATGATATAAGAACTTTTGTAATGTTACAATGTACCCCCAGTACAACAATAATATAATACAAATAAATTAAAAAGACTCTAATAAAATACTCTATGAAGACTTAAAAAGAACATATAGGAACATGGAAAAAATGTTCTTTTTTACATTATTAAAACCTAGTGGATAATCTGGCATTCCAAGAGTAGGAAATATGTATAAGGAGTGTAGAGAAGAGTCAAAAAGTAGCAAATAGAAATAGAAAATAAAAATACTTAGTGGAATATAGAAATGGGATTATTGAACTGAGAAGAGAAGGCAGAGGAATAATTTTATTTAGTGCGTGTTAAAGCTTATTTCTGGTTGCTTTTCAAATTGACCCTACTGTCACAGTCTAAGGGTGTTTGCTCCCTGAAGTGGTTTGAGCAATGTCTTAAGGACCTACTAGCTATGCAGTTCCTTGTATCATGAACCAGGACAGGAAGGGAGATAAAAGCCTTATATTTTATATTATTTCAAGCATTATATCTTGAAAAGAAGACATACTTAGAGAAATATTTCCTTAGAAATACTTAAGTATTGAAGTAAATCCAATTTTACAAAACAAAATTGGCTATAGATGCAAGATTTAATTGATATTTTTGGATAATATGATTTATATCCAAGTGTGGGACTAAACTGGCTTTGCTATTTCAGACTAAAATCCCAACCACTAATTCAGAATAGAACCCTATAGAAGGGTTGGAGTTTGATGAGGTAGCTTAGGAAAGAACAAAGAGCTTATAATTGAAAGAAACTTAGGTTATAATTGAAATTAATTTAGGTTAATTTGCTAGAGGATCAATGTATTTATAACAAAAGACCAACAGTCTTATGTCATCTATTATTTCACTGTTAGAAGAAAATGAGGTTGAAAGGAAGAGGCATCAGTTATTCAGCCAATCAACAAGTCCATTCTGGGTTTGTATGGACTAAGAACCAGCTCTTACAAGTGTCTTTTGGGCATGAAAGACAGTTCAAATTCACCTCCTTTTCTTCTTTAGAGCACAGGCATTAGCTTTCTGCTCTACATCTCAGTTTCTACTATTTGTTCTCTCACCTGCATTTTTCTCTGGATACTTTTCTTTGCTTCTGTTTCTATTTAAAGACAGAGTTAGCCTAGCTTAGCTTAGTTTAATGTGTGTGCACACGCGTGTGTGCGTGTGTGTGCGCACCCACCTGTGTCAACCATGGGCTCCTTGGGCAGATAGGCTTAAAAATCTTCTGGTTAAGCCAGTGAGACTACAGGGTTCCCTTTGTTCTCATTCTCTCCTCAGAGCTACTAATGAAGTTTCACAGAGCTAGGTTTGAAAACTCTTGTCTCTGAGCCTGTGTTTCCCAGTATTATAAATGAATGTGGCCTGGAGTAGCCAAAGGACCATAAAGACCCTCCTGAGGATATTTTGCTTTCCATGTTACATTTTCAGCAGAGTTTCTTCAAAAGGTTTGTGTGCTGTGGTCATCTAGTAGTTGGGCACCCAAGGTCAATTCTTGTGTTGGACAAAGTGAGTATAGCCATGAAAATCAGGAAAACTTTTCCTTTCCTGTCACTGTCTTGCTGAACAAAAATCTCTGAGCTCCATACCTCATTTCCTTTTCACTTTTCCTAAAAGTGCATTGAAGACCTCTTACTGAAATTCAGACCACTTTGAGGTTCTGGGAGAAAAGAGGGAGCTAGTCTTGGCCCTTCACAGTGGTGTCTTCATTTGTGCTTGATTGAGTGGAGGTTCGAGTTCTTCCAGACCTTGATGTCTTCCTGACTGTCTCCTTGTCTGGTAGAGTACACTTAGCCACTCATCTCCAAGGACATAAATAGAGGAGAATTGTTGTTGCATCCTTTGTCAAAAGCACTTCCTATTGCCATTGTGGTCTTCCTCTCTGAACACAGTTCATGAAAGGACTGTAAAATTACCCTCCTTTAGGGGAAAAATCTCATCTGATTGTTCTGCTGTGTCAGAGATGTAAGTCACTTCCAGTGGGTGACCCTCCCTTGACCTGCCAACCAAGCCTACTGGTTAGCACAGCTTGCAGAGAGCCTGGAGGAGTACTTTATGGGACTGATTCAAGGCAGCAGAAACCTCTTATGGTACAACCTCCCTGACCTTTCTTGGGATTCACTCAAAGGCTGTACCTGGGACCTTTATTCTGTCTTTAAAGTAATATATCTTCATCAGGACTTAGAAGTAAATAATTTTTAAACCTCTAAGAAGGAAGCAATTTGTCTTGAACACAGTGGATTTGATCTTTAGAGAGAGGTGAATAGCTAGCTTTTTTTTTTTTTCCAGCAAAAGCTAAAGATGATGAATGAAATGCCTAGGGCTATGAAAGCCTCCTCACAACAGGGAGAGTTATCTTCAGATTGATTTTAAATCAATGCACACATAGTTACCTGGCTAAGAAGCTCTTGCTTAGCTCTGATTGGTGACTTTTTTATAGGAGGTCTCTCTCTCTCTTTCCCAGTTCCCTTCTACCTTTCTCCCTCCTCCCCCTTTCTCTCTTCCTCTTTTCCTCTCTCACCTCCTCACTCCCTTTTTCTTCCTCACCCTCTCTCTTTCTTTCACACACATACATACACACACACACACACACACACACGAATGTTGTATCTTGCAAACCTGAAAGAATTGATAACTAGAATAATATCAAATATATCTTGCAAATTATAATTGCTCTCTGGGTCTTCATCAAAAGGATACTTTTCTCATATTTCTGGTAAATTCTTTTTTTTTAAATTCATATGTGCATACACTGTTTGGGCCATTTCTCCCCCCTGCCCCCCACCCCCTCCTTCTCCTTCTTACCTCCCTTGCTTCTAGGCAGAAACTGTTTTGCCCTTTTCTCCAATTTTGTTGAAGAGAAGACATAAGAAATAATAAGAAAGATAAAACGTTTTTGCTAGTTGAGATAAGGATAGCTATACAGAGAGATTCCTAGCATTGCTTCCATGCACAAGTGTATTACAACCTGAATTGATTCATCTCTACCAGACCTCTTCTCTACTTCCCAGTCACCTTCCCGTATTGACCTCTGTCGCTTTAAGGTTACTGCATCAGCTCCTCTGCAGTGGGGACATCAAATACTTTCAAGTTTTGGGTTTGCTACCTATCCCCATTCCTCCTGTATGTGCTCTCCCCTTAGCGTGTGATCCAAGTCTAATAATATAACTGCACTTGTTTTAGATCTAAAGTCCACATATGAGGGAGAACATACAATTTGTGGTCTTCTGAGCCTGGATAACCTCGCTCAAGATGAAGTTCTCAAGTTCCAGCCATTTACTTGTGAATGATAAGATTTTGTTCTTATTCATGGCTGAGTAAAATTCCATTGTGTATAAATACCACATTTTCTTAATTCAGTAATGGGGCATCTTGGCTGTTTTCATAACTTGCCTCTTGTGAATAGTGCTGCAATAAACATGGGTGTGCAGGTGCCTCTGGAGTAACCTGAGTCACATTCCTTTGGGTATATCCCCAGGAGTGGGATTGCTGGATCATATGGCAGATCTATGTTTAGTTTTTAAAGAAGCTTCCATATTGTTTTCCAGAGTGGTTGCACTAGCTTGCATTCCCATCCAGCAGTGTACGAGGGTTCCTTTTGCCCCACATCCTTGTCAACACCTGTTGTTGGTGGTGTTTTTGATATAGTTATTCTAACAGGGGTGAGGTGGAATCTTAGTGTGGTTTTGATTTGCATTTCCTTTTTGGCCAGAGATAGTGAACATCTTTTCATGTGTTTTTTGGCCATTTGAATTTCTTCTTCTGAAAAAGTTTTATTTGGTTCAGTTACCCATTTCTTTATTGGTTCATTGATTTTGGGATAGTTTAGTTTTTTGAGCTCTCTTTATATTGTGGTTATCAGTCCTTTGTCTGATGTATAGCTGGCAAATATTTTCTCCCACTCTGTGGGTGGTCTCTTCAGTTTAGAGACCATTTCTTTTGTTGTGCAGAAGCTTTTTAGTTTTATGAAGTCCCATTTGTCCATCCTTTCTCTTAGTTGCTGAGCTGCTGGAGTTCTATTGAAGAAGTCCTTGCCTCTACCTACTGCTTCCACAGTATTCCATGCTCTTTCCTGTACTAACTTCAGAGTTTTGGGTTTGATTAAAGTCCTTGATTCATTTTGAGTTGATACTAGTAAAGGGTGATAAACATGGATCTAGTTTCAGTTTCCTGCAGGCAGATAACCACTTTTCCCAGCAACATTTGTTGAAGAGGCTGTCTTTTCTCCATCATATGTTTTTGGTGCCATTGTCAAAAATAAGATGGGCATAGCTCTGTTGTTCACATCCAGGTCCTATATTCTGTTCCACTGGTCTTCATGTCTGTTTTTGTGCCAGTACCATGCTATTTTTTTGCTATAGCTTTGTAATATAGTTTGAAGTCAGGTATCGTGATACCTCCAGCATTGCTCTTTTTGCTGAGTATTGCCTTGGCTATTTGCGGTCTCTTGTGTTTCCAAATCAACTTTAGGGTAGATTTAACAATCTCTGTAATGAATGTTATTGGGATTGTGATGGGAATTACATTAAACATGTAGATTGCTTTCGGTAGTATAGCCATTTTTACTATGTTGATTCTACCAATCCATGAACAAGGGAGATCTCTCCATCTTCTATAGTCTTCTTTGATCTCTTTCTTCAGGGATTTGTAGTTCTTCTTGTAGAGGTCATTCACATCCTTTGTTAAGTTTACTCCTAGGTATTTGATTTTTTTGAGGCCATTGTAAGTGGAATTATGTCCATATTTTTCTCAATTTGTTGTTGGTGTATAAAAAAGCTAATTATTTTTGTAAGTTGATTTTGTATCCTGATACCTTGCTGTAGCTGTTTATGGTGTTTAGGAGTTTTTGGGTAGAGTTTTTTGGGTCTTTAAAGTATAGAATCATATCGTCTGCAAATAGGGATATTTTGACAATTTCTTTACCTATTTGTATTCCTTTTATTTCTTCTTCTTGCCTAATTGCTCTGGCTAGGAATTCCAGTACTATGTTCAATAGGAGTGGGGAGAGTGGACACCCTTGTCTCAGTCCTGATTTTGGGGGAAATGGGATCAGTTTTTCTCCATTAAGTATGATGTTGGCTATAGGGTTTGTCATATATAGCCTTTACAATGTTGAGATACATTCCTTCTATTCCTAGTTTTCTTAGAGCTTTTATCATGAAGTGGTGTTGGATCTTATCAAAGGCTTTTTCTGCATCTATTGAGATGATCAAGTGGTTTTTGTCTTTGCTTCTATTAATGTGCTGTGTTACATTTAATGATTTGCATATGTTCAACCACCCTGCATCCCTGGGATGGAACTGACTTGGTCATGATGAGTGATCTTTCTAATATGTTGTTGGATTCGGTTTGCCATTATCTTATGTAGGATTTTTACATCGATGTTCATAAAGGAGATTGGCCTATTGTTCTCCTTTTTGGAGGTGTCTTTGTCTGGTTTTGGGATGAGTGTAATACTGGCTCCATAGAATGAGTTAGGCAGTGTTCCTTCCCTTTCTATTTCATGGAAAAGTTTAAGGAGAGTTTGTATTAATTCTTCTTTAAAGATCTGATAGTATTCAGCAGAGAATCCATCAGGTCCTGGACTTATCTTTTTTGGGAGACTCTTCATTTCTGCTTAAATTTCATTTTGTGTTATAGATCTATTCAGGTGATTAATAGCTTCTGGTTCAATTTTGGATGGTCATAAGTATCTAGAAATTTGTCCATTTCTTCAAAGATTTTCAAATTTATTGGAATAAAGGTTCTCAAAGTAGTCACTGATGATTCCCTGGATTTCTGTGGTGTTTGTTGTTATTTCTCCTTTTGCATTTCTGATTTTACTGATTTGTTTTTTTTTCTTTCCCCATTTTAGTCAGATTTGCCAGGGGTCTGTCAATCTTGTTTATTTTTTTCAAAGAACCAGCTTTTGTTTTGTTAATTCTTGTTTTTTTTGTTGTTGTTTCTATTTCATTAGTTTGGGCTCTTATTTTTATTATTTCTCTCCTGCTTGTTTTGGGATTTGCTTGTTCTTGTTTTTCTAGGAGTTTGACCTGTAGCATTATGTCATTGATTTCAGATCTTTCTGTCCTTTTAATTATGCACTTATGGCTATAAACTTTCCTCTTAGGACTGCCTTTGCTGTGTCCCATAGGTTTGGTAGGTCATGTTTTCATTTTCATTAACTTCCAGGAAACTTTTAATGTCTTCATTTATTTCATCAATGACCCACTGATCATTGAGCAATGTGTTGTTCAGCTTCCAATTATTTGAATATTTTCTGCTGTTGTTTTTGTTGCTGAGTTCTAGTTTTAATGCATTGTGATCAGATAGAATTCATGGAATTATTTCTATTTTCTTATATTTGCTGAGGCTTGCTTTCTGCCCTAAGATATGATCAATTTTGGAAAAAGTTCCAAAACTGCTGCTGAAAAGAATGTATATTGTGCAGAATTTGGATGAAATATTCTGTAGACATCAGCTAGGTCCATTTGATCTATGGTGTGATTTAGTTCTAGGATTTCCTTATTGATTTTTTGTTTGGATGACCTATGTATTGGTGATGGGTGAGTATTAAAGTCTCCCATTACCACTGTGTTGGAGTTTATATGTTTTTAGGTCCTTCGGAGTATATTTTGTGAAATTGGGTGCACTGATGTTGGTGCATATAGGCTGATAATTGTTATATACTTTTGGTCTGTTTCTCCTTTTATTAGTATGGAATGTTCTTTTTTATCTCATTTGATCAATGTAGGTTTGAAGTCTACTTTGTCCAAGATAAGTATTGCTATTCCTGCCTGTTTTTGGGGACCACTGGCTTGGTAAAACTTCTTCCAGCCTTTCACCATAGGCAGTGCTTTTTTCTGTCAATGAGATGGGTCTCCTGAAAACAATAGACTGTTGGATGTTCCTTTTTAATCCAGTTTGCCAAACAGTGTCTTTGGATGGGGAAGTTCAGTGCATTAACACTCAGTGTTAGTATTGATAGGTATGTGGTGATTCCTGTCATTTAGTTGTTTTTGTTGTTTAAGGGTTTGATTATGTGCAGCTGAATTGATGTTACTCTCTGATTTTTTTGTCTTTTCTTCTCCTGTGGTTTGGTACTGCCTGTCCTCTCATGGTTTTGTTTCCTTTCATTTTCTGTGTGCTGTATTCCTTGGAGAATCTTTTGTAATGGTGGCTTGTTGGTCATATATTATTTTAATTTCTGCTTATCATGGAAGACTTTTATTGCTCCATCTATTTTGAATGATAGTTTTGCTGGGTAGAGTATCCTAGGGTTGAAGTTATTTTCATTCAGTGCCTGGAATACCTCACTGCATGCCCTTCTTGCTTTTAATGTTTCTGTTGAGAAATCTGCTGCAATTTTGATGGTTTTATTTGTTTTTTCTCTCTTACAGCCTTCAATATTCTTTCTCTAGTCTCTGTGCTTATTGTTTTAATGATAATATGTCACGGGGTAGTTCTATTTTGTTCACTGTTTGGTGTCTTGGAGGCTTCCTGTACCTGAATGGGCATAACTCTCTAGATTTGGGAAATTTTCTGTTATTATTTTATCAAATATATTACGAATCCTTTTGCTTGCACCTTTTCTCCTTCTTCAATGCCCATAAGTCTCAGGTTTGGTCTTTTGATGGAGTCAGTGAGTTCTTGCATATTCCTTTCATAGGTCTTGAGTTGTTTGACTAATAGCTCTTCAGTTTTTCCTTTAATTTCCATTCTATCTTCAAGTTCTGAGATTCTGTCTTCTGCTTGTTCTAGTCTGCTGGAGTGGCCTTCCACTGTGTTTTGTGTTTCTCTTTCATTCTTTTTTCTGTGGTTTTCCATATCATGGGTTACTTCCTCTTTAATATTGTCTATTTTCATCTTTAATTCATTTATATCTCTATTTATAGTGTTCTCTGTTTCACTTTGGTGTTTATTTAGGGTTCCTATGAGTTCTTTATTTGTTTCTGTGTCTACTTGTATTCTTTATTTTTGTGTCTTGAAATTTCTTGAGTGCCTCTTGTACATTTTGGTTAACCATGTCTAGTAACATCTCCATGAAATTCTCAGTGATTACTTGCAGGATTTCTTCTTTGAGGATGGTCTTATGGACATTGTTGGGTTTCTTGGTGGTCATTTATCTTTGTTTTGTTGGAGTCCAGAACTGGGTATCCGTTTTCTTCATTTCCCTGTGAATCCTGTATTAAATTATTTTTTGGGGTAGAATGGTTTCCATCCCTTTTTCTACTTCCCATTGCTCCACTTGGTACTGTGCAACTATGTTCTTGATAGGCTACTTGGTGGTTTCAGTCACCTGTTTTCTTTCCCTTGGTTTAATTTTGTTTTGTGACTGTATTGGGTTTTTAACTAAGTGTGTGTGTGCTATTTCTGTCCCTAGTCTGGGTGTAATTTAGTATTAACTAATTCACAATAATGAAACAAACAAACAAAAAAACAACCAAAGAAGTCAATGGGGAGAGATGAACAAACAAACAAGAAACAAAACAAACAAACAAAAAAACCGTCCGGGTTTAGGAACAAAAGAATTTCAGTTGTAGTTTATGTTCTGGTGTTACTCCTCCAGCATCCAGTCCTGATGTTGGTATTTAAGCAGAAACTCTGTCATAGTCTCACCAGGCGGTTGGCTTGTGAGTAGTGTTTTTTTCTTCTGTCTTTCAGCAGCAGCTGCTTGGTCAGCTCCTCCCTCAGTGAGGTATGGCAGTTTAAGTTTGCATACTATCCTCAGGTTCAGGAGATCAGCTCTGTCATCCACCAGTCATCCTGCTTTGGAGTTGGGTTTTCCCTGTGTTGGTTTGCTGGGGGCTTGTTTCTTTGCCTTGCCCTCTTTCTCTGGGACAAGGTCAGTGAACCATTAGCCGGCCCCCTGCTGTCAGCATGTTGTGATGGTTTGCTGTTTTTCAATTTTTCAGGGCCGTTTGACTTTGGATTGCTCACTGGCTGAGGAGATAAGCTTTGTGGACCAGTACCTGCCCTACTTCAGGCAGCGGACTGTCACCTGCCTGCTGTCAGCCTTTCTGCCTTTCCAGCCCTTGTTTACTAAAAGTTCAGGAGAAGATCAACTTCTTGCTCCTCCCTCCTTCTCCAGCTACTTTCAGCAGCCCCACCCCTTTGCTATGTGCTAGTTTTCAGTTCATTGTTTATTGTCCAGTTTTTTTTTTGCGGGGGGGGGGGGTCAGTCTGCCCAGGGGGCTATGCTGGTTTATCCCGGGGGTGGCTGGGGGAATATCACATGATGCTTTGTGCTCACCTGTTTGGTATGCCAAATGCCTCCCAGGTAGGTTTGGAGCCAGCATTCTTTTGTCAGTGTAAGGTGGTGTGGAGAAGCTTTCTACAGGCTGAGGTTTCAGGGTGTCTAAGTTTTGATCCTCCTTGGTACTTTATTTCCACCAGTGTGGCTCCAGCATCTCAGCAAGGTTTTTGATTCACAGAGCTCACATTGTCTGCTTCTGTACCCTTGTCGCCATCTTGGATCCTCTTCTGGTAAATTCTTTATAAAACATAAGGATTTTCTTCTGGTGGTAGGCTATTAAGTGAGGGCATGCACAATTATTTGACTTTTCTATACGGGTCTTTTTGTATTTGTATTTATTCTTGGTGTGAAAGCATACAGGGCATTGCCATCTTGTGAGGTGTGTGTTGCTGGTAATAATTCCTATTTGATATCTTACTTACCTACAAAAATAGAGGTTTAATGGGTGTAGCAATAAGGGATTTGAGAAACATTACTATTTTCATCAATTGCAAAGGTTTACATTTGCCCTATTATTTCAATAGCATTTTTTTTCTGGTCTAGCAATGAGTAATTTGATGCCAGTTTTTAGTCAAACAAAAACATAAATGATATAAGTGTGAATTATTCTTGTCCAGTAGTGTGAGAAAATGATTCACTTTAGAATGGTCTGCTTTATGACCTGATTTGCTGGATACCTTCAAAATAATCTATATTCATGACACATACTGTGCTATGTGTCTAACATAGATTGCATTATTTGGTCCCTTAAATAATCCTATGTAAAAGGTCCTATTGCCCCATCCTACAGATGAGGACACTAAGACTGTAGAGAATACAAGCAATTTGCTCAAGATCACCCTAGTAAGCTGTGGAGCTGGTGTTCAATCAGCACCAACAGTCCCAAGCTCTCATGCTACCATATAGGGAAGTATAGGATGACCTGTTTGTATTGTGCAGTTACTACAGTGTGACTGACAGCAGGCAAGTAACACAATATGCTGTTACAGCGTGTTAACCTTGGGATATACATCCATTTGGGAAGATAGCACATACACCACTGTGACTGACAGGCTGATAAGTACATGCTATTATAAATGACACTCAAATAATTCAGAATCACTGAAGAGTAAAAATGTTAGATTTGAGAAAGTTAAACAACTATGAACAATAAATAGGTTTTGGATGAGGAAAATGATAGAAGCAGTTGTAGAATCTATGTAGTGAATATTTTTTTTTTAAAATTTCCTTCTATGGAGGAGACACTATCTCAGTCCTTGGATTCATCAAACTTGGCTAGGTCACTTAATTTTGGTTTGAGGGAAAAACCATTGCCCCTGGATTTTACTCACTTTATTAGGCTCTCCAGTGGTATACCGGGACACATGGTGGTGTAGATCCTCTTAGCTTTTGGGCTAGCTGGGTATAGCCCAGGAAATACCCACATGGATACAGGCTCACCTTTCAAGTTTTGGCTTTACATGAACCCTCCAAACTTCAATATAACTAACAAAAAAGAAGGAATTCCAAATTAAAATTGAATTGTCCACCGTCTTACCAGAAAAGGAGCTCAAAATAGCAGCCAAATTACATGAGTTTGTGGTCAAGCTAACACTGTTACATGGCACAAACTTTGAGGCATGTACATGAGGAATCCATTAATTTGTTAGTGTTTCCTTGCTGGGATTTGTGGATTGTCCCTGCAGAGTTCTGTTGTGGGGGTGGAGTTGTGGGTCACTTCCATTCATTGTGGAAAGGCACACGGGACTGGAAACATAGATTGTACAGAAAAATTAGTTGAGGCTTGCAAATCCAATTCTGAGATTTAATGTGTTAAAATCTGACTTAAATGATTGTAAACATAAAGGAACAGGTTCAACTATTCTAGGAAACGCCCCTCTGTAAAAAGTGCAATGGACAAAAAGGCTGGAGCCTATTAAAACGTCCTTATTTACCAAGGGGCTGAATTTTCTTTTCCACACATTGGGGCCATTTTTTCTAGGTCAGGATGTGCATTTGAAAATAAAAAAGCTTCTTTCCCATAAGCTATAGACTAGGCATTGGTGATATAGTGGTTAGCATAGCCATAAGCTGTAGACTTGAGGAGCCACTATTTATAAAGTTATAGAGATTTGGGTTTACTTCATTATCCACTTATGTAAAGAGGCTTATATATGAAGGATAATTAGAAGGGGAAAAAGGGGGGTGTTGGGTGGGTGTCAGTGTCAGCCATCAACCCCCCTCATCTGTTTACCTGGGCTAAGCTGGGCCCTCACAGGCAATGGAAGTGCGAAGTGCCAAAGGGTCTCCACTCTGGGGTAGAAGCTTGGCCTCCAGGTGTCCCAGGCCTCTGATAATGTTTAGTTTGCTTTAGGGAAGGTGGGAAATGTCTGTAACTTCCTTCAGGTGCAACTACTTGATAAAGAGATTAAGGAGAAAAGGAAGCTGGATGCTATTCACTAGGAGAATGCATGAATGATCGCAAAGGCATGCAGAGACCTTCCAGTCTTTCAGGGTCATCTTGGACCCAGAGTATCAGGGTTTTGAGGGCAGAATGGTCTCAGAGGAGGGGCTCAGGGCACCTGTGGGATGCTGTGGCTCACTGTCCAGTGCTGCTCCAAGTTTTGGCTTCACACATTCTGGTGCAGTGTCCTTCAGCTTCTCCAGGCGTGGCTCAAGCAGACACTGGTGTGGCTTGGACCTTTCTGGAAAGCGAAAGGGGAGCACTGTGACAGCATCCCTCAGGTACCAACTCTGCAGGTGCTCAGTCAAGAGCTGTGGATGTGGGGCTACTGCACTCAGATCTCAAAGGATGCCTCAGAAAGCCCCTGGGCCCAGACAGAGACTTGCTGCCCCCTTCTAGGGCAACACCCAGGAGGACTGTGGGGTTGGATCCACGTCACAATGTTCTACTATGGCAAAGCCTAGAGGAGCCACAGGAGTCTAGCTGCCCCCAAGACTCCTGACCTATAGAGCCCCCCTCATGCAACATTAGCCTGGGGAAGCTGTAGGCACACAACTCCAATGCCTGGCAGCTGGTGCGTGGGCTGTGCCAATGAAGCCTCAGTGATGGAGCTGCCTAGGGCCACAGAGGCCAATGCACTTAGTAAGTACACAAATTCAGGACACAGAGTCAAAGTAGGTGCTCTTTAAACTGCAAGAATGAATGATGTTGCACCTGCTGGGCTTTGGACTTGCCTGGGACCTAGTATCCTTTTCTTGTTTACCAGTTCTCTCTTTTGGAATGGGAATGTTTATCCCATGAGTGTATTTTGGAAATATAATGTGTTTCACTTCATAGGCTCATAGCTGGAAGGGAACTTGCCTCAGGATGAATCAGTACCTTGAGTCTCACTTAGAGAAGACCCTGGGCTTAAGATTTAAGTTATTCTTGAATGAGTGAAGACTCATTCATTCGGGGACTATTGGGACAAAATGAGTGCAGTTTGCTTGTAGAAGGACATAAATTTGCAGGGCCTGGGGCAGAAGGCTATGGTCTGAATGTGCTCCCCACAAATCCATCTGTTCAAACTTAATTGCTAATGTGACAGCACTCTGAGGTGGGGCCTTTTGGAGGTGATTAAACCACGAGCATCACAAATGGGTGTGAAGGAGCTGTTTGCCCTTCTGTCATGTTCAGCAGACACTGAAACCACAGGCATCTTAATTTTGGATTTCTCAGCCTTCATATCAGCAAGGAATTAATTTCTTTTCTTTTCATTTTAATAAAGTACCCAGTCTAAGGCACTTTGATATAGCAGCAGGAATGGACTAAGATAACATTTATGAAATGATTGAAAATTAGAACCCTCTCTGCATATTTGATAATATGGAATCATTGTTACTCTTTAGATAAAAAATGGTATTATAGATACATGTGTGTAGATACATTTTCAGTGGTAAAAACACATTTTGTTTTGTGAGCCACATCCTCTATGCAGTACCTAGATTTTAAGAGATTCTGTGCTTTTTATCCAGGCTGCCTCCTAAGCGGGGTGCTGCTGGGACTTCAGACCACAAATCTTAGCATCTGGGTTTCTGTTACAAAATGCAGCAGTTCTCACTCCTAGGAATGTATAAAACAAAAAGATAATAACAATTGAGGATATCACTTAAAAAGTTCATTAGAGTATTTCCTATGTAATTTTAATCTAACTCTGAACATTGTTGGTAACTGAACATTTTAAACATTTATGGTGAATGGTTTAGTCACATTATAATAAATTTCAAACAATAATTGAAAATCATAAAGAAATCTGCTGGGATGAAATCTAGAAACCATATAGATTGGTTTGACATTAGGCCAAGACAATTTTTCATAAACATACCTCAATTTCCAGGCCTGAGCTGCTTGAATGATGTAATGCTGCCACCTGGTGGTTATGGCTTCTTACTGCAGTAAGATTTGCTACATTGACTGCATCAGTGAAAGATGAGAATTTCCTTAGAAGCACTTACTTGCAGTTTTACCTGAGACTAAGACGAAGATAAAACACAAATTTTAACGAATCACAAAAGAGTTAAATCTCTTTATACTCGAACTTCCTTCACAACATCACAAATGATAAATGAGATGGGGCGTCTGTGGATAATTTTCGGTAGGTTATGATGACTTCTCTCTGATCCAGTTATTAAAACAAAGCCATCTTCACAATCATGGTGGTGTCATGGCTTGATCTAACAAGTTGACATTTCAATGCGAATCATGTTTGGTTAAGTTAAACGTGTCCTAATAACATAGGAGTGAGGAGGAGGCCAGAAAAGCCTGAATGTGGTTGAGGTGGGGGCGGGGCAGAGGAGACCACGTGAAGGGACGGAGTTGAAGGACAACTCTAGGTTTTGAACCGTAATCTGTCTGATCCAGTGTCTGCCACACACTGCTCATGGATGAGTTTTCTTAGTTCACAGAGATTTTCTTATAAACTGATTTAGATGAGAGCAACCAAAGAAGAATCTCTGTTCTCTTTGAAAATTAGAATGTTGAGATGATTGAGTTACCATTTCCAGTTATATGGCCGGCCGGGGCACATGTGTTCCAACCTGCTCCAGGACACATATGCCAAGTTTCACCTATTTGCCAACCTGGACTCTAGCCATTTATGTTTGTAGTCCTTGTCTAACAGCTAGATTTTAATGGGAGAAAAATAAAAATTGTGGCATTAGAATTGGAAAAGAGACTCATGAATACCTAGGCTAAGCCTTTTCTTTTCATGAAATGAAGGAGAAGACTGGGTTTACTCAAGATTTATACCTATGGAGAGTCAGTGCTGGAGCTCAGGACTTCCTGGGGCTTTGTGTCTCTGCTTGGGGATGGTTTAGATTTTGGGTGACCCGATATAATTCATTTAGCCACAGTGTGCCTTTTTAAGTCACATTTTTGCAGTTGCCGTGGAGATACTGATAACTTTTTCAGGAAAAGATCAAATTCAGCTTTTAGCATTCCATATTGATGGCAGACATGAGTGCAGTATCCCATAGATGTCATATAGATGCTGAGTAAGCAAAGGGATATGATATATCAGCAGAATGTTTTATTGAGCCAGCAGTTTTGTGGTTGAAAATGCTTTTTATTTTTGAGGCTTTTTCTGTAGCTTTAGCTTACTCTTTAAGTAATTCTGATTAATTCTGTTTATCATAGAGGGCAAAAGTTCAAATTTCAGTCTATTTGGGCTCCCGTAACAAGATACTATAAACTAAAATAGCTTATAAACAATAGAGATTTATTTCTGTTAGTTCATGGAATTCCGAGGTCAGGTGTCAGCATGGCTGGGCTGTTTTTTGGGCTGTAGTCTGCAGGGTTCTTCCTGTGTCCTCACCTGGTGGAAAGGGGTCCTTTAGGTCTTTATAAGTCCTTTAGGTCACTTTTTAAAAGGGTACTCGTCCCATTCATGAAAATTCTGTCCTCAGAACCTAATCATTTCCTACATAGGCCTTCCTCTTAATACCACCACATTGGGAATTGAGTCTCAACTTGGAAATTTTGGAGGGCCACAAAAATTCAGCCCATTATCAGAAACTAAAGCCTGGTGAACGTTCATTGTGGATCTTAGATATTGAAATGAGAAATGTTTGTTAAAGGAAAGAATAAAATGCACTAAGTGCAAGTGGCAAGGAGGATGTTTTTAGCCATAAAATGAAGAGCAATTGGATCGACTTGTTCTTTTTGAGCTGAGCCTGGTGTACAGTTTTGCAGAGTTTTACCACATGGCCTCACATACACATCACGTCTAACTGTGGTGGGTAGTCTTTGGCAATGTCTGCCCAACCTCCAGCCTGCCTTCTCCTGCCGCTAGTCCTGGGACCTTCCCCACTCCATGAGCCTTTGTGAGAGTCTCAATTGTGGGGCCAGCCCTACTTTTCCTGAGAGTAGGCACAGAGCCTATGAATTTGAATCTTGAGCCAAATAACACAAGACCCCCAAATGACTGGATTTAACTCATCTTTTGGTGATCTGTTTTCATCCTTTCATACCTGGCTGTTCATCTTGCCCTTCCATCTGATATATTACTCCATTTCCTTCCCCAAGGACATTTTTTATTTTTTTGCCAGTTACCCAGAATTTGTTTATGTTGCATTCAGCCAAATAATAAAAACTAATGTAATGATGTTGCTTGGATGTCATGAAGGGTATAATGACCAAATAATGTGGGCAGAGAAAAGAGGGATTCTTCCAGAAGAAAAACAGTAAGAGTGAAAGGAATTCTAATAACACAGTGACTAAGTAGTTCATATAGAGTTTATTTGTACCTGGTGAGCTGTTGAGAGAGGAAAAGATTTCATCTCAAAATCCACAGTGTTCTTATCTGGCCCAGACACAGGGAAGCAAATGACTGCCCTACACTCTGCACTGTTTCCATTATATTCTCCCCACCATGGAACCATTCTGCCAATTTTTACTGACTTTATGTGGGTTAGAGACCTCATCACCCTCATGCCTGCAGAGGCTCTGCAGGTAGGAGAAGGGGGTGGAGTCTGAGTCTGAAAACAAAACCTGGATAGAGAAAATGGGAAGGTTTGGAACCACTGATGGCCAAGGCCAACACTCAGCTGAGTGTTTTGTTTATTCTCCCAAATTTCTTGGCTGACTTTTCCTGCTTCCTTAAGCTCTCCAAATTTTAGTGTTTCTACTGAGGGCAGAGGGGGTCTGAAGCAGGCTTGGCTAGACATTCCTAATAAGCTGTCAGAGGCAGCAGCAGACGTTCCTGCCTTGACGCCAAGTGCAATAGTTTCCTGTGAGGAATGGGCACTCAGAGAGGGGTCGCCTTCAAGTTCATACACACAAGCGCTAGAGAACGATAGGTAAAGGGCTTCCTTGGAGTTAAACCGTAGTGAGGTAAAGAGGGTGTTGACAAGTCTTATGAAGTTTTTATGGATTAAAAATGCTAAATTGAATACTGTAATGTCATGTCTGGTGACTCCAATTTTCTAGCTCTTCCTTCCCTGTCATGGCTTGCATCAATCAATAGAAAGAAAAAAAATTAGAGCAAACCTCCAAATTTCTTAGTAAAGAAATTTGAGCATCAGTTCAAATGTACATTTATAAATATGTAATTCAATAAAAAACAGTTAAAAAAACTGGAGGAATGCTTGTAAAGAGACCTTTTTATGAAAGAAGTTAGTTGTCATTTTCTAAGATGAGAGTATGTCACCACATATGTATATAAATACCTCAAAGGCCATATTCACAGCAGTACATTATTTTGAAGTCCCAATGTCAGTATGTGTGGTTCAGCCCTGATCACTATTTGAATTCACTAACTGGAATAAAAGAGAAAATGAGGACGACAAACAGTGTGTGGGGCAGAAATTGATTCCATTATGAAGGACCATCCCTTAGGAGAGAGTGCTAATGTCATCAGATGAAGGCTGTAGGATTCCAAAGCCCAATCTTTACCTGTATTTCTTAGATATGGAATCTGAAACTAGGAGACAGCTGATCACAGACCACGGTTGTATTAATCCTCAGAGCTGAGAACATCGAAGGCCTTGCACAAGGACAGCTGCAGTGTAATGTAATGTTCTTGTCCTCCATTTCATGCTGTATCTGTTTTTCTCGCCCCCCCCCCAACATTGATTGATCTGGTAATGTAGAATGTTTGCTTTCCAGCTGGCAGATCTAATTGTAAATAAACAGCTGCTGGCTGCGTTTAGACAATGGATGATGCTGGCAGGTACAAGAGCACAGTGTGCAGCAATGATTTAAGGCCTGTGCAGTGGAGTGTGTGGGTGGCTTGGGAAAGAGACGCAGGAGGGAGGGAGGATATTCAGGTGCAGAGTCCTCTACAGCTCAGTATGATTTCAAGGCTACGTTTTTAAAGTGCTAATATACTGTACATGAATTGTAGGGGCTCGTGGTTGCTAAGATTGCATACTAAGTGTGAGAAATATATCTAGGTTCTCTGTTCTGTGGGAGTCTTTAATCTTTGAGGAATGTCTTGCTGAACAAGGTTGATTTCAGATCAAGACAATGACTGTGTGGAGAGGAATTTTTCCTGGGCTATGAGTTGATGTGAGGGCAATAGCAACAGCAAGAACAAAAATGACAGGACCTCAGGACATGTTACTGCCTTGGTTATATGAGGATTATGTGGTTGAACCCCAACATCCTCAGATACGAGACAGCAATATTTCTGCAATCTAGACAATATTTGCAAGCCTAGAGAAACACATTGGAAGTGTCAGCCATTATTGGTGTCACATGTGGTATCATGTATCATCTGAGCCAGATATCTACAGATTGTCCTTTCCTTTCCTCAGGTGGACAGCAGCCTGGACATCAGTAATGACATCAGTCTGTGCCCCTAGCTGATCTGGAGTGGAGTGGAGAGGCCCCTTTTCATCTCCTTAAAAATGCTTAAAATATACGTATATATTTTAGTAATATATGTTTGTACATATTTTATATAAAATATGTATTTTTAATTGACACAAAAATTGCACATATTTATGGGGAAAGTGGACATTTCAATACATGTATGCAGTGCGCAGTGAACAGCTCAGGGTAACTAGCATATCTATCACCTTAGACATTTAACATTTCTTTCTGTTAGAAACATTCAGAATCGCCTCTGCTAGTTATTTTGCTATGCAATAGAACATTAGAACATATTTCTCCTATTCAGCTGCACCCCTGTACCTGTTAACCACCCTCTCCCACCTGGCCCTCACCCACTGCCTTCTCTTTATTTCTTTAAGATCTTTTTAGCACTCACATGTAAGCAGGAACTTGAAATTTTTGTCTTTCTGTGCCTGATTTATTTCACCTAACATAATGTCTTTTAGTTCCATCCATGTTACTGTAAATGACAGAACTTCATTTTTGTGGCTGAACAATATTCTATGTTCAGCCATATTCTATATGGAACAATATCATTCATCCATTGATGGATCTGTGTTGATTCCTGTTTTGACCACTGTGAATAAATAGTGCTGCAACAAACACAGGAGTGCTTTGTCCTTTATTGATCTTTTAAAATTTTATTTTTGAATTATATTAATAATGAAGGATTTCACTGTGATAATTCCATACATGTGTATAGTGTACCTTGAACAAGTTCACCCCCTCCATTAAATTCCCATTCCTTTTCACTCTCTTCCCCTCTTTCAAACAGTGCCTGGTGGGTTTCATTATGCTGTCTTTATATGTATATATACAGCATACTTCCATCCTCTTCACCCCTCAGTATCCTTTTCTTTCCTCCTCCCCTCCTTCTGATCCTTTCCCAGACAGGCCCCCTTGTACATTCATGTCCCAGCATGCATATGTCCTTTTGACATACTGATTTCAATTCTCTTGTATGTATTACAAGTGGTAAGATTGTTGGGTCATACAGTAATCCTATTCTAGTTTTTAAAAGAAACTCCATATTATTTTCCATAATGAATATACTAATTTATGTTCCAGTCAACAGTGTACGAGAGTTCTCCTTCCTTCACATTCTCGGTAGCATTTGTTTTCTGTGTTTTTGATAATAGCTATTCTAACTAGAGTGAGATATCTCACTGTGGTTTTGATTTGCATTTCCTTGATGATCAGTGATTTCAAGTATTTTTTTTTTTCATACATTTGTTGACCAGTTGTATATCCCTTTTTGAGGAATGTCTATTCAGGTCATTTTTCCATTTTAAAAGCAGATTATTATTTCTTGCTGTTGAGTACCTTTATGTATTGTGGATTACTCCTGTGTCAGGATTAATATTGCAAATATTTTCTCCCTTTCTGTAAGTTGTGTTTTCACTCAATTGATTGTTTCCTTTGCTGGTTGGACAGAAGCTTTTTAGTTTGTAATTCCATTTGTCAATTTTTATATTTGTTGCTTGTGCTTTTGGAAGTATATTCCAAATGTCTTTATTCAGACCATGTCCTGGAACATTATTCTTGTGTTTTCTTCTAGTAGTTTTATAGTTTTAAATCTTACATTAAACTCTTTGATCTATTTTGAGTTGATTTTTGTAATGATGCGAGATAGAGGATCTTTCTTCTGGATATGAATATCCAGTTTTTCCAGCAACATTCTTTTTTTTTTTTTTTTTTTTCATTTTTCTTTTATTATTCATATGTGCATACAAGGCTTGGTTTATTTCTCCCCCCTGACCCCACCCCCTCCCTTACCACCCACTCCACCCCCTCCTGCTCCCCCCCTCAATACCCAGCAGAAACTATTCTGCCCCCATCTCCAATTTTGTTGTAGAGAGAGTATAAGCAATAATAGGAAGGGACAAGGGGTTTTGCTGGTTGAGATAAGGATAGCTATACAGGGCATTGACTCACATTGATTTCCTGTGCGTGGGTGTTACCTTCTAGGTTAATTCTTTTTAATCTAACCTTTTCTCTAGTTCCTGGTCTCCTTTTCCTATTGGCCTCAGTTGCTTTAAGGTATCTGCTTTAGTTTCTCTGCATTAAGGGCAACAAATGCTAGCTAGTTTTTTAGGTGTCTTACCTATCCTCACCCCTTCCTTGTGTGCTCTCGCTTTTATCATGTGCTCATAGTCCAATCCCCTTGTTGTGTTTGCCCTTGATCTAATGTCCACATATGAGGGAGAACATACGATTTTTGGTCTTTTGAGCCAGGCTAACCTCACTCAGAATGATGTTCTCCAATTCCATCCATTTACCAGCGAATGATAACATTTCGTTCTTCTTCATGGCTGCATAAAATTCCATTGTGTATAGATACCACATTTTCTTAATCCATTCGTCAGTGCTGGGGCATCTTGGCCGTTTCCATAACTTGGCTATTGTGAATAGTGCCGCAATAAACATGGATGTGCAGGTGCCTCTGGAGTAACAGTCTTTTGGGTATATCCCCAAGAGTGGTATTGCTGGATCAAATGGTAGATCGATGTCCAGCTTTTTAAGTAGCCTCCAAATTTTTTTCCAGAGTGGTTGTACTAGTCTACATTCCCACCAACAGTGTAAGAGGGTTCCTTTTTCCCCGCATCCTCGCCAACACCTGTTGTTGGTGGTGTTGCTGATGATGGCTATTCTAACAGGGGTGAGGTGGAATCTTAGTGTGGTTTTAATTTGCATTTCCTTTATTGCTAGAGATGGTGAGCATTTTTTCATGTGTTTTCTGGCCATTTGAATTTCTTCTTTTGAGAAAGTTCTGTTTAGTTCACCTGCCCATTTCTTTATTGGTTCATTAGTTTTGGGAGAATTTAGTTTTTTAAGTTCCCTGTATATTCTGGTTATCAGTCCTTTGTCTGATGTATAGTTGGCAAATATTTTCTCCCACTCTGTGGGTGTTCTCTTCAGTTTAGAGACCATTTCTTTTGATGAACAGAAGCTTTTTAGTTTTATGAGGTCCCATTTATCTATGCTATCTCTTAGTTGCTGTGCTGCTGGGGTTTCATTGAGAAAGTTCTTACCTATACCTACTAACTCCAGAGTATTTCCTACTCTTTCTTGTATCAACTTAAGAGTTTGGGGTCTGATATTCAGATCCTTGATCCATTTTGAGTTAATCTTGGTATAGGGTGATATACATGGATCTAGTTTCAGTTTTTTGCAGACTGCTAACCAGTTTTCCCAGCAGTTTTTGTTGAAGAGGCTGCTATTTCTCCATCGTATATTTTTAGCTCCTTTGTCAAAGATAAGTTGCTCATAGTTGTGTGGCTTCATATCTGGATCCTCTATTCTGTTCCACTGGTCTTCATGTCTGTTTTTGTGCCAGTACCATGCTGTTTTTATTATTATTGCTTTGTAATATAGTTTGAAGTCAGGTATTGTGATACCTCCTGCATTGTTCTTTTGACTGAGTATTGCCTTGGCTATTCGTGGCCTCTTGTGTTTCCATATAAATTTCACAGTAGATTTTTCAATCTCTTTGATGAATGTCATTGGAATTTTGATGGGAATTGCATTAAACATGTAGATTACTTTTGGGAGTATAGACATTTTTACTATGTTGATTCTACCAATCCATGAGCATGGGAGATCTCTCCACTTTCTATAGTCTTCCTCAATCTCTTTCTTCAGAAGTGTATAGTTTTCCTTGTAGAGGTCTTTCACATCTTTTGTTAGGTTTACACCTAGGTATTTGATTTTTTTTGAGGCTATTGTAAATGGAATTGTTTTCATACATTCTTTTTCCGTTTGCTCATTGTTAGTGTATAGAAATGCGAATGATTTTTCTATGTTGATTTTATATCCTGCTACCTTGCTATAGCTATTGATGATGTCTAGAAGCTTCTGAGTAGAGTTTTTTGGGTCTTTAAGGTATAGGATCATGTCGTCTGCAAATAGGGATATTTTGACAGTTTCTTTACCTATTTGTATTCCTTTTATTCCTTCTTCTTGCCTAATTGCTCTGGCTAGGAATTCCAGTACTATGTTGAATAGGAGTGGAGATAGTGGGCATCCTTGTCTGGTTCCTGATTTTAGAGGGAATGGTTTTAATTTTTCTCCGTTAAGTATAATGCTGGCTGTAGGTTTGTCATATATAGCTTTTATAATGTTGAGGTACTTTCCTTCTATTCCTAGTTTTCTTAGAGCTTTTATCATGAAATGATGTTGGATCTTATCAAAGGCTTTTTCTGCATCTATTGAGATGATCAAGTGGTTTTTGTCTTTGCTTCTGTTAATGTGGTTTATTACGTTTATTGATTTTCGTATGTTGAACCACCCCTGCATCCCTGGGATGAAGCCTACCTGGTCGTGGTGAATAATCTTTTTGATGTGTTGCTGAATTCGATTTGCCATTATTTTGTTGAGGATTTTTGCATCAATGTTCATTAAGGAGATTGGCCTATAGTTCTCCTTTTTGGAGGTGTCTTTGCCTGGTTTTGGGATAAGTGTAATAGTGGCTTCATAAAATGTGTTTGGCAGTTTTCCTTCCCTTTCTATTTCATGGAACAGTTTAAGGAGGGTTGGTATCAGTTCTTCTTTAAAGGTCTGATAGAATTCAGCAGAGAATCCATCAGGTCCTGGACTTTTCTTTTTGGGGAGACTCTTGATTGCTGCTTCAATTTCATTTTGTGTTATAGGTCTATTCAGGTGATTAATTTCCTCTTGGTTCAGTTTTGGATGATCATATGTATCTAGAAATCTGTCCATTTCTTTTAGATTTTCAAATTTATTTGAATATAGGTTCTCAAAGTAGTCTCTGATGATTTCCTGGATTTCCATGGTGTTTGTTGTTATCTCCCCTTTTGCATTCCTGATTCTACTAATTTGGGTTTTTTCTCTCCTCATTTTAGTCAGGTTTGCCAGGGGTCTATCGATCTTGTTTATTTTTTCAAAGAACCAACTTTTTGTTTCATTAATTCTTTGTATGGTTTTTTTGGTTTCTATTTCGTTGATTTCAGCTCTTATTTTTATTATTTCTCTCCTTCTATTTGTTTTGGGATTTGCTTGTTCTTGTTTTTCTAGGAGTTTGAGATGTATCATTAGGTCATTGATTTGGGATCTTTCAATCTTTTTAATATATGCACTCATGGCTATAAACTTTCCTCTCAAGACTGCCTTAGCTGTGTCCCATAGGTTCCGGTAGGTTGTGTTTTCATTTTCATTGACTTCTAGGAACTTTTTAATTTCCTCTTTTATTGCATCGATGATCCATTCTTCATTAAGTAATGAGTTATTTAGTTTCCAGCTGTTTGCATGTTTTTTGTCTTTACTTTTGTTGTTGAGTTCTACTTTTACTGCATTGTGGTCAGATAGTATGCATGGTATTATTTCTATTTTCTTATATTTGCTGAGGCTTGCTTTGTGCCCTAGGATATGATCTATTTTGGAGAAGGTTCCATGGGCTGCTGAGAAGAATGTATATTGTGTAGAGGTTGGATGAAATGTTCTGTAGACATCTACTAGGTCCACTTGATCTATTGCATATTTTAGATCTTGGATTTCTTTATTGAGTTTTTTTGGATGACCTATCTATTGATGATAATGGAGTGTTAAAGTCTCCCACAACCACTGTGTTGGCGTTTATATATGCTTTTAGGTCTTTCAGGGTATGTTTGATGAAATTGGGTGCGTTGACATTGGGTGCGTACAGACTGATGATTATTATTTCCTTTTGGTCTATTTCCCCTTTTATTAGTATGGAATGTCCTTCTTTATCTCGTTTGATCAATGTAGGTTTGAAGTCTACTTTGTCAGAGATAAGTATTGCTACTCCTGCTTGTTTTCGGGGGCCATTGGCTTGGTAAATCTTCTTCCAGCCTTTCATCCTAAGCATATGCTTATTTCTGTCGGTGAGATGAGTCTCCTGTAAGCAACAAATTGTTGGATCTTCTTTTTTAATCCATTTTGTCAAACGGTGTCTTTTGATGGGTGAATTAAGTCCATTAACATTAAGCGTTAGTACTGATAGGTATGTGGTGATTCCTGCCATTTAGTTATCTTAGTTGTTTGAAGGTTTGATTGTGTGTACCTAACTTGATGTTACTCTCTACTGTCTTGTTTTTTCTTATCCTGTGGTTTGGTGCTGCCTGCCTTTTCATGGTTAAGTTGGGTGTCACTTTCTGTGTGCAGGATCCCTTGCAGAATCTTTTGTAATGGTGGCTTTGTGGTCACATATTGTTTTAGTTTCTGCTTATCATGGAAGACTTTTATTGCTCCATCTATTTTGAATGATAGCTTTGTCCAGCAACATTCTTTGAAGAGATTCCCTTTCTCTAGTATATTTTCTTTGTCCAGTAACATAGTGCTTTGGTTATTATAGCTTTGTATCATGTTTTGATCTCAAGTTTTATAATGTCTCCAGCTTTGTTGCTCAGGTTGCTTAGGTTATTTGGACTTGTTTATTATCCATATATATTTTAGGAATATTTTTCTGTCTCTGTGAAGAATGCCATTGATATTTGGATAGGAATTGCTTTAAATCTATAGACTTGTTTGGGTAGTATAGGTCATGTAACAATATTCTTCCAATCCATGAACATGGGATGTTCATTTGTTTCATTCACTTCCTTGGTATGTTTGTTCCTAGATAGTATTTTTTGTAGCTATTATGAATGGGATTGGTGTTTCAATTGCTTTTTTATCAATTTCATTATTTATGAAAAAGGCTACTGATATTTGTATGTCGATTTTTCTTTCTGCAACCTGACTAATCTTATCAGTTATACTTTTTTTGGGAGGGGTTGAATGTTTAGAATTTTATAAACGTAAGTTAGTAAACAGAGATAATTTGACCTTCTCTTTTCCTATTTAGATATCCTTCATTTTTCTTGTATTAGTGCTCTGGCTGACACTTCCAATGTTATATTGAAGAAGAGTGATGAAAGCAGACATCCTTGTCTTGTTCCTGGTCTTTGGGGAATGATTTCAGTTTTGTCTTCATTTGATGTAATGTTGGCTGTGAGTTTGCATGTACTTTATTATTTTGAGGTACATTCCATCTATACATAAGTTTTTGAGTTTTTTTTTTAAACATGAAGGAGGAGTTTATTTTTATATAATAAAATACTTTTTCTATATTAACTGAGATGGTCATATGGCTTTATCTTTTTATTGATTTGCATATGTTGAAATATCCTTGCATTCTGGGGTAAATCTCACTTGGTCATGTTGTATCATGTTTTCTATGTGCTGTTGAATTCAACTTGCTAGTATTTTTTTGAAAAAGTTTTTCAGGGTTATTGGTCTATAGTTTTCCTTTTGTTGTGTCCTTGTCTGGTTTTGGTATCAGGGTAATGCTAGCCTTATGGAATGAGTTGGGAAGGGTTCCATCCCCTATAATACTTTGAAAAAATTTTATATTAGTTTACTAAGGTTTGGTAAAATTCAGCAGGGAAGCTATCTGGTCCTGTTAGGAGACTTCCCCACCCCACCTCCCCGTATTGGGGTTTGAACTCTGGACCTCACGCTTGCTATAGAGACTTTTATTATTGATTCAATTTCATTACTCCTTATTGGGCTGTTCAGTTTTTTTTTAAAAGAAAATGTTCCCATGGATAAATTTTAGTAGGTTTAAAATATAGAAATTTGTCAACTTCTTCTAGAATTTTTCAATTTGTTGGCATATAGTTGTTCACAATAGCCCCTAATAATCCATAGTATTTTTGTAGTATCAGTTATGATGTCTTCTTTTTCATCTCTGATTTTATTTGCATCTTTAATTTTCTTGGCATGAGCCACCATGCATGGCACAAAAATTATTTCCTCTGTCTGATATTTCTGCTGTTGAGACTCTAAACTATTTTTATTTCATTTATCAGGTTCTTTAGCTCTAAGATTTCTCTCTTTGCTGAATCTCTCATTCATATCATGTATTGTCTTCCTAATTTTATTCAATTGTTGATCTGTATTCTCCAATGTCTCAATAAGTTTCCTTAAAATCACTATTTGAATTGTTCTTCAGCCACTTAATTACTTTTTTTTGTGGTATGTTGCTAACAATTTACTGTGTTCCTTTGGAGGCATATTACCTTGTCTTTTCATGTTTCTTTTCCCCTACATTAGTATATGCATCTGGTGGGTGGGTTACCTCTACTGATTGTTCAGGGTGGCTTTTGTAGTAAAAGACATTCTGCTGGCAGTGTGTTCTAGACACTGGTTCCAGGTGAGCACTAAATGTATTGTTAGTGTAGCTTCTTCAGCCACAATCCACATTAGTGATGTCTGTGAGTGTCTTAGTGGTCTGGGCTGTGGGTGTTGTGGCTGTGATGCCAGGTGGGATGCAGTGACCCTACATGGGGTGGAGTCAATGGCAGCTCTGTGTACCCAGCTCTCTCTGTGTGTGTGTGTGTGGTGCCTATCAGTTTCTGTGGGTTGTATGAGGATGGGCCCCATTTTGGTGGGTACAGACAGGTATGGCACAGAGTGTTCATAGCATAGTGGGGTGCCTGTCAGTGTCTGGGTGCTACCTGGGATATTCCATGGGGCTTCTGGGAGCTGATCTCTTAGGGGATCTGCCCATTTCTTTGTGGAGATGAAAGTCTGCTTCTCAGGACCTAAGAGGTCCAGACTTCTGCAAAGCACAACAGCTTTTTGGAGGTAACAGGAGGTTGGGCAGAAAACTGTGTAGTTTTCTCTCAGGGCTCTTGGTTGGCCAAGTCTCTCAAGAAAGTCTGTGTGTTTTCTTCCCAGGGTTGTGGGTGGTTGGGCAGGGATGCTTATCTGCTTCCCTGGGTCTCTGTGAAATAAGCAGACCTGGCATGTTGTCCAGTTGCTTCCTGGGGTCAAGGATATATGGATCCAGGGGAATGGAAGGATGGGTAGAGGTGCCTTACTGCTTCTTGGGGTTTCCTGGACAGCAGGAGAGTGAGTGGGGCTTCTCAACTCTTTTCTGGAGGCCTTTTTCAGGCCAAACAGCTATGGGTGGGATGCTCAGGTATTTCCTTGGGCCTTGGGAGGAAGCTGGAGCCTCCTGGCTTGTTCACAGGGCTGGGTTGGTGGAGCTGCTGGGGGCAACCCCCTGCTTGCCATGGCTCAGAACAATCTTAACCATCCCTCATCTGCTCTACCTTTATACTTAGATAAGGAGAATGGGCCTGGACAGTTAAAAGATGGATGTTGATATGAAAGAAAAAATCCTCATGGCTAGCAGAGGAGGCTCTAAGAATGGACTAAACAGAGCTAGGTCAGGTTGCCCCTCTGACCAAGGATAGTGGTGAGACAACCTCCATACTTCCCTGTAGAATGAGGATGCAAATTATGCCTTAAAACAAGGACAATCTTAGCTTTGTGAGTGGACCAGCAAGAAGAAAATTGAGGGAAAAGATGATCAGGCACAAAGAACCTGATAGTATCAGAAAGGTTTTCAGCATCTCCAAGTGCCAACCTTCAGTGGCTCTCTGGTCCTAGTATAAAATCAGGTTCTGGACAGAACACACCAAAGTCAGGGTAAAGATGGAGGCATGACCTGGAGGCTAGAAAAGTGACCTGAGAGCTGTCCTGTTATTTTTCTAGATTCTCTTTGACTCACCTAGAAACTGTGGCTTAAGGGCTGGGGATATAATTCAGTGGTAAAGCGCTTGCTTAGCATGTGCAAGGCTCTGGGTTTGATCCCCAGCACTGCTAAAACAAAACAAAACTGTGTCTTCTTTCTGGCACTTTGCATTAGAATATATTGGATGCTTTATGTTCTTTCTGTTTCTTCCTCCACTGCCTCCTCTATTTATTTTTTCTTACAAGCAATGTTTAGGTCTTCACAACCTCTCCTCAAGTTCTTACCTGTCCTAACAGAAGGGTGCCTCCTTCAAGTCTGTTTTCCTTTTTATATCCTTTCTCGGCCATTTATAAGACACCCTGGAATATTAGAAATCAATTGACAACTTTTCCTAGAAGGAAATGATTTTCTTCCTTGGTTGTCTCATTTAACCATCCCATCCCCGATGGGACATTTACCTTAACCTGCATTCAGTAGTAGGGAAATCTAGGCTCCCAGTGACTTGTCAGTGATTAGAGTTCATGAAACAGCCTGGCTTGATTCCAACCTGCTGTGCTCCAAAGCCTGCATTCATCTCACTGCTGTGAAGAGATGCAGACACTTTCAAGAGAGAATAGCTTGGCATATCCATTCTTCTCCATTCACGGTAGCTGTGTGCTTAAGAAGGGGAATGAGAGCATCTTGAAGTGTAAACTGTGTCATATTCTAGCGTATAAAAGATGGTTGGCCTGGGCTCAATTTCGACTCCTGAAACAGCTCAATAATCTGTAATGATGAGGATTTGAATCCCTATTCTAAATTTGCTTAACGAGATAATGAAATATTTAAGGTCAGTTCACTTAGAGGCTAGCAGGCACTGCAGATAGCTGCTCATAGGTTTCTATCCCCATATTAGTATGGACAGCAGAACATTCTTAATTTTGGCTATAGCTGTTTTTCAGTTCTCATATCTCTGCATTTGCCAAGGCAATTAGGATGGGAGGGAGCTTATGGTGTCCTTGGAACTAAGGGAGAAGAGAAATTATGACACTAAATAATACAAAATGGGCCCAGCCCTCACTGCAGTAGAAACCGCTCAGAAAAGTTAATTAAACTCAGGAAATAGGCTGCAAGATAATTAAGTTTAGGCCTAATTTTACACTGCAGGCATACTATATTATTTTTGCAAGGGTCCAAAGGAACATGAGATAGGAAATCTCCAGGTTATGGGCTTTATTCATAAAGCATTGTTACCACTAACTAAATGGCCAGATAAAGTGACACTGTGTGGTAGGCAAATTATATTTTGTAAAGTAAAAATGATAATTATGCTGTACATATGAGACATTTATAATTTCTTTTAATTATTAGTAGAACTGATTATCAATTGTTAGTATGTCTGATATGGAAAATAACAAATGTATAAACCCCAAACCCAGACAAAAGACATGGTATTTTTTAAAATTATGGTTCCTTTATTATATGTGCTTTGGTATGTATCTAAAGTGTAAAAAGCAGTCCCAGTTCCTAGGTGAGTGTATAACAAAAACTTAAGAGAATACAAAAAGAAGGCAGGACAGTGCCCAGGTCACCTTCTATCCTCCAGGTCATGTTGCTACCTTTGTCCCTGACTTTGACATGGTCTGCCTAGAACCTGACTTTATACCAGCACTAGGGAGTCATTGAAGGTTGGCACTGGGAGATGTTGATATTTAAAATATTTTAATAGACAAAATCGTAATTGTATATACTTTATGGGGTATAATGCATTTTTTGATATGTGTATACTAGGAAGAATCATTAAACCAAGCTAACATACCCATCACCTCATTCACCTATCATTTTTTATGGTGAGACATTTGAAATTTTCTTATTTATTTTGGTAAATACATTATTACTGAATATAGTCATATAGTAGATTCAAAATGTAATCCTATCAGTCTCAAACTT
Source organism: Castor canadensis (assembly GCF_047511655.1). NCBI lineage: Eukaryota > Metazoa > Chordata > Mammalia > Rodentia > Castoridae > Castor > Castor canadensis. Next base: position 64,116,265 of record NC_133391.1, on the reverse strand, counting down.
TTTGCCCTTTGATCATCAACTCCCTCTCCCACACCCACCTTACCTAGGCTAGGGTATATTTTGCATCATAAGGCTGAAGACAGCCTTGATCACATACCTCGTGTGTGACAGATAGGAAAACCTCTCCCAAGTCAAGGACAAACAAACCATCTCTCCTTGTTTTGTCTCAATTAGAGGAGAAGGTGTTTGCTTTCTGACTGGACTTGGTGTTCACAAAGCCTGTCAGCTGTTCTTCAGTACCCTGAGGGATTCAATGACATTGACAATTGATTACATTTTCAATTGTATAGTGTTTAGTTTCTTATGCCTGATGTGAACTTGGCACTGCTTTTGCACAAAGAACAGAATTTATTTAATAATTGATCTAGAGTTTGTTTTACTCCTTTTATCTATTTTTTTTAAAGACCATTGTTCTGTAGGCCAGGAAAAAAATAAACGAGTCTATCTATTTACTGTCAAAATGAGTTTAATCAATTTGATCTCTTATTTCCTCTCTCTGGGAAGTTCTGAATGAAGACAACTTGACTTTGGTTAAATTTAATCAGTGTTCACTCTTAACACTGAATGCTATTCTATTCCCTTTGCTAGCTGACTCTAAAAGTGGACAGTTCTTTCTTGTTTTGTAGATAGCTTTTCTGACATTTTGCAGGTTGCTTGGAGTTTCCTGTCATTCTGGGATAAGGACATCACCAGGGAAAAACAGGCAAAAATGTAACAGGATGTTAAATGAGTAATTTCCTATTATTTCATAATTTTGGTCTAAAAACCCAAAGCTAAGAGCAGTTGCCTCAGAGTACCCCATATTCTACAGCAGAGGTGTAGCCTGACTCTACCCCATACCTATTAAGAAAGGACTTTAATATAGCAGGTCTAGTGGAACTTAGACCTAAGATGATGATGATAATGGGACATGAATGTAAGAGGAGGACTGTCTATGAGGGGATCAGCTGGAAAGGGAAGAGGGAAAGGAAAAACTACAAAGGAGTAAAGAGGATCAAAGTACACTATATATATATGAAGACAGCATAATGAAACCCACTAAATACAATTTGAAAAAGGAGGCAATGAACTTGTTCAAAGTACTCAGAACACATGTATAGAATTATCACAATGAAATCCCCTCATATTATTAATGTATGTTAATTCAAAAATAATAAAATAAAATAAAAATGAAAAAAAAAAAAAAGAATGGCTTTGACTCTGCTTCTCACCTTTGGAAGTGAGTGTCAAAGTCCGTGAAAGGGGTGTGTATGGTACTTCTCTTCCCATCCCATCCATCCCAACTGCTCATCTGGCAAGTGGGAGTAAAGAGAGTGGCAGCCAGCTAGACAATGGATGATCTTCCTCAATCTTGGAAAACCATCCAGAGTGGAATTAGAGTACTCACTAGGGTAGAAGTCCATTGGCTGTCGGGTCTGAGCTGGCCTACTAGTGTGCATACTTACATTCCCAATATCGTAAACCTGCTGCCTCTTTTAAATGACACCCTCAAGGTAGAGCCCATACCATCTACTCCAGGAGGCCTTGTAGGACTGTTAGGCTGAGAGTGAGGCAGAAAGCTTGTGCCATGAGGTGGGCCTCCCAACTTTGAAAGAACCAAAGATAAACAAATGAGAGCTAACTATACCACTCAGTTGTTACCTTATAACATTCACGTAAATATATAAGTGCTTAAAAGTATGAACTCACTTAATGCTTTAGTCAGGATTTGTGCATTAATGTGACCTTACCTGGGAAACAGTGACCATCAAGACTGCATCCCTGGCAGCAGCTGGTCACAGGACTCTTACCCCAATATACCTTTCTCTGTTGTTTTGAAACTTTTGAAAAATCATCTCAGTCACACACTCTGCTGCCAGAGAGGCCAGTGCCTGACTGCTAATTCAGAGTCTTGGATCCAAGCTGACAAAGCCCACTCACCTCTCCTCTCTTCTGATGAAGCAATGGGCCCACCTTAACCATGGGTGTGGTTCCAAGGGACTTCCCCCTTGCCCATTTTGTCTAGAACACTGGACCTTATGTCCATGCTTGAATTCACTGGGTATGGGACTGTATTGCATTCTCTTCTTTAGATGCAGGATTAGGGCAATTTGGAAACCACCAGGAAAGCCTGACTAGTTCTGGCAGGAAGTAATACCCCTGCAGATTTTTATTGCAGTGGGAGTGAATAGAACAAAGAGCCCAGGAATATGGCTACTTTTAGTCCCTGAAGTAGAAAAAACAGAGATTATGTTTTATTTGTTAAAGCCACAGAGAATGCCAGCTTCCATACAAGAAGGGCCCTGACTCACTTAAAACAGCAGTGGGTAGAAATGCTAACTGGGTGTACTAGACTTTGGGGTCCAAGACAGTGCTAGAATTCCGATTACCTACTGTTACTGAGGCAGTTACCTGGAGAGATGCTGCAATACAGTGCAGAGTGTTAGAGGCAATCTGACAGACTGCTAATACCATTGAAGATTAGGTAGGGAACTGCTTTTTCCTTCTCCATGCACTCTTTCTAAATCATTCAGAGATCTGGCTGAGTGGCTCAAGTGGTAAAAGCACCTGCCTAGTAACATGAGGCCCTGAGTTCAAACCTCAGTGCTACCAAAAAAAAAAAAAAAGAATAAATGATTCTGAGAAATGAACTGTGAACCGCCATTAATACAACAGAATTGTCCTGCCACAGGTCTGGACATTTTAATTCTGGAAAACATACTCAATATGTCCTGTTACTATTTACTAGTGGATTTGGCCAATTTCAGGTGTATTTCTAAATCTGTGCTTTAGAAAAAAAAATCACCCACAGCAATTTGCAACAATGCGCATAGGATAGCAATGTATTTTCACTGTCTTGCCCCAAGGATGTGTAAGTTTTCTTGTTATCTAATTGTTGATAAAGGGATTTTAAATCACATGGAAACTTGAAGGCTTTGTGTTCACCTATTTTAGAGAGAATATTTTAATTAGGAGAAGTGGAAGCTGTTGTCTGAGCTTCCTCCTTGATAGAGTATATGACTTGTTGTCATTGGTGACTGAACAAAAGAAGGGCCATGAGTACTCCCCAGATACCACCCTTCTTGGACACACAGCTGAAACCCAACTTCTTTGGCTTAAACCTCACTCTTACAACTAGAAACTTCTGTACCTTTTTTGTGAAGAGAGTTTTATTGTTAGTGTGGACTTGGACAATGGGAACATGTAGCGCCTCATCTTCCCTTATTAGATAGACCTTGGCTCTACTTTGTAAGGAAGCAAGAGTCATATACTGTATAGACAACAAAACATTCCCTCCTTAAAGTCCTTGCTGTCTTGTTTTATGTACTCTTGATAACACCCGAAAGCATTTGTTGTTGTGTTAATGTGCTTTGTTTGGATAAGGAAGATAGGACTTTTGGTTCCCAGCTTTTGGAAGTGACCATCAGTCAGGGATGGAGGCTGAGATTACAGTACGCACAGGCACATGGCAATACTGAGAAATGACCTGTCTTAGGGAAACAGACCCTGTTGTCCAAAACACATTAGGAACATGGCCTCTGAAAGGGGAAAGGTGAGGAGGCTAGACCTGGTTAGACTTGGGACAGGCACAGAAACCGTCTGACTTGTCTTTAAAGAAAAAAGGGGACCTTAAAATGCTGGAGGGCTCTGATAATCTGGATGATATAGGTCCCATATTGACTTTGGATTTTAAAAAGATGCTTAAACATCCCCTTAGTTCATTTCCTGTGTGTGGAAATGGAGGCTAGGAGAAATTAAAATTAGTGTTCTTTAGAACCAGGGTAGAATCTGTGTCTCCTGATTACTGGTTCAATGCATTTCTAGTGGCTCTGTGTGAATATAATTTGTAGAGTCTTTTAGGATACCACCACTGGGGAAAAAAAATCACTTCTATTATTGGTAGTTGTTGACTGTCATGGAAGTGACTAATCACAACTATGTATCCTAACAAAAATGTTGCTGTTGGCTCTGCCTAATTATCAACAGAGCATCTGGCCTGGGAATAGTTCAGCCCCCCCTTCACTACTGGGAGGACTTCAGCTGTTTTAAGCCTGGCTGGGCCTCAGTGTCATCTGAAAAACCAGAATTAGAATCAGGCATGGTGGTACATGCCTGTAATCCCAATTACTTGGGAGGCAGAGATTGGGAGGATCTAGATTTGAGGCCAGCCCATCTTAACAAACAAGCTAGGCATGGTGGTAAATATCTAAATCGAGCCATGCAAGAGGCCTAGGTAGGACAGTTGTGGCCCAAGAGCCACTCTGGGGGTGGGAAAATGAGAGACTATTGCAAAGCAACTAAAGCAGAATAGGGCAGGAGACGTGGCTCAAGTGGCAGAGCACTTGCCTAGCAAGGGCAAGGCCCTGAGTTCAAACCCTAGTGCTGCCAAAATGTGTGAATGAAATAAAATAACATGCAAAACAGTAGAATGTCTAACATAAGGGAAATAACTATTGCTAGCCAATACTATCATTTTAGTAAGTAGAATGTAATGAAAGTGTAGAGTGAATGTCTCCTCACTTTGTCCATAGCCACCCAGTTCTGCAGTTGTTTTATTCCCTGCCAGCAACCTGGTTGGATTCTGGGTTCATGGTTTCTGCACCTGCTGATTCAACAAATTGGATAGAAAATGTTTAAAAAAATTACATCTGTACTGAACATTTTCACATTTTTCTTGTCATTATTCCCTAAATCATATAGTATGACAGCTACTTACACGTTTGCATAGTATTAAATATTATAAGCAATCGAGGCTGACTGGAAGTATACCAGAGGATGCGTAACTTCTATGCAACGCAGTACCATGTTACAAAAAGGACTCGTGCATCCTCAGGTTTTGGTGTCCTCCAGGTCCTGGGACATATCCCTGCATACACTAAGGGACAACTATATAAGCAAATGTGATTTCTACATCCTGCTCTTCTAAAATTCAGTAGATGGTATGCCATACACAGTGTTTTGTGCTTGCATTTTAACTTAATATATCTTTGAGCTTATATGCTCCTGTGTTCTCATTCACTTCATATGTCACAATTGATGTTAGTTTTGCTAAAGGACACTTATGTTGCTATACATTTTTGATATTGTTTACTGTAATGTAGTGAATAACTCTGGACATAGTTATTTGCATACATCTGTAGGATAAATTTCTAAAAAGTAGAATTCCTGGATCAGAGTATGTGCATTTAAAATTATGGAGAATCTTGCCAAATGGACTTCTGTAGGGTTATACCTATTTGCCATCATATACAGGTTTGAATGAAAGTAATTTTTCCTCTATTAAGACAGGAGCTTAGCCAATGTTTTGGTATTTGCTAATTTGAGGGAAAAGGGATTTAACTCTACCTTGTTTTGATTTGCATCTCTCTTATAATGAGCTTGAACATTTAAAAAAAAGTTTGAGAAGAATTTTATTGACTTCTTCTGAAAACTCTTTTTCCACATTCTTTGCTCATTTTTATTGAGTTATTTTTGTGTTAAATTGCATTTATTTTCCCCCAAACATTTAAAAGTATGTGATTAAAAACATACACATGTGAAATTCAAAAGTTGTAGAATGGAATAAAAAGACAAATTTATTTGTCCTCATCACCAGCCTATATCCTTCCTAGTTAGAATTATTCCTAAGAGCTGCTTTTGTGGTGTTATATAAATTTTATGTGTTTATAAGCATATGTGGGTGTACCCTACAAAGATGAGATCTGCTTGTATGTACTGTTAGGATTTTGCTTTTCTTATTTGGACACCCCTTCCTATAAGTACACACAGAAAGACTCATTTTTTAATTATTTTTATTTTTTTTAATTCATATGTGCATACAATGTTTGGGTCATTTCTCCCCCCTCCCCCCACCCCCTCCCTTACCACCCACCCTGCCTCCTCCCTCTCCCCCCACCCCCTCGATACCCGGCAGAAACTATTTTGCCCTTATCTCTAATTTTGTTGTAGAGAGAGTATAAGCAATAATAGGAAGGACCAAGGGTTTTAGCTAGTTGAGATAAGGACAGCTATACAGGGAGTTGACTCACATTAATTTCCTGTGCATGTGTGTTACCTTTTAGGTTAATTCTTCTTGATCTAACGTTTTCTCTAGTTCCTGGTACCCTTCTCCTATTGGCTTCAGTTGCTTTTTAGGTATCTGGAAAGACTCATTTTTTAATGACTCCATTTTCAGTGATCTTTTAAATAAGTGAATTTACCCCAGGGGGTCTTAAGATAGTTCATTAGGGTATGGGAAGAACATATAGATCTCTTATATTTACTTTAAAAAAATCACTTAAAATTAAAAAAATCATACATTTTGTAACATGCATTATGTTGATCAAGTAAATATGTGTATAATTACAAATGTTATTCATATTAAGAATATGTGTTTTGTATTTATTTTTTTCACAGATGAAAGGGCATGCTATCAAAATGGAGACAATTGCCACTCTTCATTAATAAATATTTAAGCTCTTCCTGTAGTGATTTAAGAATATGTCCACAGTCCTTTGACTTTTGTCTTTTTCAAGGTGGAAACTAATTTCCCTTGAGTGTAGGCTAGACTTAGTGATTTGTTTCTAAACAGTAGAATGTGGTAGAAATAGCAGTGTGTGATTTTTGAGGCAGTATATACAATACAAGAAATGATGTTATACTGTGATCTCTTGGACCTCTCTGTGGAGGAAGCCAGCTGCCATGTTGCCATGTTCTCTTGTGGAGAAGAACAAATTTCTCATCTTAACCAGCATCGATGTGCTTTCCATTTGAGGGAGCCATCTTGGATGTGGGTCATTTAACTTCAGTGAAGTCTTCAGATGGCTTCAGCTTCAGTTGAGATCTGGATTGCAGTTTCATTAAAGATACTGCTTTAAGCTGCCTTTGTAAACTTATGTGATGAAACCACAACATATTTTTAATGTTGGTTATCATCTAATAGAACTGAATTGCTAATAACTTGTACTTGTCAAGTCTAGCAGTTCAATGAGAACAGCAGAAAAATCAAGAATTTCAGGGTGGTGGTAGTGTGGTGGAGCCTTTTGAAAGATGCTATTTTCATTAACTGAAAATTAGAGACCATTAATAAAGCACAATATTTACTGGGCTTCTGAAAAGATCAATTAGCATTTGTACTGAATAAAAGGAAAAGGGCTAGCCTTTATTGACTTACAACCAAGGTGAAACAGGGTTTGGAATCAGAATGATCATGGGGAAATTATACTTTAGAAATAAACAACTGTAGAATTTCATTTAATTGGTAATTACAGCTATTTTCTTCTCTTGACATATTAGTTGAGCATGTTATCTTACTATAAGTATTATATTTTGTAATGCAAAGTAAAAGTTTTCTTTGAATCCTTACGTGGGTACTTAAGTTCTTTCCTATGCTTTTTTCCCTTCTATGGGTAAAATACTAGAATAAACAACATGGTGCATTTACTATTTTCTTTGGGCAAAAATTTATTTCCATACTCAATGATTATAATAGTATCAGACTGGACAGTATTCAGACACATGACTATATACCTATGGAAAACATGGCTTGATCTTGTAAATGCTTTCTTAAAAATTATACTTGGCATGCCCCCAAATTATATGTACACATACTCATAAATCAAGACTTTTCCTTCTCTTTTCTTCAAAAATCTCATATATAAGCTGTTTTTATGGTTCTTATAATATCTGGTTCATACAAGTAAAAAAGCTAGAATCTTATTATGAAAAGCAAGAAAGTAAAAATAGAAAACACCTTTGTACTTTGTTCTGTTTTGTTCTTCATTTTTGGGTAACTATATTAACCCTTTTTGATCTTTTTCAAATCTGTGGAATATAATAAACCACTTTTGTTTTCCTTAGTTTCAGAACTCTAAAGCCGAGAGTTGAAATTTTCAGTAGGCAATTCCTGCAACAGCAATATATTTTTTTTTCTGGACTATTGAAAATTGACTTTTCTCTGTCCTCAGAAGTATTGCTACTAAACTTTATGAATTAAATCTAATACTACAAGCCAAAATATCTGTGTTTTTTCCACTTTCAGCAGCCATAAAAATTACTGTTGGAATTACTTTGTGAGTCAAGCCTTAGGCTCCAAATGTCACTGTATCTCTCCAGGTGGAAGAGTTTTCATTTTCAATTAGACTGAAGCCCAGATGAAATAAATACAGATAGAAGAGCAAAATCAAAAGTAAAAATAGAGCTACAGCTTTCTCTTCAAAGTGTGGAAAACTTTGGCTGAGATCGCCTGTGACATTGCTCTACATAAGAAATGGGAAAGCTGTTCATTTTCCTGGATTTTTTGCATTTATTTCAAGTTAAAATATATACCCTGTTCTGTAGGATAGTGAAATAGATCTCTGAACAACTGAGATCTGTGTACTGTTCTGGCATCCAGCACAGCAAAACTATGAACAAACAAAAGCCTGGAGCTTTACCTTTTCTAGTGCTTTTCTGCTCCCTCCCTGTGCAGTATAGAAAATCGTTTTTATACTCCTCCATTCAAATCTCTTTTTACGGAACAGAAACAGTCATCCTATGGAAGAATTGGTCACAAAGAATTGTAGTATTTACGGCTTGGAAGAGCTTTGAATTCTTTTGCATGGCAGTACATATATGGGAATAGTTGTTATGGGTTTCTGAAATTTATCCTCAGACACTCTCATCTTGAAGCGAAGGGCTTTAGTAAATAAAAGAGTGCTAGGACGTGAGAACAGTGGTGAAGGTAGACTAAACAAGAGTGGTTTTAAGTAGTAGGACAATAATGATTTTGACAGAAACTTGGTGTATTGCTGAGAAAATTTGGAATTTATCAGATAAGATTTTTCCTTCTGTGACTGCAATCTAATATATAAATGAACAATATGCATTTTTTAAAAAAGGGGCTTTACCAAAAATTCATGATACTAAATAAAAATTTCAAATGACAAGTGAAAGAGGAAAAACTGTGTTTCTCACAGAACTTAGAAGAGATATTTAAATGTATCAAAAACAATCAGAAGAAATCAAGAGGAATGTACTGCTAGGGTACCAAGATGTTTTAAAGTTATGAATATTATCAAACTAAATTTAATTAAAAGTTATATAAAATTTCCCATGTATTCAAAATAAGAAGTTTGGTATGTAGACTAAATATAGAATTTCTAACTCACCTAGAACTGCCTTTTAGTCACAATGAAATTACTTATAACCAGAGGCATACTCTGACATGTAGAAGATACTTGCCTGGACTGTCCAAAATGTGCTTGAGTTTTTTTCTGAATTTGATGTCAGATTTGTTTCAGTATGAATTGTCCCTCTTCTCACCTTTTACTGTTTTAAAAAAATTCTAACTAGTCCAATATTAGTATTATCTCCCCTTATAGGATGAAATTATTAAATGGCTACACCCCTACTGAAAAAAATGAAAAGCTGTAGAGGCTCGCCACAGGCCACTGGATGCCAACATCCAGTGTTGTATAAACTGAAGTCCTAACTTAAAAAATCAATGCTGCTTATATTTTAAAACCAAGAATTTAAATTTTCCAGTATATTTTTTCAATTTCTTGGTCATTTCTTGTTTTTGCTGATAGTAGTACTTTCCAATGAAGATGTGTAAATAGTAAATCTTTTGAACTTTTCAATCTCAAATATGTTATTTTTATCCTCACTTTATAAATGACATTTGATTCATATTTCCTCTACAATTTTGAAAATGTTGCATTAACTTTTGCTATTGATATTTTTTCCAATGTTGCTATTAAAAGATGTCTACTGTCAATCTCATTGTCACTCCTTGGTTGATAATGCAGTTTCTCTTTGACAGCTTTTGAGGAATTTCATTTTATTATTATTTTTTTTGCTTTATTAGCAGTGTGTGCAGATATGATTTTTCAAATGAAATTGTCTTTCCTGACACTTAGTAAGGTTTGCACTCCAATGTCTCATGTCTTTCTTAGTTTTATAAATCTCTGTAATTATCTCCATTACTTTCTACTATCCTTTTGTGGTGCTTCCATTTGTTTATCTACTTTTGATATGCCTTGAGAAATTTCCTCAATTCTGCCTTTCACTTTAGCAATTTTCTCTTTGTGTCCACTGCATCATTTATTAAATGCTTACATTTCAGTGATTAAAATTGCCATTGATAGGATTCTGTTCTTTCTTCTTAAAAAAAGTGTTTTTTTGCTAGGCAAATGCACTACTGCTTGAGCCATGTCCTAGTTGGGATTCGGTTCTTGATTTATGATTCTTTTAAATTTTGACTATAATCCCACCTTTTCATCTTCTAACAAGTTTTTTTTTTTTTTTGCCTGAAATAAAACTTTCCCATTTATTGAACAAAATACAACAAAAAGAGGATGTGTTTCAGATCTTGGGTTAAATTTCGTTGACAGAACTCAAAGCTCCTGAGTCTTTCCATATATTGTGGGATGCAAGTAGATATAACAATTTTTTAGTTATTTCTTTTGCTGATGCTGACCCACTTTGAAGCCATCTCTTTTTTTCCCACAGTATCTTTTATTTTATAATTTTTACATTTTTATATGTGTATACATTGTTTGTGCCCTTTTCCCCCCAACCCCTCCAGGCCCCCTTGCTTTCAGGCAGAACCTGTTCTGCCCTCTTCTCTGATTTTGTTGAAGAGAAGACATAAGCAATAATAAGAAAGACATATTGCCTTTGTTAGTTTGGGATAGAGATAGTCATTCAGGGAGATTCCTAGCATTGTTGAAGCCATCTCTTGATTGTTCATTCTCTGTAAATGGAAGGTGGATATGTGGGTTCATTCCTACTTTACCACCTTAAGTAAAATGTATGTCACAGAGCGCTAACCTAGTGTGCAACACCTGAGTGTTTTGCAGATATTGCTGAATGATCAAGAATAATGGATAACTGAATTACTTTTGGTTAGTCTCTTGGTTTCTTGTGGTCTAAAATTTTTGTTTTTTATTTTTCAGTTTTCTTATCTAATAGTATCAAAATTAGGTACTTATGAATCAACGAGGAGAACCACCATGGATATTAGTAGCTGCCCAAACCCCTTCTGTCCCAGCCGTATGGGGAGAATCTTGCTTTGTGTGGCCATATTGTGTGAATATGGGTTCTGTCTTTAAGGGCTAGGCCTGGATTATGTGTCATGTAGGAGTTTCTACTTCTTACACAATTGTGAATATGTGCACAGAAGTATTTTTGGAGTACTGGTCATTTCTGGCTGCTAGCTTTAATTTAGAGTCTGTTTTTGAGGCTCCTGACTTCTGTGGACAAGATTTGATAGTGATCTCATCACTATCATTGAAGTCCTAATTTCTGTATCCCGTGGCCAGATCCAAATTCCTTTGAGCCACGAGAGTTAAATCTCTACTTAATTCTTTCCTGCTTCTAATCCATGGAGATACTGTGTTCTTGTCTTTAACTATAAATACATGTTTATACATTTTTTCTATGTCTGTTGTATTTATTTTATCATTTTAGGGATATTTGCTGGAAGAGAGAGAATTTTAACATGCCCTCATTATGCTATCTTGATGCTCATTTAAGTTGGTAAAGTGCATTCTATTTCCTATAGGGCAGTTTATTTGTTAGGTTTAAAAAGGGCTTTTGCTATAAAATCAACTTCTTAGCAGGCATAGAGTTTAAAATTCAGAAGATAAACCCGTATTTCTCCATAGACCATCCTGTACCACATGTTCTTCTAATGTTTACTTGGTCATAATTACTGACTTCTGGTGACTATCAGCTGACTGTTTCCAGATTGGTACAAAGAATTGTGGTCCCACGTCTGACTGCACATGTACACTTCATGAAATATGCCATGGAAAGAGGTGAGCACTAGGACAAGGTATTCAAGTATATTTTTTACTAGAAGAAACTACCTAATTCACTGGGAGTGGGACCAATTTACATTTTACCCATTAGGTAAAGAATTTCATGCGGAAACATGAGTTAATTGGCACCATATTCCTGATGTGTTTCAGCTGTGTGTAAGGGTCCTTTGTAAATTAGATTCCTCACAGCTGCCCTGCAACCCATCTTTTAAATCTAGCTCTACTTTCTTCTAGTTTAAAGTCATTTTGCTGTGAAGTCTACAGTTTAATGAAAAGAAAATATCATCAGTAACTTTCGCCAAAATTGTTGTGAAGAGTCTTTGAACTGCTGGACTGTCCTTGTAGTTTTTTTTTTTTTTTTCCTGGGTAGCAGTTGGTGTAATGCAATCTTTTCATTCCGTTAATAATATGTTATGCATGGTCACATCCCTGGTTAATTAGACTTACAGTTTTCAATTAACAGCATTTTTGATGATACATTATTATCCTTATTAGTGAGGTCGTAGACTATATTATAACAAAGACCGAAGACTCTATTGTCAGCATAATCTTGAAAGAGCCATTTAACTTTATGAAATGGATCTGGCAAAGGAACTTCATACTTTGTTTGATGTATAATTTGACCCCTATAAAGAACCAAAATGACTCTCTTCTCCCTCCCCTTCTCAGAATAAAATGTCCAGCATGTCAGATGGACATTTCTCTCAGTTAAATAAAAAATACTGTCAGAAAATGAAATCTAAATTTAAAAAAATTGAGCACATGAGTGGTCAGATATTCAGCAATTTATCATGTCTTTGGATGAAATTCATAGTTCTACATGAAACTGATTAACTCCATTAGATTTTAATTATTCCAAAATCAATAGACTTAGGTGATGCAGGCCACTACATTCACTCATCTGAATAGGGAGGTGGATTTGGGGTGACCATATTCTGTTAGTTGGCATCAAACCCCTCTATTTGGTTTACAATGTCATAGTTCATTTTTCTCTGTTATTTAAAAATAAAAAAGTTAAAACCTAGAGATATCACAAGAGATTTGTGATCAATTCTATTTAAACTGGGCTGTAATTATCAAATGATTACACTTTTGTCTTTCTAACTTGGGAGGATTTTAAGTGATATGATGCTCTCAGATTTGCCACTGGTCTTATTTGTTGGTGGGGAGGTAGAGTTAGGTGTGGGTATTTCTCTGTGATTCTACTTGTTTCATCCCTATTTTAGCTGCCATGGTCAAGATTATAGTGCAGGACCAGATGAGCCATTGCTCTCTCCAGTTACTATGTTTCCCTCAATGTAATGAGCATTTCGACTTCTATCATCATGGCTTAATTTTGCCCTGTTTGAGCTTTATATAAAGTGAATCATTAACATGCGTTTGTTCATGCCTGGCTTCTTTCCACCAGTTTTGAGTCTGTAGGGTTCATCTTAATGTGCAGAGGAGTAGGAGCAGGAATACTGCTAGTAGTAGCAGTAGCAGGTCACTAACACTGGGTATTGCCCTTAGTTGCCCCCCTAAATTTTGTCTATTCTAGTGATGACTTATTTAGTGATATCTCTCTTTATGATGACTGCTGCTAGACAACCCTTTCATATACTTATTTGGCAAAAGTATTCCTTTTTGGGCAAAATACTCATTCAGATATTCAGATTTTATTGTCCAATTAAAAAAATTTGGTTTTCTATTGATTTTTTTTTTATGGCCCTGGGGTTTGAACTTAGGGCCTTGTGCTTGCTAGGCAGGTGCTCTACCACTTGAGCCACATCCCCATCCTTTGATTTCTTATTTATTTATAAGATTTATTTATCCTAGAGATGAATGCTTTAGAATGAATATATTGCAAAGTATTTTTCCTATTTTATGTGGGTGAAAAAGACAAAGTATTCCTTTTTTTATGTATAGACTTTTAATTATAACGAATTCCAATTTATCAATATTTTTCCTCACAGTTGGCTCTTTTTGTGTCTTATGTGGGAAGTCTTTCCTTATGCTAAGATCACAAATGTATTCGCCTGTGTTAATTTTGGGAAGCCTTATTATTTCTTTGACATTCAAATTTATGGTTCAATTGGAACTTTTTTGTGTGTGATCTGAGGTGTAGGTCAACAATAACTTTCCAGGCAGATATTTAGTGACTTCAATGTTGTTTATTCAAAAGACTGTTCAAACTTGATTACAATGCAATGATACTTTGTGACCATGTACGTATGCAGTTGTTTCTGGACTTAGTTGTTGGTGTGTTGTTTCTCCTAGAGTCAATACACTACTTTAGTTATTGCAGTGTAAGTCCTCCAAAATTATTCTTCCTAAAATTATCTTTGAAATTTTTGTCTCTTTGCTCTTCTATAAAACTTTAGAACATCTTAGTAAATTTCTACCACATGTCTTTCTGGAATATTGATTGTGATTAAATTGAATCTTTAGGTCAATTTTTGGAAAAATGATTTTACTACATTAACTCTGTAATGTATAAATGTTGTTCATAGCATTCTCTTATTTTTTTAAGTGTCTGTAAGATCTACAGCAGTACTTCTCATTTCACTTCTTATATTGGCAATTTGCACCTTCAAATACTGCCTGCATTCCATTCTTTCCCTTCTGCTTCTGAGATTTTAATTATTATGTATATTAGAACACCTAATCATTTGTCTCCAATATTTTATGTATTTTCCAGTTTCTTATTCAATCTCAGCATTTTTAACATATTCAGTTTATCAGCCATCTTTTTTATTCTCTTTAACATGCTATTAATTTCTTCCATGGAATCATAAAATTCACTAATCAGTCAATCATCTTCATTGAACTGTCACGTTTTCTAGGTTACTGGCTTCAGTTTGGCTCTGTTCTTATCTGAGGAATCAGAAAATAGTGTAGAGTGATGGAAATTGGAAGATAATCTCAAGATTATCCCCAGAGGATTAGTCTTATACAAGTTATTTTGACATATAAACTGTATAGTTTTAGCATAAAGGTTTGTGTTTCAATTTGTTGTTGGATTTGGGAAGTTCAATAGGTAGAGTATAAACCAAACCTAATGTCTTATGTCCTTGCTTCTTCTACCTTTTGTAGAGATATTACAGTAATGATTTCAGTTGGATAAAATGTTTTTCAGGTTTTGGCATTGATATTTGTAACTGAGAAGATGTTTGCAATTGTCCAACTTTTCTGTTCTTTTATATTTGTCTTATGCTTTTAAGTCCATGTTTGGGAAAAATAACTTTATACAGTGTTTATTCATTTATAAATTATGTTATAATACATATTATTTAGTTGTCACAACAGTATCCTATGAAGTAGGTGATATTATTACCTCTCTTGAGCAATTGAAAAAACTCAGACTAAGATAGGTTTAGGGCTTTCCTCCAAATCATATTAATTTATAGGTGGCCTTTGCTCTCTGTAGCTTGCTTTTCCATCCAGATCTTACCCTAATAATTACCAGGTAATAGGCTAGAAAACAAAGCTACAAATGTAAACAGTCTTTACGCTCAAGGAGTTCCAAGTTTATTGCATTATCTCACATTGTTTTCTAGGAAATAATGTTGATTTTTAAAACATGAAACAAAAAATCATAAAGATACAGCAAAATCTTAAATACAGAGCAGGAAGGAAAAGGAAGTTTAGAAAACCAAGGTTTGCTGTATTTACATCATCATACAATGATGATTCCTAGGTTGGTTTCAGGATGTGTAGCCCTAGTAACGCACATGTTATGTGAGAATCCTCTTGTGTGCAATATTTAGTAAGTTAGGGAAACCTATATTATCCTGAATTTTGAAGTTTTTTAAGACTATATTTCTTGTTGATTGATATACCTTGGGAAAAACATTCATATTTAACTTAGAGCCTCATTACTTTCATTAGGTGAGAGGCATCCCAGAAAAATCAGACTTGGCTGTTTACCACAACAGACTTGCTCACTGTTACCAAATGATGTGGAGCTTGCCTGCAATTCTCTGGGAAGATTCTGGATTCCTAGGTATGTTTGCATACATGTAGACATGCTTTCATTTGTCAAAATGACCCAGATGAGTTACTACTGACACGATTCTCCAGGGTCTTTGAAGTGGAAAGCTTTGCTTACCATATTAAAGAGTTTTGTATTTTACTCTGTCGGCACTGATGAGTAATTGGAAGTTTAATTTATTCTTCAGAAAACACTCATCTGGCAGTATATAGAGTGACTTTTAGAGGGAAAAAGCAGAGGCAAGGCACCAGGTAAAAGGTGTTGGCAATAACTAACCCAATCAGGAATGAAGAGTTGTTTAGAATTTTGTAATGGAGATGGAAGGTAGGTGACATTTTCTTCAAATCCATCTCTCAGCATGTTCAGTTTGGTGGTTCCCTCCAAAATTCATGTTGAAATTTATTTACCATTATAATAGTGTTTAGAGGTGGGATGCTTTAAGAGGCAAGTAGACCATGGAGTCACCACCCTTATGAATGGATTAACACAGTTATCTTGGGTTAGTCATATTGGAAATTTGGCTTCATCTTTTTCTCTCTCAAGTGGTCTCTCCCCATATCAAGCCTTCCACCGTGTATGGCATAACAAGAAGGACCTTACCAGATGCAGCCCCTCAGTCTTGGACTTCCTATCCTCTGGAACTAGGAGCCAAATTTCCATTCACTGTATTTTACTCAGTCTGTGGTATTTGGCTGTAGGAAAACAGATGGAGATATAGCATTTGTAAGGGTGAAAAAAGAAGCATGTGTTCCATATTTTGGGGAATGAAAGCGGGGAGAACAGGAGGCAGTGAGATGAAGGAGGAACTTAACTCACGCCAGGCATAGTACAGAAGCAAGAGGTCTTTCTCCATCCCCAGATGGTCTAATGCTCTTTAAACTCTTGCTTTGGCTGCATGTGGAAACATTCTGTACTTTAATCAGTGCCTAAAACTGATCCAAATATTGTTCAAATAACCCCCTTTTTCTCCAGCCCATACTAGATCAAATATTGGTCCCTAGCAAAAGAGGGAAATGTATTAGTCACTTCTCTGTAGGAGAATTGTAACACAGCTACACAGAGAAGACAAAAAGATGATTAAAAACATCTTAGGAATAAATTGGAGCTCAGATATTCCAGGCTGAAATATGAAATCACATTTTTTAATACACATAATTTCTCTGTGAGTTCTGACAATTCAATGAAAAGTACACAAGATGGAACAATTTGGAAGCCTTATTTCTTTTTCTCAGGGATTAGCAAATAATTCAGCTCAGTTTTAAGAGCAAGTCCAGTAGTATTTTCTCAATAGGATGTCCTCTAGATAGTAAGTGCCTTCAGAATAGAGGACATGTCTTTTTTGTTTTTGTTTTTTTTCCAATCAGGGTCTGACTGTGTAGCCCAGGCTGGATTTGTACCCATGATCTTCCTGCCTGTGCCTCCCAAGTACTAGGATTACAGACATGGGCCACCATGCCTCACTGGGGGAGACGGGGCTTAATCGTTTTGTATTCTCTGGCGTTTATACTTGTGTTTTGCTCATGGTAGGTACTCAATAAAAATTGATTGAATTGGTGAGGCTTGGATAATATATCAAGAAGCAATAGTCTTCATTGTGGAACATATTATGTTATTTATAGATATGTTTCTGATTCAGCCACACAAATACCTCTTAATTATATAAAATGATCTTGTTTCAATCTGAATTTTTCATTGTTTTAACAGGTGTGCTTCAGCAGGGCATAGCTTAGGCAATTTAAATTATTGCCATATTCAGTATTTGTAGCAAAGGAATCCTCAATATTTTTTGTATCAGTGAGGTTGCCTTGATTTGGAAGTTTCCATTTCAACAAAGGCTACAGCTGACAATATTTGAGTCTTAAAATCATTCTTAAAGAAGTATAATGTACACAAGGGCCTTGATTATATTCCAACAGAGTGAGTGGAACTGGGATGTTAGCCACATGCAACAGATGCCTCCATTTGCATGTTGGTAGACTTGTAATCATGACGCTCTGCATTAATTTTACTGTCAATGTACACAGGTGTATCTGTGTGTATGGTAAGGGGTGTGTGTTTAGCACTATCTGTAAAATCGCACAGGTGGTCAATATGGCCTAACAACAATTTTGGAAATTCTTTACTTCCATCATTGTTACTGGCTTACAATAGTCTCCCCAGTTCCTGACTATGTTTTGATATGCACAGTAGAAATTCTGAATACAAACTGAGCTTCAGTGTATTATAAGAAAACATTACTCAGGCTTTCTGTCAATTTTCCTTCCTTGGGGTTAGAAGTTAAGGTCTTGAGACTTTAAGTTAAGGTCCTGACATAGCCAGGATGTAGATTTTTTTTTTTGGGGGATATCAATCAGTGCCTATCCTGGGCTCAATGCACTTTGATGTCACCTCTGAATGATTTTTGTCCCAGTGAGGTGGCCTGGCTTTGGAAGTTTCAATTTCAACAGAGTTTCTAAAGGTTCTGAGTGTGTTTGGTTGGGCCTGCAAATTTTAGAACACTGATTATGCAGCTCCTGGGAAATGGAAATGTATGTGTGAGAGCACGGGCTTTAGAGTTTAACTCCTGACTCAACCAATGTGGAGCCTGTGATACCGGGCAGCTTAAGTAACCTCACTGAGTGCTTATTTCCTCACCTGTAAGTGTGGGGTTAATAACATCTGCTACCTCATCAGGCTGCCTAAGTTTAAAGGATGGACTAAAACACTTGGCCCACCTTTCGCTTATGATCTGGCAGTTCATAACTGTTCAATAAATGCTAGCTGTTATTATTTTTATCTCTAGTAAGTCTACTGGCTCTTCTGAGATTTATCTCCAATGGAAGAGATGTCAGATACTTTCATAGATAGCATTTTCAAGAAACAAATGACAAAGGGTTGGCTCAACCTTAGCAATGCTGTATAAGACTTGATTGATCTCTACTTTCAGCAGAGAACTGGAGTAAACAATGCACGTAATAGAGGGACATGTTGGGTGTGCAACACTGTATTCTTTTTAAAAAAAATTTTATTAGCATATAATAGTTGTGCAGGGGGATATATTGTGATATTTACAATATATGTGCTTACAATATATCTTAGATTTATCCCTTCCATTATTCTCCTTCTTAGAACAATTTCAACAGGTTTCATTTTTTTATTTTCATATATGGATACAAAATACACCCATCATATTCACCATTATTCCACCTTTCCTTGTGCCCACCCACCTCTCACCTTGGAAAAGACCTATTTTTTTCCCTCCTGCTCTTCACTTTTTTTAAAGGCAACACTGTATTTCTCAATTAGAAGTCAGGCCCAGTGTACTGCAAGCAGAAAAGATAAGCAGTGTGTTGATGAAGGGACATTGATTCTGCATAGATATGTGAACAGTTACTAAATGTAATCAGATTGCATGCAGATCAAACCTTTGGAGCAGTGTATCTCCTATGGGCAATTCTTATTTCAGGATTCAACTTATTCTTCTTAAATAAGCCTAAGTGGGTTTTTTTTAAAAATTTAATTTCCCTAAAAGGAAAAACTATCATAGGAACTCTAAGTCATGTTTCATACAACTAATCCTGCTTCTGTGATTTGATTGCATACAAAATACATATAGACACATTAAGGAACCAGAGAGATACTGAGTTTCAAATGAGTTAAGTGGTCCTCTTTAAAAATTGCATTGGAATACAGTTAAAATTCATTTTAGATAGTGCTCTAGATAGCGTAGTATGCTTGTGCTAATTTCTCAGTAGAACCCAAATTTTCATTTCATATTTTTTTTATTACCAAAGGAAAGATATGGTACTAGCATTGAAATCAAAAGTATTTGGATTTTGCTTTGGACATGTGGTGAAGTGAATTTTCTCCCAGTATTTAGCTATCGGAAATTAAGAGTATACGCGTGTATGTCTACACGTGAGGCAAGAGGTTTGAGCAGTTATTTATGCCATGTCTCTTTCATTTTTACTAAAATGAAAGTTGATTGAGTTGAACTTGACATCAGGCAGCACCAGGTACTGACAGCTCACAGCCCCTTTGTGCAAACACATATGTCTCCAGATTGGAAAATCTGTATTACCTTTGGCCACTTAAAATAAACTGGTTTTTTTAAATCCAGATTTATGAGATCCAAAGATTGGTGTTTTGAACACCTTTTTAGCTTTAATACATTTATAAAGTACCTTGGAAAATGTGAATTTTTCAGTGGTTATAGATGAGGACTCTGATTCAGAAGACACATTCCCAATGCAGAAATGTTGCATTTTGGTTGGAGAAAAATAAGTGACCTCTTGTATTTTTTCTGTGACATTAACCACAGATTAGTGTGAAAAACTGTTTCTGAGGAGTATTTTCATGGGAAGCAGAACAACTTAGTTTCTGAATATGCATGGTGATAGGCTGCAAAGGAAAACAGTGTGCCCTTTCAGAAGGAATGTGTGTAAGGTCACTCTCTCAACCTTGGTGAACTCTAACACATCAGGGGCAGTGTTATAATTAAAAACTCATTTCACAGCAGCTGATTAAGCTTTGATTCACAATTATACTGTCTTTCAAAAGTCTCCTCCATCTGAGCATTTTGAAAATATGATGGCTTCATTATTTGTTATATTTCCAAAGTTAGTGCTTCAAAGGAGCTGTGAAAACTTTCTCAATCATGTGGAAATTCATGAATAAAACATGCATATCCAGAATTTTAAATTAAAGTAATTAGACCACATTAGAATCTTAAAAAAAAGAGATTTAACATCCATGTCAATGTGGAGAAAGATGCCCTTCATTAAATTACATCTTCTTCCTGTTCAACATTCTAAACTGTCACTTTTAATGTGACACTAGAAAAATAATTACTGTGCTCAAGATAATTTTACAAAGAAAATGTTAGAAAATTCCAACCTCAATGTTTTTAGAGTCTCTGATTCTAACAAAAATTTTTCCTATAAATTATTTGAAATTGGCTAAGCAATGTATTAAAATTTATACCAACGTTCTGGGTCCACCTGCATAAGCAGAGTGCTGACACTTGGCTGAAGACGCAGATGGTTTTGGTATAGGCAGCAGATACGGTAGGATTTGCAAACTAGCACTTTGTGAGATTAAACAAAAAAAAATCTAAGAACAGGGTATTGAAATGCAGTACAGCTCATGAGAGGCAACTCTCCAGATAAAAGTAAATTTGAGACTTGTGAGTGATCATTCAAGAGTCAGGACACAAGGCCAGGCATGGAGGCGCACGTTTGTAATCCCAACTGCACAAGAAATAGAGGTAAGAGGATCAGTGTTGGAGTCCAGCCCATGTAAAAGTTAGTATGTGACCCTATTTGAGAAACTAACTAAAAGCACCCCACTAAAGTGGTGGCATGGCTCAAGTGGTAGAGTGCTTGCCTAGCAATCATGAGGTCCTGAGTTTAATCCCCATTATTGGAGGGAAGGGGACAGCACTGTAACCTGGGGAATCTAGCAGCATGGGTTCTGTAAGTAGAGTAACCATTTTGGTTTTCCAGGGACTGTTCTAGTTTTAGCACAAAAACTCCTGTGTCTCAGGAAACCCTTCATCTCAGGCAAATCAGGTCAGATGGTCACCCCATATGGAAGCCTCGGTAGGAGTTCCCATTCTGCACATAGCACTTCTTTGTGAAAACAGAGTAATAATATGGGTTTCTGTGATGATTAAATGACAAGGGAAAACTAGTAGTTCCTGGCACAATGACCATTTAATAAATGGTGTTTTCTTTTCCCATATAGTAGACTATGGAATCTATTTCATGTTTATGACAACTTACATAGAAAATCAAATAAAAGCACTAGAAAAACATGCAAAACGTTAGGAAACCTTAAAAGTGGAAGAACTCATATCTCTTTGGGAAGATTGTAGATGACAAAACATTTGGTAAGTATCTTGCAAGGCATGAATTGTGTCATTTGACTTGATGGGAATAAATAATTGTATCGCTGCCACGGAAATGAGAAGATAAATTGTGAGACTTAAAAGTCAAGGTGAAGGACTGGCTAATTCAGTGCTATTGCAAATTGTAGAAGTGTGAGGTATTATTGTTTTTAGCAGCACAATAATACAATGAGGAAAAAGGAAAAAAAACCAGAATAAGTCTGAATGAATTTATTAGCATTTTCCTTCAAGTCAAATACTGATTCCAAGAACAGGTAAAATATTTTCCAAGTGATTTTCAAAGTGGAAAGAAATGCCCTTGAGAGGCTTTCTTATTAAATGTGTGCTTACAAATACTGGGAACCAAGGACACTCTACCCTTCTCTCATTCGCAATCACCGAAAGGGCTTTCTCTTCAATAGCTATCAACTTGGGAGGTGTACGTCAATCATTTCAGTATTATTCATTCCTTTCCTTTCCATTCCAACTTTGTGTCCAGGAGCATATCATGCATTAAAGATAGGAAATGATGTATCAAAGGCACATTTCCTGTCCTCAAGTAACCCAGGCTAGTTGGGGAAGAGAGATTGATGCACATTTAGAAATTGTGTGAATCCCAAGGCATCACCATATGGTCAAATGAATGATTTACTTTTCGATCTTGTAAGACCAGGTATATTCCAGTTCTAAAACCTGACTTAACTATTTTTTTTATTGCTCTACTTCAGCTGTATACCTAAGATTTGACTAAGCACATAAAATGGAATGCAAATTGCTCCCACAGCAAATGTATCAGGCTGTCTTTATTTTGGTAACAAAAACATAAATCATAAATCACAAGATACCTCTTAAAGTTCATCTTGGGAAACAATATAAAACAGTCCATAGGCAATTCAGAGTGATTTACAATCATCTTCTCATTTAAAAGCAGATCTACTCTAAGGGCAGCAAAAAAATGCTCTTTTGGGAGGCTGAAATTATATTTGCTTTATTTTATTTTATTAGTTATAACTGATTTAGGTGGTTACTCTGCACATTTTGCTTTTCTTTGGTGGGAATGGGGTTTGAACTCAGGGCTTCGTGCTTGCAAGGCAGGCACTCTACCACTTGAGATACATCTCCAGTCAATTTTGCTTTGGTTGTTTTGGAGATGGGGGTCTCACAAACTCTCTGCCTGGACTGGCCTTGAACAAAGATCCTCCCGATCTCAGCCTCTCAGGTAGCAAACCACACACAGCTTTGCACAGTTTTGAAAGCTGGCTTCTTGTCAATAAACTTGAAAAAATTTAAACAGAAAATAGAAATTTCAGTTTATGTAAAACTAAAGAAAGGAAGATCTACTTTTCAACCCAAAGTTTAGAATAACTTGGAACCAGAAGGAGCTTTAAAAAAATAAAGGTTTTCGGAAATCACTTCTAAAGTTTCTGATATTGGGATAGTAAAAGCATGTACTAAATGCTTCCATTCAAGTATGGCTAAATTTCACAAGGTCAACAAAAGTGGGTGATCCTACCTCTGTCCTTAAGTTTATGATAATTTATATTGCTAAAGGTAGCAGGCATGCTGTAGCTGGAAAAGAAAGCGAGCGTATCAAGAATGCTTGTTAGTATTTGTTTAGGTTTTCTTTGAAGCAGAGTCTTGCTATGTTACTCAGTCTGGCCTGGAACTTGATCTGTAGCACAGGCTGGCCTCAAATTCACCCTCCTACCTCACTGTCTAAGTGCTGGGATTATAGCCATGTACCACCATACCTGCTATTAGTCTTTTTAATTACTGAATTAAAGTGACCATCTTAGCTCTACTATGTACCAGATGAAGTTATCACAGTTCCAGGTGAGGATGAGTTAATTTGGTAACAGGAGAGAAATTCCTCTGTAGGAATAGTGAATGTCAGGTGTTTTTATTGAAAAGTCATGGGAGCATTTCAGTTAGGAAAGTTGTTTCACTACCACTACCTCCTGATCAGAGAAAGGTTTTGTTTTTGTTTATGTTTTGTACATAATCAGTGGTGTAGAGAGAAGTGGGCTGAGGTGATGTGACTGCTCCACTATGTCAGGGACACCATCAGGGACTGAGATCTTTATAGATATGCTCCCTTACTCTTCATGGTTGAGAGATGGCTGTTTGCATCTCCAGCCACAATATCTGATACAAGAAAGAAGACAGGGGAAGACTGAAAAGCCAAGAACCGAAGGGCATGCCACTTATCCTTCTTAGGAAAGCTTTCTCCAGAGCTGTACCCAGTCGCATCTGCTTACAGATCATTCTGCTTACAGAATTAGCTTTTATGGCCACCTAAATGTGAAGGGAGAATGGGAGGGTGTTCTAACGTTCCATCTGTAATGTTGAGGAGGTAAAGAGAACAGGGAACTGTGAATGGCTTTTGCATAGTCAGCACTAGACTTCTGCTCTAAGGACTCTGCAATCTTATTAAGTTTGGGAGGACATATACTCTTTGGTCTAAGATGGACTTGTTGCTTCTTTATTCTAAGCATAAATTACTGTACAAAGGGGTTTTGTTGTGATATTGCCATACATGTGTATAATATATTTTGATGAAATTTATCTCCTCTATTATACTTTCTTAACCCTTTATCTTACCCCCCCACTTTAAAAATATTTAGTGGGTTTCATTATGCTATTTTCATGTATATATATATACATATATATATATATAAAATGTACTTTGATCATTTTCACCCTCTTATTACCCTCTCCTTTCCCCTATCCCCTCTGCTGGTCACGCCAGCAAATCATGTTATGTTATTGTTATTATTTTAGGTATAGAGTCTGCATATGTGCAAAAACATGTGATATTTGTCTTTTGAGCTTGGCTTATCTTGTTCAACATGATGACCTCCAGTCCATCCATTTTCCTGCAAATGACAGTTTCATTCTTTTTTATGGCTGCTATTGTGTATATATAGCACATTTGCTTGTTGAGTCATCAGTAGATGGACACCTAGACTACTTACTGTGAACAGAGCTGCTATAAACATGAGTATGCAGGTGTCTCTATTGTATGCTGGTTTACATTTCTTTGGATAGATGCTCAAGAGTGATATAGCAGGATCATATGGTATTTCTGTTTTTAGTTTTTGGAAACTCCATACTGATTTACATTTCCACAAACTGTGTACAAGGGTTTCTTTTCCCCCACAGCATCCTTGCCAACATTTGTTCTTGTTTGTGTTCTTTTTTTTTATTGCCTCTAACACAGATTTTATTGTTCCATAAGATACACGTGTTTCTAATGTGAGTCAACTCCCTGTATAGCTATCCTTATCTCAACCAGCAAAAACCCTTGTTCCTTCCTATTATTGCTTATACTCTCTCTACAACAAAATTAGAAATAAGGGCAAAATAGTTTCTGCTGGGTATTGAGGGGGGGGAGAGGGAGGGGACAGAGTGGGTGGTAAGGGAGGGGGTGGGGGCAGGGGGGAGAAATGACCCAAGCCTTGTATGCACATATGAATAATAATAAAAAAAAAACCGCCAACAAAAAAAAAAAAGAAAAGAGGTTAAATCTAACTAAAAAAAAAGATACATATGTTTCTCCATTTTGTCTGAAGAGGTTGTTTTTCTTTCCTTTTTTTTCTTTTATTCATATGTGCATACAATGTTTGGGTCATTTCTCCCCCCTTCCCCCCACCCCGTTCACGACCTCCCCCTCCCCCTCCGTCTCCCCTTCTACCTCCTTGCTACCAGCCAGAAACTATTTTGCCCTTATCTTTAATTTTGTTGAAGAGAGAGTATAAGCAATAATAGGAAAGACCAAGGGTTTTTGCTAGTTGAGATAAGGACAGCTATACAGGGAGTTGACATGCATTGATTTCCTGTACATGTGTGTTACCTTCTAAGCTAATTCTTCTCAAACTAACCTTTTCTCTAGTTCCTGGTCCCCTTCTCCTATTGGCCTCTGTCGCTTTAAAGTATCTGCTTTAGTTTTTCTGTGTTGAGGGCAAAAAGTGCTATCTAGCTTTTTGGGTGTCTACCTATCCTCACCCCTCCCTTGTGTGCTCTCACTTTATCATGTGATCAAAGTCCAATCCCCTTGTTGTGTTTGCCCTTGATCTAATGTCCGCATATGAGGGAGAACATAAGATTTTTGGTCTTTTGGGCCAGGCTAACCTAACTCAGAATGATGTTCTCCAGTTCCATCCATTTACTTGCGAATGTTAACATTTCATTCTTCTTCATAGCTGAATAAAATTCCATTGTGTATAAATACCACATTTTCTTAATCCATTCATTGATAGTGGGGCATCTTGGCTGTTTCCATAACTTGCCTATTGTGATTAGTGCTGCAATAAACATGCGTGTGCAAGTGTCTTTGGAGTAACCTGTGTCACAGTCTTTTGGGTATATCCCCAAGAGTGATATTGCTGGATCATATGGTACATCTATGTTTAGATTTTTAAGTAGCCCCCAAATTTTTTTCCAGAGTGGTTGTACTAGTTTGCCTTCCCACAAGCAGTGTAAAAGGGTTCCTTCCCCACTCCCCCGCATCCTTGCTAATACCTGCTGTTAGTGGTGTTGCTAATGATGGCTATTCTAATGGGTGAGGTGGAATCTTAGTGTGGTTTTAATTTGCATTTCATTTATGGCTAGAGATGGTAAGCATTTTTTCATGTGTTTTTTTGCCATTTGAATTTCTTCTTTTGAGAAAGTTCTGTTTAGTTCATTTGCCCATTTCTTTATTGGTTCATTAATTTTGGGATAATTTAGTTTCTTGAGTTCCCTATATATTCTGGTTACCAGTCCTTTGTCTGATGTGTAGCTGACAAATATTTTCTCCCACTCTGTGGGTGATCTCTTCAGTTTAGAGACCATTTCTTTTGTTGAGCAGAAGCTTTTTAGTTTTATGAAGTCCAATTTATCTATGCTATCTTGTAGTTGCTGAGCTGCTGGGGTTCCATTGAGAAAGTCCTTGCCTATACCTATTAGTTGCAAAGTATGTCCTACTCTTTCCTGTACTAACTTTAGAGTTTGGGGTCTGATATTAAGATCCTTGATCCATTTTGAGTTAATATTGGTATAGGTTGATATACATGGATCTAGTTTCAGTTTTTTGCAGACTGCTAACCAGTTTTCCCAGTAGTTTTTGTTGAAGAGGCTGTCTTTTCTCCATCATATATTTTTAGCGCCTTTGTCAAAGATAATTTGTTATAGTTGTGTGGCTTCATATCCGGGTCCTCTCTTCTGTTCCACTGGTCTTCATGTCTGTTTTTGTGCCAGTACCATGCTGTTTTTGATGCTATTGCTTTGTAATATAGTTTGAAGTCAGGTAATCTGATACCTCCAGCATTGTTCTTTTGACTGAGTATTGCCTTGGCTATTTGTGGCCTCTTGTGTTTCCAAATAAATTTAATGGCAGATTTTTTTCAATCTTTTTGATGAATGTCATTGGGATTTTGATGGGAATTGCATAAAACATGTAGATTGCTTTTGGAATTATAGACATTTTCACTATGTTGATTTACCAGTCCATTACCATGGGAGATCTCTCCACTTTCTATAGTCTTCCTCAATCTCTTTCTTTAGAAGTTTATCGTTTTCCTTGTAGAGTGCATTCACATCCTTTGTTAGGTTTACACCTAGGTATTTGATTTTTTTTGAGGCTATTGTAAATGGAATTGTTTTCATATATTCTTTCTCAGTTTGTTCATTATTAGTGTATAGAAATGCTAATGATTTTTCTATATTGATTATATATCCTGCTACCTTGCTATAGCTATTGGTGGTGTCTAGGAGCTTTTGAGTAGAGTTTTTTTGGTCTTTAAGGTATAGGATCATGTCGTCTGCAAATAGGGATATTTTGACAGTTTCTTTACCTATTTGTATTCCTTTTATTCCTTCTTCTTGCCTAATTGCTCTGGCTAGGAATTCCAGTACTATGTTGAATAGGAGTGGAGATAGTGGGCATCCTTGTCTGGTTCCTGATTTTAGAGGGAATGGTTTCAGTTTTTCTCCATTAAGTATAATGCTGGCTGTAGGTTTGTCATATATAACTTTTATAATGTTGAGGTACTTTCCTTCTATTCCTAGTTTTCTTAGAGCTTTTATCATGAAATGATGTTGGATCTTATCAAAGGCTTTTTCTGCATCTATTGAGATGATCAAGTGGTTTTTGTCTTTGCTTCTGTTAATGTTTATTATGTTTATTGATTTTCGTATGTTGAACCACCACTGCATTCGTGTGATGAAGCCTACTTGGTCATGATGAATGATCTTTTTGATGTGTTGTTGAATTCAGTTTGCCATTATTTTGTTGAGGATTTTTGCATCAATGTTCATTAAGGAGATTGGCCTATGGTTCTACTTTTTGGAGGTGTCTTTGCCTGGTTTTGGGATAAGTGTAATACTGGCTTCATAAAATGTGTTTGGCAGTTTTCTTTCCCTTTCTATTTCATGGAACAGTTTAAGGAGGGTTGGTATCAGTTCTTCTTTAAAGGTCTGATAGAATTCAGCAGAGAATCCATCAGGTCCTGGACTTTTCTTTTTGAGGAGACTCTTGATTGCTGCTTCAATTTCATTTTGTGTTATAGATCTATTCAGGTGATAATTTCCTCTTGGTTCAGTTTTGGATGGTCATATGTATCTAGAAATCTGTCCATTTCTTTAAGATTTTCAAATGTATTTGAATATAGGTTCTCGAAGTAGTCTCTGATGATTTCCTGGACTTCCATTGTGTTTGTTGTTATCTCCTCTTTTGCATTCCTGTTTCTACTAATCTGGGTTTTTTCTCTCCTCATTTTAGTCAGGTTTGCCAGGGATCTGTCAATCTTGTTTATTTTTTCAAAGAACCAACTTTTTGTTTCATTAATTCTTTGTATGGTCTTTTTGGTTTCTTTTATTTGATTTTAGCTCTTATTTTTTATTATTTCTCTCCTATTTGTTTTGGGATTTGCTTGTTCTTGTTTTTCTAGGAGTTTGAGATGTATCATTAGGTCATTGATTTTGGATCTTTCAGTCTTTTTAATATATGCAGTCATGGCTATAAATTTTCCTCTCAGGGCTGCCTTTGCTGTGTGCCATAGTTCTGGTAGGTTGTGTTTTCATTTCCATTGACTCCAGGAACTTTTTAACTTCCTCTTTTATTTCATCAATGACCCATCATTCATTAAGTAATGAGTTATTCAGTTTCCAGCTGTTTGCATGTTTTTTGTCCTTAATTTTGTTGTTGAGTTCTAGTTTTCTTGCACTGTGATCAGATAGTATGCACGGTATAATTTCTATTTTCTTATATTTGCTGAGGCTTGCTTTGTGCCCTAGGATATGATCTATTTTGTAGAAGGTTCCATGGGCTGCTGAGAAGAATGTATATTGTGTAGAAGTTGGATGAAATGTTCTGTAGACATCAACTAGGTCCATTTGATCTATTGTATATTTTAGATCTTGGATTTCTTTATTGATTTTTTGTTTGGATGACCTATCTATTGATGATAATGGGGTGTTAAAGTCTCCCATGACCACCTTGTTGGAGTTAATATATGCTTTTAGGTCTTTCATGGTATGTTTGATGAAATTGGGTGCATTGACATTGGGTACATACAGGTTGATAATTATTATTTCCTTTTGGTCTATTTCCCCTTTTATTAGTATGGAATGTCCTTTTTTATCTTGTTTGATCAATGTAGGTTTGAAGTCTACTTTGTCAGAGATAAGTATTGGTACTCCTGCCTGTTTTTGGGGACCATTGGCTTGGTAAATCTTCTTCCAGCCTTTCATACTAAGCCTATGTTTATTTCTGTCAGTGAGATGGGTCTCCTGTAAGCAACAAATTGTTAGATCTTCCTTTTTAATCCATTTCATCAAATGGTGCCTTTTGTTGGGTGAATTAAGTCTGTTAACATTAAGTGTTAGTACTGATAGGTATGTGGTGATTCCTATCATTTAGTTGTCTTAGTTATTTGAAGGTTTGATTGTGTGTACCTAAGTTGAGGCTACTCTCTACTTTCTTGCTTTTTCTTCTCCTGTAGTTTGGTGCTGTTTGCCCTTTCATGGTTATGTTGAGTTTCACTTTCTGTGTGCAGAATCCCTTGAAGAATCTTTTGTAGTGGTGGCTTTGTGGACACATATTGTTTTAGTTTCTGTTATCATGGAAGACTTTTATTGCTCCATCTATTTTGAATGATAGTTTTGCTGGGTAGAGTATCCTGGGGTTGAAGTTATTTTCATTCAGTGCCCAGAAGATCTCACCCCACGCTCTTCTTGCTTTTAATGTTTCTGTTGAGAAGTCTGCTGTGGTTTTGATGGGTTTACCTTTGTATGTCATTTGTTTTTTCTCTCTTACAGCCTTCAATATTCTTTCCCTAGTTTCTGAACTTGTTGTTTTAATGATGATATGTCATGGGTCAGGTCTGTTTGGTGTTCTGGAGGCTTCCTGTACTTGAATGGGTATAACTCTCTAGATTTGGGAAATTTCTGTAATTATTTTGTTGAATATATTATGCATTCCTTTTGCTTGCACCTATTCTCCTTCTTCAATGCCCATGATTCTCAGGTTTGGTCTTTTGATGGAGTCGGTGAGTTCTTGCATTTTCTTTTCACAGGTCTTGAGTTGTTTAACTAATAGCTCTTCAGTTTTTCCTTTAATTATCATTTCATCTTTGAGTTCTGAGATTGTGTCTTCTGCTTGTCCTAGTCTGCTGGATTGGCCTTCCATTTTGTTTAGCATTTCTGTTTCGTTCTTTTTTCTGAGGTTTTCCATAGCCTGAGTTGCTTCCTCTTTAATATTGTCTGTTTTCGTCCTGAGTTCATTTATCTCTTTATTTATTGTGTTCTTTGTTTCACTTTGGTGTTTATACAGTGCTTCTATAGTTTTTTTTATTTCTTCTTGTGCTTTCTCAAATTATTTATTTTTGTTGTTTTGGAATTTCTAGAGTGTCTCCTGTATGTTTTGGTTGACCACATCCAGTATCATCTCTATAAAATTCTCATTAATTACTTGCAGGATTTCTTCTTTCAGAATATTCTTGTGGGCTTCATCAGGCTCTTTGGCATAGTTTATCTTTGTTTTCTTGGAATCTGGATCTGGGTATCTGTTTTCTTCATTTCTGTCTGGTTCCTGTACTAATTTATTGTTGGGGGGAAATGGTTTCCATCATTTTTCTGTCTTCCCATCATTGTCCTTGCTATTGTTACTGTCCTTTTACTGTGTGTAACTCAGTATTGTCTAGCTTGTAATTATCGCCATAACAATGGTGATATCTAGAATGGAAGGGTGAGTGAAGGAAAGCAAAGAAGGTAAAGAGAAAGGGAAAAAACCCAAAACAAACAAACACACACACACACACACACACACACACACACACATACAAAAAAAAGAAAACAAACAGAGCCAAGGAAATAAACAGGGAGAGATAGTGTACTAATCAACAGGGAGCTAAACAGGCATTAGAGAGACAGAGAGAGGATAATAATAATAAAAAAATCCCCAAGTTCAATACAATAAAGTTTCAGTCTTAATAATTTTGGTGTTAGTCCTTCAGCCTCCAGTCCTGGTGTTAGTGTCTGAGAAGAAGTTCTGTTTTTGTCTCATCGAAGGGGAAAAAACAAAAACAAAACAAAACAAATGAAAATCCCAAGTTCAAATGCAATACAGTTTCAGTTAGTCCTTCAGCATCCAGTCCTAGTTCTGTCATTGTCTCATCAATAGAAGAGAAAAACAAACAAACAGAGTATGGAGACAGCTTTGTGAATGTTTATCTGAGGCTGCAGCTCACCTGCCACCTACTGTCAGACATCTGCTGCTGCAGGCTTCATTTATTGCAGATCTCGGGAATGAGCTTTACACTTACTCACCCCATAGGCTTTGCTTATTTAGAGTTCTGCTGGATGAATGCCCCTTTTGTTTTCTCCAGTATACAGCCCTACCTGCCTGTTGCAATTGCAGTCTTTTTTTATTATTTAGAGTTCACATGAAGGAGGTCCTTCCCTGCCCCCTCTGATGGAGCATGCCACAAAACAGCCACTGTTACAAGCTTTCCCCACTGCAAGGTTGCTGGGTGGGTGCCGCTGTTCCTGCCTTCTCCAGCCAGCTTGCTTATTTACACTTTGAGTGGGGAGTGCTCTGCCTCCACTCTCTGGGGCTCAGGGTGCCCCACCCTCTTTGCTACATGTCTTTTTTTTTTTTTTTTTTTCAGCTTCTTGTTTATTATTCAGTTTGTTTTTTTCTCTTTTTTCCCTGGGTGTGGATCAGTCTGTCCAGAGGGCTATGCTGATTTGGCCCAGGGTTGTCTGTGGGAGTACTGATTAGCTCACCTGGTGGTCTGCTTCTTCCAAGCAGGTTAGGCACTGGTGTCTGGCGGTGCGAGAGCCCTCCTGGTTTCTCCGTTTAATGTGGAGTGGGGATGCTATGTGTGGGCTGGGGATGTTGAGGTGTTGGAGTTTTGCCTCTTCTTCGTGGTTTTTCTTGCAAGGTGTATCTCCAGTGTCTCTCCAAGATTTTACTTTAGGAAGCACACTTTCTGCTTTCTTCCTCTAGTCGCCATCTTAGAATTGCCAAGCTTGTTTGTGTTCTTGGCAAGAGTCATTCTGGTTGGGGTGAGATGGAATCTCAGTGTCACTTTGATTTGTATTTCCTTTATGGTTAAGGATGTTGAACATTTTTTCATGTATTTATTGGCTATTTGTACTTTTTTAGAGAACTATGTCAGTTCATTTACCTTTCTTTTTTTAAATTTATTTATTATTTTTTATTGTTTTATTATTCATATGTGCATACAAGGCTTGGGTCATTTCTCCCCCCTCCCTTACCACCCATTCTGCCCCCTCTCTCTCCCCCCCCCGACCCCCTCAATACTCAGCAGAAACTATTTTGCCCTTATCTCTAATTTTGTTGTAGAGAGAGTATAAGCAATAATAGGAAGGAACAAGGGTTTTTGCTGGTTGAGATAAGGATAGCTATACAGGGCATTGACTCACATTGATTTCCTGTGCATGGGTGTTACCTTCTAGGTTAATTCTTTTTGATCTAACCTTTTCTCTAGTACCTGTTCCCCTTTTCCTATTGGCCTCAGTTGCTTTTAAGGTATCTGCTTTAGTTTCTCTGCATTAAGGGCAACAAATGCTAGCTAATTTTTTAGATGTCTTACCTATCCTCACCCCTCCCTGTGTGCTCTCACTTTTATCATGTGCTCAAAGTCCAATCATTTACCTTTCTATTGACTAGATTGTTTGTTCTTTTGGTATTTAATTTTTTTAGTTCTCTGTATGTTCTGGGTATTAATCCTTTGTCTGATGAACAACTGGCACAGATTTTCTCCCATTCTGGAGGCTGTCTCCTCACTCCGTTAATCATTTTCTTTGCTGTGCAAAAGCTTTTTAAATTTGATTCAATCTCATTTGTCAATTCTTGCTTTTATTTCCTGAGTTATTGGAGTAGTACTCAGAAAATTATTAACTATGCCTCTATCTTCAAGGGTTTTCTTCTAGCAGTTTCAAAATGTCAGGCCTTTGATGCATTTTGAATTGATTTTTGTACAGGGTGAGGGATAGGGATCTAGATTCAGTCTTCTATGTGTGGATATCTAGTATTTTCAGCACCATTTGTCGAAGAGTTTGTCTTTTCTCCAACATATGTTTTTGGCCCCTTTGTCAAGAATCAGAGGTGTATGGGTTTATTTCTGGGTCTTTTATTCCATTGCATTGCCACCCTCAAGTTTAAAAAATACGCCCTTAAGATTAAAGCCATCTTTATTCATTATGCTTTATATTGTTTAGCAATATTATAATTTTTTTTGAAATTACTGGGTAACTCAATGTCGAATTTCTTGAATAATTTTCCAAATTAGTGAACTCAAAAAAAGCTGTAACTGTCATGCAAAGATAGAGTATGAAAAGGAAAAAAAGTTTTGTGAGAAATCTGAACACAAAAAGCAAAGCACCACATTGAGTACACACTCTCTTTTTACTGCCCATAAGACTGTGGGTATGGGTAAGCCTTTGAAAATTTATTTTTCCTCCCTTCTTTTGCAGTGCTGGGCCTGGAAACTTGTGCATGTTAGACAAGCACTCTTCCACTGAGCTACATCCTCAGCCCTTGAACATTTACTTATTTTTTTAGAGTGAAATGTGCTAATTATTCAATTATTATATGCACCATGCAATTAATCAATAGGACATTTACTTTTAAATCAACCCAAATGTTTTATGGCATTAAGCATTTTGTAAACAATGTTTTAAATCTTGTATTATTCAAAATCACTTAAACACCTTTGAGCCAAATGTTTTTGGTGATGCTGGGGTTTGAACTCGAGACCTGATGCTTGCTAGGGAGGCACTTTACCATTTGAGCCATGCCTCTAGCCCTGACTGAAATATTAAAACCAAAATTTCAGCTTTTCAGCAAAGTTTGGTAAGTGAAAACAACACCTAGAAAGAGGAAGACATTGAAAGTTATACCTAAAAATGTAAGAAAATTTAAGTAAACAACTTAGTCAAAGCTACATGGCTTTAAATTCTAATTTAAAATTACACAGTAACCACTGACAATATCTAGGTTTCTTGGAAGAAATTTGGTGGGGCTCAGTTTTCAACAGAAGAAAGTTACATGCTAGATTGGAATGAAACTGAGAAGGCCTAATGTTTTTGCTTCATTAAAATTTAAAAGGAATCAAAAGCAAAGAGATATTTGATAAGTTTTGTCTGTGCTCTGTATGGAAGTAAACAAAACAGCACATGTGAATATATTTGAACATTCAGTAGGAAAACATGAGAGCTTTGGCTGTCCTCCATTTTGCAGAGTACCCAGGTACTTATGCTTTCTTAGAAAGAGTGTAGTCTCAATTTAAATGTTTAGGTCTGTGTAGGAGAGTCAAAGATGTCCACAAGTTCAAGTTTATTAGCCATAAATTCTCACTTTACAAAAATTACAGGCAATAATTAAAAATGAAGTAATAAAGTCACTTGAAACACATTCTTTTGAAAAAAGTTAAATATTATAAGATATTGCTAAGAAATTAACAACGTGAATATATGTTAAATGTTTTAATATATGCAGATATAATTGTAAAGCTTTTTAAAATAATTTAATTTTGAGAGTAACTTCAGTTAGCAATATTCTATTCAGTTACCATAAAACCATTTTTTTTTGTCTAATAAAGAACTTTCAAAATTATATAATTATTTTTAGTACCATTGTGCCTGTCAGCAGTATCTTAGTCCTGACATTGATTGTATCGTCAACTTGTTTTTCTCTAAAAAGCTTAGTGTTCACAGTATGACTTTCTCATCTGGTAGTATCTTACCTATTTTCTATAGTGATTATTGGTAATGAGTAGTGAGTTAAGATCATGTATCATTCCATTATTCTGAAATAAGACTGATTTTTTTCTAGATGAGGTAGAAATAATTTTGACATGTATACCATCACTATCTCTGACTGAACTACTCTCTCTCTCTTTGTAGTGCTGGGGATTGAACACAGGGCTTTGTACATGCTAGGCAAGTGCTCTACCACTGAGCTACATCCCTAGACCTAATTTTTTTTTGAGACAATATCTCTTTATATAGATCAGGCTGGCCTTGAACTTAGATTCTCCTGCCTCTATCCAGAGTGTTGGGATTACAGACATGTGCCACCATACTAGGCTGATTATTCTCTCTCTCTCTTGCAGTACTAGAATTTGAACTCAGAACCTTATTCTTGTTAGGCAGGCACTCTACCACCTGAGCCACTCCACCAGCTCTTATTTTATCTCTTGATGGTTTTGTTGTGTATGTAAGAAGAGGGACTGCTAGGTGCTTGTGGCTCATGCCTGTAATCCTAGTTACTCAGGAGGCAGAGATCAGGAGGATCACAGTTCAAAGCCAGCTGGGGCAAATAGTTCATGAGACCCTGTCTTGAAAAACTGTGCCGCAAAAATTGGGCTGGTGGAGTGGCTTAAGGTGAAGGCCCTGGGTTCAAACCCCAGTACTGCAAAAAAAAAAAAAAAAAAAAAGGAAGGGAGACTGAGGCAGACAATGTTTACTTTTTGGAAAAAAATTATACTTTTATCAGACTATTAATGTGGTGTCTTGGGGCATTGTAGTCTAGTGAGCTGAATTCAGTCCTTGCCATTGCTTTGGTTACAACAGAAGCTTCAAAGTTACAATGGTCAAATGTTGCTGCTTTCTGTTGGATGTGAGAGGTGGAGCCTGGAAGGTTTCTTTCAGTGATCCTGCACAGACTTGATGGTGGTCTCTCTCAGCATTTCGGCACCTCTTGCACAATCAACTGCTACTCACTTGTACTCATGCAGGATCCTGAGATCTGGTGGGCTTCTCTCACCCTCATGTTTCACCTTCAGACTTTAGCAAGCTCTGTATGTCTGTGTGACGGAGGAGCTCTTCTCCATTAACCTGCTTTGAATCCAATCTTTCTTATGACTCCTCTGTTTAGGACCAAGCAAGGCTAATGGGTGGTGTAGACTTTGTGGGTTTCCTAGGAATCCTAAACTAATAGATCAGCCCACACTTGTTCTTTGGAAATGTGTCAGATCTTCAGCTTTTTTTTCTCACTTGCATCTCTGCAGCTTCCTCTTTTTTCTGCCCATTGGTGGGTCTTGTCTCCTACAGAAGCTTGATGCTGTTTGGATTTTAGTTGATTTTCCTAGCAAATTTACCTCTTTGGACCCAAAGTATTATTTGTATTTATTTAGCTTGTTTTCCTTGTTGAGGGGAGAGTAACATTCACTTGTGACCGTGCATTAGTGTGAGCAAATCTGGGGGCCAAATCCTGCCCATCACCTGTTCTGCAAATGCACTTTTATCGGAACACAGTCATTCCCATTTTGTTTACGTATTTTCTGTGGCTACAAATTGAATATTTGTGTTAAGACCATATGGCCTGCAAAGCAAAAAGTATTATCTTTATAGTCTGCCAACCCTTGTTCCACATCTTAAGTAGAAGTTAAATTCCCCCTTGATACTATTAAATTATTGTTGTGCCTGGAATGAAATCCCAGAATTTGAATGAGACTTACAGTGTTTCTTGGTTAGAAGTGAAAAATGACTATCCTCTATATTCCACACTACTGATTTTTTTTTCGCCAGTGCACATGTTTTGTGTTGAATTAACTACACTCTCAGATCTGGGTATTGGCAAATGTTGGGTCTTATTTTTGAAAATAGATGGTATATTTGCTTATGAAGATAATACTGTGGATCCACTGAATTTTGAGTTGTTTTGCTAATGACATTGTTTTATTTGCCTGAACACATTTCTCTTTATCTTCATGGTGACTAAGGACTCCCTTATAAAGCCTCTGATGGGGGGTTATCAGGTTACTGGCAAAGATCATAATAAAGAAAAATTATAATTTGCATTCAGCTCATGCTTTATATGTACAATTTACATGACCATATTACATTACCCTTGTGACTTCCTCAACTGACTATATTAACAAGGTCTATCAATGAATGAGAAATTACAATTATTATCAAAGTTATAATTATTTTAGGCAAATTGCTAGGGAAATGAGAAATAGAGTAGGCAATATTTCCTTGAGTTTTAATTTTTTCTGATTTTATAAATTAGGAAATAAATCTATAGGGAATAGTATAAAAGTAAGTCAATCTTGACCATGTTTTAACATCTAATTTTCATCTGGTTTTAAAAGTATACTTATAATGGTTTATGTAATGAGAAAATATTGTGTCATTTTGTATCTGATATTTTTCATGTAACATTGCTTATTTTCCTATGCCATTAAATTCAATGGTTTCTTTACATTCCATTTTATGGTTTACATAACTTAATTTTCATAACCCTATTCTGGACTTTTTTTTCCTAATCTTTAATTATAAATAGCAATAGTATAATGAATATCTTCTTGCTTCAATACTTGTCAATGTTTTGTTTCATTCCTTACAATATACTCCAATAATACTTGTAGAATATGAGCCACAAATTAAGAGAAGAGTTATTCATTGTTTTGAGTTACTGGAGGTTGAACCCAGGGTCTTGCACTTGCTAGACATGTGCTCTACCAGTTGAGCCATGCCTCCATCCTTTTGCTTTGTTTTAGTTGCTTTTTTAATAGATGGTCTCATGTTAACTTGGTCTCGGCTAGCCTTGAACTGTAATCCTCCTACCTCTGCTTCCTGAGTAGTTGGGACCTCAGGCAAGTGCTACCATACCCTGCTTGTTTTTGAGATAGGGTCTTGCTAACTTTTCTCCCAGCTGTCTTCAAGCCACAATCCTCCTGTTTCCACCTACTAAGTAGATGGAATTTGACTGCACTGTCATGCCCAGCAACACATATACTATTTGAGCTTTTTAATGTCAATATATTTTTGCATATACATACTGGATATCCAATACATCTTCCAATGTATTGAAGATGTATTCAATTGAAGTATGCAGCAGATGAAAATTTAAAAGCATTTGAATCTGGCATACAGATATCTTTTGGTTGGTTCTTGTATTTTAAGATGTTTAATTTTTTTCTTATTTTTTAAATGAGAATTTTTTTACATAAATACCTGAATTGGTAACTTGCAAAATAGGTAGATCTGGAACTCTGAAGCCACACTTTTGCATGGCAGCCATCTGTTATAAGAGTAGTGGTGGCTGCCTCCTTCAAATAGGCCATGTTCTCTCTCGTTTCTCATGGACTCAGCAAAACTCCCTTTACTAACATTGATTCCCTGGCTAGACCGTGTGGGAATCTGAGTCTGTAATCCCTGATGCATGATAAGCATTTTCATTACATGACACAGAGAATGCTTTTTGGATTCAGAAATTTATATTTTCAGTCTAAATTATTTTAAAATTCAAGAACAGCTCAGATGTAGGCTGTTGGTTGAGAGTGACTACAAAAGTAATCTGACGACAACTCATCTTTAAGCACTTTTACCTTGAAACAACTCCCAAATAATTAAACAACTATCTTTTTATTTTATTTTATTATTGATATGTGCATACAAGGCTTGGGTCATTTCTCCCCCCTGCCCCCACCCCCTCCCTTACCACCCCCTCCCCCCCCACCCCCTCAATACCCAGCAGAAACTATTTTGCCCTTATCTCTAATTTTGTTGTAGAGAGAGTATAAACCATAATAGGAAGGAACAAGGGTTTTTGCTGGTTGAGATAAGGATAGCTATACAGGGCATTGACTCACATTGATTTCCTGTGCATGTGTGTTACCTTCTATGTTAATTCTTTTTGATCTAACCTTTTCTCTAGTTCCTGGTCCCCTTTTCCTATTGGCCTCAGTTGCTTTTAAGGTATCTGCTTTAGTTTCTCTGCATTAAGGGCAACAAATGCTAGCTAATTTTTTAGGTGTCTTACCTATCCTCACCCCTCCCTTGTGTGCTCTCGCTTTTATCATGTGCTCAAAGTCCAATCTCATTGTTGTGTTTGCCCTTGATCTAATGTCCACATATGAGGGAGAACATGATTTTTGGTCTTTTGGGCCAGGCTAACCTCACTCAGAATGATGTTAAACAACTATCTTGTGTTTAAAGAGCATTAAAGAAGGGACATTATCCCCTTTGAAGATAAAGACCACTATTCTCCTGTTAGAGAAGTAAGAGTGGAGTCCAGCCATTTCTAAGCTGTTAAAAGGAAATGAATTCCTTGTAGTTTTAGTGTCTGAGTATATTTAAGGGTTGAAAACAAATGAAAATACCTTTCTTTAATTAGCCCTGCTCTTCTCTATGCTGCTAATATGCTCTAAGATGAATTAGTATCACTAGCCTTTTCCAGTTGACCTAATTCCTTGTAATTACCTAAGAGTAAGCTTTGTAAATCTATTCTTGATAATTTCATTGAGAAAGAATTCACATACAGTTCATTCACACCTCAAAAGTATACAAGTCAGTAGTTTTTAGTATATTTACAGCTGTGCAACCATCAACACTCTCTAGTTTTAAAACAGTTCATTCCCAGTTCCCCAAAGAGACCTGATGACCCATTTGTAGTCACTACCTGTCGTTCCTTGGCCCCTAGCTTCAGGAAACCATGAATCAACTTTCTGTGTCCCCTTTTGTGTCTGAGTTAGTCAGTTTTCTATCATTATAAAAATACTTGAGGTAATCAACTTACAAAATGTGCAAATGGTTATTTTGCCTGTGGTTTTAGAGGTTTTGGTCCACAATTGATTGCTCAGATGCTTTGGGCCTGTGCCAGGCATATCATGGCAAGAGCAAGAGGTAGAGCAAAACCACTCTCTTCATTCTGGGACCCAAAAGATGACAAAGGTGCTGGGTCTCCCTCTGCCCTTTGTGACCATGCCTCCGGTCTTCTAAAGACCTCCCAGTGGCCCTGCCTCTTAGAGGTGCCACTGGTGTTGAGCATGTTTTCATGTCTGTCTTCTTTAAGGAGACGCCTATTCAAATCCCCTGCTCATTTTATGTTGGTTGTCTTTTCATTGTTACAGTATATGGGTTTTTATATATTTTGGATATAAGTTATCAGGTACTTTTCCATCTGTAGATTATTCTACATTTACATTTATGTTGTAGATTGTGTGTGTGTGTGTGTGTGTGTGTGTGTATGTTCAAAACAGGGTCTATGTAGCCCAGGATGGTCTTGAATTCATAATCATACTGCCTCATCCTCCAGAGTACTGGGATTACAGATATGTACTACCATGCCTGGCTTGTCTTTTTTTTTTTTTAACTTTCTTAATCATGCTCTTTCAGGCACAAGTGTTTTACATTTTAATGTACAATTTATCTATTTTATTTCATCACTTATCTTTTGATATGAAATCAAAGAAACTATTCCCCAATTCAAGGACATGAATATTACATCTTCTAAGAATTTTACAGTTTTAACTCATATTTAGACTTTTGAGTAGTTTGAATTAATTTTTTATAATCTTTTTTATATTGTGCTGGGGGTACATTGTGGCATTTACAAAAGTTCTTACATTATATCAAATATATCATACTTGTATTCACTCCCTTCATCATTGTCCTTTATCCTCCTCTCCCCCATTCCTGGAATAGTTTCCACATGTCTCGTTTTTCCATTTACATACATGTGTACACAATATTTGCACCATATTCACCTTCCTACCCCCTTTTCCCACCTCCTCCCCTTCCCAGTGGTACCCTTCCCCCTCACAGGAACTGTTCTGCTTCTTGTTTTCTGATTTGGTAATGGAAAAAAGAAGAAAACTCACTTTTTTTTTTTTTGGCTTAAGATAGCTATACAGGGAGTTTGTGAAATTTCCATGTATATATGTATTATAACCTGAATTGGTTCATCCCCTCTATTTTTCTCCTTTCTACCTTAGTCCCCTTCTTATGGTGATTTCAACAGGATTAAAAATTCTGTAAGAGAGTTATAAGTTTTTTTTTTTTGTGGTACTGGGGTTTGAACTCAGGGCCTCATGCTTGCTAGGAGGGTGCTCTACCACTTGACCCACTCCAACAGCCCTTGAATTAATTTTTGTATATGCTTTAAGATAGGGGCATGACTTCATTCTTTGCTTGTGGCTGT
This sequence comes from Castor canadensis, assembly GCF_047511655.1. Classification (NCBI taxonomy): domain Eukaryota; kingdom Metazoa; phylum Chordata; class Mammalia; order Rodentia; family Castoridae; genus Castor; species Castor canadensis. The sequence continues at coordinate 64,075,229 of NC_133391.1, read as the reverse complement.
CGATTTGTCCCAACAACGTTTACTGAAAGGACTATTCTTTCTCCATTGAATTGCTTGGTTGTCATGTCAAAAATCAATTAAGCATAAGTGTAAGGATTTACTTCTGAACTCTTACTCTATTACACTTGTATGCATGTCTTTATGATAATACCATAGTGCATATAGCTATCTTTAAGATTACTATTGCTTTTTTGTGCTGTATCTTTGGAATCTGAAACTATAAGCCTTAAAATTTTTTTGTTTTTCAAGAATGTTTTGGCTATTCTGGGTCCCTTGCATTTCCATATGAATTTAGAATGAGCTTGTCAATTTCTTCCAAAAATGCATCTGGGATTTTGATAGGCATTATTTTCACTCTGTACATCAATTTGAGGAGTACTGAAATATTTGTAGTATTAACTCTTCTGATCCATGGACATGAGATGTCTTTTTTACCTATGTGGTCTTTAATTTTTCCTGATGATTTTTTTGTTTTCATTTCTTCTGTGAAATTTATTCAGAAGTATTTTTAAATTTAAAAAATTTTCTTTGGCAGTATTGGAGCTTGAACTCAGAGCTTCATGCATGCTAGGGCAGGTGATCTACCACTTGAGCTACTTTGCCAGCTCTTTTTTGTGTTGGGTATTTTTGAGATAGGACATCATGAACTATTTACTCCAGCTGACTTTGAATTGCAATCCTCCTGATCTCTGCCTGCTGAGTAGTTAGGATTACAGGTGTGAGTCACTGGCACTTGGCTATTTTTTTTTTTTTAATTTTTGATGTTATTGTTAGTAGAGCTCTTTTTAAAATTTTATCCTTGGATTGTTCATGTATAAATAGAAGTATTTTGGTATCCTGCAACTTTGTGAATTTGTTTATTCATTCTAATGCTTTTCATTGGTGGATACTTTAGAGTTTTCTAAATACAATGAAGTGTCACATACAAGAGTGATTTTACTTCTTCCTTTATAATATGGGTCTCTTGATCTCAGGGAATATATTTTTTTTCAGAGACTGTGTGGAAAAGAAGGTTACCTATTGATTTGTATGGGGGATTCCCTAGGCAGAGAGAATTCCCAGGAGCTAAGCTGTTGTTTGGTTATTTTGGGGTCATGAACAGCTTCTTTTCATGTCTGGCATTAGCTGAAGAGCATAACATTTACTGCCAGACCTCTCCTGGCCCAGAGCTCTTATGGCTAGCTTTATGGGAGATGAGATATCTGTTCTATACCCTGATGACAAAAAACCTGTGATCTTGTTCTGTGGAATGTTCCTCTATCCCCTTCAAGTGTATGATCATATTTTCAAGCAATTGCTTTTATATTCAACCTCAATACTTGTTTCCCAATTCTCAGAAGTTCTACTGCCAGCAGCTTGGATGTGGCAGAATGCTGATTTAGCTCATAGGATGCATTGAGCCACATCACCATGGTAACCAGCAGTCAGACTGGAGAGAAGCAAGGTTGCAGAGAAACTGTAGCTATCACCAAATAACAAACCAAAGGGAAGAGTCTCAGGAGAGATTCCTAATTATCACACATTTGTCCTTGCAGCTAAACCAGGATGCTAGGGAAATTGCACCATTGGCACTAGTATCTTTAGGTCACAAACTCATGTAAACTATCCTGAGGTCCTTTGTGAATTCCATAGAGTCTCCTACTGCCTTTAAGGTGTGTGGAAATGGATTTTTAGATCGACCTTTTTCTTGGAGTCATGATCAAGCCCTTAGTAGTAAGGTAGTTTATGGGCAGCAAGGTAATTTAAAAAAGTCTGAGGTCCTTTCTGAGGGACGGGTACCAGTGGGACAGGGAGGATATAAGAAAAGGGGGTCTGAGGGTGAATATGGTGGAAATATTCTGTGCATATGTATGAAAATGGAAAAATGAGAGCTGTTGAAACTATTCCAGGAATAAGGGAAAGCGGGATAAAGTAGAATGATGGATAGGGTGAATTCAACAATGATGTATTGTAATAAATTTTGTAAGTGTCACAATATACCCTCAGAACAATAATAATAAAAATAAAGTATAAAAAAATTCTCACATTTGTGAGTCTGATATCTAATAGCATCTGAGATGGATCTGACATCTTAAAGAGATTGCCTCTATTCTTTATTTTTTTTTCTTTTACATTCCCTTTAATATAAGCAAACTTACTTCACTAATCTTTAATGCAAGTGAAGTACAAAATGATATGTTTATATGCAAATATTTGCAAATCAGGCGGCAGTGAAGCAGTGAGGGTTCCTAGAGTAACAACTGGTAACATCTATGTTTGCTCATGAAGAAAGTGCTCAAGGTTACAAAGCTATCATTAAAAATTGACTAATAATTTGCTGAGAAAATAGTTGTAGAAATCCTTTCTTACTTTTAAATGTGCTGAGATCAAGGCTGTTGAATTCTACAGACAGGCAGAGTTGATAAATGAAGACACAGCATCACATGAATACAATTCCAGTTGTCTTTGTTAAGAGAGCAGCTTTGACCTTCTCCTTGCAGTTAAACCAAGGTGCAAAGGCACCTGAATTAGTAGGGGTCTTTAATGTATCTGCTCTGCATTAATTCATATTTCTGAAAGGCATATGCTGGAGGCTGGCCTGACTCACCTTTGTTTTATTAAAGGTGTATTTAAGGTCAACTACCACTAACTGCATTGTTAAATATTGATTTAGCCATTTGAATTAATGTAATTTTCAGTCCTTTCCCTACTTAATGTACACCAGCACTCCTGTGACCCAGTGAGACAGAAGATCGATATGTGGGCACCCCATTTGCCCTGAAGCTGGGGTTGGCTGCATTCTGTGTGCTTGCTTATTTTCCTGTGGAAGTCAAAGTGTTCAGGATAATGGACCATTGACTTTCTACTTACCTTCTGTGAAACTTCTGAATGCTTTCATCTTTTGCAGAATGTTTCTGACTTACTTAAGTGGTCAGTATTTTTCAGAGACCTAAGCGATCAGTTTCCCTTGTTGAGGAAAAAATAGTATCAAGTAAGCAAAAAACAAAACAAAACAAAACAAAAACCCCACAATGTGCTACATGCAAGGTCAGCATTACCTGAAGTCATAACATTTCAGACTTGAAAACAGCCTTAGAATTACTTCACTCTGCACTCTCTTATTGTATTGGTGACGAAATAGAGCTTCAAGGACTTTATGAACTATTGTGGTCAGACGTAGAACCCTGGGCTTGCAAAGATTCTCTTTTCATTGTATTTACCAACCTCTAATACTTTTTTCTGCAAACCTGAGTCAAAACAAAGTAAATATATCATTGCATCAGGACAAAGAAAGCTTGGTATAAAATGAAATTGTCTATTTTTGCAGAGACCAAATGAAGACTGTATTTCCAAGGTGCTACCATAGTGATAATGCTTCATTTGGAAATTTTCTTCTCATCTCTCTAATCACTAGATAATATTAACTGACTTGACTTTAGTTTTACAAAAGATAGACAAAAATTTATTAAATTCAGATCATAATAGTTGGTGTATGTTCTTTTTCTGCTTAGTCCTCAGTAGAAAACTAGAGGTGATCTTTTTAAAACTAAGGGTCATCTTTGCTACCATGTACAAAAATCCTGTCTAACAATGCAGCAAACATTTGAGGAAATAGAGCCAAAAGGTGGAAAGAGAGAGACCAAGCCCTGGCAACATGTTATGACTGGGCCCATCCATACCTGAAAATTAGGTTATAGAAATCAGTAATTTCCCATATTTGCTTATGTTGAGCTTTTTGGAAACCACATTCAAAAGTCTCAATTCCCTGGTTAAAACACAAACTGAGTTGGGTATTTGAGAAATACACGGACCTTAGTGAGTACAATATCAATCTTCCAACTCTTAGGCTAATTGCACAGAAATTTCTTATAGCATTTCTAAATGTGTTATAAAAAAACAGGTGAAGCCAACTTCACAATGATGCACATCTGTAATCCTATAGACTTCAGAAGCTGATGCAGGAGAATCCCTAGTTTGAGGCCACCATGGTCTCAAACTCAGCAAGACCCCATCTCAAAAAAAAAAGTATAAATAAATAGATACATGGCGAGGTAATCCAGCTGAAGTAAATATCTTGCTTTTCAGTTTGTAGCTAGGCAAACATGGCTCTGTAGTGTGAACATTACAAGTTGATATTTTATGTTCAAAGCCATAACACAACGCCACTGTTTTCAGTTTTTAATAACATCTTATTGATGTAGGGTATCTCTTTCAAGTGTAAGCCATAGTTAACTAAGTTAGTTTTCTTTTATCAAAGTTTTGACTATAGAAAAAGAGATGCTGTTCCAAAACTGAAATTAATTTTCTCTTAAGGAAGGCATAGGGATTGCAATTAGATAGTTTCAAGACTGGAAGTATAACCTTATAGATGACCCAAGACTGTCAGTTTGCAGGTGACACTAAAACCCTGAGGTTTAGGTGACTGATCTCTGCAATACAGCTCATTTAGCTTTGGAGGTGACATTAATATGCATGTCTGCAACCCGTGCACTTTGTTCTGCTCTAACTTTCTTAGTCCGATGGCCTGTAGGTCTTCCTTCTCTGACTTGGCAGCAGCTGGGAGATATTTCTATCACTAGGCTGCATGGGTTCAAAACTTCGAATGTTTGGATGACATAGGACACTAGCACAACTTACCGACAATTGTAAAAGTAATTTAGTTTACGCCCACATTTTCTAAGTTCAAGTAAAGCTGTGGCAGCACTCCAGTCTCAGCAGAGTTCATGGATGTAAGTAGAAAATAGTTTAAACCAGGCAAAAAGAATTAAATTTGCTGGAACAAACACAGTAAAAAGAATCAAATCTTTTGTCTCAACACTTGGTTATACACTGAAGCCTGGTGATCAATGACAAAAGCCATACAGTGTTTTGGTAGCATCTCTACCTGTGAAAGGTGGTAGCAGGAGAAGATTTGGTTATTCCATTTCTTTGGCTGGTCTTTATCCACACCTCATAGACCTTTTTTGCAAGTACTCTGAGTTATGTGCAATTAAATGAATGTGCTTATTGACATAAAGTAGGCTTAATACATAAAAAAGTATTAGATATTGAGGATTTTTGTCTTGTTTTATATACTGGTCATGGTGTACATAGAGCAAAAGTCTATAGGAACTACAACATCAAAATTATAAAATGTCTAGATGTGAAGTTTGTAAAGCTAAAATGACTTTTTTCTTAAACAAAGGCAGCTGCTCTCTGTAGACAGATTACTCTTTTCTGTGTTCTAAGCATTTACTTTCACTTTTGAAATCCTTTTAAGTGCTACATGAGGCACCTGGCCCTGGAGTGAAAAGAGATTAAAACCACCTTGGGGAATCTTAATTCCCGCTAAATCACTTTTTTCCTCCTTAAAAGAGTTGGTCTCAAATGAAATATGGAGCCTTATCTACCTTGTGACTAATCTGCTCTCTTCTCACCCACTGCCCTAGAGTTCCGGGCTCTCTGACAGATGGGTGGTGGTTAAAAATTCTCATCATACCCCGTTCTTTGTGCCCTCTCCTTTGTCATTCTGCAGTTGGGTATCAAGGCTGTAGCATCTATGTTCTTTGAAGACTAAGCAGGTTGGACATGCAATTTAGATGAAAAACAATTACTCTGTGTTAGCTTGCTTTTGGCAAGAGTGTATTAAGGCTCATCTCACTGATGGAAAACAAAAGCTGCACTTCATCTTCATGAATTTCAAATGAGGGAGAGAAGGGGAGAGGGAAACTGTTTTCTGGCAGGAGCTTTTCTGCATAACCTTTCTCTGACGAGTTGTTTCCTTTCTTGATAGAATACCCTCAGCACTGGCTTGGATAACAATGCATTTCTCTCTCAGGCACAGATGGTGCACACGATCGTGCAGTTCTACTGGTGGGGAGCCTTTGAAATACAAAGAGGACTAAGCAGCTGAAGTACATGCTGTGGCATTTTTTGAACTTCTGAAGGGAAAGAATTAATGGCTACACTGTGTTCATACCTTTTGTTATAAATGTGTTTAGTTTTGAGAAAACAAGCATACAACAGGCACATTTGTGAATCATCTATGCTTTAACTTGGGTTGGACCTTAAGAAAGGTCACTTTATCTTCAAGGGCTCAATTTAAAAATCTCACTTCAGAGAGTAACTGTGGACCACCATCTTCTGAATAATGTGTTGCACGTTGCTTATGATAGCAGAATGAATTCTTGACCTTGACCACTGAAGGCAGAGCCTACTGAGCTAAGTGGGACAGTTGCTGAGTAAGGACTAAACCTACTTATAGGAGGTCCATATTTGCAAATAATAGTGTCTAGGTAAAAAGCACAAAAGAAACATCAAAAGCTAACACCTTTGAGAGGGGATAAAAATCACTCCAGCCCAGTTGCTTTGCAGGTGTTTGTAGAAATTTGTGTTTGGGAGGACAGGACCAGCTTCATGGTGTGAGATCTGTGCAGTCACCTAGGGCCCTTTCTTAGAAGATCCTGTGCTTAGTTTAATGTTCTGCTGCTGCTCTCTTTAAATTTGTACTCATTTTAAATAGGGAGTCCTGAATTTTTACTTTGCATTGGACCCCTCATATTTTACAGCTGGTTCTAAAAAAAGATTTTATCATGGAGGATGAGGAAGGGAGGGTGTGTTTCTGGGTGGATGCTATATCTGCTTGCTGGCTGAACTTTCCACTTACACTGGGGTATAAATTTCCTCCTATAGGTTGAAAGCCCTTGTCTGAAAATGTGAAATGCTTCAAAATACAAAATTTTAAGTACCAAAATAGGGCCTTAAGTGGAAAAGTTCACACCTAACCCCATATGACAGGTTGTAGTCAAAACACAAATGCATTACAAATGGTATGAAATTATCTTCAGGGTTTATGTCTAAAGTATGTGTGAAGCATACATGAATTTTGTGCTTAGACTCTGGTCTCATTCCACAGAATTCTCATGTTTATGCAAATATTTCAAAATCTGAAAAAACCTGAAATCCAAGCCCTTCAAGTCCCAAGCATTTCAGAGAAGGGAAAGGTCCCCTGTATAGCAAGGGGAGTCAGTCTTCTCACAGGCAGTTACAGTGCACAGTCATCTTCTGGAGGCAGCTCTGAATGAAAGGAAGCTTGCTCCATGATTTATATGTTTCTTCATATACTCACCCCAGCATGCCACATTCTTAGGGTCAAAACCAGACTGGATCCGAGGTTAATACTACTCAACTTCAAAGTGAGATGTGGTTTGTTGACTTATGGCTAACATGGTATTTTTTCCCTTAGGAAATCAGGTCTAGATTTCAGTTTAGATTATGAGCACATTCTCATTTCTACATGGCATATGCAGTTTTTCCTTATAGCCCATGGTCAAATTTGAATTCCTAAACTGGTTAATGGTAGATGATTCATAAAATCCTTCAGAATTCCTCAAATTTAAACTTATTATATAGTGAAAAGGTAGTTATAGTCTTGATGACAAGTAAATTAGGATATTTTGGGGGGAGCTGTAAAGCACACAGTAGACATTTTGTGGAAAATTTTGGCTCTGCTGGTTAAGAACTGTATGCTTTTAAGAAATATACTTCACTGTATTAAGACTCAATTTACCAAGAATAAAAATGGGAGCTGGGTGCTGGAGAGTCATGCCTAATTCGAGCTACTTGGGAGACAGAGATCAGAAGGATCATGGTTCAAAGCCAGCCCAGGCAAAAAGTTAGGGAGATTCCCATCTCAATGGAAAAAAACTGGGCATGGTGGCACATGCCTGTCATCCCAGCAAGGGCTGGACGTATAAAATAAGAGGATCATGGTCCATATAGGTCTGGGCAAAAAGTGAGACTTTGTCTCCAAAATAACCAGAGCAAAAAGGACCAGAAGCATGCATCAAGCAGTAAAATGCCTTCTTACCAAGTGTAAGCCCTGAGTTCAAGTCACAGTACCCCCCAAAAAATGAAAGAGAGAGAGAGAGAGAGAAAGAGAAATGGTGACAAGAATATAACCTTTCAGGGGTTGTGTCAGTATTAAAGGAAATGATAAATATAAAATGATTAGAATAGTGAATAGCTCATGGCTAGTGGTATGGATTTTTAATAATATAGCTATATGCATTTAGTTAATCATTTGTTCTTCTGAATCTTTATTATTTATTTTTGAGATATGGTTTCACTATGTAGCTCAGGCTGGACTCTAACCCTCTATGTAGTTCAATCTGGTCATGAACTTGGAATCCTTCTGCCTTAACCTCCCAAGTGCTGATATTATAGTTGTGTACCACCACTCTTGGATTGCTTTTCTGAATCTTAGTAATTTAAACTCACTATTAAAAGTTCATGTTCAAATGGTCTTTCATCCTAAATGCATTTACGAAAGACAGAAAGCAATCAGGAAAGTGGTAACTAAATTGATTTGTTTTAAAGGATATTTCTTTATAAAATACTTATAACTTTCTTATATAAAGTGTGGAATGGGCTTACCTAATGGGCTTAGAATTAGATCTGTACAGGGTATATATAGGATTGTTTTGTCTGATTTTGAGTGTTTCCCTTTGTATTATACAGCTTCTCAAATGTTCACAGTGTCAACGACGCAAATTACAATGATGTTTTAAAATGAGCAAGCTAATCTAAAGCCCATGCAACATAAAAAGTTGCCATTTATCTAATAGTTTGTTCACTTTTAGATCGTAAATACATCCAAGTCACCTCCATGTCTGTCCCTTGGAGAAGGCCCTATTTCATGGTTCACCTCACAGCTGTGAGATTGAAGCCTCTGGTTTCCATCCTATGAGTGAAATCCTCTGACATCTTTGGTAGAGCTTTAAAAATACAGGTGTTTATAAATTCCTTATGAAAAATTTAAAATTTAATAACTTGTATACAAAAGCAGCAATCTGTGAATGTCTCATGCAAACCTAGTTTGTGTTTTTTAGCACCACACAATTAAAATACCCAGAATTCCCACAGCCAACATCTTTAGTGATGCATTGTTCATTATAATTTTCCAAATCATTGAAAACAGTCTCCATTTGATACTGTGATTTCATGAAGTGCATCTGTGGACATAATTCTACATTTATTCAAAGCGTGTGGTTTTGATGAGGAGGCAGGCTTATAAAGGTCCTGTTTAAGAAAAAAAGACCGAGAAGTGGATGTTATAGAAGGTAGCTAAGTAATTTGTTCAGGTTTGTTCATGCATTTTCTTCAGAAGACATCCTAGATAAACCATTAACTATTTGAAATAAAATCATCCAGGAAATATGATAAAATAATGAAATTGTCATAAACCATGTTTATGTTTAAAAAGAGGATCAATAACTCAAGTTTCCTGAGAACAGATATTGAGGAAAATGAGCATTAATATAAAAATATTTCCATTATTGAAGTTTCAAATTTTGTACTTTATAAAGTCAGCTTACTTATGTATCCATATGCCCACGTCTCTCTAGACAATACATACATTTGACATTTCTGGGTAGACTTACTAAATGTATTTTCTGCTTTCCAAAGTGCATGCAGTTTTTAAGTGAATAAATCATTTAAATGAATCAAAAGGTTGGTATGCTGACTATGTTAGTAATGGAAACTTCTATCACTTTTAGAAAATATATGATAAAATGTTCTCTCCTAGAAATTCCTGGCTAAATTAAAAGACTCCAAAGCAAATGAAATGTTTACTAGGAAAGTCCTAAGTTTAATATGTGAGTTGCAGTATAAGGAGGAGGAAAATATTTTCTTCTTCATCATTCTTTGAAGTCATTTCTTTGTTTTACTGATTGTTACTTTTGCTTGGAAGTTTATATTAGCTAAAATATTATGTCATTGCACCTCCTTTTGGCGTTTGAAAATATAGGTGTATGTTACAGTGAGTGGCTTGCACTAGGCTGGTTGTGAACATTTGGAAGGTGTAAGATTTAGAGGAAACAGATCAGTTCACAGCATGGAAGATGTAGGTCTGGGGTCTGCCAATATTCTTCAGCATCACGTGGTCTGGGGTAAGTGCATAAAATTCTTTATCTTTGTTTTTTAATGTGAAAGTTTGTTACTATGCAAAAGATCCAGCATACTAGGTGCAAAGACTAAGTTGACAGCAGCTCACAATACTAAATACAGGAAGGCTGTGCTGGGCCATCCAGACTGCTTGTTTGTACATAGTTTACATAGCCAAGGGCACCCAAAGTTTACAAATTGCACTTTGAATCCTTTCTACAAAGTGGATTTTGAAAATCTATAGTCACATAAATCCATATTCCCACAGAATAAAGTTATATTCAAAAGTAGTCTTTTGACCTTTCTTTGATTTTGCTTCTAACATAGAATGATGGATTTATTTTAGACTTTGGAACATAGCATGATGCCAAAATTAGTGGTTATCCTTACCAATCAACATAGATACTGAATTATCTTCTTTACAAAGAATATTCCCCACTTAGATACTTACATATAAAAGGGTCTCTCTCTCTCTCTCATTTGTGTCTGTCTTTTCACTTGAAATCCAACTTTAGCTTAAATGAGCAGAATGTGCAACACCTGCTTTTTTTTTTCAAAAAGCTGAGCTTTTTGAACTCAACTTCTCTGTTCTTAGGTATTAGGACACAGCATGACATTTTCTCACCTTAAAAATCAGTTCAGAGATCTGTCCTGTAGACTATGTTAAATTTCTATTTAAGAATTGTGAATTTTAATAATTAGAGTTACACCTTTTTATACACATCAGTCTGTTAGCCATTAAACAAATGCCTGGGGTTTTCCAGTTGAATGGACATGACAGTGAACTGGTGATCAAACATGGTCAAATGAGACAATACTAGCAGGTGACATCTATGTTTGCTAAGAAGATCATATGGTCTTGGCTTGTATCTACTTTTCTATAAATCTGGAGCTTCAAAGAAGTTGAACATTCTTTTTTGTATTTTTCCTGGTTGATTTTGTTTAAGAAAACTAATGTGTAATTATTGAGAACGAACATAGGGGCATGGGAAACATGTGGCATCTGTCTGATTTCTAGGACAGTAGGCTAATATCTCTGAAAAGAAAATTAATTCAGAAACTGATATTAAACATATGCTAGGGTGATTATAGAGTCTGAATTCATACTTAGGATGAAATCTTAGAACCTCTGAGAGTATTCATTGGAAATCCAGAAATGCTGTCTGGTTTTGACACATAACTTCTTTTTTCAATAAAAACCATATCTGGGCTGGCATTAGTGTGAAAATCTGGGGTATTGAGGATTGAACTGACATCAAGAGAAATCCCACTGTTTGTCATAGCAGCTATACCAGTAACTTAAATACTCCACCCCAACATTTTAACATAGTGAAATTATTTTGCTTTTGATAGATGGGATTTGTTTGCTTGAAAAGGTTATTGCTAAAAGTACCATCTTCAGAGAAATGCACTCAGATTTGTATTTTAGATGCGTTTCACAGCTGCACTTTTATAAATAGGTTGGAAAATAGCTAGATGCTGATTTATGTCTGGCAGCTAGTTTTAGTGGTATTCAGAATTTCTGCAAGGATACTTTGACTTGTTCCCTTGAGTCTTCACAGCTCATGAAAACTCCAAACAGCATTAAAGACAAGAAGAAAAAAAAATCTTTAATACGATATGTTCAAACCTCAGCGGACTAGCTTGCTTGAGACTTCCCAAACTAGTTTCAGTTTGGATCAGGTTTTTTTTTTTTTTTTTTCAATTATTGTTTGAACAATTATTGCAGTTGCTTGAGTGTGTTCACTAAATAATAAAAAAAACTTTCTGAGTACTTAATGTAGATGCTAAAATGCCCACATCAAAGTGCTTTATCTGTGATTTATTTATATTCATTTGTGTCTCTTTTTCCTGTTAATTAAAGACATAGGTTCTGGACCCTAATGTCCAAATGCACTTTATAGGACTCTTGTACAATTTTCTCAACTTCTGTTTCCATATCCTCATCTGCATAATATACATGTTAATAGCACCTACTTTATGGGAAGTTATGAGGATTAAATATGTTAATATGCAAAGAAGTTAAAAATGATAGGCTCATAAGGAATCTGTGATCAATATTCACTGCTAGTATATACATATACATATATATACAAACTATATATTGCATAAATAGTAACCACTCACCTAAATGTATTTCAGTTTTCATTCTTATATCTTATTCCTGTTCTCATCATTGATTATATGGAAGTAGCTGTATTACCAAACATATGTTGAATATCTTATAAAATATTGAACTGGACACTTTATTAAAGGTAGAAACAAAATATATACAGTTGGGTGCTCTGAAAAAATCCAGTCACCTTTTCTCTGATTTTACCCTTAAATATTTCCAGGGTCTAGAGGACATTTGGAAGACTGGGTAGATCATAAGTTGTTGGAATGATCTACCCAGAGTCTTCTAGATGAGAATGTATAAGTGGTGGTATATGGATAGCAGTGTGAGCAAAAGATACAACAACAACAAAAAACCAAAATAGCAATCCTCTGCACTCCTTAGTGGGAAAAGTGCTTTTGCCTGTCCACTGTCCTTTGGAGACTTCTGCTCTTCCCTCACGTGCCACATGTTTTAATGTTATGTCCCTGAAGTTCTTGCTTTTCTTTGTCAGCACTTGTCTTAGAGCCTGGTACAGATATGGTGTGAGGGAAGTGCACAGAGGAGATCTGAAAAGTGAAATCTGAGCCCTTTGCTCGCAGAGTGAAAACTGTTCTTCACTCCTCCCATCCCAAATCTTAAGGTTGACTCACGTTTGAGCATGTGTGCTTTGCTTTACAGATTTTCTCTGTGAAATGCACATGGGGAGTGCTCAACTTGGAGCAGTGTCTGTTTTTCTTGCTTTACATTTTTCATTTTTAAGATCCAATTACCTCAAGTCCTTTTCTTGACTGTTGCAGTGGGCCTGCTGACCTAATAATTCTCTCCTCTCTAATTTCCATCATTATCTCTACTTGAGGTCCTGTCACGCCCACATCTGGGCCAGAGAGCATGCATGAAGGAAGAGACAGTCCCCTCCAACAGGAGGAAGTACTTTATCATCGGAGAGCTCAGCCTGAAGTGCATCATCAAGGTCATTTCTTCATTTCCAGTGATATTTGTCAGGTGTTTTGTTGGAGATTTAGTTGTGTTATCATCAACTGCAGTAGCACAGCTGTTGTGCTCTTCAGAAATGCTGAGACAGGCACAACTTGAAGGGATAAGGATGTCTGTTATTCAGAGTCTACAGGCTCAGTAGCCCGAGTCTTTTCTCTCTTGGTCCATTACTTTGTCACCCTCTGTGACTGTCAAAGCCAGTCAGTAGTTTGTTATATGTTATAATATACTACTGTCCAATCTGGCAAATCTATAATTCCTTATTCTTGGGAGTTTAGCAATGAGATATCTCAATTTTTATGATGGTGTTTGAAATAAAACTCTTTGAGTTCCATTTCTGGAAGGTGTAATACTGGTAAAAGAAAAAGACATTTTAAATAATAACAGATACATTTTTGAGACTCTGCTCTGTGCCAGACAACATTATATCATGCGTTTTTCAAACTACTCGATGGTCCACAAGTCCTGCAAAGTATCTGTTTTTACTTCCACTATACTATAGGTAAGCTGGAGCTTGGAGGGGGAAGGTTCTTAAGATGGTATACTTCTAAAGAGAGTGTAAAGCCTCTCACGGCCGTGGTCTCTTCTCCCTGCAGAGGAGCTTAGCCGCAGAGATGCTCCAATGCATGTTGAGTGCATTTTGTTTTCTGGAGAAATACCTGCTGATGGAGATGACAAAGGAGCTGTTGACACACTGAGACATAGTTGAGACCTTCTGTTTCTCAGTTACTTTGGGTCACCTGTCAGTGTGAAGTCCTGAGGAGGGGATATAAGGTGGGCTGCCAGGCAAATGTGCCTTCTGGCTTTCTCCAGAGTCTGCATATCAGAGGGCATGGCTTCCTTCTCTCCTTCCTTTCCTCCTCCCTCCTTTCTTCCCTTCTTTTTTCCCCATTCCCCCCTTCATCACTCAACCTCTTTCATCATCCCCAATAAAATCTCTATTCCCATTAAACAATAACTCCCCCTTCCCCTACAGCTCTTCCCCTAGTAACCTCTAGTCCACTTTCTTTCTCTATGAAGTTTGCCTATTCTAGGTAGCTCATATAAATAAAATTATATAATACTCTGTGTTAGTCTCATTTCACTAAGAAAAACATTTTGAAGGTTTCATTTATGAAAATTTCATCCATTTTTATGACTGAAAAATATTCCAGTGCATATATATTTACCACATTTTGTTTTTCTATTCATCTGTTTCTGGCTTCTAAGTTAGTTTTTGAGAAGTCATTGGATACTTTCCTTTCTCAATTCCTTTGGGAACCTCATGCCATGCATGCCATACCCAAGGATTTGTTTTGGGGAGTATGTAGTGGTTTCTGGGAATTCTACCTTAGGGATGGAGCACACAAAGTTTGACCGTATAAAATTACTGTATACCAACTATTTATTGAGGCCCAAGTAAAAGTGTGCTGCCATACTTGACAATAGGAGATGTCCATAAGCAGTTATGGAGTCCACTGACCTTAGAGAAGCTCAACTCAGGCCTAAATGCACCTATGTGCTCATACTCCTTCACACATATCCCCAAATATCATCCCATTACACACACATACATCTACTATTCTCAGAGCCTTCTGAAACAGTTAAGTAACCATAGAAGTACACATCCAAATGAACCAGAAATGATGGAAAATCTGACTACTTTGAGTAGTCAGGAATGCCTTTGAGAGTAGATGGAATTTGAACTAGATAATAGAAGATGAGTATTATTTATATAGGTATAATGGGGTGGTAGAAAATATATCAGGATGAATAAACTACTTCAGATTCCATACCTGGAATACTGGAGTATGTGGTAGGGTTTTGGGGGAGAAGTTTTGTGTTGGAGAAGAGAAGTGGGAAGTTGTCACTGGAGAGGGAACAAATAGTAGAAGGCTTTTATTTTAGGCTGAAGAAGTTGACTTTTACTCTGTAAGTAGCAGGGAGCTTTTGAACAAATAAATGACAAAACTGATCTGAAAAATTTGTAAACCAATAGTCTTCATGTATTGAGAAGCTTCTGTGTGCAAAGGATGATATTGGGTTGGCCACTAGGAAAAATGGATGTATCACTCAAGGTACCTGGGGAACATAGTTTGAAGGCGTGTTAGTTTTTATTGCTATGATAAAATACCTGATAAAACGCACAGAGGAAGAAGGATTTATTTTGGCCTATGGTTTCAGTCCATGATGAACTGACTACATTGTTTTTTGGGCTTGCAGTGAGCCAGAACATCATGGTGGAAGTGCATAATGAAGCAGAGATGTTCACCTCATCTTGGACAGGAGGCATAGAGTGTCAGGAAGGGGCCAGAGACATGATATACCTTTCAAAGACAGGCCCCCAGTGACCTTCTTCCTACAATTAGGCCCCACTCCTAGTTTCTATTACCTCCCAATAATGCTATCAAATTATGAATCCATCAATGGATTAATCCACTGATTAGATCAAAGCCCACATGATCCAATCACTTCCCCAGAGCCCTACCTCTGAACATTGTATTGGGAATACAAAGCCTTTAACACATGTTTTTTTTTTTTTTTTTGGGGGGGGGGAAGTTAATATACTAACCATAGCATAAGGGTAGGAGGAAGAAAGCCAGAAAGGAAGGCAGAAAATAAGTGAAATAAGGGGATGTTGGGTCAGGAGTATAATCTCAAAAGCTAGCAGGAGAGATCCTCTAGAAAACCATGTTCAGAACTGCACTGAGGTCCCACAGAGGAAGAATAGCTATCAGCTGTTGTTTTTGACAAAGGGAAAGGAGATGTTTGGTAGGCAGTGTCTTACACTAGAATAGGGTAGTGAGAATAAAAGCCAATATGCAATAGGTTAAAGAGTGGAAGTGACTTGAGGAATGGAGATGTTGAGTGAAGACTGTTCTCTCCAAATGAATGAAGATGAAGGAAAAGAAGTAAATACAGAGGTAGCTGCAGGGGACAATATGCTTAAGAGAACAGGCTTTTTACCAGTATTAGTGTTATTATTAGAATAGAGAGAAGCCAAAATATGTTTTTGTAGTGGTGGGAAATGACTACTAGAGAATGAAATTTAATTAAACAGGCTGAAGAATAGTCAATGGAATAGGTTTTATCAATGGTGGTTTTGAAAGATGGCTCTGACATTGGGATACAGAATATATTGAAGTTTGGAAGTTGCTGGGAATAGCAGTGATGATGTCTGGGATCTGAGCTGGATAGGAATGGAGTAAAGAGGTAGAGATAGTTAACATTAATGCTTCAGGAAAAGAAAGGCCAGGTCTTTTTGTTAAATACTGTTAATCCATAAAAGTTAATCCATCAAAGAAGCCCTCAAGTTTGGCTTGGTATTATGGTTTGAATGTGAAGTATCTGCTTCAAAAGTTCACATATTGAAGTCTTAGTCCTTAGATGATGGTGCTGTTGACAGGTGATGAGTGTGCTAGCTTCATTAATGGATGAATCCATTGATGAGTGCACACTGAATGGGCCTTTAGGAGGTAAGGCCTGGTTGGAGGAGGTTCATCACTGGATGCATAACTTTAAAGGGCATTCTTTGACCCTGGCCCCTTTTTGTGTCTCTGCTTCCTGGTTGCCATGAGGTAAATAGTATTTATGAACTGTACCCTTCCACTATGGTTTAGCCTTACCTCAGGTCCAGAGCAATGGAGCCAACAGACAATGGACTGAAATCTTTGAAACCAAGAGCCAAAACAAATCCTTCTTTGCTTAAGTTGTTTTCTCAGGTATCCTGTCACAGTGATGAAAAACTAACACACTTGGGTATCTGGTGTGTTTAATGTGCTGGGGCCATTACTGCTACACTGCCTAAAACTCTCCAGGTTCACCATGACACTTCTTGCCCAGGGCCTCTGAATGACCCTGAGGAAAAACCAGACTCTCTTTCTTCTTTGAACTGTGTCCACTTGTATTAGGATCAGTTTTATATGATCTTCCAAAAGTAATTTATCTGATTACTGTACATGTCCCCTGCCATCTTCCTTCCCATCACTGAGCAGCCATTGGAAACAGGTTCAGTCATTAGGGGAAGAAAGAGATTAAAAGGCTATGTCTTTGGGGGTTAAATGCCTCACCTGTCAGGATAAGAGCCTTGAGCCACTGCACAATGTACCTGTTCACATAATCATTTTGTTGTCAAAGCTGTTTTTTTGCTTCCTTCCCTTTGCTCCTGCTTCAAACTTATTTTTGGAGCATTTTGGTGAACTTGAACATGAAATGAAATGGTGATGCCACTTCTCAAGGGAAATGTGTTTAAGATGTGCTGCTTCATGAAAGAGAATCATCAGTAAGAGTTCCCCAAGGGCTTAACCTTCATCTGCTTTTCAAAGAGAAAAGCTGCTTCCTTCCACTGACACAGAAAGCTCTCCCCAGGTTCCTTTCCCCTTCTCTTCCTGCTGCTTTTCTGCACAACAGTAGATTTTTTATCTTTTGAGTCTTGTGGTGTTGATGCACCATCTGTAGTTCAATAATGTGGTGACTTTTTTTCTTTGTTTCACTTTTCTCTCTGTGCTTTCCTGACACCTGACCAGCTTCCACCATTGCCTGGAATGAAGGGCAAGAATGTGGAAATTCTGTACCCACAATGCTAATGCAACTGTTGCTCCCAAGTTGGTTGCATGTTTGTGAAATCTTGGTTTCTATAGTAAAATGTGAATGAATGTTGGATATAGTTTTATGTTGGTAGTAATTTTTTTTGAATCTGTAGGACTTTCTATAAAGAAGAATCAAAGAGTCAGTTGTGAATGTATTGGGGAACTGTCTGAGAGGGGGAAGTGGAAGGGAGAAGGGGAAAGAAAGGGATATTGAAGGGTGAAGAGAATGTAAGTACTCTACATACAAAGACATCAGAATGAAACCTACCAAACACTGTTTGAAAAAGGGGGGAGGCAGGAGGGTATGTAAATATAATGGAAGGGTGAATTGGTTGAAGGTACACTATAAGCATGTATAGAGTTATTACAATGAAATCTCATATTATTAATATATGCTATTTGAAAAATAAAAAACTTTAAAAGGAATTAGTTGTGCACATTCACCCCATAAATGTCAACAATTATGACTTGTCAACAGTATTTTAAAAAAGACAGCCCTCTCAAAAAATAAGACAATCAAACAGGGGCTTTGAGGAAACAAATCATACTGTGGTGTTTTCTTATGACAAATCAATGCACATCTCTTCTACTCTTGCAACCCCCAACCATCCATGCATCATAAATCATTTTAATTGCTTATAATTTGAATCTTATTCAATCTATATTCTTATTCTATGGCTATTTGAAACTCTTCCTGAGGAGTCATCCAGGTTATCGTGAAGGGAAATAAGAGAATAAGACTTTTCATGGGACTGGATAAAGAGAGTGCAGATGGGAAGCTGGAGATTCTGGAGAAGAAGGGAGAAAGAGGTTGAACACTCTGGGCTCAGAGCTGGAATTAGCAAAATGGTACCTACAGGGTTGAAGTAGAGACCAGAGTGAGGGACAAGCTTCTTTCCAGTGCCCCAGAGCTGAGCCAGGTTTGTCTGAAGGTCAGTCTTAGTGGAAACTTTGTTTTGCTTGCTCCAGGTAAACTCATTTCCAGCATGCACAGAACTACTAAATTTAAGTTGCCCATTCTTTGAACAGCCACATGAAGATGCTTTTTAGAAAAACTCGTAGGTCTCAGCTGAGTCCTAGATCTCTTGTGCAGTGGAGGAGAAGGGCTTCAGTGCTGGTTATCTGTGAAGAGTAGACACCACTATTGTGTCCTGGAAATGCAGACTGTGGGTCTTTACCACTCTGGACTGATGACTATGATGTCTTTTCTTCCATTCTGGGTGAACTCTTACCCAGTCTAAGGGGATCAGTCAGCTTTTCTGGCAGAATTGCTATTCCTTCCCTGCTTCTACTTTTCTTATTCTTTATTTATGAAATTTCTTTTAAAATGAATCTTAAAGAGTAGGCCATACTCAACTCAACTGTTCATATACTTTGAAAAGCACATTTGTGATGAACTGTTGGATGTAAATCTCTCTTTGACATATTTAATTTTATATTCTATATTTAATTCCATATATTTTTATACTGGAAAATCTGGGACACACAGATGAGGTTCCTTCCTTATTTTTTTTCTAATTTAGACGTACTGATGTGTAAGTATGAGAATTTGCAAAAATATTTGATTTCATGAAATAAATTACTCGTTTTCTTATATTATACATAGAAATATGCTTTCTCTTGAAATTGATACAAGGTTATTTTCCTTCTATTGATATACCTAAAACAGTTCTCAAATATATGAGAATTGTATGTTTAAAGAACTATGTTGGCAAGGTAGTAAAAGCAACCCTTCTAGAGAGGATGGTCTTTGTAATTTTAAAAGACTTCAAATAAGTTTGAGTTAGTTTTTCATATTGACTTTGAGTGAAACTTGAATTTACTTTTATGCTTTTCTTTTTTTGGAGGGGAATTAGGAAATAATATAAACATCTGTTTTGAAACAGTGTTTATTCTTCAGAAAATGCCTTCTCTTTGAAATTCTAAGAAAATACTTGATTTCCAAAGCACTTAGAACTAACTTCTTTTAGAACAGATTAAGAATATAATAAGTAGACTGTTTATGAAAGAAGTTAAAAAAAGTACATGCTCTTCCTGCCCCCCATATATAGCCTCAGAATAACCATGATAAAAATAACACAAATGAATGCTAGTAAATGTGTTAATTTATTTTATGTAGCCAGCACGAGGGTAATGGAGTGGCTATGATTGACAGTTATTGCATGATATTGGAGAAATTCATTATCTGTGTGATGTTTCCTATATTGCAAGTAGATTTACTATGAGCTGATTCTGTATGGGCAGGCTTGTGGGAGAAAATGTAGCAGCAATTTAGAAAGCGAAATAGCCTGGGAAGATAGCCCAGCTGGAAGTAAGGATGTTCCTGTGCTGAAGATCAGTGCAGTTAAAAGGATTTACCAGCCAGATTATCAAGTTAATAGCTGAAGGCTTAATCACTGGCCTCAACATTTCTCCTGCTGCAGTGATTTAAATGGAGGGATGATGTAACAATCATAATTCCCCAAATAAACTTGGAACTCCACATCTCTGCATTAAACAGGCAATTCAAGACCTAGTGTTCAGGGTGGAGGTTCTATGAAGTAGTAAGGAGGTTTGAGATGTTAGGGCGTTGTAGAAACCATATGGAGAGGGCAGACTGTAATTATAGGAACATTTGCTTTTGGCAGCTGGAGGTCTTGCAGTTCAGGAATATTTCTCTGGAATGCTGAAGTTTTACTGCAAATTTCCTATCCATTTGAAGTTTAGGGTTTTAGTATTAAAGGTGTTTTATCTGCTGGTGAGTTTTAAAATTGTACCACTAGTCATACCTATATAACAAATTAAAATTATTTTTGTAAACTAATGGTACAGGTACATCATCTTGGAGTCAGATGATGTCATTTCTAGACCTGGACCTGCCACTTCCAGCTCTCTGGTCTGGGACAAATCATATAACCTCTAAGGGTCTCAGTTACTTTATCTGTAAAATAGCAACCTTCTGCAGGAGAGACTGTGAGAATCAAAGGAGACATTCTATTTGAGAGTTTTGGAATAAAACAATGATAAACAAAAGGGAGATTTTCCTACTTCCTTTTCCCTTTACTAATTTATTATGTCCTTTATGCTTATTTTAACAATGATAGGTCATGACGATTGTAATGATTTTTCTCCTATTAAAGATATGTCTTTGATCTAAGCCATACATAATACATGCATAATAAATTTGGCCTAAGCTATACATAATACATTTTAGAGTGAGTTACTTTTATTAGCTACTTCTTACAAGTTCTAGAGTCTGTTATTTCAGTTCCTGGAATATTCAGAAGAAAATGTTTCTCTAATTGGTGATTTAATAACATTGTTTAATTTGATTTATATGTTAATAGCTAATATTTTGCCTTTAAACTATGAAAGTGTCTAGAGTCTAATTTATGCACACTAATATGCTAATATGGGAACAGGAGGAAGAGGACACTGCCCCTGTGATTTGCTCAGAAATGGGAAAGTATGTGGTTTATTACTGCTTCCTTTCTCTTCTGTCTGGTGTGGCGATGGAGCATGGTCTAGGAATTTTGATCTACAGCGTGTTAAGGAAAATGACTAGATCTTTGCCTTGGTAAGAATGGAAATCTAGATGGGACAGCTGACTTATAAAGCCCCTTGACCATGACCATGTTGGACCTCTTGGAAGAGGCTTGATAGAAAAGGGTGGAGGTTCTGTGTCAAACTTTAGTGTTCTGTTGGGATTGGATTTGTGGGGTCCCTGGAATGATAGATGAGAAAACAAATCAGCAATGGAGGTACAGTGGAGGGGCCCAGCAACATGACAGCAGTGTGAGAGCTATATAGAAAAAAAAAAAAACACCTGGGAGAAAGTGAAGTGGGTGGAGATGACCAAACAATCTTCAAGAATTTTGAAAGGTGGTATGCTGTTACAGTTTTGTCTTTATTCCTCAACCCTTGGAAGAGTTTGCTAAATTCATTAGCATTCTGCTGGTAGCACTTCAGAGAGCGAGGAAAGGGGCATTTTAAAATTGCCTCTGGGCAAGTGCAGCATTTCCTATAGTTTAAGGGCCAAGAGTTGGATATACAATCTAATATAAAAAGTATAAACCCAGATTAGAGTGGAGGCATACATATTGTGTTAATATTAGGAAAAATTGTGAAATATTTAGAAAAAGGTACAAAGATTTTTGCGTGATAGTTTCATGTCTATAGCAAAAGCATGGTTCTTGTTCAGTGAGATACAAATAAATTTTGTCATCTATTCAATTGATGCCCCCCACTGTCTCCTTCTATGCAAGACAATTCAAATATTAAAATTTTATGGCCTGAATACTGGCTGTTTTTGCATCTATTATCAAATTAATTTCAGCATTGCTATATATGTGCCTTTCAAATGTTCATTTAAACTGTTTTCAGCATTTTGCTTATTTGTGTTAATGAGTTAAACAGAATCTTGACATATGTTCATTTCGTATTTGTAGATCTATGATCTTACTTTTTCAAAAACCGTCTTGGAATGCAGGTTTCCATAGCACTACTGTGACCATACTGCTTCTTCAAATGACTAAGTTCTTCACACTTGATCTTTGCCCAAAGAAAAGCGATTACTAAATTCCTGATTCCTCCTTTTATGACCCCTTTTATGGGGTCCATTATGGATCCCACCCTCTCTTTGCCCCTATTGTTCCAACCTTATGGACTGACTAGGCCTCTCCCTTTTAGACTACTAGCTTGGAAAAAGCTTATTTCATGTATGGTCTTCTGTCCTTATTAAGGAACACAGATGCTGCAATGAACAGGTGCCAGTGGGAAGAAATTAGAAAGGTATGCTACGCTAATTTCCTGGTCACTGGAAGGACACTTCGAAAGTGACCACACAGGTTCACCTAGCTCATGAATCAGGAAGATACTCCTCCCACAACCTAGAGAAAGGTTTCCTCTCTCCAAGAGGGGACCCGAACAATGACAATCAGGTCTCTTTCCCTCTTCCAGATGGGAACTGGTGCAGGTGGGCCAAAGGCAGGTCAGTGCAGATACTGCTGCGGACCCAACCCTCCCAGCCATGGGTGTAAAGTGACTGCACACACACCCAGAGTCACCCCTAGGTTGCATTCTTTGTAATGTGACATGGCTGACTTAGAGTCTGCCGGATCAAGAAGTCTGGCCTCAAGACAGCACTCTTACTAGATATTTTCTGGTCCAAGTTTCCCTATGTCCCTTCAGTCCTTCAGGTCCCTCTCATAGGATTAGGACCTGAAGGAAGGAGGCCAGTTGTATCTGTCCTCTCTGAGACATTCTAGATGATCCCCAGCACTTTTCTGGTCCTCTCTGCTGCCTATACAGTCTTCCCTCTTCTTCTAGCATTGCCCATGTGATGTGCTTTCTCTCGTCCCTGTATAGGACTTGTTTGTTACTAGTCAAGACAGTGGCTCATGATTTGTTTCTATGGAAATCTTCAGGTTTTAAGATCCACAAAGGCCTAACGACTTTGCTCCTGACTCTTACGTGCTTCCCAAGGAATTAAACCTCTTTCCTTTTCTTCTTGACTTTGTATTTGCTTTCTGCACCAAGGAAAGTCTTTCACCTTCTTAAGACATTTCTTTCCTTTTTTGTGCCACTTGTTCTGTGTTTGATGTTTATTTCATAGTATAGGTTGTATGCAACTAGGCTTTATATTCCATCTAAATGTCCTTAAAAAAAATCCCATAAATGTGATTGCAGAAAATGCTGCCACCATGGTGGCCCACCATATCTTCTCCCAGTGGTCCATCTCTATAGTAGCCATCTTTTCTATGATGCTTCTGGCACCTTGTGACCCCTGGAAAATTGTCTTCTGGCTAAACAGCCTAAGAGCCCACTAAAATTAATATAATTTTATAAATGTGCACTTGGGCCTATCAAGCATGAGCAAAACCTTTTTTTTTTTGCAATTTTTAAATTATTGTGGTACTGGGGATGTATTGTGACATTTATTAAAGTTCTTACAATGTATCATAGTTGAGTTCACCACTTCCATCATTCTCCTTATCCCTCCTCCTGCCATTCCTGGAATAGTTTCAACAGGTCTCATTTTTCCGTTTACATACATGTGGACATAATATTTCCATGATATTCACCCTCCTAGACCCTTTTTTTACATCCTCTTCTCTCCCACTGAAACCAACCCCCCAGACAGGACCTGTTTTGCCTCCCTGTTCTCCATTTTTATTAAAAAAAAAAAAAGAGTCATTTTTGTTTAAGATTGTTATGCAGGGTGTTTCATTATGACATTTCCATGTTTAAATGTTTATAAACCAAATTGGTCATCCCTCTTATCTTTCTTCTTTCTACCTTCGACTCCTTATGGCGATTTCAACAGGATTAAAAATTCTATATTCATTCTTGTATAGGAGGTATATAAACCATATTCACAGTTTTAATTTCCTTCTTTTATCCTCCCTCTCTTGTATGTGACCTCTCCTTAGCATATCCTGTTTTTCCTTAATGTTTGTATTTGTATTTGATCTATATTCCACATATGAGAGAAAATATATGGCCTTTGGCTTTCTGAATCTGGCTAACTTTATTTAAGATGATGATCTTCAGTTCCATCCATTTACCTGCAAATGATAAAATTTAATTCTTCTTTATGGCTTAATAAAATTCCATTGTATATAAATACCACATTCTTATATCCATTCATCAGTAATGGGCCATCTTGACTGTTTTCATAGCTCAGCTATTGTGAATAGTGCTGTAATAAATATGGGTGTGCAGGTGTCTTTTTTGTAACCTGACTTACATTCCTTTGTATATATCACTCAGAGTGGAATTGCTGGATCATATAGCAATTCTATTTTTAGTTTTTTGAGAAGCTTCTGTACAGTTTTCCATGGTGGTGTGCTAATTCAAATTCCCACACTATATGAAGGTTCCTTTTTCCCCACATCCTCACCAACATTTCTTGTTTCTGTGTTCTTGATGATAGTGAGATAGAATATTAATGTGGTTTTGAATTGCATTTCCTTGATAACTAGGAATATTAAACATTTTTTCATGTTTTTTTGTTTTTGTTTTTGTTTTTTTGCCATTCGGACTTCCTTTGAAAAAGCTCTGTTCAGTTTACTTGTCCATTTCTTCATTGGGTCATTGATGTTTTGGGAGTTTAGTTTTTTGAGCTCCCTATATATTCTGTTTATTAATCTCTTGTCAGATGTATAGATGGCAAAGACTTTCTTCTATTCTGGGGGCTGCCTCTTCACTCTGGTGACAATTTCTTTTGTTGTGCAGAAGCTTTTTAATTCCATGTAGTCCCATTTATTAATCCTTTCTCTTAGTTGCTGAGCCATTTGAGTTCCATCAAAGAAGTCATTACCTATTTCTGCTAATTTCAGTGTACTTCCTGCACTATGTTTCAACTTTTGGGTCTCATGTTAAAACCCTTAATTCACATACTTGTTCAGGGTGAAAGACATGGATCTAGTTTTAGTTTTCTGCATACAGATACCCAGTTTTGCCAGCAACATTTGTTGAGGAGACCATCTTTGCACCATCATGTGTTTTGGGGGGCAAATAGTTCAAAAGACCCGATTTCAAAAAAAAAGGAAATTATTTAGGCCACATTATAACTCTGGGGAGCTAAGTCTTGCCCTTAACAAGTTGGGCCTTCTTATAATTAGGATCACCAAAAATATTAATGATTCACTCAACTTATCTGTAAAGGCTGGGTTCTACAGGATTTGGACTCTAGGCTGTTGGGTTATAACAATGACCATTTATGAGGCCACCCAGGATCTTATTATAAATAACCTGAAGTAAACTAAAAAATAACAAAAAACCTCTCAAAGAGTAAAGGTTTACTTTAAAAGATAGTTTTTTACTAATTTCTCTTTTAATAAAGAATAACTTGATGTCTTCTGGTCCTTATCCTGGTAGCCTATTAAGTAAATTTTCTGCTGACTAAGTTTCCCTTGTCCTCTCCTAATTTAAGATAGGGAAACAACTTTTTTCTTCCCTTTTTAGGTAGGGCCAGCACCCAATCTCAGCAGGAAGAAGCTATAGAAGATTGGACTATCTGCCCTCTACACCCCTTTTAAGATTAAAAGGGACCAAAATCATTTAGGGGGAAAATGGGACAGGATAGATGAGGAGACAGAGAAATTTTATTATTTAATAAATATTTAAAGGGCCAGACTCTGACATTGGAATGAAGAAATAAAAACTGAAAAGCCAGAGCAGCTAGCTTGTTCACATCTCCTTTTAGATGCTATATTCTAGGAACAGGGAGACATAAAGGAGCTACCTCCTTCTGCTTTTCCCTTTAGGAAGTTAAAAAGCTCCTAGGCAACTTGGTTAGATGGAAAATATCTGGCAGAAGGAGGTTTTAAAGCACACGTATTGGTATTGTCCCTGTGTTTTGGTTAGGCCAGGATGACCCCTGTTGTAACTGCTGTCTTAGCAATGAGATCCATCCTATTTGACCACATGTACTCCCCAAGATTTACACTTTAAGAAAAATTGATGGGGACCACATTTTGAGTCTCTATCCCATTTTCTGTATGGGACAAGAAACATTTCTCCCCCCCAACTTTTATCTTGTTATAACTCCTAGTAAACTATCACTATTTTTCTTGCAAAAACATAAAAAGACCAAGGTACCACTCAGACCCCACTCTGAGCAGCAACAAGGTGAAGGGGGTAGGCAGGTGGGGAGATAGGTTTAATCAAGTTGGAGTTATCTGTAAAAAATAGTATTGTTGATTTTTACTCCCTTCCTCTGTTTTAGGAAATTATATGTGCCAGTGGTCTAAAGTAATTATTAAGCATGCAAATGAATTAAACTACGTGATACCCATTATCATAACCAATATCAGTCTAATCAAAATAAAATTAAGCAGTCAAAATAATTGAGCTTTCAGGAAGAGAACATGAGTGAATGGTTTGTGGAAGCTTGGAGAATTATTTTAACATTCACAAAGTATGTAAGAAGTAAGTAAGTAAATCACTTACTTCTAAGAATTGGTTTAATATTATGTTATGCTGAAACACAGAACTTGGTACAAATGATTTCCTTCCAGAGGAGGCGAGAGGTCAGATCCTGTGGTCATCCTTGCTCTTGAATGTTACTCTCTCGTTCAGATGAATGGACTGTACTGTCGGCATAGCCAGCATAGTAATACTTCATGGTTTATGTTGTGAGTTGTGAAACAAAATGATTCTTATTAAAAAATTCATAAAATGCCCTTCGGAAAATACTGCATCTTCCATTTGATGTATCCTATGATGTGAATGTATGTGTCTCCCCAAAATTCACATGTTCAAATCCTAACCCTCAAAGTGGTGGTATTAGAAACTGGAGCCTTGGGAGGTCATGAAAGAGGTCCTAGAAAACTGCTTTGCTCCTTCCACTGTGTGCAGGCATATAGTAAGATGGTATCATCCGTGTATGAACAGGAAACAGGGCTCCCCAGACACCGAATCTGCCTGTTTCCTGATCTTGGATCCTGCAGAACTGTGAGAAGCAATTTTCTGATATTTGTAAACCACTCAGTTTATGACTTTTTGTAGAGCAGCTCCAAGAATTAATGCTACTTAGTTATCTGTTTCAAATGTAAGCAAAAGACTAATAGATAGTACAACTTTCAGTATTACATACTTATATTATTTTAATTTTATCCAAGGCTTTCAGTTTTTCTCTTTTCCTTTAAATTCTACATTGTAATATATCTATTCTTTGATTTACAACTGATAAGGCTGACTGTGGTTTATTTTAATTAATAAAATACTTTCAGTTTTAATCTCAACATAATACCCAATAATAATATTAATAAATAATAATAATAAAATAAATTATTGTAGAGAATGTAAAAATATACTAAAGCACAGTGAACTCTTCTCTATAATGCTATCCTTTAGACATAAGTTGTATTTATACCTCTGGGCATTTCATTTTTGATTTTTTTTCAATTGGTAAATGGTACTAAAATGTATTTTGCACACATACTTACTTAAAAAAAATGATCTTGCCACTTTTTACCGCCCCCCCCTCCCCTTTTTGAGGTTAAGGTCTTACTGTGGTCTAGGCTAACCTTGAACTTTTGATCCTCCTGCCTAGCTTCCTGAGGTGTCACTATCACCAGGCCTGGCTTTCCAAAACATTTTTTAATTAAAAAATTAATGAAATCACTCCATGTTCATAATACGTATTTTAATGCATATATTCCAAATCTTGGAATATATGTCCCCTTGGTGGACTGGTTCAAGTCCCAGTTCTGGTTGTGTAATGTTGGAAAATTACTTCACTTTATCAATTCCTGATTTCATTTATAAAGTAGGTTTCATATTAAGTACTACTTTATAGACTTACTGTGATGACTGAATAAAATAACACTTGTAATATATCCAACACATAAAAGCCATTTGGTGATAGTTAACCTGTGTTTTTCCTGTCATCACATGTGACTATATTTTGATTAGTTTTATGGCTGAATTAAAACTTGAGTTGTGCCAGTGCTTGTAATCCTACCTACTCAGGAGGCAGCGATCAAGAGGATCGCTATTAGAAGGTAGCCAAGGCAAATAGTTTGCAAGACCCTCGCTCAAAAACAAAATTCATCACAGAAAAGGGCTGGTGGAGGGGGTTAAGTAGTAAGAGTACCTGCCTTCAAGAGTGAGGCCCAGAGTTCAAACCCCATGGGGCCAAAAGTAAATAAATAAATAAAGATAAATTGTCTGGACCATATTATAACTCTGGGTAACTTATTCTTTCCCCTAAGCAAGAAGATAGGTCTTCTTAAAATGAGGGTCATCTGAGACTATTAATAATGAGCTCACCTTAGCTGTTAATGGTTGGGTTCTATAGGATTTTGATTCCTGGCTTTGAGGTAATTGCAAAGGCACATTATGGGGCGGCGCCCAACCTCAGCAGGAAGAAGCTATGGAAGATAGTGTCGGGCCCCTCTGCACTGCTTTTAAGATTAAAGGAGACCAAAGTCGTTTAAGGAGAAAATGAGGCAGGATAGATGAGGAGACGGGGAAATTTATTACTTTAGTAAATATTTAAAGGACCAAACTCTGAGATTGGAATGAGGAAATAAAAACTGAAAAGCCAGAGCAGCTAGCCTGTTCACATCTCATTTTAGGTGCTACGTTACAGGAACGGGATGACATAAAGGAGCTACCTGCTTCTGCTTTTCTTTTTGAGATGCTAACAAACTCCGAGGCTCTTTGGATGAGTAAAAAATACCTAGTCTGGCAGCAGGAAGTTTTAAAGCATACCCACTGGTATTGTCCCTGTTTTGTGCCTAGACCAGTGACCCTTCTCTGTTTTTACCGCTTTCTCAGCCACCAATTTCCATTATCTTTGACCACATGTACCCCCCTGGATCTCCAGTATAAGACTAAGTGATGCGGACCACCATTTTGAGTCTTTACCCTCATAGCCTGCACAGAGGCAAGAAATGTTTCTCTCTTTTTTCCCCATTTCTCTCCATTTTTATCTGGTTGTACTAAATTTCTTTACAAATAAACTTTACATGTTTCTTACAAAATCCCCCAAAAAGCCCAAGGCACTACTCAGATTTCACTCTGAGGGGCGTCAAGGTTGGGGGAGGAGGGTGGAGACAAAGGTTTAACCAAGTTGGAGTTATATATATAAATACAGTATCTTTGATTTTTACTCCCTTCTCTATTTTAGGAAATTATATGTGTCAATGGTTTAAAGTGATTATTAAAAATAAACATCAAGTATACTACATGATACCTATTATCATCCAATATCAATCTAATCAATAATAAAAATTAAAAGAATTAATAAAAGTTAAAAGAATTGAGCTTTCAGGAAGAAAGCATGGAATAATTGGTTTGTGGAAGCTTGGAGGTTTATTCTTACATTCACAAAGTTTCCTTACTTCTAAGTGATTGGTTTAATATTGTGTGATCCAGACACAGAACTTGAAACATATGATTTCCTTCCAGAGAAGGCGAGAGGTCAGATCCTGTGGTCTTACTTACTTGTGAGTATTACTCTCTCGTTCAGATGAATGGACTGTACTGTCAGCATGGCTGGCATAGTAATACTTCATGGTTTATGCTGTGACATGTGAAACAAAAGGTTCTTATTATAAAATGCCTCTCAGAAAATACTGTATACCCCATTGACGTGTCCTATGATCTGAATGTTTATGTCTCCCCCAAATTCACATGTACAAATCCTAAACCTCAAAATGGTGGTATTAGAAACTGGAGCTTTTGGGGAGATCATGAGGGAGTAGTAAACTCAGAAAGGAGCCTAAAAACTGCCCTGCCCCTTCCACTGTGTGAAGGCACACAAGGAAAGATGATACCATCTATGTATGAATAGAAAATGGGGTTTCCCCAGAGACTAAATCTGCCTGTTCCCTGATCTTGGACCCTGTAGCACTGTGAGAAGCAATTTCCTGATTTTTGTAAAATACTCAGTGTATGACATTTTATACAGCAGCCCCAAGAATTAAAACTACATAGTTATCTATTTCAAATGTAGGCAGAGGGCTATTAGACAGTGTATCCTTTGATAATGCATACTTATTTCATATTCTATAATTTTTTATCCAAGGCTTTCAGGTTTTCTCTTTTCCTTTAAATTCTTCATTATAATATATCTGTTCTTTGATTTCCACTCTGATAAGATTGATTCTAGTTTGCTATTTTAATTATCAAAATAATATCTGTTTTTATCTAAATAAAATCCTAAACTTCAAAGTGGTGGTTTCAGAAACTAGAGCCTTGGGGAGGTCATGAAAGAGGAGCAAACTCTGAAAGAGACCCTAAAAACTGCCTTGCTCCTTCCACTGTGTGCAGACATATGGCAAGATGGTACCATTTATGTCTGAACTAGGAAACAGGGCTTCCCAGACACTAAATCTGCCTGTTCCCTGATCTTGGACCTTGCAGAACTCTGAGAAGCAATTTCCTGATATTTGTAAACTACTCAGTTTATGACATTTGTACAGCAGCTCCAAGAATTAGGACAATGTAGTTATCCATTTCTAATGTAAGCATAGGGCTATTAGATAGTGTATACTTTGATAATGCATGTTTATCTCATATTCTTTTAATTTTTTTATCCAAGGCTTTCAGGTTTTCTCTTTTCCTTTAAATTCTTCATTATAATATATCTATTCTTTGATTTCTGACTCTGATAAGGTTAACTCTGCTTTATTATTTTAATTATGAAAATAATTTCAGTTTTTATCTAAACTATATACTGAAATAATATACATTATTGTAGAAAATGTAAAAATATATTAAAGCAGAATGAACTCTTTCCTATACCTCTGTCCTTAATTATAAGTTGTATTAATACCTCTGAGCATTTCATTTTATGTCTTTTTTCATTGAACAAATGGGGCTACAATGTATTTTTGTGCACATTCTTGTTTTTAAAAAAAAGATCTTGCCTTTTTTAACTTTTTTTTTTTGAGGCTAAGTTCTCACTATGTCCTAGGCTAGCCTTGAACTTTTTATCCTCCTGCCTAGCTTCCTGAGTGACTGGATTACAGGCTTGTGTCACTGTCACCATGCCTGGCTTTCTAAAACATTTTTAGTTAAAAAATTAATGAAATCTCTTTATGTTCATTATATGTATGTATATGCATATATTCCAAATCTTGGGCTCCCCTTGTTGGACTTGTTCAAGTCCCCATTCTAGTTGTGTGATGTTGGAAAATTATCCCATTTTATCAATCCCTGTTACTTCATTTATAAGGTAGGTTTCATATTAAGTACCTACTTTATAGATTTGTTTGATGATCGAATAAAATAACACTTGTAATATATCTAACACATAAAAGCATTAGGTGACAGTTAACCTATATGATACTGCTATCACAAGTGACTATATTTTGATTAGTTTTATAGGCTGAAGTAAGACTTGAATTAGGCCAGTGCCTGTAATTCTAGCCACTCAGGAGGCAGAGATTAGGAGGATCACTGTTAGAAGCCAGCCCAGGCAAATAGTTTGCTAAACCCTAACTAAAAAACAATAGCAAAAAACAAAAACAAAAAAAACTCATCACAAAAGGAATGGTGGAGTGGGTTAAGTGGTAAGAGTATCTGCCTTGCAAGAGTGAGGCCCTGAGTACAAATCCCTGTAGAGCCAAAATAAATAAAAACACAGGTAAATTGTTTAGACATATTATAACTCTGGGGAATTAATTCTTTCCCCTAAGAATACAGGTCTTCTTAAAGTGAGGGTCATGTAAGAAAATTAATGTTGCGCTCAACTTACCTGTAAATGGCTGTGTTCTATAGGATTTTGATTCCTGGCTTTGGGGTAAGAACAAAACTCCGTCATGAGGCAACCTAGAACCTCATTATAAATATCGGGAGTCAAACTGAAAAGACGCAAAGAGCCTCTCAAAGTGTAAAGGTTTACTTTAAAGGATGGTTTTCACTAATTTCTCTTTTACTAAGATAATTACTTGATGTCTCCTGGTCATGATCCTGGCAGCCTGTTAACTAAAGTTTTTGCCAACTAAATTTCCCTTGTCACCTCTTAAAATTAAGTTACAGAAACAACTTTTTGGTTCCTTTTCTGGGTAGGGCCAGCTCCCAGACTCAGCAGGAAGGAGCTGTAGAAGATCTGTCATCCCTCTGCATCCCTTTTAAGATTAAAAGGGACCAAAGTCTTTTAGAGGGGAAATGAGGCAGGATAGATGAGGAGACAGAAATTTTATAACTTTAAAAAAATATTTAAAGGGCCAAACTCTGAAATTGTAATGAGGAAGTAAAAACTGAAAAGCCAGAGTGGCTAACCCCTTCCCATCTGATTTTAGGTGCTATGTTACAGGAACAGGGAGTCAGAAAGGAGCTCCCTGCTTCACTGTTGCTCTTTGAGATGTGAATAAGCTCCAAGTCTCTTTGGAGGAGTAGAAAATACCATGTCTAGCAAAGGGAAGTTTTAAAACACATGTAGTGGTATTGTCCTTGTGTTTTGAATGGGTCAGGATGACCTCTCTCTGCTTTAACTGCTATCTCAGCCTCCCAGTTCTGTTATCTTGGAAAATGTCTCCCACCTCTGCAGTATAAGACCAAGAGGTGAGGACCACCATTTTGAGTCTCTATTCCCATATCCTGCATGGAGTAAGAAATGTTTCTCTCCTTTTCCCCCCATTTCTCCCCATTTTTATTCTGTTGCACTTAAATTTCTTTCCTAATAAACTTTACATTTTTCTTAACAAAAAGAAAAAAAAAAGGGCCAAGGAACCATTAAGATCTCACTCTGAGAGGCAACAAGGTGAAGAGGATGGGGGGATGGGGAGATAGGTTCAAACAAGTTGGAGTTACATATAAAAGTATAGTATCTTTGATTTTTTTTACTTTCTTCTTTTATTTAGGAAATTATATGTGTCAGTGGTTTAAAGTAATTATTAAAATAAACATAAATTATACTACAAGATACCTATTATCATCTAATATGAATCTAATCAATAATAAAATTAAGTGGTCAAAAGAATTGAGCTTTCAGGAAGAAAGCATGAAATGGCTGGTTTGTGGAAACTTGGAGGTTTATTTTTACATTCACAGTTTACTTACCTCTAAGTGATTGGTTTAATATTGTGTGATCCAGACACAGAACTTGAAACATATGATTTCCTTCCAGAGGAGGCGAGAGGTCAGATCCTGTGATCATCCTTGCTCTTGATGTTACTCTCTCGTTCAGATGAATGGACTGTACTGTCGGCATAGCCAGCATAGTAATACTTCATGGTTTATGCTGTGAGTTGTGAAACAAAATGATTCTTATTAAAAAATTCATAAAATGCCTCTCATTTGCTATATCCTATGATCTGAATGTGTGTGTCTCTCCAAAATTCAAATGTTCAAATCCTAACCCTCAAAGTGGTGGTATTAGAAATTGGAGCCTTGGGAGGTCATGAAAGAGGTCCTAGAAAACTGCTTTGCTCCTTCCACTGTGTGCAGGCATATAGTAAGATGGTATCATCCGTGTATGAACAGGAAACAGGGCTCCCCAGACACCGAATCTGCCTGTTCCCTGATCTTGGATCCTGCAGAACTGTGAGAAGCAATTTTCTGATATTTGTAAACCACTCAGTTTATAACATTTTGTATAGCAGCCTCAAGAATTAAGACAATATAATTATCTATTTCAAATGATTACCTTTGGTAATATATACTTACCTCATATTCTTTAATTTTTTATCCAAGGCTTTCAGTTTTTCTCTTGTTCTTTAAATTTTTCATTATAATATATCTATTCCTTGATTTCCAATTCTGATAATGTTGACTAAGTTGGTTATTTTAATTATCAAAATAATTTGTTTTTATCTAAACAATATACCAAAAATAATATAATTATTATATATTATAGAAAATGTAAAAGTATACTAAAGCAGAATGAACTCTTTCCTATAACTCTATCTTTAGACATAAGTTGTATTAATACCTTTAATTATTTCATTTTGCATCTTTTTTGAATGGATCAATGGGGCTATAATATATTTTTTACACATACATATTTCAAACAAATGATCTTGCTGTTTTTAACTTTTTTTTTTTTTTTTTTTTTTGGATTATGAACATTTAATTAGCATAAGTTTTTCCGTACTTTGTGGACATTCCTTCTTTTTTTTTTTTTTTTTTTTTTTTCATTTTTCTTTTATTATTCATATGTGCATACAAGGCTTGGTTCATTTCTCCCCCCTGCCCCCACCCCCTCCCTTACCACCCACTCCACCCCCTCTTGCTCCCCCCCCTCAATACCCAGCAGAAACTATTTTGCCCTTATCTCTAATTTTGTTGTAGAGAGAGTATAAGCAATAATAGGAAGGAACAAGGGGTTTTGCTGGTTGAGATAAGGATAGCTATACAGGGCATTGACTCACATTGATTTCCTGTGTGTGGGTGTTACCTTCTAGGTTAATTCTTTTTGATCTAACCTTTTCTCTAGTTCCTGGTCCCCTTTTCCTATTGGCCTCAGTTGCTTTAAGGTATCTGCTTTAGTTTCTCTGTGTTAAGGGCAACAAATGCTAGCTAGTTTTTTAGGTGTCTTACCTATCCTCACCCCTCCCTTGTGTGCTCTCGCTTTTATCATGTGCTCATAGTCCAATCCCCTTGTTGTGTTTGCCCTTGATCTAATGTCCACATATGAGGGAGAACATACGATTTTTGGTCTTTTGAGCCAGGCTAACCTCACTCAGAATGATGTTCTCCAATTCCATCCATTTACCAGCGAATGATAACATTTCGTTCTTCTTCATGGCTGCATAAAATTCCATTGTGTATAGATACCACATTTTCTTAATCCATTCGTCAGTGCTGGGACATCTTGGCTGTTTCCATAACTTGGCTACTGTGAATAGTGCCGCAATAAACATGGATGCGCAGGTGCCTCTGGAGTAACAGTCTTTTGGGTATATCCCCAAGAGTGGTATTGCTGGATCAAATGGTAGATCGATGTCCAGCTTTTTAAGTAGCCTCCAAATTTTTTTCCAGAGTGGTTGTACTAGTCTACATTCCCACCAACAGTGTAAAAGGGTTCCTTTTTCCCCACATCCTCGCCAACACCTGTTGTTGGTGGTGTTGCTGATGATGGCTATTCTAACAGGGGTGAGGTGGAATCTTAGTGTGGTTTTAATTTGCATTTCCTTTATTGCTAGAGATGGTGAGCATTTTTTCATGTGTTTTCTGGCCATTTGAATTTCTTCTTTTGAGAAAGTTCTGTTTAGTTCACATGCCCATTTCTTTATTGGTTCATTAGTTTTGGGAGAATTTAGTTTTTTAAGTTCCCTGTATATTCTGGTTATCAGTCCTTTGTCTGATGTATAATTGGCAAATATTTTCTCCCACTCTGTGGGTGTTCTCTTCAGTTTAGAGACCATTTCTTTTGATGAACAGAAGCTTTTTAGTTTTATGAGGTCCCATTTATCTATGCTATCTCTTAGTTGCTGTGCTGCTGGGGTTTCATTGAGAAAGTTTTTACCTATACCTACTAACTCCAGAGTATTTCCTACTCTTGCTTGTATCAACTTAAGAGTTTGGGGTCTGATATTAAGATCCTTGATCCATTTTGAGTTAATCTTGGTATAGGGTGATATACATGGATCTAGTTTCAGTTTTTTGCAGACTGCTAACCAGTTTTCCCAGCAGTTTTTGTTGAAGAGGCTGCTATTTCTCCATCGTATATTTTTAGCTCCTTTGTCAAAGATAAGTTGCTCATAGTTGTGTGGCTTCATATCTGGATCCTCTATTCTGTTCCACTGGTCTTCATGTCTGTTTTTGTGCCAGTACCATGCTGTTTTTATTGTTATTGCTTTGTAATATAGTTTGAAGTCAGGTATTGCGATACCTCCTGCATTGTTCTTTTGACTGAGTATTGCCTTGGCTATTCGTGGCCTCTTGTGTTTCCATATAAATTTCACAGTAGATTTTTCAATCTCTTTAATGAATGTCATTGGAATTTTGATGGGAATTGCATTAAACATGTAGATTACTTTTGGGAGTATAGACATTTTTACTATGTTGATTCTACCAATCCATGAGCATGGGAGATCTCTCCACTTTCTATAGTCTTCCTCAATCTCTTTCTTCAGAAGTTTATAGTTTTCCTTGTAGAGGTCATTCGCATCTTTTGTTAGGTTTACACCTAGGTATTTGATTTTTTTTGAGGCTATTGTAAATGGAATTGTTTTCATACATTCTTTTTCCGTTTGCTCATTGTTAGTGTATAGAAATGCTAATGATTTTTCTATGTTGATTTTATATCCTGCTACTTTGCTATAGCTATTGATGATGTCTAGAAGCTTCTGAGTAGAGTTTTTTGGGTCTTTAAGGTATAGGATCATGTCGTCTGCAAATAGGGATATTTTGACAGTTTCTTTACCTATTTGTATTCCTTTTATTCCTTCTTCTTGCCTAATTGCTCTGGCTAGGAATTCCAGTACTATGTTGAATAGGAGTGGAGATAGTGGGCATCCTTGTCTGGTTCCTGATTTTAGAGGGAATGGTTTTAATTTTTCTCCGTTAAGTATAATGCTGGCTGTAGGTTTGTCATATATAGCTTTTATAATGTTGAGGAACTTTCCTTCTATTCCTAGTTTTCTTAGAGCTTTTATCATGAAATGATGTTGGATCTTATCAAAGGCTTTTTCTGCATCTATTGAGATGATCAAGTGGTTTTTGTCTTTGCTTCTGTTAATGTGGTTTATTACGTTTATTGATTTTCGTATGTTGAACCACCCCTGCATCCCTGGGATGAAGCCTACCTGGTCGTGGTGGTTAATCTTTTTGATGTGTTGCTGAATTCGGTTTGCCATTATTTTGTTGAGGATTTTTGCATCAATGTTCATTAAGGAGATTGGCCTATAGTTCTCCTTTTTGGAGGTGTCTTTGCCTGGTTTTGGGATAAGTGTAATAGTGGCTTCATAAAATGTGTTTGGCAGTTTTCCTTCCCTTTCTATTTCATGGAACAGTTTAAGGAGGGTTGGTATCAGTTCTTCTTTAAAGGTCTGATAGAATTCAGCAGAGAATCCATCAGGTCCTGGGCTTTTCTTTTTGGGGAGACTCTTGATTGCTGCTTCAATTTCATTTTGTGTTATAGGTCTATTCAGGTGATTAATTTCCTCTTGGTTCAGTTTTGGATGATCATATGTATCTAGAAATCTGTCCATTTCTTTTAGATTTTCAAATTTATTTGAATATAGGTTCTCAAAGTAGTCTCTGATGATTTCCTGGATTTCCATGGTGTTTGTTGTTATCTCCCCTTTTGCATTCCTGATTCTACTAATTTGGGTTTTTTCTCTCCTCATTTTAGTCAGGTTTGCCAGGGGTCTATCGATCTTGTTTATTTTTTCAAAGAACCAACTTTTTGTTTCATTAATTCTTTGTATGGTTTTTTTGGTTTCTATTTCGTTGATTTCAGCTCTTATTTTTATTATTTCTCTCCTTCTATTTGTTTTGGGATTTGCTTGTTCTTGTTTTTCTAGGAGTTTGAGATGTATCATTAGGTCATTGATTTGGGATCTTTCAATCTTTTTAATATATGCACTCATGGCTATAAACTTTCCTCTCAAGACTGCCTTAGCTGTGTCCCATAGGTTCCGGTAGGTTGTGTTTTCATTTTCATTGACTTCTAGGAACTTTTTAATTTCCTCTTTTATTGCATCGATGATCCATTCTTCATTAAGTAATGAGTTATTTAGTTTCCAGCTGTTTGCATGTTTTTTGTCTTTACTTTTGTTGTTGAGTTCTACTTTTACTGCATTGTGGTCAGATAGTATGCACGGTATTATTTCTATTTTCTTATATTTGCTGAGGCTTGCTTTGTGCCCTAGGATATGATCTATTTTGGAGAAGGTTCCATGGGCTGCTGAGAAGAATGTATATTGTGTAGAGGTTGGATGAAATGTTCTATAGACATCTACTAGGTCCACTTGATCTATTGCATATTTTAGATCTTGGATTTCTTTATTGAGTTTTTGTTTGGATGACCTATCTATTGATGATAATGGAGTGTTAAAGTCTCCCACAACCACTGTGTTGGCGTTTATATATGCTTTTAGGTCTTTCAGGGTATGTTTGATGAAATTGGGTGCGTTGACATTGGGTGCGTACAGATTGATGATTATTATTTCCTTTTGGTCTATTTCCCCTTTTATTAGTATGGAATGTCCTTCTTTATCTCGTTTGATCAATGTAGGTTTGAAGTCTACTTTGTCAGAGATAAGTATTGCTACTCCTGCTTGTTTTCGGGGGCCATTGGCTTGGTAAATCTTCTTCCAGCCTTTCATCCTAAGCATATGCTTATTTCTGTCGGTGAGATGAGTCTCCTGTAAGCAACAAATTGTTGGATCTTCTTTTTTAATCCATTTTGTCAAACGGTGTCTTTTGATGGGTGAATTAAGTCCATTGACATTAAGCGTTAGTACTGATAGGTATGTGGTGATTCCTGCCATTTAGTTATCTTAGTTGTTTGAAGGTTTGATTGTGTGTACCTAACTTGATGTTACTCTCTACTGTCTTGCTTTTTCTTATCCTGTGGTTTGGTGCTGCCTGCCTTTTCATGGTTAAGTTGGGTGTCACTTTCTGTGTGCAGGATCCCTTGCAGAATCTTTTGTAATGGTGGCTTTGTGGTCACATATTGTTTTAGTTTCTGCTTATCATGGAAGACTTTTATTGCTCCATCTATTTTGAATGATAGCTTTGCTGGGTAGAGTATCCTGGGGTTGAAGTTATTTTCATTCAGTGCCCGGAAGATCTCACCCCACGCTCTTCTTGCTTTTAATGTTTCTGTTGAGAAGTCTGCTGTGATTTTGATGGGTTTACCTTTGTATGTTACTTGTTTTTTCTCTCTTGCAGCCTTCAATATTCTTTCCTTAGTTTCTGAACTTGTTGTTTTAATGATGATATGTCGTGGAGTAGTTCTATTTTGATCTGGTCTGTTTGGTGTCCTGGAGGCCTCTTGCATTTGTATGGGAATATCTTTCTCTAGATTTGGGAAATTTTCCATTATTATTTTGTTGAATATATTACGCATTCCCTTCGCTTGCACCTCTTCTCCTTCTTCGATGCCCATGATTCTCAAGTTTGGTCTTTTGATGGAGTCGGTGAGTTCTTGCATTTTCTTTTCACAGGTCTTGAGTTGTTTAATTAATAGTTCTTCGGTTTTTCCTTTAATTACCATTTCATCTTCAAGTTCTGAGATTCTGTCTTCTGTTTGTTCTATTCTGCTGGATTGGCTTTCCGTTTTGTTTTGCAGTTCTGTTTCGTTCTTTTTTCTGAGGTTTTCCATATCCTGGCTGTTTTCTTCTTTATTGTTGTCTATTTTTGTCCTGAGTTCATTTATCCAATTATTCATTGTGTTCTCTCTTTCACTTTGGTGTTTATACAGTGCTTCTATGGTTTCCTTTATTTCTTCTTTTGCTTTTTCAAATTCTCTATTTTTATTGTCTTGAAATTTCTTGAGTGTCTCCTGTACATTTTGGTTGACCCTATCCAGTATCATCTCTATAAAATTCTCATTGAGTACTTGTAGTATGTCTTCTTTTAAATTATTCTTGTAGGCTTCATTGGGTCCTTTGGCATAGTTTATCTTCATTTTGTTGGAGTCTGGCTCTGAGTTTCTGTTCTCTTCATTCCCCTCTGGTTCCTGTACTAATTTTTTGCTGTGGGGAAACTGGTTTCCTTGTTTTTTCTGTCTTCCTGTCATTGTCCTTGGTGTTGTTACTGTCCCTGTACTGTGTGTAATTAAGTATTTTCTAGCTTGTAATAATAACAATGGTAATATTGAGAACGGAAGAGTGAGCTGAGATGGAAAGCAAGAAGTTAAAGAAAAGGGGAAAACAAATATACAGACAAGAGGGAGAAAGCAGAACAAGGTATCAGACAAGAGAGTTTCAAAGGTATAAACAGGGAGTGTTAGTGTACTAATCGACAGTAAGCTGAACAGACAATAGAGAGACAGAGAGAGGATTGAAAATCAAAGATAAAAAAAATAAAAAATAAGTATATGAAAGTAATATCTATTTATAAAAATGAATTAAAATAAAATGGAAAATAGGAAATTAAAAAAAAAAAAAAAACCAAAAAACTTCCAAGTTTATATGCAATGCAATTTCAGTCTTAATAATTTGGATGTCCGTCTTAATCTCCAGTCCTGGAGTTGGTGCCTCAGATGTTGTTCTGTAGTTGTCTCATCAAAGGGGATGCATAAAGTAGAACAAAACTACACTCACACACACATAGAAGAAAAAATAAAAAAAAAGCCCCACCAAGTGTCCCCAGTTCAAATGCAATAGTTTCAGTAAGTTTTTCGGCTTGCAGGTGTAATTCGGTTGTTCTCTCATCAAAGGTAGGGAGAAAAAGAAAAAAAAGCGTCTGGAGGCAGTTCTGAGAGTGGTATCTGCAACTGTGGCTCGCCTGCCTGCTGCTCTCAGCCTGTAGGTGGAGGCGTTATTTATGCAGATCTCTGGGGTGAGCTTAGCACTCACCTGGTCCCACAGGCTTTGTTTGCTCAGAGTTCTCCTGTGCGGGGGAGGGGGGCCTCTGCTACAGGCTTTTCCCTTTCCAAGCACTGGGAAAGGCGACACTGCCCCGCGTTGTCAGGCCTGCGTGTTTATTTACAGTTCACGTGGGAAGTGGGTCTTCCCTCCTCTCACAAGCGTCCCTGCTCCTGGTTGCTGGCGCGCCCCGCTCCCGCCAGAGCCTCTCCGGCCCGCCCGGCTCGTTTATTTACAGTCCCGGGAAGGATTCCCTTCCCCCAGTCTTCAGCGCTCAGGGCGCCCCACCCTCTTTCCAGCGTGTCTTAACTGTTCTTATTGCTTAGTACTCAGTTTCTCTTTTTTCCCGGGTGGAGGTCAGTCTGTCCAGGGGGCTATGCTGCTCTGGCCCAGGCTTGTCTGTGGGGGAACCGCGGTACCGCGAAGCTCACCCGGTCCGCATCTTCCCAAGCCGTATGGGCGCCGGCCACTGGCGGCCCCGGGGCCTCCTCGGTTCTCCGTTTAACGTGAAGTGGAGATTCTCTGCGCCGGCTGGAGATGTGGAGGGGCCAAAGTTATGCCTTTTCTCAGTGATTATGCCTGCAAAGTGTGTCTCCAGCGTCTCTCCAAGATTTCACTATAGGAGGCTCGCTTTCTGCTTCCTACCTCTAGCCGCCATCTTGGAATCTCTTGTTTTTAACTTTTTTGAGATTAAGTTCTCACTATGTAGCCTAGGCTAGCCTTGAACTTTTGATCCTCCTGCCAGGCTCCCTGAGTGACTGAATTACAGGTTTGTGTCACCATGGCTGCCTTTCTAAAACTTTTTTTATTAAAAAATTAATGTAATATATCCATGTTCATAATATGTATTTTAACACATATTCCAAATCTTGGGCTCTGGAGTTGGACTGGTTCAAGTCCCACCTCTGGTTGTGTGATGTTGAAAAATTACTTTACCTTACCAAGCCCAGTTATTTCACTTATAAAACAGGTTTTATATTAAGTACCTAATTTATAGATTTGTTGTTTCAATTGAATAAAAAGCACCTGTAATATACCTAACACATAAAAGCATTAATTGAAATTTAGCTTACATTTGCCCTGTCATCCCATGATTACATTTTGATTAGTTGTACAGGTTGAATTAAAATTTGAATTAGGCTGAGTGCCTGTAATGCTTGTACTCAAAAGGCAGAGATCTGGATTATTGGTTCAAAGCCTGCTTTGGGCAAATATTTCACCAGATCCTTTCTTGGGGAGGGGGGAGGGAGAGAACAAAAAACAAAAACAAAAAGCTTGAAGTAGGATCAAGGGAAAGGAGATAGGGAGGTGTACTGTTTTTCTTTCATTGCCTTTAGAGATAATCTTAAAACATGTGTTTGGCAACCTAATGATATAATAAAATTTCCGAGTAATTTTTTCATGCTATTATTTGTGTTAGTGAGTTTTGATCTCTTCATCTGTTGGGTTAAGGTTTCCACTCTCTGGGTGATTGTAGCTAAATGTGAGTTACAGCGTGTATTATTGGATCAAACTCTGTAGCATCCAGGAGACAACTAAGTTCTGTTGTTTGCAGCTGTGGAAATTAAATTTTGGCTGAATGTGGCCATTAATGATTAACAAAAGAACTATATGCTTGACTTCATCTTAACAGCTAAATTCCTACTGGGTTTCTGGAGATGTAAAAAGTCATGGCAATTAAATCACATTTAATTCAAAGCAGTATTTATTGCAAACTGGTCATACAATTGATTCAAAATCCCATGACACTTCTATGTCAGCAAGGAGATGTTTAAGCATAGTAGATAGTGTGTTTCTGGAATTTGATCAACTTTTGGTACTAAAACCAGTCCATTTCTTTGGTTATGATACAGAAACTGCTCTTTAAAATTAAGGATTATTTTGTGTTGATATTTTGTTTTCTTTTTTTGGCTTACATTTATGATAAACTTACAGTGATTTGAAGCAGGAATTTATTTTTTAAGGCACAGGGAATTTTATTTTCTCTTCTATTTGAATCTGCCAACTTACCATGTTTTTAAGTACAGTCAGATAAGTGTTTTGTAAAATACAAAATTTTTGACACTGTCCTTTCACAATGCCTCCTTTTTTTTTTTTTGAAAAAAACCCAGCCCTATCAATTCGAAGTTATTTTTAAAATAGTAAAAATATTCTGAGCAACATGAAGTGTAAGAGTTGGAAGAAAAATGTAAATTAGACAAAGCTCACAGGTCCAAATGGCTGGTCAGATTTACACTTGTGGTTAATTGTAGGCCTTGCCTTGAATCTTAGGGCTATTCACGCCTTAAGGTTAAAGTCTGTTCTATAGCAATGTTCAGCTCCCCTAGAAATGATCTATGAAGAGAACATATGGCCATAACAATTCATATGCATCTTGCAGTTAAGGCATTGTTCTTTTAGTCCTATTGGAAATGAATATGCTTGCCATCATCGTTAATTGAAAATACTCGTCTTTTATACAAATCAGAAATGAACTCGGGATAATTTGAGTGAGTTGTACCTCCTGAGGGGCCCACTAGACTTGAAGTAGCACTGTTTTCATGGTAATTGGGCACTGAAAGTACTGGTTGTCCCTTTCATGGTTTGCATGGGGTAGATCTGAATATTTGAAGATCGAGGGCTGTGGTTGTAGGAGTGTGGAGACCTGCATTCTGCTATGTGATCTGCTTTCTCCACTTCATTCTCAAGACCCACCTCCTACCTATACCCCACTCTTTGCAGATAAGTGCCCTTTCTAGTGTTCAGTATAGCTTCTTTGATGAACTGTGAAGGATTAGCCTGTGTACATTTTGAAAAAAATTGCATAAAATGTAATAAAATAAAATGATCTTTTATTAAAATCCTTCATTTATGGCATTTTTATGGGCCTCATAGATGATTTTAACTCTGCTGTCTTTGTGTGCCTTATGTAGAAAATGAAAAGTTCAGGTCTTCGTGACTTCCAACGTGTTGAGACATTCTCTTTTAGTATAAAGTCAAATGGCTTCTTTTTATTTTTTTTTTAAAGGGTAGCTGTGTGAGAATATTCAAATGCTTGTGGAATTTTTCAAGAGCTTAGCTACTTAGCATTTTAATTTAGACTATAAATTAGCAATGTTGATTTCATTTGAAAGAGTCATTTTATGTCCATGATATATATATAAATATATATAT
Source organism: Castor canadensis (assembly GCF_047511655.1). NCBI lineage: Eukaryota > Metazoa > Chordata > Mammalia > Rodentia > Castoridae > Castor > Castor canadensis. Next base: position 64,031,589 of record NC_133391.1, on the reverse strand, counting down.
AAAAATATATAAATATATAAAAAAAATAAATATATATGTAAGTATATATATATAAATATATATATAATATATACATATCTTCATATTTATATGTTTTTGGGAAAATATGGCATTGTATCATCTTACAAGTTTCTTTATAATTATGTTTTCTGATGAAAAACACTATAATAACTAAAAGAATACTGAACTAAAAAAATGTTATTTTATGAACTCTGAATGAAAATTACTTACAGGATCTTAATATGTGACTTTGAATACCTTTTAAAAGTTTTAGTTCTTTTTTAAAGTCTTGTTTTAGTGTTCTGCTTGTGAGTTTATCTGTTCTACAGGAAAAGTTGCTTAATTCGATGCTTCCATATTATTGTTTGTATTCCTAAAACACATGCCTATGTAAAAGCAATTTCACTTGCTTGGAGAGCCTCTTTTCCTCTGTGATTATCCTCGAGCATTGTGTTAGTCTGAGCAGCAAGTTCTTGGAGGTAGGGCGGTTACAATATAATTTGTCAAGAGGGGTTTACACTAGAGTAGAGTGGACCCTTCTGAGGCATGTCACAATTTTAAACTTTATTTGACCACTTAGTGATTTGTGAGTTGGGCAGTACCAAACCACTAAAAGGACATGAGCAGAAATGGATAGTGTGCTTGGAAACAAGACAGAAAAAATATTTCATTGGTCGAAGTGGAATAGTAGCTTTTAAAGTTCTTAATAGAGTTTAGTTAGCAGTTTCTGGTTGGTTAAGCCTGTTTCGTTTATTGTTTATACTCAGTTGGATTTCCATTACTGAATTGGATTTCCCAAGGCATGGGAACTGCTGTCTTCATCTAACTGCCTCCCAGTTAACTTTTAAAAAAGTATGGTGGTACTGGGGTTTGACTGAGAGACTCACACTTGGTAAGTAGTCACTCAACTTCTTGAGCCATGCCCCCACCTTTTTTGCTTTAGTTATTTTTTAGATAGGATGCCTGCTATCCTTCCACTCATGTCTCCCATGTAGCTAGGATGACAGGCATGTACCACCACACCCAGGTGTTTGTTGAGACGTGGTTTTGCAAATTTTTTGCCTGATCTCTGCCTCCATAGTAACCAGGATTCCAGGCATGAAGCACTTTGCTCATCCCCATCTTTTCTAACAGTCCCTAGTTCAATGTGATGGTATTCTTATAAGAAGAGTAAAATTTGGACCCTCCCCCCCCCCCTCGACACACAGGAAGTTGTCCATGTGAAGACAGGAGAGTTTTGCTTCCACAAGACAAGGAACACCCAGTGGCTCCCAGAATCCCTTCTCTGGAGGCTCTGGAGGAAGCATGGCTCTGCTGACACCTTGGTTTCAGACTTCTAGCCTCCAGAATTCCAAGAGCCAAATTTCTGTGCTTGTGAGTCATCCAGTTTAAGATACGTTGTTATTGTAGTCTAAGGAAGCTAATGCAAAGACCAAATGGATCACATGCAAATCCTCCCTGAAATCCCTGCTGGATTATCCTTTATCATAAAGCACTTTCCCATTCTAAGATTGAGATGCTGCCTTTGTGCATAGCTTTGGGAGGGTGTAAGCATACCACGATTGTCTATCTTGGTTATCTTAAATTTGGAGGGTCATGAATCCATTTGAAAATTTTATGGATACTTTTGATACCTTTCTAAGGGAAAGGAAGACACATATACAGATAGATAATTTTTCATCAATTTATTTTTCCTAGGCACAATTTCTTCAAAACTCTGTAGAAGTAATTACTACCCTGTTGTTTGTGGTAGTAATTTACTAGTTTGTCTTCTTGCTTTTCTTTCTTTAAAATTTTTTTTATTATATTATTGTTGTACTGGGGTACATTGTGACATTTACAAAAATTCTTACAATATATCATAGCTGAAATCAGCCCCTGCATCTTTCTCCTTTATCCCCCTCTCCCCACAGTCCTAGAATAGTTGCAATAGGTCTCATTTTTCCATTTTCATACAGGAGTACATGATATTTCCACTGCATTCACCCTTCTACAGCCTTTCCTTACATCCTTCCTCCACCCACTGGAACGAACCCCCAGACAGGAACTGTTTTACCTTCCTATTCTTCATTTTTTGAGAAAAGGCATTTTTGTCTGTTCAAGATAGCTATTCAGGGAGTTTCATTGTGATGTTTCCATGTATATATGTATTATGGCCCAAAATGGTTCATTCCACCCCTTCCTCTGTTGGCCTCAGTAGACCTGTGTGGGGCTGGACAATGGATTCAGGGTTTGAGAACCACCAGATTAAAGGGAAGAAAGCAAGGATTTGGGCACTCTATAGAGAAGATTTGGGGATTTCCTAGATGGGTAAAACTAGTCACAGTGCCTCTTAGAGATGGTGAGGCATATAGCTGCCGATTCCTACAAAAGTTTTCCACTTACAGAATATCAGAGCAGTGGAAGTTACTGAGTCAATGAGCACCTGAACTAGTCCACTGATGATGTGAGGTAGAAGGATGGCTCTACTGTGGAAAAGAAACCTCGTATCCCTGTTCTGTATTTCTGTGACTGAGCAATTTACTACTCGACTCATGGCTCATTTAATGTATATGAAAAGGGAGATCACTGTGACCTTTCATTGTTATAAGGAAATGTATACAAAATGATCAGAACAACCAAAGGTACTAGAACAGATAGTGACTTAATTAAAGCAGCAGCATGCCCTATAACAGGGCTACTGAAACTAGAAAGAGAATTGAACATCTGTGTGAGACAACCAAGGCCATCTTAGTAAGGCAGGTGGCATTGAATGCTGTATCCAAGGCCATTGTCATTCCAGAATGGTTACTGTTCAGCAGTAGGAATGAAGTCTTGATTATCCACCTGGAAAGTAAGCAGATTAGGAAACTGCATAGGGCAATGTCCCTGGCCTTAAAGTTAATAATTTAAAGTCAACAGTGTAACAAGAAACAGGAGCCTAAAAACTAGGCTGCGTTGGGCCTTATCGTTTAAAGCACAGAAGAAATAGTGTATCAAGAAATAAGTTTTATTTCCTCAAAATTTTTTTGGGGACTGGGGATGTAGCTCAGTATAGAATACTTGCCTAGCATGTGTGAGGCGCTGGGTTCCATCTCAAGAACCACAAAAGAAAATACAAATAAATAAATGAACAAACATTAAAACTTTTTTGTTTATTTTTGAGAAATGCTCTCATTCAGTCAGGTATGTTAGATGTACTATAACACAGACTTCACAAAGCAGGCATAATAAAGACTTGGTAATTTTTACTTGGGAGTATAGGAACTTTTTAATTTTAACTTGTTTACTTTTCTAGAGGTAACCCTTCCTTATTTTTTCCCTTTATGCTTTCATATTTTCTGACTTTTACACTTTGATTTCCCACTGAGAATTCTTACTAAAAATTCTCATGTGTGGAAGTTTAAAAAACTATTTACATAATGATAAAAATAATCTTTTCTTTAAAATAAGATCCCCTTTTCTGCTCTACAGAAGATCTTATAGATGTAATTTTAATTAGTCTTTATATAATAAATTCTGTTTCTTTCCTCATTCCCTCATTTAAAGAGTACTGGTCCCATTATTTCCTTTTATTGTAGAAAACATTAAAAGTATGTTCACTGTAGAGAGATTAAATATATAGACAATTTATGTCAACCAAGAAGTGGATAAAATAGTTTATACCACCCTGGGACAACTGCTATTACATTTGAGTGTGTAGTCTTATAAAATATGAATATAAATGTATATGTGCCACATACTAATATGCAATGGATCACACTAGATTCATTTACACAACCTTTTATGTTATGAAATATACCTCCAATATCAGTTATAATATGGGAACACATTTCATTGTACGAATATGCTATAATTTACTTCACCCCCTACTGTTGGATATCTAGTTTGCTTTCTAGTCTTTAATTTGTTGATGTTTTTAAAAAGCTTGAAAATTTTAAGATTCAGCAAGCTTTTTTTTTCTTTAACCATATGTAAGTATTTAAGCTTTCCATGAAAACAGAAGACTCAGGCATAATTCTTCTTAATTAAACCCATGGTTTTCCTCCCAAGTGCCGTGTTAACAGATCAATACTTAATATATTTAAAAAGGCGTTTAAACACATGGCTCCATTATTTCTTGTATTCACTGGTTTTGATGCAACCTAGCAACTGTGGTTGGTCCTTTTCGCTCTGTTGATTAAAGAATTAAAAGACAGGAGACCAAAAAGTATGGGGATAGAGAAAGTTTTTGTTGCAAAGTGAAAGTGAAGACTTCTTGGGTCTGAGAAGTGGACAGAAATGGGTGGTTCCCTTTTGTGGGTCTTGTTAACATTCCCTTCCCCCCCCCACCCCTGTGGTCTTTCTGGCATTAGTGCCAAGATTCTCTACCTGTACTGGTTTAGATTTGGTGCTAAAGGACTTGTCGGAAATTAATTGGGGGAGAATATAAAGGTGGTGTCTTTAGGCACACTCCTCTGGGAAGAAGACAGCTTATTTCTTTGTGGGCACTTTATTCCCATTGCCATCTTTAGGGAGGCCCCAGCAGTTCCCTTTTCAGTTTTAACTAATGATCCTGCATGTGAGAGGTTTTAGTGTAATTCACAACACATTTGTACTTTATCATCTGTGTAGCAATGGAGCAAAAAATGAGAAAGAAGGACCTGATCAGGAGTGGGTTCTCCTGCTCTAGCCTCCACCTATAGGACTTGGTGCGATTTGTGTGTGAAGTGGAGAAGTGCCAGATATTTTTAGGAAACAATAAATCATTCAGTTTTTCCAGGGGCAACATTCTAATATTCTTAAGATACAAGCTATGTCTTTTGTATTTTTTTTTTTTTTGAGGCAGTAGGAAGGAATGTTTTTTTCTTTTCTTTTTTAAACATTGAGATGATGTACTTGAACTTTGTTTGCAAAAGGTGGTATGTGGGTAGAACAGGCTAGTGAGGAGGCAGACTGTTTCAGTCTAAGCGTCAGACTTAACCCAGAACCGGAACTGAAACTGGGCAGTAGGAATCTTCCATGGCAGACCACAGTGGCACTGACTAAATGAGTATCTGATAGTGACAGGTCTCAAAGTTAGGGATGGGGAAAATACAGAATCATCAATAGACAGGGAGGTCAGAAGGAAGAGTTGGAAGATCCAGGAAGGTGATCATCATGAGGAAATGCCTAGAGAAGGAATGCCAGATGGGAGAGGAGAGTCAAGCAAGTGGTGTGGTGGATGAGGACGGGGAAGGTTGGCAAGTCAGAAATCCCCACTGAGGGGATGTAAGAGGGAGTATGCTTGAAGCAGTCTCTGAATTCATCCAGTAGGACAGGATTACTGGCACTGGTTTTAGTAGACCCTTAAGATGCAGAGTCATATTGAGAGGAGTTTATAGAGGCATGGTGTAGACAGTGAGGTGTATATAGAATGTTACTGATAATGTGTTTTTAAAGTAAGCTTTTATTGATAAAGGATAAAAATAGTGTGGAAAATTGACAAGATGGAACCAGAGTTTCAGGCCTCACTCTAGACTTCTGGTGTTCCTCTCGTCAGGTGTGGCCGCTCACCCCAGTACATCAGATAAAAAGATGAGAAATGGTGAAGGGTAGAGAAAGGAGGTTTATTATATGCTCAGGACATGCTGTGGGAAGTGGCGCTTGGTCCACCTTCCAGGGTACAGACATGAGATTTGGGTTTAAATAGAAAAAGAATTTGAGGCAAAGGACAAAAGTGTGCGTAGTTATTAAACATCCTGATCAAAGTATGGCTTGGTTGATCATTAGAGAAGGGTTCTGGGGAAGTTGTTATGGCTGTCATCTGAGGACAGCAATCTGGTCAGGATAAAAAAGTTATCGTTGCCTTGCAGGTGATCTGTCCCGTGGAGGCTCTGCCATCCCTTTTCTTGGGGACAGCTTTCTTCATCCCTCCTTGTAAGCAGTTGTCAGTCCTGTCCTTCCTGGGTTCTAATCTGGTTGCAATGTGAGTGGCTCAGAGTAAAGACAGATACAAAAAAGGAGGCAGAAATGCCAAGCTTTTTTCCTGCTTTTATTTAATTCATAGACACAAGAAAGGAGTCAGTGCTTTTCCACAAAAATGGTTTAAATACCTGTTGTAAAGAGAGCAGGGCTCATTTATTTAGTTTGTATTTCTTTAGCCCACTATGTGCTATGTATAACAATAGGATAAAATAATGGGCAGACCTGGTGTAGTCTGTCTCATGACGCCTGGAATCAAGAAAGCAGATATTGATCAGATAATCCCAGTTACTTAAATACACACTTTGTACAAATGCTACGAAGGAAGAGTACAGGGGATAGAGAGGGAGTGGCAAAGAACTGGAGGGTGGTATCAAAGATGGCATGGCTGAAAGAATGAGCTGTGAGAACTGAGGCTGGTTTAGAAAGGAAAGTGGTATGAAATGGGGGCTCCAGGGAGCTGCATGACATATGGAAGAGCCCTGAATTTGGGGGAGGGGTCCCACAGGAGACAGAGGCCTGGCTGAATGCCTGGCTCATTGTAGCATCTGAGTAAAGTCTAGAGCTAAAGAGAGATCTTCATTTTTTTATATTATAGGGTTGATTAAAAAGGTGGATTATAGATACGCCTGGTAGGAAGCAGCCAGTGTTCATGGAAAGAAAATTAAAGATTTCAGGAGTCGTCTTGCTTTATGCCAGATTAATAAATACAAGGCAGTGGTTATTAACTCTAAGGGCTGTTTTATTTCACTGAAGAGTCTGAAATGTTTCCTGGAGACTAATTTTCAGACCTGCCGTTTTTAGTAGGTGTGTCTTGTTTTAGGCAGCAGATGTATTTCTAGGGAATTGTGGCTAATTCACATTTTTGTAAATTGACTCATTTTAAACACAGCAGGGAGTCTGCATTTTAAAGGAAACCGATGGAGCATCCTTTTATAAAGTGCAGAATTTTTTGGGAAACAAATATGTTTTGTAAATCTGTCCTTTAGTAGAAGGTAATGAGAGTGCAGCTATGCTGAGACACATATATACACATACAGACAGGATTTGATAATTAGCAAACAGGGCCTTTTTGAAATACAAGAGCAGTTTCCCTTCAAATTCGTTGGTCTATAAATATTGTAGCAAGAAGGTCCAAACTTGGGCTCATAGTCCTTATTTTTAGAAGGTTCTTCAATGGGACTAATCTGTTTTCATTTTAATTGGAGATCACAACTTAAGAATTCTAAGGAGACAGTTTCAAAAGAATGCTGCACGTGTCTGTATTTTAAAAGATATGTACTTTTCTTTCTTCCTGTTCTGTGAGTAGTGGCTCAGGAAAATAAAAAAAGATGTCTTTGTGGAGAGAGGCAGCATCTATCTCCATGATTGCTTATTCTCAGTGAACTGATGTAATAGTGCTGCATCTGTGTTATTCTGAGGTGGTGTGATTGTGTTGCTGGGGCTTCCAGGTGACACTGAAGACATGCCGCTGGAGAATGATTGGGATGCTTTTTCTTCTCTTAGTGTTGACTTCTAGATCTACTTGAAATGAAATTTATCCAGGGAAGAGGAACTTTTCCCAACTGCTCATCTTCCTCTGAGTATCACTGATCTCTAAGAGGGTTCTCATGTCTACTCTAGGGTTTGGCATGACAGACACTTATGTTTGATGCAGAATAAAATACAAAATACACATAACCTTTATTCAGTCTGCATAATAAATGTATTCTACATGCGTTCAGCTACAGTGAATTATACTAGTAACCTGTTATTGTAAAAATGTCAAGAGTATTTTCTGTCTCTTGCAATGATTATTTATCTGCTAAAAGTATAGGGTTTATTTTAACACTCTTGACAAGAAGAAAAAGGAAATGTACCTTTTGGGAAAATGTTCACTATTCAAGCATGTTTTTTTGAGTTTAGTCCAAAAACTAGCTATTGAGATGACAAAGGGAAAATGTTTAACACAGAGAATCTGAAATACTTCTCGCTTGTCATTTAATTTTACAGAGAATATATAGGACTTTATTTTCTTTATTAACAGCTTAAATGTTACATTGATTTTATTTTCTATAAGCAGGTTTGCCATTTAAAAAGAACAAAAGAAATGCTTGACACATGTTTGTAAGAAAAATAATCCTTAATTTTCTCTCCATTTGTGTCTATCTGAGTGTACATTCTTCCTGGGTACAACAAAGTAAAGCTCTTAATTCGAAATTCTAGGGTATCTTGACCTGGGAATGAGTAACTCTTCCAAAGGTTGAGATCATGATGTTGGCTTCATCACTAGCTTATTTTTTTCTCATTTTTATTATTGTTGTACTGTGACATTTACAAAAGTTCTTACAATATACCATAGTTGAGTTCACCCCTCCATCATTCTCCTTTATGCCCTCCCTCCATTCCTGGAATAGTTCATTTTTCCATTTACATACATGAAGACATAATATTTAAACCATATTCACCCTCCTATGGCCTTTCCTTATATCCTCCTACCTCAACTGGTCCAACCCCTCATATGGGACCTGTTTAGCCTTCCTGTTCTCTGTTTTTGAAAAAAGGGGCATTTTTGTTTGGTGAAGATATATACAGGGTGCTTCACTGTGATATTTTCATGTGTATTTATATTATAAACTGAATTTGGTTCATCCCCTCTATTTTTCTTCTTTCTCCTTTAGTCCCCTTCTTACGGTGATTTCAAAAGGTCTATGGTCTTGAAAAAAAAAAAGTTCATTGGTAAATACATTACTTACAAAGCAAACTGTAAATCTGAAAGAATTTATTTGCTAAAGAAAAAATGAGAAGTTAATATTCACCATGAACACTTTTCATTGTTTCTGCAGATGAGTGAGTGATGAGTCCTAGAGGAAGATTGACTATAATTTACACAGCCTGATCTAGGAAAATGAACACTTTTATTATTAAAATATAAAATTAGAATATTACAGAGAACTATCCAAAGGCAGTGAAAAAAATCAGATAGAGAAATTAAATCTAACTCTGTATCCTAAGCTAGCATTATATAGATAAAGACTGTTACCTCGTTTATGGATAATACATTCTTCACTGGAATTAGAATGCTTAATTTTTGTCATTGAAAATATCATGATTAGTACTAAATTATCAAAATTAATACTAAAGAAAATTTAGTAGAAGTTTAGAAGGTCAAGATGAAAAAAAAAAATTCTATATTCATTCTTGTATAGAAAGTACATCGACCATATTCACCTTCTTCCTTCTTTTACCCTCCCTTTCCCCTTAGTGACTTCTCTTTAGTGAGACATGTTTTTCACAATATTGCTTTATTTGCATTGGGTCTATATTCTGCATATGAGAGAAAACAAGCAGCTTTTGCTTTCTGAACCTCGCTAACTTCACTTAAGATTATGTTCTTCAGTTCCATCTACTTACCTGCAAATGACAAAATTTCATTCTTTATGGTTGAATAAAATTCCATTTTATGTTACTACCACATTTTCTTAATTCATTTATCAGTAGTGGGGCATCTTGGCTGTTTCCATAGCTTAGCTATAGTGAATAATACTGTAATAAACATGGGTGTACAGGTGTCTTTACTGTAACCTGACTCACATTTCTTCAGGTATATCCCTAGGAGTGGCAGTTCTAATTTTAGTTTTTTGAGGAGTCTCCATACTGTAGTTTACATTCCCACCAACAGTGTATGAGGTCTCTTTCTCCCCACATACTTGTTCTTGATGGTAATCATTGTAATGGGAATAAGGTGGAATCTTAAAATGGTTTCCATTTGCATTTCCTTTATGGCCAGGTATGTTGAGCATTTCTTCATGTGTTTTTTGGCCATTTGGACCTCTTCCTTTGAAAAATCTTGGTTCAGTTCCTTTGCCCATTTCTTTATTGGGTCATTGATATTTTGGGAGTTTAGATTTTTGAGCTCCCTGTATATTCTGATTATTAATCCCTTGTTAGATGTATAGCTGGCAAAGATTTTGTCTGATTTTGTGGGCTGTCTCTTCAATCTGGTGACCATTTCTTTTGTTGTGCAGAAAAAGCTTTTTACTTTCATGTAGTCCCATTTGTCAATCATTTCTCTTTGTTGCTGAGCCATTTGAGTTCTATTTAAGAAGTTATTGTCTACAGCAATAGGTTCCAGCATATTCCCTGCTCTTTCCTTTATTAACTCCAATGTTTCAGGTCTTATGTTAAGGTTCTTAATACACTTTGAGTTGATACTTGTACAGGGTGAAAGACATGAATCTAATTTCAGTTTTCTGCATACTGACATCCATTTTCCCTAGCAACATTTGTTGAAGAGGTTGTCTTTTCTTCATCATATGTTTTTGGTGCCTTTGTCAAAAACCAGGTGGGCATAGCTTCATGTATTCATATATGAATACATGAATTGTATTGGTGTTCATGTCTATTTTTGTGCCAGTACCATGCTGCTTTTATTGCTATGGCTCTGTAGTATAGTGTGAAGTTGGGTATTGTGATACCTTCAGTGTTGCTGTTTTTGCCTAGTATTGCCTTGGCTAGTCATAGTCTTTTGTGTAGAAGAACTATCAATAAATGCATGCAGAAGAGCTAATGAAAGGGAAACCATGAATAGGAAATTAAATTAATCTGAAGGTAAGTGGCAGTGTTGTGAGAATGGGTGTTCTTGGAAAGAGGGGATGAAAGCTAGGTGTATACCTCTTTCTGAGCAAAGCCTGTGGTTCCTTGTGACAAAGGGCAACTAGGGAAATCTCACCTGAAGGTGGTAACTGAAGACATATAAAACATTTATGAGTGCTTATCTTTTTTCTCTAGGACTCTCTACTTCCTTTTTTACTCTTTCTAAAAAATTATTAGTATATGATAGTTATACAGTGGGTTTGATTTTAACATTTCCATAATACATATATTGTACCCTGGTTTGGTTCATCCCCTCCATTATTCTCACTCTTCCTCCATTCCCCATCTTAAAATTACTTGTGCAGGTTTCAATGTTCCATATTCATTCATGTGTAGAAAGTGTCTATGAGTATTTATCTTGATTTTTAATCATTCATCATCCTTAATCACACATATTCAACTATGTTTGAATGTGGTTTGTCTCTTGAGGTTCATAGTTTGGGAACATGGTCCTCAAAGTGATGGTATTGGGAGCCGGTGTGGAATTTTTAAGACATGTGTCCTACAGGGAGGTTTTTAGGTCATTGGGGGTGCTGCTCTCAACAGGGATTGTGGGATTCCAGTTTCTCTGTTTGGTGATATGATTGCTTGCTCCCATATGTTTGTTACTCACAATGAGGTGAGTCAGCTAAGGGAGGCTTTTGCTAGAACCTGCGGGATACTGATTGGATATCTAAAACCATGAGCTGAATTAATCTGCTTTCTTTTTGAAGTTAGCCTGCCTTAGGTATTTCATTATAGTGATGAAAAACTATTCTTCCCTCCATTTCTCAATGTGAAGGGGCCCAGTACTAAGCACTGCAGCATTGCAGTTAGACAGAGTGGAAAGGTCTTTCTCCTCTCTCTCTCTCGCTCTCTTTCTCTCTTTCTCTCCCTCTCTCTCCAACTGCTGACTGTGTTATATAATGGGAAGTAGAGAAAAGTTGCACTTTGATGGATTATTAAATATAAGCTTTGATGACATCTTTGTCATTCCAGAAACTTCATTAATAAGCCATGCAGAAGCAAATAGTCTTGCAGATATTAACTTGCATGTTCTAAACTCACAAGAGGCAGTTGTGTAATTCAGTGTCAGCTTTACAGTATTAGGTATTTCTTTGCAGGGAACAGAATGCACCTGTTGACTGCTGGGATATCCCCAGAAAAGGACTTATGAAGGAGAGATGGGGGCATGTGTTTGCTTGGTGAGTGTGGAATAAGAAGAAAGGGCAATAGAAAATCTTGAGGAGTACTGCCCTCAGTCTAGAGAAAAGCCTGTCAAAGGATTCCTACCTCACAAAATAGAGATTCATAATGTGGGGAGACGAACTGAAACATGCAACTCTTCCCCTACAAGAATTAGGGAGACACAATTTGTCTGCTAGAATGCTTGATAATTAAAGAAAGGGTCAAGTAGAAGATGAAGACGTAATAAGGCCATGAAGTATTAATTTTCAAAGAATGTAGTTTAACTTCTATCTATGGCAGTATATGAATTTCCACTGGAAATGGGGTGTGTGTGTGTGTGTGTGTGTGTGTCTGTGTGTGTATGTCTGTGTGTGTGTGTGTGTTTCTGATTTTAAATCCTCTGGGAGAAGCAGCTGTACCTTCTCCCCTCAGTAGATCTTGTGTCAGATATTCCTTACTCTCTGGGTTTCACTAACTCAGTAAGCAATAAAAGCCACTGGTATTCAGAGCCTGAGTTGATAAAATTGCAAGACAGAAGGAGAGGAGAATACCCACCCAGGAGGGAGTGGGGCAGATGCTCGTGATGATAGCTGGAGGAGGTAAAGACTGGGAAGTAAAGAGCAAGAGGAGAGGTGGAGAATGAGTGGTAAAAGTGGAATGACTTTGGGAGATTTGAAAACCATGTGTGGGGGATGGATAAACCGAGCTCAGGAAGCCTTGCCCAGGTAGGTAGTAAGAAGAGCAGAGTAACATAACACCTGGCCTCCCCTTCCTCTACCCAGCCATTCTTCCATTGAACTCAGTGTGACTTTGGAACAGCTACTGAAAATGTTTCTTTTAGGGACAGTTTACTCTCTCACTTAAGTCCAGATTTGATAAGGAAATTTAGTCTGGATAATTGGGAAGACTATAGCTAAACAGAAGAAAAATTTCAGCCTCAAATTCCAGAAGCTCTAGCTAAACAAAAAGATAATTTATTGATTTATGTAATAAAACTATCCATTGGTTTCAAGTGTGACCCAAGGAGGCCCTTTACTATGCCAAGGTCCCGTGTTCTGCCCTTTTTTGGCAATCCGTGTTATCTGATTGCCTCTCACAGGTCCAGGTTCACATTTCTTTCCTTCTCTCCCTTCCTCCCTTTCTTGCTGTACCACTTAAGCCACATCTCTAGTCCTTTTGCTTTACTTTGTTTTTAGGTAGGTTCTTGTGCTTTTTGACTAGGGTCAGCTGTGGACTGTGATCCTCCTATCTCTACCTTCTGAGAAGCTGGGACCATAGGTATGTGTCACAACACCTGGCCCCACATTAAGCCTTTTTTAAGTTCAGTGGTGAAAATGTACCATTTCCTGATGACTGATTCTGATTGCACTGTAGGTACTAGGTTTTCATCTATGTGGCCATGACTAGTTACAGTCATCTTTAACCCTGGGAGGTAGAGAGATATGGCTTTGGGATCAGACTTGCTTCAGTGCTAACAGATGTGTGGAGAAGAGCAGCTTCCTAGGGAAATCAGTTACTTGAAGAATGCATGAATTCAGGGCAGGAGTGCACACCTCTTTAGAGACAGGGATAGTGCACAGCCTCACCTGTATTGTGCATTGCTGGCAAAAGATTTCTGTAACTGCAGAATAAACAGAATTGGAATAAAAGTACCATAAAAGTACCTCCTCAATTTTCCTTTCTCCATAGGATTCCTGGGAACAAATGTTTAGGGGCAGGAAAAAAATTGATGACAAAGGCTATAGTAAAAATGCATGACTCAGTTGAGTAACTACTTCGCACCAGGAACTATGGTAGTATCTTATATTATCTAATTTGATTCTTCAAGTAATACTATGTTTTAGGGACTAGTAAAAAATACTTAGGAGATAAGAATACTGAGGATAAAAGAGACTAAAATGATCTAAGTAATATGGCTAGGAACTGACTTAATTTTTCTAGAGAGCACTGTCAATAAGTCATACTTATTTACTCGCATGCTGTCTGTGTTCTCAATGGAACATAAATTCCTTGAGGCCAAGGTCCTTGTCAAACTTCACTATGTAGTTTCGGGTACCTGGAGCACTGCAAATAAAATAGTAGGTACTTAATGAACATTTCTTAAGTACTTGGCAAATGAGGACTTTTCATGGAATCCAAAATCCTTCTCAGAAAATAAATGAAAACAAAATATAACAGATTTTTCAGCCTTATACCCTTGATATCTACCCCTTCTACTTCCCAATTTGCATTTTTATGACCTCACAGCGTGGTCTCTCTGCTCAAGCCTGCATGTTTGCTTGCCTAGTATCTGAGATGTGCATCTGTGCCTCCACCTGTCTACTCTCCTGCCTCATCTAGACACTTCTGCTCATTTATCTGAATGTGCTCCAGAAAAGAAGCGAAGGAGTTGAATATCTTACTATTGAAACAAGATCTCCGTCCCTTTAAAAACATTCCTGGGGCTGTCAAAGCCAGGCTGTACTTTGAAAGGCCCAAGTGAATGTTCTCTGTGCTGGTAACTGCAAAAACTTTTGAAGAATTCAAAGTCTTTGTAGAGTTTTGGTGGGGCAGATAATTGCTATCAAATACTTAAAAAGCTGAAATGGAGGTGAAGGATTAGATATTTTTGTGATTCCAAAGTGCAGAGCTAAAATCAGAGATGAAAGCTATGGGAAGACAGAGTTTAGTTCACTATTCAAAATAACTTTCAAATAATTCAGGCATTGTAAATGAAGCAGGCTGCTGGGAGTGTGCACTTATCACTGACAGCAGGTAGGCCTGTTTTAGAGGGTATAAAAACATCTGGGGAGAGATTGAATCAAACGATCACATGTTCATAATCCATAGGTTTACAGCTCCTTACTGTAATGTAATTCTTCGAACCTAAAGACTTGAGAAGGGGCTGAAATGTGTTCTATGTATAAATGTGACATTAATAATAGCATTGAGAAGCTAGGGTTAAGAATAGTGTGTGTGCAAGAGCATAAAAAGCAAGAATGAGAGGGAGCAAAGAGAGAATGAATTTGTATGTAAGAAACAGAACAATGACTTCAACAGTCAATGCTTGTTCTTCCTTCCTGAGGGGTGTGTACTCTTTGCATTTGCTTTGGCACTGTTATTACTAAAGCTATTGTAGGAAGACACATTTTCCCTAAAAATGAGAAAAAAGCTTGATTTCTAGGCTTTTACTTTTGCAGTCAGCAACTAGAAGAGTGATAGGATTTGTGACATAAGTAGTATGGAACCCTTGTCAGCTGGGTAGGCTAGATTCTAGCTTGTGCTGTATCTTGCAATATTTAATACTTAACTCCAGAGCACTTTATAATCATTACCTGATCTTCACGGCATCCTTGACAGGTAAACCGTACTGTTCCCAATTTGAAGATGAAACAACAGAAGTGATTTAAGATTCTAGGAATGGGCCTCAGGGCTACAAAGAAAAGCTTCCGTGCCTTCGCTACCAGTTTTATGCATAAGTTCCTTAATTAACACTTTTCAGTGAGAGATTCTTGAACTGGTATTAGTCTACACAGTGCTTTCTGCCAGCCTGGGTGTGTGTGGCATTGTGTTGGAATCACTGAAACAGTCCTGGCAGCTAGAGTAGTCCCAAACATCTTGGAATGTCATGAGGACTTCCATCTGTCACTTTGTCCAAATGTTGATTGTTCACTGAGAATGTTAATCCTGTGGTCTGTTATCCACAATTCTTTTTCTTAGAGTTCTGGCCTTTAAGCCTGAGTATGTGGGGTATGTTTGTGTGTGTGTGTGTGTGTGTGTGTGTGTGAGAGAGAGAGAGAGAGAGAGAGAGAGAGAGAGAGAATATTATTATACAATCCTTACTTTACCTGTGCTTCCTTGGTTACTACTTTCAAAGAAAGACTTTTTCATTGTATCATTCTGCTAGCAACCTTCTGAATGTGAATAAGGGAAAATTATCCTTCCTGGGAAAAATATTGCTGTGTATCCTGACATTTTTGGCAACTCTTTTTTCTACTCATAATGGGAAGTTTTGATAAAGTAAATTATCTTTTGTGCAGAATTGTTTTCCTTTGTATTTCTCTGTGCCTAATACTCTCTCAGTTTTCTATTAAATTATGATTTTCTCTGTGTTACTTTACAAGTTGTAATTGCTTTGTCATCAAAAAAAGAAAGGTGTGTTCATTTTATCCTTTTATCACTGAGTGTCTTGGTGAAGGGGTTGTAGCACCATCATTACCATAGCTTTGTTCTGCTCAGTATTTAATGATAATTGCCCTTGTCATTCCTCATAATATAAGCTATAGAAATCCTCTGTTAAAGAAGGGAGAGATTAACAAGTCAGAATATAGTTTCAAAATGAACTGATAAGGAAATTTCATGTTTCATTTCAAAGCATTAATTAAATAACAAGGAGCTCATGAATTGAAGTAAACAAAGGATGGACAAATGACATTGATTTAGTAAGTCCAGGAGAGAGCGAGCCTTGTGAGCGTGTGTTTTACCACTTGTTATAGGAACTGGTTGCTCATTCAACTGTCCCACATTTATAATCCTTTCACATGTTTAATTTTTTCTTCATTTTTCACATGAGTGATCATTCCTCATCGTCCTCTTTTTAAAATTCCAGTCTTCTTTCTGTTTCTGTTTTTCTTGATTTGTATTTCTGTTCAGGATTGTTAAATTGAACCTACTGGGGCAGAAAATGTGCAAGGGAAACGCTCAGCCCTGCCCTCTTCTGTAAAGAAGAGGTGTTGCATATCAAGCCAATCTCATCAAATTAGGTGAAACCTGTAGGAGTCCTCAATGAAGTAGGACAATTATGTACCCGTGTGGTGGTTATTCTGGGGATGTGACAAGGAGATAAAGGAGCAAGGAGCATGAGTTTCCTGACAAACATCATCGCAGGTGAATTTCTAAGGAAAGTATATTCATCCTTTTTTTGGGTTACATTTTTGTCTGCCAGATGCTAGTCCAATTCCAGAGCTTCATTTAGAGAAGCTCTTTGTCTATTGCCTTTTTTTTTTTTTGCCAAGGCAAGAATAATTTATCTTCCTAGTTTGATTACAAGAAGTTGTAATTTTCAAAAAAACCCATTTTCCCCAAAGCCACAGAATATATACAAAAGCATAGGTTTCAGTACATTTGTATTTTTTTGATATATATTTCACTTCTTGTAGTTACAGATTAGATTTGGTAATCCTACTTCTAGCTGAAAGTTGATTCGGGTCTTAACTACTTCCTCATTCAAAATCCTATCCAAGGTCTCTAGACAGGACCAGGGAGTAGGGGTTGTTTCCTGCTCCCTGGAAAGAAGTTTTGATACAGTATCTTTTTGTATCGAGTTGGTTTACTTTATGTGCCTGTGCTCACCATTCTGTTTTCTATTAAGTTATTGTTTTCTCTATTATTTTACTAGCTAAAATAGCTTCCTACTAGTAACTACTTACTGCTTTTCTCCCCATGTGTGGGTAAAAAGTTCATCTGCTTCTGAGTCAGAAAAAAGATTTTCACATTGGGAAATGAAGATTCTTCTCCTAAAGCACAAGCGGTCCTCCTCACGACAGCAAAGCCCTCCTCTGTTTCAACCTGTCTATCTGTACTGTTCCGAGTGTTAAACTACCATGGTGAATAATATTCACTTCTCTATCTCTAACCCTTATCATGGAGTCTAATGGAGGCTCTCAACAAATATTTGTTGAATAAATGAATTGAAGATCCTCTTTCTGCTCTCAAGGTATTTGGAGTCAGATGAAAGAGCTTACCTTCATAGTGGTGGGCCCTGAAATTCCTGACTTTACACTTGACTTTTGCATTTGCCTCAAGCTGATTCATGGATGTTTCACACTTGTTTAACTTTTTGATCATACTCAGCAGTTCTAGCAAGCATCTGGAGATGGTTCACAATAGAAAACATGTGGACCAAGTCAATGCCAACTTTCCCTGCAGCTCCACTGAAATAAATTACTTCCTTGCAGTAACTGGAGGCTGATTCACATTCCAGGCTGTGCCTTGTCACATTTGTTTCTGGCTTGAAGGTCCCTATCATCTTGCTACTCATTTGCAAAGCAGAGATGACTGACATGTCATGAGTTGGCTGAAACAACTCTGCAGTGTGCTCTGACAACGCTCCTTTCGAGCTCACATACACTCCAGTTTTTAAGTACCTTGAGGGGATAGAACGATCCAAAATAACATTCCTATAGTTTTATGCCTTCAAAATCTCTTCCCCTCACAAAGTGGAAGAAAATGGATATGCTTTCATGAGTAATATTTGAGATGAGAATTTAGATATTTTGTTTCTTAGACAAGTTTGATTTCCATAATTTTATAACATTCTTGTAGATTTGGTGACTTCGGGAATATTTGATTAGCTTAGTGATACTGTGATTCTTAATTATTAATCAATATGGCATGAAATTGTCTTCTAAAATCAAGTTTTTCCCTTTTCCCCGATAGCCAGAAGTCTTGTAAGAACTAGTTAACTGTTTAATCCTTCATCATTTTTTCTCTAGACTTTTACAATCTGTCTTTTATATCCATCAGTTAAATTGTTCTTAAAGATGATAAGCCTGGTGATTTTAATTTAGTATTGTCTCTTTTCCTGGGTCCTTCTATAGAACTGGAGATGATGTTCATTTTTTTTAAGGACTTAGTGACATGACATCGATGATACTTTTATGTCTTAGGTAATTCCTTTTACGAAAAAATTCAAACATTCACAGAAGCCTAAAAACTAGTATCTTTGTTTACCCATTCCCAATCATGGACAATACTTTGATAATTCTTGTTATGTATCTCCTCATACTTTATTTTTCAGGGAATTAAATCTAAGGCTGCATATCATTTCTGAACTACAACAGTTCAGTGAGTATCTCTAACCCATAAAGATTAAAAAAAATGACACATATGGGATTAACACATCGAAGTGTTGGAGACAATTCCTTTGAATCATTTAGGAATTAGTCTGTGTTCAAGTCCCCTGCTCATGCTACCTATTTTTGAATGCAAATGTTTTCTGTGTTAGGTTTTTTTCTCATACTATATATAGCTAATTATATCCTGGAGTATCTTCAATTTATCCTCTGTTGCCCCAATTTTCTATGAATTGGTAATTTCTTCTAGAGCAGCACCATCCAGTAGAAATATAGTACAAATCACACATGTAATTTATGGTGTTGTAGATATTGTTGAGTTCCCTTCCATAGGGCTTGTATTACTGTGCACTCCTTTGCACAATGTTTGACAGTACCATTTCCTCAGAGCCATGCAAACAGTATGACAAACTGCCAAGCATAAACATTTTTGTCACTTTGATTTATGAGAAATATTATCTTAGCATTGTGTCAATTTATACTTCACTTATCAAGAGCCAGGGTAAGCATCTTTTCATACGTTTAGTGGTTGTTTTCATTTCTTCTCTGAACTGTCTGTATCTTTTGTCCATGGTCCATTGGATTGTTGATTTTTTTATACTTAGTTTTATAAGTTCTTTATATATGAGGAGTATTTGTTCTTTGATTTTGATATAAATATATATTGCATGTATCTTTTTATGGGCCTTTTTCACCTTTCCATCTACTTTCCCTTTTCTTTCTCCATTCCACCTGTCATGCTGCTCCATGGGTCTACCATTATACCTCTTATTGCTCCTTCCACCCTCTTCCTCAGGAGCTCATGCAAGTCAGGAATTCATCACATCTATCCAGTCTGAGCTCTTTATAGGTGCAACTCATTCTGTAGTCATTGCTGTGTTTCTAGCCTTTGATGCAATGGTTAACTCATGTGAGACATTTAGTAAGTTGATTGTTTGAACTTCTATGTTGTGATCTTCAAAAATTACTCCTCTATCCTCTATTATGTTCACTAGTACATCTTTGTTCATGTTGATCTTATTACCTGGAATTTCCTTCTCTCTTTTAGATCTAAAACTTATTAAACTCAGATACATTCTCAAGGATCATTTCTTATGCCACTTCTATGACAGATTTTCTAACTTTGTCAACTGGATGTAATCCTTCCTCTCTTTAAAAGCTTTTATACTTTGTGTCTCTCGTTTGGTACTCACATGTGACCCTTGGTTCTAATTAATAGTCTTTGTAGAGTATAGCACACAAGTTGCAATAAAAAAACCAGTTTTTGAGATACAACTAAATATGAATGCTGTTTTCTTTATCCATTTAATATTTTTAAGCCTTTTCTTTTCCATCTAAGTTCCTATCATAAGCTTCTTGAAGACATAGCAAATTAGACTCAAAGATTGGAAATATTTCAAGTACTTAATTAGCACCTGATTAAATAAAAATTAATTTGGTTTAAAAATAGTCTGTAATAGTTTTTTTTTCTTTTATTATTCATATGTGCATACAAGGCTTGGGTCATTTCTCCCCCCTGCCCCCACCCCCTCCCTTACCACCCACTCTGCCCCCTCCCTCTCCCTCCCACCCCCTCAACACCCAGCAGAAATATTTTGCCCTTATTTCTAATTTTGTTGTAGAGAGAGTATAAGCAATAATAGTAAGGAACAAGGGTTTTTGCTGGTTGAGATAAGGATAGCTATACAGGGCATTGACTCACATTGATTTCCTGTGCATGTGTGTTACCTTCTAGGTTAATTCTTTTTGATCTCACCTTTTCTCTAGTTCCTGGTCCCCTTTTCCTATTGGCCTCAGTTGCTGTAATAGTTTTAATATTAGTTGTAGGACAGATATTATTTTAGAGATGAAATGCCATATAATATGGCTGAAAGAAATGGTTTGCAGCCCAAGAGGAGCCACAATTGGCAGAGAAGTAACTTAACTGATTACTTGGGTAAGTTGCTTCAACAGTCCAAAGATGTTTCTTTTTCTCTTAATACTTTTTCCTTTCCTTTTTTTTTTTTTATTAACTTTTCCTCTTAATGAGTGGCTGCAGAGTTCATTTCATAAGTAAGGAATTACACTGCTCAGTTTATGGGCTATTTTTTAAATTTATTCCTTTATTTATATCTTACTTTATGTCTTTATTGTACTGGGAGTACATTGTGGCATTTACCGAAATTCTTATAAAGTATAAAATATACTTGAATTCACCCCTCCATCATTCTCCTTTATCCCCCTCCCCCATTCTTGGAAGAGTTTCAACAGGTCTTATTTTTCCATTTTCATACATGTGTGCACAGTATTTGCACCATATTCACCCTCCCATACCCTTTCCCCACCTCCTCCTCCTACTAAGTACAACGCCCCCTAGGCAGGACCTTCTCCACCCTCCTGTTCTTCAGTTTTCTAAAAGAAAAAAATGACATTTTTATTTGTTAAAGATAGCTACACAGGGACTTTCTTTGTCACATTTCCATGTATATATGCATTATAACCCAAGTTGGTTCATCTCTCTCTTTCTCCTTTCTACCTTAGTCCCCTTCTTAGTCCCCATGATTTCAAGAGGTTTAAAAATTCTATATTCATTCTTGTACAGAAAGTACATCAATTATATTCACTTTCTTAACTTCCTTCTTTTACTTTCCATCTCTCTTATGTGATCTCCCCTAAGCATGACCAGTTTTTCATAATATTGCTGTGTTTGTATGAGGTCTGCATTCCACAAATGAGAGAAAACATGTGGCTTTTGGTCTTCTGAACCTGGCTAACCTCACTTAAGATGTTCTCCAGTTATAGCCACTTACCTGCAAATGACAAATTTCATGCTTCTTTGTGGCTGAATAAAATTCCACTGTACATAAAAACCACATTTTCTTTTTTATTATAAAATTTTTTATTAGGATATATTCATTATACAAGGGAGATTCATAGTGACAGTTCTGATTAGGCTTATACTGTACATTGGTTAGATCACCCCCATCATCTCTCCCTCTCAACCTCCTCCCCACCCCACTTGAAGCATTTTCAAAGGTTTCTTTCTTTTGTTTCATATAAGTATATGAAGTCCATCAACCATATACCCTCACCTTAATCTTCTTCATTTTTTCACCCTCTCCCCTCCCACTAGTACCCTCCAGACACATACTGTACCTATTTTTACAGTCCTGCCTTTCATTATTAATGTTTAAGTTGATGTTCAAAGGTCTTTCTGTATGCATTCCCTCTGTGGATATACTTTATTTGGGTTTGATTGCCCCCTTCCATTACTCTCCCTTACCCCTTTACCTCCCGCCCCCCTTTTTCACCAGCTTTCAATACACACCCTTATATCCACTGCCTTCACAGATGTTATGTTTTACAATATTACTGATGCTCTATCTTTCTCTTTTCCTTTCCCTCTTTTCCCGAGTTCCATAAAAGTAGTTCCATTATGACTAATGTATTCTACATATGAGTTTGAAATACCATATTTTCTTAATCCATTCATCAATAGTGGGGGATCTTAGCTGTTTCCATAGCTTAACTATTGTGAATAATGCTGCAATAAACATGGGTGTGCAGGTGTCTTTATTGTAAACTGATTTACATTTCTTCAGGTATATCCCTAGAAGTAGAATTGCTGGATCATATGGCAGTTCTATTTTTAGTTTCTTTGAGAAGCCTCCATCTTGTTTTCCATAGTGGTTACACTAATTTACATTCCTATCAGCAGTGTATGAGGGTTCCTTTTTTTCCTACATCCTCGCCAACATTTGTTGTTGTTTGTGTTCTTGATGATAGCCACTCTTAACAGGAGTGAAGTGGAATCTTAGTGTGGTTTTGACTTGCATTTCCTTTATGGCCAGGGATGGTGAGCATTTCTCCATGTGTTTTTCAGTCATTTGGAATTCTTCCGTTGAAAAAACTGTTCAGTTTCTTTGCCCATTTCTACCTTGGGTCATTGATTTTTGGGGAGTTTAGTTTTTTGTGCTCCCTGTATATTCCTGTATAATCTCTTGTCAGATGTATAGATGGTAAAGATTTTTCTCTCATTCTGTGGTTGGTCTTTTCAATTTAGAGACCATTTCTTTTGCTGTGCAGAAGCCTTTTGATTTCATATAGTCCCATTTGTCAATCCTTTCTCTTTCTCTTAGTTGCTGAGCTGTTTCAGTTCTATTTAGAAAGTCATTGCCTATGCCTATTAATTACAGTGTGTTCCCTGCTCTTTCCTGCATAAGCCTCAAAGTTTCTGGTCTTAATTAAGGTCCTTAATCTGCTTTGAGTTGAAAATTGTACAGGGGGAAGGCCATAAATCTAGTTTCAGTTTTCTGTAGGCAGATAACACAGTTTTGCCAGCAACATTTGTTGAGGAGGCTGTCTTTTCTCCATTGTATGTTTATGGCACCTTTGTCAAAAATCAGGTGGGTGTAGCTGGGTAGATTCATATCTGGGTCTCCTGTTCTGTTGGTCTTCATATCTGTTTTTGGGCCAGTACCATGCTGCTTTTGTTGTTATAGCTCTGTAGTATAGTTTGAAGTTGGGTATTGTGATACCTCCAGTGTTGTCCCATAGGTTCTGATAGGTTGTGCTTTCTTTCTCATTAAGTTCCAGGAACTTTTTTATTTCTTCCCTCATTTCTTCAATGACCCACTCATCACAGAACAACGTGTTGTTCAGCCTCCTGTTGTTTATTTTCTGCTGTTTTTTTTTTTTTTTTTTTTTTTGTTGAATTCCAGTTTTATTGTGTTATGGTCAGACAATATGCAGGGGGTTATTTCAATTTTCCTATATTTGTTAAGACTTGCTTTGTGACCTAAAATATGGTTTATTTTGGAGAAAGTTCCATTGGCTGCTGAGAAGAATGTCTATTGTGATGTTGCAGAATGGAATACTCTCTAGATATCTGTCAGGTCCATTTGATCTATGGTGGCATTCAATTCTAGAGTTTATTTGTTGATCTTTTTTTTGGATGGATGATCTATCTCTTGGTGATGGAGGAGTGTTGAAGTCTCCCACCACACCTGTGTTGGGGTCTATCTGTGCTTTTAAATCCAGTAGTGTATGTTTAATGAAGTTGGGTGCACCAGCACTGGGTGCATACAAATTAACAATTGTTATTTCTCCTTGATGTATTACTCCTTTTATTAGTATGAAGTGACCTTATTTGTCTCTTCTGAATAATTTAGGTTTGAAGTATACTTTATCTAAGTATTTCTCCTGCCTGTTTTTGGGGGCCATTGACTTGGTAAATCGTCTTCCAGCCTTTTACCTGAAGGCAGAATGTTTTTCTGTCTGTAAGGCAGGTTTCTTGTAAACAACACATTGTCGGGTCTTTCTTTTTAATCCAGTTTGCAAATAAATGTCTTTTGATGGGGGAATTGAGTCCATTAAAATTCAATGTTAATATTGTGAGGTAATTACTGCCATATAGTTTTTGTTGTGTAAGGATTTTTGTGTGTGTGTAACTAATTGTGTGCTACTTTCATTATTTATCTGGCCTTCTTGAAGTTTAATAATTCCAATCCTTTCATGGCTATGTTTGTTTTCATCTTCTGTAGTGGTGGTTTAGTGGTCATGTATTGTTTTAGTTTCTGTTTATCATGGAAGATTTTTATTCCTCCTTCAATTTTGAATGAAAGCTTTGCTGGGTAGAATATTCTAGAGCTGAAGTTATTTTCTTTCAGTGCTCAAAATACCTCACTCCATGCCCTTTTTGCTTTTAAGGTTTCTGTTGAGAAATCTGATACTTTGATGGGTTTACCTTTATATGTTATTTGATTTTTCTCTCACAGCCTTCAATACTCTTTTCTTGTTCTCTGTGCTAATTATTTTAACTATAATATGCTGTGGAGAGGTCTATTTTGGTCATGTCTATTTGGTGTCCTAGAGGCTTCCTATATTTGAATGGGCATCTCTTTCTCAAGATTAGGGAAATTTTCTGCTATTATTTTGTTAAATATATTACCTTTGGCTTGCACCTCTTTTCTTTTGTCAGTGCTCATTCACAGATTTGTTTTTTTTTGGTGGAGTTGCAGAGTTCTTGTATATTTTTTTCATAGCCCTTTTGTTTTTTTGTCTAGGTATTATTCTATTTTTTTTTCCTTTAATATCTATTTTGTCTTTGAGCCCTGAAAGCCTGTCTTCCACTTGTTCCAGTCTGTTGGAGTGGCTTTCAACTGTATTTTTTATTTGACTTAAGGAACTTTTTATTTCCAGAATTAGTTTGATTTTTTTTGAGACTCTTTGTTAAACTCCTCTTTCATATCTTGTGCTGTTTTCTTTATTTCATTTACCTTTCTCTCTGTCTTTTTTAAACAATTACCTTAGTTTCATTTTAGAATGTGTTGAAATCCTCTGAGTTCATTTAATTGTTTCTGTGTCCTCTTGAGTTTTTTTATCTGTGTTCTCTGGGGATTCATCCAGTTGTTTTTATATGTTCTCTTTAAGCTAATTTTCAAGCTCCTTGAACATTCTTATCTTCATTCTTCTGATTTCAGCAACTGGGGATTCATCTGCTTCACTTTCCACCAAATCCTCTATTATGTTATTGTTAGTCTTTTGAAGGGTTATATACACCTGCCTATTTTTCGCCCCATGTTTCTATTTTGTGCTTTGTTCCTGTGTTGTTGATTAGTTAGGGGGGTTTTAATCACCTGTTATATTTCCCTTGACTTAATTTTTAT
Source organism: Castor canadensis (assembly GCF_047511655.1). Classification (NCBI taxonomy): domain Eukaryota; kingdom Metazoa; phylum Chordata; class Mammalia; order Rodentia; family Castoridae; genus Castor; species Castor canadensis. Next base: position 64,006,385 of record NC_133391.1, on the reverse strand, counting down.
GCTCTGACCAGCTTAGTTGTTAGTTAGGTTGTTGTAATATTTCTGTTCACTGACCTGGAGTTATAACTTAGCAATAACAAAATCACAGGTTCAATGCTAAACCAGTTGTTCACATAATATATAAAACCCCTTGGTGATATTATCTATAAATAGTGGGTATTGAGGACATAACTGTTGCTTGCATAGAAATTGATAGGTAATTAGAAGAAAGGGGGCAGGGAACAGTATGAGGTGTGGGGGCCACAGGGTAATAAGGTCTGAATGTGTATAAAGGTATAGTTCAGTTGTTGAGAGGAGGGTACTATTGTCAGGGATTGTAGAGGGATAGGAAGGATGGGGGTAATGTGTAAAGTTCATATAATATACTATTCAGGGAGTGGTTAGTGTGGAGGAGGTAAGGACAGTGGGGGAAAAGAAAGGGAGAAGAGAGGAAAGTAAGGAGAAAAAAGGAATAGAGAAACAAAAAGAGAAGAAAAAGTTGGGGGTGAGAAAGGGAAATAGAACAAGAGATAGATAAGCAAATTGAAATTTGGACAGAATGGAGGAGGGAGATAGGTAGCAATAAATTAACAAAAATAATAAAAAAGTAATAAAAAATAAAAATAATAAATAAAAGATTTAAAAACATATATTTATTGTCCAAATTTCTTTCTTGTCATGGACAGGAGTGGGTTTCCTCTCAGTTCAATGAGTGCTCTGGGCTCTTTCCTCTGATTTCTAATACTTTTGATACTTTTGACAAGGGCTTTTGACAGAGGCTGATACTTTGGACAGGACAGGGGATTTCTCTGTTTCTCTGCCCTTTCTTAAGGTTGATATGCTGGGCTGTGTGGTGTAGATGTTACCCCTCCCTATTGGACAGCTTTGGGTGGCTCCAGGGTGTTTGAGCCTAAGCTCTTCTTGGGGGGATGGGCTTTATGGGTTAGCTTGTTTTTGTAGGCAGTTTTCCAAAGTGGTCCTGTGAAGAGTTGGTGTGTGAGCAGTGGCCAACCCCTTCTGCATGCAGAGCAAGCCTGGGAGCTAGAATTGAGGTTTTTGGTTGACCTCTTTTATATTGGAAGTATTGTCAGGTTCAGCTCGCTGCTACTTTTTTCCAAAGTGGTTGAATGTGTTGTTATTTCCCCTAGACTTTGGCTGGGCCACCCTGCCCTCACACAGGCTGGGTCATCTCGGCACTCTGTCCCACTCCCAACAGGTAGAGGTGAAATTTTCCCTTCTTTTATTTGGCCACCAATTTTTTCCAGGAAGGGTGCAATCTGCCTACCAGCTGCATTGAACTGTGTGGTTCCCTCCAGAAAAGATGATATGTGCCATCATTTGCAGGGCTGCAGTTTCACTTGGTGATATTGGGGGTCAACTCCACGGCATTGAGAGGCAGCAGTCTGAGGTTCTATGTCTGTCCACAAATTATGGCAGGTCCAGGATATACCAGATGCTTGCAAAACTTTCTCTGCAGTTCTCTGTGTTGCATTTTTGCTCTTCCAAGAGGACAGAAAAGAAGCCAAAAAAAAAAAAAAAAAGAAAAAATAGCTTTCTAGCAGGCAGGCCAGCAGCTGCTGGTCTGCAGCACCTGGATGTCTGGGGCTGTTATGTCCTATAAAAAACTAATTTAGGAGTCTGTTGTTGTACATTATGTGCACCATATGTGTTGGTGTTATCTTTTACCTGATCCTTGCTACCATGAATCTGAAGTATTCTTTCGGAATCATGAGAGCTCAGGATCTATTGGCTATTCACCATCTTGGTTCCTAGACTATTGTTTTCATTAGCATAAGGCTACTTTCTTACACATTATTACTTATCTCAGAACACTGCCCTTATTCCTACCTACACTGTAAACCCTTCCTTTGGTACATGTTTTCAGAAATGCATATATCCTTATAAAATATACATTATTGAACAGCATGACTTTCAGTTTTGTCTGGGTAACTGTCTTAACAAATATGGCAAGGGAGAAGTGACAATGCACCAGATTCAAATCTAATTCCTAAGAGACCTTTCCTATTCTCATTTGCTGACTTGTGCTGTTGCTATCACAAGGAGAGGCTACCCTGCCAGTCTCAGGAAGATAACCGCTGGTTTTAGATTGTTGATTATAACATGATCAACATTATTTCTGAAGATACTTTGTTTGCAGTCATGATCTTGACATCACTAAATAAAATATGATCTATAACCAATATAACCCGTGATTCTGTAAGTATAATTTAAATTGATCAGGGATCTGTTAAAAGTACAGATTCCTTTGACCTGTTTAGAGAAATATACATTTAAAAAGGTATAGCTACTGATTGAAATGAAGAAAGTTCACTGAGATACTGTTTTTTTTGTCTTCTATGATACAATGTGATAAATGTATAGATATATGAAATTTATCTTCTTTCCATCAACAGTCTGATTATTTTGCTCATAAATCTTAAACATATTAACTTTAAAATATTCAATTGATAGTTTCAGGAATACATACCCTCATGAAGATTTATAAATGCACTTTGGCACTGTATAAAGGATGGTTTGCTTGCAGATGGCAGTTAACTAATGATCTCAACCACCATCCCCACAAGTAGAGTTTATCTGCCTTAAATTCTTCTGTCCCATAGGAATGTCCTCTTTTGTCAATAAGTAATCAACATTTAAGTCATTGCATAAATTGTACATTTTTTTTGGTAGGGAAGCATTTTTTAAAAAATTTGATTATTCACATGTTCATACATTGTTTGGGTCCTTTCTCCACCCTGTCCCCCTCCCCCACCTTCTCCTCACTTTCCCCCTCAGTTCCAGGCAGGTCCTGTTCTACTTTTATCATTAGTTTTGTTGAGCCTAGTAAGGAAGGCAGAGTGTTTTTGCTAGTTGAGTTGAGGATAGCTGTACAGAAGTATTCCTAGCATTGCTTTTGTGTACAACATGTTATGACCCAAGTTGATTCATCTCTAACTGATCCTTTACCGTGGTTTCTAATCCCCTTATGATAACCTCTGTTGCTTTAAGGTTTTTGTATTAGTTCCTCTGGATTGGGGACATCAAACGCTTTCATGTTTTGGGTTTTCCATCTATTTCTATATCACCCAAATGTGCTCTACCCTTGTCATGTGATCCAAGCCCAACCACATTGCTGCATTTGCCCTAAATCTAAAGTCCACATATGAGGGAGAACATACAATTTTTGGTCTTCTGAGCCTGGCTGACCTCACTCAGAATGATGTTCTCCAGTTCCATCCATTTACCTGCAAATGATAAGATTTCATTCTTCTTGGCTGAGTAAAATTCCATCATGTACAAGTACCACATTTTCTTGATCCATTCATTAGTAGTGGGGCATCTTGGTTGTTTCCAAACTTGGCTATTGTGAATAGTGCTGAAATAAACATGGGTGTGCAGGTGTCTCTGGAGTAACCTGTGTTGCATTCCTTTGGGTAAATCCCCAGGAGTGGGATTGCTGGATCATATGGCAGATCTATGTTTAGATTTTTAAGAAGCCTCCAATTTTTTTTCCAGACTGGTTGTACCAGCTTGCATTCCCACCAGCAGTGGATTAGGGTTCCTTTTTCCTCACATCCTTGCCAACACCTGTTGTTGTTGGTGTTTTTGATGATGGCTATTCTAACAGGGGTGAGGTGGAATCCTAGTGTGGTTTTGATTTGCGTTTCCTTTATGGCTAGAGATGGTGAGCATTTTTTCATGTGCTTTTTTGCCACTTGAATTTCTTCTTTTGAGAAAGTTCTATTAAGTTCAGTTGCCCATTTTTTCATTGGTTCATTGATTTTAGGAAAGTTTAGTTTTCTTAAGTTCCCTGTATGTTCTGGTTATCAGTCCCTTGTCTGATGTGTAGCTGGCAAATATTTTCTCCCACTCTGTGGGTGGTCTCTTCAGTTTAGAGACCATTTCTTTTGTTGTGCACAAGCTTTTTAGTTTTATGAAGTCCCATTTGTCCATCCTTTCTCTTAGTTGCTGGGCTGCTGGGGTTGTATTTTTTTTTTTTTTTAAGCATAAAATTCTAGTTTATTAGAAGGTAATAAATGCTATCCAAGAAAAGTAGAACAGAGCACAAAGACTTGAGTTTGTGGGGAGACCTGATTCATTGGTCAGGGCCAACCTCATGGAGAAAGTGGCCTTTCTTTTTTTCTTTCCCCTGCTTTTTAACAGCTTTATCAAGGCAAAATTTGTATATTACGCATTTTAAGCACAACACAATGTTTTTAGTAGAAGTATAGTTGTACAACAATCATCACAAGCCAATATTTGAACATTTCTATATCCCTAAAACAATCTTTGGTCCATTTCACTCCAATTGGAGGCATAAACTGATCAGTTTATCTCTGTGGATTGGCCTTTTCTGGATGTATCATATAAATAGTCAGACAGTATATGGCCTTTTGTATAAATAAGAGTCAGACAGTATATGCCTTCTTTCACTTTTTGAGATTCATTGCTTTTAGTGTTGAATGTTATCCCATTGCATGACATTCCACATTCTGTTTATCCATCCATGAGCTGGTAAACATTTGGATTGTTTCCAGTTTGGGGTTATGATGAATGTGTCTATAAACATTCACAAGTAAGTCCATGTGTCAGAATAGATTTTCATGGGTACATTTCTAGGAGTAGAACAGCTAGGTCATATGGAAAGTTTATGCTTCTCTCTTTAAGAAACTGTCGACTATTTTCCAAAGTGTTCATGCCATTTTATTCCATTCCCACCAATAGCGTGTGAGCATTCCATCTTCTCTACATCCTTGCCAACACTTGTGACTGTCTGTCTTTTATATTATGGGCATTCTAGTAGGTTTGAATAATAATTTGCCATCATGGCTTTGATTTGTATTCCCCTAGTGACTGTTGAGCATCTTTTAGTGTGATAAAAGATGTAAATTTTCTATTCAAACCTTTTGCCCATTTGTTTGTTTTTTTTTTTTTTTTGGGAAAAATAAATTTTATTGAACATGTCGTTCTATACAGGTATCATAATTCATTATTTTTATTTTTTTTAATTTTTTTTATTTTTCTTTTATTATTCATATGTGCATACAAGGCTTGGTTTATTTCTCCCCCCTGCCCCCACCCCCTCCCTTACCACCCACTCCACCCCCTCCCGCTCCCCCCCTCAATACCCAGCAGAAACTATTTTGCCCTTATCTCTAATTTTGTTGTAGAGAGAGTATAAGCAATAATAGGAAGGAACAAGGGGTTTTGCTGGTTGAGATAAGGATAGCTATACAGGGCATTGACTCACATTGATTTCCTGTGCGTGGGTGTTACCTTCTAGGTTAATTCTTTTTAATCTAACCTTTTCTCTAGTTCCTGGTCCCCTTTTCCTATTGGCCTCAGTTGCTTTAAGGTATCTGCTTTAGTTTCTCTGCATTAAGGGCAACAAATGCTAGCTAGTTTTTTAGGTGTCTTACCTATCCTCACCCCTCCCTTGTGTGCTCTCGCTTTTATCATGTGCTCATAGTCCAATCCCCTTGTTGTGTTTGCCCTTGATCTAATGTCCACATATGAGGGAGAACATACGATTTTTGGTCTTTTGAGCCAGGCTAACCTCACTCAGAATGATGTTCTCCAATTCCATCCATTTACCAGCGAATGATAACATTTCGTTCTTCTTCATGGCTGCATAAAATTCCATTGTGTATAGATACCACATTTTCTTAATCCATTCGTCAGTGCTGGGGCATCTTGGCTGTTTCCATAACTTGGCTATTGTGAATAGTGCCGGAATAAACATGGATGTGCAGGTGCCTCTGGAGTAACAGTCTTTTGGGTATATCCCCAAGAGTGGTATTGCTGGATCAAATGGTAGATCGATGTCCAGCTTTTTAAGTAGCCTCCAAATTTTCTTTCAGACTGGTTGTACTAGTCTACATTCCCACCAACAGTGTAAGAGGGTTCCTTTTTCCCCGCATCCTTGCCAACACCTGTTGTTGGTGGTGTTGCTGATGATGGCTATTCTAACAGGGGTGAGGTGGAATCTTAGTGTGGTTTTAATTTGCATTTCCTTTATTGCTAGAGATGGTGAGCATTTTTTCATGTGTTTTCTGGCCATTTGAATTTCTTCTTTTGAGAAAGTTCTGTTTAGTTCACCTGCCCATTTCTTTATTGGTTCATTAGTTTTGGGAGAATTTAGTTTTTTAAGTTCCCTGTATATTCTGGTTATCAGTCCTTTGTCTGATGTATAGTTGGCAAATATTTTCTCCCACTCGGTGGGTGTTCTCTTCAGTTTAGAGACCATTTCTTTTGATGAACAGAAGCTTTTTAGTTTTATGAGGTCCCATTTATCTATGCTATCTCTTAGTTGCTGTGCTGCTGGGGTTTCGTTGAGAAAGTTCTTACCTATACCTACTAACTCCAGAGTATTTCCTACTCTTTCTTGTATCAACTTAAGAGTTTGGGGTCTGATATTAAGATCCTTGATCCATTTTGAGTTAATCTTGGTATAGTGTGATATACATGGATCTAGTTTCAGTTTTTTGCAGACTGCTAACCAGTTTTCCCAGCAGTTTTTGTTGAAGAGGCTGCTATTTCTCCATCGTATATTTTTAGCTCCTTTGTCAAAGATAAGTTGCTCATAGTTGTGTGGCTTCATATCTGGATCCTCTATTCTGTTCCACTGGTCTTCATGTCTGTTTTTGTGCCAGTACCATGCTGTTTTTATTGTTATTGCTTTGTAATATAGTTTGAAGTCAGGTATTGTGATACCTCCTGCATTGTTGTTTTGACTGAGTATTGCCTTGGCTATTCGTGGCCTCTTGTGTTTCCATATAAATTTCACAGTAGATTTTTCAATCTCTTTGATGAATGTCATTGGAATTTTGATTGGAATTGCATTAAACATGTAGATTACTTTTGGGAGTATCGACATTCTTACTATGTTGATTCTACCAATCCATGAGCATGGGAGATCTCTCCACTTTCTATAGTCTTCCTCAATCTCTTTCTTCAGAAGTGTATAGTTTTCCTTGTAGAGGTCTTTCACATCTTTTGTTAGGTTTACACCTAGGTATTTGATTTTTTTTGAGGCTATTGTAAATGGAATTGTTTTCATACATTCTTTTTCCGTTTGCTCATTGTTAGTGTATAGAAATGCTAATGATTTTTCTATGTTGATTTTATATCCTGCTACCTTGCTATAGCTATTGATGATGTCTAGAAGCTTCTGAGTAGAGTTTTTTGGGTCTTTAAGGTATAGGATCATGTCGTCTGCAAATAGGGATATTTTGACAGTTTCTTTACCTATTTGTATTCCTTTTATTCCTTCTTCTTGCCTAATTGCTCTGGCTAGGAATTCCAGTACTATGTTGAATAGGAGTGGAGATAGTGGGCATCCTTGTCTGGTTCCTGATTTTAGAGGGAATGGTTTTAATTTTTCTCCGTTAAGTATAATGCTGGCTGTAGGTTTGTCATATATAGCTTTTATAATGTTGAGGAACTTTCCTTCTATTCCTAGTTTTCTTAGAGCTTTTATCATGAAATGATGTTGGATCTCATCAAAGGCTTTTTCTGCATCTATTGAGATGATCAAGTGGTTTTTGTCTTTGCTTCTGTTAATGTGGTTTATTACGTTTATTGATTTTCGTATGTTGAACCACCCCTGCATCCCTGGGATGAAGCCTACCTGGTCGTGGTGAATAATCTTTTTGATGTGTTGCTGAATTCGATTTGCCATTATTTTGTTGAGGATTTTTGCATCAATGTTCATTAAGGAGATTGGCCTATAGTTCTCCTTTTTGGAGGTGTCTTTGCCTGGTTTTGGGATAAGTGTAATAGTGGCTTCATAAAATGTGTTTGGCAGTTTTCCTTCCCTTTCTATTTCATGGAACAGTTTAAGGAGGGTTGGTATCAGTTCTTCTTTAAAGGTCTGATAGAATTCAGCAGAGAATCCATCAGGTCCTGGACTTTTCTTTTTGGGGAGACTCTTGATTGCTGCTTCAATTTCATTTTGTGTTATAGGTCTATTCAGGTGATTAATTTCCTCTTGGTTCAGTTTTGGATGATCATATGTATCTAGAAATCTGTCCATTTCTTTTAGATTTTCAAATTTATTTGAATATAGGTTCTCAAAGTAGTCTCTGATGATTTCCTGGACTTCCATGGTGTTTGTTGTTATCTCCCCTTTTGCATTCCTGATTCTACTAATTTGGGTTTTTTCTCTCCTCATTTTAGTCAGGTTTGCCAGGGGTCTATTGATCTTGTTTATTTTTTCAAAGAACCAACTTTTTGTTTCATGAATTCTTTGTATGGTTTTTTTGGTTTCTATTTCGTTGATTTCAGCTCTTATTTTTATTATTTCTCTCCTTCTATTTGTTTTGGGATTTGCTTGTTCTTGTTTTTCTAGGAGTTTGAGATGTATCATTAGGTCATTGATTTGGGATCTTTCAATCTTTTTAATATATGCACTCATGGCTATAAACTTTCCTCTCAAGACTGCCTTAGCTGTGTCCCATAGGTTCTGGTAGGTTGTGTTTTCATTTTCATTGACTTCTAGGAACTTTTTAATTGCCTCTTTTATTGCATCGATGATCCATTCTTCATTAAGTAATGAGTTATTTAGTTTCCAGCTGTTTGCATGTCTTTACTTTTGTTGTTGACTTCTACTTTTACTGCATTGTGGTCAGATAGTATGCATGGTATTATTTCTATTTTCTTATATTTGCTGAGGCTTGCTTTGTGCCCTAGGATATGATCTATTTTGGAGAAGGTTCCATGGGCTGCTGAGAAGAATGTATATTGTGTAGAGGTTGGATGAAATGTTCTGTAGACATCTACTAGGTCCACTTGATCTATTGCATATTTTAGATCTTGGATTTCTTTATTGAGTTTTTGTTTGGATGACCTATCTATTGATGATAATGGAGTGTTAAAGTCTCCCACAACCACTGTGTTGGCGTTTATATATGCTTTTAGGTCTTTCAGGGTATGTTTGATGAAATTGGGTGCGTTGACATTGGGTGCGTACAGATTGATGATTATTATTTCCTTTTGGTCTATTTCCCCTTTTATTAGTATGGAATGTCCTTCTTTATCTCGTTTGATCAATGTAGGTTTGAAGTCTACTTTGTCAGAGATAAGTATTGCTACTCCTGCTTGTTTTCGGGGGCCATTGGCTTGGTAAATCTTCTTCCAGCCTTTCATCCTAAGCATATGCTTATTTCTGTCGGTGAGTTGAGTCTCCTGTAAGCAACAAATTGTTGGATCTTCTTTTTTAATCCATTTTGTCAAACGGTGTCTTTTGATGGGTGAATTAAGTCCATTAACATTAAGTGTTAGTACTGATAGGTATGTGGTGATTCCTGCCATTTAGTTATCTTAGTTGTTTGAAGGTTTGATTGTGTGTACCTAACTTGATGTTACTCTCTACTGTCTTGCTTTTTCTTATCCTGTGGTTTGGTGCTGCCTGCCTTTTCATGGTTAAGTTGGGTGTCACTTTCTGTGTGCAGGATCCCTTGCAGAATCTTTTGTAATGGTGTCTTTGTGGTCACATATTGTTTTAGTTTCTGCTTATCATGGAAGACTTTTATTGCTCCATCTATTTTGAATGATAGCTTTGCTGGGTAGAGTATCCTGGGGTTGAAGTTATTTTCATTCAGTGCCCGGAAGATCTCACCCCACGCTCTTCTTGCTTTTAATGTTTCTGTTGAGAAGTCTGCTGTGATTTTGATGGGTTTACCTTTGTATGTTACTTGTTTTTTCTCTCTTGTAGCCTTCAATATTCTTTCCTTAGTTTCTGAACTTGTTGTTTTAATGATGATATGTCGTGGAGTAGTTCTATTTTGATCTGGTCTGTTTGGTGTCCTGGAGGCCTCTTGCATTTGTATGGGAATATCTTTCTCTAGATTTGGGAAATTTTCCGTTATTATTTTGTTGAATAGATTACGCATTCCCTTCGCTTGCACCTCTTCTCCTTCTTCGATGCCCATGATTCTCAAGTTTGGTCTTTTGATGGAGTCAGTGAGTTCTTGCATTTTCTTTTCACAGGTCTTGAGTTGTTTAATTAGTAGTTCTTCAGTTTTTCCTTTAATTACCATTTCATCTTCAAGTTCTGAGATTCTGTCTTCTGTTTGTTCTATTCTGCTGGATTGGCCTTCCGTTTTGTTTTGCAGTTCTGTTTCGTTCTTTTTTCTGAGGTTTTCCATATCCTGGCTGTTTTCTTCTTTATTGTTGTCTATTTTTGTCCTGAGTTCATTTATCCATTTATTCATTGTGTTCTCTCTTTCACTTTGGTGTTTATACAGTGCTTCTATGGTTTCCTTTATTTCTTCTTTTGCTTTTTCAAATTCTCTATTTTTATTGTCTTGGAATTTCTTGAGTGTCTCCTGTACATTTTGGTTGACCCTATCCAGTATCATCTCTATAAAATTCTCATTGAGTACCTGTAGTATGTCTTCTTTTAAATTATTCTTGTGGGCTTCATTGGGTCCTTTGGCATAGTTTATCTTCATTTTGTTGGAGTCTGGCTCTGAGTTTCTGTTCTCTTCATTCCCCTCTGGTTCCTGTACTAATTTTTTGCTGTGGGGAAACTGGTTTCCTTGTTTTTTCTGTCTTCCTGTCATTGTCCTTGGTGTTGTTACTGTCCCTGTACTGTGTGCAATTAAGTATTTTCTAGCTTGTAATAATAACAATGGTAATATTTAGAATGGAAGGGTGAACTGAGATGGAAAGCAAGAAGTTAAAGAAAAGGGGAAAACAAATATACAGACAAGAGGGAGAAAGCAGAACAAGGTATCAGACAAGAGAGTTTCAAAGGTATAAACAGGGAGTGTTAGTGTACTAATCGACAGTAAGCTGAACAGACAATAGATAGACAGAGAGAGGATTGAAAATCAAAGATAAAAAAATAAAAAATAAGTATATGAAAGTAATATCTATATATAAAAATGAATTAAAATAAAATGGAAAATAGAAAATTAAAAAAAAAAAAAAACAAAAAACTTCTAAGTTTATATGCAATGCAATTTCAGTCTTAATAATTTGGATGTCCGTCTCAATCTCCAGTCCTGGAGTTGGTGCCTCAGATGTTGTTCTGTAGTTGTCTCATCAAAGGGGATGCATAAAGTAGAACAAAACTACACTCACACACACACAGAAGAAAAAAAAAAAAAAAGCCCCACCAAGTGTCCCTGGTTCAAATGCAATACAGTTTCAGTAAGTTTTTCGGCTTGCAGGTGTAATTCGGTTGTTCTCTCATCAAAGGTAGGGAGAAAAAGAAAAAAAAGCGTCTGGAGGCAGTTCTGAGAGTGGTATCTGCAACTGTGGCTTGCCTGCCTGCTGCTCTCAGCCTGTAGCTGGTGGCGTTATTTATGCAGATCTCTGGGGTGAGCTAGCACTCACCTGGTCCCACAGGCTTTGTTTGCTCAGAGTTCTCCTGTACGGTGGCCTCTGCCACAGGCTTTCCCCTTTCCAAGCACTGGGAAAGGTGCACTGCCCCGCATTGTCAGGCCTGCGTGTTTATTTACAGTTCACGTGGGAAGTGGGTCTTCCCTCCTCTCACAAGCGTCCCCGCTCCTGGTTGCTGGGCGCGCCCTGCTCCCGCCAGAGCCTCTCTGGCCCGCTCGGCTTGTTTATTTACAGTCCCGGGAAGGGTTCCCTTCCCCCAATCTTCAGCGCTCAGGGCGCCCCACCCTCTTTCCAGCATGTCTTAACTGTTCTTATTGCTTAGTACTCAGTTTCTCTTTTTTTCCCGGGTGGAGGTCAGTCTGTCCAGGGGGCTATGCTGCTCTGGCCCAGGCTTGTCTGTGGGGCTACCGCAGTACCGTGAAGCTCACCTGGTCCACGTCTTCCCAAGCCGTATGGGCGCCGGCCACTGGCGGCCCCAGGGGCCCTCCTCGGTTCTCCGTTTAACGTGAAGTGGAGATTCTCTGCGCCGGCTGGAGATGTGGAGGAGTCAAAGTTATGCCTTTTCTCGGTGATTATACCTGCAAAGTGTGTCTCCAGCGTCTCTCCAAGATTTCACTATAGGAGGGTCGCTTTCTGCTTCCTACCTCTAGCTGCCATCTTGGAATTCCCCTGCAGACCATTCTTAAAAATTGAAAGTGTTAAATAGTTTTGAGGTTACTATTACTATTACTACTATTATTTTTATTATTATTATTATTAATATTACTATTATATGGCAATACTAAGGATTGAACAAAGGACCTCTTGCTTACTAGGCAAGTGTTCTACCACTTGAACCAGTCCCCAATTATTATTTTAATGCTAATATTAAATATGGTCTCAATAATTTTGTGGGAAAATATGTCTCAATTACATGTTGATTATAAAGTATTTATGAAGATTGGTGAAGAATTTTTTGAGTAAATAAATTACATATGGCTCATGCATATATATACTTTTTTCTGGATAGAGTTTGGAAATATTCTTTGGGAAGAATCTGGAGGGACTGTAGGGAAAATTGATTATTCATAAAGATCTCCTTAGTGAATTTCAAATGGACTTCTTAGTTGCCCAGGTATGTGGGCAGAGGTTTGCACTTACTTCTCTCCATAAAACTAAACACAAAACAAACAAAAAATTTGTTTTGTTTTTTACACTTTTATTATTGTACAATATTAATTTTTTTTGTCAAAACTAAATTCTTTGTACATGTCTAGGGCTTATTATTGCCAATCTTGGCTATACTGTGGTTTGTAATATTTGGTGGTTGTTTAGTTTTTATTTTTCCTTTGCACCTTGGCAGTGGAACTATAATTATGTAGTGACTGGCAAGAACTGTCTAGTTCAATACTAGATTTCTTTGAAAGATTGAATGATTTCATTTGTTATTTTTCTTTTTTGGGTCATATATCAAATGCTTTTCCATGTCACTTTACATTTTTCATCCTTTTTATCAAATCATTAAAGCTATCTAAAATTTCATTTAGGGCCATATTTTGTTCACAAATATAATGAGGATTTTCATATGGAAGATTTGATAATTGAAATTTGCTTTTTATGCATGCTGTCCATTCATTTAAAAAGTCTTATTAGAGTGATCACTTATACCCAGGAGTGCCAGGTTGCTTAATAAATATGATTTGCTGGTGATTAAGTGACATTTTCCAACAAGCCATCAATGTCCTTGCTAGGTGCTAATTTTAGTGTTCATACACTGTCACTTATTTAAAGCACTAAGCATCTTTTATGTTTCATCTCTTACAGTTTGGTGTCATTGACAACTACTGCTGAGAGATTGCCCCAGGTTTATCCCTTGACATTATTTTCAAAATGTAACAACAGAATAGAGAGTTGAATTTAGTTGAGGATCTCATTTTGATGGAAAAATGGGAACTCAAATACATCAAGCTATCTAAAATGGGCTCTCACCAGGAATAGGTGGCTTTATCATTGTATTTATTTTTTGTCTGTGTGATGAGTGAAAAAAGCATGGAATGTGTACATTTTAGCTCTTATTTGCCAGATCTTATTCAAAATAAGATTGAACATCAAAATTACATATAATAGTAGCTGATAGTATATTATTTGTTATAAGCACAAGTGTTTATGGTATCTTTTTATTAATTGAAAAACATCTTAATGTCCTTATTTCTTCAAATTCAGGAGTAAGCAAACTGTAGCCTATAAGCCAAATATTGTCCACAGCCTGAACAGTGTGTAAACAACCATTCATTTTGCCATCATCTATGGCAACATTCATGTACCAATGGCAGAGCTGAATGCAATCTACAAAGCCTAATAAATTTATTACCTGGCCATTTACAGAAAATGGTTTTTGGCCCACATTTTGGTTGACCCTATGTCCTAGTAGCATAGGTTGTTAGGGGTATTTGCCCATTTTGGTGATTACATTTGGGAAAACTAGTTAACAATTGTCATTTGCTCCACATTTTGTGTCTTTGAGCACATGTTGTGTCTCTAGATTGAATTAATTTTCATCTAAATATTTGAGTCTGTGAAGTAGTTATTACTTGGTCTAAATCGTATGTCACTATCTGAGGGTCCTGGACAGATTGCAGAGAGGTAGTCATATTAGTGTATTCTGTGGGTATGTGTGTGAGAAAAAGAGAGGGAAGGGTATAGATGTTTGCATGCATTTTTTTTTTCAGTATTGTCTGTTTTACCCATCAGTCAATTTCTTACTGGATTAGAGTTTACTTTCTACACCTGGTTGTAGCTTTGGCCACAGTTAACATTTTGAAACTGGAGACAGATGGCATTTACTAAATACTGAACTTTTGGATTTTCATTTCTATGTACTTGTTTTTATTTAAATGCTATAGTGTGAATAGTAAATATTCCTCCAAAGGCCAAGGTTTTAAAGGTTTGTTCCTTGAAGATACATTATTAGGAGTTTGTGGATCCATTAAGAGGCAGGGCTTAGTGGCTGGTGTTTAGGTCACTGGGGGGCATGCCCTTGAGGGGATTGTGGGATCCTAGCCTTGGGGTAAGCTGCTTTGCCCATTGTGATGTACTGCCTTGCTAGTATCTGACTACAGGCTAAAACCTCTAAAACTATGAACCCAAACAAACCTTTTTTTCTTTATAAGTTGGTTATCTCAGATATTTGTTAGAGTGACAGAAAACTGACTAACACTTTAAGTAATATATGCCCAAGGTAAGACATCAAGTTATGGAAGAACTTATGAGAAGGGAAGTATTCCTGCTCTATCTTTCTCCATTCCAGGCTCATTTTTTTTTTTTTTTTTTTTGCAAGAGCAAAGTTTAATGGCAGGCCTGAACTGCCAGGCTGGCTGGGGCAGTATGATGCAGCACAGACTCTGGGCTGAGTGTGGCTTTTATAGAAGAGGGAGCTTGAGGAAGTTAGCACGTGTGAGGTAGTCTCCTGTAGGGGTGGGGCTGTCTTAGAGCATGGGAATTTCTGTTAAAGGTGGGGCTGTTCCAGGCTCATTCTTAACAGCCCTTCTTTTAACCATTTCAAAAAATGTTTCTAGGAGGAGAAATCAAGATGGTGGATAGTTGACAGACTCTGGGGCCTTGACCTGCACAATTTCAAATAATTACTCCAGATTATTGTGGCAGCAAGGATCAGGAAATACTGCTTTTTCTTCCAACAAAGATATTGCTAACACAGAGGGGGCACATAATATTTTTAACTGACACTTAAACTAACTTTTTAAAGTTCCTAACAGTCCAGTGCAGGGTCAGGTAGCTGCTGCTGACCTGCCTGTCTGTTTGCTGACTGGGAATAGATGGCAGCAGGGTAAGATAGCCCTGGCCAATCTGCAACTTTTTTTTCTTTTCTTTTTTTTTTTTTTTCCTCTTTCTCTTAATTTCCTCCTGCCTGGGTTGATAAAGCTAAAACAAAACACAGAGAATGGCAGAGACATGCAGGCATCTGGGCGTCTGGACCTGCCATAATATGTGCAGACACAGAACCTCCAAATGCTGCCCACCTGTGCAGCTATCTCTCCACGTGTCTGCAACCTTGCTGACAAAAACACAATGCAGAAAACTGCAGAAAGAGAGCTGCTGCAAGCATCTGGGAAGATTGGAACCCACCAAACACAAGCAGATGCAAAACCTCTGTCTGCCGCCTGCCTATAACTGATCCATTTTCAACCAAGTGAATCTGCTAACCCACCAGATGAGTGCAACACACTGTTTGGGAAGAAACCTCATATTCTAGCACAGCTGGAGAGCCAGTTGCACCCCTTCTAGACAAAACTGGTGGCCAAACACATGGAGGGAATATTTTCCCTCTGCCTGGAACAGAATGTGGAACTGAAAAAGCCCATATAGGGGTGGGGTCACTCAGCAGCCACTGTGGAGAAAGCCAGGTATTGCCTTGGAGAAACCAGGAGCAAGCTGAAACTGACAGTCTCACCAAGGGAAAAGCTCATTTCTAACTCACAGGCTTGCCCTGTGAGTGGAAGGGGCTGGCAACAGCTTATTGACTAACTCCTCATGGGACTAATTCTGAGAAGCTGTCTGCTTCAGACACCCCACCCACTAAGGAAGCCCAGGCTTAAACACTCAGAGCTGTGACCCCCCAAAGCTATCCTATAGGGAAGAGCAACACTCATTGCCTTGCAACCCAATATACCAACCTTAAGAAGTGACAATCTTGGCCAAAGCCCCTATAAAAAATAAAAGCATCACCACTTCAGCCTGAAATCAAGGAAAGAGTCCAGAATATTCATTGAACTGATTTTTTTACATATATATACATATATCTATATCTACATTTATATCTATATCTGTATCTTTTTTATTTTATTGTACTTTACTTTTATTTATTATTATTATTTTTTGCCTGGAATGATCCCCTATTTTGTTTTTTACTTTTTAATTTTTTGTATTTTTTTAACTTTTATTTTCTTCATTTTTTCTTTCACCTTACTGTTACCCAATTCCCTTCTCCATTCTGTCCTAACACTAACATGCTCAGCCTTCTACTGCTCCACTTTCCTTTCTCTATCCCAATTTTTCTTTCTCATCTCTTTCCAGTATCTGCCCCTTTCTTTTCCCCTCCTTACATTCCTTTCCTCCCCCTCTCTCCCCACCCACTACCTCAACCTCCTCAAAATGCACCACACACTGAATAGTCTATTATGTCAATCTTACACATTACTCCATCCTTCCTATCTCTCAGCAACCCTGACAATAGCACCCTCTTCCACAATGGCAGAATTACACCTCATCACACACTAGGTACTTAGTATCTTAGAACCCCCATGCCTCACACCCCTCTCCCCTTACACCATCCCCCATTGCTTCCCCTTCCTCTTGCACCCAGATCTATTCAAACAACCATTATCCTCCCAATCCCCATGACTTATAGATAATATCACCAAGGGACTCACTACACATTTTGTAAATAACTGGTCCAGCATTGAATCAGTTATTGCTATTTTATACCACCTAGCCAGGGAACAGAAATAGCACATCTACCTAGCTAACAACTAAGCCAGTCATAGGACAGTATTTGAGTCAGGGGGAAGATGACAGGTGATTAAAATCTCCAATTAGTTACTCAACAACATAGAACACAGCATATCATAGAAGCATGGGGAGAAGAAGGAGGCCAGGAAATCCTACCCCCAAAAGACCAACAATTCAATAGAGGATTTAGTGGGAAATAAAGAAAATCAATACCCAGTTCCTTATCCCAACAGAACAGTGATAGACATCACCAATGAGCTCAGTAATGCCCACAAAAAAAATTATGGATGAGATCAATGAGAAACTCATGGCAAAGCTACAAGACATGGTGAACCAGAAGGTACAAGATGCACTCAATAAATATAAATACACCACAAATAAAACCTTGATAAGACACAGAAACAATTAAATGAACTCAGAGAGAACTTTGACAAATGCCAAAGTGAAACAAAGAAGACTATAAAAGAAGAGATGTATGAAATAAAGAAGACAGCATGAGATATGAATGAGTGAATTTAACAAATATATGGAAAATCTCAGAAAAAAGAATCAAACAGAAACCCTGGAAATAAAAATTTCCTTAAATCAAATAAAAAAAAACACAGTGGAAGGCCACTTCAGCAGACTAGAAGTGGAAGACAGGATCTCAGCACTTGAAGACAAAATAGATATTATAGAAAAAACAGAAGAATTCAAAAGCTGCAAAATGAATACACAAGAATCAGCAACTCCATCAAAAGACCAAACCTGTGTATCATGGGCATTAAAGAAGAGGTGCAAGCCATAGGGATATGTAATATATTCAACAAAATAATATCATAAAAGTTCCCAAATCTCAAGAAAGAGTTGTCCATTCAGGTACAGGACACCAAACAGGCTTGACTAAAAATAGACTTCTCCATAGTATATTATCATTAAAACAACTAGTACAGAGAACAGAGTAAAAATATTGATGCCTGTAAGAGAGAGAAACCAAATAACATATAAAGGTAAAACCATCAAAATAACAGCAGACTCCTCAACTGAAACCTTAAAAGCATGAAGGGCATGGAGTGAGGTATTTTAAGCACTGAAAGAAAATTATTTCAGTCCTAGGATACTCTACCTAGGATACTCTATAGCAAAACTATAATTCAAAATTGATGGAGGAATAAAAGTCTTCCATGATAAACAGAAATTAAAACAATATATGACCACCAAGCACCACTACAGAGAATTCTGAAAGGAATTCTACACACAGAAGATGAAAACAAACATAACCACGAAAGGATGGGAAGTTTTAAACCTCATGAGAAAGACAAGCACTCAGTAGCATTGAATTGGCTGCACACACCCAAATCCTTAAACAACAAAAACAACTAAATGGCAGGAGTCACCACATACCTCTCAATACTAACAATGAATGTTAATGGACTCAACTCCCCCATCAAAAGACACCATTTGGTGAACTGGATGAAAAAGGAAATCCTGACAATTTGTTGTTTGCAAGAGACCCACCTTAATGACAAACACAAACACTGGCTTAAGGTGAAAGGCTGGAAGATGATTTACCAATCTAATTGCCCCTCAAAACAGGCAGGAGTAGCAATACTTATATCAGATAAAGTAGACTTCAAATCTTACTCAAAAGAGATGAAGAAGGTCACGTCATGCTAAAAGGATCAATACATCCAGAGGAAATAACAATTATCAACTTATATGCACCCAATATCAGTGCACCAAACTTCATTAAATATACACTAAAGAACTTAAAACCACATATAGACCCCAATACAGTGGTAGTGGGCAAATTTAATGCCCCTCTATCAACAATAGATAGGTCATCCAGACAAAATATGAACAAAGAAATCCTAGAACTAAATGACACCATAGATCTAATAGAACCGACAGATGTCTACAGAATATTCCATTCTGCAACAGCACAATATACATTCTTCTCAGCAGCCCATGGAACATTCTCCAAAAAGATCATATCTTAGGGCACAAAGCAAGTCTCAACAAATATAAGAAAATTGAAATAATCACCTGCATACTGTCTGATCACAATGCAAAAAATCTAGAACTCAAAAACAAAAGCAGCAGCAGAAAATATACACACAATTGGAGGTTGAATAATACATTGCTCAATGATCAGTGGGTCATAGAGGAAAAAAGGGAGGAAATAAAAAATTCCTGGAATTTTACTGTGTTCTCTGGGACACAGTAAAGGCAGGCCTAAGATGAAAGTTTATAGCCATGAGTGCATATACTAAAAGGACAGAAAGATCTCAAATAAATGATCTAATGCTACATCTCAAATGCCTAGAAAAAACAAGAACGAACTAAACCCAAACAAGTAGAATGAGAGAAATAATAAAAATGAGGCTGAAGTTAACATAGCAGAGACCAAAAGTACCACATAAAGACAAATGAAACAAAAAGCTGGCTTTTGGAAAAAAATAAACAAGATTGACAAACTCCTGGCAAATCTGACTAAAATGAGGAGGGAAAAGACACAAATAAAATTAGAAATGAAAAAGGGAAGATAACAAACACCAAAGAAATCCAGGGAATCACCAGAGACTACTTAAAGAACTTATATTCAAAAACATTGGAAAATGTAGAAGAAATGGAGAAATTTCTAGATATATAAAACCATCCAAAACTGAACCAAGAGGATACTAATCACCTAAACAGATCTATAACATGCAATGAAATTGAAGCAGCAATTTGAAGAGCCTCTCCAAAAACAAAAGTCTAGGACCTGATGTATTCTCCATTGAATTCTACCAGACCTTTAAAGAAGAGCTAATACCAACACTACTTAAACTTTTCCATGAAATAGAAAGGGGTGGGACACTGCCTAACTCATTGTATGAAGCCAGTATCACACTTTTCTCAAAACCAGAGAACTACAAAAGAGAACTACAGGCCAATCTCCTTAATGAATATTGATGCAAAAATCCTTAATAAAGTAATGGCAAATTGAATCCAACAACATATTTGAAAGATTATTTACCATAACCAAGTTCGCTTCATCCCAGGGATGCAGGGATGGTTCAACATATGCAAATCATTAAATATAATACAACATATTAACAGAAGCAAAGACAAAGACCATCTGATCATCTCAATAGATGCAGAAAAGGCCTTCAATAAAATTCAACACTGTTTCATGATGAGATGAAACTCTGATGAATGAAAATCTGATAGAAGGAAACTCTGATGAAACTAGGAATAGAATGAGTGTACCTCAACATAAAAAAGGCTGTATATGACAAACTTATAGCTAACATCATACTTAATGGGGAAAAACTGAAACCATTTCCCCTATAGTTAGGAACCAGACAAAGGTGCCCACTCACCCTACTTGTATTCAACATCATCTTGGAATTTCTAGCCAGAGCAAATAAGGGAGGAAGAAGAAATAAAAGGAATGCAGATAGGTAAAGAAGTCAAACTATCCCTATTCCCAGATGACGTTATCTTATACCTAAAAATCCAAAAATCCATCAAAAAACTCCTAGATACCATAAACAGCTTCAGTAAAGTGGCAGGATACAAAATCAACTTAGAAAAATCAGTAGCCTTTCTATACACCAGCGATGAACAGATTGAGAATGAATTTAGGAAAAACAATTCCATTGACAATGGCCTCAAAAAAGTCAAATACTTAGGAATAACTTTAACAAAGGATGTAAATGACCTCTATAAGGAAAATTGCAAGCCATTTGAAGAAAGAAATCAAAGAAGATTACAGAAGATGGAAAGATTACAGAAGATTACAGAAGATCTCCCATGCTCATGGATTGGCAGAATCAACATAGTAAAAATGGGTATACTACCCAAAGCAATCTACATGTTCAGTGCAATTCCCATCAAAATCCCAATGACATTCACCACAGAGATTGAAAAATCTACCCTAAAGTTCATTTGGAAACACAAAAGACTGTGAATAGCCAAGGCAATACTTAAGCAAAAACAGCAATGCTGGAGGTATCACAATTCCCAACTTCAACCTATACTATAAAGTCATAGCAATAAAAACAGCATGGTACTGGCAAAAAAACAGATGTGAAGACCAGTGGAACAGAATTGAGGACCTGAATATGAATACATGCAGCTATGCCCACCTAATTTTTGATAAAGTTGCCAAAAACATACCATGGAGAAAAGACAGCCTCTTCAACAAATGTCACTGGGAAAACTGGATGTCTGCCTGCAGAAAACATGCTTATCACCCTGTACAAGTATCAACTTAAAGTGTATTAAGGACCTTAATATCAGACCCGAAAGTACAGGAAAAAGCAGGGAATACACTGGAAGCAATAGGCATAGGCAAGAACTTCCTTAGTAGAATGCAAATGGCTCAGCAACTAAGAGAAAGGATGGACAAATGGGATTACATGAAATTGAAAAGCTTCCATATAACAAAATAAATGGTCTCTAAATTGAAGAGGCCACCCACAGAATTGGAGAAAATCTTTGCTAGGTATGCATCCGACAAGGGACTGATAACCAGAATATGCAGGGAGCTCAAAAAACAACTCCCCCCAAACCAATGACACAATAAAGAAATGGACAACAGAACTGAACAAAACTTTTTCAAAGGAAGAAATCCAAATGGCTAAAAACCACATGAAAAAATGCTTACCATCCTTGGCCATAAAGGAAATACAAATCAAAACTATGCTAAGATTCCACCTCATTCCTGTTAGAATAGCTATCATCAAGAACACCACCAACAACAAATGTTGGTGAGGATGAGGGGTAAAAGGAACCCTCACACACTGCTGGTGGGAATGTAAACTAGTACAACCACTATGGGAAACAATATGGCGGCTTCTTAAAAAGTAGAAATAGATCTGCCATGTGATCCAGCAATCCCACTCCTAGGGATATATGCAAATGAACGTGAGTCAGGTTGCAACAAAGGCACCTGCACACCCATGTTTATTGCTACATTATTCACAACAGCCAAGCTATAGAAACAATCAAGATGCCCCACTACTGATGAATGGATTAAGAAAATGTGGTATTTATACACAATGGAATTTTTCTCAGCCACAAAGAAGAATGAAATTTTGTCATTTGCAGGTAAATGGATGGAATTGGAGAATATCATCTTAAGTGAAGTTAGGCAGGCTCAAAAGGCCAAAAGCCATATGTACTCCCTCATATATGGATTGTAGACCTAAAACAAATGTAGCAATATTGTGGGACATGGATCACACTAAGGAGAGGCTGGGCAAGGGAGGGATAGGGCAAGGGAAGGAAACCAAAAACTTGAATGATGTGGATGTTCTCATTGTACAGGAATGAATATAGAATTTTTAACTTGTCCAGGGCCACCATGGGAAGTGGACTTGGGAGGAGTGAAGAGGACTGGAAGAGGTGAATCAATTGGAGCTGTAATACACATATGCATGGAAACATCAAAAGGAAACTCCCTGTGTAGCAACCTCTATCTCAAACTAGCAAATGTGATGTTTCTTGTTTTATCTTTTATGTTTTTTCTTCTACAAAATCAGAGAATAGGAGGCTGAACAGGTTCTGCCTGGGGAGGGGAGGGTGAGGGAAGTGGGAGGTGGCAGAGAAAGGGGTACAAGGATGAAACACATGTATGTAGATGCAAAAATGATATCTGTTGAAACTGTTCCAGGAATCAGAGGAGGGGCAAGGAGGGAGAGAAGTGAAGGGGCTAATTCAAGTATGTTATATTTGATACATTTTAAGAAACTGTGTAATGCTGCAATGTACCACACCCAACACAACAATAAAAATAAATAAATACTTAAATAAGTAAAATGTTTCTGGTGGTTATTTAAATAAAATTTGTCAGCCATTGTTTCTTGATTTAATGACCATTGACAATTTCTTCTTCCTATTGTGAAATGAGGGTTTGGCTCTCTTACTCACATGCTCATCTTTGGCTCCTAAAACTTTGCTAGTAACTTTACTATTTTTAACTCTGTAATTGATTCTCTTCATAACTTGAGAAAATATATCAACAATTCTATTTCTTCCTTTTACTTTAGTCAATTGACTGATTTTGCTCTCAGATGAAAAATTAGTCCATCTACCCTTCTCTAAGTCTCTTCTCTTTCTCTTCCTACATTCTTTCAATTTAAGTTTTGCTTTTGTATTGTCAAGAGTGATAACATTTACATTTTGTTCTGTGATTACAACCATACTTTCTCTTTTTTGGCTTTCAGGAAAAAAATTAATCTTGCTATGAGTATATTATTATTATTTTTTTTACTACCAAGACAAAGTGTGCTATGATTCTATTTCCTTTTCCCTGGATTCTGTTACATACCCTTAGGCCACTTAGTAGGGTAAAATGAAACCCTTCCTTTACTACCTCACTGTTTTCCTTTTATGAAATTTCTGTTAATCAGATGCTGGTTAACCTGGATTGAATTCTACACCACTTTTCTTTGTTTGTTTGTTTGTTTTTTCCTGTTATACTTTCAGAAAGATTCCCCAACTTTATTTTCTACCCATTTGGTTGCATTAAAAATATCAGCAGTCAGTGCTTGTGCTCCTTTTCTACTATCTTTCTGGAGAATCCCATGATGAATAACATTTCCTGTCTTAGTCCTCTTCTGGCCATGGCCTAAGTGATGGCTCCCTCTGCTTTCATGTATACATAGTATTATTCTATTCCCTATTCTGTCACCCAGAAATCTGCATTGATGTCACATATATTCTCAGTATCTTATGAAATTTCTTCCTTGGTTCTGTTTAACTGCCATTTAAGGAATTTAAATTTTCTTTTATTCTTTTAAGCAGTGCAACTATTTCTCAAATATTTGGCTATTTCATTCTTAAAATGAAATAAACGCACATTTCAGTTTTACTTTCACTGTCTTCCCAAATTATTTTTGAAATGATATTGCTATGGACTGAGTTGTATCACCTGAAAAATCGTATGTTATAACATTAACCCAAATGTGAGTGCATTTGAAAATAGGACCTTTGTAGAAGTAAATGAGGTTATATAAAACCATAAGGGTGGAGCCCTGATAAGATGTGATTAGTGCACTCATAAGAAGAGACATCAGAGAGCAATCTTTGCATGTCATGTGAGGACACAGAGAGAAAGTAACCATCTACAAGCCAGGAAGAGAGCTCTCATTGTGAACTGAATCAGCTGGTACTTCCAGCCTCCAGAACTCTATGAAATAAATTTCTTTTGTTTAAGGTACCCAGACTGTGGTACTTTTTTAGGGCAACCAAACCTATGAAGGTATTGATTTCTTCACTACACCCTTCTATTGCATATATTCTGATGAAACTATATAAGTGGTTTATTGAATAGGCTGATTTGGCTCACAAGGAGTGACTTTCATTTTTTCTCATAGCAAGTTGTTTTGCATCTCCCCTCCTTCCTTCAATCTGGGAAGAGTTTGTAGCTTTCCAGTCCTTTTCATCTATTAAAAAACCTAATTTTAAAGTGTTTTTTAAAAAGCCCCTCTAGTTAGTCCTTAAATTTCAATTTTCCATCTAATTCTAACTACTTCTCCTGCTCTGACTGCTCCTGATCACTACAGTACTGAGAAGGGAAGAGGGTGTGCTTTCTTTCTTGCATTCTGTACTCTGTAGTCCTTCTGCATTTGCTGTGCTCCTGGATCCCTCAGGATCAGTGGTATGGAAGGGGTGGGTTTAGAGAAAAAAGGACAAAGATTGATGTGACTAACACTGCTGTCATCCTGCATTGGCACCGGTTACTACTATAGTTCACCTAGTGGTTCTTCTACTCTCTTCAGCCTCTCATATGGGTTAGTGCTCATACACTTGCTAGTGTCTTGTGACCCTTCCTCTTATATCTCTGTCCCCACAGTATAACCATAGGCTCTTCCTACGGGGAAGCACTTCCTCAGCAATAAGTGTTTTTAGGTGGAGCCTTGCTATCCTCCAAAATGTTCCTTGATCATAGGAAAGTTTTGACATATTACTACCGGTGTTTGAGTAAATGCTGTCCTTTCTCCTGGCCCTGCATTTTAAAAAATCATTGTTATTTGCCTTGAACAGACTCCTATCATATTCTTCTATGGGCAGGAGACTGAAACTAGTCATTGCTTCCTGAATTGCCTCCAAATTTAGGCATTTGAGTTAATTTTTTTCCAAGAATTTTCTTGCATTCTACCACTGTAGTGAAATAGGGCTGGCCTCATATGTTCAGCAAGAATGAATTTCCTAGGAAGGGACCATTTTCCTGCCAGTAGAAACTCTCAGGATCTCTGATTGATTCTCAAGCCCGGAGGTAGAGTTACCTGGGTGAGGCAGAGGGTAGCACCATGCCCATCTTCTAAGCCTCTATCTGTACCTTTCCAGTAACTCCTTAGTGAGTTTCTAGCCTTCTCTTATGTGGGCTGGAGGTTGGGAGATGGGCACTGACAGACTATTTCGTCATCTTTGATGAGTCTTAAGAGAATACACTAAGATCTCTCTTTAGAAAGACTGTTTCTCATCAGCTATCATCCTTGTCTTAGCGCTTTGGTTGGAATTCCACAATTGCACTAGCCTACCTTAGTGCTTAACATTTGTTTTGATGGATGCTAGTCCTTCTTTCCTAGTAAGATAAAAAGAGGGAGTATTAAAATAAGTAGAAGAGGAAAAGTGAGTTTCCTTCTATAGAAATTCACAAAGTAAGTTAATTTATTTGAATCCAGAAAAAAATGAATATTTTCGCAGTCTCCTTGGTGCTATCTTCTGACTAAGCTTCTTTTAGCTGAGCGATCGGTTTATGCATTCCTTCCCAATAGACAGTGATCGTGTTTTACACCAATGCCCCTAGCAGATAGCAGACCACAGAAGCTATAACTGGTACTCTACAAATGCTGGTTGAATGATTGGCTATGAGCTGACTGGTTCATTGTCAATGGCCTTTTGGAAAACAATTCTTAAAGATCGAAACTGATGATGAAGTTGTCAAAAGAACAAAGTTGTACTGACTGTTAGAACTGAGAAGAGGAGGGTCATATCCATGTGGGCAGAGAGCAATTGAAAAGGATAATCAGTATTTTTTTTCCAGTTAGTACCTCAAAATATTCTAAATTTAGACTGACTCTGAACTCACTTGAATGGTTGTGCTAATCCTGAAAGAAGCAATTTAAACTTTCAGGGAGTAAGGCTCACAAAAATACCTTTATTTAACCACTATGATACTTCAGAGAATTATAGAACATCCTATTAAAGGCACAAGTCCATCTGTAGTCCATGCCTGAAAGACCAAAAATCACATTCTTTAGGTAGGAAAACATTTCAGTTTAGGGCTACGTGCATTCTACTGACGTAAAAATGATAAGATTGGCAACTGCTTTTGATGAATGTGGGACAGAATATTATTTTCCATGGTAACAGATTTTTGCAGCACCAATATGGGATTGACTTTGCAGTAGGTTCAAGCAGAAGTACATGTTGACTTTCAGGAAATAAGCTGTTATCTAAATTCAACTATTTGGAGCAGGTACAAACCCAACAGAGAAAATTACATTCTATATAGGACATTGGCGTATTCAGTTTGCTCCAGTTTAAAAAAGTCTCTGTGTGGAAAAGTCAAGTTCAAACAATCTGATGGGAGAAAGGATCAGAGGAAGAATGAAGGAAAAAGGCACTTTCAGAGAAAGTGACAGAGGGAGAGACTGATAGGGCTTGTGGGGAAGGAAATGAAGTGCTTCTGCTTGAGAGTGTCAAAACTGACATCGTTTGGTGATTCCACCTTCTACCCCGGCTGTATCCAAAGGACAGCAGCTAGCAATCTGCTATTTATGTAAATAAAAAAGTGTCAGTTGAGGAAAGGCGTGTACTCAGTATGCTCTTAAAACATCTGCTCTTGTAAAACACTTGAAAATAATCATGCACTAACAGGAGAAAAACAGCTGTGCATGAATCAATTGCCTCCCCCATTCACGTGCCTAGAATATATGTATAATAAACTCTGCAGAAATGGGCCCCTGGGGTATTTGGATCACTGGACAGACTATTGATTATGCATAATTTTACTGTGAGCTGTTATTTAGCTGTATGGAATATATTGTGCCTGAAATCCTAGGGAGAGCTTCCACTCATGGATGTGTTACTTAAAGCCTTTTATGCTAACTCTTTCTAAGCAATATATAAGCAAAAACTACCCTCAAGGGAAGTTTTGGAAGTGCCAGGAGGTGATGTGTTTGAAACTAAGTAGAGTCATAGAAGCAAGGTTGCAACCAAACACTTCCCTCCCCACACATCCTTGCACTAAATTGTATCTTGAGGCTGAATCCTGTTTTTTTGTTTTTAAATCCCTTTCCTTGTCACTTCCTCCAATAGGATTGGATTTTCTTATTTGTAGAGGCAAATGGGTTACGTGGGCACCAAAGGTATAGCCTATGAGGACCTAAGCACTTCTCCTTTTCTCATCCTGTCTTAGTAAAGTTGCTGGATGAAAACAAGTAGAACTTCTCTTTTCTTAGGCAGTAGAAAGTGAGATTTAAAGGAAAAATGAGCCCTACTCATTCTCTCTCTCTCTCTCTCTCTCTCTCTTTCTTTCTTTTGTACTGAAATTTGAACTCAGGGCCCTGGGTTTGCCAGGCAGGTGCTCTGCCACTTGAGCCACATAGTCTAGCCCCATCTATTCTTTACTCACTGTATCGTTTAAGATTTTATTTCTGGAAATGCTTCTGTAAAATTATTTTTTAGATGAAGTAATAACCTATTGTTTATGCACTTCAATTATTTAATACTTTGCAAAATGTGAGCCAGCTCACATCTTCCAGATACTGGTGATCAGTTGGGAGAACACAGAAAATGCCGTTTAGCTTTTCCTTCTTTGTGTCTAATGGTGAAATGCACTGATTTCTAGGGCTCTCTTGCAAGGCTCAGAGCACCATTGTACAGTATTCCATCTAGATGTTATTTTTCTTGTGTTGAAAGAGCATTCCAAAATTTATCAGCCTTTACCAGATTCAATCAGGCAACCACTCAGAGCTGCTCACGGGAGGGTTGTGCTTTTCATCACTGACACGTGCAAAAGCAATCAGACACTGAATTATATGGCTGGTTTTCTTTGTCTTCATCTGTTTAAAGTACTCACTGAGCCCCAGTGAAATAACAGCGCTGTGTGTAAAAGCTCTCAGAAAACCTCATTCATCATGAAGTTGGTACAGAAACCTGAATAAATAGCTGAAGGGTTTCCTTCAAAAAAGGCAAGAACAGACAGTGTTTTGATGTTTTCAAGGATCATGCTGTGCACAAGATTTTGCTTCTCCCTGCCCTACTCTCACCTTCCAGATTTTAAACATTTGGACTCTTGTACTTCAGTCAAAAGCAGACAGAAAGTGAACTACTCAGAGGGTAAGCATTGCAGCTGTTAGAATAATAGTACTTCCAGACATTGATTATGTAATTGGAAAGCTTTAAATATATTATTAAAAGAAGTTTAGGTACCTCTCTATATTAATAACTCACGCCACCAGCAAAGCCAGCTAAGATTGTCTAAGTCAAGTTGGAAGAGAACAGACACGCTGGGCCTTCTAGAGGCTGGAACAAATGCTGGCTTTAGAGCCTGCCTCCCCGTGGGGATTAACTGCTCCCAGAAGTTATTATTAGTGGTTTAAACTTTAAGTTTGGCTTTCTTCTGGGGCTCTGCATGATTCTGGCTTATGTTCAAGTCTCTTCATTTGGTGTGTGGGCTTAGGAAATGTAAAATATCATATTTTCTGAGCTGTATATAATTAATACTATAATTTGGTTTTAGAAAAATAATGCATTATAAAACCAAAGATGTGTTGCTTTTAGAGTTATAGATTGGATAACCCATATGATTCTTTATAATGTAGATAATTTGAAGTAGTTTTAAAGGTTGCGAAAAATGAACTGTCAGTTCAGCTTTGTTTTGGATGAAGGAGAGAAAGTCAGATGGAATCTCTCTTATCTAAGAAGAGAGATTTTTAAATTTTACCTAATTGTTTTTACTTTTACTCACATGGATAAATTTTTATATTTACTTACCTTTCCCCTTCCCCCATCCCCAGATTCTGGGCAGAACCTGTTCTACCCTCTTGTTCTCTGACTTTTTTGAAGAGAAAACATAAGAGATAATAAGAAAGACATAGTGTTTTTGCTAGTTTGAGGTAAAGATAGCTATACAGAGAGATTCCTAGTGTTGCTTCCATGCACATGTGTATTGCAATCCACATTGGTTCATCTCTGCCAGATCTCTTTACTACTTCCTGGTCCCCTTACCATAGTGGCCTCTGCAGTTTAAGATTACTTTATTCACTCCTCTCAGTGAGCACATCAACCACATTCAAGTCTTAGGTTTCCTTCCTTTTCCCTATTCCTCCCATGCGCGTTCTCCTCTTAGCATGTGACCCATGTCCAATAATATTACTGCATTTGTTTTAGGTCTATAATCCGCATATGAGGGAGAACATGTGATTTTTGGTCTTCTGAGCCTGGCTAACTTTGCTTAAGATGATGTTCTCCAGTTCCATCCATTTACTTGCGAATGACAAAATTTCACTCTTTGTGGCTGAGTAAAATTCCATTGTGTATAAACATCACATTTTCTTAATTCATTCATTGGTAGTGGGGCATCTTGGCTGTTTCCATAGCTTGGCTATTGTGAATAGTGCAGCAATAAACATTGGGCATGCAGGTGCCTTAGTAATAGCCTGAGTCACATTCCTTTGGGTATATCCCAAGGAGTGGGATTGCTGGATCATATGGCAGATCTATGTTTAGTTTTTTAAGAAGCTTCCATATTGCTTTCCAAAGTGGTTGTACTAGCTTACATTCCTACCAGCAGTGTATGAGGGTTCCTTTTCCCCCATATCCTCAACAACATTTATTTTTGGTTGTGTTCTTGATGACACAAGATAATATAAATTCCTGTTAGCTATTCTAACAGGAATAAGGTGGAATTTTAGTGTGGTTTTGATTTGCATTTCCTTTATGGCCAGGGATGGTGAGCATTTTTTCATGCGTTTTTTGGCCATTTGGACTTCTTTCTTTGAAAAAGTTTTGTTAGTTCAGGTGTCTGCTTCTTTATTGGTTCATTGATTTGAGGGGAGTTTAGTTTTTTGAGCTCCCTATATATTCTGGTTATCAGTCCCTTGTCTGATGTATAGCTAGCAAATATTTTCTTCCACTCTGTGGGTAGTCTTTTCAATTTACAGATCATTTCTTTTGTTGTGCAGAAGCTTTTTAATTTCATGTAGTCCCATTTGTCCATCCTTTCTCTTAGTTGCTGGGCTACTGGAGTTCTACTGAGGAAGTCCTTGCCTACACTTATTGCTTCCAGAGTATTCCCTGCTCTTTCTGGTACTAACTACAAGGTTTTGGGTCTGACATTAAGATCCTTAATCTACTTTGAGTTGATACTAGTAGTACAGGGTGATAGGCATGGATCTAGTTTCAGTTTTCTGCAGGCAGATAACCACTTTTCCCAGAAACATTTGTTGAAGAGGCTGTCTTTTCAGCATAGTATGTTTTTGGTGACTTTGTCAAAAATAAGGTGAGTGTAGCTATGTGGATTCATATCTGGGTCCTCTATTCTGTTCCACCAGTCTTCATATCTGTTTCTGTGCCAGTTCCATGCTTTTTTTTCTATTGCTATGGCTCTGTAGTATAGCTTGAATTCATGTATTGTGATACCTCCAGCGTTGCTCTTTTTGTTCAGTGTTTGCAGTCTTTTGTGTTTCCAAATGAACTTTAGGGTTAATTTTTCAATCTATGTGATGAATGTCATTGTGATTTTGATGGGAATTGTGTTGAACATGTAGATTGCTTTTGGTAATATACCCATTTTTGCTATCTTGATTCTACCAATCCATGAGCATGGGAGTTCTTTCCACCTTCTGTAGTCTTCTTTGATCAGGAAGAGAAAATTTAGAGAGCCTGGGGATAAGGGATATGACAATCCAGTAGGTTCCCTGCCTTGTATTTGCAAGCTGCTTGATGCTGGATGTGAACTTGTGCACATGTGTGTGTGTGTGTGTGTGCGCAAATGCACAAGCATGTACATGCATAAGTGCATTTGTGTGTGTACAAATGTGTGCACTCTGGTAAAGGGTACTTTCATAGAGTCTCCATTTCCATTTAGTGGTGAATTTGTTTCAGTTTGCATCCTACAGAAAAGTAGGCTATTTGTCAAATAAGGACCACAGTCAAAGACTTTCCACTGCTATAAATGAAGAATCAAAAATTTAAATAATGGATTAATTGGAGTACAAAATGCTCTGGTTGGTGAAGTAATTCTAGAGAAGGCAGGTAGTACATTAGTGCAGGCCACTTTGTAGAGTATAATGAAGACAAACCTATCTCCTGAGGAATCTTGGAATATCAGCATTTTACAGAGAGTTCCAGCCATTTATTGAGTATAGTCAGGGATGGCTTATTTTACTAAAAAAATTATGACTTTGATATGAGGTAGGAAATGTCACACACCAAAGAAAATCAGCAACTCTTGGATAATTTAAGAAGAAATGAATTTCAAACTGATCCAAAATAGAGGCAAACTTGTGAATATTTGCAAAGCATGAAGAAATCAGAAGTTGACATTTGAACATGACAACAGGGTGGGAAAACCTGATGTTTGCTATGTATTGTTCTACTTAGTTGTATAATGTGTAGCTAGTTCTCATTGCATACTGTGAGTTCAAATCTTTATAACAAATCCTTTTATTTTCTTCATGGAGTCTAGGGCTAAAAAATGTCTCCAACTGTCATAAATATATAGCTGTGAATTGGGTTTCATTAAAATTCTTGAGTCCCAGGTGCTAAACCAGCTAGATAGCATGACTCAAAATGATGTTCCTTTAGTTAAGTATATTTCTCCCAGGAGATGCCTTAGCATAAACTGGGTATATCCTCACTTGCTTTGAACTGTTCTTCCTGATTCCTCAGCATGGTCTAGCTAAGTGTTAATAAATTTTGAGGCCTCAAATAATCAAATATAATCCTAGAATGTTATTTCTTAAATTGAAAACAAAAATATAATCAATCTGTAATGAAAATAATCCCCAAACAATCAAGACACCACTGGCATGGTGGCACTGAAAGTCATTCTAGACCCTGCTTTGCTCTATTAGGTGATGACCTTGGGTAAGCCCCGTCATCTTTCTCAGTATCTGCTTCCTCATCTGTAGTGTACCCCTTATCCACAGAGGATACATTTCAAGTCCTGAGTGGAAGCCTGTACAGAGTCCTATATATATATAGTTTTTTCCTACACATAAATACCTGACAAAGTTTAATTTATAAATTAGGTACAGTGGGAGGTTAACAATAATAGTTAATAATAAAGTAGAACAATTATTATAATGTACTGTAATAAAATTGCCACCATCTCTACTCTTGTGCATTGCAGTCATTACTAAGTAAAATAAAAGTTACTTGAACTTGTGATACCAGAACAGTCAATCTGATAACTGAGGAAACTGATATTAGTATATAAAATACATTGACCATATTCACCTGCCTTTATCTCTCTATTGTTGTTATCATTTAAATCTAGCCTAGTAAACAAATATTCTATTATGTGATAGGGAATTTCTCTGTTGAAGTGCTTGTAGCCAGCCTATCCCAGGTTGAAGTTCTCAGATATTTGTGTGACTCCTCTTTGTTAAAATCACCTTCTCCACTCCCAGGTAATTAAAGCCATATCTCTTCACTCACCTGCAGTTGCTGACAAAATAATCTTTCTCTCCCTTTGCGTCTCCCTCTCTCTTTCTCTCTGTGTCTCAAATAATTGTCTTTTCCTTCCCCCTTCCTTCTGTTTCCCTTCCAAATGTCACTGATTCTTTCCTTATTTCTTTCCCCCATTATTCTTTGCTAATTTCTAATTTGTAATTGTAATATTGGAGCCTTAATTTGAAAATGCCATTTATAAACTACTTACATAAGAATGCACTGAAGCATCTGTGGGAATTTAAGAAAATTGTGTTGCTTTTTTTTTATTACAGGGATGACCTGGAAAAGATTTGAAGGTGGGAATGTAATGTTTAGATAAGGAAATACTAAAAAAAAACACAAACCCTGCCTGGATGTACTCTGGGTGAGGTTGAACATATGAATTACATGGGAACCAGGAGGGATGTGTCGATAGTCAGTTGAAGAGAAGCTCTTTGATAAAAGAGGATGGAGATTAACTCCTGTTCCATAAGAGTAGGAATATTGCTAATTGTCTAGTAGTTGGTTGGGAAGACAAGACTCCAATGTGATGTGGAGACTTTTAATGTGTCAAATCCATGAGAAGCTATAGTACTTTGTGGAAAAAACCGCAGTGCTTCTACACATAAAATGAACTCTAGCCCAAATTGGAAAATGCTACAACAACGCAATAAAACAAAATATAAGCCACCACAGAATATAAGCCTGAGGAACAGTAATAAATGAAAATGACTGCTAATAGCATATTGTCAGTGATACAATGTTTCTGCCCTTTGGGCATGAGAATTGGACCTTTTGTGAATTTATTAAAATACTCACAGAGGGAAAATGTTTGTTCATTACTAGTGCTTACAGCATCTGGTAAGGTAAGCGCTAATTTTGCTTAAATGGAAATTGACAAAGCAGGTACAGGTTATCCTGATTCTTGTGAATTAGTCTCAGGTTCTGGCTCTTTTGATTCCACATTCCTGAATTATGTGCTACCCTCAGAAAAATGCTTAGACATTAAATGACACTCAGTGGTCCAATTGGTGTAAGTAAATCTAAGGGATATGAATCTGAGGCAAACTGCTTCATTCTATGTATTGAGTAATTGCAAGGGGCTGCTATGGTCTGAACACTTTTATATTGATGCAATAGATCTAAATATTTTGCCTATGCGAGGAGGTGAAAATGATAAACAGAGGTCCTGGTTACATTATCTATCTGTCTATCTATCTATCTATCATCTATCTATCTTTATCCTAAGTTTAATTTATGCATATTAGTTTTATATACACAAATGGGTTTATTTTTATGCTTGTTATATAATATACTTTGATTATATTCATCCCTTCTCCCACTGGTCCCCATCCTCTTCCCACTGGTCCCTGTCCTCTTCCCAAATGTTCCCCCTCTATTTTCAAGTCTTTCAAAAAAAAAAAAATCTAGATTCTGCATATGAGAAAAAAAAGATGAAATACTTGTCTTTCTGAGTATGGCCTATTTTGCTTAACATGATATCAAATTACACTCATTTTCTTGCAAATTTCATTTTCAAGAAAGAAAAATTTCATTCCTCTTTGTGGTGGAATAATATTTTATTGTGTACATATATCATACTTTTGTTATCCATTCATTTGTTGAAGGGCACCTAGGCTGATTCCTTAACTTGGCTATTGTGAGTAGTGCTATAATAAACACGGTTGTGCAAGTATAGCTGGATTACAAGGTAGTTCTACTTTTAGTTTTTTCTCTTTTGGAGGCACTAGGGTTTGAACTCAGCACCTTGCACTTAACAGGCAGGGGCTCTACTACTTGAGTCGTGCCTCTAGTCCTTTTTTTTCCCTCCTGGTTATTTTCGAGATAAGGTCTCACTCTTTGCCCTCACCAGCATGGACCATGATCCTTCTTTCTATGCTTCCCTCAGTAGTTAGGATGACAGGTGTGTACCACCATGCACAGCTTTTTCTGTTTAGACAGGGTCTTGAGAACTGTCTTTCTGTGCTGGCCTGGATCTATGATCCTTCTGATCTTAGCTTCTCACACAGATGAGACAACAGGGACCTACCACTGGGTTTCACATACTTTTTGCACGGGCTGGCCTCAAATAGTCATCCTCCTGATCTCCACCTCCCAGGTAGCTAGGATTACAGGCATGAGCCACTGGTGCCTGACTTATTAGTTTTTTGAGGCACCTCTCCATACTGATTTCCATAGTAGCCAGACTAATTTACTTTCCCACCAATAGTATATAAGGGTTTCATTCCCCCATTGGACCCAGATCTAAGCGTTTTCCGGTAGAGTCTTTAGGGTCTTTTAAGATCATGTTTTAAGATCATGTTGTCTACAAACAGGGATAATTTGAGTGTTTCCTGTCCTATTTGTATCCCTTTTTTGTCTTTTTGGTATCACATTTCTTTTTGTTGCCTTATTGCTCTGGCAAAGAATTAAAGCACTATATTTCTTTCTTTTTAAATTTTTGGCAGTACTGGGGTTTGAATTCAGGGCTTTGCACTTTCCAGGCAGCTGTCCTACCTCTTGAGCCACACGGTAAGCCCCTCAAGCACTATACTGAACAAGAGTGTAGTGGGCAGCCTTGTGTCAGTCCTGATTTTGGAGGAAAGGTTTTCATAGCATTGGCCATTAGTTTATCATATATGGCCTTTATTGTGTTGGGTTATGTTCCTTCTTTTCATAGTTTCTTCAGGGATTTCATTATGAAGTGATGTTAAATTTTTTCTGAATTTTTTTCTATGTACATTGAGATAATTAAGTAATTTTTGTCCTTTTCTATTTATGTCCTATATTACATCTATTGATTTGTGTATACTGAACAGTCCTTACATACTAAAATGAAACCAACTTGATCATGGTGCACAATCTTTTATTTTTTTTCTCCTTTTATTTTATTTTTACATTTACTTACATCGTTTGCACCACCTCCTCCCCTACACTCCACTCCTTCAATACCCCACTTACAGGCAGAACCTGTTCCCCCCTCTTCTCCGATTTTGTTGAAGAGAAAACATAAGAGATAATAAGAAAGACAGTGATTTTTGCTAGTTTGGGATAAAGATAGCTATACAGAGAGATTCCTAGTGTTGTGGTGCACAGTCTTTTAAATGCATTGTTGAATTTAGTTTGCAAGTATTTTATTGAGGATTTTGCATCTGTGTTCATCAGGGAAATTGATGTGTAATTTTTCTTTTCTGTGGGTGTTTGTGTCCCCTTATTTGATTTTGGTATAAAGTTAATACCGACTTCATACAAAGAGTTTGGAAGCGATTCCTCCTCTTTGTATTTCATAGAATAGTTTGAAGAGTATTGGTGTTAGTTCTTTAAAGGTCTGATAGAATTCAGCACCAAATCTGTCTGGTCCTGAACTTTACTTTGTTAGTTTATTTAAATTGCTACTTCAATTTTATTGCTTATTACAGATATGTTTAAATTGTTTATATCCTCTTGATTCAATTTTGGTAGGTCATATGCATCTGAAATCCTCTAGATTCTCCAATTTCCCATTGGAATATAAATTTTCAAAAATTTCCCTAATAATCTTGTGGGTTTCCGTGGTATCTGTTGTAATATTCCACTTTCATCTCTATTTTTATTAATTTGGGTCTTCCCTCTCTTGCTTATTAGTTTGGCTAAAAGTTTATCAATCTTGTTGATGTTTTTAAAGAAACAATTCTGTATTTTTTTATGTGTTCATTTAATTACTTTCTGTTTCAATTTTTATTATTACTTTCTTTTTACTAATTTTGGTTTGGGCTTGTTCATGTCATGAATGAGGTATATCATTAGGTTATTTATTTGATATCTCTATGACTTTTTAATATAGACACTCATGGATTTCACTCTGTGCCAAAGGCTTTGGTACATTGTATTTTCATTTTTAAAATTTTTTCATTTCCAATGACCATCAATCATTGACCATCGATCATTCAAAAGCATATTGTTCAGTGACCATGCATTTGTAGTTTCTGCTGCTGTTTTCGAATTCTATTCTGTTGTGACTTGTAAGTTAGAAGATATAATTTAATTTTTTGTATTTGTTAAGACTTTCTGTATGCCCTAAATTATGATCTATTTTTTGAGAATACTCCATGGGCTGCCAAAAGGAATGTGTATTCCATAGCTGTTGGAAGAAATATTCTGTAGATGTCTGTTAACTTCATTTCATCTATGGTATAGTTTAACTCTAAAGTTCCTTTTTGATTTTTTTTTTGGTCTGGATGACCTATCTATTAATGAGAGTATTACCTTGAAGCCACCCTCTATTATTGTGCCTAACTGTCCCTTTATTCCAAGTTGTATTTGTGTTGTAAAATTTGGGACATCAATAGTCAATGAATATATGTTTACAATTGTTACATCTTCTTGATTACCTGTGTTAATATGTAGGGATCTTTTCACCTTCTGAATATTTTTGCCTTGAAGTCTGCTTTATCAGATATGAGTAATTACCTTAGAATATCAATTTCAATCCCTTAACTTTCAGTTTGTGTGTATCTTTACCAGTGAGGTAAGTTTCATATCAATACAAATATTTGAATCTTGCTTTTTAAAGCTAGTCTGTACCTTTTAATTGGAGAGTTAATACCATTTACATTTAGAGTTATTAAGGTATGTTCTAATTTCTCCCATCTTCATTTTTGAGGTTTGTTGCATTACTGAGTTAATAATGTTTGATTCTTTTCTACTTCTCATTTGTTTATCTCTTTTTCTAAAGAGATTTATTCTTTCCTGAGCTCTTATGCTGTGTATATCTTTCTTCCTCTTCTGTGTGTAGTATTCCTTGAAGTATCTTCCACAATGCTGGCTTAGTGGACATGAACTGCACTACTTTATCTCATTATAGAAGGTCTTTATTTCTCCTTCAGTTTTAAAGGATAACTTCTAGGGACTGTAATCTTGATTGGCAGTTATTTTGTTTCAGGTTTTGAAATACATTGGTCTATGCTTTCCTGTCCTTTAGGGTTTCTTCTAAGAAGTCTGCTCTTATTTTGATAGGTTTGCCTTTATAAATAACTTCATGCAAGAAGCTTTCAGTATTCTTTGTTCTGTACTGTTTGTATATTTGAACCACAGAGAGGTTCTTTTCTGGACATGTCTATTTAGGCATGGCTCTAAATGCCTCGTGTACTTAGGCATCCATTTCTTTTCCTAGATTTGGCAAATGTTCTTTAATTACATTCATTAAGTTTTCTATTATGCATCTCAGTTTCCTCTTGTATACCAGTTTCATAGGTTTTTTCTCTTAATTGCTTCTCAGATTTCTTGAATGTTGTGGTCATGATTGCTTATTCTTTTTCTTTATTGCTGTATGAGTGTAATAATTCATCAACTTTGTCTTCAGTTGCTGATATGCTGTCTTTTGCCTGGCCTTCTCTATTAGTAATGCTTTCTATAAGCTACACTACTACCCCATTAATTGGGTTTTTATTTGAATTATTGAGCTTTTCATTTACAAGATTTAAATTTTTTCCTGAGAATCCTTTGTTGAATTTCTCATATGTCTTGAATAGACTTCTTTACTTCATTCAACTGTTTATTTGAATCCTCTTTAAGGTGATTACTATTTAAATTTTGAATTCTTTTTGAGATCATTTTTTAAAGTAGGCTTTTAAGTTCTTTTCATTTCAATGATTTAAATATCTTTGGATCCAGTTATTGAAGAGTTGTGAATTTTTGGACAAGTGATGGTATTTTGTTTTTTCATATTTCTTGTTTTTAAATAGTGATTCACACATCTGTTGATATAGATTTCTCTTGGTTAATTTGGGGTCTTCTTAGTGAGAAGATTTCACTTGAGAGCTCAATTCCCAGTACCTATCAAAGAGGAGAAAAGAAACTGCCTAACATGAACACCAAAACAATGCAGATATAGAAACATAATTAAAATCAATTAAAGCAAGTAACATAACCATGAAAAAGAAAATGACAAGAATAATATAGGGCACACTGTGAAATTAAAATTAATTAAGGTTGAAGTAATAATAAGTGAATGAAATAAAGTAGGGGTAGGAAAGTGGATAAAAGAAGGAAGGCTTAATGAAAGTAAATAACACAAAGGAAAAAAAGGGGTAAGTAGAATTCTGGTTTCTATGACTGTCTTTGAGAAAGGAGGGGTTGGAAATAGAAGGGCAGGAAAAGGCAAAAAATTTATTTTCCCAAGGCCTTGTAATTCTTTTTAGTTCAG
This sequence comes from Castor canadensis, assembly GCF_047511655.1. Lineage (NCBI taxonomy): Eukaryota > Metazoa > Chordata > Mammalia > Rodentia > Castoridae > Castor > Castor canadensis. The sequence continues at coordinate 63,967,729 of NC_133391.1, read as the reverse complement.
CATGCCAATGTGCTATACTTTATTGTTTTCTGAGTACCAATATAATAGAGTGTTCATAGTTGCATGCCTAAGGGCCAATAGAGACCAACCTACTACCTCAATGTTAGAATCAGTAATTAGCTAAGGGCAACTCATATAACTTTCTAACTGTAAGATTACAATGATAAGACTTAGCTCATGTTTAGGTTACTTTTAGGAAAAAAGCAAATAATTGTGATATGTGACTAGGACCATATCAGGCAGATAGCACACTCTGATGTCCAGTTTTGTTTTTGTCTGGTTAAACTAAAGATGCTCCTTAACTTACAATGTGATTTCATCTCAATAAACCCAATGTAAATTGAAAATATTTAAAGTAAAATGTGGATTTAATATACATAATGTACTTATCATCATTGCTTAGCAACACAGTATACTGTGAAGTATTAGTTTTCCTCTGATCATCTAACTGATTGGGAGTGGCTGCTGCCACCCGGCATTGCAAGAGAGTATCATATCACAAACCACCAGCCTGGGAAATGACCAAAATTCAGTGTGTGTTTCTACTGAACATACATTGTTTTTGCACCATGATAAAGTGGAAAAATCACAAGTTGAACCATTATAAATTGGGGGCCATCTACAGTTTCTTTATGAAAATTAAAATAAAATTCATTTCAGGTACAATATTTGTGAATCTAATTATGTTTAACATTCTTTTCACTATTATCTTGCATTATATAGTTTTGGAGCACTTCAACATAGAAATTGTGTTTAATTTGTTGTTATATATTTATTTATTTTATATAGTACATAATATACCTTACACATAGATGGTACTCAGAATTTTTTATTGAATTTTGTTGAGACAACCTCAACCACCATCTCATTGAAAGTAGATGTTTTCATCTTAGAAAACTTTTAATGAATTAAGACTATAATAGGAAATCAAAACATTATAAGTGAAAAAATCTGGCACTGTAGTTTCTCAGGAGAAATGAGTTAAGGATGTGTGGGAAAAGGCAGAATTGTCTTGTATTTTCTCAGGTTTGATAAAGACTTCTTTTTTTGGAGCACAAAGGATCAACTTGGATTTTTGCTCAGAACATCAAGATCTCCAGGGAGAGTCTGTGTACAATGCTTTGAAAGAATTCAACTCGTCCAGAGTAAATAAATGGTCAACTTGTGTCATTTCTAAGGTGGATTGAAACACAGGCTGAAGTGAGCAAGCTCTTTCTTTTTTTTTTTTTTTTGTTTCTCCCCAAAGTAACACTTTCATAGAAATAATATTTTAAATTTATCATTGCAGAAAATTTCTATTATCATCTTTTCTATCTTGGCTCAGTAGGCATATACATTTCTCAAAGAATAGGAACAAATCTCCTGAGTAGATGAAGATGGAGACAGATTTTTGTATCTTTTTTGGCTTTAATTCTTTTTAAACTTCTGTGGGAGGTAGTTTTAATTCTCTAATTACCTCCATTCTCATGGGTAGTGCTGATTGTTGAAAGCTGAACTGGAGGTAGACAAAACTTAGAATATCAGTGACAACTACATCAAACTTATTGGTCATTATAAAATTGATACTATGCTGTGTGAGAGAAGGAAGAAATTTATAGAAACAATATAAACCACAGAACTGTGGAACTAGACCTTTATGTCCGGATCTGGTTTCTAGACTTACTATATACGGTTTTGCACACTTTGTTTCTCTCCTTTTATCTGTCCTAATCAATAAAGTAAGGAAAATAATAAGAACTAATACATGTAAAACACCTGAAAGACTGTCAGGACAATAGGTACCATGTTAATAATGGTATTATTTCTGCATGTTTCTGGTAAACTTAGCTTTTAAATTTTTACTTTTTTTTTTCTTTTTCACAATATATTAGGATAAGATTCCTAAACTGGAGGGTATATATACATGTGAGTATATGTACATGTACATGCATGTATAGCTGTTTTTTTAGGTGAGTGAGAGGTTTTATTTCAGAAAGTTAGTTGTTAACTTTGAAATATCCTTTAACTAATTCAACCTGAAGAAGAGCCAAATCATAAAGAACCATATTCATGACTGAGTGAGAAAATGTACAGTGTATATGTGTAGTAACTGAGCATATAATGGAGTGAGGATACAAAATGAAATGTGCATAGATGAATGAGAAAATACACCCAAGAGAATAATGATTTGGGACTCTCAGAACTTTAGAGAAGACATTTTGCATGTCGTTCAGTGGAGAATTGTAGTACTTTCCCCCCTACTAATGTCATCTTTGATCTATGTATTCCTATTCAAAATCAGAGTATTCAAGTGTTGTTTACACAGCTGCATCGGGACACTGGAAACAATAGTAAGGAAAGCAACAAGTAGGCTTCACATCATCAATTTTGGCAGTGTAGGAAAAGGAAATTTGTCCTTAGTTGACTGGTAGAATTTAGATGCAAGTGAAGCATAAAAATATTCCTTAAAGGGTTGTGGTGTTTTAAAAGTTGATTCATAGAGATAAATCAAATTTATTTTCTATATTGAAATCGATAATGTGGCCAGGCTTGATTACTTATGCCCATAGTCTCAGTACTCTGAAGGCAGAGACAGGATGATCATGAATTCAAGGCAAGTCTGGATGAAATTAGACTTTGTCTCATAACAAAATGAAACAACAACAAAAATGACAATGTGTTAGAGAGCTTCAATTCAATATTCTGCATTTTATAACTTATAAAAGAACATGTGATTTTCTCCTGAATACTCTTTTGTTTTATGTATCTGTTCCTTATTGGTAGCAGGGCTGTGTGTGGGTTACTTGACCTTGTTGAACTTCCATTTTGGCACCTGTTAAATGGTGAGGACAAGACTACCAACTGCCTTGGGGGAGCTGTATTAAGTGGCATCACTGCCGATGGAGAGGAGGCGTCCAGTAAATGTTGACCATTGCCGTTGTTTTGACCACTACTCCCTGACAGACTTTCAACTTTCATTCCTACTTGTTTTATTCTCAAAGCCTATAAAAACATGTTAAGCTCATCAAAAACAGAAGTGTTTCAGTGAATATAAAATAATTTCAGATTATTAATATCATTGTAGGGAACTGTGTAAAAAAAAGAGGAAAAAATTACTTTTGGAGATTTTCATAACTCCTATTCCTCTATATATTCTTGAATGCTTTTGACAATGTTAATCACCTGGAAGGAAGCAGCAGGGAGAGGTGAGCACTCTTTGGTACTCAGAAGATAGATGGCTAGCAACATCTATCATTCATCAGTTTCTCAATAACTGAAATTTTAAGAAAAGGACCATTTAAATTTGCTACAGATGTTTCATGAAAACCATTACTACTAGCATGAGGAGAAAATGCTTCTGGAAACAAAGCATTTAAAAAACTGAAAAGGTTTATTTTTATTTTTGAGGGAAAGTGTGCACATGCAGTAAAAGCAATAAAGGAAAGCTGAATTTCCCTGGTGGCATATAAGGCTGAATAAAGTCTGCTCTATTATCCTTCGATCAGCCGCTTAAAAATTTTAATTGCGTAGACTCTTAATCACAAGGAAAGTAACCTTTGCATGAGCTCTCTTTTGTTGAGGGATGGAGGAGGGGCTATCATTCTTTATTCAGGTCCTTGAACATTTTGGGGCAGCTCCTATGTGTCTACAGGCTCCAAGCCTTGACATTTGACCTGGTTCAGCTGTATTGCAAAGGAATAAATATAGAGTTGGGTTTAAAAATGATATCCTTAAAGAATGGCTGTTTGATATGATTAGTACTTTAAACTGAAAGACATTGGAAGGGCCTTAGATAGTCTTTCTCTGACCATTTCCTTCTATCCTGATTCTCTCTGTGCTCCTGAAGTGAATTACAGAGATCAGAATTCCTCTTTCCCAAGGCAAGTCATAGAAACTGGTTATATTAATCTTCCCCCACCTTTCTGTGTAGAAGATGGCTATAAAGAAATTCTGACTTACCTTGTCTAATAGAAGGTCATAAGATCCTCATTCCAGAGGAGTCCTGCCACTTACCTAAGAGGAAGAAACACTACAGAGAGAGACCAAGAGGAATCTGAACAGGCAGGCCTTGCTGGGAGCTTTCCTCTTAGTCTAGTACCATTACCTCATATGCCCTCTTTTCCAATCATATTCCTTCATGGCTGTTCATTCTTTGTTGAATCTAAGCATTTCCCCTCAGTTTTGGGTCTTCATTTCTGGAGGCTTCCATGTCACCCAAAATGTTGGTTAAATAAGTTTGTTATGTTTTCCTCTTGCTAACCTGTATTTTGTTATAGGATTATAGACTCTGTCCCTTAAGATGTGTGAGTGATATATGCCAATAAGAATAGACATTAGAAAATGATATGGAAAGTTCTCTCACTTTCCTGTGTCCATAGCAGTCATGAACAAGTCTGAGCAAGGAGATTCTTTTCATTGGAAAGGGTCCTAAAGTAACCATGTCCCTGATCTCTGTTGTTTGTACAGATAGGGTCCAGAGAGCCTGCTGTTCAATGGCCTGTCTCAGCAAACCTAAAGCCTACAGATTCCTGTTTGTGGCCATTCCCTCCCTCAGAATAACATCACATTTTATGTTCTGGAAAAACTTTGCAAATTGTTATGAATGTAGATATTCTGGTTTTGTTTTTGCACATTCAGTGTGATAGCATTAGTTGATGATGATTTAATGACTCACTGATTTTAAACTTCTCTGTGTCTACTTCAGGAACTGTACTTACTTGAGAATCATGACTTTCTGGGTTTGGGAAGAATTGGAAACCGAGAGGACGATGAGAGTGAATCAGATCACACCTCTACAGTCCAAAGAAAGCAGGGGCAGTGCAAATTAACCAATCAACCCCACCAAAGGATCCCTTTGATCAAGTTAGGCTAGTGTCAGTACTCCATGACATTAGTCTCTTCCTACATCTCTGCAGGGTGAAGTTTGATAGAAAATTGCTGTGCCTTTAGTTTTTCTACCAATATTTCTTGGAGCTTCACTAGGTGTCAATTACATTAGGAGTATGCCTTTTCTCCTGAGGGTCCAAAACCAAAGGGAAGTAAAAATATATAGCATAGGAAACAATTGTGGCAAAGCTTTCTTATTTTTTAAAAGAACTTTAGATGAGATATTTAAGAAATATACAATGCATGCATTATAAGTGCACAATTTGGTATGTTTTAATATGTAAAAAATATGTGAACTAACCACTGTGATCAACCTAATGAACACAGTCATTACTTCTAGAAGTTTCTTTCTATCTTGTAGTTGGACAAGAGAAATGACTTTCAGTGTTTTATAATAGTAAGATAACTAGGTTGACAATTATTTCAGATAGCTAAGAAGATTTTGGACTCTCAAAAAAGATAAGCATTTGAGGTGATGATCTGACCATTACATATTTATGCATGTATTAAAATTCACACTGTACCCATAAATATTTATAATCATTATGTATCAATTAAAACAATACACTATTTGCACAGTGGACTTTCGTTATGACATTTACGTGTGTGTGTGCAACGTACCTTGATTACAGTCACCTCCTCCACCATTATCCATTACTCCTTAGAAAATTTCAGCGGGTTTCATTGTTCTTTTTTCATACGGATATACAAAGTACTTTGACTATATTAACTCTCTTCACCCTCTCCATTTACCCTCTCCCCTCCCACAAGTACCCACATCTAATAGGACCTATTTTACTTTCATGTCTATTTTTTAAAGTGTGTATTTTGTTCAAGGGGCTTTGCCATGGTATCTCACACATGCACATACTTTAATCAGATTAACCCCGCCTATTATTCTCTCTCCATTCCCTCTGCCCTCTATTATTCGATATCTTTCAGTAGGTTTCATTATGCCATCTTCCTACATAGATGCAATGTATTTCAATATTATTCATGCTCCATCATTCTCTTGTACTATTCCACCTCCCCATAGTTTCCTCAAGTAGTCCCACTATTACAATCACGTTCTCTATTTATATAACTGTGTATATATGTATGTATGATTATGAATCTATGTATACATTTATCTTTTAGGTCTAGCTTACACACATGAGGGAAAACATGCAGTCTTTGTCCTTGGCTTGCTTTGCTTACTATGATGTTCTCCAGTTCCATCCATTACCTGCAAAGAACATAATTTCATTCTTTATGGCTGAATAATGCTCCATTGTATATAAATACCACATTTTATTAATCCATTCATCAATTGTAGGACATCTCAGCTGTTTCTCTATCTTGGCTACTGTGAATAGTGCTGCAATAAACATGGGCATACAAATATCTCTATTGTATCTTGACTAACATTTCATCAGATATGTGCTTAGGAGTGGTATTGCTGAATCATATGGAAGTTTTATATTTAGTTTTTTGAAGAACCTCTATACCATTTTCCAAAATGGTTGCACAAATTTACATTCCCACCAATGGTGTATAAGGGTTCATTTCCCCCACATCCTCACCAGCATTTATTGTTGTTTGTGTTCCTAATGATAGTCTTTCTGATTAGAGTGAGGTGAAATCTCAGTGTTGTTTTGATTTGCATTTCCTTTTTGGCCAGGGATGCTGAACACTTCTCCATGTATTTATTGGTCATTTATATTTCTTCTTTTGAGAATCATCTATTTAGTTAATTTGCATTTATTCAATGGGTTCTTGATTCTTTGTGGAATTAGTTTTTTGAGCTCTCTGCATAGCCTGATTATTAATCCCTTGTCAGATATACAGTGGCCAAAGATTTTCTTCCATTCTGTAGGATGTTTCTTCAGAAGATTTTTCATTTGATTCAGTCCCATTTGTCAATTCTCTCTCTTAATTGCTGAGCTATTGGAGTTGTATTCAGGAAGTTATGATCTATGTCCATATGATCTAGTGTTTTTCCCATTCTTTGCTGTAGTAGTTTATCAGTTTCAGGTCTTAATTAAGATCTTTGATCCACTTTGAATCAACACTAGTACAGGGATCTAGTCTAGGGAGAGACTGGGATCTAGTTTCAGTCTTTTATATGTGGATATCATTTGTAGAAGAGGCTGTCTTTTCTCCCATGTATTTTTGAACCCCTTTGTCAAAAATCAAATGGCTGTTGCTGTGTGGATTTATGTCTAGGTCTTTTATTCCCTTCCACTGGTCTTCATGTTTGTTTTTGTGCCAGTATCATGCTATTTTTATTACTAAGGCTCTGCAACATAGTATGAAATCAGGTATTTGTGATTACCTCCAGCATTACTCTTTTTACATAGGATTGTGTTGGGTATTCTAAGTCTTTTGTGTTTCCATATGATTTTTCTATCACTGTGAAAAATGTCATTGGAATTTTGATGGGGATTGCTTTGAACATATAGATTGCTTAGGTAGAATAGCCATTTTCCAATATTGATTCTGCTGATTCATAAACATGTGAAATCTTTCCATCTTTTGTGGTCTTCTTTGATTTCTTTGTTGAGTGATTTATAGTTTTCATTGTAGAGGTCTTTCATTTCCTTCATTGAATCTATCTCTAGGTTTTTAAAAAAATATTATTGTGAAGGGTATTATTTTCCCAATTTCTTTCTCAGTCTGTTCATTGTTGGTGTATAGAAATGCTACTGTTTTTTGTATATTGATTTTATATCTTGTTACTTTGATAAACATGTTTATGAGATTTCAGCTTTTTGGTGGAATTTTTAGGGTCTTTTGGTTTTAAGATTGTATCATCTATAATTAGGGATAATTTGACTTCTTCCTTCCCTGTTTGAATCCCTTTTATTTCTTTCACTTATCTTATTGCTCCAGCTAAGAACTCCAGTACTATATTGAGAAAGGGTGAGGATAATAGATCTCCTTGTCTTATTCCTGACTTTAGAAGAAATAGCTTCAGTTTTTCCCCATTTAGTATGATCGTGACTCTAGGTCTGTCATATATAGCCTCTATAACATTGTGGTGCATTCCTTCCATTCCTAGTTTCTTCAGAGATTTTATCGTTAAAGAAAGTTGAATTTGTCAAAGGTTTTTTTTCTGCATCTGTTGTGATGTTGTGGTTTTTGTCCTTGATTTTGTCAATATGCTGTGCCACCTTTAGTGATTTGCATGTGCTGAACCATCTTTGCATTCCTGGAATGAAACCTATGATGTATGATCATTTTAAGGTGTTGCTGGATTTGGTTTGTGAGTATTTTATTTTATTTTTAAAAAATTTTTAAAATTCATATGTTCATACAATGTTTGGGGCATTACTCTCCCACTCACCCAACCACTCCCTTACCCCCCCCCACCCCTTCCATCTCCCCCCAACCCCCTCGATACCCGGCAGAAACTATTTTGCCCTTATCTCTAATTTTGTTGAAGAGAGAGTATAAGCAATAATAGGAAGGAACAAGGGTTTTGCTAGTTGAGATAAGGATAGCTATACAGGGAGTTGACTTGCATTGATTTCCTGTGCATGTGTGTTAACTTCTAGGTTAATTCTTCTTGATCTAACCTTTTCTCTAGTTCCTGGTCCCCTTCTCCTATTGGCCTCAGTTGCTTTTAAGGTATCTACTTTAGTTTCTCTGCGTTGAGGGCAACAAATGCTAGCTAAATTTTTAGGTGTCTTACCTATCCTCACCCCTCCCTTGTGTGCTCTCGCTTTTATCATGTGCTCATAGTCCAATCCCCTTGTTGTGTTTGCCCTTGAACTAATGTCCACATATGAGGGAGAACATATGATTTTTGGTCTTTTGGGCCAGGCTAACCTCACTCAGAATGATGTTCTCCAATTCCATCCATTTACCAGTGAATGATAACATTTCATTCTTCTTCATGACTGCATAAAATTCCATTGTGTATAAATACCACATTTTCTTCATCCATTCATCAGTAGTGGGGGATCTTGGCTGTTTCCATACCTTGGCTATTGTGAATAGTGCTGCAATAAACATGGGTGTGCAGGTGCCTCTGGAGTAACCTGTGTCACAGTCTTTTGGGTATATCCCCAAGAGTGCTATTGCTGGATCATATGATAGATCAATTTTAGCTTTTTAAGTAGCCTCCAAATTTTTTTCCAGAGTGGTTGTACTAGTTTACATTCCCACCAACAGTGTAAGAGGGTTCCTTTTTCCCCACATCCTTGCCAACACCTGTTGTTCGTGGTGTTGCTAATGATGGCTATTTTAACAGGGGTGAGGTGGAATCTTAGTGTGGTTTTAATTGGCATTTCCTTTGTTGCTAGAGATGGTGAGCATTTTTTCATGTGTTTTTTGGTCATTTGAATTTCTTTTTTAGAGAAAGTTATGTTTAGTTCACTTGTCCATTCCTTTATTGGTTCATTAATTTTAGGGGAATTTAGTTTTTTAAGTTCCCTATATTTTCTGGTTATCAGTCCTTTGTCTGATGTGTAGCTGGCAAATATTTTCTCCCACTCTGTGGGTGTTCTCTTCAGTTTAGAGACTATTTCTTTTGTTGAGCAGAAGCTTTTTAGTTTTATGAGGTCCCATTTATCTATGCTATCTGTTAGTTGCTGTGCTGAGGTTCCATTGAGGAGGTTCTTACCTATACCTATTAATTCCAGAGTATTTCCTACTCTTTCCTGTATCAACTTTAGAGTTTGGGATCTGATATTAAGATCCTTGACCCATTTTGAGTTAATGTTGGTTTAGGGTGATATACATGGATCTAGTTTCAGTTTTTTCCAGACTGCTAACCAGTTTTCCCAGCAGTTTTTGTTGAAGAGGCTGCTATTTCTCCATCGTATATTTTTAGCTCCTTTGTCAAAGATAAGTTGCTCATAGTTGTGTGGCTTCATATCTGGGTCCTCTATTCTGTTCCACTGGTCTTCATGTCTGTTTTTGTGCCAATGCCATGCTGTTTTTATTGTTATTGCTTTGTAATATAGTTTGAAGTCAGGTATCGTGATACCTCCAGCATTGTTGTTTTGACTGAGTATTGCCTTGGCTATTCGTGGCCTCTTGTGTTTCCATATAAATTTCACAGTAGATTTTTCAATGTCTTTAATGAATGTCATTGGAATTTTGATGGGAATTGCATTAAACATGTAGATTACTTTTGGGAGTATAGACATTTTTACTATGTTGATTCTACCAATCCATGAGCATGGGAGATCTCTCCACTTTCTATAGTCTTCCTCAATCTCTTTCTTCAGAAGTGTATAGTTTTCCTTGTAGAGGTCATTCACTTCCTTTGTTAGGTTTACACCTAGGTATTTGATTTTTTTTGAGGCTATTGTAAATGGAATTGTTTTCATACGTTCTTTTTCAGTTTGTTCATTATTAGTGTATAGAAATGCTAATGATTTTTCTTTGTTGATTTTATATCCTGCTACCTCGCTATAGTTATTGATGGTGTCTAGGAGCTTTTGAGTAGGGTTTTTTGGGTCTTTAAGGTATAGGATCATGTCAACTGCAAATAGGGATATTTTGACAGTTTCTTTACCTATTTGTATTCCTTTTATTCCTTCTTCTTGCCTAATCACTATGGCTAGGCATTCCAGTACTATGTTGAATAGGAATGGAGATAGTGGGCATCCTTGTCTGGTTCCTGATTTTAGAGGGAATGGTTTCAGTTTTTCTCCGTTAAGTATAATGCTGGCTATAGGTTTGTCATATATAGCTTTTATAATGTTGAGGTACTTTCCTTCTATTCCTAGTTTTCTTAGAGCTTTTATCATGAAATGGTGTTGGATCTTATCAAAGGCTTTCTCTGCATCTATTGAGATGATCAAGTGGTTTTTGTCTTTCCTTCTGTTAATGTGGCTTATTACATTTATTGATTTTCGTATGTTGAACCATCCCTGCATTCCTGGGATGAAGCCTATTTGGTCATGGTGAATGATCTTTTTGGTGTGTTGTTGAATTCGGTTTGCCATTATTTTATTGAGGGTTTTTGCATCAATGTTCATTAAGGAGATTGGTCTGTAGTTCTCCTTTTTGAAGGTGTCTTTGCCTAGTTTTTGGGATAAGTGTAATACTGGCTTCATAAAATGTGTTAGGCAGTTTTCCTTCCCTTTCTATTTTGTGGAACAGTTTAAGGAGGGTTGGTGTCAGTTCTTCTTTAAAGGTGTGATAGAATTCAGCAGAGAATCCATCAGGTCTTGGACTCTTCTTTTTGGGGAGACTCTTGATTGCTGCTTCAATTTCATTTTGTGTTATAGATCTATTCAGGTGATTAATTTCCTCTTGGTTCAGTTTTGGATGATCATATGTATCTAGAAATCTGTCCATTTCTTTAAGATTTTCAAATTTATTTCACTATTGGTTCTCAAAGTAGTGTCTGATGGTTTCCTGGACTTTGATGGTGTTTGTTGTTATCTACCCTTTTGCATTCCTGTTTCTACTAATTTGGGTTTTTTCTCTCCTTATTTTAGTCAGGTTTGCCAGGGTTCTGTCGATCTTGTTTATTTTTTCAAAGAACCAACTTTTTGTTTCATTAATTCTTTGTATGGTTTTTTGGTTTCTATTTCATTGATTTCAGCTCTTATTTTTATTGCTTCTCTCCTATTTGTTTTGGGATTTGCTTGTTCTTGTTTTTCTAAGAGTTTGAGCATCCACCGCCACTCCTGCCTTCTCTGGCCGGCTTGTTTATTTACAGTTCTGTGAGGGATTCCTCTCCCCCTCTCTTTGGCACTCAGGGCACCCCGCCTTCTTTGCTACGTGTCTTTTTTGTTGTTATTGCTTATTATTCAGTTTTTTTTTTCTTTTTTCCCTGGGTGGGAATTTGTCTGTCCAGGGGGCTATGCTGATCTGGCCCAGGGTTGTCTGTGGGAGTACCACATGCCGCTTAACTCACCCTGTGGTCCATGTCTTTTCAAGCCGTCTGGGCACTGGCATCTGGTGGTGGCCCGGGGCCCTCCTGGTTTCTCCATTTAATATGAAGTGGGGGTGCTATGTGCAGGCTGGAGGTGTGGAGGAGTCAAAGTTTTGCCTCTTCTCGGTGGTTTTTCCTGTAGTGTGTATCTCCAGCATCTCTCCAAGATTTTACTTTAGGAAGCATGCTTTGTGCTGCTTCCCTGTAGCCGCCATCTTGGAATCATCTGCCAGTATTTTATTGAGTGTTTTTCTGTCTATGTTCCTCAGGAAAATTGACCTGTAACTTTCACTTTTTGATGCATCTCTACTTGGTTTTAGTTTAGTGTAATACAGGCCTCACAGAATAAGTTTGGTTGTATTCCTTCCCTTTGTATTTTTTGAAATAGTCTTAGAACCACCGATAATAGTTCTTCTTTAAAGAAATGGTATAATTCAGCATGAATTGATCTAGGTCTGGGCGTTTCTTTGTCAGGAAGTTCTTTATAACTGTTAAAATCTCATTAATCATTCTAGATCTGTTTAAGTTGTTTATGTATTCTTGGCTCAATTTTGGTGAATCATATGTGTTGAGAAATTTATCCTTTTCTTCTGGATTTTCTAGTTTGCAGGAGTATAGTTTTCCAAATGGTTCTTTATTATCTTCTGAATTTCATTGGTGTTTGTTATAATATCCCCATTTACAGCTCTGATTTAATTAGTTTGTGTCTTCTTTTTTTGGTGAGTTTGGTTAAAGGCTTTTCACTTTTGTTTCTTTTCATAGGATAAGCTTTTTGTTTTGTTGTTTTTTTAGTTCCCATTCATTATGTTCTGCCCTAATTTTCATAATTTCTTTCCATACAGTACTTTTGGTATTGGTGGGTTCTTTGTTTTTTTTTTTTTTTTAGAGTTTCAGGTACACGATCAGGCTGTTTTTGTTGAGATCACTCTATTTATCTGATGTGGATATTTATGGCTATAGTCTTCCATTGTCAGCTTTCCTTTTCTGTGTTCCTCAGGTTCTGGTGAGTTGTATTTTCATTTTCATTTGAATCTAGGCAATTCTTAATTTCTTCAATGACCTACTGATTGTGCAGAAGTATAGTTTTCAATCTCTTTGAGTTTGAATGGTTTTTATAGTTTTCCTTACCACTGATTTCTAAGTTTATTTCATTATGGTCTGTTAGGGGTTTTGTTTCTATTTTTTTGTATTTATTGAATGTGCTTTATGACCTAGTATGTGACTTATTTTGGAGAAAGTTCCATGAACTGCTGAGAAAAATGTGTACTTTGCTGCTGTATGGTGGAATACTCTGTGTGTTAAGTTCATTTCATCAGGTTTTGCTGGTTTGCTTGATACTTTTCTTGCTCTCATGAGTTTGTCAATTCTCCTTTTGAACTTTATTCTTTCCTGGGCACTAATGTTTGTGACTGTTTTTCTTCCTGTTCTGTTTGAAATATTCCCTTACATATCTTCTGCAATGCAGGCTTGGTGAACATGAACCACTTTAGTTTGTCCTTATCCTGGAAGGTTTTTATTTCTCTATCAAAATTGAAGGATAGCTTTGCTGGAGATAGTATTCTATTTTTGTCAATTATTTTCTCTCAGAGCTTGAATTATATTGCTCCATGCTTTCCTGACTGAGAGGTGTGAGGTTATTCTTATGTTTACCTTTGTGTGAAAGCTTGCAGTTTTCAGTATTCTTTCTTTGTTTTCTAATCTTGGTGTTTTAGTTATATTATGTAGAGTTGTTCTTTTCTGATATTGCCTATTTGGAGTTTGAAATTCCTCCTATATGTGAGTGTCTGTATCATTACCTAGATTTGGGAAATTTTCTGCTGTGGTTTCATTGAGTAAGTTTTCTATGCTTTTAGTTTGTATTTCAGCTCCTTTTTCCATCCCATGCATTCTTAGGTTTGGTACCTTGATTGTGTCCCAGAATTCATGTGTGTTGTAACCACAGAAACTCTTCTTTTTTTCTTTGTGATTGTCTGAGTACACTATCTTCTCAATCTTCTCCATTTTTGATATCCTTTCTTTTGCTTGATCTCGTCTGTTCATAATACCATTCACAGAGATTTTAATTTGATTTATTGAGGTTTTTGTTTCTCAAATCCCCATGTATTTTTCTTCATAATTCCCTTTTACTTGATGAATTTCCCATCCATGATGTTGACTTTCTTGTGTAGATCTTGAATTGATTCCTTAAATTCATTTGTCTGTTTATTTGAATCCTCTTTGAAGTCATTGATCATTTTTAACAGTAGGCTTCTCAATTCTCTACCTCAAATGTCACCTACTTTATTGTCTTTGGATTGAGTTGTTGAGATATTGTGAAGATGTGGAGGGGTGACAATGCCTTGGTTTTTCATGTTTAAGTTTCTATGCTGTGATTTATGCATCTGTTTAGCTAAGTTTCTCTTTTAGTTACTCATATAGATGGGAGAACCTACTGTAGTAACAAGGTCAACAATTTAGCTATAAAGAAAATATTTGAATAAGTAAATAATTGGTCAACCCTTATCTATCTGCTCAATAAGGTGGTATGGGAACATAATTCTGGTTCCTAAGGGATTGATCTAGCAGCTTAACACTGGTTGAACTCACAAGAATTGGAAATTGAGTAGTGTTGGGGATGGGGTTTGGGGAAGGGAAGTAAAAGAGATAATAGTATGAGAGTGCACTGTATAGTTACAATAGAGAAATAGAGAATGGTTTGGGAAATGAGGAGAAGAAAAGGAAAAACAGATTCTGACAAAAAGAAAACAAATTACAAAAAATTAAAAAAAGTTTATATTTCTCATTGATGAGAAATGTTGATACTGATACTGGCTGGGCTTTGTCCAAGTGTCTAATATTCTTCAAACATGGTTCACAGAGGTCTGTCCTTGTGTTGCTGTTGTGGTTAGTGCTGGGCTCCTCTGAGAAGTGACATGTCCACTCTAGTCTTTCTTGTCTGTTATTAGTGGTTGTTGTAGGAACAGTTTTGCTAGAGGGCAGGGTTGCCCCTTTGGAGGATTTTAGACTGCCAGCCCAGTTTTCCTGGGAAAGAGGTTTGTACAACAGATGGAATCTCCCAGTTTTGGTTGTAGGCTGGGGCACATGGCCTTGGTGTTAGGGGGAGGCAGCACAAACTGCATGGATGAAACACTCCAGGGCAATTCTCTTAATAAAGTGCTTTTTTGTTGTAGGAGTTTTGGGACCACATAGTCTCTGTAGATGAGGGCTGTTGTCCATGAGTGGGGTTACACCCAGCTGGTGGTGATCAGAACATGTGAGTGACAATTCACCTAAGATTTATGCTGCCTTGGACTGTTTAGTCATGGAGAGCACACAGCTCTTACTATGTGCTCATGTAAATCTGTGTCTGTGAAGAATCTAAATCCCCATAAGTTTCTAGGGTCCACACTAAGTCTCTCTAGATCTCACCAAGTCCCCATGCGGATTTAAGGCTTGTGAGAAGTATGGACTTTTTCAGAAGCTGGAAATGTAGGCTTGCCTCTCAGTGCCCTTTGCGTTACTTTGTGCTCATGTATTTAGTTCTCCTCCCCCACCTAAAGGGGATTGGGTCAGGCTTGGGACTTTACACTGTTTTCTCTGAGCATGATTCTTTATTGCTTTTCTAGTACCTTACCATCTTTTTGGCAGGTCCCAGAGTTCTTCCTCCCTTTCTTCTGAATAGATTCTCTTAGTTGTCTGACTTTTCTTATTTAGAAAGTCAATGGTGGATGCTTCATATCTGCCATCTTACCTTTCTCTCTCTCTCTTTTTTTTTTGTCAAAGCAATGTATTAAAGAGTAAAGATTATTTTTTCTGCCCTTTGCAATCCTTTTCCCATTTACAGGCAACTCTGGATCTTTATTGTGTCACTACATTAGTTGGCATTTCTTAGAATTGCATATAATGTAACAATGCAGTATATAGTCTTTGGTTTTTTGCACATAGCATATTTATTTTGGGATTCATTCATGTGACTCAAAACACCCTTTATGCTGTATTTCTAGGAGTTTTCCATTATATGTACACACTACAGTATAATGATCTTTCTTTACTTGACAGACATTTGGGTCATTCCCACTTTTTCACAATTGGAATAAAGTTGCCATAAACATTCATGTACATATTTTTGTATGGATTTATGTTCCATTTCTCTTGGGCAAATGCTTAAGTGTGATATGACTGGACCATATGATATATGACTTGTATTTTTATTGAGATAAAATTCATCTACCATAAAATAATTCCTTGAAAAGTATATATACTTTTTGGTGGTACTGGAGTTTGAACTCAGGGTTTCCTATTTGCTGGCAGGTGCTCTACCACATGAGCCATGCCCCAGCCCTTTTTACATTAGTTATTTTTTGAAGTGTCTCACTTTTTTGCCTGGGCTGGCCTAGACCTCGAGTCTCTTATTTATGCCTCATGCATAGCTAGAATGACAGACATGCACCACCACACCCAGCTTCATTGGTTGAGATAGGGGTATCACTAACATTTTTGCCCAGGCTCATCTCAAACCTCCATCCTCCCAATGTCTGCCTCATGAGTAGCTGGGTTACAGGTGTGAGCTATTGTGCCTCACCTTAAAAGTGTTTTCTAAAGCATATTCATAAATATTCACAGGAATTTTGTAGTCATTATTACTAATTACAGAAAAATTTATTACCCCTTCCCCTAAAAATCCCAGTCTCTGGAAGTCATTGACCTACTATATGTTTCAATGAAATTAACTATTCTGGACACTGTATAAATTGAACTTTGTACTATATGGCCTTTTGTGTCTGGCTTCTTTCATTTAGCATAAATTTTTGAAGGCTCATCTGAGATGTGGTACATATTACTATCTCATTCCTTTTATGGTTGAGAATACTCCATTGTAAACATACACCATATTTTGTTCATCCTTTCACAGTTGATGGGCATTTAGATTGCTTGTACTTTTTAGCTATTATGGATAATGCTGCCTCATTTGTGTCCTGGCTCCTCTCTTCATCACATGATGTTTACTTAAAAGAGAAACACTTAAAATATAAGAATACAAGTATGTTGAAAATTTGAAAAGAAAAAAATACAAAACTAGAAAATTATTGTGATTACATGTAGACAAAGTAGATATCAATACAAAATATTACCAGTAAGAAAAAGGACAATTCATAATCAGTTCACTAAGAAAATAGTCTTACATGCATATGTCCCTAAAAACACTAAAAAATAAATGAAGCAAAAATTGACAGAAGGGAGTAAATAGGTAAATCCACAGTTAATAAATCAACCAGAAAAATATAGAACATTTGAATAAAATTGCTAACCATTTGGGCCTGAATGCATGTATAAGTGGCCATAAATATATGTGATATATAACTATGAATATATATTATTAGAATGCAAATAAGAGATAAAACAAAATAAGCCACAAAGTATGATGTTTCACACTCTAAAAATAATATTCCCTTCATTGAATGTAATTAAATTAGAACTCAACAGCAAAAAGAAAATAAGTAAATAAGTAATAGGAAATTTGGAAAAGCACACTGAATAATTTATAAATTTAAATTATATTTATTTTTTTAAAGAAAGCAAGGAAAAATAAACTATCTGGATGTGGGCACAGATGGGAAGGAGGAAGATGCAAGGAAAAGGTGTAAGTGCAGGAATACAGTGGAAATATTATGTTCTCATATATAAAAAAGGGAAAAGGAGACCTACTGAAATTGTTCCAGGAATGGAGCAAGGGGGGATAAAGGAGAATAATGGAGAGGATGAATTCACTTATGATATATTATAAGAACTATGGTAAATGTCACAATATACCCTCAGTACAACAATAACAAAAATATAGAAAAAGAAAAAAAATCACTCATTTTTCCTTACTTTAAAAAAGTATGTTTTAAATTGAATTACAATGAAAACACACTATTTCAAAACTTATGAAGTGTAATTAATACATGATTAGTAAAAAATGTATAGTAAGTTGTATTTAATAGAAGAAAGATTTAAAACCATTAACCATATGTCCTTTTCAAGATGCCATAAAAGTAGTGACTTGAACCAAAATTAAATAGAAAGAATGAATAAGACCACAAATCAATGAGATGGAAAACAAAGAACATGCACAAAGACAAATGTTTATTCTATGAATGTGAATAAAATGGAATGGATAACATTGGGCTTGGGTATGCTTAGTGGTAGAGCACTTGCCTAGCATGCATGAGGTTCTGGGTTTCATCCCTAGCACCATAAAAATTGTTTAAAAATGGATAGTACTTTAGTTAGGCTAAACAAGAGAAAAAAGAATGTTTAATTAAGAGGAAAAAAGAATATTTAAAATACCAGGAATAAAACAGGTCACTAAACATCCTAAAGATATTGAAATAATAATAAGGGAATATTAGCAATAATTTTGTCACAAATTGCTTGAAAACACAACTCTCTGAAACTAATACAAGAACCAGGAAATCTATGTAGTCCAGTATCTATTATAGGACTGAATTCTAAATTAAAACTAAAAAATATAAAACTCTAATCTGAAATGGCTTGACTGGTGAATTCTAGTGCTTATTTAAGAAAAATACTATTCTTATGCAGAAAAATACTAATCTTTCAGGTTGTAAAATAAGAAGGTACATGACTCACTCATTTTATGAGGCTGACGTAACTCTGATATCCCCCAAAATATGGCAGACAAATATATCTCATGAATACTAGCAACACATATATATTAGCAAATTCCACCCAGCAATATATTAAAAGGTCAGTATAAGATATTTAAGTTCCCATCTAAGCTGATTTAAGTGGTATGGAATTTATTCTCGTACCATAAAACAACTAAAACACAAACAAAAATGTATGAAGTAACAGAGTTTGGACTTTTGACAATACGCAGTATAGGACAGTGGTTTCTAAGAAAGGGTGAGCAGATAAGGAGATTCTTCAGCTTATTGCATGGAAAGAGTTTTCAAGCCATAGCACAGGGAGGAAAATTAAGGTGTGAGACCAATAGTCACCTTGAATTAGACAGATTTGGGGATGGGAGAGGATATGGCACCTAGAGGTCACAGGACAGAGTGCTAGAAAGAATTGAACTGGAAAATGAAGAGCTCCAGAGACCTGAAAAGAATTATTTTCTAGCTTTTACATGAACTCTGATCAACAAATGTATGTAACAAAACTATGTAGGGAAAGAACAATTTCTGGAGCTTCTACAAGGCTGTGACTATTTCATGTTCCCAATAGCCTGAGTGGAAAAATTTTGTAACATGCAAAGCCATAAGAAGCATATTCAGAAAAGTAGTACCTAAGAACTGCAGCTGAATCAAGCCTACACTTTGCTGTCAACCTGCTTACCATGGCTTAAAAGCAAGGTTAGAAATTATTACACTGGATCCCAGAATAAAGCTCAAAGGCACTTAAAAAAAGAAAAAAAAAAAGTCAAAACACAGCAACACAAAATCCATTATCTGGTAACTAATTTTAGCATGCAAAGAATAAGGAAAATATTATCCATAATGGAAAAAAATGAAAGAAAAAGAAAGTAATTCAGAAATGTTGCATTTTAGAACTAGTAAGAAAGATGTTAATACAGCCACTATCAGCCCATTTATGGTAGGTGGAGGATTAGAAGCTTCCTGTGATTGATTGACTGTGAATGAGAAGAGTCAGACTACATTCTGAAAAGAGAAAGAAGAAGAACACTGGAAATTGCAAAAATGGTTAAAGAGCAGTGAGAAGTATGGAGAAACAGAAAGGCAACAAAGAAAAGTAGGAAATAGACTGCAACACCAAATCCATCTTCCCAAGTGAGAAGCTGAAGCCACAAACACAAGTTAAGCCAGGTAGCCATGGTGTCAGATGGGCAAAGTTAAAAAGATAAGTTCATACTTTCCTCAAGCCTTACAACCAGTGAAGTGATAAGTGGTGATAGTGTAGGAATTCAGTCTCAGGGGATCTGGAAACAGGGAGTAATCACGAGCCAGGGAGCTTAGGCATACACTTCCACAATGTCAGGGTGGAAGAAGGCCACAGAAAGGGTTTATGGAGAGGGGGACAATTTGTCATGAACCCAATGAGAAGTTTAAGCAGTGAGGAGCTCAGGCAGTGATGGGAATGGTGGCTGGCTGCCCCTGTTCTCTCTTGTGAGAAGTGAGTTCTATAACCTGAGGGTCACTGCAGAAACAGCTTTGAGTTCATGGCTAGTGCTCAGTTCCCATCTTCCAGCTGTATAGGGTTGTTATGTGGGACTGAAAGCTATGAGACCAGGTCCTGAAGACCACTTGATTTCTTTAGCTTTCTCCTTCCCACATGGTGATTAACTTCTGGGCAGGTTCTTAAATGGCTAGGACCTGCAGACAGAGTGACAGATTCCCTCAGCTCTCCTCCTCCAGTTCAGAATTCAGTGCTTTGCTACCATCACTCTCTGATACATGTGGGGAAACCACCAGGCTTAGACTTGCTGTTTCTAGGAGCACAGCTTAGGTGGTCCTGTGTAAAGGGGGAACATGCTGAACCCACAAGCTGTAAAGCTCCTTGCAGTCAACAGCAACTTATGGTACACATGAAGAGAGCTTCTAAAGTAAAAGTAGTAATGAAGCAGACAACTTGCACAGACTGCCCTGCTTTCAGCATACATGCAGCACCAACCTGTACACTAGGTTGGTGTACAAGAAACTCATTTTTCTTCTCTTTGAGTGAGGCTGGGGATCAGGCTCAGTGTCCTGAGCACATGGAGAAATGTTTGACTACTGAGCTATACCCCAAGACTAGTGGTGAGAAACTGCACATAAACCTTGGCATTCCCAGTTCTACCTAAACATTGAAAATACTTCAACTAAAAGATGACAGATAATTAAAACTTCCATCCAACAACTTGGTTTCAGATGCAAAAATCACAATGCAGAAGAATAAGAAATATGGAAAAAAAAACCCATGACTACATGACTCTAGCGATGTTCAACAACTCCACAATAATAGACTAATGATAGTGAAGTGGATGAAGTCTCAAAGTATTCAAAAGAATAATTACAACAGTGATCTATGAAATTAGAGGACATGTATAGGCCCCTGAGTGATTTCTATGAGAATACAAATAAACAACCAAATAAAATAAGAAAGACAATGCAGGATACAAAACAGAAATTCAGTAAATATATAAAAATCTTAAAAAACCATCAAATTAAATTTCTGGAAATAAAACATCAATAAGTCAAAAAAACAAAAAAACAAAACAAAACAAAAAAACCAAAACCAAAACCAAAACCCTTAGTGTAAAGCCTCACCAATAGGCTGGATCAAGTTACAATAGTATATCAGAGCTTGTTGACAAGGTAGATGAATTAGAACTTTCAGATAATGTTAAGGAAAAAAAATCATGTGATTGGAGCATACAAGACCTCTGGGACATGATTAAGAGACAAAGACATATGAATCATGGGATTAGAAGAAGTGCAAGTTAAAAGCATACAAAATATACTCAATATAATAACAGCAGAAAATTTCCCAAATTTTGGAAGAGATAGTTGTCCAGGTACAGGAGGCTTTCAGGATACCAAACACACAAGACCAGAAAAGAATCTCATACTAAGACATACTAAACATGAAGACACTATGGATACAGAACAAGAAAAGAATATCAAAAGCTGTAAGAGAGTAATTTTTGTCATTTTAAGTGTCTGATTTTTTCCTAACCTTCATTTGTTTATCTACTGATCTTGTGAGATTTAGGCTTTCCCATATGTTCATGCTTACATTTACCTTCCTCTTCTATGTATAGGATTTCTTTAGTATTTTCTGCAGTGTTGGCTTAGCAGTTATGAATTCCTTTAGTTTTTGTTTGTCATGGAAGGTTTTTATTCTACCCAGCAGCCACATAATACATATTATTCTCAACAGTTCAAGAAACTTTCTCTAATATAGATCATATTTTAGGACACAAAGGAAGAAATATAAGAAAACTGAAATCACTTCCTTTAATTTATCAGACCATAATGGAATAAAATGAGAAATTAATAGCAATAGAAACTACAGGATATATACAAACACATGCAGACTGAACAATACATGTTTGCATGATCAGGGGGTCATTAAAGAAATAAGGAGAGGGGTACCAGAAAATTCCCAGAATCAAATGAAAATGAAAACACAACTTTCCAGAACTTTTGGGACACACAGAAAAGGTAATTCTAAGGGAGAAGTTTATAGCTATGAGTGCCTACATTAAGAAAACAGATATCTCAAATAAATAACCTAATAATGCACCTCAAGCTCTTAAAAAGGAACAACCCAAATCTCAAATCAGTAGATGAAAAGAAATAATTAAGATTAGGGTATAAAGTAATGAAATGGAGACTAGAGGACAATAGAAAGAATCCTTGAAACAGAGTTGGTTCTTCAAAAAGATACACAAGATTGGCAAACTCTTAGCCAAACTAACCCAAAGACAGAGAGAGAAGACTCAAGATCCACCTTAGTAAAATTAGAGACAAAAAGGTGAGAACAAAAGAAATACCAGTGAAACTCCAAGGATCGTTAGGTATTTCATAAGCTGGAATATCTAAAAGAAATGGATAAATTTTTAAATGCGTATGAACTACCAAAATTGAACCAAGAGAATATAAACTACTTAAACATACCTATAATGAACGATGAGATTGGAGTAGTAATAATGAATTCCAGTAAGAAAAGCCCAGGACTTGATGAACTGAAGGCTGAATTCTACCAGACCCTTAAAGAGGAGCTAATATCAATGATCATTAAACTATTCTATGAAATAAAAAATTCATTCTAGGAAACTAGTATTACCTTTTTTTTTCTTTTATTATTCATATGTGCATACAAGGCTTGGTTCATTTCTCCCCCCTGCCCCCACCCCCTCCCTTACCACCCACTCCACCCCCTCCCTCTCCCCCCCTCAATACCCAGAAGAAACTATTTTGCCCTTATCTCTAATTTTGTTGTAGAGAGAGTATAAGCAATAATATGAAGGAACAAGGGTTTTTGCTGGTTGAGATAAGGATAGCTATACAGGGCATTGACTCACATTGATTTCCTGTACGTGTGTGTTACCTTCTAGGTTGATTCTTCTTGAACTAACCTTTTCTCTAGTACCTATTCCCCTTTTCCTATTGGCCTCAGTTGCTTTTAAGGTATCTGATTTAGTTTCTCTGCTTTGAGGGCAACAAATGCTAGCTAATTTTTTAGGTGTCTTACCTATCCTCACCCCTCCCTTGTATGCTCTTGCTTATATCATGTGCTCATATTCCAATCCCCTTGTTGTGTTTGCCCTTAATCTAATGTCCACATATGAGGGAGAACATACGATTTTTGGTCTTTTGGGCCAGGCTAACCTCACTCAGAATGATGTTCTCCAATTCCATCCATTTACCAGCGAATGATAACATTTCGTTCTTCTTCATGGCTGCATAAAATTCCATTGTGTATAGATATCACATTTTCTTAATCCATTTGTCAGTGATGGGGCATCTTGGCTGTTTCCATAACTTGGCTATTGTGAATAGTGCCGCAATAAACATGGATGTGCAGGTGCCTCTGGAGTAACAGTCTTTTGGGTATATCCCCAAGAGTGGTATTGCTGGATCAAATGGTAGATCGATGTCTAGCTTTTTAAGTAGCCTCCAAATTTTTTTCCAGAGTGGGTGTACTAGTCTACATTCCCACAAACAGTGTAAGAGGGTTCCTTTTCTCTCACATCCTTGCCAACACCTGTTGTTGGTAGTGTTGCTGATAATGGCTATTCTAACAGGGGTGAGGTGGAATCTTAGTGTGGTTTTAATTTGCATTTCCTTTATTGCTAGAGATGGTGAGCATTTTTTCATGTGTTTTCTGGCCATTTGAATTTCTTCTTTTGAGAGAGTTCTGTTTAGTTCACTTGCCCATTTCTTTTTTTTTTATAGTTTTTTTTTCATTTTTCTTTTATTATTCATATGTGCATACAAGGCTTGGTTCATTTCTCCCCCCTGCCCCCACCCCCTCCCTTACCACCCACTCCACCCCCTCTTGCTCCCCCCCCTCAATACCCAGCAGAAACTATTTTGCCTTTATCTCTAATTTTGTTGTAGAGAGAGTATAAGCAATAATAGAAGGAACAAGGGTTTTTGCTGGTTGAGATAAGGATAGCTATACAGGGCATTGACTCACATTGATTTCCTGTATGTGTGTTTTACCTTCTAGGTTAATTCTTTTTGATCTAACCTTTTCTCTAGTACTTGTTCCCCTTTTCCTATTGGCCTCAGTTGCTTTAAGGTATCTGCTTTAGTTTCTCTGCATTAAGGGCAACAAATGCTAGCTAGTTTTTTAGGTGTCTTACCTATCCTCACCCCATCCTTGTGTGCTCTCGCTTTTATCATGTGCTCATAGTCCAATCCCCTTGTTGTGTTTGCCCTTGATCTAATGTCCACATATGAGGGAGAACATACGATTTTTGGTGTTTTGGGCCAGGATAACCTCACTCAGAATGATGTTCTCCAATTCCATCCATTTACCAGTGAATGATAACATTTCGTTCTTCTTCATGGCTGCATAAAATTCCATTGTGTATAGATACCACATTTTCTTAATCCATTCGTCAGTGCTGGGGCATCTTGGCTGTTTCCATAACTTGGCTATTGTGAATAGTGCCGCAATAAACATGGATGTGCAGGTGCCTCTGGAGTAACAGTCTTTTGGGTATATCCCCAAGAGTGGTATTGCTGGATCAAATGGTAGATCGATGTCCAGCTTTTTAAGTAGCCTCCAAATTTTCTTTCAGACTGGTTGTACTAGTCTACATTCCCACCAACAGTGTAAGAGGGTTCCTTTTTCCCCGCATCCTTGCCAACACCTGTTGTTGGTGGTGTTGCTGATGATGGCTATTCTAACAGGGGTGAGGTGGAATCTTAGTGTGGTTTTAATTTGCATTTCCTTTATTGCTAGAGATGGTGAGCATTTTTTCATGTGTTTTCTGGCCATTTGAATTTCTTCTTTTGAGAAAGTTCTGTTTAGTTCACCTGCCCATTTCTTTATTGGTTCATTAGTTTTGGGAGAATTTATTTTTTTAAGTTCCCTGTATATTCTGGTTATCAGTCCTTTGTCTGATGTATAGTTGGCAAATATTTTCTCCCACTCTGTGGGTGTTCTCTTCAGTTTAGAGACCATTTCTTTGATGAACAGAAGCTTTGTAGTTTTATAAGGTCCCATTTATCTATGCTATCTCTTAGTTGCTGTGCTGCTGGGGTTTCATTGAGAAAGTTCTTACCTATACCTACTAATTCCAGAGTATTTCCTACTCTTTCCTGTATCAACTTAAGAGTTTGTGGTCTGATATTAAGATCCTTGATCCATTTTGAGTTAATGTTGGTGTAGGGTGATATACATGGATCTAGTTTCAGTTTTTTGCAGACTGCTAACCAGTTTTCCCAGCAGTTTTTGTTGAAGAGGCTGCTTTTTCTCCATCATATATTTTTAGCTCCTTTGTCAAAGACAAGTTGGTTATAGTTGTCTGGCTTCATATCTGGGTCCTCTATTCTGTTCCAATGGTCTTCATGTCTGTTTTTGTGCCAGTACCATGCTGTTTTTATTGTTATTGCTTTGTAATATAGTTTGAAGTCAGGTATTGTGATACCTCCTGCATTGTTGTTTTGACTGAGTATTGCCTTGGCTATTTTTGGCCTCTTGTGTTTCCATATAAATTTAACAGTAGATTTTTCAATCTCTTTAATGAATGTCATTGGAATTTTGATGGGAATTGCATTAAACATGTAGATTACTTTTGGGAGTATCGACATTTTTACTATGTTGATTCTACTAATCCATGAGCATGGGTGATCTCTCCACTTTCTATAGTCTTCCTCAATCTCTTTCTTCAGAAGTGTATAGTTTTCCTTGTAGAGGTCATTCACATCTTTTGTTAGGTTTACACCTAGGTATTTGATTTTTTTGAGGCTATTGTAAATGGAATTGTTTTCATACGTTCTTTTTCAGTTTGCTCATTGTTAGTGTATAGAAATGCTAATGATTTTTCTATGTTGATTTTATATCCTGCTACCTTCCTATAGCTATTGATGATGTCTAGAAGCTTCTGAGTAGAGTTTTTTAGGTCTTTAAGGTATAGGATCATGTTGTCTGCAAATAGGGATATTTTGACAGTTTCTTTACCTATTTGTATTCCTTTTATTCCTTCTTCTTGCCTAATTGCTCTGGCTAGGAATTCCAGTACTATGCTGAATAGGAGTGGAGATAGTGGGCATCCTTGTCTGGTTCCTGATTTTAGAGGGAATGGTTTCAGTTTTTCTCTGTTAAGTATAATGCTGGCTGTAGGTTTGTCATATATAGCTTTTATAATGTTGAGGAACTTTCCTTCTATTCCTAGTTTTCTTAGAGCTTTTATCATGAAATGATGTTGGATCTTATCAAAGGCTTTTTCTGCATCTATTGAGATGATCAAGTGGTTTTTGTCTGTGCTTCTGTTAATGTGGTTTATTACGTTTATTGATTTTTGTATGTTGAACCACCCCTGCATCCCTCGGATGAAGCCTACTTGGTCGTGGTGAATAATCTTTTTGATGTGTTGCTGAATTCGGTTTGCCATTATTTTGTTGAGGATATTTGCATCAATGTTCATTAAGGAGATTGGCCTATAGTTCTCCTTTTTGGAGGTGTCTTTGCCTGGTTTTGGGATAAGTGTACTACTGGCTTCATAAAATGTGTTAGGCAGTTTTCCTTCCCTTTCTATTTTGTGGAACAGTTTAACGAGGGTTGTTATCAGTTTTTCTTTAAAGGTCTGGTAGAATTCAGCAGAGAATCCATCAGGTCCTGAACTTTTCTTTTTGGGGAGACTCTTGATTGCTGCTTCAATTTCATTTTGTGTTATAGGTCTATTCAGGTGATTAATGTTCTCTTGGTTCAGTTTTGGATGATCATATGTATCTAGAAATCTGTCCGTTTCTTTTAGATTTTCAAATTTATTTGAATATAGGTTCTCAAAGTAGTCTCTGATGATTTCCTGGACTTCCATGGTGTTTGTTGTTATCTCCCCTTTTGCATTCCTGATTCTACTAATTTGGGTTTTTTCTCTCCTCATTTTGGTCAGGTTTGCCAGGGGTCTATTGATCTTGTTTATTTTTTCAAAGAACCAACTTTTTGTTTCATTAATTCTTTGTATGGTTTTTTTGGTTTCTATTTCGTTGATTTCAGCTCTTATTTTTATTGTTTCTCTCCTTCTATTTGTTTTGGGATTTGCTTGTTCTTATTTTTCTAGGAGTTTGAGATGTATCATTAGGTCATTGATTTGGGATCTTTCAGCCTTTTTAATATATGCACTCATGGCTATAAACTTTCCTCTCAGGACTGCCTTAGCTGTGTCCCATAGGTTCCGGTAGGTTGTGTTTTCGTTTTCATTGACTTCCAGGAACTTTTTAATTTCCTCTTTTATTTCATCGATGATCCATTCTTCATTAAGTAATGAGTTATTTTGTTTCCAGCTGTTTGCATGTTTTTTGTCTTTACTTTTGTTGTTGAGTTCTACTTTTCCTGCATTGTGATCAGATAGTATGCACGGCATTATTTCTGTGTTCTTATATTTGCTAAGGCTTGCTTTGTGCCCTAGGCTATGATCTATTTTGGAGAAGGTTCCATGGGCTGCTGAGAAGAATGTATATTGTGTGGAAGTTGAATGAAGTGTTCTGTAGACATCAAGTAGGTCCATTTGATCTATTGTATATTTTAGATCTTGGATTTCTTTGTTGATTTTTTGTTTGGATGACCTATCTATTGATGATAATGGGATGTTAAAGTCTCCCACAACCACTATGTTGGCATTTATATATGCTTTTAGGTCTTTCAGGGTATGTTTGATGAAATTGGTTGTGTTGACATTGGGTGCATACAGGTTGATGATTATTATTTCCTTTTGGTCTATTTCCCCTTTTATTAGTATGGAATGTCCTTCTTTATGTCGTTTGATCAATGTAGGTTTGAAGTCTACTTTGTCAGAGTTAAGTATTGCTACTCCTGCCTGTTTTTGGGGGCCATTGGCTTTGTAAATCTTCTTCCAGCCTTTCATCCTAAGCATATGCTTATTTCTGTCAGTGAGATGAGTCTCCTGTAAGCAACAAATTGTTGGATCGTCTTTTTTAATCCATTTTGTCAAACGGTGTCTTTTGGTGGGTGAATTAAGTCCATTGATATCAAAACCAGATAAGGACAAAACCAAAACAAAGAAAATTAGACATCAATTTTCTTGATGAACAGAGATGGAAAGTTTGTCAATAAAATAATTGCAAACTGAATTTCAACATGAAAAAGAGGACCTACAATGAACAAGTTCGTTTCATTTTAAGGATGCAAGAATGGCTCAGCAAACATAAATCATAAGCATAATAAAGCATGTAAGTAGAATCAAGGATAAAAGTCACATTATCAGTGAAATACATACAGAAAGTCTCTGAAAAAATTCAACATCTCTTCATTATAAAAATCCTGAACAAGGTGGGAATATAAAGATCATGAGTCAACATAATATAGGTGTTATATGTCAAATGTATAGCCGACATTGTATTAAATAGGGAAAAAGTGAACTCAAGAACATGACAAGCGAAGGAGATTCCAAGATGGCGGCTAGAGGTAGGAAGCAGAAAGCGACCCTCCTATAGTGAAATCTTGGAGAGACGCTGGAGACACACTTTGCAGGCATAATCACCGAGAAAAGGCATAACTTTGACTCCTCCACATCTCCAGCCGGTGCAGAGAATCTCCACTTCACGTTAAACGGAGAACCGAGGAGGCCCCCGGGGCCGCCAGTGGCCGGCGCCCATACGGCTTGGGAAGACGCGGACCAGGTGAGCTTCGCGGTACCGCGGTTCCCCCACAGACAAGCCTGGGCCAGAGCAGCATAGCCCCCTGGACAGACTGACCTCCACCCGGGAAAAAAAGAGAAACTGAGTACTAAGCAATAAGAACAGTTAAGACACGCTGGAAAGAGGGTGGGGCGCCCTGAGCGCTGAAGATTGGGGGAAGGGACTCCTTCCCGGGACTGTAAATAAACGAGCCGGGCGGGCCGGAGAGGCTCTGGCGGGAGCGGGGCGCGCCAGCAACCAGGAGCGGGGACGCTTGTGAGAGGAGGGAAGACCCACTTCCCACGTGAACTGTAAATAAACACGCAGGCCTGACAACGCGGGGCAGTGTCACCTTTCCCAGTGCTTGGAAAGGGAAAAGCCTGTAGCAGAGGCCCCCCTCCCCCGCACAGGAGAACTCTGAGCAAACAAAGCCTGTGGGACCAGGTGAGTGCTAAGCTCACCCCAGAGATCTGCATAAATAACGCCGCCAGCTACAGGCTGAGAGCAGCAGGCAGGCAAGCCACAGTTGCAGATACCACTCTCAGAACTGCCTCCAGACGCTTTTTTTTCTTTTTCTCCCTACCTTTGATGAGAGAACAACCGAATTACACCTGCAAGCCGAAAAACTTACTGAAACTATTGCATTTGAACTGGGGACACTTGGTGGGGCTTTTTTTTTTTTTTTTATTTTTTCTTCTGTGTGTGTGTGAGTGTAGTTTTGTTCTACTTTATGCATCCCCTTTGATGAGACAACTACAGAACAACATCTGAGGCACCAACTCCAGGACTGGAGATTAAGACGGACATCCAAATTATTAAGACTGAAATTGCATTGCATATAAACTTGGAAGTTTTTTGGTTTTTTTTTTTTTTTTTTTTTTTTAATTTCCTATTTTCCATTTTATTTTAATTCATTTTTATAAATAGATATTACTTTCATATACTTATTTTTTATTTTTTTTATCTTTGATTTTCAATCCTCTCTCTGTCTCTCTATTGTCTGTTCAGCTTACTGTCGATTAGTACACTAACACTCCCTGTTTATACCTTTGAAACTCTCTTGTCTGATACCTTGTTCTGCTTTCTCCCTCTTGTCTGTATATTTGTTTTCCCCTTTTCTTTAACTTCTTGCTTTCCATCTCAGCTCACTCTTCCGTTCTCAATATTACCATTGTTATTATTACAAGCTAGAAAATACTTAATTACACACAGTACAGGGACAGTAACAACACCAAGGACAATGACAGGAAGACAGAAAAAACAAGGAAACCAGTTTCCCCACAGCAAAAAATTAGTACAGGAACCAGAGGGGAATGAAGAGAACAGAAACTCAGAGCCAGACTCCAACAAAATGAAGATAAACTATGCCAAAGGACCCAATGAAGCCTACAAGAATAATTTAAAAGAAGACATACTACAAGTACTCAATGAGAATTTTATAGAGATGATACTGGATAGGGTCAACCAAAATGTACAGGAGACACTCAAGAAATTCCAAGACAATAAAAATAGAGAATTTGAAAAAGCAAAAGAAGAAATAAAGGAAACCATAGAAGCACTGTATAAACACCAAAGTGAAAGAGAGAACACAATGAATAAATGGATAAATGAACTCAGGACAAAAATAGACAACAATAAAGAAGAAAACAGCCAGGATATGGAAAACCTCAGAAAAAAGAACGAAACAGAACTGCAAAACAAAACGGAAAGCCAATCCAGCAGAATAGAACAAACAGAAGACAGAATCTCAGAACTTGAAGATGAAATGGTAATTAAAGGAAAAACCGAAGAACTATTAATTAAACAACTCAAGACCTGTGAAAAGAAAATGCAAGAACTCACCGACTCCATCAAAAGACCAAACTTGAGAATCATGGGCATCGAAGAAGGAGAAGAGGTGCAAGCGAAGGGAATGCGTAATATATTCAACAAAATAATAATGGAAAATTTCCCAAATCTAGAGAAAGATATTCCCATACAAATGCAAGAGGCCTCCAGGACACCAAACAGACCAGATCAAAATAGAACTACTCCACGACATATCATTATTAAAACAACAAGTTCAGAAACTAAGGAAAGAATATTGAAGGCTGCAAGAGAGAAAAAACAAGTAACATACAAAGGTAAACCCATCAAAATCACAGCAGACTTCTCAACAGAAACATTAAAAGCAAGAAGAGCATGGGGTGAGATCTTCCGGGCACTGAATGAAAATAACTTCAACCCCAGGATACTCTACCCAGCAAAGCTATCATTCAAAATAGATGGAGCAATAAAAGTCTTCCATGATAAGCAGAAACTAAAACAATATGTGACCACAAAGCCACCATTACAAAAGATTCTGCAAGGGATCCTGCACACAGAAAGTGACACCCAACTTAACCATGAAAAGGCAGGCAGCACCAAACCACAGGATAAGAAAAAGCAAGACAGTAGAGAGTAACATCAAGTTAGGTACACACAATCAAACCTTCAAACAACTAAGATAACTAAATGGCAGGAATCACCACATACCTATCAGTACTAACACTTAATGTCAATGGACTTAATTCACCCATCAAAAGACACCGTTTGACAAAATGGATTAAAAAAGAAGATCCAACAATTTGTTGCTTACAGGAGACTCATCTCACCGACAGAAATAAGCATATGCTTAGGATGAAAGGCTGGAAGAAGATTTACCAAGTTAATGGCCCCCGAAAACAAGCAGGAGTAGCAATACTTATCTCTGACAAAGTAGACTTCAAACCTACATTGATCAAACGAGACAAAGAAGGACATTCCATACTAATAAAAGGGGAAATAGACCAAAGGGAAATAATAATCATCAATCTGTACGCACCCAATGTCAACGCACCCAATTTCATCAAACATACCCTAAAAGACCTAAAAGCATATATAAACGCCAACACAGTGGTTGTGGGAGACTTTAACACTCCATTATCATCAATAGATAGGTCATCCAAACAAAAACTCAATAAAGAAATCCAAGATCTAAAATATGCAATAGATCAAGTGGACCTAGTAGATGTCTATAGAACATTTCATCCAACCTCTACACAATATACATTCTTCTCAGCAGCCCATGGAACCTTCTCCAAAATAGATCATATCCTAGGGCACAAAGCAAGCCTCAGCAAATATAAGAAAATAGAAATAATACCGTGCATACTATCTGACCACAATGCAGTAAAAGTAGAACTCAACAACAAAAGTAAAGACAAAAAACATGCAAACAGCTGGAAACTAAATAACTCATTACTTAATGAAGAATGGATCATCGATGCAATAAAAGAGGAAATTAAAAAGTTCCTAGAAGTCAATGAAAATGAAAACACAACCTACCGGAACCTATGGGACACAGCTAAGGCAGTCTTGAGAGGAAAGTTTATAGCCATGAGTGCATATATTAAAAAGATTGAAAGATCCCAAATCAATGACCTAATGATACATCTCAAACTCCTAGAAAAACAAGAACAAGCAAATCCCAAAACAAATAGAAGGAGAGAAATAATAAAAATAAGAGCTGAAATCAACGAAATAGAAACCAAAAAAACCATACAAAGAATTAATGAAACAAAAAGTTGGTTCTTTGAAAAAATAAACAAGATCGATAGACCCCTGGCAAACCTGACTAAAATGAGGAGAGAAAAAACCCAAATTAGTAGAATCAGGAATGCAAAAGGGGAGATAACAACAAACACCATGGAAATCCAGGAAATCATCAGAGACTACTTTGAGAACCTATATTCAAATAAATTTGAAAATCTAAAAGAAATGGACAGATTTCTAGATACATATGATCATCCAAAACTGAACCAAGAGGAAATTAATCACCTGAATAGACCTATAACACAAAATGAAATTGAAGCAGCAATCAAGAGTCTCCCCAAAAAGAAAAGTCCAGGACCTGATGGATTCTCTGCTGAATTCTATCAGACCTTTAAAGAAGAACTGATACCAACCCTCCTTAAACTGTTCCATGAAATAGAAAGGGAAGGAAAACTGCCAAACACATTTTATGAAGCCACTATTACACTTATCCCAAAACCAGGCAAAGACACCTCCAAAAAGGAGAACTATAGGCCAATCTCCTTAATGAACATTGATGCAAAAATCCTCAACAAAATAATGGCAAACCGAATTCAGCAACACATCAAAAAGATTATCCACCACGACCAGGTAGGCTTCATCCCAGGGATGCAGGGGTGGTTCAACATACGAAAATCAATAAACGTAATAAACCACATTAACAGAAGCAAAGACAAAAACCACTTGATCATCTCAATAGACGCAGAAAAAGCCTTTGATAAGATCCAACATCATTTCATGATAAAAGCTCTAAGAAAACTAGGAATAGAAGGAAAGTTCCTCAACATTATAAAAGCTATATATGACAAACCTACAGCCAGCATTATACTTAACGGAGAAAAATTAAAACCGTTCCCTCTAAAATCAGGAACCAGACAAGGATGTCCACTATCTCCACTCCTATTCAACATAGTACTGGAATTCCTAGCCAGAGCAATTAGGCAAGAAGAAGGAATAAAAGGAATACAAATAGGTAAAGAAACTGTCAAAATATCCCTATTTGCAGACGACATGATCCTATACCTTAAAGACCCAAAAAACTCTACTCAGAAGCTTCTAGACATCATCAATAGCTATAGCAAAGTAGCAGGATATAAAATCAACATAGAAAAATCATTAGCATTTCTATACACTAAAAATGAGCAAACGGAAAAAGAATGTATGAAAACAATTCCATTTACAATAGCCTCAAAAAAAATCAAATACCTAGGTGTAAACCTAACAAAAGATGTGAAAGACCTCTACAAGGAAAACTATACACTTCTGAAGAAAGAGATTGAGGAAGACTATAGAAAGTGGAGAGATCTCCCATGCTCATGGATTGGTAGAATCAACATAGTAAAAATGTCGATACTCCCCAAAGTAATCTACATGTTTAATGCAATTCCCATCAAAATTCCAATGACATTCATTAAAGAGATTGAAAAATCTACTGTGAAATTTATATGGAAACACAAGAGGCCACGAATAGCCAAGGCAATACTCAGTCAAAAGAACAATGCAGGAGGTATCACAATACCTGACTTCAAACTATATTACAAAGCAATAACAATAAAAACAGCATGGTACTGGCACAAAAACAGACATGAAGACCAGTGGAACAGAATAGAGGATCCAGATATGAAGCCACACAACTATGAGCAACTTATCTTTGACAAAGGAGCTAAAAATATACGATGGAGAAATAGCAGCCTCTTCAACAAAAACTGCTGGGAAAACTGGTTAGCAGTCTGCAAAAAACTGAAACTAGATCCATGTATATCACCCTATACCAAGATTAACTCAAAATGGATCAAGGATCTTAATATCAGACCCCAAACTCTTAAGTTGATACAAGAAAGAGTAGGAAATACTCTGGAGTTAGTAGGTATAGGTAAAAACTTTCTCAATGAAACCCCAGCAGCACAGCAACTAAGAGATAGCATAGATAAATGGGACCTCATAAAACTAAAAAGCTTCTGTTCATCAAAAGAAATGCTCTCTAAACTGAAGAGAACACCCACAGAGTGGGAGAAAATATTTGCCAATTATACATCAGACAAAGGACTGATAACCAGAATATACAGGGAACTTAAAAAACTAAATTCTCCCAAAACTAATGAACCAATAAAGAAATGGGCATGTGAACTAAACAGAACTTTCTCAAAAGAAGAAATTCAAATGGCCAGAAAACACATGAAAAAATGCTCACCATCTCTAGCCATAAAGGAAATGCAAATTAAAACCACACTAAGATTCCACCTCACCCCTGTTAGAATAGCCATCATCAGCAACACCACCAACAACAGGTGTTGGCGAGGATGCGGGGAAAAAGGAACCCTTTTACACTGTTGGTGGGAATGTAGACTAGTACAACCACTCTGGAAAAAAATTTGGAGGCTACTTAAAAAGATGGACATCGATCTACCATTTGATCCAGCAATACCACTCTTGGGGATATACCCAAAAGACTGTTACTCCAGAGGCACCTGCACATCCATGTTTATTGCGGCACTATTCACAATAGCCAAGTTATGGAAACAACCAAGATGTCCCAGCACTGACGAATGGATTAAGAAAATGTGGTATCTATACACAATGGAATTTTATGCAGCCATGAAGAAGAATGAAATGTTATCATTCGCTGGTAAATGGATGGAATTGGAGAACATCATTCTGAGTGAGATTAGCCTGGCTCAAAAGACCAAAAATCGTATGTTCTCCCTCATATGTGGACATTAGATCAAGGGCAAACACAACAAGGGGATTGGACTATGAGCACATGATAAAAGCGAGAGCACACAAGGGAGGGGTGAGGATAGGTAAGACACCTAAAAAACTAGCTAGCATTTGTTGCCCTTAACGCAGAGAAACTAAAGCAGATACCTTAAAGCAACTGAGGCCAATAGGAAAAGGGGACCAGGAACTAGAGAAAAGGTTAGATCAAAAAGAATTAACCTAGAAGGTAACACCCACACACAGGAAATCAATGTGAGTCAATGCCCTGTATAGCTATCCTTATCTCAACCAGCAAAACCCCTTGTTCCTTCCTATTATTGCTTATACTCTCTCTACAACAAAATTAGAGATAAAGGCAAAATAGTTTCTGCTGGGTATTGAGGGGGGGGAGCAAGAGGGGGTGGAGTGGGTGGTAAGGGAGGGGGTGGGGGCAGGGGGGAGAAATGAACCAAGCCTTGTATGCACACATGAATAATAAAAGAAAAATGAAAAAAAAAAAAAAAAAAAAAAAAGAACATGACAAGCATATCCACAAACAGGGAAAAAAACCTTCAAAAGACTTTTGCCTGTTTGTACAAATAATTCATAATACAGTTATAGTAATTTATAAAATTATTGAAAAATTTAACATAAGAAATGCTCAAGAAAGTCCTTCACATGGAAGGAAAATAATAGCAGACAGAAATCTGAATCTACACAAAGGAATAAAAGACCAAGAAACAGATTACCATATGGGTAAATATGTAATAGCATTTAAAAATCTCTTCAAAAACATTATTGCCTGTTTAAAGTAAAAATAATTGATTTTGGAGTTATAAAAATAAGTAGAAATAAAGAGCTGGGAGAATGGCAAAAATGGTAGAGTGCCTGTCTTGCAAGCATGTCAAACTCCAGTACATAAAAAAAATAGAAAAAAATGTAAAAAAGACTTATGAGGGCTTGAAAGTGTAGTATAAAGATCTTATATGTGATATGCTGGAACATTACTTGAATAGCTGATATTAAGATGTAATCTTGTGTGTGATGTGCAATCATTCTGAGATGAGAAAAGGAGGGAAACATTCAAATTCATAAGGTACTATTATGCAGAGTGTCTTTAAAGATTACAAATTAACTTTATTGCTCTACTAAAGAAGATACAGTCATTATTTCCTATAGAAAAATCAAATGAAGTAGGAAAATAATGAGTCTGGATTATGTGGGCTAATAAATTTTCTCATAAACATGGAGAATATGCTTACACATGTATTTACATTTTAGAGAAAAAGAGGCTTTTAAAATGTGGTTTTTTGTGTGATTACTCTGTAGAAATAGACTAAGTAGACCAAGCTTTTCAAGTATAAGGAAGGCATTCTCTTATCCTCAACCTTGTGCATTGTAGGCCAAGAAATTCTGTAGAAAGTAGAATGGATTGAAATCAAGTAGTGATAATTGTGACAAAACTATTCTATCAAGTTGAAATTAGACTTTAAACTTTTTAGAAGGATAAATAAAACCAAAATAAATTTTGGTTAAAATATTTGCCCTAATTCACCATGGAATACAGATACCATATTTTCTCTGATTTCAGTAAATATAATTGCACAGCTATAATAAATTTTGCTCTATCTCTTATTGGATACACAAAATAGGAACTTAAAGAAGGTGAAAAACCATTCTTAATGTGGATTTTGAATTTGTGGGATTAAGTGGAATTACACACAACTAATAATTTTGCTAAGAAAATCATAATAAGGCAACAGTAGTCCAGATTTCCATGTTTTCTCATCAATTTGGGACACTGAGCAGTTGAAAGTTAAGTATATTTTAATAATAGAAGGCACCTAAGTGCATTTGTGTTTGTATTTCTTAAAACTTTGTTCTGTGTTTCAATTCATTGAGTTGATGTTAAAAAAGAATTTTGAGGAGATTCCAAGATGGCGGCTAGATGGGGGAAGTAGAAAGCGAGCCTCCTATAGTGAAATCTTGGAGAGACGCTGGAGACACACTCTGCAGGCATAATCACTGAGAAGAGGCAAAACTTTGACCCCTCCACACCTCCAGGTGGCGCAGAGAATCTCCACTTCACATTAAATGGAGAAACCAGGAGGGCCCCTGGGCTGCCAGTTGCCTGTGCCCATATGGCTTGGGAAGGTGCAGACCAGGTGAGCTTCGTGGTACTGCGGTACTCCCACAGACAACCCTGGGCCAGAGCAGCATAGCCCCCTGGACAGACTGACCTCCACCCAGGGAAAAAAGAGAAACTGACTAATAAGCAATAAGAACAGTTAAGACATGCAGAAAGAGGGTGGGGCGCCCTGAGCGATGAAGATTGGGGGAAGGGAATCCTTCCCAGGACTGTAAATAAACAAGCCGGGTGGGCCGGAGAGGCTCTGGCGGGAGCGGGGGTGTGCGCCCAGCAACCAGGAGCAGGAAAGCTTGTGAAAGTGGTGGAGGGAGGAAAACTCCACAGGAGAGGAGGGAAGACCCACTTCCCACATGAACTGTAAACAAACATGGCGGCTGGCAGGAGCAGCAGCACCGCCCAGTAATCAGGAGCAGGAAAGCTTGTGAAAGTGGCAGTGGGAGGAAAACTGCACAGGAGAGGGGGGGAAGACCCACCTCCCACATGAACTGTAAATAAACATGCAGGCCTGAGAACGAGGGTGCAGTGTCACCTTTCCCAGTGTGCTTGGAAAGGGGAAAGCCTGTAGCAGAGGCTCCTGCACAGGAGAACTCTGAGCAAACAAAGCCTTTGGGGCCAGGTGAGTGCTAAGTTCACCCGAGATCTGCATAAATAATGCCGCCAGCAACAGCAGGCTGACGGCAGTGGGCAGGCAAGCAACAGCTGCAGATACCATTCTCAGAACTGTCTTCAGACTCTTTTTTTTCTTTTTCTCCCTACCTTTGATGAGAGAACAACTGAATTACAACTGCAAGCTGAAAAACTTACTGAAACTGTACTGCATTTGAACTTGGGACACTTGGGGTTTTTGTGTGTGTGTGTGTGTGTGTGTGTGTGTGTGTGTGTGTGTGTAGCTTTCTTCTACTTTATGCGTCCCCTTTGATGAGACAACTACAGAACAACATCTGAGGCACCATCTCCAGGATTGGAGACTGAGACAGACACCCAAATTATTAAGACTGAAACTTCATTGCATTTGAACTTGGCGGTTTTTTGGTTTTTTTTTTTAATTTTCTATTTTTCATTTTATTTTAATTCATTTTTATATATGGATATTTCATTTACTTATTTTTTATTTTTATTCTTATCTTTTTTTTATTTTTTATTTTTAATCCTCTCTCTGTCTCTCTAATGTCTGTTCAGCTTACTGTCAATTAGTACACTAACGCTCCCTGTTTATACCTTTGAAACTTTCTTGTCTGATACCTTGTTCTGTTTTCTCCTTCTTGTCTGTGTATTTGTTTTCCCCTTTTCTTTAACTTCTTGCTTTCCATCTCAGCTTGCCCTTCCATTCTAAATATTACCATTGTTATTATTACAAGCTAGAAAATACTTAATTGCACACAGTACAGGGACAGTAGCAACACCAAAGACAATGACAGGAAGACAGAAAAAACAGGGAAACCAGTTTCCCCACAGCAAAAAATTAGTACAGGAACCAGAGGGGAATGAAGAAAACAGATACTCAGATCCAGACTCCAACAAAATGAAGATGAACTATGCCAAAGGACCTAATGAAGCCCACAAGAATAATTTAAAAGAAGACATACTACAGGCACTCAATGAGAATTTTATGGAGATGATACTGGATAGGGTCAACCAAAATGTACAGGAGACACTCAAGAAATTCCAAGACAACAATAATAGAGAATTTGAAAAAGCAAAAGAAGAAATAAAGGAAACCATAGAAGCACTATATAAACACCAAAGTGAAACAGAGAACATGATGAATAAACGGATAAATGAACTCAGGACAAAAATAGACAACATTAAAGAGGAAACCACCTAGGATATGGAAAACCTCAGAAAAAAGAACAAAACAGAACTGCAAAACAAAATGGAAGGCCAACCCAGCAGAACAGAACAAACAGAAGACAGAATCTCAGAACTTGAAGATGAAATGGTAATTAAAGGAAAAACTGAAGAACTATTAATTAAACAATTCAAGACCTATGAAAAGAAAATGCAAGAACTCACCAACTCCATCAAAAGACCAAACTTGAGAATCAAGGGCATCGAAGAAGGAGAAGAGGTGAAAGCGAAGGTAATACGTGATATATTCAACAACATAATAATGGAAAATTTCCCAAATCTAGAGAAAGATATTCCCATACAAATGCAAGAGGCCTCCAGGACACCAAACAGACCAGATCAAAATAGAACTACCCCATGACATATCATCATTAAAACAACAAGTTCAGAAACTAAGGAAAGAATATTGAAGGCTGTAAGAGAGAAAAAACAAGTAACATACAAAGGTAAACCCATCACAATCACAGCAGACTTCTCAACAGAAACATTAAAAGCAAGAATAGCATGGGGTGAGATCTTTCAGGCACTAAGTGACAATAACTTTAACCCCAGGATACTCTACCCAGCAAAACTATCACTGAAAAAGATGGAGCAATAAAAGTCTTCCATGATAAGCAGAAAGTAAAACAATATGTGACCACAAAGCCACCACTACAAAAGATTCTTCAAGGGATTCTGCACACAGAAAGTGAAACCCAACTTAACCATGAAAAGACAGGCATCACCAAACCACAGGAAAAGAAAAAGCAAGACAGTAGAGAGAGACCTCAACTTAGGTATACACAATCAAACCTTCAAACAACTAAGACAACTAAATGACAGGAATCATCATATACCTATCAGTAGTAACGCTTAGTGTTAATGGACTTAATTCACCCATCAAAAGGCACCGCTTGATGAAATGGATTAAAAAGGAAGATCCAACAATTTGTTGCTTACAGGAGACCCATCTCTCTGACAGAAATAAGCTTAGGATGAAAGCCTGGAAGAAGATTTACCAAGCCAATGGCCCCCCAAAACAGGCAGGAGTAGCAATACTTATCTCAGACAAGTAGACTTCAAACCTACATTGATCAAACGACATAAAGAAGGACATTCAATACTAATAAAAGGGGAAATAGACCAAAAGGAAATAATAATTATCAACCTGTATGCACCCAATGTCAATGCACCCAATTTCATCAAACATACCCTGAAAGACCTAAAGCATATATAAACACCAACACAGTGGTTGTGAGAGACTTTAACATCCCATTATCATCAATAGATAGGTCATCCAAACAAAAAATCAATAAAGAAATCCAAGATCTAAAATATGCAATAGATCAAATGGACCTACTTGATGTCTACAGAACATTTCATCCAAGTTCTACACAATATACATTCTTCTCAGCAACGCATGGAACCTTCTCCAAAATAGATCATAGCCTAGGGCACAAAGCAAGCCTCAGCAAATATAAGAAAGTAGAAATTATACCATGCATACTATCTGATCACAATGCAGGAAAAGTAGAACTCAACAACAAAAGTAAAGACAGAAAACATGCAAACAGCTGGAAACTAAATAACTCATTACTTAATGAAGAATGGATCATCGATGAAATAAAAGAGGAAATTAAAAAGTTCCTGGAAGTCAATGAAAGTGAAAACACAGCCTACTGGAACCTATGGGACACAGCTAAGGCAGTCCTGAGAGGTAAGTTTATAGCCATGAGTGCATATATTAAAAAGGCTGAAAGATCCCAAATCAATGACCTAATGATACATCTCAAACTCCTAGAAAAACAAGAACAAGCAAATCCCAAAACAAATAGAAGGAGAGAAATAATAAAAATAAGAGCTGAAATCAACGAAATAGAAACCAAAAAAACCATACAAAGAATTAATGAAACAAAAAGTTGGTTCTTTGAAAAAATAAACAAGATCAATAGACCCCTGGCAAACCTGACCAAAATGAGGAGAGAAAAAACCCAAATTAGTAGAATCAGGAATGCAAAAGGGGAGATAACAACAAACACCATGGAAGTCCAGGAAATCATCAGAGACTACTTTGAGAACCTATATTCAAATAAATTTGAAAATCTAAAAGAAACGGACAGATTTCTAGATACATATGATCATCCAAAACTGAACCAAGAGAACATTAATCACCTGAATAGACCTATAACACAAAATGAAATTGAAGCAGCAATCAAGAGTCTCCCCAAAAAGAAAAGTTCAGGACCTGATGGATTCTCTGCTGAATTCTACCAGACCTTTAAAGAAGAACTGATAACAACCCTCCTTAAACTGTTCCACAAAATAGAAAGGGAAGGAAAACTGCCTAACACATTTTATGAAGCCAGTAGTACACTTATCCCAAAACCAGGCAAAGACACCTCCAAAAAGGAGAACTATAGGCCAATCTCCTTAATGAACATTGACGCAAAAATTCTCAACAAAATAATGGCAAACCGAATTCAACAACACATCAAAAAGATTATTCACCACGATGAAGTAGGCTTCATCCCAGGGATGCAGGTGTGGTTGAACATACAAAAATCAATAAAGTAATAAACCACATTAACAGAAGCAAAGACAAAAACCACTTGATCATCTCAATAGATGCAGAGAAAGCCTTTGATAAGATCCAACACCATTTCATGATAAAAGCTCTAAGAAAACTAGGAATAGAAGGAAAGTACCTCAACATTATAAAAGCTATATATGACAAACCTACAGCCAGCATTATATTAATAGTGAAAAACTGAAACCATTCCCTCTAAAATCAGGAACCAGACAAGGATGCCCACTATCTCCACTCTTATTCAACATAGTACTGGAATTCCTCGCCGGAGCAATTAGGCAAGAAGAAGGAATAAAAGGAATATAAATAGGTAAAGAAACTGTCAAAATATCCCTATTTGCAGACGACATGATCCTATACCTTAAAGACCCAAAAAACTCTACTCAGAAGCTTCTAGACATCATCAATAGCTATAGCAAGGTAGCAGGATATATAATCAACATAGAAAATCATTAGCACTTCTATACACTAACAATGAGCAAACTGAAAAGAATGTATGAAAGCAATTCCATTTACAATAGCCTCAAAAAAAAATCAAATACCTAGGTGTAAACCTAACAAAAGATGTGAAAGACCTCTGCAAGGAAAACTATGTACTTCTGAAGAAAGAGATTGAGGAAGACTACAGAAAGTGGAGAGATCACCCATGCTCATGGATTGGTAGAATCAACATAGTAAAAATGTCGATACTCCCAAAAGTAATCTACATGTTTAATGCAATTCCCATCAAAATTCCTATGACCTTCATTAAAGAGATTGAAAAATCTACCATGAAATTTATATGGGAAAGAAGAAGAGGCCACGAATAGCCAAGGCAATACTCAGTCAAAAGAACAATGCAGGAGGTGTCACAATACCTGACTTCAAACTATATTACAAAGCAATAACAATAAAAACAGCATGGTACTGGCACAAAAACAGACATGAAGACCAGTGGAACAGAATAGAGGACCCAGATATGAAGCCAGACAACTATAACCAACTTGTCTTTGACAAAGGAGCTAAAAATATACGATGGAGAAATAGTAGCCTCTTCAACAAAAACTGCTGGGAAAGCTGGTTAGCAGGCTGCAAAAAACTGAAACTAGATCCATGTATATCACCCTACACCAACATTAACTCAAAATGGATCAAGGATCTTAATATCAGATCCCAAACTCTAAAGTTGATACAGGAAAGAGTAGGAAATACTCTGGAGTTAGTAGGTATAAGTAAGAACTTTCTCAATGAAACCCCAGCAGCACAGCAACTAAGAGATAGCATAGATAAATGGGACCTCATAAAACTACAAAGCTTCTGTTCATCAAAAGAAATGGTCTCTAAACTGAAGAGAACACCCACAGAGTGGGAGAAAATATTTGCCAATTATACATCAGACAAAGGACTGATAACCAGAATATACAGGGAACTTAAAAAACTAAATTCTCCCAAAACTAATGAACCAATAAAGAAATGGGCAAGTGAACTAAACAGAACTTTCTCAAAAGAAGAAATTCAAATGGCCAGAAAACACATGAAAAAATGCTCACCATCTCTAGCCATAAAGGAAATGCAAATTAAAACCACACTAAGATTCTACCTCACCCCTGTTAGAATAGCCATCATTAGCAACACTACCAACAACAGGTGTTGGCGAGGAGGCAGGGAAAAAGGAACCCTCTTACACTGTTGTTGGGAATATAAACTGGTGCAACCACTCTGGAAAAAAAATTTGGAGGCTTCTTAAAAAGCTAAACATTGATCTACCATTTGATCCAGCAATACCACTCTTGGGGATATACCCAAAAGACTGTGACACAGGTTACTCCAGAGGCACCTGCATACCCATGTTTATTGCGGCACTATTCACAATAGCCAAGTTATGGAAACATCCAAGATGCCCCACTACTGATGAA
Source organism: Castor canadensis (assembly GCF_047511655.1). Classification (NCBI taxonomy): domain Eukaryota; kingdom Metazoa; phylum Chordata; class Mammalia; order Rodentia; family Castoridae; genus Castor; species Castor canadensis. The sequence continues at coordinate 63,924,438 of NC_133391.1, read as the reverse complement.
TAGATTAAGAAAATGTGGTATCTATACACAATGGAATTTTATGCAGCCATGAAAAAGAACAAAATGTTATCATTCGCTGGTAAATGGATGGAATTGGAGAACATCATTCTGACTGAGGTTATCCTGGCCCAAAAGACCAAAAATCGTATGTTCTCCCTCATATGTTGACATTAGATCAAGGGCAAACACAACACTGGGATTGGACTTTGAGCACATGATAAAAGCTAGAGCACACAAGGGAGGGGTGAGGATAGGTAAGACACCTAAAAAATTAGCTAGCATTTGTTGCCCTTGATGCAGAGAAACTAAAGCAGATACCTTAAAAGTACCTGAAGCCAATAGGAAAAGGGGACCAGGAACTAGAGAAAATGTTAGATCAAAAAGAATTAACCTAGAAGGTAACACACATGCACAGGAAATTAATGTGAGTCAACTCCCTGTATAGCTATCCTTATCTCAACCAGCAAAAACTCTTGTTCCTTCCTCTTATGGCTTATACTCTCTCTACAACAAAATTAGAAATAAGGGCAAAATAGTCTCTGCTGGGCATTGAGGGTGTGGGGGGGGAGAGAGAGGAGGCGGAGTGGGTGGTAAGGGAGGGGGTGGGGGCAGGGGTAAGAAATGACCCAAGCCTTGTATGCACATATAAATAATAAAACAAAAACAACAAAAAAAAGGATTTTGATACTTGGATGTGGGATAACTTTAAAAGTTTATGTTATGTTATGTCACAGTTGATTAAATCAAATGTATTTTATGTTTTTTTTTTTTCAGTCCAATTTGGAAAGATCCAAAAGTATCTTTAAATTTACAATGAATATATGTTTCCAGTTCTCTGGTCTTAAGCACTTGGAAGATATTAATAAGCTTGTCATCAAACCCCAGTTCCAGCAAAAAAAATATAAGCTTGTCAAAAGATATTTTTTTTAATTTAAGGCTGATGCAGCATCAAATCTTACTCTACATGTCAGTGTAGGCAGCCAGTATCTTTCTTTTGGTGTTAATTTATAAGATGAAATTATTTCCCATATTGTCCTTATTTTCAAATCTATAGTCTTGTTAAATATATGTCTTAATAATCTCCCTCTTTTATTTGTGGGAGTTAATGCAGTTGTGTACATCATCACTCAACAATCACTCAGTAATTGCTTTTCACATGTCAAGCACATGTAAAGGATTGGGAAAAGGAAAATGGATAGGATATTTCCAGCTTCCAAAAGTTCCGTATGCCCTGTTTCTATGGGATTGGCTTATCAAGGTTATGATAAGCATTGCAGTAATGATAAAATACTGTTATGTATGTTGACATGAGTTAATAAGTTTCCTAGCACAGCAAACCACTTTTCGTGAGATTATAAAATGACTGCTCTTCTTTTATGGTTGATTTGACTCCTATCCTGATAAAATAGATTGATTAATCACCACAATAGATTCATCAATTTACCATCCTACTTCTTTGTTCCTCCTAGCTTTATTTTTTTTATTTCCTCTAAATCAAGTAAGTACATACTAGGTGTTTATGTCTCTTCCTTGCCTGCTTCCTAATTTTGCAAAATGAGGAAAACAGTTGTTTCTATTTCATAAGACAACTGTGAAGACTGAGTAAAATAATGCATAAAAAATGCTTACAAAGTACTTAGTTTAATAAATGTTCTTTTAAACATATTATAATTATTATTTACTTGGAACATTTGCTTAGATGTTTGGCTTCCATTCATTCTGTGCTTAGTAGACTCTTGAAGCATTTACCATATTAAGGCTGAGATATGTGATTCAAAGACATCACTAGAGCTTGTGAACACAGTCACATTGAAAATGGATATCTTAAATCTGGGCAAGAAATTATTAACAAAATAACCCCTGTAGTCTGAATTTGCCAGTTAATTTCATCAGCTATGAAAAATGTTAGAATAATTTGGTCCTTAGAATCACAAAAATGTGATTATTAATAAATGGAGAGGAAACATAACTACTTTGCCAAAGGAGGCCTAGCTGTGTGTGCACAGGCAGCCTTGACAGGGAGCTTGTATGATGGTCTGGGATGGCATGCCATTTGTCTTTAGTGTTTTCATGGCTGGCAGCCAGTCCTACACAAGTGTTGCTGACAGGTAGTAATCTAATCTGGTATCCTACTCATCTAATTTTTCTATTTTCAGCCAACTCTAGCTTCCTTTTGGTTCAGCATTTTGTCATTTGTAATCAGTACATCACATCGCATCTTGTTGACTTTTTTGGTCTTAGCAGAATCAAGATCATGAATCTTCACAGTGTGACTACTACGTATTTGTCTATCTGATCATTATCTCAGTCAATAGGCATTTATCCCCCAGAGGTCCATAGATGATATTAGCCTCTTGTATACATGTCAGGATAACTGACACTTCAGTCACTTTCCCAGGTTGCATGAGAGCATTCACAAACTCTATGGACTCATTTTTGAAAGGGATGTTATATGCCAAACTTCCTAGTGTTTTCCTGGCATCCAGTCCTTATCTAAATCCTGAAGAAAAGAAAATACTCAGAAAAAATATGCAGTGGTCTCTTTTCATGAAAAAAATCTCATTCTGACATGCCATTTATTGTTTTATTTCTGTCTTCCATCCCAGAGTGTAAGGAAACACCAGAAAAACAGTGACTTTTGTTCTTTCATTCACTGCTGTTTTCCAAGTGCCTGGAACAATTTATTGTAAAATTTTGATAAATATTTGTTGAATGAATAAATGAATGAATTCACTCAGAAAATTGAGGACTGATTAAGTGTTAGTGTTGTGCTAAGACCTAGACGTATCAACTAGCTCAAAAGAGTAATTCCTTGTTCTGTTGAAGCATATATTCTAGTTAGTGAGTGAGGCAATGGTGAGTGAAAAGTACCTACAAACTGGTATCATGGATTGTGGTTCACTATTGCAATGGGTTTTGTGAATCAATGATGAAAGCTTAGAGGGAATGGGAACTGCCAGTTAGCGGATATCTAAATGATGAGAATAAACCAGTCACACAAAAAAGCTACAGGAAGGCATTCTGGATAGTACACAGGGTTTGGTATATGGGAATAACAGAAAGAAGACTGTTATGGCTAAAATGCAGTGAGTAAAGAGAATGAGATGAGGTTGTAGAGGTTTAGAAGAATCACTTAATAAGACTTTCCAGAATATGGTCAGATAAAATCAGTGGTAAACTATGAAATGGTTTTGAGCAGGAGAGTGTCATAGCTGATGAATAGCTTTGAAAGATCACATTAAAACATACCTGGAAATTATGTTGGAATAGTCTAAGAGTAGAATCAATGGAATTAGAAGACATTTCAGGAATCCCTATGAGGCAGCAGTGACTTGACTAATGTAAATTGGAGATGGAGAGAAATGAATTGATGAAATTTCATGGAAGGAAGCAGTGCCTCAATGTGATGATCAGTTCAATGCATGGAAAGGGGTGTGTAAAAGTTAAATGAAGAATGATTTTTAGGCTTCTACAGGGACACTTGAGTAAATGGGAGGGCCATTCAGTGGCCAAGTGGTGGTATCATTTACTGAAAGGAGGATAACTTAAGTGTATGTTTTTCAGGACTCTCTTGAGAAACAGACCTCTATATTATAAGGAATTCATTCACATGACTATGGAAGCTAAATATTCCCAAGATCTATAGTTGGCAAATTAGAGATCCAGGAGAGCCAATGGTGGAAGTTGCATTTTGAGAGCAAGAGAGTACTGATGCTCCATTTCACAGTCAGGCAGGATGTGTTCCACCTTACTAAGCCATTTTCTCATTTGGCTGATTGGATGAGTCCAGCCACATTAGGGAGGGAAATTTGTTCACTCTACTGATTCAAATGTTAATCCTATCTAAAAACATCCTCAGATATACCTAGAATAATGTTTGATCAAATGTCTGAAGAACCTTTGGCTCAGTCAAGTTGACATAAAATTAACTATCACAGAGAATGATTTTTGTGTAGCAATGACTGTGTGTGTGTGTGTGTGTGTGTGTATGTGTGTATGTGGTGTGTATTCAGTTTCAGTAATTTATAGCCCACAAATATGGAGAGGTTAAAGTCTATGTTTGATATATGTCAAGAGATCAAGGGGGATACCTGGACTGGAGTCATAAATTTAGGGGTGACATGACAGAGATGGCTAGCTGGCTTATCAAATATCATTCTTCCTTTATACCTTATGAATATAATTTTGACTGATTTGCTAGAAGAAGCCTGAAAATATACTTAGTGTATCAACTCTGGACTGTATCTACCTCCAAGCATCTTATTTCCTGAGAAAAGCTAATGCCTTATTGTGTTTAAGCCACTGTCTGTTCCTTGGGACTGACTGAAATAGCTAACTGAAACAGTGTGTTACCAGCAAATATAGCCTATCAGTCAGGGTGTTTTTGACTACAAGTAAGGGAAAACCTGATTTAGACAATAACATTTAAAAAATCTTGCATACCTGGAAGTACAGAGGAAGCACAGTTTCTCAAGATGAGTTGTTCAAGATGCTCAGTACATGACAGAATGATGTACTTTGCTTATTTCTGCTTGCTCATCTGTCTTGGCTTTATCACACTAACTTCCAGTTCATGATCAGTGGGAATGAAAGTAAACTTTCCACTAAACACTAAACATAGATACTTATCTTTAGTTTTTTCTTTTGACAGTTTACCTTCTTTATTCTTCTACATAGAGTCTCACTTTTTGCTCAGGTTGGCTGGACTTATGCTCATCCTATTTCATGTTTCCTGCAGTTATAGGGATGACAGGTGCATGCCACCATGCCTAGCTTTTATTTTTGTTTTTATTTTTATTGTTTGTCCATTGAATGGGGTTCTCATAACTTTATTTTGCCTGGGCTGGTCTGGAACTATGACCCTCCAAATTTAGCCTCCTACATAACTTGAGATTACAGATATGAGCCACCATACCCAGCTATTGGCTGAGATGGAGTCTTACATGTTTTGCCCAGACTGGCCTTGAAATGTGATCCTCCTGATCTCAGTCTCCCAAGTAGCTAGAATTATAGGTGTGAGCTACCGATGCCTGGTTTTATCTTCACTCGATGGAGACAATTTAAGACATAATCTCAGCCTTGAATGGATCATTGGTCTTAGGAGGAATTCACTCATTGTCTTGATTCTGGGTTTTGAACTAATGACCACCGAAGCAGAAGAGACTGTTCTTATTGAGTAGAACAATTCAGCAAAACGGGATAATATTAAAACTCTAATGTTGTTAAATAATAGAAGAAATTTTTGATGGATATTGAAGATTTAAGTGAATATTAAATACAATTTTTCCCTTTACCTAACATCTAAACTTAGTTCTTTGTCAAATAAATACAAACCATTAAAAATATCCACACTAGCATGAGTACATTCATTTTCCCCCAAAACAGAACAGCTCAAAGTCTCCACTATTAAAATACAGGCCTATGGTTGGGTTGCTGCTTCTCTTATCTTGTCTAGAAGTAGGTCCTCATCGCATTAACACTATAACACTTATCTATTCTAAACATGTTTGATGTAAAATAGTGGAGAAGGAGCAGGATAAGCACAATGGAAATTCCATTTGGAAAAGGGCAGTAGTACACATGGCTCATTGTTCTGGGGTAGAAACCATAGCCTGCTGACTAGAAATAATGAGGACTTCCTGGCCCTGTAGTGTGGTGACTTCTTGTGTTACATATAGTAGCATTCAGTCTGCCCTGTGGAATAAAGTCACAAATCAAATCTCCTCTGTTGCTCCATGTACTGTCACCTAGGGATATTACTCATATCCATGCTTTCATGCTTTGCATGACACCTCCTCTGGGATTATTGAATTTTAGCAACTCACTCTCTGTGGGTGTTCAGAGGATTTAAGGCATAGCTCTTCAGGGTCGAGATTGGCATTTGTTTAGTTTATAATTTACTTTAAATTTTAGTAGGCTTTCAGTCCATATGTATTTGCAATTTTCATTGCACACTAACCATATCAGGAGTTATTACCATAGTCATGGTCCTTGAGTTTGGGACTTTGGACTCCTAGGCAAATGTCTCCTTCCTAGAATATTAGTTTAGTGGCTTTTTTCTATATTTGGCCTGTTCATAGAAAGATTTGAAGCAATAGCCTTGGAGTGGCCTACATCAATACTTTGTACTGATGGCATAAAAATAGGCATAAAATGCTTAGTGGGAGTTGTTTGAGTCTCATGTTTCCCTTGTGCCTCAATGCATCCTTCAAAGCCATCTCCTTCACCAATCTATATCAGAATTCACATTCATTAAGGCAGTGTTATGATCTGAATATGAAATGTCCCCCACAGGTTTATGTATTGGGAACTTGGTTGCTAGTTGATGGGCTTTTAGGAAGTATCACTGCCCTCAGGCAGTGATATAATAATCAATGGATTAATCCCTTCATGGGTTCATAATATGGTATTATTGGAAGGTGGTGAAAAGTAGGTGGTCAGGTCTAATCAGAAGTGGGTCACTGGGGTTATGGCCCTAAAGCATGTATCTCATCACTTCCTCTTCCTGTTTTGCTCTCTGCAACCTGTCTATCATGAGGTGAGCTCATGCTCCAGCATGATGTTCTGTCTCTCCAACAGAGAAGGCTGATCATGGGTTTGAACCTCTGACACTATGAACCAAAATAAACCTTTTCCCTTTTAAATCATTTCTCTCAGGGATTTGTCAGAGTAATGAAAAAACTGACTAACACAGGTAGCTAATTCAATGTTGTAGCCTAGAAAATTCTATAGTTTTGGGTCACAGAGCTAGTTTTCCTTCCTTCTGTGCTCATAGTGAGCCACTTTCAGCCTACTCTTTCTCATAGGACTTCATTCACATCCTCAAGAAGTGTTAGAATTCTAAACATGTTTCTTGTCAAGTCCCTAATTGCTATAGTCTTGGTAGGCAGATCAACTGAGTTTCAACATAAAAGGAAGCACAGTTTAACTTACCCTTGGTTTGGTATAATAAGATGGCCAGATTACCAGAAAGAAATGATAAAGAGAATGGGAAATTCGTCTCTTTTCTGCATCCTTCACCTTCTAATTAATTAGTCTGTTTTTTGTGGCGTCTCATTGCCTGGCATCAAAATTTGTTAAAATGCACTCTGCTGAAAATAAATTTCATGGGTATATGCCTCAATTAAATCAGGACTCAGCATGTGCCAAAACCTGTGGAACTACCCTAATCAGGGCAGAGCCTATCTTCTTGGCCACAGTGAGTCAGGGTCACATGTGGCAACCAAGATAGTTCAGTCAAAGATAACTGCAAGAGATTATGATCCTGAAGCTATCAGGGGCCATGACGTGGAGCCAGAGAAAGAGGCCAACTCAGTGGAAGACAGAGCCAACAACTGGAGAGAAACCAAGTTGTGATGGCATCCTTGGGCTTCAGAATCTAATGCTGCACGGTGCCAGCATTCTAATTAATAAAATCAATATTTCTTTTCTTCTGAAGCTTGTTTGAACTGGCATTTCTGTCCAATTCAATAGCTTAGGCGTCTGGGTTGATTTTAATAATTGGATTTTGAGAAGTCATTCAGACTCATCCAAATAATTTTAGGGATGGCAGGGGCATTTATGATTATTTAATCCTATCGCTTCATATTTATGATGTGCATTCACATAGCTATTCAATTTCAAGATCATATTAGATATTCTTTCTCCTAGTTATTCTCAGTAGTTTGCACTATTTGATGTTGTTTGGAAACAGAAACACAATTCTGGGCACCAAACATTAATCTTCCTTGAAATGTATAATCTATCATGAAATTAGTCTTGTATCAATACTGATATATTTTCCATAAATTTCTGAGCTGGTAAGATTTGCTTGAGTCAGCAGTAGGTCTCAATGTAGCCACTTGCTACATTAAAAGGCATTAGCCTTTTTTTCACCACAATGTTTACAACAGAAAAGAATATGTTTGATTAGAGGAGTATTCTGTTTTCTAACTTTTTGTTTTGAAAAAATATTTACAGATTTGTGAAGATACTACAGAGTTCACATTTATTCTTTTTGTTTTATTTTCCTATTTATTAGCATATATTAGTTGTATGAGAAAAAAGACTTTTATTTTGACACTTCCATGCATGTATGCAATGTGCATTGATCATTTTCATTCTCTCTGTTACCCGCTCCTGTTCTCCCTCTCCCTTTCCCCCTCCTACTGGTTCACTTCCTTTTCCCAAATAGTCCCTTCTATGTGCATGTCTTATTCTTTTTTAAAATATAGATTCCACACATGAGAGAAAACATGATATTTGTCTTTCTGAGTCTAACTTATTTTGTTTAATGTGATCTCCAGTTCCATCCATTTTATTGCAAATGACCTGATTTTGTTGTTCTTTCTTGCCTCACCTAGCCTTTTTTCTTCCCTTCCTCTACCTCTATTCCTCCTTCAATCCCTCCCTCCCTCCCTCCTTCCTTTCCTTCTCTTTCTTCTTAGGGCTTCATGCTTGCAAAGCAGACACTCTACCACTTGAGCCACACCTCCAATCCATTTTGCTCTGGTTATTTTGGAGATGGGGTCTCATGGACTATTTGCCTGGGCTGCAAATTGCAATCCTCTTGATCTCAGCCTTCTAATTAGCTAGGATTATGGGTGTGAGCCACTTGTGCTCTGCTTGATTTTGTTATATAAGAACAACAAAATAAAACTCTATTGTGAGGCTAAATTCTGGCAGAATAAAACTCTATTGAGCATATATAGTATATCTTCTTTATCCATTTGTCTATTGATGGACACCCAGGCTGATTCCATAGCTTTGCTATTGTGAATAGTGCTGCAATATACATGGGTGTGCATGTGTCTCTATTGTATGCTGACTGTCTTTTAAGTAATATCCAGGAATGGTGTAAATGGATCATATGATATGTCTACTTTAAGTTTTTGTGTTTTTTTTTTGAAGAAACTTCATATTGATTTCCATGGTGGCTGCCTAATTTATGATCAAACCGATGGTGTGTAAGGATTCCTTTTCCCCACCTTCTTGCCAACATTTGACGTTTATTTCTTTTATGATAGCCATTCTGACTGGGGTGATATGGAATCAATGTAGTTTTGATTTACATTTTCCTGATATCTAAGGATGTTGAACATTTTTATGCATTTGTTTGCCATTTGTACTTCTTTTGAGACCCATGTGTCTAATTCATTAGCCCATTTATTGATTGGATTATTCTTTTCATGTTTAATTTTGAGTTCTTTATATATCCTAGTTATTAATCTCTCATCAGATGACTAGCTGGCAAAGAATCTCTCCTGTTCTGTGGTTGTCTCTTCACTGGTGAGTTGGAATTTGATGGAATCTCATTTGTAAAATATTTTATTTCCTTATCTATTAAAAGGACTATGCCTATATCTTGAAGGTTTTCACGTAGTTTCAAAATTTTAGATTTTTACATTAAGATCTTTGATTCATTTTTATATAGGGCTAGAGATAGGAATCAATTTTCATTCATCTGCATATGGATATCCAGTTTTTCAGCACCATTTGTTGAAGAGGCTGTCTGTTCCCCAATATATGCTTCTGGTACCTATATTAGTCAGGTGGCTGTAGTTCTGTTGCTTTATTTTTGGGTCATCTACTCTCTTCTGTTGGTCTATAGCTCTATTTTTATGCTAATATCATGCTGTTTTGTTACTGTGTCTCTGTAGTATTGTTTGAAATTGGGTATTGTGATGCCTTCAACATTTCTCTTTTTGCTCAGGATCACTTTGAATAGTTAGGGTTTTCTATGCTTCCATGTGAGATGTAGGATTTTTTTTTTCTATTTCTGTGAAGAACATCATTTTGCTTTTAATGAGAATTGTATTAAATATGTAGGTAACTTTTGGTAATATGGCCAATTTCATAGTATTAATTTTGTGGCTCCATAAACATGGGAGGGCTTTCCATCTCTTTGTGTCTTCTTCAATTTTTTTCTTCAAGGTTTTACAGTTTCCATTATAGAGATTTTTTCACCTCTTCACTAGGTTTATTACTGATTATCTTATTTTAAGCTATTATGAGTGGGATTATTTTCCTGTTTTCTTTCCTAGCATGCTTATTATTAGTATATAGGAAAGCTACTGCATTTTTTATTATTGTGCTGGGGGTGCATTGTGATATTTACAAAAGTTCTTACAATATATCATAGTGGAATTCACCCCCTCCATCATTCTCCTTTATCCTCCCTTTCCCATTCCTAGAATAGTTTCAACAGGTTTCATTTTTCCATTTTTATACATAAATATATAATATTTCCACCACATTCATGCTCCTACACCACTTCCTTATATCCTTCCCCCTTCCACTGGTGCCAAACCCAAGACAGGACCTATTTACCTTTCTGTTCTTCAATTTTGAAAAAAGACAATTTTGTTTGTTTAAGATAGCCATCCAGGGAATTTCATTGTAACATTTCCATGTATATATGTATTATAACTTGAATTGGTTCATCCCCTGTATGTTTCTCCTTTCTACCTTAAGTCTCCCTCTTATGGTGACTTCAACAGGTTTAAAAATTCTATGTCCATTTTTGTATGAAAGTACACCAACCATATTTACCTACTAAACTTCCTTCTTTTACACTCCTTCTCCCATTAGTGACCTCCCTGTGGTGTAACCTACTTTTCAAAATATTGCTTGTGTTTGTATTGGGCCTATATTCCACATATGAGAGAAAACAAGCAGCCTTTAGCTTTCTGAACCTGGCTACTTCACTTAATATGATGTTCTCCAGTTCCATCCATTTACCTACAAATTACAAAATGTCATTCTTCTTTATGACTGAATAAAATTCCATTGTATGTAAATACCACATTTTCTTAATTCTTCATTGGTTGTGGGGCAACTTAACTGGTTCCATAGCAATAGTGAATAATGCTGAAATAAACATGGATGTGCAGGTATCTTTATTGTAACTGACTTACATTCCTTCGTGTATACCCCAAGGAGTGGTATTGCTGGATCATATAGCCATTCTATTTTTAGTTTTTGAGGAGCCTCCATACTGTTTTGCATAGTGTTTATACTAATTTACATTCCCACCAACTGTGTATGAGGGTTCTTTTTTCCCCATATCCTTGACAACATTTGTTATTTTTGTTTTTGATGTTAGTCATTCTAACAGGAGTGAGTTGGAGTCTTAACATGGTTTTGATTTGCATTTTCTTTATGGCCAGGGATGTTAAGCATTTCTTCATGTGTTTTTTGGTCATTTGAACTTCTTCCTTTGAAAAAGCTCTGTTCAGTTCATTTGTGCATTTCTTCATTGGATCACAGATTTTTGGAGAGTTTAGTTTTTTGAGCTCCCTGTATATTCTGGCTATTAATCACTTGTCAGATGTATAGTTGGCAAAGACTTTCTCCCATTCTTGGGCTGCTTCTTTAATCTGATGGCCATTTCTTTTGTAGTACAGAAGCTCTTTAGTTCCATGCAGTCCCATTTATCAATCCTCTCTCTTAGTTACTGAGCCATTTGAGTTCTATTTAGGAATTATTATGTATACCTATAAATTCCTGCTCTTTCCTGCAGTAGCTTCAAAGTTTTAGATTTTATACTAAGGTCCTTAATCCACTTAATCCACAGGGTGAAAGACATGGATCTAGTTCTAATTTTATGCATATAGATATCCAGTTTTCCCAGCAACATTTGAAGGGACTGTATTTTCTCCATTGTATGTTTTGGGTGCCTTTGTTAAAAATCAGGTGGGTGTAGGTGCATGGATTCATAGCTGGATCTTCTATTCTGTTCCACTGGTCTTGGTTTTTGTTTTTGTGCCAGTACCATGATGTCTTTATTGCTATGGCTCTGTAGTATAGCGTGAAGTTGGTTGGGTATTTATCTCCAGTGTGGCTCCTTTTGCTCGGTATTGCCTTGAATTATTTGTGGTCTTTTGTACTTCCAAAGGAACTTAAGGGTTAATTTTTCAATCTCTATGATGAATGTCATTAGAATTTTTATTGAAATTACATTGAACATGTAGATTGCTATGGAATTATAACCACTTTTACAATATTGATTCTGCCAATCCATGAGTGTGGGATATCATTCCATCTTCTGTTCTCTTTGAGTTCTTTTTCCAGAGCAGTGGAAAGTGAAACTGCCTCAAGTTCCAAGTGCCACAGTAGTTTCACAATATAACTGAGTCCAGGAATCCAACTCTGCAGCCTTTCTGAGCATCTTCCCTGAATTAAGAGTATCACTGAGGCTGCCTATGGGCCATGTCAAACTGCACCAAAAGTGATTCCCTCAGATGAAACTCCCCACTGTGGGAAAGTCAAGAACAAGATGGTTCGTAAAGCCCTTGGCCTAATGACCTATGCAGCCACCCTCACTGCTGCAAATGCTTTCATTGTAAACTATTGAGGTACTCTGTCATCACAGACACTCACTGTAACTCAAGAAGCTGCAGAGACCATGCCTCTGTGTCCACATGGAGCCAGAACCATCCCATGCTGCCCAAATGCCACCCTCATGACTAACTGAGGTGAACGTTTTCCCTATGAAGACATGCCTGTGGCACCGATAAGTAAACATCAATGTGAGAATATAAGAAACATGATAATCCAAGATAGCATAATACCACAAAAGGAGCAGTAATTCTCTAGCAACTGACCCCACAGCAATAGGAATTCTCAAAGTACCTGAAAAGAAATTCGAAATAATGATCTTCAAAAAACTCAGCTCAATACAAGAGAATACAAATAGATAATTTAATAAAATCAGAAAAACAATTCATGATCTGAATGAGAAATATAACATAAAAGTGGTATCATAAAAAACCAAACAGAAATATTGAATCTGTAGAATTCAATCAATGAAGTAATAAATAGAGAGTGTCAGAGTTAAACTAGATCAATAATAGAATCTGTGAACTTGAAGAGTGGTCTTTTGAAATTAATCAGTCAGAGGGTGGGAAAAAACCAAGAAGATTGAAGATAGCTTATGGGATATATGGAACACCATTAAGCATACAAGTATTTGCAGTATGGGAGTTCCAGAAAAAGAAGAGACAGAGAAAGAAAGATTATATAATGAAATAATGGCTGACAATTTGCTAGGTCTTGGGAGACATAAACATTCAGATCCATAAAGCTGAAAAGTCCCCAACAGATACATTCTAAAGAGGTCCTCTCCAAGATACATTGTAACTGTAAAAAGTCAAAGAAGTTTTAAACAGCAAGAGCAAAGTGTCAATTCACTCATAAGGGATGCCTCATTAGAGTATCAGTGGGTTTCTCAGTAGAAACTTTGCAGGCCAGAAGAGAATGGCATGATATGTTCAAAGTTCTAACATGAAAAAACTGCCAGCAGGAATACTATACTCATCAAAGCTACCCTTCTGAAGGAGGGAAAACTAATCTTTCCCAGACTGGAAAAAACTGAAGAGATTTATGATTACTACTGTGATTGGTTCATTGATTTTTGCACTATTGGAGTTTGTACTCAGGATCTTGAACTGGCACGCCACCACTTGAGTCATACTCCTAGCCCATTTTGCTTTTTAGGATATTTTTTCAGATAAAGTCTCATGTTTTTGCCTTGACCAGCCACAGCTGAAATAATCTTTATAGGAAATGTTTAAGGGAGCTCTTCAAGCAGAAGCTAAAGGATGATGCTTAATATCACAAATACATATGAAAGTACAAAATTCTCTGATAGCAATAAACACATAGTCAAATCCAGAATACTCCAATACTATAGTGTGCAAATCATATACTGACAGTAGAAAGGTTAAGTCAAAATGGGCAAAAATAACTCAATCCATAAGTTCTAAAGAAATAAACAATATAAAAAAGATGCAAATTTTGACATCCAAAACAAATTGGATGTATTTGCTGTATTTGCTTTTTCTGCATCTATTGAGATGATCAAGTGGTTTTTGTCTTTGCCTCTATTAATTTACTGTATTACATTGGTAGATTTGATTATGTTGAACCACCCCTGTATCCCTGGGATGGAGCCGACTTGATCGTGGTGAATGATCTTTTTGATATTTTGTTGGATTCAGTTTGCCATTGTTTTATTGAGGATTTTTTCATTGATGTTCATTAAGGAGATTGGCCTATAGTTTTCCTTTTTGGAGGTGTCTTTGTCTGGTTTTGGGATAAGTGTAATACTAGCTTCATAAAATGTGCTAGGCAGTTTTCCTTCCCTTTCTATTTCATGGAACAGTTTAAGGAGGGTTGGTATTAGTCCTTCTTTAAAGGTCTGATAGAATTCAGCAGAGAATTTATCAGGTCCTGGACTTTTCTTTTTAGGGAGACTCTTGATTGCTGCTTTAATTTCATTTTGTGTTATAGATCTATTTAGGTGGTTAATATCCTCTTGTTTCAGTTTTGGATGGTCATAAGTATCTAGAAATATGTTCATTTCTTCAAGATTTTCAAATTTATTAGAATGTAGGTTCTCAAAGTAGTCTCTGATGATTTCTCAGATACCTGTGGCGTTTGTTGTTATCTTCCCTTTTGCATTTCTGATTTTACTGATTTGGGTTTTATCTCTTCTCATTTTAGTAAGGTTTGCCAGGGGTCTGTTAATCTTATTTATTTTTTACAAAGAACCAGCTTTTTGTTTCATCGATTCTTTGTATTTTGTTTGTTTGTTTCTATTTCATTGATTTTGGACCTTATTTTTATTATTTCTCTCCTTCTGCTTGTTTTGGGATTTGCTTGTTCTTGTTTTTCTAGGAGTTTGAGATGTAGCATTAGGTCATTGATTTGAGATCTTTCTGTATTTCAATATATGCACTCATGGCTATAAACTTTCCTCTTAGGACTGCCCTTGCTGTGTCCCATAGGTTCTGGTAGGTTGTGTTTTCATTTTCATTAATTTCCAGGAACCATTAAATTTCCTCTTTTATTTCATCATTTACCCATTGATCATTGAGCAATGTGTTGTTCAGCTACCAATTATTTGCATGGTTGTTTTTGTGGTTGAGTTCTAGTTTTAATGCATTGTGGTCAGATAGAATGCATGGGATTATTTCTATTTTCTTATATTTGCCGAGGCTTGCTTTGTGCCCTAAGATATGATCAATTTTGAGGAAGGTTCCATGGACTGCTTAGAAGAATGTATATTGTGTAGAAGTTGGATGAAATATTCTGTAGACATCAGCTAGGTCCATTCGATCTATGGTGTGACTGAGTTCTAGAATTTCTTTTTTGATTTTTTTGAATGAATGACCTTTCTATTAGTGATGGGGGGTATTAAAGTCTCCCATTACCACTGTTTTGGAGTCTATATATGTTTGTAGGTCCATCAGATTATGTTTGATGAAATTGGGTGCATTGACGTTGGGTGCATATAGATTAATAATTGTTATTTCCTTTTGGTGTATTTCCCCTTTTATTAGTGTGGAGTGCCCTTCTTTATCTCATTTGATCAGTGTAGGTTTTAGTCTACTTTCTACAAGGTAAGTATTGCTATTCCTGCCTGTTTTCTTGGGCCATTGTCTTGGTAAATCTTCTTCCAGCCTTTCACCCTAAGGCAGTGTTTGTTTCTGTCAATGAGATGGCATTTGATGCTCCTGTAAGCAACAGATTGTTGGATTTTCCTTTTTAATCCAGTTTGCCAAATGGTGTCTTTTGATGGGGGAATTAAGTCCTTTAACAATCAATATTAGTTTGATAGGTATGTGGTGATTGCTGTTATTTAGTTGTTTTTGTTTTTAAGGGTTGATTGTGTATAGCTGAATCAATGTTACTCTCTACTTTCTTGCCTTTTCTTCTGTGGTTTGATACTGCCTTCCCTGTCATGGTTTTGTTTGCTTTTATTTTCTGTGTGCAGAATTCCTTGAAGAATCTTTTGTAGTGGTGGCCTGGTGGTCATAAATTGTTTTAGTTTCTGCTTATTGTGGAAGACTTTTATTGCTCCATCTATTTTGAATGATGGTTTTGCTGGGTAGAGTATCCTAAGGTTGAAGTTATTTTCATTCAGTGCCTGGAATACCTCACTCCATGCTCTTCTTGCTTTTAAGGTTTCCATTGGGAAATCTGCTGTTATTTGATGGGTTTACCTTTGTATGTTATTTGTTTTTTCTCTGTTACAGCCTTCAATATTCTTTCTCAATTCTTTGTGCTTGTTGTTTTAATGATAGTATATTGCAGGGTAGTTCTATTTGGTTCAAGTCTGTTTGATGTCTTGGAGGCTTCCTGTACCTGAATGGGCATAACTTTCTCTAGATTTGGGAAATTTTCTGTTATTATTTTGTTGAATATATTATGAATTCCTTTTGTTTGCACCTCCTATCCTTCTTCAATGCCCATGATTCTCAGGTTTGGTCTTTTGATGGAGTCAGTAAGTTCTTGCATATTCCTTTCACAGGTCTTGAGTTGTTTTACTAATAGTTTTTCAGTTTTTCCTTGAATTTCCATTCTCAAGTTCTGAGATTCTATCCTTTGCTTGTTCTATGCTGCTGGAGTGGCCTTCCATTGTGTTTTGTGTTCTGTTTCATTCTTTTTTCTGAGGTTTTCCATGTCATGGGTTACTTTCTCTTTAATATTGTCTATTTTTGTCTTTAATTCATTTATCGCCCTATATAGTGTTCTCTGTTTCACTTTGGTGTTTATTTAGGGCTCCTATGATTTCATTTATTTGTTCCTGTGTCATCTCATATTCTTTATTTTTGGTGTCTTGAAATTTCTTGAGTGCCTCATGTACATTTTAGTTAAACATGTCTAGTATCATCTCCATGAAATTCTCAGTGATCACTTGCAGGATGTCTTTTTTAATGATGTTCTTGTGGACAACATTGGGTTCCTTGGCATCATTTATCTTTGTTTTGTTGGAGTCTGGAACTGGGTATCCATTTTCTTCATTTCCCTCTGCATCCTTATTAAATTATTTTTGGTGGGGAATGGTTTCCATCCCTTTTTCTTCTTCCCATGGTTCCTGTTGGTATTGTGTAACTGTTCTTGATAGGCTAGTGGTGGTTTCAGTCACCTGTTTTCTTTCCTTTGGTTAAATTTTGTTTTGTGGCTGTATTGGGTTTTTAGCTAATTGTATGTGTGCTGTTTCTGTCACTGCTTTGGGTGTAATTTAGTATTAACCAATTCATAGTGATAAAACAAAAAAAAATCAAAACAAAAACAAACAAAAAAACAAACAGAAAACCCAAAGCAATCAACAGGGACAGATGAGCCATCAAACAAAGAGAAAAACAAACACACAAAAACTCCAGGTTCAGGATCAATAGAATTTCAGTATTAGTTTGAGTTCTGGTGTTACTCCCCCAGTATTCAGTCCTGGTGTTGGTATTTAAGCAGAATCTCTTAGTCTTGCCAGGTGGTTGGCCTGTGGGTAGTGTTTTTTTTTTTTCTTCTTCTTCTGTCTTTCAGTAGCTGCTCCTTGGTCAGCTTCTCCTGCAGTGAGGTTTGGCTATTCTGCAGGCTACTAGTTGTCCTGCTTTGGAGTTGGCTTATCTCTGTGCTTGTTTTCTAGGGGCTTGTCTTTGCCTCACCTCCTTTCCCTGGAGCAAGGGCAAGGGCAGTGATGTGTTAGCCAGTTGCCACTGTCAGTGTGTTGTGATGGTTCATTGTTTGTTCCTCAACACTGCAGAGCTGTCTGACTGTGGGTGCCCAGGGACTGGACCCTGTAATCTGCCACCTTACTTCAGGCTGTAGCCTATCACCAGCCTGTAGGTGGCCCTCCTGCTGTTTGTTTACTGATGGTTCACGTGCAAGTTCAGCTCCTTGTCCCTCCCCCCTTCTTTGATGCGCTTTCAGCAATCCCCACCCCCTCCACTGTGCACTAGTTTTCAGTTCTGTTGTTTATTCAGTTTTTTTATTTTTCAGATTTTTTTGGGGGGGGGGATTAATCTGTCCAGGGGGGTAGTGCTCATTTATCCCAGGGATGGCGGAGGGATACGCTTGGCAGTCACCTGTTTGTTCTGGTGGCTGTCCCCCAAGCACTTTTGGAGCCAGTGGTGGCTGCAGCACTGGCAGAGGTGGTGGAGAACTGCCTTGCCTGTTCTCTCAGTGTATTATGGTGTGGAGAAGTCTTCCACGGGCTACGGGTTCATGGTGCCAAAGTTTCAACTCTCCCTGGTGCTTCACCTCCACCAAGCATGGCTCTAGCATCTCAGCAAAGTCCCTGATTCACTGAGCTCATGCTGTCTGTGTCTGTGTCCCAGTCACCATTTTGGATCCATCAAAGTTTAGCTCTACATAAAATTTTCTGATCACAAAGGTAAATAGTAAGAATGGAGCTATGAAATAAGTTAAACAATGGTTTGACACTTTATTCATAGTTGAAAAATATTAAGTTCAATTATCTGATTCTACTTGAAATTGTGTGTGTGTGTGTGTGTGCTTTTTAAAAAAATGTTTTGGGGGATTTCAAGATGGCCAAAAAGGTGTGTCTACCACTTACTACCTCCTACACAAAGAAGAAAAGCAAATAGGTTAAAGTTGCATTTTGAGGTGAGTGACCATGAGGAAATGCAATAAGAGAGAAACCGAAACCTTGTAAGACTCAGAAACCTGGGATGACAGCAAAGTAAGGTCAAAAATATTCCCTAGTCACAGCTGCCCTGGCTCCTTATCTGCAGGAAGAGGAGGAATCCATTTTCAGGAGTGAGGTTGAACAGTCCCCCAAAACCCCATCAGCATAGACACCAGCAATCCTAGCTATTGGAGAGTTTCACAGTCATCATAAGCTTGCAGTCTGGTTATAGGGACAACCCAGCATCTGCATAATAGCTTTGCTTGGGAGAAGGATCTCATATCACCTACCTGCCATGAGTAATGAGTTATTGTCCAAATTCACACTGTTCTAGGAGTCAGAAAAACCTGAATATTCCCATCACTGGGACTCCTCAGGCATTCTACCCTCTGACATAGGGGGTTTCAGCCTAATGAGTCAACTGAATGTAGCAGAAAACTGACTCCAGCCCTCAAACCTGATCAGCTCTCCATGATATAAGAAATAGGTGCTACAGCACAGAGGGGAATGGAGAGGGCCAGCCTTAAGTGTCAGGAGACCAAGACAGTTGTCCTCTGAGACCAAGTATGTGGCTAGCCACCTATGACCTTCCACCAATGCCAGTTCAGAAGGCAGATGCCAATGTGGTTCCTGCCAACTCTGCTGCCTTCACATCACATTTGGGCTCTTTCAGCTCACAGGGCTGTGTGCAAACACCACAGTTCTCACTATTTCCTTGAGGCATGGCTCTTTCATGCCCTCCTGCCTTGTCTAGAAGCACCGCTGAAGGGATAGGTGGTGAACACCACTGTTCCCACCATGCACTATATTTGGGCATGTGTTGCTAGGAGAACTGAGAGTGGACACTGGTTATTTCTATAGCTGTGCCTGCTGTGCCCATGCAGTTCACAACACCTGCCATTATGTCATGTCTGGGCACACATTGCTATCAGGACTGGGTGCCAAGCATCACAGATGGTTACTACCATTTCCTCTGTTGCCTCATCCCACACAGTGTCTGCACCACACCACCACCTGGCCTGAGGACAGGAATTTAATGTACCCTATTGCTACTGAATCCTTTGCCAGCAACAGAGATTGTGTCACTTGTACCTAAGGAAAAAAATGCCACCACTTTCACTGGCCCTCAGTGAGAACCTCACACCCACTGCTATTTGCACCATGACTTCACACTAGGGGGTCCCTAATACAGCATGGAAACTCAGAAAGAGTGGGTCACTTTGTCTTCTCCATGGTATTCACTGTGTCCCACATCATTAATTATAGCCCAAGATGCTATAGGAAGACTGCATACAGTGTCAGCTAGAACCAGTACAAACATCCCAAGACACATACTGAGGACGAAGTCATTTGCCATCACAGACATACCATAAAAGAAGAAATAACTATTTCAAAAGATTTAAAATTCTCAATATAGCTGCACAAGATATTTGGAGTGGGGGAAGATGACATGATGCATCAGAAAGAAGACAGTAATATTCCAGCAACAGTTCCCAAAGAAAACAGTATCGATGAAATGTCTGGTAAAGAATTTAATAGAAGGATGGTATTGTGGCTCATACCTCCTAAACACAGACAGTTGAATGAAATCAGGAAACAACACATGATATGAATGAAAAATCCAGCAAAGGGAAATAACGAAAAGACAAACAAACAAACAAACAGAAATCTTGGAAATAAAGGGCTCAATTAGTTCAATAAAAAAATGTAATTGAAAGCCTGAACTGTAGACCACATCAAGAAGAGAGAATATATGAACTGGAAGCCAGGTCTTTTGAAATATCCTGGAAATACACACACTCACACACACACACACACTCACACACACACACACACACACACACTCACACACACACACTCACACACTCACATACACTCACACACACACACTCACACACACACTCACACACACACACTCACACACACACTCACACACACACTCACACACACTCACACATATACATACACACACACTCACACACACATACACACACACTCACACACACACCCACACACACACTCACACACACACACACACTCACACACACTCACACACACACTCACACAACCACACACACTCTCACACACACTCACACACACACACTCACACATACACACACACTCACACACACACTCACACACACTCACACTCACACACACTCACACACACAATCACTCACACACACTCACTCACACACACTCACACACACACACTCACACACACTCACACTCACACACTCACACACACACACTCACTCGCACACACACTCACACACACACTCACTCACACACACACTCACACACTCACTCACTCACACACACACACACTCACACACACACACTCACACAAAGTAGGGCAGGGAGGGAAGGAGAGTGTCCTTGGAAAGATAGGGACACACAGAATGTCAATAGGACTCAAAATAGATATGACCAAAAAAATCCTTACCTTAAAATATTATAGCCAAGCTGTCAAAAGTATAAGACAAAGATAATCCCAAAACTCTGAGAGAAGTATGACTAGGGTAGCTCCAATAAACTAACAGATTTCTTAGCAGAAACACTGCAGGCAATGAGGAAAGGGAATGACATATGCCATATTCTCAAAGAAAATAATTGTCAGTGAAAAATATTATATCTGTCAAAGCTTTCCTTGAGAAATGGAGGATATAAGCAAAAACTGAGGGACGGGATGCTTAAGGGAGTCTTATATCCACAAGCAAAGGAAAAGGTAGCTACCATAATGTAAGTACATGAAAGTATAAAACCCATGAAAGTAAAGTAGACATAGAACAGAAACCAAAAGTATTAAACATTATCAATACAATAAACCACCAAGCCACACAGATAAGCAAGAGAAGAACAGAAAAAAAGATGTTCAAAGTAAGAAATTTAACAAAATGACAAAAGTACTTATATATCTGTAATAACATTCTTCTTGTGTATATACTAAATTCCTGAATTAAGCAAAACAGACTTACTGAATAGATATGAAAATATGAAAACAAGGTCCAGTGATTTGTTGCCTACAAGAAACTCACTTCACTAGTAAGGATATACACAGACTGAAAGTAAAGGAAGAGAAAAATATTTTCTATGCAAATCAAAACAAAAAGTGAACAAGAGTTGCTTTACTTACATCAGACAAAACATACTTAATGACAAGATCTATGTCAGTTTATAATGATCAAGGGATCAATTCAACAAGAAGATTAAACAATTATAAAGGTATATATACCTCATGTGAGAACACCCAAGTTTATAAAATACACATCACTAAATCTAAAAGCAGAGATAAGTCCCAGTACAATAATAGCAGGAAACTTTAATACCTCACTTTTATCAATGGACATATCATACAGACAAAAAAAATCAAAGATCAACTACACTATACAATGAATGGATTCAATAGACATTTACAAAACATTTCATCCATCAACTGCAGAATACACATTCTTTTCTTCAGCACTTGGAACATTCTCTACAAGAGACTATATTATAGGCCACAAAGTAAGTCTCATTAAATTAAAAAATCTTAGAATCATAACATGTTTCTTTTCTAACCACAATGGAATAAAACACATGAAATGAACAACAAAGGAAACTTTAGAAAATTTACAAATCCATAGAGATTTAGCAATTTGCTGTTAAGCAAACAATGGGTCATTGAAGGAATCAAAAGTAGAGAAATTTAAATTTCTTGAAATAAATGAAAATGAAAACAAAATATCTCAAGAGCAATGTCAGTCACAGAGCAAAAGCCTGAGGGAGATTTATAGCAGTAGGTACCAACATAAAAAAGATGATTTAAAATAAATAGCCTAAGGATGCAACTCAAAGAATTAGAAAAGCAAGAGAAACACAAACTCAAAATTAGAAGGAAGGAAATAACAAAGATCAGAGTAAAAATAAATGAAAATAGAGATGAAAACACAATACAAAATGTCAATGAAACCAAGAGTTTCAGTTTGAAAGTTAAAAAATTAACAAGATTTTAGTTAGATTAAGAAAAAAAAGTGGACATCCAAGTAAATTAGGGATGAAAATTAGTGCCACAGAAATACGATCAATCATTAGGAGTATTTTAAAACTATATAACAACCAACTGAAAAATATACAAGAACTGAATGAATTTCTGGATTCACAACCAAGAAAATTGAACCATGAAGATATCAATCTAAACAGATAAATAATGATTACTGAAATTGGATCACTAAAAAATGTCTCCCTACAAAGAAGAGTTCAGGACCAGATGGTTTTGCTAATGAGTTTTTATCAAAACTATTAAAGAACTAATCCCAATTCTTCTCAAACTATTTCAAAGCATTGAAAGAGAGAGAACTCTTCCAAACTCCATCAATAAGACCAGCATTACCATAACATCAAAAGCAGGAAAGGATATAGCATAAAGGAAAACTGAAGAGTATCTGTAGTTTTATTTATCTGATGAAAATAAATGAAAATTTCTCTACAAAATACTACAAAATAAAATCCAACAGCATGGAAGATTGTTCATCACTATCAAGGTGGATTTATCCTAGGGATGCAAATAGGATTCATCATACCCAAATCAATATGTGTAATATATTATAAAAATTATCATCTGAAAATATCATCTCATTACATGCAGAAAAATAATTTGATAAAATTCGTATCCCTTCATTCTAAAAAATCTGAAAGAAATTGGAAATAAATATGTTGTACATCAACATAATTAATGCTATATATGACAAACCCACAGCCAATATCATTGAATAGTGAAAAGGGTGCAAATGCTTCCTTTAAAATCTGGAACAAGACAAGTGTATCTCTCCTGAAGCTCTTGTTAAATATAAACTAGAAGCTGTAGTCAGAGCAATTAGACAAGAGAAATAAGTAAAAGACATACAAAGGGAAGCAGTCAAATGATCATTGTTTGCAGATAAGCTGATTGTGTGTGTGTGTGTGTGTATGTACTAAAGATTCTACTAAAAGACTCCTAGAACTGATAAATTTATTCAGTAAAGTTGCAGGATAGAAAATCAACCAACAAAAATCAATAACAATTTAATATACCAATAACAAAATTACTGAAAAGCAAATCATGAAAGCAATCTCATTCACAATGAATATAAAATATACCTAGAAATAAATTTTACCAGTGACATGAATGAGCTCTACAATCAAAACTACAAAACTCTGATGAAAGACTTTGAAGAACACAAAAAGAAGGAAAGACATCCCATGTTTGTGGATTAGAATTAATATTGTTAAACAGTCCATACTAAACAGGATGCTTTAAAGATTTAATCCAATCCCCATAAAAATATTAAGACATTTTTCACAGAACTTGAAAAAATCCTAAAATTTGTATGGATACATACAAAATGACAAATGATTTGTATGGATCATACAAAATTTCAAAGAAACCAAATCAACATGGTTGTCATAAAAACAGGCCCATAGACCAATGAAACAGAATAGAAACCCCAAATAATCTCATACATCTATAGTCAGCTGATTCTCAACAAAAGTGCCCAAAACATGTTGTAGACATGTCACCTTCAATATATGGTGCTGAAAAAACTGAATATTCATATGCAGATTGAATTTTGACCCCATGGCTCACTGTATGTAAGTATTAACTCAAAATTGATCAAAATCTAAATCTAAAATCTGAAACTAGAAGAAAAGAAGTGGAAAACAGCTTTGTCTTCAATAATTTCCTATATAGGCAATTAGTTTTTCAATATGAGCCCCAAAGCATAAGAAACAAAAACACAAGTAAACAAATTAGGTTATATGATAATAAAAATGATTCTGTGCAATAAAGAAAACAACCTGTAAAGTGAAGAGTCAAGGCACAGGATGGGAAAATATAATTCTAATTATTCATCTGACAAAGGATTAATACCCAGACATATAACAGTCAGACATATACATTTCAATAAAACACAATGAAAACAAATAATTCAGTTTAATAATGGCAAATTATCTGAATAGACATGCTACAAAAAAAAAGAATTACAACTGGTCAACAAATATATGATGCTTAAATTCTTTAGTCATCAAGAAAATGCAAATCAAAGCTACAATGAGATACTATCTCATCCTAGTTAGAATGGCTATTACCCAAAACACTCTCTCTCTCTCTCTCTCACACACACACACACACACACACACAAGTGATGGTGAGAATGTGGGGAAAAACCCTTGTACAATGCAGGTGGAAATGTAAATTACTACAGTCAAAATGGAGAACAATATGGAAATTCATCAAAAGCTAAAAATACATCTACCATATAACACAGACATTCCACTTCTGTGTATACATACAAAGGAAGTGAAATTACCAGAGCAAATATATACCTGGGCTCCCAAGGGCCCTCCATTGTGGCACTATTCACAATCCCTAATATGTGGAATCAACCTAGGTGACCATTAATACATGAATGGATAATGAAAATGTGATACATATGGATAATGGAAATTCTTTAGCTATAAAGAGTGAAATTATGTCATTTGCCACAGGGTGTATAAAACTGGAGAACATTGTATTATGTGAAATAAGACTCAGAAAAACAAGTAGCATTTTCTCTCTCCCAGGCAAAAGCTAAAGGGTCAACCTAAATGTAAAATAGACTACTAAAAGTTGGAAGGGGAAGGGAAGAATGCTTAGTGAGAGATTAGATTTGCCTTGTGCATGGCTGTATGCCTATGTTGAAATACTCACTGTACTCTGTTAAATGTACAATTACTGTATGTTAGCAAAACAAAATGGTAAAATAAAGTTTTAAGGGGAAAGAAGAATAAGGAAAGGCTTACTGATGGATACTAAGATATAAGTAGGAGAAATAAGTTCTAGTGTTCTATTGCACAGTAGTGTGACTATAGATAATGATAATTTGCTATATAATTCAAAATAGTTTCCATAGAAATTGGAAGAAATAGCCATTGTACCAGATGCACAAATTGTAGTATTTTTTGCATTTCTATGCAAAAATCTGAAAAAGCAAATAAAAATATGACTCCATCAAAATTTCATAACACTTCAATAGATGAAACCAAAGATAGAAGAGTTGAAATTCCAGACAAATATTCAAAAGGCTAGTTTCAAAAATTATCAAAGAGGATCAGGTAAACAGATGAATGAAGTAGTCATTTAAAGACCTGGATAAGAAATTCAACAAAGAGAAAGAGATGCTGAAATTTTTCTTTTAAACCAGTCTTAGAAATGAAAAGCTAAAAAATCAAATTAAAAATCTCAATGGAAAGCATCACCAAAGACTAGAGCAGGTGGAAGAAAGAATGTCAGGGATTAAAGGCAAAGTTGAAGAATGATTTCATTCAGATAGTAATAATGAAAAAAAAAAAGAAAGAATCCTGACTACAACATCCAAGACCTCTGAAAACAAGAAACCAAACCCATGAAACCATGGCATAGGAGAGATACAGACTGAAGGCAAAGAAAACTTCTTCAATATCATTATAGCAAGTATTCCCAAATCTAGCAAAAAAAATGGACATTGAAATACAGTAGGCATTTAGAACTCCAAATTAGACATGACCAGAAAAGAATTTCTCCATGCTTAACAAGTGTGAGGCTCTAAATTCAAACCTCAATACTACCAAAAAAAATCTCTCCATGTCATATTACAGTTAAAATTCCAAGAGTACTGAAAAAATCGAGAATACAGAAACCTGTAAGAGAGAATTGCCAAATAATTTACAAAGGCAAATCTATCATAATAACAGGCAACCTCTCTGCAGAAACCCTAAAGTTCAAGAGAGGATGGACTGATGTATTGCAAAACCTGAAAAAAAACCCTTACAATCAAGACTATAGTCTCCAGCGCTATTATCCTTTAAAATTGAAGGAGAAATAAAGACTTTACATGTTAAGCAAAAAGTAATGCAATTTATGAGCACTAAGTCAGCACTGTGGAAGATACTTAAAATGATACTATACAGAAGAAGAGGAAGGATACAAACAAGCAGAAGAGTTCAGGAAAGAATAAATCTCACTAGAAGAATGAATAAACAAATGAGAATTAGAAAGAATCAAACATTGTTCATTAAGCAAGCCAGCAAACATCAGTAAAAAAGGGATAAGTTATTATACACCTCTCAATAATAACCCTAAATATAAATAGTCTTAACTCTTCAGTTTAAAGAGGCAAATTGTCAGAAGGGTTTAAAAAACAATACCCAGTTCTGCCTGGAAGCGAGGGGGGAGGGGGGGAAGGGGATGGGAGGCAGGGGGGAGAAATGACTCAAACAATATATGCATATGTGAATAAATGAAAAATAATAAGAAGAAACAAATAAACAAAAACAACAACCAAAAAAACAATACCCAACTGTTTGCAGTCTGCAAGAAACTCATGTGATTGGGAAGGATACATGCAGATTAAAAGTGAAAGGATGCAAAATTAAAAATAAACAGAATCTGAAGGAAAGAAGGACTACTGACATTTGAAGCAGACTTCAAGGCAAAATTAGTCAGAGGCATAAAGGAGATCAAGATCTATTAAAAAAGAAAACAATCCAATCATGAAGGCATCATGATTGTGAATATATATGCACTGAATGTATGGTCAGGCAATTTTATACAACAAACACTACTGAACATAAAAACACTGATAGGTCCAGATATAATAATAGTATTTTACCTCAGTACTATATATTCCTCAATAGATCATCCAGACCAACCCCCCCCAAGAAAAAGAAATGCAGAATTAAACTGCTCCATTGATCAAGTAGATTTAACAGGTATCTCAAAACATTCAATCCAATAGCTACAGAGTATACATTCATCTTAGTAGCCCATGGAACATTCTCCAAAGGAGATCAGATTTTATATCATAAAGAAGTCTTAACAAATAAGAAAAATTTTCTTTCAAGTAAATGACAAAATCACCACGTACATCTCAACATTCTCACTGAATGTTAATGGCCTCAACTGCCCCACCAAAAGACCTTGATGTCAAAGTGGATTAAAAAGGAATACCCAAGGTTTTGTTGTCTACAAGAACCTTAAAAATGGCAACAAACACTGATATAGGGTAAAAGATTGGAAAAAGATTTACCAAAGCTAATGGCCTCCCAAAACAGGCAGGAGAGGCTATAGCTATATCCTATATAGTAGACTTCAAACCTAATTAGTCAGAAGAAACAAAGAAAGTCACTTCATACTAATAAAAGGATCAATACATCAAGAAGAAATAATCATTAAATTAACGTGCCTAACTTCATTACTACTGGACTTCAAAACACAGATAGACCTCAACACAGTGATACTGAGAGATTCAGTACTCCTCTATCACCAATAGATAGGTGATCTGGGCCAAAAAAATCAACAACAGAACTTTAGACTTGAATGACACTATTGAACAAATGGACCTGAGAAATGATTACAGAGTGTTACATCCTGCAACAGCACAGTGTACTTTCTTCTCAGCCCATGGAACTTTTTCCAAAATAGATCATATTTTAGTCCTTAAAAGAAGTCTGAACAAATAGAAATTTTTTTGTATCTAATCAGATCATAATGAATTAAGATTAGAAATTAACACAAACAGAAACTAAAAAAAATTATACAAGTTCATGAACATTGAACATTACAGTTTTGAATGATCAGTGGTTCATTAATGCAGTCAGGGAAAGAAATAAAGAATCACTATGATAAAATGAAAATGTAAACACAACTTACCAAGCAAAATCTTTGAGTTTTGAAAAGAAAAGAAAGTCCTAAGAAGGAAATTTATAGATTGGAGTGCCTACATGAAAAAAAATGAGAGAAAACTCAAATAATTGAATGATGTACCTCACAGCTGTGAGAGGAATGTGCAAGAACTCTGCAACTCCATCCAAAGATAAAACCTGGAAATCATGGGCATTAAAGAAGGAGAAGAGGTGCAGGCCTAAGGCAAAGGAAATATATTCAACAAAGTAATAGCAGAAAACTTCCTAAATCTTGATTAAGAGATGACCATTCAGGTGCAGGAATTTTCTAGGACATCAAACAGACATGACCAAAGCAGAACCTCTCCACTGTATATTACAGTTACAGCAATTGGCACAGAGAACAAAAGAATTTTGAAGGCAAAAAAGAGAGAAAAAAATCAAATAACATGTAAAGGTAAACCCATCAAAATAACAACAGATTTCTTTCACAGAAACCTTAGAAGCAGGAAGGCCATGGAGTGAAGTATTTTGAGTACTGAAAGAAAACAATTTCATTAGTAGAATACTCTACCCAGCAAGGATATCATTCAAAACTGAAGGCATAATGAAAACCTTCCATGATAAGCAGAAACTAAAACAATACATGACCACTAAACTGGTATCCAGAATATTCCCAAAGGATCCTATAGAGAAGATGAAAAAAAACATAACCATGAAAGGATGGGAGTTATTAAATATCAAGAGAAGAGCAAACAAGTAATTAGAAAGTAGCATAAATTCAGTTGCGTACACACACAGACCCTTACACAACAAAAATAACTAAATGACAGGAGCAAGACAATGGTGTCCATGCTGAGAATTCCTAGCTGAAACAATTAAGATGGGAGGAAGAAATAAAAGGAATAAGAAGTCAAACTATCCCCATTTGTAGACTCCAAATGACATTCGTAACAGAGATGAGAAAAAAAAAACAAAAACCTAAACTTCATTTGGAAGCAATAAAGACCATGAACAGCCAAGGTAATACTGAGCAAAAAGAACAATGCTGGAGGTATCACAATACCCAACTTCAAACTATACTACAGAGCCATAGCAATAAAACAGCGTGGCACTGGCACAAAAGCAGATATAAAGACTAATGTAACAGAATAGAAAACCCAGATGTGAATCTACACAGCTACCTGATATTTTACAAAGGCCCCCAAAACATACAATGGAGAAAAGACAGCCTCTTCAAGATATGTTGCTGGCAAAACCAGATATCTGCATCCAGAAAACTGAAACTAGTTCATGTCTTTCACCATGTACAAGTATCAATTCAGTGTGAATTAAGAACTGGAGAAGGGGACCAGGAACTAGAGAAAAGGTTAGTTCAAGAAGAATTAACTTAGAAGTTAACACACATGTACAGGAAAGCAATGTGAGTCGATTCCCTGTATAGCTATCCTTATCTCAACCAACAAAAACCCTTGTTCCTTCCTATTATTGCTTATACTCTCTCTTCAACAAAATTAGAGGTAAGGGCAAAATAGTTTCTGCCTGGTAGCAAGGGGTAAGGGGGGGTAAGGAAGGGAGTGGGAGGGGAGTAAGGGAGGGAGTTAAGGGGGGGAAATGACCCAAACATTGTATGCACATATGAACAAAATAAAAATTAAAAAACTAAAAAAACCAAAAATGGAGAACAGGAAGTTAAAACAGGTGGTGTCTGGGGTTTGGTACGGGTCGGGGGGAGGGGGGAGGGATAAAAGGAAAGGGTGTAGGAGAGTGAATGTGGTGGAAATATTACGTACTAATGGATGAAAAGGGAAAAACGAGAACTGTTGAAACTGTTCTAGGAACAGGGAGAGTGGGGATAAAGGAAAATGATGGAGGGAATGAATCTAACTCAGATATGTTATAAAAACTTTTGTAAATGTCATAATGTACACCAATAATAAAATAATTTAAAAAATAATTTAAAAAATAATTTTATTAAGCGCATGAAATGTAGATCTTTCCTTTTTTCCTCCTGCTCTCCTTTCTCCCCTGATTTCCTTTTGTTTTGTTTTGTTCTTTTGGTTGGACTGGGTTTTAAACTATTCCCTCATTTCCTTCATCCCTAATCCCTCCTCAGTAAAATCTTTAAAAACATGGTTGCAAGAGAGGAAAAAAAAGACAAATTACTTATTTTTAAAACATTTTCCCCCTGATTAAGATTGTGGTTAGGGATGGTGGCACATGCCTGTGGTCCTAACTACTCTAGAGGCAGAAGTAGGAAGATTGTGGTCCACAAGCAGACAGGCAAAGCTAGCACAATAGCCTAACTGAAAAAGAAACAAAAACAGACTAAGTAGTTGATGTCATGGCTCAAGTGAGGCCCTCAGTTTAATCCGGGGTACTGAAAAAAAATGTTACATGCAAGCTGTTTTTTAAAGATACCTACTAGTAGTAAAAGCTTTAAAACATAAACATTAATATTTTGTCCCCTTTCATATCCTGGACACCCATTCATATTCCCTGCCCTCCTATCACTTTTTTAGAAGAAATTTTAAAAAATTCTTTCTGAATTTCCATCTTTATTTCTAAAAATGATATGTATAGTTTTGTATCTTAATTTATTTTCAGTTGACTTACTATGGTAGATGAAGACTTTGGTTCAATTTTCTTCTGACTTATTCTTTATAATTTCATCTCAATTAAAAATTGAGTTAATAACTAATCTTTTCAATAGAAGTATTAAATTTTTAAAAATTTATTCAATGTTTTGTTTACCCTAGAATTAATAATTGCCTCACTTTTTCATTTCCCTGGTTTTGTGCTTTCAAACATTTGATAAAATAACTACATGTTTCCACCCTAGCCAATAGGAAAACAACCTTTTTAATAAAACTTTCCACATAAGTTTAGCTTGTCATGTTATTTATCAGCATTATACTTTTTCTTGGAAACATCTTTACTGCACTAGTTGGTCTCCTGGCACATATTGCACAGGACACTCTGTCACAATCATAGCTGTTGCTTTGGGGAATCCCTTGATGTCTTTTCAGTTTTAGGTCTCCTGATTTCTGGGATACCATTCTCTCTCATCCTCAGTTTGCTTCTTAATTTTGGAAGACTGTATCTTCCAGTGGGTGTGTAGGAACTGCACTTTATGATACTCTAAATGCTTTTAGACTGATTTTTTTTTTGCAGCACTGTGTTTGAACTCAGGGCCTTTGTGTTTGCTAGGCAGGTGCTCTACTACTTGAGACATCTTCCCAAACCCTTTTACTTGCTTTTATTAATTCATTAGCTGGGTATAAAATGCTAGATCCTAAATAACACTTAATCAGAATTTTGAAGACTTCGATCCATTATCTTTTAGTTTCCAGTGTTGTTATAAAGTCTATTTTTCTCAATAATGTTCTGTACACAGACCTTTCCTGGAAGCTTTTGAGATTGTAACAATTTAGCTGTTGCATTCTTAATTTCATAATTTTGTAATTAATTATGGGTAATTTTTCATCTACCCATTTTGCCATACATTAGGGAGCTTTCTTTTTTTTTAATTTTATCATTTTTACATTTATTCATGTGTGTATACATTATTTGGCCACATCCCTCCTCCATCTTCCAGGCAGAACCTGTTCTTCCCTCTTGTTCTCTGATTTTTGTTAAAGAGAAAACATAAGAGATAATAAGAAAAACATGGTTACTCCAGAGGCACCTGCACACCCATGTTTATTGCAGCACTATTCACAATAGCCAAGTTATGGAAACAGCCAAGATGCCCCACTACTGATGAATGGATTAAGAAAATGTGGTATCTATACACAATGGAATTTTATGCATCCATAAAGAAGAGCGAAATGTTATCATTCGCAGGTAAATGGTTGGAATTGGAGAACATCATTCTGAGTGAGGTTAGCCTGGCCCAAAAGACCAAAAATTGTATGTTCTCCCTCATATGTGGACATTAGATCAAGGGCAAACACAACAATGGGATTGGACTTTGATCACATGATAAAAGTGAGAGCACACAAGGAAGGTATGAGGATAGGTAAAACACCTAAAAAACTAGATAGCATTTGTTGCCCTCAACGCAGAGAAATTAAGCAGATACTTTAAAGCAACTGAGGCCAATAGGAGAAGGGGACCAGGAACTAGAGAAAAAGTTAGTTTGAGAAGAATTAACTTAGAAGGTAACACACATGTACAGGAAAGCAATGTGAGTCAACTCCCTGTATAGCTATCCTTATCTCAACCAGCAAAAACCCTTGGTCCTTCCTATTATTGCTTACACTCTCTCTTCAACAAAATTAGAGATAAGGGCAGAATAGTTTCTGCCTGGTAGTGAAGGGTAAGGAGGGGTAAGGGAGGGAGCGGGGGGAAAGGGGTAGAAATGACCCAAGCAATGTATGCACATATGAATAAAATAAAAATTTTAAAAATGGCATTTTTGCTACTTTGGGTTAAAGATAGCTATATAGACAGATTCCTAGCATTGCTTCCATGTACATGTGTATTACAATCCACATTGGTTCATCTCTACCAGACCTCTTCACTACTTCCTGGTCACCTTCCCATAGTGGCCTCTGCCATTTTAAGATTACTATATTCACTCCTCTGCAGTGAGCACATCAATCAGCTCAAGTTTTAGGTTTTCTTCCCTTTCCCTATTTCTCCCATGCACATTCTCCCCTAAGTGTGTGACCCATGTCCGATAATATTACTGCATTTGAGGGAGAATGTGTGATTTTTGGCCTCCTGAGCCTGACTAACTTCTCTTAAGATGATGTTCTCCAGTTCTATCCATTTACTTGAAAATGATAAATTTTCATTCTTCTTTGTGGCTGAGTAAAATTCCATTCTGTATAAATACCACATTTTCTTAATCCATTCATCAGTAGTGGGGCATCTTGGCTGTTTCCATAGTTTGGCTATTATGAATAGTGCTGCAATAAACATGGGTGTGCAGGTGCCTCTGGAGTAACCTGTGTCACATTCTTTTGGGTATATCCTTAGGAGTGGGATTGCTGAATCATATGGCAGATCTATGTTTAGTTTTCTAAGAAGCTTCCATATTGTTTCCAAAGTGATTGTACTAGCTTGCAATCCAACCAGCAGTATATGAAGGTTCCTTTTTCCCTGCATCCTCACCAACACCTGTTGTTGTTGGTGTTTTTTATGATAGCTATTCTAACAGGAGTGAGGTGGAATCTCAACATGGTTTTGATTTGCATTTCATTTATGGCCAGAGATGGTGAGCATTTTTTCATGTGCTTTTGGTCATTTGTATTTTTTCCTTTGAAAAAATTTTGTTTAGTTCAGTTACCCACTTTTTTATTGGTTCATTGATTTTGGGGGAGTTTAATTTTTTGAGCTTTAGGGGAGCTTTTGAATGGAAGCTTACAGTGGAATGGGAAGTCCTCTTCTTTATCTTCATTCTCCTTTTGCAAAACTCCTGTTAGTCAGATGTTGAACCTTCTGAATTGGGCATTCATTTTCTCTTCTACTGTTACTTCCTTACATTTAATTCTTTCTAGGGGCTTTACTCAACTTCATCTGAAGCAATTTTTGCTTTTCATTTTGGCTACTATACTTTTATTTTCAAGAACTCATCCTTAAGCTGGGCACAGTAGCTCATGACTGTAATCCTAGTTACTAGGGAGTCAGTGATTGACAGGATCATGGTTCAAGCCCAGTCCAGGAAAAAAGTTTGAAAGACCTCCCATCTCAATCAATAGAAAGCAGAGTGTGGTGGTGTGCACCTGTCATTCAAGCTAAGTGGAAATTGTAAATAGTATTGTGATCCAGACTTGCCTGGGCATAAGTATCAGTCTGTATCGCAAAAGTATCTACAACAAAGTAGGCTTAGAGGGTGGTACCTACCTGGCAAGCAAAGACCTTGTGTTCAAAACCCAGTACCACCAAAAAAAAAATCAAAAACAAAAACAAAAGATTCATCCTGTTTATAAAAACTGATATCTTGTTTTAACATCACAAATACATATTTTTATATTTCTCTGTGACCTATTTATAGCAATAAATATATATATTTCTTTTATTGAAATATACTATTTTTAAGCCAGGACAATTTATCATTTCAGCATAGAAAATTGCATTTCCACTTGAGTTGTAGCTGGTTTCTAAACCTGTTACCATAGTAAGAACTCTATTCTCTAGCTTCCCCTGTCTGCATTCTCTACATTTCTTAGCTAACAACATGAGAGCCATTTTTGAAAAATATTAATTCATTGCATTTGTCTCTTGTTGGTGTGTATGCAGTTTGGTGGGTTTTAACAAACACATGCATTCATATTATTATCACCACCCTCAAGATATGGAGCAATTCTACTGTCTCCTCATTTCTCCTTGTGCCCCTGCCTTGCTCCATCCTTAGCCCCTAGCCACTGCCTTGCTCTATTCTCAGTCCCTGACAAGGTCTAATCTGTTTGTCCTTATAATTTTGCTTTTTCTAGAATGCCATATAAATGGAATCATATGTACTATAGACTTTTGAGTCTGGCTATTTTGACATAATGCCACACAAATGGTATCCATTCATGTGTTTGTGTATATCTGTAGTTTTTATGGCTGAGTGATATTTCATTGCATAAATGTGCCACTATTATTGATATATCAAATCTTCCTTTTTACTCTGTGCTTTGTCTACTTTCTTCTTGGTTCTTTTTTTTTTTTTTTGCTCACTCCCAGACGAGATTAGGTGCATTCAGGGTGGTATAACTGTAGACTTGCTCACTCTTAGGAAGGAGAGTTCCTTCATATATTTAATGATCTTTTGTTTTACATGAGGTTTTAACTTTAAACAGAATATGCCATTATAGGGTGATGGGGTGACCAACTGTTCCTTTAAAGGTACTGAAGGATCATTTTCTGTAGATCTTTTTTCTAGTGAGACTAGTTCTCTTCAGAAAAGAATCCTTCAACACCTGAACTTCTCATCAGGCTCATTTTCTTTTGTAGATCAACATCTTTGAAATATTAGTTAGGATTTATACAAATTTTACAGTCAGAAGGGCTATGGGGTATATATAAATTATTTTTAAATGTAAAATTTGTTTGCAGATATCTTACCAAAAATCCTTTAGTAAAGAGTTTGAATTGGGGCTTTTAGAAATTCATTTTAGTTTTGTTTCTTTGTTGTTTTGAAACAGGAGCTTACTATGTAGCCCAGGCTGGCCTTGAATTTTCTGTGTAGCTCAGGTTGGCCTCCAACTTGCAATCTTCCTGTCTCAGTCTCCTGAGTGCTGGAATGTATGGGTATGTACCACCACTCCCACCTCAGCTTTTAGTGATTTGAAAAGTCAAATACCCCTCTGATAGGGTAAAACTCTTACACAATGAGGAAAACAGTAAATTCATCAAGTAAGCAATGATGAAATTAGTAATATGCTTTTTATGGCATACATTTATAACAAACTTGAAAGAATCTTACTGATTTTTCATAGCTTTTATTTAAATTCAAGAGAA
This sequence comes from Castor canadensis, assembly GCF_047511655.1. Taxonomy (NCBI): domain Eukaryota; kingdom Metazoa; phylum Chordata; class Mammalia; order Rodentia; family Castoridae; genus Castor; species Castor canadensis. Next base: position 63,888,911 of record NC_133391.1, on the reverse strand, counting down.
GACAAATAGCTGAAAACCCAGGTAAAAATGATGACTAAATTTTAAAGGAGATTATGTTAGTCTGTATATAATTGTCTTGGAATAATTCCCAGATGTTGCCTTATTTCCTTTGTATCACTCAACATGGTCCTAACTTGTTAGATTAGGTTTGTTTTTTCTTCTTGGTATAGCTGCCCTGGGACTAGCTCAATACAGTATTAACTACAATTTCTATCTTTCTTTTTCTTTTTTGGTGGTACTGAGGATTGAACTCAGGGCCTTGTACTTGCTAGGCAGGTGCTCTACCACTTTGACCACACCTCAGTCTTTCAGGTTTCAGTTTATTTTGTACACAGGGACTCCTGCTTTGCTTGAGCAGCCTCAGACTTTGATCTTCCTACCTCCACTTCTCCAATAGCTGAGACCACAGTGTGCATCATCACACCTGGCTTGTTTTTGAGATAATGTCTCAGGGTCAGCTGGAACTGAGATATTCCTGTATCTTCTCTCATAATGTTCTTTCTTTTTGTTTACTCTTACTAGATGGAAAATAAAAATGTTGGAGCTATCATTTGCATTATTCAAGAAAGACAAGTCCAGATCCGTAAATAGAGAAAATAATACTTGTTGTATATTTTTGATATGCTTTATTGTCCCTTTAGTACTGAACTCAGCTATTATTTTCTTCATGTACTAAGTAAGGTAAGGAGGCAATAATCGGTCCATCTGGTTCATCATTAGGTTAACTGTTTCTTTGTGAGCTGCTATTTGGAGCTGGAGAAAATAAGGATTATGTAAGAAGACCATTGCTTTTATTTAGCATATCAATGTTTATCACACTTGGGTTAGTTGTGGATTTCTTTGAATTTCAATAACTTGAGGAAACTTGGAATTCTAATCCAACTGTTTGCAGAGTCAATGGAATAGCAAATAAGAAATTTAAATTTACACAAAAGAATTCTTACTAGTTTATTAATTCAATTATTAATACATATGTTATCTAAAATTCCAAACTGATTCTGGAAATCAAAGGTTGAGAATCTATATTCATTTTATATTGAAATCAGGAGTGGAATATGTGAGTTTAAACATATTGTTACATGGTAACAGGATAGGAAAGTACTATTCAAAATTCTCATTTATAAAGTAAAACAGAAGTCAAGAAGATTCAGTAGCCAACATATTCCAATTACAGTGAGTTCACACATAAAGTAAATGCTAATTTAAAATGTCTATTTTTTCATGTCTCCAACTAAAAAATCTCCAATGATCTTTGCATGTTTCTTTAATCCAAAATTATATAACAGCAAGCCTTAACTTTTAAAAACTAAATGTTATTAAAAAATTTAAGTTCAGTTAAGTTAAACCATAGATGTGTAATATATTTTTGTTGAAAGAACAAATATGAAATGAATCAAACAAGCAGAGCCATGCAATTTGGGGGTGATAAACTGGGGCAGTTGCCTTAGGAACTAAGTTATGACTTGGACTTCTTCCTAATTTTCTGTGGGGGAGGGGCAGTGGTAACAACCAGGGCTTAGAAGGCAGTATCTGTGCCAGCTTGTAAAAAAATGAGGAAAGCAAGAAAAAAAAAGGACTCCTACTCTCTCTACATGCTGATCTCTGCTGTCTTAGTCTCTGTGTCTCTCTGACCTCATTCCACCTCTCTCTCAGATATACACAGCAATTAATTCTCTAACCCACATGCTAGGCAAGTATTCTACCACTGTGCTATATCCAAAGCTCTACCTAGGTTTCATTTAACTTTTTGTGGTTCTATATAATGTTTAGTATGTTTTTTCTAATTCTGTGAAGAATATCATTGATATTGTAATTGAGATTTTAATGCTACCATTAGTCATTTAATAGGGGTTGCATTGCAACTGTAGATTGCTATAGGTGATATTGACATTTTGAACAATATTGATTCTTCCAATCCATGAATTTTTTGTGTCCTCGTTATCATAGCTTTAAATTTTCATTGTAGAGACTTTCTAGCTCTTTTGTTAAATTTGTTCCTAGCTATTTTGCTCTTTTCATGGCTATTGTAAATGTACTTTCTTGATTTCAAATTCAGATAATTTGCTATTGATATATATCGGTTACTGATTTTTATGTTGATTTTACATTCTACAACTGTGCTGAATTCATTTATGTTCTAATACTTTTGAGTTGAAATTTTGGCATTTTTCTATAAGACAATGTCATCTACAAACAGTGAAAACTTTACCTCTCTATTTGTCAATTAGGATGACTTTTAATTCTGTATCTTGAATAATTGCTTTAACTAGGACTTCCAGCACTGTCTTGAATAAAAGGGTGAAAGCATCCTTATCTTGTCCCAGATCTTAGACAGCTTTCAGCTTTTCCCCATTTAATTTTATGTTAGCTGTTGCTTTATTACAAGTGGCCTTTATACTGTACCCTTCATACACTCTACCACTCAGTTGGTAGAGTGGAAGACTATAGACTGCACATGCAAGTGGCCTTCATTATGTTGAGATATGTTTGTCTAATTTGTTCAGTGTATTCATCATGAAAGGATGTTGAATTTTATCAAATTCATTTTCTGAATCAACTGAGATGACAACATTCTCCTCATTCTGAGGATATGTTGTATCATGTGTATTGATTTGTGTATATTGAGCCATCCTTGTATCCCTAGGATGAATGCCTACTTGATCAAGTTGTATAATTTTCATTTTTGAAACAGGCTTTTTCTATGTAGCTCCGATTGGCCTGAAAGTCATTATGTAGCCCAGAATGATTTCAAACTCACAATCATCTTGCCTCAGCCTCAAGAGGGCTATAATTAGACATGAACCACTATGGTCAGCCCTTTTTTCTTAAAATGGAATCTCACTGTCTTTCTCAGACTGGATTTCAAATCTTGATCTTCTTACTTCAGTGTCCCTAGTGCCTGGGAATTATAGACATATGACACTGCATTCAGTAAGTGACCTTTTATAAGCATAAATTAGATTGTACAAAGTAAAGGATTTCAATATGACATTTTCATACATGTATGTAATAAACTTTGATCATTTAAAAAAAAATTCTCTAACCCACCTCCACAATTACATCACCTAATACAAAGGAACTAGACCTACCTTTTCCAGTGTCTTTCAGGATACACAGAAGTTCATTTTCATTTGCTTCATAATGTTGATCATAATAACAAGAAATTGAGACTATCATTTTCTCTAGACATTCCATACTCCCTAGTTGAATAGTTTCCACTATGTTATTGATGGGGTTCCTATATCACAAGTAGAAGTTTAAAAATGCACATTTTATTTCACATCTCTGAATTACTGAATCATAATTTCTGGGGCAGTTCCTAAATATCTGCATATTAAATAAGCTTCCACAGTGATATGTATTCAAAAGTCTGGAAATCATTACTCTGTAACATTGCTTTCAGATGCTTATTAACTTCTATCATGTACAAAACATAATCTAATTTATGGCCTGTATCTCCAATAAATTTATGATCTAATTGAGAAACTCTAATGAATGGGAGAAATAGTAATCTGTTAGAGGTAGGAAAATGGGTGCAATATAATGAGAGTAGCTGAGACTTTCAATCATTAATTAAGTCTTCAAATTAGGTGACAGAAACTGTTGGGTGCCTCATGAATCTTTCATGGCTACTTGGTCATTCTATTAATTCATGTGTAGACTCTACCTACTTTCTGTCTAATATGTTCCACAATGTATTTCTATACTTCATTTTATCTATCTTACTTGTTTGTCTTATTCTTCATTGAAGAATTGAATATTCCTATATAACATAGCAAACATATGAGAGTACAAGAGGCCTTTGTAAATAATGTTAACATAGAAAAAGCACTTATAATAGATAACCTTCATGTATACAGGATTAGAATCATATTCTGCATGGTTGAAATCAGATTCTTGACATGGGGTCCATAGACTTGTAGAAATTTTGACATTAAATGCAAAACTGGGATTCCAAGATGGCGGCTAGAGCCGGTGCAGAGAATCTCCACTTCACGTTAAACGGAGAACCGAGGAGGCCCCCGGGCCGCCAGTGGCCGGCGCCCATACGGCTCGGGAAGACGCGGACCAGGTGAGCTTCGTGGTACCGCGGTTCCCCCACAGACAAGCCTGGGCCAGAGCAGCATAGCCCCCTGGACAGACTGACCTCCACCCGGGAAAAAAAGAGAAACTGAGTACTAAGCAATAAGAACAGTTAAGACACGCTGGAAAGAGGGTGGGGCGCCCTGAGCGCTGAAGATTGGGGGAAGGGACTCCTTCCCGGGACTGTAAATAAACGAGCCTGGCGGGCCGGAGAGGCTCTGGCGGGAGCGGGGCGCGCCAGCAACCAGGAGCGGGGAGCTTGTGAGAGGAGGGAAGACCCACTTCCCACGTGAACTGTAAATAAACACGCAGGCCTGACAACGTGGGGCAGTGTCACCCTTCCCAGTGTTTGGAAAGGGAAAAGCCTGTAGCAGAGGCCCCCCTCCCCCGCACAGGAGAACTCTGAGCAAACAAAGCCTGTGGGACCAGGTGAGTGCTAAGCTCACCCCAGAGATCTGCATAAATAACGCCTCCAGCTACAGGCTGAGAGCAGCAGGCAGGCAAGCCACAGTTGCAGATACCACTCTCAGAACTGCCTCCAGACGCTTTTTTTTCTTTTTCTCCCTACCTTTGATGAGAGAACAACCGAATTACACCTGCAAGCCGAAAAACTTACTGAAACTATTGCATTTGAACTGGGGACACTTGGTGGGGCTTTTTTTTTAAATTTTTTCTTCTGTGTGTGTGTGAGTGTAGTTTTGTTCTACTTTATGCATCCCCTTTGATGAGACAACTACAGAACAACATCTGAGGCACCAACTCCAGGACTGGAGATTAAGACGGACATCCAAATTATTAAGACTGAAATTGCATTGCATATAAACTTGGAAGTTTTTTGGTTTTTTTTTTTTTTTTAATTTCCTATTTTCCATTTTATTTTAATTCATTTTTATAAATAGATATTACTTTCATATACTTATTTTTTATTTTTTTTATCTTTGATTTTCAATCCTCTCTCTGTCTCTCTATTGTCTGTTCAGCTTACTGTCGATTAGTACACTAACACTCCCTGTTTATACCTTTGAAACTCTCTTGTCTGATACCTTGTTCTGCTTTCTCCCTCTTGTCTGTATATTTGTTTTCCCCTTTTCTTTAACTTCTTGCTTTCCATCTCAGCTCACTCTTCCGTTCTCAATATTACCATTGTTATTATTACAAGCTAGAAGATACTTAATTACACACAGTACAGGGACAGTAACAACACCAAGGACAATGACAGGAAGACAGAAAAAACAAGGAAACCAGTTTCCCCACAGCAAAAAATTAGTACAGGAACCAGAGGGGAATGAAGAGAACAGAAACTCAGAGCCAGACTCCAACAAAATGAAGATAAACTATGCCAAAGGACCCAATGAAGCCTACAAGAATAATTTAAAAGAAGACATACTACAAGTACTCAATGAGAATTTTATAGAGATGATACTGGATAGGGTCAACCAAAATGTACAGGAGACACTCAAGAAATTCCAAGACAATAAAAATAGAGAATTTGAAAAAGCAAAAGAAGAAATAAAGGAAACCATAGAAGCACTGTATAAACACCAAAGTGAAAGAGAGAACACAATGAATAAATGGATAAATGAACTCAGGACAAAAATAGACAACAATAAAGAAGAAAACAGCCAGGATATGGAAAACCTCAGAAAAAAGAACGAAACAGAACTGCAAAACAAAACGGAAAGCCAATCCAGCAGAATAGAACAAACAGAAGACAGAATCTCAGAACTTGAAGATGAAATGGTAATTAAAGGAAAAACCGAAGAACTATTAATTAAACAACTCAAGACCTGTGAAAAGAAAATGCAAGAACTCACCGACTCCATCAAAAGACCAAACTTGAGAATCATGGGCATCGAAGAAGGAGAAGAGGTGCAAGCGAAGGGAATGCGTAATATATTCAACAAAATAATAATGGAAAATTTCCCAAATCTAGAGAAAGATATTCCCATACAAATGCAAGAGGCCTCCAGGACACCAAACAGACCAGATCAAAATAGAACTACTCCACGACATATCATCATTAAAACAACAAGTTCAGAAACTAAGGAAAGAATATTGAAGGCTGCAAGAGAGAAAAAACAAGTAACATACAAAGGTAAACCCATCAAAATCACAGCAGACTTCTCAACAGAAACATTAAAAGCAAGAAGAGCGTGGGGTGAGATCTTCCGGGCACTGAATGAAAATAACTACAACCCCAGGATACTCTACCCAGCAAAGCTATCATTCAAAATAGATGGAGCAATAAAAGTCTTCCATGATAAGCAGAAACTAAAACAATATGTGACCACAAAGCCACCATTACAAAAGATTCTGCAAGGGATCCTGCACACAGAAAGTGACACCCAACTTAACCATGAAAAGGCAGGCAGCATCAAACCACAGGATAAGAAAAAGCAAGACAGTAGAGAGTAACATCAAGTTAGGTACACACAATCAAACCTTCAAACAACTAAGATAACTAAATGGCAGGAATCACCACATACCTATCAGTACTAACACTTAATGTCAATGGACTTAATTCACCCATCAAAAGACACCGTTTGACAAAATGGATTAAAAAAGAAGATCCAACAATTTGTTGCTTACAGGAGACTCATCTCACCGACAGAAATAAGCATATGCTTAGGATGAAAGGCTGGAAGAAGATTTACCAAGCTAATGGCCCCCGAAAACAAGCAGGAGTAGCAATACTTATCTCTGACAAAGTAGACTTCAAACCTACATTGATCAAACGAGACAAAGAAGGACATTCCATACTAATAAAAGGGGAAATAGACCAAAAGGAAATAATAATCATCAATCTGTACGCACCCAATGTCAACGCACCCAATTTCATCAAACATACCCTAAAAGACCTAAAAGCATATATAAACGCCAACACAGTGGTTGTGGGAGACTTTAACACTCCATTATCATCAATAGATAGGTCATCCAAACAAAAACTCAATAAAGAAATCCAAGATCTAAAATATGCAATAGATCAAGTGGACCTAGTAGATGTCTATAGAACATTTCATCCAACCTCTACACAATATACATTCTTCTCAGCAGCCCATGGAACCTTCTCCAAAATAAATCATATCCTAGGGCACAAAGCAAGCCTCAGCAAATATAAGAAAATAGAAATAATACCGTGCATACTATCTGACCACAATGCAGTAAAAGTAGAACTCAACAACAAAAGTAAAGACAAAAAACATGCAAACAGCTGGAAACTAAATAACTCATTACTTAATGAAGAATGGATCATCGATGCAATAAAAGAGGAAATTAAAAAGTTCCTAGAAGTCAATGAAAATGAAAACACAACCTACCGGAACCTATGGGACACAGCTAAGGCAGTCTTGAGAGGAAAGTTTATAGCCATGAGTGCATATATTAAAAAGATTGAAAGATCCCAAATCAATGACCTAATGATACATCTCAAACTCCTAGAAAAACAAGAACAAGCAAATCCCAAAACAAATAGAAGGAGAGAAATAATAAAAATAAGAGCTGAAATCAACGAAATAGAAACCAAAAAAACCATACAAAGAATTAATGAAACAAAAAGTTGGTTCTTTGAAAAAATAAACAAGATCGATAGACCCCTGGCAAACCTGACTAAAATGAGGAGAGAAAAAACCCAAATTAGTAGAATCAGGAATGCAAAAGGGGAGATAACAACAAACACCATGGAAATCCAGGAAATCATCAGAGACTACTTTGAGAACCTATATTCAAATAAATTTGAAAATCTAAAAGAAATGGACAGATTTCTAGATACATATGATCATCCAAAACTGAACCAAGAGGAAATTAATCACCTGAATAGACCTATAACACAAAATGAAATTGAAGCAGCAATCAAGAGTCTCCCCAAAAAGAAAAGTCCAGGACCTGATGGATTCTCTGCTGAATTCTATCAGACCTTTAAAGAAGAACTGATACCAACCCTCCTTAAACTGTTCCATGAAATAGAAAGGGAAGGAAAACTGCCTAACACATTTTATGAAGCCACTATTACACTTATCCCAAAACCAGGCAAAGACACCTCCAAAAAGGAGAACTATAGGCCAATCTCCTTAATGAACATTGATGCAAAAATCCTCAACAAAATAATGGCAAACCGAATTCAGCAACACATCAAAAAGATTATCCACCACGACCAGGTAGGCTTCATCCCAGGGATGCAGGGGTGGTTCAACATACGAAAATCAATAAACATAATAAACCACATTAACAGAAGCAAAGACAAAAACCACTTGATCATCTCAATAGACGCAGAAAAAGCCTTTGATAAGATCCAACATCATTTCATGATAAAAGCTCTAAGAAAACTAGGAATAGAAGGAAAGTTTCTCAACATTATAAAAGCTATATATGACAAACCTACAGCCAGCATTATACTTAACGGAGAAAAATTAAAACCGTTCCCTCTAAAATCAGGAACCAGACAAGGATGCCCACTATCTCCACTCCTATTCAACATAGTACTGGAATTCCTAGCCAGAGCAATTAGGCAAGAAGAAGGAATAAAAGGAATACAAATAGGTAAAGAAACTGTCAAAATATCCCTATTTGCAGACGACATGATCCTATACCTTAAAGACCCAAAAAACTCTACTCAGAAGCTTCTAGACATCATCAATAGCTATAGCAAAGTAGCAGGATATAAAATCAACATAGAAAAATCATTAGCATTTCTATACACTAACAATGAGCAAACGGAAAAAGAATGTATGAAAACAATTCCATTTACAATAGCCTCAAAAAAAATCAAATACCTAGGTGTAAACCTAACAAAAGATGTGAAAGACCTCTACAAGGAAAACTATACACTTCTGAAGAAAGAGATTGAGGAAGACTATAGAAAGTGGAGAGATCTCCCATGCTCATGGATTGGTAGAATCAACATAGTAAAAATGTCGATACTCCCCAAAGTAATCTACATGTTTAATGCAATTCCCATCAAAATTCCAATGACATTCATTAAAGAGATTGAAAAATCTACTGCGAAATTTATATGGAAACACAAGAGGCCATGAATAGCCAAGGCAATACTCAGTCAAAAGAACAATGCAGGAGGTATCACAATACCTGACTTCAAACTATATTACAAAGCAATAACAATAAAAACAGCATGGTACTGGCACAAAAACAGACATGAAGACCAGTGGAACAGAATAGAGGATCCAGATATGAAGCCACACAACTATGAGCAACTTATCTTTGACAAAGGAGCTAAAAATATACGATGGAGAAATAGCAGCCTCTTCAACAAAAACTGCTGGGAAAACTGGTTAGCAGTCTGCAAAAAACTGAAACTAGATCCATGTATATCACCCTATACCAAGATTAACTCAAAATGGATCAAGGATCTTAATATCAGACCCCAAACTCTTAAGTTGATACAAGAAAGAGTAGGAAATACTCTGGAGTTAGTAGGTATAGGTAAAAACTTTCTCAATGAAACCCCAGCAGCACAGCAACTAAGAGATAGCATAGATAAATGGGACCTCATAAAACTAAAAAGCTTCTGTTCATCAAAAGAAATGGTCTCTAAACTGAAGAGAACACCCACAGAGTGGGAGAAAATATTTGCCAATTATACATCAGACAAAGGACTGATAACCAGAATATACAGGGAACTTAAAAAACTAAATTCTCCCAAAACTAATGAACCAATAAAGAAATGGGCAAGTGAACTAAACAGAACTTTCTCAAAAGAAGAAATTCAAATGGCCAGAAAACACATGAAAAAATGCTCACCATCTCTAGCAATAAAGGAAATGCAAATTAAAACCACACTAAGATTCCACCTCACCCCTGTTAGAATAGCCATCATCAGCAACACCACCAACAACAGGTGTTGGCGAGGATGCGGGGAAAAAGGAACCCTTTTACACTGTTGGTGGGAATGTAGACTAGTACAACCACTCTGGAAAAAAATTTGGAGGCTACTTAAAAAGCTGGACATCGATCTACCATTTGATCCAGCAATACCACTCTTGGGGATATACCCAAAAGACTGTTACTCCAGAGGCACCTGCACATCCATGTTTATTGCGGCACTATTCACAATAGCCAAGTTATGGAAACAGCCAAGATGTCCCAGCACTGACGAATGGATTAAGAAAATGTGGTATCTATACACAATGGAATTTTATGCAGCCATGAAGAAGAACGAAATGTTATCATTCGCTGGTAAATGGATGGAATTGGAGAACATCATTCTGAGTGAGGTTAGCCTGGCTCAAAAGACCAAAAATCGTATGTTCTCCCTCATATGTGGACATTAGATCAAGGGCAAACACAACAAGGGGATTGGACTATGAGCACATGATAAAAGCGAGAGCACACAAGGGAGGGGTGAGGATAGGTAAGACACCTAAAAAACTAGCTAGCATTTGTTGCCCTTAACGCAGAGAAAGTAAAGCAGATACCTTAAAGCAACTGAGGCCAATAGGAAAAGGGGACCAGGAACTAGAGAAAAGGTTAGATCAAAAAGAATTAACCTAGAAGGTAACACCCACACACAGGAAATCAATGTGAGTCAATGCCCTGTATAGCTATCCTTATCTCAACCAGCAAAACCCCTTGTTCCTTCCTATTATTGCTTATACTCTCTCTACAACAAAATTAGAGATAAGGGCAAAATAGTTTCTGCTGGGTATTGAGGGGGGGAGCAGGAGGGGGTGGAGTGGGTGGTAAGGGAGGGGGTGGGGGCAGGGGGGAGAAATGAACCAAGCCTTGTATGCACATATGAATAATAAAAGAAAAATGAAAAAAAAAAAAAATAAATGCAAAACTGTTTGTGTGGTTGACTTTTGAATTGTCTGAGTGCCATAAACTTAAATGTCTACAATAGCCAGGCAAGTACAATATATGTTTGAAGTAGTACTCAGAATAAGAGAGAGGCAAGATATGGGGATTCTGGTGAACTAGATAGTCATGCCTTAAGAAAGGGTCACTACCTCTGCCCCAAGACTCAAAGACATGATGATTTTTTTTCTTTTGTGAAACACTATTTCTAGTGAGAAATCCTTTAGAATTCAGATTGTTGCTCCTTTGTAGGTGATATGCTGCTACTTCTTTTGCTCTCAATTTTTTTTTCATTTTTAGAATTTTGTTATGTGTTAGGGTGGTAGCTTCTCCACTTGCCCAAGGAAGTAAAAGGAATATTAGACCAACAGATGTGCAAGCCACATTGTAGATATTTAAATATGAAAACCAAGGTAATGTCTCACCTCCAGATTCCCACCATAACTAAACTTCTGAATCCAAAGATAATGAATTGGCTGAAATGTCAGGGAGAGAATTCAGAAACCTGCTATTAAAAATGATCAGAGACCTTAAAGAGCATTCAAGCAAACAGATAAATGAAGTTAGGAAATTGATCCAAGACCTAGACAAGAAAGTCAGCATCATAGAAGAGAAATTCAGCAAGGAAATGGAAATTATGAAAAATAATCAAGTAGGAATAGATAGAAATGAAAACACTGATAAAACAAATACAAGCCAAAATGGATAGTATTATCAGCAGATACTATCAAACAAAAGAAAGAATATCAGAGATGGAGGACAGGATTGAGGAGCTATTGAATGCAAGCAATCATAAAGAAAAAATTAATACATGTGAATATAATATACAAGAAATCTGGAACACAATCAAAAGACAAAATCTAAGAATTCATGGGGTGGAAGAAGGAGCTGAAATGCAAACTAAAGGCATAGGAAATCTATTCAATGAAATCATAGCAGAAAATTTCTCAAATCTTGAACTCCAAATAGACATGATCAGAAAATAACAACCCCATGGGACCCATTGTAATTAAAATGCCAAATCTAGAAAACAAGAAAAGATATTGAAAGCTTCAAGAGAAAAATGCCAGCTCCCATACAAAGGAAAATACATAAGAATCACCTTAGACCTCTCAGCACAAACCCTAAAAGCCAGGAAAGCACAGATCAATATAATTCAAGCTCTGAGAGAGAATAACTGACAACCAAGAATACTTTATCCAGCAAAGCTCTTCTTCAACCTCAACGGAGAAATAAAGACCTTCTAAGATAAGGAAAAGCTAAAGCAGTTCATGCCCACCAAGTCTGCATTACAATGAATTCTCAAATGAATAATATACAAGGAAGAAAATGAAAAACAATCATAAGTATGAGAGACTAGGAGAGAATAAAACTCAAGGAAAATTGAATTGAGGAACTTACAAGAGCTAGGGAAACAGCAAGGATGATCAACTTAGAAAACCAGCAAAACCCAAAGGTGAAGAAAGCCAAAAGTAATGGACAATCAACAAAAGACTCAATCTGTAAAAAAAAAACCCAAAGCAATAGAAACACAGGAATCAGTAAACACTTCTTAATCATAACTCTAAATGTAAATGAACTTAACTCTCCCATCAAAAGACACAGATTGTCAGATTGGACCAAAAACAAGATTCAGCAATCTGTTGTCTACAAGAAACACACCTTACAACCAAAACATACACACAAGCTAAACCTAACAGGTTGGAAAAAAGATTTACCAGGCATGTGGAAACTAAAAGCAAGCAGAAGTAGCTATTCTCATATCAGACAAAGCAGATTTTACATAAAAGTCAGTCAGAAGAGATAAGAAGGTACTGAATACTAATAAATGGAACAATCCAACAAGAAGATATAACAATTCTAAATATGTATTCATCAAACATTAGAGCCCCCCACACAAGTATTTCTGAGCTTAAAGGAACAGAAAGGACCAGATAAAATAATTATGGGAGATTTTTAACATCCTACTCTTCAATAGACAGAACATTCAGACAAAAAAATCAACAAAAATATCCTAGAACTAAATACCACAGACAAAATGGACTTAACAGACAGTTACAGAGTATTTCATCCTATGGCAGCACATTTTTGTCAGCAGCCCATGAAACTTTTTCCAAAATAGACTACATCCTAGGTCATAAAGCAAACCTCAACAAATACAAAAAATTTGAAATAATCCTCTGTATCTTAATGGACTAACAAAATAAAATTAGAAATTGACAGCAAGAAAAACCATTCAAACTCATGGAGATTGAACAACACTGTTTTGAGTGATCAATGGGTCATTGAAGAAATTAAGAAATTCCTAGATTCAAATGAAATTGAGGACAGAAGTTACCAGAATCTGTGGGACACGGCAAGGGCACTCTTAAGAGGAAAGTTTATAACCATGAGTGCCTACATCAGAAAACTAGAGCTATCTCAGATAATCTGATGATACATGTTTAACTCTTAGAAAACAAGAGCAAGCCAATCTAAAAAGTTATAGATGGAAAGAGATCATTAAAATCAGGGAAGAAATCAATGAATTGGAGACCACAAAGCAATACAATGAATCAATGAAACAGAAAGCTGGTTCTTTGAAAAATAAACAAGATTGACAAACCTCTAGCCAAAATAACTAAAAGAAGAAAAATGAAGACCCAAATTAATGGAATCAGAAATGAAAAAGGGAGTATTTCAATAGACATCAATGAGAAGGAGGATTCCAAGATGGCAGCTAGAGGGAGGAAGCAGAAAGCGTGCCTCCTAAAGTAAAATCTTGGAGAGACACTGGAGATACACCTTATAGGAAAAACCACTGAGAAGAGGCAAAACTTTGACTCCTCCACACCTCCAGCCTGCACATAGCATCTCCACTTCATGTTAAACGGAGAAACCAGGAGGGCTCCCACACCGCCACCAGACGGCAGTGCCCAGATGGCTTGGGAAGATGCAGACCACAAGGTGATCTAAGTGGTACACAGTACTCCCACAGACAACCCTGGGCCAGATCAGCATAGTCCCCTGGACAGACCGACCCCCACCCAGGGAAAAAAGAAAAAAAACTGAATAATAAGCAATAACAACAAAAAAGACATGTAGTAAAGAGGGCAGGGTGCCCTGAGTGCCAAAAGAGGGGGAGGGGAAATCCCTCACAACAAGCCAGCTGGAGAAGGTAGAAGCAGTGGCATATGCCCAGCAACCAAGAGCAGGAAACCTTGTAAAAGTGGAGGTGGGAGGAAAACTCCACAGGAGACAGAAGACCCACTTCCCATGTGAACTGTAAATAAACATGCAGGCCTGAGATAGCTGGTGCAGTGTCATCTCGCCCAGTGTGCTTGGAAAGGGGAACACTTGTAGCAGTGGTGGTCGTGCCCAGGAGAACTCTAGGTAAACAAAGCCTGAGGGGCCAGGTGAGTGTTAAGCTCACTCCTGAGATCTGCATAAACAAAGCCTCCAGCAACAGCAGGCTGACAGCAGTGGGCAGGTAAGCCACAGCCTCAGATAGCCATTCACAGATAGCCTCAGATAGCTGTCTCCAGACTTTTGTTTTATCCCTACCTTTGATGAGACAACAACTGAACTACATCTGTATGCTGAAAAACTTACTGAAACTGTATTGCATTTGAACTTGGGACACTTTGTGGTGTTTTTATTTTTTTTTCTGTCATTTTGTTTTGTTTTAGTTTTTTTTCCCCTTTGATGAGACAATGACAGACCTACTTCTGAGACACCATCTCCAGGATTGGAGGCTGAGGAACTAACACCAAAATTATTAACACTGAAACTTTATTGCATTTGAACTTGGAGATTTTTTTTCTTTAATTTATTTATTATTTATTTTTATTATTTTTTTATTTTTTATTTTCAATCCTCTCTCTGTTTCTCTAATGCCTGTTCAGCTTATTGTTGATTAGTACACTATCTTTCCCTGTTTACATCTTTGAAATTTTTTTTTTGTTTTTTCTACTTGTTTGTTTGTTTTTCCCTTTTTCTTTAACTTCTTTGCTTTCCATCTCCTCTCACCTTTCCATTCTAAATATCACCATTGTTATTATCACAAGCTAGAAAATACTTAATTGAACACAGTACAGGGACAATAACAAAACCAAGAGCAATGACGAGAAGACAGAAAAACAGGGAAACCAGTTTCCCCACAGCAAAAAATTAGTACAGGAACCAGAGGGAAATGAAGAAAACAGATACTCAGATCCAGACTCCAACAAAATGAAGATAAACTATGCCAAAGAACCCAATGAAGCACACAAGAACAATCTAAATGAAGAAATACTACAGGTAATCAATGAGAATTTTATAGAGATGATACTGGATATGGTCAACCAAAATGTACAGGAGACACTCAAGAAATTCCAAGACAACAAAAATAGAGATTTTGAAAAAGCACAAGAAGAAATAAAAGAAACCATAGAAGCACTGTATAAACACCAAAGTGAAACAAATAACACAATTAATAAAGAGATAAATGAACTCAGGATGAAAATAGGCAACATTAAAGAGGAAGAGACTCAGGATATAGAAAACCTCAGAAAAAAGAATGACACAGAATTGTAAAACGAAATGGAAGGCCAATCCAGCAGAATAGAACAAACAGAAGACAGAATCTCAGAACACGAAGATGAAATGGTAATTAAAGGAAAAACTGAAGAACTATTAGTTAAACAACTCAAGACCTGTGAAAAGAAAATGCAAGAACTCACCGACTCCATCAAAAGACCAAACCTGAGAATCATGGGCATTGAAGAAGGAGAAGAAGTGCAAGCAAAGGGAATGCATAATATATTCAACAAAATAATAACTGAAATTTCTCCAAATCTAGAGAAATCTATGCCCATACAGATGCAAGAGGCCTCCAGAACACCAAAAGACCAGATCAAAATAGAACTCCCCCAGGGCATTTCATCATTAACACAACAAGTACAGAAACTAGAGAAAGAATATTGAAAGGCTGTAAGAGAGAAAAAACAAATAACATACAAAGGTAAACCCATCAAATCACAGCAGACTTCTCAACAGAAACATTAAAAGCAAGAGGAGCTTGGGGTGAGATCTTCTGGGCACTGAATGAAAATAATTTTAACCCTAGGATACTCTACTCAGCAAAACTATCATTCAAAATAGATGGAGCAATAAAAGTCTTCCATGATAAGCAGAAACTAAAACAATATGTGACCACAAAGCCACCACTACAAAAGATTCTTCAAGGGATTCTGCACACAGAAAGTGAAACCCAACATAACCATGAGGGGCAGGCAGCACCAAACTACTGGAAAAGAAAAAGCAAGAAAGTAGAGAGTAACCTCAACTTAGGTACACACAATCAAACCTTCAAACAACTAAGAAAAAAAAAATGACAGGAATCACAACATACCTATCAGTACTAACACTTAATGGTAATGGACTTAATTCCCTCATCAAAAGGCACCGTTTGATGAACTGGATTAAAAAGGAAGATCCAACAATTTATTGCTTCCAGAAGACCCATCTCACTGACAGAAATAAGCATAGGCTTAGGATGAAAGGCTGGAAGAAGATTTACCAAGCCAATGGCCCCTGAAAACAGGCAGGAGTAGCAATACTTATCTCTGACAAAGTAGACTTCAAACCTACATTGATCAAATGAGATAAAGAAGGACATTTCATACTAATAAAAGGGGAAATAGACCAAAAGGAAATAACAATTACCAACCTATATGCACCCAATGTCAATGCACCCAATTTCATCAAACATACCCTGAAGGACCTAAAAGTATAAATTAACTACAACACAGTTGTTCTGGCAGACTTTAACACCCCATTATCATCAATAGATAGGTCATCCAAACAAAAAATCAATAAAGAAATCCTAGATCTAAAATATACAATAGATCAAATGGACAAAGTTGATGTCTACAGAACATTTCATCCAACTTCTGCACAATATAAATTCTTCTCAGCAGCCCATGGAACCTTCTCCAAAATAGATCATATCCTATGGCACAAACCAAGCCTCAGCAAATATAAGAAAATAGAAATTATACCGTGCATACTATCTGATCACAATGAAGTAAAAGTAGAACTCAACAACAAAAGTAAAGACAAAAAGCATGCAAACAGCTGGAAACTAATAACTCATTACTTAATGAAGAATGGATCATCGATGAAATAAAAGAGGAAATTAAAAAGTTCCTGGAAGTGAATGAAAATGAAAACACAACCTACCGGAACCTATGGGACACAGCTAAGGCAGTCCTGAGAGGAAAGTTTATAGCCATGAGCACATATATTAAAAAGACTGAAAGATCCCAAATCAATGACTTAATGATACAACTCAAACTCCTAGAAAAACAACAAGCAAATCCCAAAACAAATAGGATAGAAATAATAAAAATAATAGCTGAAATCAATGAAATAGAAACCAAAAAAACCATACAAAGAATTAATAAAACAAAAAGTCGGTTCTTTGAAAAGATAAACAGATTGACAGAGCCCTGGCAAACCTGACTAAAATGAGGAGAGAAAAAACTGAAATTAGTAGAATCAGGAATGCAAAAGGGGAGATAACAACAAACACCATGGAATCCAGGAAATCATCAGAGACTACTTCAAGAAACTATATTCAAATAAATTAGAAAATCTTGAATGGACAGATTTCTAGATACATATGATCATCCAAAACTGAACCAAGAGGGTATTAATAAACTGAACAGATCTATAACACAAAATGAAATTGAAGCAGCAATCAAGAGTCTCCCCAAAAAGAAAAGTCCAGGACCTGATGGATTCTCTACTGAATTCTATCAGATCTTTAAAGAAAAGCTGACACCAACTCTCCTTATACTGTTCCATGAAATAAAAAGGGAAGGAAAACTGCCTAACCCATTTTATGAAGCCAGTATTATACTTATCCCAAAACCAGGCAAAGACACCTCCATAAAGGAGAACTATAGGCCAATCTCCTTAATGAACATTGTTGAGAAAATATTCAATAAAATAATGGCAAACCGAATTCAACAACACATCAAAAAAATCATTCACCATAACCAAATAGGCTTCATCCCAGGAATGTAGGGGTGGTTCAACATATGAAAATCAATAAACATAATAAACCACATTAACAGAAGCAAAGACAAATCCACTTGATTATCTCAATAGATTCAGAAAAAGTCTTTGATGAGATCCAGCACCATTTCATGATAAAAGCTCTAAGAAAACTAGGAATAGAAGGAAAGTACCTCAACATTATAAAAACTATATATGACAAACCTACAGCCAGCATTGTACTTAATGGTGAAAAACTGAAACCATTCCCTCTAAAATCAGGGACCAGACAAGGATGCCCACTATCTCCACTCCTATTCAACATAGTACTGGAATTCCTAGCCAGAGCAATTAGGCAAAAACAAGGAATAAAAGGAATACAAATAGGTAAAGAAACTGTCAAAATCATGCAGACGACATGATCCTATACCTTAAAGACCCAAAAAACTCTACTCAAAAGCTCCTAGACACCATCAATAGCTATAGCAAGGTAGCAGGATATAAAATCAACATAGAAAAATCATTAGCATTTCTATACACTAATAATGAGCAAACTGAGAAAGAATATATGAAAACAATTCCATTTACAATAGCCTCAAAAAAAAAAATTCAAATACCTAGGTGTAAACCTAACAAAAGATGTGAAAGATCTCTACAAGGAAAACTATACACTTCTGAAGAAAGAGATTGAGGAAGACTATAGAAAGTGGAGAGATCTCCCATGCTCATGGATTGGTAGAATCAACAGTAAAAATGTTGATACTCCCGAAAGTAATCTACATGTTTAATGCAATTCCCATCAAAATTTCAATGACATTCATTAAAGAGATTGAAAAATCTACCATTAAATTTATATGGAAACCGAAGAGGCCACGAATAGCCAAGACAGTACTCAGTCAAAAGAACAATGCTGGAGGTATCACGATACCTGACTTCAAACTATATTACAAAGCAATAACAATAAAAACAGCATGGTACTGGCAATAAAACAGACATGAAGACCAGTGGAACAGAATGGAGGACCCAGATATGAAGTCACAGAGCAATAACCCACTTGTCTTTGACAAAGGAGCTAAAAATATACAATGGAGAAGTAGCAGCCTCTTCAACAAAAACTGCTGGGAAAACTGTTTAGCAGTCTGCAGAAAACTGAAACTAGATCCATGTTTATCACCGTATACCAATATTAGCTCAAAATGGATCAAGGATCTTAATATCAGACCCCAAACTCTAAAGTTGATACAGGAAAGAGTAGGAAATACTCTGGAATTAGTAGGTAGTGGTAATAACTTTCTCAATGGAATCCTAGCAGCACAGCAACTAAGAGATAGCATAGATAAATAGGACTTCATAAAACTAAATAACTTCTGCTCAACAAAAGAAATGGTCTCTAAACTGACGAGAACACCCACAGAGTGGGAGAAAATATTTGCCAGCTACACATCAGACAAAGGACTGATAACCAGAATATGTAGGGAACTTAAAAAACTAAATTCTCCCAAAATTAATGAACCAATAAAGAAATGGGCAGGTGTACTAAAGAGAACTTTCTCAAAAGAAGAAATTCAAATGGCCAAAAAAACACATGAAAAAATGGTCACTATCTCTAGCAATAAAGGAAATGCAAATTAAAACCACACTAAATTCCACCTCACCCCTGTTAGAATAGCCATCATTAGCAATACCACCAACAGGTGTTGGTGAGGATATGGGGAAAAAGGAACCCTCTTACACTGCTGGTGAGAATGCAAACTAGTACAACCACTCTGGAAAAAAATTTGAAGGCTACTTAAAAAGCTAGACATCGATCTACCATTTGATCCAGCAATACCACTCTTGAGGATATACCCCAAAGACTGTGACACAAGTTACTCCAGAGGCACCTGCACACCCATGTTTATTGCAGCACTATTCACAATAGCCAAGTTATGGAAACAGCCAAGATGCCCCACTACTGACGAATGGATCAAGAAAATGTGGTATTTATACACAATGGAATTTTATGCAGTCATGAAGAAGAATGAAATGTTATCATTCACTGGTAAATGGATGGAATTGGAGAACATCATTCTGAGTGAGGTTATCTTGGCTAAAATGAGAGGCACCTGCACACCCATGTTTATTGCGGCACTATTCACAATAGCCAAGTTATGGAAACAGCGAAGATGCCCCACCACTGATGAATGGATTAAGAAAATGTGGTATCTATACTATACACAATGGAATTTTATGCAGCCATGAAGAAGAATGAAATGTTTTCATTTGCTGGTAAATGGATGGAATTGGAGAACATCATTCTGAGTGAGGTTAGCCTGGCCCAAAAGACTAAAAATCGTATGTTCTCCCTCATATGTGGACATTAGATCAAGGGCTAACACAACAAGAGGATTGGACTTTGATCACATGATAAAGCAAAAGCACACAAGGGAGGTATGAGGATGGGTAAGACACCTAAAAAACTAGCTAGCTTTTGTTGCCTTCAATGCAGAGAAACTAAAGCAGATACCTTAAAAGCAACTGAGGCCAATAGGATAAGGGGACCAGGAACTAGAGAAAAGCTTAGATCAAAAAGAATTAACCTAGAAGGTAACACACATGCAGAGGAAATCAATGTGAGTCACCTCCCTGTATAGCTATCCTTATCTCAACCAGCAAAAACCCTTGTTTGTTCCTATTATTGCTTATATTCTCTCTTCAACAAAATTAGAGATAAGGGCAAAATAGTTTCTGCCAGGTATCAAGGGGATGGGGGGTAGTGGGAGGGGATGGGGGGGTAAACCAGGGGGTGGGGGAAGGGGGGAGAAATGACCCAAACATTGTATGCACATATGAATAAAAAAAAAGACACCTATGAAATTCAGACAATCATACAGAAGTTCTTTAAAAACCTGTATTCCTGCAAACTGGAAGTTGAAGAAGAAATAGATATTTCTTGACATATAACGCTCACCAAAATTGAGCCAAAAGATCATTGAAAACTCAAATAGATCTACATCAAGCAGTAAGTCTGAAACAGTTATAAAGAACCTCCCAACAAACAAAAGCCCAGGTCCTGATGGATTTACTGCTGAATTCTAACAGGATTTTAATGAAGAACTAACACCAATGTTCCTGAAATTATTCTATAAATTGTAAAAGGAAGAAATGCTACCCAACATATTCTATGAAGCCATTATTACCCTGGTACCAAAGCCAGGTAAAGACACATGAAAAAGAAAGTTATAGGCCAATATCCCTAATGAACATAGATTTGAAAATCCTCAATAAAATACTTGGTAACAGAATCCAACAGCACATTAAAAAGATCATATATACACCATGTTCAAGTAGGCTTCATTCCAGGGATGCAAGGATGGTATAGCATTCACAAATCAATAAATGTAATACAACACATAAACAGAATCAAGGACAAAAACTACATTATCAAATTAACAGATGCAGAAGAAGCCTTTAACAAAATTCAACATACTTTAATGATAAAAGCTCTGGAGAATCTAGGAATACAAGGCACATTCCTCATCATTATAAAGGCTACATATGACAAACCTATAGCTAACATCATAGTAAATGGGGATAAATTGAAACCATTTCCTCTACAATCAGGAATGAGGCAAGGGTGTACACTTTCCCCACTCTTATTTAACATAGTACTGTAATAATTCCTTGCCACTGCAATAATACAGGAGAAAAAAATAGAAGGATTCAAAAGGGGAAGGAAGAAGTTAAATTGTCCCCATATGCAGATGATATGATCCTATACTTGAAAGACCCTAAAAATTCATCCAGAAACCTTAGCTCTCATAAACACTTTCAGCAATGTACTAGGATACAAAAGTAATATGCCGAAAATCACTAGTATTTCTACACACAATCAATAAACAGTCTGAGAAAAAAATTAGGAAAACAATACCATTTGCAATAGGCTCAAAAAATTAAAATACCTAGTAATAAACTTAACAAAGGAGGTAACTGACCAACATGATAAAAATTACAAGACACTAAAGTAGGAAATAAATGAAGACATCAGAAGATGGAAGGATATCCCATGCTCATAGATGGGCAGAGTCAATATTGTGAAAATTAACTATACTACCAAAATCAATCTATATGTTCAGTGACATTCTTCACTGAGAGAAAAAGTCAATCTTAAAGTTCATACAGAAGCACAAAAGACTTAGAACAACCAAAGCAATCCTTAGCCAAAAGAGCAATGCTAAGAGGTATCGCATATCTGACTCCAAACTATACTACAGAGCCATAGTAATAAAAACAGCATGGTACTGGCACAAAAAGACATTAAAACCAATGTAATAGACACAACCCCACACAACTAAAGCCATCTGATTTTCAACAAAGGTTCCCAAAATATGTGTTGGATAAAAGATAGCCTCTTCAACAAATGGTGCTGGGAAAACTGGATTCCCACCTGCAGAAATCTGAAACTAGATCCCAGTCTCTTACCTTGTACTAACATCAATTCAAAATGGATTAAATATCTTAATGTAATATCTGAAGCAGTGAAATTAATCCAGAAAAAAATAAGGAGCCCCCTGGACCACATAGACATAAGTTAATAACTTTATGAATGGAACTCTAATGGCTCAGCAATTAAGAGAAAGTACTGACAAATGGGACTGCGTGCTACTAAAAAGCTTCTGAACAGCACTAGAAACTGTCACCAAACTGAAGATATGTACAGCCTATAGAGTGGGAAAAAATCTTTACCAGTTATACATCTGACAAAGGATTAATAACCAGAATATATAGGGAGTTGAAAACACTAAACTCTCAAGGAATTAATAACCCACTGAGTAAATGGGCAAATAAAGTGAACAGACAGTTCTCAAAAGAAGAAGTACGAATGGCCAATGAACACATAAAGAAATGCTCAGCATCCTTGGCCGTGAAGGAAATGCAAATCAAAAAGACACTGAGATTCCACCTCTCCCCACTCAAAATACCTATCATCAATAACACAAACAACAGCAAACACTGGCCAGGTTGTGGGGAAAAAGGAACACTTCTACACTATTGGTATGAATGTAAATTAGTGCAACCTCTGTGGAAAACAATATGCATGTCCCCCCAAAACTAAAAATAGAACTACCACATGATCCAGTGATACCATTCCTAGGTGTACAGCCAAAGGAATGTGCTCCAGTATATAGTAGAGTCACTTGTACACCCATGTTTATTACAGCATTAGTCACAGTAGCTAAGCTTTGGAAATAGCTCATGTAAAGCAAGGTAAACCAGACTCAAAAAGTCAAAGGTCACATGTTTTTCCCTATGTGGAAGCTAGACCTACTAGTTAAATGTATATATAGACACATTTATGGTCATATGTACACATACATACATACATACAGTGTGAAAGAGAACAAAATTGTATTAATGACTTTGTCTCACATATTTCTGAGACTGTTCTTTTTTTTTAAAGACTGTTTTCTCTGATGCTCAAATTGGATAAATTGGTCTTTGTTTATAATGTTTACTGACTTTTCTCTTCTTTCTTTATCACCATTATGCTACTGAGCCCAGCTAGGGAGAGTTTCAATTTTTTGTTGTTTCCATGCACTTTTTTTTAATTGTTGTGCTGGGTGGGGGTACATTGGAGTATTTACAAAGGTTCTTACAATATATCAAACATAGCATACTTGAATTCACTGTCTCCACTGCTTTCTTTCATCCCTCCATCCAGATTCCTGGGACAGTTTCAACAGGTATCATTTTTCCACTTACTTACATGTGTATACATTATTTGCACCATATTCATCCTCCTACCCCTTTCCCCCTGTTCCTGGTGCCTGTCCCCTCACCTCCACCTAACTGTTCTGCCCTCCTGCTCTCTGATTTTGTAGAAGAAAAAACATGAAATAACAAGAGAAACATTACATTTTTGCTATTTTGAGGCAAAGAAAGCTATACAAGGCGTTTATTGTGTTGTTTTCATGCATATATGTATTACAACCCAAATTAATTGATCTCTACCAGTCCTCTTTACTACTCCCTAGTCCTGTTCCCATAGTGTCTTCAGTCAGTTTAGGATTACTATGTTCTTTCCTACATAGTGAGCACATCAATCACATTCAAGTTTGAGGTTTCCTTCCCTTTCCCTATTCCTCCTGTGTGTATTCTCCCCTAAGTTGTGACCCATATCCAATAATATTACTGTATTTGTTTTAGGTTTACAATCCACATATGAGTGAGAGCATGCGATTTTTGGCCTTCTGAGCTTGGCTAACGTCACTTAAGATGACGTTCTCCAGTTTCAATTTTTATTACTGTGCTTTTAGTTCTAATTTTTACTTGACTCTTTCTTATGTCTTCCATTCCTTTGCTGGGATTTTCTGTTTTTACATTTGTGAGAAAAATATGAGTGTTTATAATTTCTTATTGGAATATTTTGATATAATTGCTTTAAAATCCTTGCCAAACAAGTCTAACACCTGGATCATCTCCATGTCAGCATCTGTTGACTTTTTTAAAAACTCATTTCAGTCAAGGATTTCTTGGTTCTTGGTATGACACATATTTTTGGATTGCATTGTGGACTTTTGAAGTATGCTATGATACTGGTTGATAGCCATGTCTTCTATTTTCTCAGGCAATGACCTGTTTAGGCTCAGAAAGCATGGCCTTTTAGAGGCTGTGCTTCCAATGTCAATTTAGTTTTCAAAACTTTCCAGTGTTATTATGGTCTGTCCTGTTTGTGTGTATACCCTCCCCCTAGTTTGAAACTTGAGTTGTACACCATACTGTTCTATTTTCAAAATTTTGCTATTTTGATTTAAATAATTTTCATACATAAATTGCTTATGGGGGTGCTGTGACTGTCTGCACATTTATGAAGAATCCTTATTTCTAGCTTCTACTCTACTTAATCTAATCTAATCCATCTCGTCTTGTTGGGAGGGGTGATATGTTGCCTCTTTTCTGATTTCTCTTGGCATAGGGTAGAGCTTGTAAACAGGGCTTCCAGCAGTCTTCAAAGAATCTGGTGGTAGTGGAGGAGGGTATTTCTCTGCTTAAGTTAGTGTAGGGGAAGGGTGGGCTATTGAATAGTGAAATAGTGGAGAGAGGGACTTGGCCTCTGCTGAAGTTACTGTGAGTGGGGCTAACAGAAAGAATTCCACCCCAGCAAATTCACAGATCCCAGGGGAGAGGGAGGTGGAAGGGAACTGGGCCTCTGCTTGGTGAAATGTTTGATGTGGCTCTGTTCCAGTCTTTGTGATGCTTGATGAGAGCAGGAGTAGCAGTTTCTTCTGTGGTGTTTTTTTGGAATAGGGAAAGTAGTCAAGAGAACTATGTCCTACAGGGCTGCCTTCTTCGCTGTTCCTTGGCTGTCTGTCCTTTGGGTGCTTCATTTGGTCTGTTACATCTTCATTTCTGGTTTTCAGGCTGCTTTAGTGTCAGAGTGACACTATGAAGGAGAAAAAAACAAACCAGGAAATTTACTACTACATTGCTCCTTTTGTCTAGTGGTCCCTAACCATTCTGCCATTTCTCCCATCTACTGCTTGTAGTTGTTTCATAAGTAGCCATGTATTTAGTGCTATATATTTTATCTAGGATATTTAATTGTAGGAAATGAATGGAAAGTAACTACTCCATTTTGTCTAGAGCCTTGCCTCCTTTTTGGTGTCAGTGATATATCAATCTTTTAAAAAACAGTGAGTGGGATGTGAGATTCTAACTTTAGTGTCTTCATATTCATGATTCATTGTAAGTTAATTTCCATAAGTAAAAGTAACCCATATTCTCAAAAAATAAGTAAATGTAATATTTTAAGTTTTGTTAATTTAGGGTTGCAATTTGATTATATCTCACTATACTGTTAAGATTCTCAGGCCTTTTTTTTGTGATACTGAGATTGGAACTCAGGGTTTCACACTTGCTAGGCAGGTGCTCTACTGCTTGACTCATACCTCCAGTTTGTAGGCTCTTAATGTAACTTTTTTTGGACACACAAAGACATAGAAAATAACAATCTTTTTTTTTGGAATTAGAATTCCAAAAAGTATTTTTGAGGATTACCTGTTATCTTTTGAGGTATTCTAACAAAAAGCTTTATCTTCTGCTGTACAAGAGGTAGATACAGGACCTAAACTAGACCAACTATGTGTTCTTTCACAGAATTTGAATCATGACCAGAGAAACAAATTTTTTTCCAATAAATTTGGAATTCATTTATGCTGGTGCCTTTAGAGCTCTGTAGATAACTTTTGTTTTCATTTGGATTTTGCCAAAAGAGTGGAACTTGGTACAGAGCTTACGGGCTGAAGGGTATTTTGGGAAGTGGTTCCAGGTAATAAGAGTATAAGACTGAGAGAATGGTAAAACAAGGAAGATGTAAAGCTCATCTAGAGTGGGATTACCAAATTTATCACTGCTCTTAGCAATTGGGGTTTAATCTTTCTACAGACCATATGAGGAAACATGTTAAAAGCCGCTTATAATTACCCAATTGGGGGATCAAAAAGTGTAATATTTTTTCAGCAGTTCTTGTCCGATTGGTTGCAACATGAGTTGTTACCTGATTCCCATCTTTAGATTTTTGTGCACACATGCTATACATTGCATAGGATACCTGGAGGTATCTATGCAGTAGTGATGCTTCTGTATAAAGGAGCTATCATATCACACCTGCATCTTTGGTTTCTGAAGCAATAGCAGAACAAATTGGTTCAAAAGGATGTGAGATAAGACTAAGTAGTTGTCAATACACACTTCTAATGGTTCCCTTTTTCATATCCCCAGAGATGCCCTGGTGTCATCTTCTTATATAATAGATCCCCCCCCCTTTTTTTTTTCAGTTACATTAGCTGGAGTGAGTTTCAGTAGATTGTAACCAAAGGCCTAACTGACACATTTGTTCATCCATTTTCTTGCACTAGGGGATTGTTTTGTCTGTGGAAGTCTAGCTCCTCGGATGGAGCTTGGCATGTCTATCAAAATACTTAAGCTTTGCTCCAAGATCCACATGGGTATTGTTAAAATATAATCTTCTGGCCCCAGATGTTGAATATTCTATTTGCTTCTGGTCCTTCACAGTCAGGCCCAACTTATTTGCATAGTATTTAATGACATGTAATGCTTCAGGTTTGAATAGATGTAAACAGGCAGAAAATTGAAAATGCAAGTTAAAGAGATACAGGTGGGTGTTATCACATAAATACTATTTGGTTTTCTGAAATTACGATTATGACACTCCTAAATGATCTCCAATCCTACTGTATTATAATGTGACAGAGGTATTTTCTGTGGTTTCTCTATTGATACTTGCTGTTGCTTCCTTGTCATCTTTAATAACAAAGCAACTGGACAGATTAAATTGAAATGATTTGTTCTCTGTGAATGCTATAGTCAAAGCATGCTGTCATAGTAACAGGTTAAAGCTTTTCCACTAGGAGGTTATTATGCACAATAGGATGCTACTGCTAGCAACCCCTTTACATCCTATTGTATTATTGACACAGTATAAGAATTTCTACCTAGAATTGATGAAGACTTCTGTGACTTCTAGCATCAAAATTTTTAAATGTTAATTATACTAAAGTATAATATACATAAACATGTGCCCACATCATAAATGTACTTGAAACATCACAAAGCAAATGCATCAGCACAACCAGCATTTGGATTGAGACACAGGACATCATCAGTACTACAGCGGTCACCTCATGCCTTTGTCATCATGGTCCTACATCTTGGGTAACCACTAGTCTGAATTTTACCACCACAGATTAGCTTTTCCTGATTTATTAATTTTTATGTATTTTTTAATGTATTTTGTTCACTGGTTAAATCTCTCTCTCTCTCTCTCTCTCTCTCTCTGTCTCTGTCTTTAATTCACAGTGCTGGGAACTAAACCCAGGGCTTCTGTGATGCTGGGCAAGTGTTCTGCCATTGAGCTACATCCCTAGCCATGGTAAAATAAATCTAATAAAAATATGAACTGCTCCCATTCTCCAGATTTTCTTTTGATTTCTCCAGTCAGTTCCACTTATCCTGAAAGCAACCACTTTTCTTTTACTGTCAGTTAATTTTTCTTATTAACAAGTTGCAGTATAGGTTAATTTTGCTTATTCTTAGAATTCACATAAATGGAGTCAAACAGTATATAGTCTTATATGGATTATATTAGAATGTATAAGGAACTTGCTTTTACTATTGATGAGTAGTACTCTAAAAATATACTAGAGTTTGTGTATCCAAACTTCTGTTGTGTGACATTAATGTAATTTCCAGTTTTTAAATGAATATGATCAACATTCTTAAACATGTCTTCTGGTGGAAATAGGTTTTTGTTTCTCTTATTTGGAATTTCTGGCAAATAGAGAGATGTATGTCTAATTGCATAAGAAATTTCCAAATCATTTTCCAAAAATACCAGTAATGTATGAAAGTTTTCATTAATTTAAATCCTTGTTAATATTTGATACTGTTAGTCATTCCTCTCAATGTGCTTGTTGTGGTTTTGATTTATAATTCCTAGTTACTTACTGTTTTTGAACTCCAGTGTATCATTATTTTCTTTTAAGGTGTGTGCTTTTTATTTCTCTAACAGTGTGTATGGGGGTACTTGTGGGAGGAGGAAAGTTGAATGGAGGAGATAAAAGTGAGGGAATATGGTTGATGGTTTTCATATACATATATGAAATAGAACAATGAGACCTCTTGCAATTGCATTGAGGGGGATTGGGAGAAGGCTGAAGTGGGGAGATGGTGGGGGTGATCTAACCCAGGTACAATGTAAGTCTATTCAAAATTGTTACAATGAATCCCCCCTGTACAATGAATGAATCCTAATAAAAATAAAAAAAAAAGAATCTCTTGATCAGACATTAAGGGAAGCTTAGTTAAAACAAACAAATGAACAGGCCAATAAACAAACATATAGAAATACACAGAGGGTGAAAGGGTAGAAAAAGATTTACCAAGCTAATGCCTGAAAATTGCCAGGTGTAACTATACTTATATCAGATGAAGTAGACTTCAGAACAAGCTGAACTGAAAACTAGCAGGAGAGAAATAATAAAATAAGGGCTGAAATCAATGAAATAGAGACCAAAAACCAAACCCCTTATAAAGAATCAACAAAACAAAAAACTGGTTTTTGAAAAAATAAATAAGATTGACAAACCCCTAGCAAATCTGACTTAAATGAGGAGGGAAAAGACTCAAATTAATAAAATTAGAAACAAGAAAGGGAGATCACAACAAACACCAAGGAAATCCAAGGAATAATTAGGGACCACTTTGAAAATGTATATTCAAATAAGTTGGAACATCAAGAAGCAATGAACAAATTTCTAGATACATATGACCAAAATTGAACCATACATCACCTAAATAGATGTATAACAAGCAGTGAAATTGAAGCCCTAATAGTCTTCCCCAAAAGAAAAGCCTAGGATCTGATGGATTCACTGCTGAATTCTACCAGACCTTTAAAGAAGAACTAATACCAACATTCCTAATCTTTCCCACTAAATAGAAAGTGAAAAAAACTGCCAATTTTTTTATGAGGTCAGTGTTATACTCATCATAAAACTGGACAAGGACACAACAACAACAACAACCACAAAAAAAGGAACTATAGGCCAATCTCTTTAATGAATTTAGATGCAAAAATCCTCAAGAGAATACTGGAAAACCAAATTCAACAACATATCAAAAATGATCATACATCATGATCAAGTTGGTTTCACCTCAGGAATGCAGAGATGGTTCAACATGCAAATCATTAAACATAATACAGCATATTATCAAAAACAAAGACAAAAACCAAATGAATATCTCATTAGATGCAGAAAATGTCTTCTTCAAAATTCAACATCCTTTCATGATAAAAGCTCTGATGAAATTAGGAATAGAAGGAATGAACCTCAACATAAGAAAGGCTATATACAACAAGCCTATCACAAACATCATGCTAAGTGGGGAAAAACTGAAGCCATTTCCTCTAAAGTCAGGAATGAGACAAGAGTGTCCACTCTCTCCACTCTTATTCAGCAGAGTGTTGGAATTCCTAGCCAGAGCATAAAACAGGAAGAAGAAATGAAAGGAATTCAAATAGGAAGAAGAAATGAAAGGAATTCAAATAGGAAGTCAAACTATCCCTAATTGCAGATGACATGATCTTAAACCTTAAAGACCCAGAAAAGTCCACCAAAAAACTCCTAGATATTGTAAAAACCTTCAGCAAAGTAGCAGAATGCAAAAATCAGTAGCCTTTCTATACAGCAATAATGAACACACTGAGAAAGAATAAATGAAAACAATTCCATTTACAATAGCCTAAAAATAATACATAGGAATAAACTTAACAAAAGTGAAAAACCTTTACAATGAAAACTATAAACCACTGAATAAAGAAACTGAAGAACACTACAGAAGATGGAAAGATTTCCCATGCTCATGGATTAGAAGAATCAATATTGTGAAAATGGCTATATTACCAAAGAAATGTATCCATTCAATGTAATCCCAATAAAAAGTACAATGACATTCATCACAGAGATTGAAAAATAAACCCTTAAAATTCATTTGGAAGCCCCAAAGACTATGAATATACAAGGAAATTCTGAGGAAAAAGAACAATGCTGAAGTTATCACAATATCCCTACTTCAAACTATACTAGAGTCATAGCAATAAAAACAGCATGGCACTGGCACAATAATAGACATGAAGACAAATAGAACAGAATAGAAGACCCAGATATAAACCCATGTGGCTACACCCACCTTATTTTTGACAAAGGTACCCAAAACATATGGTGGAGAAGTGAAAGCCTCTCCAATAATATTGCTGGTAAAACTAGGAATCTGCCTGCAGAAAACTGAAACTAGGTCCATGTCTATTACCCTGTACAAGTATCAACTCAAAGTGGATTAAGGACCTTTATAATTTTTTCATGATTAGAATTATTTTGATTTTATTAAGCTTTTGATTTGAAGGTACCAGAGGAAGCAGAGAAATCACTGAATTTGGAATCAGCTTCTCCTTTCGCCCAATCTGAGTTCTGATTTTTTTCTTTTATAATTTTTACATTTACTCACATGTGTATACCTTGTTTGGGCCATATCCCCCTACCCCCCCATGCCCACCCCCATTCTGCCACTCTCCCCACTGCTTCCAGACAGAACCTGTTCCACCCTGCTTGTCCAATTCTGTTGAAGAGAAAATATGAGGTAATAAGAAAGGAATAGAGTTTTGCTAGTTTGATAAAGATAGCTATACAAGAGATTCCTAGCATTGCTTCCATGCACTTTTGTATTGCAACCCACATTTGTTCATCTCTACCAGACCTCTTACTGGTCTGCTTCCCATAGTGGCCTCTGCCAGTTTAAGATTACTCTATTTGCTCCTCTACAGTGAGTACATCAACCACATTCAAATTTTGGGTTTCCTTCCCTTTTGCTATTTCTCCCATGCATGTTCTACCCTTAGTGTGTGACCCATGTCCGATAATATTACTGCATTTGTTTTAGGTCTATAATCTGCATATGAGGGAGAACATGTGAGTTTTGGCCTTCTTAATCTGGCTAACTAGATGTTCTCCATTTCCATCCATTTATTTGCAAATGACAAAATTTCATTCATTGTGGCTGAATAAAATTCCATTGTGTATAAATACCACATTTTAAAAATTCATTTGTCAGTTATAGAGCATCTTCACTGCTTCCATAGCTTGGCTATTGTGAATAGTGCTGCAATAAACATGGGTGTGCAGGTGCCTTTGTAATAACCTGAGTCACATTCCTTTGCTTACATTCCCACTAGCAGTGAATGAGGCTCCTTTTCCCCCACATCCTCACCAACATTTGTTGTTGGTGGTGTTCTTGATGTTAGATATTCTAACAGGGTGTGGTGGAATCTTAGTGTGGTTTTGATTTGCATTTCCTTTATAGCCAGGGAGGGTGAGCATTTTTTCATGTATTTTTTGGCCATTTGGACTTCTTCCTTTAAAAAGTTCTGTTTGGCTTATACCAAGATTAACTCAGAATGGATCAAGGATCTTAATATCAGACCACAAATTCTAAAGTTGATACAGGAAAGAGTAGGAAATGCTCTGGAATTAGTAGGTATAGGTAAGAACTTTCTCAACGAAACCCCAGCAGCACAGCAACTAAGAGATAGCATAGATAAATGGGACCTCATAAAACTAAAAAGCTTCTGTTCATCAAAAGAAATGGTCTCTAAACTGAAGAGAACACCCACAGAGTGGGAGAAAATATTTGCCAGCTATACATCAGACAAAGGACTGATAACCAGAATATATAGGGAACTTAAAAAACTAAATTCTCCCAAAACTAATGAACCAATAAAGAAATGGGCAAGTGAACTAAACAGAACTTTCTCAAAAGAAGAAATTCAAATGGCCAAAAAACACATGAAAGATGCTCACTATCTCTAGCAATAAAGGAAATGCAAATTAAAACCACACTAAGATTCCACCTCACCCCTGTTAGAATAGCCATCATCAGCAACACCACCAACAGGTGTTGGCGAGGATGCGGGGAAAAAGGAACCCTCTTACACTGTTGGTGGGAATGTAAACTAGTACAACCACTCTGGAAAAAAAATTGGAGGCTACTTAAAAAGCTAGACATTGATCTACCATTTGATCCAGCAATACCACTCTTGGGGATATACCCAAAAGACTGTGACACAGGTTACTCCAGAGGCACCTGCACACCCATGTTTATTGCAGCACTATTCACAATAGCCAAGTTATGGAAACAGGCAAGATGCTCCACCACTGACGAATGGATTAAGAAAATGTGGTATCTATACACAATGGAATTCTATGCAGCCATGAAGAAGAACGAAATGTTATCATTTGCTGGTAAATGGATGGAATTGGAGAACATCATTGTGAGTGAGGTTATCCTGGCCCAAAAGACCAAAAATTGTATGTTCTCCCTCATATGTGGACATTAGATCAAGGGCAAACACAACAAGGGGTTTGGACTATGAGCACATGATAAAAGCGAGAGCACACAAGGGAGGGGTGAGGATAGGTAAGACACCTAAAAAATTAGCTAGCATTTGTTGCCCTCAAAGCAGAGAAACTAAAGCAGATACCTTAAAAGCAACTGAGGCCAATAGGAAAAGGGGAACAGGTACTAGAGAAAAGGTTAGTTCAAGAAGAATCAACCTAGAAGGTAACACCCACGCACAGGAAATCAATGTGAGTCAATGCCCTGTATAGCTATCCTTATCTCAACCAGCAAAAACCCTTGTTCCTTCCTATTATTGCTTGTACTGTCTCTACAACAAAATTAGAAATAAGGGCAAAATAGTTTCTGCTGGGTATTGAAGGGGTGGAGGGGGCAGAGTGGGTGGTAAGGGAGTGGGTGGGGGCAGGGGTAAGAAATGACCCAAGCCTTGTATGCACATATGAATAAAAAAAAATTAAATAAAATCTACTTTACATATAAAAAAAATAAAAAATAAAGTTTTGTCTGTATTCATGAGGGAATACCATATTATTTTTGGTATTAGGTTTATGAAGCTTCAACAAAACAAAATAAAAAGAATTAGGAAACTTCTTTGCTACAATTTCTGAAAAAGTTTCTATAGAACTGCCATCATATCTTTTAAAAATACTTGGTAGAGTCCATGGACAAAAACATTAAACCTTGGAGGATTTTCTTTAGGAATTATTCATTAGTTATTCAATTTCAGTAAATATGATAGACTATCAAATTTTCTTCATTTTATATTAATTTTGGTGACATGTTTCTCAAGAAATTTGACCATTTATCCTAATTGTTTAATTTGTTGACATACAGTTGTTCATAACATTATCT
The DNA here is from genome assembly GCF_047511655.1 of Castor canadensis. NCBI lineage: Eukaryota > Metazoa > Chordata > Mammalia > Rodentia > Castoridae > Castor > Castor canadensis. The sequence continues at coordinate 63,855,179 of NC_133391.1, read as the reverse complement.
TGTCTTCTTTTTAACACCTATAGTATTTGCTGATGTTCTCTTTATGCTTCTTGTGTGGATATTCTTTTTCTTTACATGTCTTTTTTTATGCCCAGTATTGGGTATTGAATCCAAAGCCTTACACATAGATAACAATTGTTCTACTAATTAATCTACATCCCCAACACATTTAAATTGTATTTTGTTTTTGAGATGGGGTATTTCACTATCTTTGCCCAGGCTGCCCTGAAACTGACATTCCTCTTGCCTCTACCTCCCTAGTAGCTGAGATTACAGGCATGCCACCATGCCTGACTCTCTTGATAAGTATTAAAGTTTACCAATTTTAATATGTTTTAAAACCAACATTTGACTTTGTTATGAAAAACAAGAGTAAATGCTACCTGTTGAAACTGTTCCTGGAATCAGGGGAAGGGGAATGAAAGACAGCAGCAAAGCAGATGAATTCAAGTATGATATATTTGATATATTGTAAGAACCTCTGTAGGGGAGATCCAAGATTGCAACTAAGGTAGGGAATCAGAAATCCTAAGTTCTGTGACACCAGAAACCTTGAGACATCAGAGCTACACTTGAGCAATTTTGATTGCTTCTAGCCAAAATAATAACTGCCATTACATTAAGTGCAGATAAAATTTAAAGACTGACCCTTAAATCAGTCTTTAATTTCACCTAACAGCCACAAAAATCCCACATGGCACAGACAGCAAGGCATGTCTGGCTCTGAGAAGAAAAGTCCCCTGGCCATTTTTTTCTCTCTCCCTTTCTTTTTTTCTCCCAACAAGCAGACTACAGAGTGTCAATCCAAATCAAACTCTGTGACATCCTGGACCCCTAGCCTGTGGAAAGCCTCCCTATGCCACACTGCACTGAAAGAAGTAGCACCATATCTCCCCACTAGCTGGCTTTAAAGTGGCTTAGGTGAAACTGCAGAATGAACAGGTGAGCATCACACACCATGTGCAACTTCCCTACCTGCCCTCTCTGAAAATAATCTAGCACAGCCCCTGGCATACTGAACACCCCCTCCAGCAAAATTGAAAAACATAGAGAGTGACCTGTAGTCTAACATCAACAGCAGAGGTGGGGATAAACACTGAACCTGCCTGGGAGAAGGGGGTGGGACAAGGAGCCAAACTCTCAGCACTGAACTCTTAGTGAAACACAGGAAAAGTAGCAAAGGCTGAGAGCAGGGGCAGAGTGACAAGCCAACCTCCCAGAGGAGCTGCTAGCACCCAGCAGAGATTGGAAGAGGCATAAAGACTGGGAGAAGGAGTGGGGTGGAAGCCAACCCCCCAAAGGAACTGGTAGCACCCCAGAGGATGGGAAAGGCACAAAGACTGAGAGCAGGAGTGGGGCGACAAGCCAACCTCCCAGAGGAGCTATTAGCACCCAGCAGAGGTTGGGAGAAACACAAAGGGTGAGAGCAGGGCTGGGGCAACAAGCCAACCTCCCAGAGAAGGGCAGGTGGTGGATCCCAGAGCTGATCTCTGAGAGAGAGGGCAACATTCTACACTGAATTTCCCCATCTGGCTGGGAGAGGAGCTGATCAAACAGAGTTTCAGCTGAAAGGCAACTCAACTGCTGCTTGGCAAAAACAACAGCTCTGACCATTCTGCGCAAGCTGGCAGTCTTACCTCACCTCACAATTCCAACTAATCTTGTGGACAGAAGAACCAAATGATACTTACAAGCCAGTCACCTAGGGAGACAACATTAGAGTTCCACTTATATGCCAATGCCAGGAATGGACACCTAAGAAATAACTCCAGAACTTTTACTGAAAGACTGAACTTTTTGTGGTTCCTGAGCCTGGCACTTTAAATTGTGTTTCTTTTTTTTATACTGAATTATTAACTTCACCATCACTATTCTCTTATTCCTATTCTTATCCTCTTCACTTTCCCTCTTTCTCCTTGCTGCAATCCATTGTTCTCCCTCCCAACTACTCTTTCTTCCCTTCTCTTTCTCTTTGCCCCATCCTCACCTTCTCCACCTATCCTCCCCCAACCTGTCACACTACAACTCCATCCTACACACTCACCACCCACTGACTAGCCTACTGTAGGAACTGTAAACATCCCCACCCCCTGCAATTCCTGACACAAGCACCTCCACTACAACAGAAATACACCCAAACACACACAAGGGCCACAAAACCCAGTAGCCCCATATCTCTTCCCTTATGCACCCATCCCTTCTCCTGCCCCCCCCCTTTTAGTGCCACCTTTACCAATTCTCCAAAATCTATAACTAGCCTACTAACCATTACCCACCCCAACTCCCACTGTTTATAGATATTATCATCAAGGGGTTTTCTATATAGTATGTAAACAACAGGTCTGGCATTGAACCTGTGAATTTGTTATTGCTAAATACAGCTCCAGGCCAGGGACTGAAAGAGTACATCAATCTGGCTAACAGCCAAATCAATCACAAAACAAAAAATTAAATCAGGAAAAGAAAATAGGCAATCAAAACCATATCAAGAACATAGTTGCACAGCACCAGGTAGAGTGAAGGGAAGAAGAAGAGATGGAAACCACTATCTTCAAAAAAATAATTCAATACAGGATTCAGTGAGAAATGAAGAAAATAGATACCCTGTTCCTGACCTCAACATAACAATGATAAATATCACTATAGAGCCCAATGACACACATACAAACCCTCAAAGAAGAAAATCTCAGAAGACATCACACAGAAACAAATAAGTGAACTCAGAGAGGATTTCAACAAACAACAAAGAGAAATGAAGAACACTATAAAAAGGAGAGATTTATGAATTAAAGTCGACAACACAAAATATAAAACAGGAATTGACCAAAGATATGGAAAACCTCAGAAAAAAGAATCAAACAAAAACCCTGGAAATAAAGTCCCTTTACTCAGACAAAATTGCAGTGGAAGCCCACTGCAGAAAAGTAGAAGAAGTGGAAGACAGAATTTCAGAGTTTGAAGATAACATAGAAATCAAAGTGAAAAAAAAAAAAAGAAAAACAGAAGAAATCTTAGTCAAGCAATGCAAGAACTGTGAAAGGAATATGCAAGAACTCAGTGACCCCATCAAAAGACCAAATCTGGGAATCATGTCCATTGAAGAAGGAGAAGAGGTGCAAGCCAAAGGGATACATAACATATTCAATAAAATAATAACAGATAATCTCCCAAGTCTCGAGAAAGTTTTACCCATCCAGGTACAGAACCCTGCAGAACACCAAACAGACTTGACCAAAATAGAACCTTTCCAAGGCATATTATCATTAAAACAAGCACAGAGAACAGAGAAAGAATATTGAAGGCTATAAAAGAAAAAAAATATATAAAGGTAAACCTATTAAAATAACAGCAAATTTCTCAACAGAAACCTTACAAGCAAGAAGGGCATGGAGTGAGATATTTTGGGCACTGAATGAAAATAACTCCAGCCCTGTGATACTCTACCCAGCAAAACTATCATTCAAAATTGACAGAGCAATAAAAATCTTCCATGATAAACAGAAACTAAAACATGCATAACCACCAAGAAACCACTAAAGAAGATTCTCCAAGGAATTCTGCACACAGAGGATGAAAGCAAACAAAACCATGAGAGGATGGGAAGTATCAAACCACAGGAGAAAGAAAGACAAGTAATCAGAGAGTAGCACTGATTTGGCTGCATACAATCAAATCCTTAAATAACAAAAACAACTAAATGACAGGAATCACCACATACCTATCAAAATTAACACTGAATGTCAATGGACTCAACTCCCTCATCAAAAGACACCATTTGGCAAACTGAACTAAAAAGGAAGATTCAAAAATCTTTGTTTTCAAGAGAGCCGTCTTATTGACAGAAATAAACACTGGTTGAGAGTGAAAGGCTGGAAGATTTACCAAGCCAATGGCCCCCAAAACAGGCAGGAGTAGCAGTACATATCTCAAACAATGTAGATTTCAAACTTACATTGATCAAACGAGATAAAGAAGGACACTCCACACTAATAAAAGGGGAAATACACCAAAAGGAAATAACAATTATCAACCTATATGCACCCAATGTGAATGCACCAAATTCCATCCAACAGGTCGAAGGACCTAAAAACATATATAAACTCCAACACAGTGGTAGTGGGAGACTTTAATACCCCTCTATCACCAATATACAGGTCACCCAAACAAAAATATCAACAAAGAAATCCTAGAACTAAATAACACCATAAATCAAATGGACCTAACTGATGTCTAATGAGTATTTTATCCAACAACAGCACAATATACATTCTTCTCAGCAGACTATGGAACTTTCTCCAAAATAGATGATATCTTAGGGAACAAAGAAAACCTCAGATGGTGACTAGAGGGAGGAAGCAGAAAGTGTGCTTCTTAAAGTAAAATCTTGAAGAGACACTGGAGATACACCCAGCAGGAAAAACCACCAAGAAGAGACAAAACTCCAACACCTCCACACCCCCAGCCCACACATAGCATCCCCTCGCCACATTAAATGTAGAAACCAGAAGGGCTCCCGCACCGCCAGATGCCAGCTCCTACCCTGCTTGGGAGACCACCAGGGGAGCAAATAAGCAGCATGCAGTACTCCCGGGGACAAATCAGCATAGCCCCCTGGACAGACTGACCCCAACCCAGGGAAAAGAAAAAAAATTAATAAACAAGCAGCTGAAAAAAAAAAAAGACACATAACAAAGAGAGCGAGGCACCCTGAGCTCTGGAGACTGCAGGATGGGCACTCCTTCAAGCGAACCATACATAACAAGCTGGCCAGAGAAGGCAGGAGCAGTGGCCCCCGCCCAGCAACCTTGGAGCGAAGAAAGCTTGTAACAGTGACTGTCCTGTGGAAAGCTCCACCGGAGAGTCCAACACGAACTCTAAATAGAAAAGGACTGCAACTGCAACAGGAGGTAGGGCTGTATGCTGGAGAAAACAAAAGGGGCCTGCATGCAGCAGAACTCTAAACAAACAAAGCCTGCAGGGCTAGGTGAGCGTAAAGCTCATTCCTGAGATCTGCAATAAATAAAGCCTCAGCAGCAGCTGGCTGACAGTAGGTGGCAGGTGAGCCACAGGCTCAGGTAGACATTCACAAAACTGTCTCCAGACTCCATTTTTTTTCCTTTGATGAGACTGAAAGTGTATTCCATTTGAACTTGGGATTTTTTTTTCCTACCTTGATGAGACAATGACAGAACTACTACTCAGACACCAATACCAGGATTGGATGCTGAAGGACTAGCACCAAATCTGTTAAGACTTGAACTTTATTGTATTTGAACTTAGTAAACTTTATTTATTTATTTATTTATATTTTAATTATTATTATTATTATTATTTTTATCCTCTCTCTGTCTTTCTAATGCCTGTTTAGCTCACTGTTGATTAGTACACTATCTCTCCCTGTTTATTTCTTTGGCTCTGTTTTTTGTTGTGTTTTGTTTTTTTTTCCCTTCTTCTTCACCTTCTTTGCTTTCCCTCTCCTCTCACCCTTCCATTCTAGATATCGCCATCATTACTATTATAAGCTAGAAAATACTGAATTACACACAGTACAGGGACAGCAACAGTAGCAAGGGCAATGATGGGAAAATGGAAAAAAGGGAAACCATTTTCCCCCCAATAATAAATTAATACAGGAACCAGAGGGAAATGAAGGAAACAGAAACACAAATCCAGACTCCAACAAAATGAAGATAAACTATGCCAAAGAACTCAATGAAGCCCACAAGAACACTCTGAAAGAAGAAATTCTGCAAGTAATTAATGAGAATTTTATAGAGATGATACTGGATATGGTCAACCAAAATGTACAGGAGACACTCAAGAAATTCCAAGACAATAAAAATAGAGAATTTGAGAAAGGACATGAACAAATAATAGAAACTGTAGAAGCACTGTATAAATACCAAAGTGAAACAAAGAACACAATAAATAAAAAGATAAATGAACTCAGGACAAAAATAGACAATATTAAAGAGGAAGATACTCAGGATATGGAAAACCTCAGAAAAAAGAACAAAAGAGAAATGCAAAACAAAATGGAAGGCCAATCCAGAAACTAGAAGAAGCAGAAGATAAAATCTCAGAACTCGAAGATGAAATGGTAATTAAAGGAAAAACCAAAGAAATATTAGTTAAACAACTCAAGACCTGAGAAAAGAAAGTGCAAGAACTTACTGACTCAATCAAAAGACCAAACCTGACAATCATGGGATTGAAGAAGGACAAGAAGTGCAAGCAAAAGGAATGCATAATATATTCAACAAAACAATAACAGAAACTTGCCCAAATCTAGAGGAAACTATGCCCATAGAGGTACAGGAAGCCTCTAGAATACCAAACAGACCAGACAAAAATAGATCTACCCCACGGCATATTATCATTAAAACAACAAATACAGAGATCTGAAAAAGAATACTGAAGGCTGTAAGAGAGAAAAAAAAAACATACAAAGGTAAACCCATCAAAATCACAGCAGACTTCTCAACAGAAACATTAAAAGCAAGAAGAGCGTGGGGTGAGATCTTCTGGGCACTGAATGAAAATAACTTTAACCCTAGGATACTCTACTCAGCAAAACTATCATTCAAAATAGATGGAGCAATAAAAGTCTTCCATGATAAGCAGAAACTAAAACAATATGTGACCACAAAGCCACCACTACAAAAGATTCTTCAAGGGATTCTGCACACAGAAAGTGAAACCCAACATAACCATGAGGGGCAGGCAGCACCAAACTACTGGAAAAGAAAAAGCAAGAAAGGAGAGAGTAACTTCAACTTAGGTACACACAATCAAACCTTCAAACAACTAAGAAAAAAAAAATGACAGGAATCACAACATACCTATCAGTACTAACACTTAATGTTTATGGACTTAACTCCCCCAGCAAAAGGCACCAGTTGACAAACTGGATTAAAAAGGAAGATCCAACAATTTGTTGCTTACAGAAGACCCATCTCATTGATAGAAATAAGCATAGGATTAGGATGAAAGGTTGGAGATGATCTACCAAGACAATGCTCCCCCAAAACCAAGCAGGAGTAGCAATACTTATCTTGGAAAAAGTAGACTTCAAACCTACATTGATCAAATGAGATAAAGAAGGACATTCCATACTAATAAAAGGGGAAATAGACCAAAAGGAAATAACAATTACCAACCTATATGCACCCAATGCCAACGCACCCAATTTCATCAAACATACCCTGAAGGACCTAAAAGCATAAATTAACTCCAACACAGTGGTTGTGGGAGACTTTACTATCCCACTATCATCAATAGATAGGACATCTAAACAAAAAAATCAACAAAGAAATCCAAGATCTAAAATATACAATAGATCAAATGGACCTAGTTGATGTCTACAGAACATTTCATACAACTTCTACACAATATACATTCTTCCCAGCAGCCCATGGAACCTTCTCCAAAATAGATCATATCCTGGGGCACAAAGCAAGCCTCAGCAAATATAAGAAAATAGAAATTATACCGTGCATTCTATCTGATTACAATGCATAAAACTAGAACTCAACAACAAAAATAAAGACAAAAAACATGCAAACAGCTGGAAACTGAACAATTCATTGCTTAATGAACAATGAGTCATTGATGAAATAAAAGAGGCAATTAAAAGGTTCCTGAAAGTCAATGAAAATGAAAACACAACCTACCAGAACCTATGGTACACAGAAAAGGCAGTCCTGAGAGGACAGTTTATGGCCCTGAGTGCATATATTAAAAAGACTGAAAGATCCCAAATCAATGACCAATGATACATCTCAAACTCCTAGAAAAACAAGAACAAGCAAATCCCAAAACAAATAGAAGGAGAGAAATAATAAAAATAAGAGCTGAAATCAATGAAATAGGAACCCAAAAAACCATACAAAGAATTAATGAAACAAAAAGTTGTTTCCTTGAAAAAATAAACAAGATCGATAGACCCCTGGCAAACTTGACTAAAATGAGAGAAAAAACCCAAAACAGTAAAATCAGGAATGCAAAAGGCGAGATAACAACAAAACACCATGGAAATCCAGGAAATCATCAGAGTCTACTTTGAGAGCCTATACTCTAATAAATTTGAAAATCTCAAAGAAATGGACAGATTTCTAGAAACTTACAACAACCCAAAATTGAACCAAGAGGATATTAATCACCTGAATAGATCTATAACACAAAATGAAATTGAAGCAGTGTTAGAGTTTCCCAAAAAAAGAAAAGTCCAGGACCTGATGGATTCTCTGCTGAATTCTATCAGACCTTTAAAGAAGAACTGATACCAACCCATGGAATAGAAAGGGAAGGAAAACTGCCTAACACATTTTATGAAGCCAGTATTACACTTATCCCAAAACCAGGCAAAGACACCTCCAAAAAGGAGAACTATAGGCCAAACTCCTTATTGAACATTGATATAAAAATCCTCAACAAAATAATGGCAAACCAAATTCAACAACACATCAAAAAGATTATTCACCATGACCAAGTAGGCTTCATCCCAGGAATGCAGGGGTGGTTCAACATACACAAATCTATAAATGTAATATACCACTTTAACAAAAGTAAAGACAAAAACCACTTGATCATCTCAATAGATGCAGAAAAAGCCTTTGATAAGATCCAACACCATTTCATGATACAAGCTCTAAGAAAATTAGGAATAGAAGGAAAGTTCCTCAACATTATAAAAGCTATATATGACAAACTTACAGCCAACATTATATTTAATGGTGAAAAATTGAAACCATTCCCTCTAAAATCAGGAACAAGACAAGGATGCCCATTATCCCCACTCTTATTCAACATAGTACTGGAATTCCTAGCCAGAGAAATTAAGCAGGTAGAGGGAATAAAAGGAATACAAATAGGTAAAGAAACTGTCAAAATATCCCTATTTGAAGATGATATGATCCTATACCTTAAAGACCCAAAACACTCTACTCAAAAGCTCCTAGGTACCATCAACAGCTAAAGCAAGGTAGCAGGATATAAAATCAACATAGAAAATTCATTTGCATTTCTATACACTAATAATAAACAAACTGAGAAAGAATATATGAAAACAATTCCATTTACAATAGCCTCAAAAAAAATCAAATACCTAAGAGTAATCTTAACAAAGGATTTGAATGACCTCTACAAGGAAAACTATAAATTTCTGAAGAAAGAGATTGAGGAAGACTATAGAAAGTGGAGAGATCTCCAATGCTCATGGATTGGTAGAATCAACATAGTAAAAATGGCTATACTACCAAAAGCAATCTACATGTTTAATGCAATTCCCATCAAAATCCCAATGACATTCATCAAATAGATTGAAAAATCTACCATTAAGTTTATATGGAAACACAAGAGGCCACGAATAGCCAAGGCAATACTCAGTAAAAAGAACAACACTGGAGGTATCACAATACCCAACTTCAAACTATATTACAAAGCAATAGCAATAAAAATAGCATGGTACTGGCACAAAAACAGACATGAAGACCAGTGGAACAGAATAGAGGACCTGGATATGAAGCCACACAACTATAACCAAATTATCTTTGTCAAAGGTGCTAAAAATATATGATGGAGGAAGGAGAGCCCTCAACAAAAACTGCTGGAAAAACTGGTTAGCAAAGGGAAACCTAAAACCTGAAGGTATTTGATGTGGTCACTGTAGAGGAGCAAATAGAGTACTCTTGAACTGGCAGAGGCCACTATGGGAAGGGACGGGGAAGTAGCAAGATGGCAGAGATGAACCAATGTGGATTGTAATACAGAACTGCATGGAAGCAACACTAGGAATCTTTCTGTACAGCTATCTTTACCTCAAACCAACAATAATGCCAAGTCTTTTTTATTATCTCTTATGTTTTCTTTTCAACAAAATCAGAGAACAAGAGGGCAGAATAAGTTCTGCCCAGAAGCAGGAGTTGGGGGTAGGTGACCCAAACAATGTATACACATGTAAGTAAACATAAAAATGATAAAATAAGAGAAAGAAAAAAAATTTAAAAGAAACTTTGTAAATACTCTTATGTACCCCAACTCAGTGCAAAAATTTTTAAAAAAAGAAAAACACGATTAAATTTAACTCAAAGTAGAAGGAAGTAAATAGCAAAGATAGTGGAGATCAAAGACAAAGAAAATACAGCATGGAAACCTAATTAAAAAAATACCTAGCCAGATTAATCAATTAAGAAAAAAGTCAAACATTCAGATTACCAATGGATGTATCAAAGAGGAGACATCACCACATGTTCTGTAGATCTTAAAAACTATTCTATGTCAATAAAATTGACAACCAAGATAAAATGAAACCCTCATGATTATACAAATTGTCCAAACTGATACAAGTAAAAAGAGAAATATTAATGCCCATATTTATGCTGAATATATAATTATAACTTAAGATCTTTCCAAGGTCCAGATGTTTTAACTAGTAAATTCCATCAAACATTTGAAGAAATTTTTTATTACATGAAGTTTTTTTAAACATAGGAATACAAAACATTACCTTATTTGTGAGGCTGACATCATCCTGACATCAAAACCTGATATAGATATTGTTAAAAAAAAAAAAAAGAAAAAAAAAACCCCTTCAAATCAGTATTCCTCATGAATGTAAATGCAAAAATCCTCAAAAATTCTCAAATCACATCTACAGATATATAAAAGTAATATAACAAAGTAAGATTGCCCCTAATGGTACAAAATCATTTATCATTTATAAATCAATGTCATTTACCACATTAACTGAATAAAATAAACAATATTATCTCAATACATGCAGAAAATATTTTGTTAAAAGCCAACATTCATTCATAATAAAATAAAAACCTCTAATCAAAATAGGAAATGAGTTCTTTCTCCATAACATTATTAATAAGAAGAGGACATTAATTTTTAAAGAGTCACTGCAGCATTGTACTGAGGTTCTACTCAGGAACAGAGCAAGAAACCTAGATAAAAGACAAAGATTGAAAAAGAGGTAAAATTATAACTTATTCATGGCCAATATAATTGGGTTGCAGAAAATACATGGTGTTCAATGTCAATATACTTCAATTAGTATATTTCTATACTAGCAAGGAACAAAAGGAAAATAAAATCTTTGAAGGTCAACATCATTTACAACAGCCTCAAAAATGCTATATACTTGGAGTAAATTTAAAGAAAAATATACAACCTTCTACATTAAAAGCACAAAATATTGCTGATATATTTTTTTTAAAAAGCCTAAATAGGGCTGGCAGAGCATCTCAAGCGGTAGGCCCTGAGTTCAAACACCAGTACCACTGAAAAAAAAAAAAAAAGCCTAAATATATACCTAAAGGTATACCATGTTCATGGAAGTAAGATTTATGATTAAGTTTTCCATTTCCTCCTCTGCAATCTGAATAAATCTTTTGTAAAATTAGACACATTGATTCTAAAATACCTACTGAAATCAGAATGGTGGAAACAGCACCACCAAAACATAAAAAGCTGTACAATTTATTCATTCTGATTTGAAGATTTATTATAGAACTATGTAAATCAAAACATAGTGTCATTGATAGAAAATGGACAAAGAAGGCAGGTGCCAGTGGTTCACACCTGTAATTCTAGCTATTCAGGAAACAGAGATCAGGAAGATTGTAGTTTGAAGCCAGCCCAGGCAAATAGTTCACAGACCCAATCTCAAAAAAATCCCTTTACAAAAAATGGCTGGTGGAGTGAATCAAGGTGTAGGCCCTGAGTTTAAATACTAGTACTGCAAATAAATAAATATATAAATAAATAAATAAATAAATAAATAAATAAAATGGACAAAGACTAACAGATAACAAGATAAACTTGTTGGTTAGGAAAAATAAATCTAATAAAAATATAATAAAAGAAAAATTGGGGTACCTGATACAGAAGGTAGCATGGTATGAATGAATGTCATATTGACAAATAATACAAATATATTTTCTTTGAAATAAACAAAAATGCTCACACAGCTTTCAATGCAAAAACACTATTGCTTGACTAAAATTCTGAGTGAAACCAAAGCTGATTCACATGCACCTTTATGGGGTTTTTTTTGGGGGGGAGGGTTGACAGGAATTTGGACTCAGGTAGGAAGAGACCATGTATTTTTAAACTTTTTTTTTTAGTATTATTGTACTGGGGGTACATTGTGACATTTACAAAAGTTATTATAATATCTTATAGTTGAATTCATCCCCTTCATCAATCTCCTTTATCCTCCCTCTCTCCAATCCTGGAACAGTTTCAACAGGTCTCACTTTTCCTTTTTCATACATAAGCACAACTATGTGCTCTACCATATTCACCCTCATAACTCTTTCTCTACATACTCCTCCTTCCAACGCTATCAACTCCCAGGTAGAACTTGTTTTACCCTCCTGTACTCCATTTTTGAAAAAAGAAATTTTTGGTATAATGTAGCTACACAGAGGGTTTCATTTTTACATTTCCATATATGCATGTATTATATCCCAAATTTGTTCATACCTTCAGTTTTTCTCCTTTCTACCTTAGTCCCCATTTAATGGTAATTTCAACAAGTTTAAAAATTCTATGTTCATACTTATATAGAAAGTATATCAACCATATTCACTTTCTTAACTTACTTCTTTTATCTCCCCTCTCCTATTAATGACCTCCCCTTAGAGTCACCTGTTTTTCATAATATTGCTTGGATTTGTATTGGGATTATATTGCATATATGAAGAAAATATGCATCCTTTGGCTTTCTGAACCTAACTTCACTTAAGATGATGTTCTTAAGTTCAATCCATTTACCTGCAAATGACAAAATTTCATTCTTCTTTATGGCAGAATAAAATTCCATTGTATATAAATACCACATATTCTTAATCCATTCATCAGTTATGGAGCATCTTGGCTGTTTCCATAGCTGAGCTACTGTAAATAATGCTGCAATAAACATGGGTGTCCAAGTGTTTTTATTGTATCCTGACTTACATTCCTTTTGGTATATCTCTAGGAGTTTTACTGCTGGATCATAGGGCACTATTTTTAGTTTTTTTGAGGAGCCTCCATACTATTTTCCATAAGGGTTGCACTAATTTACATTTCCACCAACAGTGTATAAGTGTTTTTTTTCCCCTGTACCCTCGCCAAACTTGGTTGCAGTTTGTGTTCTTGATGATAGTCATTCCAAGAGGAGTGAGGGGGAATCTTAACATGGTTTTGCTTTGCATTTCCTTTATAGTCAGGGATGTTGTGGATTTCTTCATGTGTTCTTTTGGCCATTTGTGCTTCTTCCTTTGAAAAAAGCTGTCTTCAGTTCATTTGCCCATTTCTTCAATGGGTCATTGATTTTTATGGGAGTTGTTTTTTGAGCTCCCTATATATTCTGGTGATTACTCTTTAGTCAGATATATATCTGCCAAAGATTGTCTCCCATTCTGTGGGCTGCCTCTTCAATCTGGTGACCATTTCTTTTATGATGCAGCAGCATTTTATTTTCATGCAGTCCCACTTGTCAATCCTTTCTTGTAGTTGCTGATTTGTTTGAGTTCTATTTAGGAAGTTATTGCCTATGCCTATAAGTTCAAGTGTATTCCCTATTCTTTCCTGCACTAGCTTCAAAGTTTCAAATCTTATATTAAAAGTCCTAAATCCAGACCTTACTATCAGATCCAAAATCTTGTAGTTAGCACAGGAAAGGGCAGCGAATACTCTGGAAGCAATAGGTATAGGCGAGGACTTCCTCAGTAGAACTCCAGCAGCCCAACAACTAAGAGAAAGGATGGACAAATAGGACTTCATAAAATTTAAAAGCTTCTGCGCAACAAAAGAAATGGTTTCTAAATTGAAGAGACCACCCACAGAGCAGAAGAAAATATTTGCTAGCTGTACATCAGACAAAGGACTGATAACCAGAATATATAGGGAGCTCAAAATACTAAATTCCTCTAATATCAATGAACCAATAAGGAAGTGGGCAACAGAACCAAACAGAACTTTTTTTTTTATTCATATGTGCATACAAGACTTGGGTCATTTCTCCCCCCGCCCCCACCCCCTCACTTACAACCCAATCCACCCCCTCCCTCTCCCCCCCACCCCTTCAATACCCAGCAGAAACTATTTTGTCCTTATTTCTAATTTTGTTGTAGAGAGAGTATAAGCCAAAATAGGAAGGAACAAGGGTTTTTGCTGGTTGAGATAAGGATAGCTATACAGGGAGTTGACTCACATTAATTTCCTGTGCATGTGTGTTACCTTCTAGGTTAATTCTTTTTGATCTCACCTTTTCTCTAGTTCCTGGTCCCCTTTTCCTATTGTCCTTAGTTGCTTTTAAGGTATCTGTTTTAGTTTCTCTGCATTAAGGGCAACAAATGCTAACTAATAGACAAAACTTTAAAATGAAATGTTATTAATCAAATAAAGTAATTATTAAAATATAATACAAAATGACAAATGAGATTATTCCAGGAATGTGAGCTTGGTATACTATTTGATGTCAATAAATGTAATTAATTTCATTAATAGAATGAAATATATGGTTTATATACATAATGCTGAAATATTAATTCATGTTTCTTAAATTTTAGAAAAAAGCAAGAATATTTGTTCCCACTATTTCTAGAAGTACACACCAATAAGCAAGGAAAGAAGATAAAAGAAATAAAGCCTAAAAAAGAAGAAAAATTTTAATTGTTTGCTGGTGCTGTAATTGCTATTATAGAGAATTCTGAAACAATTATTAAGAAAAATGATTAAAACTAAAATGTATTTAGAAAGGTGGAAGATACATTAACATATAAGTCAGTCATATTTCTATGTACTTTTTATAAGTGATTTTAAAAATAATTTAAAATTAAGATTTTCATAGTATTTGAAAATACAAAAGCATAAAGAGTAGATCTAATGAAAGATCTTTGGAACCTCTACATGAACAACTAGAAGCCAATCCCAAAAGAAGTTACAAAACTTCTAAATAAATAAGTGTACACTATATTCATAGATTTGAAGATTTATATTATTAAATTGTTTGTTTACCCAAATTGATCTATAGATCCATCTGATTCCTAATAAAATCACAACTGACTGTTTTGAAGAAGTAAGGTGATTCTAAAGTATGTATGGATATGCTAACTGGAAATATCTCAAATTACCTTAGAAAAGAACAATATTTGTAGACTTATGGCATTTGCTTTCAAGACTTATTATAAATGTACAAGTGATAAGCACCATGGCATTAGTGTATGTGATGACTAATAAATTAGTAGGAGAATATGGAGAGCACACAAAAATATATTTGTATATACAAACATTCTTATATTTATATGTATATATATAGGTCTATACACATATACATCTTATATAAGTGAAGATAGACTAATAGATCAATGAAACAGAAATGGAAGTCCATAAATAAAATATCAGTTTTTTTTTTTATCAAGGTACAAGTTAATTTAACTGAAAAAGGAAAGCCTTTTAAAAAATATTACCAGAAGGTCTGGACATCAATGTCAAAATGAGGGTGACCCCTACCTATCTCAATTATTATATAAAAGTTAATTTGTGATGGTTCATTTACTCAAAAGTAGAACCAGAACTATAAAGCTTGTGCTAGAAATTAAGGGATCATTTTTTGTTTTAAAGTAAAAGATTTCATGAATGATACATAAAAAGCACAAAGTTTTAGTTGATGAAATGAATTTCACTAAATGACAGCATAAAGAAAATAAATATATAAAGCAAATATGAAAGCCACAAACTTAGAAAAATATTCATAATATTCATAAAATATTCATAATATTATAAATATGTATATATTTATAATAGATATATATTTGATGAAGGACTTCTATACAGTTGAAACTCAGTAATAGGAATGCAAAAAACCCAAAATTTAAAAATAAGAAAATTATTTGAATAGGCATTTCAAAAAAGGTGATATATGAATAACAAATACATAATAAAGATTTATCATGATTTCTCATCAATGAAATAAAAAATTAAACCATAATCTGATACCATTTCACATTTATTAGAATAGCAAATATTTAAATGGTATATCCATACATATCAATATTTAGCTAACTCTATCTATTTACTTACCTACTTATCTATCTATCTATTTCAAGCTGAAAGTGTTCAGCTTCTGAAATCCTAATATTGTCATCTGGAGGATTAAACCAAGGCAAATTAAACCAAGGCAAGCACGTGGGAGAAATATTTGACAGTTTCTTACAAAATTAAACATACATCTCCTGTAATCCAGAAATTCAATCTTAGGCAATTTTTCCATGAAAAATAAAAATGTGTTCATTGAAAGACCTGTGAAAGAATGTTTATAGGAGTCTTGTTCATAATAGGCAAAAACTGGATACAACATAAATGTCCATCCAGAGAACAATGGATAAACATGTATTCACACAAAGAAAACCATATAGCAATAAAAGTAAAAAGTGATCGATTCCCTACAATAAGATGTTTGCATCTTAAAAGCATTGTTATGCAAACCAACCAAGGAGTGCATACTGTATAATTCTATTTACATTAAAACCTCTAAGTGTCAAAATTAATCTATGATAAAGAAATCAGAAAGAGGTTGTCTGTAAATGGGGTGGCTGTTGGAAAGGTAAACTAGGATATTTCTGGGATCGTGAATATTTTCATATAGTTTTTTGGTGTGTGTGTCACATGGATGGGTAACAATTGTTAAAATTCATTGAACTGAATCATCTAATTTCTGTGAATTTATGTTATTATATGTTAATTTTTTAAATATATTCACCTTTGTTTTGGATCTGTCTCTTTTCCCACTTTGTTCTGTTCATGTTTTCATTTGCCTTTTAAAACTTTGTTGGTAGGTATTTACATATTTAAGATTCTTTTTTCTTCCCCAGATAATGGTGTCATCCTTTAAAAGATATTTTTTCCTCTTCTTTTGGAAGTTATTAGTGAATTTTCTTAATCCTGTTGGGATTGGGTTTAGGTTTATTTTAGTTTACTTTATGTCATAACCCTAAATTATGAAATGTGACCTTTTGCGGGGGGGCCTCAGCTGAATGGCAATGCACTTGTACAGTTTTGTACCATGGTTCTGCCAGAATTCCCCTGAGTGGAGTCTCTATTCTGTTCTTTGCTGCCCAGGAGTTGCTGCCTTCTAGGTATTGTGTAGTCTTTCTCTTGACACACACATCCCAGCTCTCAGCTAATGACTTGATGCTACCTCCACATATACTTCTAGGACCTTAGATTTGTGATTTTTTTTTCCATTACTTTGTCATTCAAGTTCATCTGCCAATGCAAACCCAAACTTCAGTCTGTCACCACAGCTTAGCTTGTCTACTACTCTATGCTTGGGCTCCACCTTTCTGTGTACAGTTAAGAACATGCTCTTAGGCAGCATCTGAGTTAATTTGGTATGTTTCCCTTCTCATAGTAGGGTGCTTGTTGTGCTGGGCACAATTAGCCACACTTGTAATCCCAGCATGTGATTCTACCTACATCCTACAGAATGTGTAGATAGAAGGATTATGATCTTAGGATAGCCTGGGCCAAAAAAGTGAGACCCTATCTGAAAGATAAGTAAAGCAAAAAAGGACTGGAAGTGTGGTTCAAGTGGTAGAGCTTCAGCCTAGCAAGTGTGACACTTTGCGTTCAACTTCTAGTACTTCCAAAAATCCTAACCAAAAAACAAGCAAACAAAGAGTTCCTTCATATATTTTGCCTTTCAAGTTGTTTGCTCAGGAGGGTAAATTGACACCAGTTGTAACATCATGTTTGGAAGTAAAAGTTCCACTGTGGTGAAATTTAATTAGTAAAGTTTACTATAGAGAAATGTGCTATCAGGTTTGGTGTTATAGAAATGTGATGTTTTTGTATAAGTAGTTATATTGAGCAGAAAAATAAACTGTTTGGTTCCTTTAGGAACCAATGGAAAAAAAATGGTGGTGGTGACTATTAGCAGGTAAATTAACTTTATCCTTAATACTTAGAGGATAAAGCTGTAATATAAAGTAAATGAGTACGTAATACTGTCTATCCAAAATGAAACTTGAAGTGAACAGTCCAAAAGCAAAACTAAAACATAAATGTAATTGTATAAGTCTGAATGTAAAAAATAGAGGTTAGCTTGTTAAATAAAAAAGAGGAAGTGATTACTATTCAAAATTCAAAAATGTTTTGTTAATCCTTAGTTGAGAAAATCATTTAGAATTTTGACCCTCTGATTTTAGATTAAAGAGTTAGATTATTCTACCTGTCTTTTAAACACGCAACTGGTAATTGCAGGGTTTTTTAAATTCATTTATTTCATGTTGTCGCTGGGATTAGAATTGACATGTGACCGAATAGATACACAAAGTAAAAGACATGTGACCTTGAGAAGCATCATCCTTTACTGTTACTTTAGGGTTAAAGCCCATGTCAAAAAATCACTGAGAGACTCTGTCCCTCACTTGCCGCTGATGGCCTACCTTGCTGCATGAATTCACTATATGCACCCTACAGAAGTGCTTCAGTTACCCACAGTCCTTCACCAGATGGACCAGTGTTCAGGGCACTGACTACTCATCTCACTCAGGTTTATGCCAAAGATGTAACATTTGGTGCAGATGCCTGAGTCCTAATGCTTCAAGGTGTAGACCCTTTAGCTGATGCTTTTAGTTTTCAGCTGTTACAATGAGTTTAAAGGGAAGAACAGTGATTATTGAAGAGTTGGGAAAGTCCCAAAGTAACAAAAGATGGTGGGATGGTTGCAAAGTCAATTGATTAGAACAAATATAAAAATATTGGAGCTAAGCTTGTTCAGCATGTTGCCAACAATGCAAGTGAAGAGACTGTGAAGGATACCACCAGTGCTACAGTATTGGTGTGCTCTATTGCCAAGGAAATCTTCAAGATTAGCAAAGGTGCTATGCCCGGGGAAATCAGGTTAGCTCTTGATGCTGTAATGACTGAACTTAAGAAGCATCTAAACCTGTGACAAGAAATTGTTCAGGTTGCTGCAATTTCTGTAAATGGAGACACATTTGCAACATCATTCCTGATGCAATAAAAAAGGTTGGAAGAGAGGTTGTCATCACTGTAAAGGAGGGAAAAACACTGAATGATGAATTAAAAATTATTGAAGGCATAAGGTTTGATCAAGGGTATATTTCCCCATGCTTTTAAAAATTACATCAAAAGGTCAAAAATGTGAGTTCCAGGATGCCTATATTCTATTAAGTGAAAAGAAAATGTCTAGTGCTCAGTCCATTATACCTGCTCTTGAAATTACCAATTCTCACTGTAAGCCCTTCATAAAAGCTGAAGATGTTGATGAAAAATCTCTGAGCATTCTTGTTTTGAATAGGCTAAAAGTTGGTCATCAGATCATAGAAGTCAATGTTTCTGACCATCTCAAACAACCTAAATATGCACCTTAATCTTCTAGAAAAACAAGAACAAACCAAGCCCAACACTGCAGACAGAGAAATAATAAGTATTAGGGCCAAGATCAATGAGATTGAAACCAACAAGTTATATAAAGAATCAAAAACATAAAGTTGGTTCTTCAAAAAGATTAACAAGATCAAAAAAATCTTTAGCCAACATGACATGATGGAAGCAGGAAAAGACCCAAATTAATAAAATCAAAGATGAAAAAGGAAACATAACTACAAATACTAATGAAATTCAGAGGATCATTAGGGAATACTTTGAAAACATATTCAAGTAAACTGGAAAATCTGTAAGAAATAGATAAATTTCTAATGCAAGAAATGGATAAATTTCTAATGCATATACCCAAAAAAATTGAACCAAGAAGATATTAATCACCTAAATAGAGATATACTAAGCAATAAGATTGAAGCAGTAATAGAATCTCCCTTCAAAGAAGAACCCAGGACCTGATAGATTCACAGCTGAATCCTACCAAATCTTTAAAGAAGAACTAGTACCAATACTCCTCAAACTTTTCCAGGAAATAGAATGAGTTTGGTAGTGTTCCCTTTCTATGAAGCCAGTATTACACTCATTCCAAAACCCAATAAAGATGCAACAAAGAAAGTGAATTACATACCCACATCTTTAATTAACACAGACACAAAAATTCTCAACAATTACTTGTAAACCAAATTCAACAACACATAAAAAAAAAAAGATCATACATCATGACAAGTCAGTTTCACTCCAGGGATCCAAGGATGGTTCAACATATGCAAATCTATAAATGTACTACAACGTACAAACAGGAGCAAAGACAAAAATCACATGATCACCTCAATAGATGCAGAAAAAGTCTTTGACAAAATTCAGCACCCTTTTGTGATAAAAGCTCTAAAGAAACAAGAAATAGAAGGAATGTTCCTCAACATAATAAAGGCAATGTACAACAAACCTATAGTCAACATTGTGCTAAATGGAGAACATCTGAATCCATTCCCACTAAAGTCAGAAATGAGACAGGGATGCCCACTTTCCCTACTCCTATTCAATACAGATTTGGAAATCCTAGCCAGAGCAATAAGACAAGACAAGAAATAAAAGGGATTCAAATGGGGAAGGAAGAAGTAAAACTATCCAAATTTGCAGGTGATATGATCCTGTAACCAAAGGAGCCTAAAAGCCACCAAAAACTGTTAGAAATCATAAACTCTTAAAGCAAAGTAGCAGGATGCAAAATTTATACACAGAAATAAGTAGCCTTCCTATATACTAACAATGAACAGACTAAGAAGGAAATCATGGAAACAATCCCATTTACAATAGCCTAAAAACCCTTAGATATACATTTAATGAAGGAAACCAAGGGCCTTTTCAATGAAAACTATAAATCACTGAAGAGAAAAATTGAAGAAGACATCAGAGGATGGAAAGATGCCCCACACTTGTGGATTGGCAGAATCAATATTGTGAAAATGGCTGTATTACCAAAAGCAATCTACATGTTCAATACAATTCCTATCAAAATTCCAGTGACATTCTTCACAGAGATTGAAAAATCAATCTTAAAATTCATATGGAATTACAAAAGACCTCAAATAGCCAAAGCAATTCTGAGTAAAATGTTCAATGCTGGAGGTCTCACAATTCCTAGCTTTTTTTTTGTATTTTTTTATTCATTTATTCACATGTGCATACATTGTTTGGGTTATTTCTCCACCCTGCCCCACTCCCCCACCATTTCCCCTCTTCCCCCTCTCCCACCTTCAGTTCCAGGCAGGTCCAGTTCTGCCCTTATCACTAATTTTGTTGAAGAAAAGACACATGCATAATAAGGAAGACAAAGAGTTTTTGCTAGTTAAGGATAGCTATAAGAGAGATTCCTAACATTGCTTTTGTGTACCCATATGTTACGACCCATGTTCATTCATCTCTAACTGATCTTTACACTTGTTCTTGATCCCCTTCTCATATAACCTCTGTCACTTTAAGGTTTCTGTATTAGTTTCTCTGGAGTGGGGACATCAAATGCTTTCATGTTTTGGATTTTCTACCTATTCCTATATCTCCCATGTGTGCTCTCCCCTTGTCATGTGATCCAAGTCCAACCACATTGCTGTATTTGCCCTAGATCTAAAGTCTGCATATGAGGGAGAACATATGATTTTTGGTCTTCTAAGCCTGGCTGACCTCAATCAAAATGATGCTCTCCAGTTCCATCCATTTATCTGCAAATGAAAACATTTCATTCTTCTTCATGGCTGAGTAAAATTCCATTATGTACAAGTACCACATTTTCTTGATCCATTCATCAATAGTGGGACATCTTGGTTGTTTCCATAACTTGGCTATTGTGACTAGTGCCACAATAAACATGGGTGTGGAGGTGCCTCTGGAGTAACCTGTGTTGCATTCTTTGAGTATATCCTCAGGAGTGGGATTGCTGGATCACATGGCAGGTCTATGTTTAGATTTTTAAGAAGTCTCCAAATTTTTTTCCAGAGTGGTTGCACCAGCTTACATTCCCACCAGCAGTGGATTAGGGTTCCTTTTTCCCCCACATCCTTGCCAACACATGTTGTTGGTGGCTATTCTAAGAGGGGTGAGGAGGAATCTTTGTGAGGTTTTGATTTGCACTTCCATTATGGCTAGAGATGGTGAGCATTTTTTCATGTGTTTTTTGGCCATTTGAATTTCTTCTTTTGAGAAAGTTCTGTTTAGTTCAGTTGCCCATTTCTTAATTGGTTCATTGATTTTAGGAGAGTTTAGTTTCTTAAGTTCCCTGTATATTCGGGTTATCAGTCCTTTGTCTGATGTATAGCTGGCAAATATTTTCTCCCACTCTGTGGGTGGTCTCTTCAGTTTAGAGACCATTTCTTTTGTTGTGCAGAACTTTTTAATTTTATGAAGTCCCATTTATTCATCCTTTCTCTTAGTTGCTGGGCTGCTGGGGTTCTATTGAGGAAGTCCTTGCCTATACCTATTGGTTCCAGAGTGTTTCCTGCTCCTTCCTGTAGTAATTTCACAGTTTCAGGTCTGGTATTTAAGTCCTTGATCCATTTTGAGTTGGTACTAGTACAGGGTGATAGACATGGATCTAGTTTCAGGTTCTTGCAGATGAGTAACCACTTTTCCCAGCAACATTTGTTGAAGAGGCTGTCTTTTCTCCCTTCACAATTCCTAACTTTAAGCTATAATACAGAACCATAACAATAAAATTAACATGGTACTGTCACAAAAACAGACAAGAAGAACTGGAATAGAAGACCCAGGCATACAGCCATACAGTTACAGCCAAATGATTTTTGACAAGAGAGCCCAAAGCACATGATGGAGAAAAGATAGCCACTTCAACCAATTTTGCTGGGAAAACCCAATATCCACATGTAGAAGACTGAAACTAGACCCCTGTCTCTCATTCTATACCAATATCAACTCAAAGTGGTTCAAATACCTTAATATAAGGCCTGAAACTTTGAACAACTGCAGGCAGCAGTAAGAAATACACTGGAACACACAGGCATGGGGAACAACTTCCTAAATAGAACTCAATGGCTCAGCATCTAAGAGAAATAATGAGCAAATGGGACTGCAACAAACCAAAAAGCTTCTTTACAAGAAAAGAAACAGTCATTAGACTTAAGAGACTGCCCACAGAATGGAGAAAAATCTTTGCCAGCTATTCATCTGATAAGGGACTAATATCCAGAGTCTACAGGGAACTAAAAAAACTCAACTGCCAAAGAATCAACATCCTAATGAAGAAAGGGGTATATGAATTGAATAGGGAATTCTCAAAGGGAGAGGTACAAATGGCCAATAAACACATGAAGTGTTCAACTTCCCTGGCTATAAAGAGATGCAAATCAAAACTGAGAGGGTGGGGAAAGGGGTAAGGGGGGAGAAATGACCCAAACAATGTATGCACATGTGAATAAATGAATAATAAAAAAGTTTTTAAAAAATCATTCAAAAACAGAAACAAAAACATAAACAACTGCACTAAAATTTCATCTCACCCAGTTAGAAGGGCCATTTTCAAGGTCAAAAACAAGAACAAATACTGGCAAGGATGTGGCAAAAAAGGAACCTTATACACTGTTGGTGGGAATGCAAATTAGTACAAACAATATGTAAAGAAGTATGGAGATTCCTCAAAAAACTAAAGATAGAACAGTCATATGATCCAGTGATACTGCTCCTGGGCATCTACCCAAAGGTGCACAAGTCAAGATACAATAAAGACTTGCATACCATTGTTCATTGCAGCACTGTTCACGATAGCCAAACTGTGGAAACAACCTATATGCTCTACAACTGATGAATGGATCAGAAAAGACGATATATAGTGGAGTTCTACTCAGCCATAAGGAAGAATGAAACCATGTGGTTTGAAAGTAAATGGATACAACTGGAGGACATCATATTAAGTGAAGTAAGCCAGGTTCAGAAAGATAAAGGCTGCATGTTTTTTCTCATATGTGGAAGATAGATCTAAAAGATAAACATATGCACACAAACATGTGGTAGAACATGTCTGTAATAGTGGGTCTACTCTATGGAACTCAGGGAAGGATGGAAAGGAAAAGAGAATGATAGAGCATCAACAATATCATAAAACATTACATGTGTGAAGATAGAGGATACAACAATATGTATTGAAATCTGCTTTAAAAAAGGGGGGTGGGAAAGAAGAGTTAAGGGAGAGTAATAAAAGTGTTGAGTGGACCAAAGTAAAGTGTACTCATAGCAGGGATACATCAAGAAACCTTTTGAACACTGACTTAATTAATAATGAAAGAGGAGATCCAAGATGGTGGAAAGCAGAAGGAAGAAGAAACCCTGAGATCCACAATTGCAGAAAAATACTTCAGAGTTATGGTAGCTAGACTTGGGTAATTCTGAAATTTTTAAGCCAATTAAATTACTGCCAACACATAGGGTGCTAATAAAGTTCATCAACCAATCCTTAAAACAGCTTTTAATTGCACATCACAGCCAGGGAAGACGTGGCTCAGACTGGGACTGGCACAGCCAGCGGTCTGCCTTGGGGAAAGCCATTGGCTGTTCCTCCCCTCACCCCAGCCTTTTCTTTTTTCTTTCTTTTTCTTTGAAAAAGCAGAGGACTGGAGGAATATTTTTGTGAGCTTGGGATGAGTAAACATTTCCTAGAGAGGACATAGAAAGCACTAATCATAAAAGAAAAATGATAATTCCAAGATGGTGGCTAGAGGGAGGAAGCAGAAAGCGTGCCTCCTAAAGTAAAATCTTGGCGAGATGATGGAGATACACCTTACAGGAAAAACCACCGAGAAAAGGCAAAACATTGATTCCTCCACACCTCTAGCCTGCGCATAGCATCTCCACTTCATGTTAAATGGAGAAACCAGGAGGGCTCATGTGCCACCACCAGATGGCAGCACCCAGATGGCTTGGGAAGACATGGACCACAAGGTAAGCTGAGTGGCACGTGGTACTCCTACAGAGAACCCTGGGCTAGATCAGCATAGCCCCCTGGACAGACCGACACCCACCCAGGAAAAAAATGAAAAAATAAAACTGAATAATAAGCAAAAACACAAAAAAGACATAGCAAAGAGGGCGGGGTGTCCTGAGCACCGAAGAGGGGGGGAGGAAAAATCCCTCACAACAAGCTGGCTGTAGAAGGCAGGAGCAGCGGCACACACCCAGCAACCAGGAGCGGGAAAGCTTGCAAGAGTGGTGGTGGGAGGAAAACTCCACAGGAGAGGGGGGAAGACCCACCTCCCACATGAACTGTAAATAAACACACAGACCTGAGAAAGCTGGTGCAGTGTCACCTCCCCCAGTGTACTTGGAAAGGGGAAAGCTGGTAGCAGTGGTGGTCGTGCCCAGGAGGACTCTAAGTAAACAAAGCTTGAGGGGCCAGGTGAGTGTTAAGCTCACTCCTGAGATCTGCATAAACAAAGCCTCCAGCAACAGCAGGCTAACAGCAGTGGGCAGGTGAGCCACAGCCTCAGATAGACATTCACAGAACTGTCTCCAGACACTTTTTTTTCTTTCTTCCCTTGATGAGACAACAACTGAACTATACCTGCATGTACCTGCATGCTGAAAAACTTACTGAAATTGTATTGCATTTGAACTTGGGACACTTTGTGGTGTTTTTTTTTTTGTTTTGTTTTGTTTTGGTTTTTTGGGTATTTTTCCCCTTTGATGAGACAATGACAGAACTACTTCTGAGACACCATCTCCAAGATTGGAGGTTGAGGGACTAACACCAAAATTATTAACACTGAAACTTTATTGAATTTGAACTTGGAGATTTTTTTTTCATTTATTTATTTTTTTATTTTTATTTTTTTTCAATCCTCTATCTGTCTCTCCAATGCCTGTTCAGCTTACTGTTGATTAGTACACTATCTCTTTCTGGTTATATCTTTGAAAATTTTTTGTTTGTTTCATTGTTTTGTTTTTTTCTACTTCTTTGTCTATTTGTTTTTCCCTTTTTCTTTAACTTCTTTGTTTTCCATCTCCTCTCACCCTTCCATTCTAAATATCACCATTGTTTTCATTGCAAGCTAGAAAATACTTAATTGCACACAATACAGGGACAATAACAACACCAAGGGAAATGATGGGAAGACAGAAAAAACAGGGAAACCAGTTTCCCCACAGCAAAAAATTAGTACAGAAACCAGAGGGAAATGAAGAAAACAGATACTCAGATCCAGACTCCAACAAAATGAAGATAAACTATGCCAAAGAACCCAATGAAGCCCACAAGAATAATTTAAAGAAGAGATACTACAAGTAATCAATGAAAATTTTATAGAGATGATACTGATATGGTCAAACAAAATGTACAGGAAACACTCAAGAAATTCCAAGACAACAAAAATAGAGAATTTGAAAAAGCACAAAAAGAAATAAAAGAAACCATAGAAGCACTGTATAAACACCAAAGTGAAACAAAGAACATGATTAATAAAGACATGAATGAACTCAGGACAAAAATAGACAACATTAAAGAGGAAGAGACTCAGGATATGGAAAACCTCAGAAAAAAGAACAATACAGAATTGCAAAACAAAATGGAAGGCCAATCCAGCAGACTAGAAGAAGCAGAAGACAGAATCTCAGAACTCGAAGATGAAATGGTAATTAAAGGAAAAACCAAAGAACTACTAGTTAAACAACTCAAGACCTGTGAAAAGAAAATGCAAGAATTCACTGACTCTATCAAAAGACCAAACCTGAGAATCATGGGCATTGAAGAAGAAGAAGAGGTGCAAGCAAAGGGAATGCATAATATATTCAACAAAATAATTACAGAAAATTTCCCAAATCTAGAGAAATCTATTCCCATACAGATGCAAGGGCCCTCCAGGACACCAAATAAACCAGATCTAAATAGATCTACCCCATGGCATATTATCATTAAGACAAGAAATACAGAGACCTGAGAAAGAATATTGAAGACTATAAGAGAGATGAAACAAATAACATGCAAAGGTAAACCCATCAAAATCACAGCAGACTTCTCAACAGAAACATTAAAAGCAAGAAGAGCATGGGGTGAGATCTTATGGGCACTGAATGAAAATAACTTCAACTGCAGGATACTCTACCCAGCAAAACTATCATTCAAAATAGATGGAGAAATAAAAGTCTTTCATGATAAACAGAAACTAAAACAATATGTGACCACAAAGCCACCACTACAAAAGATTCTTCAAGGGATTCTGCAGACAGAAAGTGAAATCCAACAAAACCATGAAAGGGCAGGCAGTACCAAACTACAGGGAAAAAAAAAGCAAGAAAGTAGAGAGTAACCTCAACTTAGGTACACACAATCAAACCTTCAAACACTAAGACAACTAAATGACAGGAATCACCACATAACTATTAGTACTAACACTTAATGTTAATGGACTTAATTCACCCATCAAAAGGCACTGTTAGATGAAATGGATTAAAAAGGAAGATCCAACAATTTGTTGCTTCCAGGAGACCCACCTCACCGACAGAAATAAGCATAGGCTTATGATGAAAGGCTGGAAGATTTACCAAGCCAATGGCCCCTGAAGACAGGCAGGAGTAGCAATACTTATCTCTGACAAAGTAGACTTCAAACCTACATTGATCAAATGAGATAAAGAAGGACATTCCATACTAATAAAAGGAGAAATAGACCAAAAGGAAATAACAATTATCAACCTATATGCACCCAATGTCAATGCACCCAATTTCATCAAACATACCCTGGAAGACCTAAAAGCATATATTAACTCCAACACAGTGGTCATGGGAGTCTTTAACACACCATTATCATTAATAGATAGGTCATCCAAACAAAAATCAATAAAGAAATCCTAGATCTAAAATATATCATAGATCAAATGGACCAAGTTGATGTCTACAGAACATTTCATCCAACTTCTACACAATATACATTTTTCTCAGCAGTCCATGGAATCTTCTCCAAAATAGATCATAGCCTAGGGCACAAAGCAAGCCTAGGGCACAAAGCAAGCCTAAGCAAATATAAGAAAATAGAAATTATACCATGATCATTATATCTGATCACAATGCAATAAAACTAGAACTCAACAACAAAAATAAAGAAATAAAACTTGCAAACAGCTGGAAACTGAACAACTCATTGCTTAATGAACAATGGGTCATTGATGAAATAAAAGAGGAAATTAAAAAGTTCCTGGAAGTCAATGGAAATGAAAACACAACCTACTGGAACCTCTGGGACACAGCTAAGGCAGTCCTGAGAGGAAAGATTATGGCCCTGAGTACATATATTAAAAAGACTGAAAGATCTCAAATCAATGACCTAATGATACATCTCAAACTCCTAGAAAAACAAGAACAAGCAAATCCCAAAACAAATAGCAGGAGAGAAATAATAAAAATAAGAGCTGAAATCAATGAACTAGAAACCAAAAAAAAAAAAAAAAACAAAGAATTAATGAAACAAAATTTGGTTCTTTGAAAAAAATAAAAAAGATCCACAGAACCCTGGCAAACCTGACTAAAATGAGAGGCACCTGCACACACATGTTTATTGCAGCACTATTCACAATAGCCAAGTTATGGAAACAGCCAAGATGCCCCACTAGTGACGAATAGATTAAGAAAATGTGGTATCTATACACAATGGAATTTTATGCAGCCATGAAGAAGAACGAAATGTTATCATTCGCTGGTAAATGGATGGAATTGGAGAACATCATTCTGAGTGAGGTTAGCCTGGCCCAAAAGACCAAAAACTGTATGTTCTCCCTCATATGTGGACATTAGATCAAGGGCAAACACAACAAGGGGATTGGACTTTGAGCACATGATAAAAGCGAGAGCACACAAGGGAGGTGTGAGGATAGGTAAGACACCTAAAAAATTAGCTAGCATTTGTTGCCCTTAATGCAGAGAAACTAAAGCAGATACCTTAAAAGCAACTGAGGCCAATAGGAAAAGGGGACTAGGAACTAGAGCAAAGGTTAGATCAAAAAGAATTAACCTAGAAGGTAACACACACGCACAGGAAATTAATGTGAGTCAACTCCCTGTATAGCTATCCTTATCTCAACCAGCAAAAACACTTGTTCCTTCCTATTATTGCTATACTCTCTCTTCAACAAAATTAGAGATAAGGGCAAAATAGTTTCTGCTAGGTATTGAGGGGGTGGGGGCGAGAGGGAGAGTGCGGAGTGGGTGGTAAGGGAGGGGGTGGGGGCATGGGGAATAAATGACCCAAGCCTTGTATGCACATATGAATAATAAAACAATAAAAAAAAAAGAAAAAAAATTACTGAGAAAAAATGTGATTTTTCCCTCATTTATAGCTTAATTTGAATAAATGAGTTAAATTCCTAACGATATACACCTTGCAAAAGAAAACTTCAGTATACTTTGATCTTTCTCCATGTTTTCCTTGAAGTTTTCTAGAATTGAAGTATTTTTACACAATGAAAAAGAAAATAAAATTTACCACAATCTTAGTATCTTTGCTCATGAAGAATGGTTTATCTATGAAGATATTATAGGCAAAGCCAAGGTTTGCTTGGATAAATTGCCATATGAGAATATATCTCTTTAATATAATTTTAGTAAGAATTAAAAGGTTTAAATTTGAATGCTCAACTCATGATTTTTGCATTCAGAGAGAAGGCAAATGGAAAAGAGTAACTAAGTAGGGTGTTGTATTCCAGTGGATCTCAATGGGGGCATGTGGTAGAGATGAGAAAGGGATGGTGTTTCAGAGTCAGTGGGGCAGAAGTTAGAGGCTAGTGAATGAAGTTTTGCCCCACAGTGGGACATTTGACTAGTCTGGAAACATTTTTGGTTGTTACACCTGGAAGGAGAGTGCTACTGACCTTAGAGGGCAGAGGCCTGGGATAGCCCTCACTACAGAGAATAATTTGGCCCAAATGGTCAATAGTGCTAAGGCTAAGAAATCTTTTCTATTTCTATGCACTTGGTGTGTCCCTTTGTTACATGTTATCTTGAGAAAATTATGAAAATTGGATTTATATTTTCAGTGTTTCAAGGATTATCTATAAGTAATAGGAAGTTACAACAATGCTAGAAAAAAGACTTTTAATAATTGTTAGCTTGTATTCCTACTGTTCCTTTGTATTCAGTTTATATTTAAGAGGTCTCTTAATGTTCAGTTTGTGATGGTCCAGTTGTTGAAAGGGGAGGAGAAAATATATGCAAAACGTACTCACTTGTGTCTGGAGAATTTTCTACAGTGCTTTCTCTTAGAGTTTTTGAGAAAATGAGTCTCTGGGCTAGAGGGTGTAGTTTAGTGGTAGACCTTGTGCTCAGCATGGAGATACCCTTGGATTCAGTCTCCAGCACCAAATCACAAAGAAAAACAACTCCCCTTCCCAAAAAAGCCCCCCAACAAAAATACCAACGCTTTCTTTTCCCTAAGGACAGCCATTTATGTGGCACACACCTGCCTCTGAGAGCAAAGGAACTGGTTCCAAGGGACTAAGTCAAATATAAACGTTTATCATTTTACAGTAGTTGAAATACTGACATAAATATTAAAATCCAAGCAAGTTTTACATAACAACCAAAATTACAAAAGAGAAGTTAGAAACCCTACATGGAAAAGTGGGGCAGCTCAGCTAATGTTAAAGATTAAAATGGAAATCCCACCTGCTCCAGCTTCCCAGGTTATCATAACTGTACCCAGTGACTTCAGTTTGTAAAAGGTTGTAAACAAGTTCTTGCCAAACAAATTCTTTCCTTCTTCTTTTTCTTTTTTTAAAATGGTTTTACAGGTTTGTTGCTTATGAGGGTGCAGAATTCTAGGCTTGAGCGCCAACCTTTCGCTTAAACATTCTATTCTGTTTTGGCAGTAAACTGTGTAGGCCTCTCCTTGAACTGGGTTTTGGGTATTTGGTTTGGTTCATTTAGAAGTTCCTTTATTCCTAATAAGATCTACTAGATTGTGATGACTGGCCTTTAGTCCTTTCTTACTCCAGGATGGATAGGCTCACTGTACCAGAATGGTACAGGTTCAGATGCAATAGTTATAGCTTATATTTACGTTCCCATAGTGAGGAAGGATAATCATTTTTGCAAATCAACCACACTTTGAACAAGCCACTTACCCATGTTGTCCCATCTTTCCTGGGGTTGTGCATCCCCAATTTATCAGGCTCATCATACATGGGTTCTTTGTTGGAAAAGCCATAAAACCAAAGGAGTGGTCTTTTTTCCAAGCTTTTCTCTTCTGGGCGAGTCTGCTGAGGGGATCCCGTATATTACATGTCCAGGGTGGCCACAGTCTACTGTATTATTTGGGCAGAAGTGGCCAAGTCTCCTTTGTTCCCTTAATTTTTAACATTGCTATTTCT
Organism: Castor canadensis; assembly: GCF_047511655.1. Lineage (NCBI taxonomy): Eukaryota > Metazoa > Chordata > Mammalia > Rodentia > Castoridae > Castor > Castor canadensis. The sequence goes on along the minus strand of NC_133391.1, from coordinate 63,823,917 downwards.
GTCTCCAAAAGTAATAATGGGAGCCCGTTTCTTTGGTATAAAATAGGAAATTTAAAATTACTCAATATATAATAATATATATTTTAGAATATATAAAATATATTCTCTATTTTAAAGAATCCCAGTGAAAGAAACAAATTCTGCTTTTCACATGACTTCTCTTCAGAGAAAATCAGATAAAACTCCCTATCTACATACTTATCATACATAAGTACAAATGACTATCTACTGTCTGTACAGTAGATAGTCAAATATTATCAAATAGACTTTTTCCCCTTTATTACAGAGTTTTCTTAAGGTATGAGTAGGACATAATGTATTATGATAGATTTTTGGTCTCCACTAATTAACTGTGCTACCCAAACAAGAGCATTCTTTCCTCCTTAAGTATATAATGTGTCTGCTGTGTCCCAGCCCTGTGCTAGAAAGTGAGCGTATCATTCTAAGCAAAATAATCTAGGGCAGGGAGATAGGCATCAATCAGATAACATAAACATGCAACTTCGAGTTATAGAAGTACTCTGAAGAAAAATGAAAAAAAAACTCATCTGAATACAAAAAGCTTCAGTAATCCCCCAAGATCATTTTGTACCATTCCCTTTATTCATTCGTTTGTTCATTCATTCATCTATTACTTACTAGAGAAACCTTTACTTCTCCATTCTAGTTGTGTTGCATGCTCCATGCTAGCTGCTGTGGAAAAATTGTGAATAAGATGTCCTTGTGTCTTCATGAAATTTATGATTTATCTATATAAGTGACCAAATGTTTTATTAAAGAAATGGATGAAGTGTTGCTGCTTCCCTTGAAAAATCACAAAGAAGAAAAGAAAACCAGATGAATTACCTGCAGACTGAATTAAATCACCCAGGTATTATGAGTGTTGCCAATGGCACACTGACCTTTGTGACAACACATGAGCAATCCTGCCTTTTACTTTCAGCGCTTGCAAGAGAAGGGGGAATATGCTGACATCACTAAATAATGACCTCCGTTATTGAAAAAGGAGAAGATAATGAAAAGAATGTCAGTATAATCTCCTAATTGCATTACAGATTCCTAGTGGGCAGAAGACTGTGACTAGAAGACTTATCTTTTGTCATCCATTTCTTAAATGAATTCTATTTATTTAAATGTTCACAATACATATAATTTCTTATTTTATTTCTAGTAAATAGAAATTATAGATTGATTTTAAAATAGCAGGCCTCACACTTAATAATACATTTTTGTGATTATTCAAAATTCTATTCATTAAGGCTTAATTACTATCTTTTCTATATGAGTCCATTGCACACTTTGTAAATGTTTCCAATAATCATATGAAATTTTAATGAATGCATAATAATGGTCTTATTAATTTTAAATTAAATGTACTTGTTCACTTCTGAAAATAAATTGAAAGTGCCACTATAAATAACTCAGGAAAGTGAGTTCATTTTTACATAAGAGACAATATTACTTTGGATGCTATAACTGAATATTATTTTCTTCACAAAGAATAAATCCAGCTGAGAGAGTGTGAGTTTTTTGTGTTCCACGTACATGTAATGATCACTGGACGCACTTTTCATGGATAATTTAATAGTTATGCAGTAGTAAGGAACAAGCCTAGTATTATGTGTAATTTAAAAATGTAAAAGAGGGTTTAGAGAGGTGAAGTGATGAGCTCGAAATCACACGTCTTCTAAAAATTGGTAACAGAATTTAAATTTGATGTCTAAAATCCCAGGGTTTTTAACCACTGTTTTGGCTTCATTATTTGACTTCATTTCTGAATTATAACAAATTAATAATACAATAAATAAATACATTTATCATTACTTAACAGTTTATTAAGTGGCCATGAAAACCAAAAGTTTTCTTGGTGAATATATTGTTAAGAAAACTTTGCTTTTGTCAGTAACAATAAGCAAAATGATAGTAGTAAAAACTGAACCCATTCATTTTAATGGGAAGAAATGTGGCCCAAAAGAGCCAGTTACACTTACCATGGAGTATAACTAACCAACAAAGTGAAAATCCAAGATTTATGTTAGGGAAGTAGGTTTCTGATGTCTTCCATCTGCTTCAAGTAATCATAACATTTAAAAAAATCATAATATTTATTTGGTTATTCACATATTGATGGAAGCTTAACCTGAGAGGCATTTAAAAATCTCTTTCACTTTTATATTAATTAGTAAAGCCATAAGCAAACAATCTATCAAAACAGAATCCTTTATTCCTACAAAACTATTTTGCTTTCATAAGCTCATTTTCCTGTATTTCACCTTCATTTATGCTTTATGCTGGATATTTAGAAAAAGAATCATTGAAGACAGTTAAAACTGGCAAAACCCTACATATTTTGTAAGTTTTAAGAAAGTTACTAGAAAAGGCATACAAATACACCATATACATATAAAATTAAATCAATTCTAAACCAGGTGTTTTCAGCACTGATCAGCAACATAGGTAACTTCTTTGAAATATTTATTCAGCTTCTTTTCCTTCTTCTTATTCACTTTTTCTTTCTTCATTTTCTTCCTCTTCTTCATTCTGTCCTCTTCATTCTTCATATAAACAATCAACCTCAGCGAATTCTGTAAATGAAGATTGAAAAAAACTTCTGTTTTTTTTTTGGTCAACTGTCTTAAGTCACAATGCCTCTAAGTATAATAAATAATTTTCAAATGAATTCATGGCAGTATATAAATTTTATCTAGAAAGAGGAGTTGTCACATAGAAAAGTTATAATACATGGTTTCACGGAAAGACTTTTTTTTGGTTCATCCATTCAAGTTTCTTTGGTTAAAATATTAATACTGGAAAGCAGGCTTTATTACATGAAACTGTATTTCTCTTAATCATATGTTTTTTTTAAAGAGCCATATTTTATAGCTGTGATTTATAAAGATTCCTTTCTGAAATCTACATGATAAAAAAACAGCCAAACTGACTAACCAAAACACGTTGTAGGAATGAATACCATTTTGCAAAGAGGTTGCTTTTTAATTGAAAAAATACAAGTCTGAATCTGAGTTTAGGGAAATTGTATATCATGACAGATTATCTTATAAATAGAATAAGAAGTCTTGAAGGTGTGGAATCATAATCTGTGAGTGCTTCCTGCTTAATTCTTAGAGAAAATTGCTTTTTCTTCTGTAAACTATTATTTTGGACTCTTTAACATCTTAAGACTTCATTCCTATTCGTCTATGGCTTTGAGGGTCAAAAAGAATTTTCCAGCAGTAAGAACTCCTTATCAGTAATGCTGCTGCTTAAATTTTATAATAATGATTTTTGGTCAATTCCATTTAAAGTAATTTCCAGTTATGAGGTTCATCCTCTTGAAAGCTTGTCCACAGGTTGGAATCATTCTTGAGGTAAAATATTCCTTATGTTCACCAGAAAACCTCTACCTATTTTCTTTAAATGATATTCCTTTATTTCTTGTCACCTTGTTTTCTATGATGATGGAAAACACCTGGCTCCTGGCTGCCTTGAAATTGGGCCTTCCCTAGTTATGGGTAGTAAAGTGGTACTCTAGATTTTCTCTTCTAAGAATTATATGTGTCTAACTTTGGAAGAATCATTGTCCTACATAATACTTTACAGAATGGCATATTTTCCTTTTCTGTGTTGATGACCTTAACTCACATTGAGACAGAATTTTCAAGGTGCTTTTCTATATCCTATTACGTTTTAGTTGACAGAAGACTTGGAAATCATTGGGGAAGTTCCTTATAGTTGCTGATTCTATTGCATAGGAATGAAACCCTCAGCCCCAAAGTAACAGAAGCAGTAGAACACAAAACAGAAATGAAGTTGGCTTCTACCTATAACTTTACTTAATCCTTCATATTTCCAATATGTTTTGAAACAAAAAGTGTTCCTTTATATCCAAAATGTAGAGTTCAAAATTCACTCAATTTCAACGTTTGCTAAACCTTGAATTAACAATGGATGTTGGCCAGATACTCAGTGTTAAAGATAAACAAAGGGCCTCAAAATGCTTATGGTTGTAGTACAGCAGACCCAGAACTACAGAGATTAAGGCTAAGTAATGGGTACCTTGGTAGAAGGGTTGATTATGAGAGTGCTTTAGTTATGATGATCAGCTCATTGATTAGCAAGGTTGGTTTAGTTGTCTGGGCTAGCTAGGTGTGTGTCTCTCTTTTCCTTCACCTCTCTGTCATGTGCATTTACAATCTTATCACAAGGGACAAAACTTCCGAGTGGGAAAGAGCTACTTATTAGCCAAAAGTGTAATGTGGTTGTACTGAAATAAGGAGCAGAGAGAGGAGGGGTTGCATGAATAAGTCCTTCTTGAAGGATGAGTGCAATTTTGACAGTGAAAGATGAAGCCAGGTGTAACAGTTTTCATGCACAAGAAACAGCACAAGCTTTATGGTAAGATATGAAATGTTTGAGAAGGGAGTGACAGGAGACCATTGTGACAATGGGATTCAAAAGACTAGCATCAGCTTTCTTTTAAACAAGTTAGCTCAATGTGTCAATTTTGAATGAATTTTGAAATAATGCATGGCCAATAATTCAGCTTAAGGGGTTATTGATCAGAGAGGGTTTGGGGTAAATCATAAAGAAGTCTCTAAATTTTAGGAAAAAACCCCAGAGATCTTGGGAAAAAAAATCAGAAAGATATTGGGGATAAGAATTTGCTCAGAAAAGTAAGTAGGAAACATCCATATGAAATGCAGTTTAGGTTTACACAATTGATTATGTGTCTTTTACTTGGGGAATTGGGTAAATCCTATGATAAAATATCATTCTATTCACTCCTTGAAGGACATAGACTATGCTACAGTTCTTAAGATATTCTTTAATATTTCAGACCATGAATAGCTCTTGTTCCATGGTAGAAGAAAACCCATGTTTCCTGTGTTTTTGAATCTTCAATTGAGAATCCCTGAAGAGAACCACTATTTCTTTTCTGATAACAGTGTGTCATGGTGAGACTGAACTTTGCTGAAGGGATGATGTGTTAAAATTAGTGCAAAAACTGTTCCCTTTCAGATTAATGCTTGTGAAAATGAGTGAGCATTATTCTGTATTTGATATTGGAACAGTACATGCTCTTAAAACTATTCCTCAAGAAGCTGTTTTAATTAGGAAATAAAGTCTATTTAAATCTGAATCTACTAATAACCACTGAATTAAAAACACAGCTACACTATCGTGCCTTTTATTTCCCTGGGGCTTAGGTTTTACTTGTGGTTAGTCATGTGCAGAACAGACTGAAAACCTCCACTGTCAATGCAAGTTGATTCCCATCTGCCATGAATGGCAACCCATGATCTCTTCTCTGTCGGGCATTTTTGTTGTGTTCTTGTTGCTATTTCACAAAGAATCTGCAATCAGTTATTCTGTGTGTTTTACCAAGTTCTTGAAAAGAGGCAACACTTGAAAACATAATGACCAGATGATCTCAGGATGCAAGAATCCTTCAGATGTTTGCAGAGAACTATTGAAAGATGCTCCAGTTTGACAAAAGCAGGAAATGTTAATTTTCAGCTCTTTTATAAATAGAGGGATGATCTGCAAAGGGAAAACTGTTGTCACAGCAAATGTACACTTGAGTGATTCAAACCTAATTAGTAGTTATATGATTCACTTTGAATATATTTACTGTTAACAACTGGTAAACTGCTTTCGAAATTCAGCAGTTGAATGACTATTTTTTTAAAAAACAAAACAGCTCTGAAATTTTATTTTCCTGTTTTTCTTACCCAAACCATCTTCTTTATACCGTCATCCTTTAAGTATGCACTGTATTTCACCATAACTAACTCCTCTGTCTTCTCTGTCTCTACTCTGCTTTCTATGTAAAAGTTGGTAACATATTTACTTGAGGAAAAATAGTGGCATTGTTTACTTGTTCTCAGCACTGGAAGGATGTAGATATTAAAGTATATATTGATTACAGAAATATTTACTTATCAAAAATAACATCACATTTCTCAAAAAAAAATCCCCTACTAAACAAGATGTTCAAAGTAGTAGAAGTATGGTAATTCTTTGCGAGATCCTGTATGACCACACGAGACTCAAGAAAAATGGTGAATTACTGACCAAACTGCTAGTCATTTGCAACAAAACATATCCTTATATAGAGCAGACACAAATTATCTCTTGGACATACCACAAGTTTCTTTGGGAGGAAGTCATTCTGGAAACAAAATATTCTAAAATTCAGGTAATATCTGCCTTAAATCAGCCAAAATGGGAGGAAAAAAATTTCTCCTCTATTTCATGTGCTTCCAAAACATCCATAAAGAGAGCAAATTTGTGGTATATCTTTTAGAAAAACAAGGGCAAAAACCCCATGCAATTCTAGTACATCTAAACTTTTAACATTGAGAAGTATTTTGTTTTCCAAATGTCCATTTTCTACATGTATATTTCTAAAAAACATGGATATGTGTATAATTTCATAGGCTGCTTTAGAAACATTTTCCTTTTCCCCAAGTGCCTGCTTGGATTTCTACATGTCTCCTTGGACTCTTTGAAAACCTGATTTCTCTTTTCACAAGGAATCTGATTTTCTCTTTCCACAAGGAATGCAGCTGTGTCATAGATATGCCAACATGCATTTTCCTGGAAATATGAGATGCTGCTTGAAAATAATATTTGCCTGCTGATTTGTGAAGGTTTCTGTATTGCAAATGAACCACTGTTAAAAATCCATATAAACTTCAGTGCATATTTTAAGAGGGACAGTTGAGGGAAGAACAGCTCTCAGAAAGTTCGTTAGATAGTAAGGATAGAGTCCTTGAGAAATGGCTTATAACTAGAATTACCATGGTTGGTGAGGAAGACAGAGTTAGCTGGGTTGGAAAGATGTCACCTCACTTATGTAGAGAAAAGAGTTATCAGCTGGGTGGTCATGGTTAGGAGGTAGCAGAGTTAGTTGGCTGTTAGATGTAAGGAGAGTGTGAATAAAGGTAAACTCTAGATTTTGGTATACATAAAGGCAAGTTAGCTTTATACAGGAAAGTAAAGCAAAACAAAACAAAACAAACAAAACCTCATTCTTGGCTACAAATGATTTTACCCTGTTGATGCCAGTGATATCACTTTGAATTCACTTTGAACTACAGATAAATGAAACAATGGATCACATTGACAGAGAAAATTACTCTACATAGTGGGTAGATAATGTGCTATGAGGTCAGATTCTTAAATACTGTGGTAGGAATCTTTTAAAATTTTTATAAGGCTGAGTGATTTTATTACCACTAATAACCCCTGTGGCTCTGAAAGCTAAAATAATCTGGGTAATCAAAATTTATGCTTTAGAATGGAAGATGATTATCTACAGATGAGAGGAAGGAAATTCCTCTTTTCCCAGTCCTCTTGCTGGCTACGCTGTGGGTGCAGAACTGCGTGGAGCATTTGGCTAGCACTACTGTGGTGGTAGAGATGGGGAGTCCCTGCTTTGGAAGATCACATTTTGGTGACTATAGGTAATGAACTAGATAAGCATGAGTAATCTGAAACTCTGTTCAGAGAAGGACCACATGGAGATACCGCATAGGAGGGGAGGAGTGGTGCTCGAATGTTTGTCCTTCTCTTTTACTTCATTCCTCTGATGGTTGAGTTATGTTTTCTCCTAAGATTAAATGAAAACAGCTGCTTATGAGGGAGTCTGTATTCACTTCAGTGTACCAAAGCCTACCATTTTTGGGTCTCCCTTTCCCATGTTAATTAAGATGGCTGGTTTGGATATTTAAAAAAGTTATTTATATTTGTTTTTGCTGTGCTTTGGATCAAATCCAGGACCTTGCACATGGTAGGCAAGTGCTCAACCACTGAGCTATATCCCTAGCCTGTGGTTTAGGTATTTTAAATGAGGATTTGGGAAGAACAGAAATAAAGAATTGCTGGGTTTAAGCTGGATTCATGAAAGACAGGACTTTTGTCATTGTAAAAAATTGAACAAATTCTACTTATGGATTTCTATGTATGTAGTTTAAAATTTTTGTCAGAGCAGACTAAAATTAATGTGTGTAAGTTTCCTCCATAATTTTTGACAAAAGAAATACATGCTACTTAATTGTTTTCTCAATCTTACTGTAGCTGACTCAGAGCCCCTATGCACAAGGGTAACAAAAAATCTAAACTCAGTTACTACCCATCCTTCTGAAAATGAACTTGTGTCCCAGTGGTCTTCAACAATTCAGAAAAGTAATCTCTAAAAAAGTACAAACATGAAGTACTCTTTTTATTATGAAACATTACAAAAATAGAAATATAAACAGCCATATACAATAGTCAATAAGTATTTTAATTTTAATGAAGTAAACTTTAATCACTATTATTATTTATATAGTTATTAGTGAGCAAAACTTGATTGAGTTTGCTTTATTAGTTTAGAAATCTTTTACTTTTTTGGCAATACTGGGGCTTGAACTCAGGGCTTCGTACTTGCTAGTCAGGTGCTCTACCACATCTCCACACTATTTTGTTCTGTTATTTTGGAGTTAGGGTCTTACTTTTTGTCCAGAGTGGACTGGAGCATGAGCCTCCTAGTTTTAGGCTTCCTGCCATGTCTAGAATGACAGGCACATGTCATAGCTGTCAGCTGTTGGTTGAGATGAGGTCTCACTAACTTTTTGCCTAGGCTGGCTTTAAACTGTGATCCTCCTGATTTCAGCTCCCAAGTAACTAGGATTATATTATGAGCCTCCGGCCCCTGGCTTAGTTTTGTAAATCTTGGTTATATCAGTGACTCAAATGTTGGGTCCTAATTCAAGTTTATTTTGACATTTGGTTTTAATGAAATCAAAGCTGAAAAATATCTAATAATAGTAAGTAGATTCAGATAGATGAAGCAAATGAACACTTGACTTCATTTGTGAAATTATAGCACTTTTTCCTATCCAATAATGGAAAGTTTTGTTGAATTTCATGTGGTAAACTTCCATGTCTGTGATGTTAGTGTTTCTTTCACATCAATACTCTGGTGTTCCTTTATTACAGTTTAAACTAAAGGGCTCAAAACCCAGTGAAACTGTTTTGTAGATTAATTAAAACAGTCTGGAAAATTGTATTGTAAGTTTTAAAGTATGTAGATATGAACTTTTAAAAATAGGCAATATGCTTACTTAGTTTTGGCATCAGAGTTACATGTTTCCTTCAAAAAACATCTGTTTTCAAAATGCTGTCTCCGTAACTTGAAATTCTTTCAGAATGTAATAATTTTTTCCTACTTACTTAAAAAATATCACCTTTATCTTGAGGGAGAAACTATGGGTTATTTTTTAAATCTTTTTTTAATGTGAATAGCTTACTACTGAGATTCATTTATTATCATTAAGAAGGTAAACTTTAAAATGAACATCTTTTTTTAAAAAAAATGAAATAGGTAACTTGTCTTAGTCCATTCAGGCTACTGGAATAATATGCCATATACTGGGAAGCATATAAATGCTAAAATTTATTTCTTAATTTCTGAAGGATGGAACATCTAAGACAAAGGCACCAGCAGGTTTGGTGCTTGGTGAGGTCCCTTTCCTAATAGACAGTCACTTTCTCACAGTAACCTCACATGGCAGTGGACTCTTTTATAAGGGCACTGATCTCCTTATGAGGACCCCACTTTTATGACCTAATCAACTCCCAAAGGTCTCACATCCAAATATTATCATTTTGGGATTAAGGATTTCAACATATACAATTGGGAAAGTGATATAAATATTTGAGCCATAACATAACTCATCTTTAAATTTGATGGCTATTTTTAAGTACTTTGTCATTAGATAGCATAGAATAAGAGTTGGTCTACCCCTTCTCATTCTACAAATACAGAAGGGTTCTGTATTTACAATTATATAAACCTACAAACAGAAGCATGGAAGATGCAATATATAGAAAGTCAGGACACATGTATGCAAACCTTGTTACCCCTTATTACAGAGTTACCACTTTTCCCCCATGTTAGCTGCATGCTGTGGTTAATGCAGGAAAGTCTGAAAAATGGGCTGTTTAAGTTCTTTTTTTCTTTTGGATAAGATTTTAATGGAATGAATGTCTAACCTTTAGATGTAATTATAAGGCATATAATTTACACCTGGGAACCAAGGGGAGCACTTCTTTCAAGATATGCTTTCTGATCTCTGACACACACTGACACCATGATCAAGGGCACCACATTCAACCCTGCAGAAAAACTGCAGTTTCTGGGTTCCTCTTCAACTTAGGAATGTATGTTGCGGCTGGTACTTGGCCTCTAGTATCTGTTCTCAGATGGCTACTCTATTTGAGGTCCAGCTACTTCTCTGTAGTCTTGTAAGTAAAGGAGTAACTATTATTTTGATATTCAGAAAATGTCCACTCAACTCTATCATTATTATGATGATGATTATTGACTGAAATCTTTTCATTCCAATTTTCTCCCTTTGTGTTGCAGTATTGATTGTGGATTAGCAGGCCAGAGCTTAGGAATTTTCTTGGGGAGAAAGGAAGAGGAATAAATTTAGAATTTTATTTATTTCTGAGAAAGAACTATGCATTAGTAGTATAAGAATTTGGGGTGGGAGGGCTGGGCAATCACAGGAACTTGACCATACTGTTTTATAGGCAGGGAAACCCAAGAAGAAGGAGGCTTAGAAAGAGAATTTTAAAGGAAGGCAAAAATCAATCTTACTCTTAAAATTTTTGGTTAGGTTTGGCTTCAGATAAGGTCTTTCAACTATGAGAACAATTCCATATCTGATACTTTAATTTATCCCATGGCTCATAGACCTGTCCTTTCACTAGAAACAAAAAGTGCTTATGTATGTATGTATGTATGTATGTATGTATGTATGTATGTATATATGTATTTATTTATTTTAAACAGGAGATTCTAGTAGCTCTCATGAAGAGTTTTTTTTTTTCCCCCATGGATCTTTTAAAGCAATTAGTTCTTTACCCTTATAGTAAATGTTTAGTTATAGAATGTGGGTTGTCAATAGAATACTGGCAAACCGAATTCAGCAGCATATCAAAAAGATCAGGTACCATGATCAAGTCAGTTTCATCCCAGGGATTCAAAGATGGTTCAACATATGCAAATCATTAAATGTAATACAACATATTAACAGAAGCAAAGACAACGACCACATGATCATCTCAATAGAATCAGAAAAAGCCTTTGACAAAATTCAACATCTTTTCATGATAAAAGGTCTGATGAAACTAGAAATAGAAGGAATGTACCTCAATGTAATAAGGGCCATATATGATGAAGCCTATAGCCAAAATCACACTAAGTGGGGAAAAACTGAAATCATTTTCTCTAAAGTCAAGAACAAGACAAGGGTTTCCACCCTCTCTTCTCTTATTCAACATAGTCCTGGGATTCCTAGCCAGAGCAATAAGACAGGAAGAAGAAGTAAAAGGAGTACAAATTGGAAAGGAAGTAGTCAAAGTATCCTTATTTGCAGATGACATGGTCTTATACCTAAAAGATTCAAAAAACTCCAGTAAAAAACTTCTAGATACCATAAACACTTTAGCAAAGTAACAGGATACAAAATCAGTTTACAAAAATCAGTAGCCTTTGTATGCACCAATAATGAACACAGTGAGAAAGAATATAGGAAAACAATTCCATTTACAATTACTTCAAAAATTGAAATATTGAGGAATAAATTTAACAAAGGATGTGAAAGACCTCTACAAGAAAAACTATAAACCATTGATAAAATTAATCAAGGAAGACTACAAAAGATGGAAAGAGCTCCCATGCTTGTGATTGGTAGAATCAATATTGTGAAAATGACTATCAATCTACATGTTCAATTCAATTTCTATTGAAATTCCAATGACATTCATCACAACGATTGAAAAATCAACCCTAAAGTTTTTCTGGAAGCACAAAAGACAGTGAATAGGAAAGACAATACTGAGCAAAGAGAGCAATGCTGGAGCTACTACAATATCTGACTTCAAACTATACTACAGAGCCATAACAAAACCAAAACCAAAACAAAAAACCCCCAGCATGGTACTGGCACAAAAACAGATATGAAGACCAATGGAACAGAAGAGAAGACCCAGATATGAACCCATGCAGCTATGCCCACCTGATTTTTGATAAAGGCACAAAAAACATACAATGGAGTAAACAAATGTTGCTGGGAAAAGTAACTATCTGCCTGCAAAACACTGGAACTAGATCCATGTCTTTCACCCTGTACAAGTATCAACTGAAAGTGGCTTAAAGACCCTAATATAAGACCTGAAAATTTGAAGCTAGTGCAGGAAAGAGCAGGGCAAACACTGGAATTAATAGGCATAGGCAATGACTTCCTCAATAGAACTCAAAATACTCAGCAACTAAGAGAAAGGATTGACAAATGGGACTACATCAAATTAAATTGCTTCTGTACCACAAGAGAAATGATCACCAGATTGAAGAGGCAGCCTGCAGAGTGGGAGAAAACCTTGCCAGCTATACATCTGGCAAGGGATTAACAACCAATATATACATGAATCTCAAAAACCTAAACTCCCCCCAAATCAATGACCAAATGAAGAAATGGGCAAATGAACTGAATAGAGCTTTTTCAAAGGAAGAACTCCAAATGGCTAAAAAATACATGAAGAAATGTTCAACATCCCTGGCCATAAAGGAAGTGCAAATCAAAACCATGCTAAGATTCCACTTCACTCCTGTTAGAATGGCTACCATCAAGAACACAACCAATGACAAATGTTGGAGAGGATGTGGGGAAAAAGGAACACTTATACACTGTTGGTGGGAATATAAATTAAGTTAGTACAACCATTATGAAAAACTATATGGAGGCTCCTCATAAAGCTAAAAAGAGAACTGCTCTATGTTCCAGAAATTCTACTCTTAGCAATATACCCGAAGGAATGTAAGTCAGATTACAATAAAGGCACCTGTACACCACTGGAAAAAGCCAAGATGTCCCACTGCTGATGAATGGATTAAGCAAATCTGGTATTTATATACAATGGAATTTTATTCAGCCCCATGCAGAAGAATTACATTTTCATTTGCAGATAAATGGATGGAACTGGAGAATATCACCTTAAGTGAGATTAGCCACACTCAGATAGCCAAAGGTTGCATGTTTTCTCTCATTTGTGGAATATAGACCTAATATATACAAGTGATAACGAAAAATGTATCATGCTAAGGGAAGGCCACATAAATCACAATAAAAAGGGGAGTAAGTTAGATACAAGTATATAGAAGATATGAACCAATTTGGGATATAATATGTATATATATACATATATATGGAAATTTCATAAGGAAACTCCCTGTGTAGCTATCTTAAACAAAAATAAATGTCATTTTGTTTTAATTTACTTAATCAAGGAACAGAAGGGTGTAACAGGTGCTGCCTGGGGGGTTGTTATCAGTGTGAGGGAGGAGGATGTGTGGAAAGGGCATGTGAGGGTGAATATAGTGTAAATACTGTGGATACATGTATGTAAATGGAAAAATAATAGCTGTTGAAACTGTCCCAGAAATTTAGTGGGGGGGATAAAGGAGAATGATGGAGGGTGTCAATTCAAGTATGTTATTTTTGATACATTTTAAGAACATATGTAAATACCCCCACCCAAGCACAACAATAAGAAAATATTGTACAAAGCAACAAAAAATAGAATGTGAGTTGTTAGGAGACATGCTTTCTTTTTTTTTTTTTTGCTCATACTCTTCTTAAACATTTTTATTAGTATATAATAGTCATACAGGGGGTTTCATTGTGACATTTCCATATATGTATAAAATATAGCCTGGTTTGTTCATCTCCTCCATTAATCTCCATCTTCCCTCTTCCGCCTTCTTAAGATGACTTTGACATCTTTCAAGGTTCCATATTCATACATGTAAAGGAAATACATCAACCATATTCACCCTTTTTTACCCTGTTTACTTACCCTCCCCTCACACTCCCTACACCACCTGTTTTACATTTCTGTCTTCATTGTTTAGATGTGTACTTTAACTACTCTTGTTCAAAATCTGGCACATAATGGACACCTAGTAAATATTTGTCAAAAATGAGTCTTTTGCCCATTGTATATATAAAAAAGTCAGATATCACTCACCTTAAAAATCTTACACTACTGTTAGCGAAAAGATCGTTCTTAGAGCTAAGTCTAATTTTTTTAAAATTTTACTTTTTCTCATATTCATTGGCATGTAGTGTTAGGAAGTATCTGTTGGGTTTGCTTGGTGTGCTTTGAGCTACATGCTTTATATTAGAAACATCTAGACTATCATGAACTTAAAGCCAACATGACAAATTCAAACCTTTAACTTTGTGATACTTTAGCAGTACATCCATGGTTGCATGGATCTGTCCAGGGCATTGACACCTGTTGGTGAGCGCCCTCACACAATCCATGAACACAGAAAGATATTTTGAGTGTTTGTGGCAAAAAATATTTAGGACATTTTCCTAGAATTTTCTTCTAACAATAAATAGTAAGATTAGGACTATACCAAGAGATTTGAATGAAGCAGATATTTTCTTTGAATTGGGAATCTGACATATTTTGTACAATTGAAGGACAATCTATTACAAATTGATGATTAGTAAATCAAAATAATAATAGTGGAATGAACTGTCATCACCATGGAGGTGATATCAGTTTCTAGAACTTATCACTAAAGTATTTGAAACATGTTAGGAGCCAGCAACCTGGAAGGCACTATGTAGTATGGGTGAGTATTAAAGAAAAAAAGATATATGTAAAAATTTATCTTGCTCATGGAAGATTTATATTAAAAGATATTTTGGTCCTGGTCTAACTATTTGTTCAGGAAAAAGGAGAAGAGAGGGATAATTATGAGAGGGGGAAAGAAGAGAAATGCCAGCATCTTACTCAGAAGACGCTGAGTTAACTGTTGGACTCAATTATGAGGATAAACATTCATGCTTCACTTTTAAGAACTACCATTGTTATTATACTTTAAGTCACAAAATTTTTTACAGAAAGTAAAATTTCTGCCAAAAACTTAATTTACCATAATTTATAAATAATTAATTAGATTTTCATCATTATAGTTGAATTGTCATATATGGCGTTTCTGGCATGCTTTTCTGTTCAGAATAAAAGAAAGTGAAGAGGTCAAACAGCTTGTTTTAGAAAACAACTTTATGAGTTCTCAAGTGAATTTGTTTTTACCTTTATCACCCCTAGCAAAGAACTTGGTGAAGAGCATGCAGGTCATGGTTGGAATCTTTTTGCTAGAAATTGGTGCTATTTTTCACACTTTACTTGACCCTGAATTGTTAGTTTTCAGGTTGTGTCCCCTTGTATTTTCACTTTATGTTGCTGGTTGTCTTTAAGGATATTCTCTCTCTCTTGTGCTCTCTCTCTCTCTCTCTCTCTCTCTCTTCCCTCGTGCATTTGCATGTGCATGTGTGTGCATGTACATTACATTTGGAGAATATTCAGTCTAGAATCAATATCTTGGGTCAGAACAGATTCTAGCCAGTTTCTTAAGCTTAAAAAAGAAATTATTAAGTAACTTCTATCATTAAGAGAAAGTTTTAAGTAGAGCCATTTTTAGTGCTCATGTGGTTTTTCTGACCCCTTGCCCCTCTGGTGGAGCATGCAGACAGAAAAGGGTCTGAGAATGTGGCTTTGCCTTCCTATAGATGGTGGCCTGAACTTTGTAAGCAACAGGGTACACCTCTCACTGCAGCTCCTCATTTCCTGACTCTCCTTAGTTAGCCTTCTGTAGTTAGAATTCATGCTATTTGTAACTCATTATTCTCCATTTTGTGGAAAAAAGAAACGCTTAATAAATGGGTCACCCACATGGTGCCTTAGAAGAATACCAGGCTCTTGTCTTCTACTTAATAAAATCTGGAATGCAATTTTTCTTGTCTCAGTGGCAGAGACCCATTATAGGCATCTAATAGCCATTGTTCCCTCTTTCTTTCAAACCAAAATCTTAATTTTTAGTTGTGAATATGCCTGGAAAAGGTAAAGATGACATTTATGAACCTCATTTAGTGATATACTTAGGTTTGGGCAAAAAAATGCCAGCAGGAGAAATGTGTGCAATTTCTGAATCACTGCCTGAAAGATAAAATGACTGACTTTTGGTTTCTTTTCTCCTTTTCTTTCTTTTTTCTTTAAAGTATAAAAATCATGAGCAAAATATAATCATTCCAAACAACTGGAATTACAATGTCTGGATGTCAATCCCAGACTTAGGAACATTGACCTTGGAATTAAAAATGGAAGACAAGACTATAACATAGGTACAGTGTGTGTGTGTGTGTGTGTGTGTGTGTGTGTGTGTGTATTTGTGGGATGGGAGAAGGTGAATGGAAGAGACAAAGGTAAGGGAATATGGTTCATGGGCTTCATATATACATATATGAAATAGAATGATGGAATCTCTTGCAATTGCTTTAAGTGAGGCAGGGAGGAGGTTGTCGGGGGGAAGATGGTGGGGCCAATGTAACCAATGTACAATGTAAGGCCATTGGGAATTGGCACAATAAATCCCCCTGTACAATGAATATATGCTAATAAAAATGAAAAAAAATCACAGTGAATTTGTTTAAAACTTAAAATAAATCCCAGACCTACCACTTACTAGCCATGAGTGAACTTTGGGAAATTATTTTATCTTTAGCGCATTCCTCATCTGTTAAGTGGGTATAATACCTTCCAGAATTACTGTAAAAATGGAATGAAATAATTCACCTACAGTAACTTACTAACAGCAACAATATCTTCACAAGTTGATGTTATTACTCAAACAGTTTTACATGCCATGAAAAAGACATTGTTCCTGCTGTCAAGGATTTTTGACCTGAAAGAGCTACTTCTGAGCTAGAAGAGTGATATTAAAAGAACGAGAGTTGTGTGAGTACCATCATCTGTGCTTACTTAATGGTAAACTACTTGTGTGGTTCTAAGATTTTTTTCCCCTTATATGCATTTTATTATATTGACAACTAGTCTTCAAAAGATAGAACTGCTTTAGTAAATTCATTAGCATATATGCATAGTATAATTCCTTAACCTGTAATTGGAGATTTCTTTTTGGGGTATCCTTATTTATGACACAGATGCCTTCTGGATTCCTCTCCAGACATTTTCCTAAGGTGGAGTTAGATAGAACATGTTTTGTTGCTCTCTTCTTAGGGTTAACTTCATTTCTGTGTTGTCTTTTCTTTTTTCTTTTTTAGTTCAAACTGAGATTTTCATTATGGCAAAAATCAATGGAATATAACTTAGGGTTGAAATCAGATATTTAACATTCATTTGCCTTATCAATGAAAAATTATTCAGGGAGCCTTGATTTACAAAAGCAATATTTTGATATTTTCTCCAACTATTTTCTCAGACTAAAGGGACTCTACCTTTCCTTCTCTGTATTTTGACTTCCAAAATTACTTACTTTAAATTTTGAGATATTTATATAGATGAATTCATAAAATTGAACAATGTCTTCTGGCTAACAAACTATTATTGAGAGATAGACATATAAACCAATGGGAGGAAATATCAAGAAATAGACCCAAGTAGATGTATGAAGGTAATACTTAATAAAGTTGGCATTTCAAATCAAAGGAGAAAGGAAAAGCTATTCAGCAAATGATGCAATTGGCTAAACACTACTTTTCATTTGGGAAAACCAGTTAAGTTATATTAAATTCTATTGCTAGTTCAACTCTTTACAGATGAATAAATTACATATGAATAAAAGCCTAAATGTCAAACATGAAATCATAATAGTAAGAAAACATAGTTGAATATATATGTACATATATATGTGTATATGCATATATATGTATATAGGCACATAACTGTTTTTTTATGGCACAGGGCATAGAACTTGGGGCCTTGTGCTTGCTTGGCAAAAGCTCTACCACTTAAGCCATGCCCCATCCTATTTTCATAATCTCAGAATAAAGAAGTTCTGCCTAAGCATGCAATGAAATCAAAAGGCAAACCTCAATAAATTTAAGTGCATAAAACTTTACAATTTCCTGAACAAGAATAAAGATGTAAACAAAGGCAAAAGAAGATAATAAAATTATTGCAACATATATCATAGGTAATTGACTAATTTCTCATCAACCAATAGGAAAAAACTCAGCCTATTTGATCAGTCAAAGTTTAGTTAGGAAAACAGAAATCATGCCAGGAAATACAAACAAGGGAAATTAATTCAGAGAAGTGGCTATGTAGATGGAGGGGGGCTTTTTGGGTGCAGAGAACCATAGATATTAGTAGCTGTCACTCTTGTGCTGAAGCAAGATGTTGCAGGTAGAGTTACAAGAATCTAGAAGTGCAAAGATTGTCCTCAGACCAGATGGTCCCCTGGTGCTTGGCTTCCAGCTTCTTGGGAGGTGCATTGAGGTGCTGGTGTTATGTGCTTAAAAACAGGAGGATGAGGCAAAGGCTATGCTTTGCTCTTGAACAGACTCAGAAAGGTATGGATAACAGAAAGAAAATGCTTACTTCTTTTCTCCAACTTTCCATTCTTCATGCACCAGTGCATTTCTCATTCATGGAACCTAACAGGAATTTAGCCCTCAAAGAACCGTCATACGACAAAGCAAAATATAAAAGGTGGGCTTGGGGTTGAAAGGAAATAAGAGAACAGTTGACTAGGCATCCGTGGTTCATGCCTGTAATCCTACCTACTTAGGAGGCAGAGATCATGGGGATTGAAGCTTGAAGCTTGCCCTGGGCAAAATAGTTTGAGAGACCCTATATGGAAAAAACCTATCACCAACAAGGGATAGTGAAGGAGCTCAAGCAGTAGAAAAGCCTGCCTTGCAAGTGTGAGGCCCTGAATTCAAACCTCAGTCTTGGGGGAAAAAAAAAGAATTTTCCGTTGGCTTTTCTCAAGAAAACATCATTATCCTGTGAAGAGGTCCTATTGTCTAGGCAATTTAGAGTGGTACATTCATGGCTTATAACCTTGGTTTCTACTCCTCTCACACTTACGATTTCAAGAATGTAAGGGTTTAAAAGTTTTTTTTTTTAGTGTTAATTTTTTATTATTATTTTTTATTATTTTAAATTGTTTTATTATTCGTATGTGCATACAAGGCTTGGGTCATTGCCCCCCCTGCCCCCACCCCCTCCCTTACCACCCACTCCGCCCCCTACCTCTCCCCCCACCCCCTCAATACCCAGCATAAACTATTTTGCCCTTATCTCTAATTTTGTTGAAGAGAGAGTATAGGCAATAATAGGAAGGAACAAGTGTTCCAGGTTGAGGTAAGGATAGCTATACAGGGAGTTGACTCACATTATTTCCTGTACATGTGTGCTGCCTTCTAGGTTAATTCATTTGATCTAACCTTATCTCTAGTTCCTGGTCCCCTTTTCCTATTGGCCTCAGTTGCTTTTAAGGTATCTGCTTTAGTTTCTCTGCAATAAGGGCAACAAATGCTAGCTAGTTTTTTAGGTGTCTTACCTATCCTCACCCCTCCCTTGTGTGCTCTTGCTTTATCATGTGATCAAAATCCAATACCCTTGTTGTGTTTGCCCTTGATCTAATGTCCACATATGAGGGAGAACATACGATTTTTGGTCCTTTGGGCCAGGCTAACCTCACTAAGAATGATGTTCTCCAATTCCATACATTTACCAGCAAATGATAACATTTCATTCTTCTTCATGGCTGCATAAAATTCCATTGTGTATAGATACCACATTTTCTTAATCCATTCATCAGTGCTGGGGCATCTTGGCTGTTCCCATAACTTGGCTATTGTGAATAGTGCCGCAATAAACATGGATGTGCAGGTGCCTCTGGAGTAAGAGTCTTTTGGGTATATCCCCAGGAGTGGTATTGCTGGATCAAAGGGTAGATCAATGTTTAGTGTTTTAAGTAGCCTCCAAATTTTTTTCCAGAGTGGTTGTACTAGTTTACATTCCCACCAACAGTGTATGAGGGTTCCTTTTTCCCCCGCATCCTCGCCAACACCTGTTGTTCATGGTGTTGCTAATGATGGCTATTCTAACAGGGGTGAGGTGGAATCTTAGTGTGGTTTTAATTTGCATTTCCTTTAATGCTAGAGATGGTGAGCATTTTTTCATGTGTTTTTTGGCCATCTGAATTTCTTCTTTTGAGAAAGTTCTGTTTAGTTCACTTGCCCATTTCTTTATTGGTTCATTAATTTTGGGAGAATTTATTTTTTTAAGTACCCTATATATTCTGGTTATCAGTCCTTTGTCTGATGTGTAGGTGGGAAATATTTTCTTCCACTCTGTGGGTGTTCTCTTCAGTTTAGAGACCACTTCTTTTGATGAACAGAAGCTTTTTAGTTTTATGAGGTCCCATTTATCTATGCTATCTCTTAGTTGCTGTGCTGCTGGAGTCTCGTTGAGAAAGTTCTTACCTATACCTACTAACTCCAGAGTATTTCCTACTCTTTCCTGTATCAACTTTAGAGTTTGGGGTCTGATATTAAGATCCTTGATCCATTTGAATTAATCTTGGTATAGGGTGATATACATGGATCTAGTTTCAGTATTTTACAGATTGCTAACCAGTTTTCCCAGCAGTTTTTGTTGAAGAGGCTGCTATTTCTCCATCATATATTTTTAGCTCCTTTGTCAAAGGCAAGTTGGTTATAGTTGTGTGGGTTCATATCTGGGTCCTCTACTCTGTTCCACTGGTCTTCATGTCTGTTTTTGTGCCAGTACCATGCTGTTTTTATTATTGCTTTGTAATATAGTTTGAAGTCAGGTATCGTGATACCTCCAGCATTGTTCTTTTGACTGAGTATTGCCTTGGCTGTTCGTGGCCTCTTGTGTTTCCAAATAAATTTCACAGTAGATTTTTCAATCTCTTTAATGAATGTCATTGGAATTTTGATGGGAATTGCATTAAACATGTAGATTACTTTGGGGAGTATAGACATTTTTACTATGTTGATTCTACCAATCCATGAGCACGGAAGATCTCTCCACTTTCTATAGTCTTCCTCAATCTCTTCCTTCAGAAGTTTATAGTTTTCCTTGTTAGGTTTACGCCTAGGTATTTGTTAGTGTATATAAATGCTAATGATTTTTCTATGTTGATTTTATATCCTGGTACCTTGCTGTAGCTATTGATGATGTCTAGGAGCTTCTGAGTAGAGTTTTTTGGGTCTTTAAGGTACAGGATCATATCATCTGCAAATAGGGATATTTTGACAGTTTCTTTACCTATTTGTATTCCTTTTATTCCTTCTTCTTGCCTAATTGCTCTGGCTAGGAATTCCAGTACTGTGTTGAATAGGAGTGGAGATAGTGGGGATCCATGTCTGGTTCCTGACTTTAGAGGGAATGGTTTCAGATTTTCTCTGTTTAGTATAATGCTGGCTGTAGGTTTGTCATATATAGCTTTTATAGTGTTGAGGTACTTTCCTTCTATTTCTAGTTTTCTTAGAGCTTTTATCATGAAATGGTGTTGGATCCTATCAAAGGCTTTTTCTGCATCTATTGAGATGATCAAGTGGTTTTTGTCTTTGCTTCTGTTAATGTGGTTTATTATGTTTATTGATTTTCGTATGTTGAACCACCCCTGCATCCCTGGGATGAAGCCTACTTGGTCGTGGTGAATAATCTTTTTATGTATGTTGAATTTGGTTTGCCATTACTTTGTTGGGGATTTTTGCATCAATGTTCATGAAGGAGATTGGCCTATAGTTCTCCTTTTTGGAGGTGTCTTTATCTGGTTTTGGGATAAGTGTAATACTGGCTTCATAAAATGGGTTAGGCAGTTTTCCTTCCCTTTCTATTTCGTGGAACAGTTTAAGGAGGGATGGTATCAGTTCGTCTTTAAAGGTCTGATAGAATTCAGCAGAGAATCCATCAGGTCTTGGACTTTTCTTTTTAGGGAGACTCTTGATTGCTGCTTCAATTTCATTTTGTGTTATAGATCTATTCAGGTGATTAATTTCCTCTTGGTTCAGTTTTGGATGATCATATGTGTCTAGAAATCTGTCCGTTATTTAAGATTTTCAAATTTATTTGAATATAGGTTCTCAAAGTAGTCTCTGATGATTTCCTGGACTTCCATGGTGTTTTTTGTTATCTCCCCTTTTGCATTCCCGATTCTACTAATTTGGGTTTTTTCTCTCCTCATTTTAGTCAGGTTTGTCAGGGGTCTATTGATCTTGTTTATTTTTTCAAAGAACCAACTTTTGTTTCATTAATTCTTTGGTTTTTTTGGTTTCTATTTTGTTGATTTCAGGTCTTATTTTTATTATTTCTCTCCTATTTGTTTTGGGATTTGCTTGTTCTTGTTTTTCTAGGAGTTTGAGATGTATCATTAGGTCATTGATTTGGGATCTTTCAGTCTTTTTAATATATGCACTCATGGCTATAAACTTTCAGGACTGCCTTAGCTGTGTCCCATAGGTTCCAGTAGGTTGTGTTTTCATTTTCATTGACTTCTAGGAACTTTTTAATTTCCTCTTTTATTTCATCAATGATCTATTCTTCATTAAGTAATGAGTTATTTTGTTTCTAGCTGTTTGCATGTTTTTTGTCTTTACTTTTGTTGTTGAGTTCTATTTTTACTGCAATGTGATCAGATGGTATGCATGGTATAATTTCTATTTTCTTATATTTGCTGAGCCTTGCTTTGTGCCCTAGGATATGATCTATTTTGGAGAAGGTTCCATGGGCTGCTGAGAAGAATGTATATTGTGTAGAAGTTGGATGAAATGTTCTGTAGACATCAACTAGGTCCATTTGATCTATTGTATATTTTAGATCTAGGATTTCTTTATTGATTTTTTTGTTTGGATGACCTAACTATTGATGATAATGGGGTGTTAAAGTCTCCCACAACCACTATGTTGGTGTTAATATATGATTTTAGGTCCTTCAGGGTATATTTGATGAAACTGGGTGTGTTGATATTGGGTGCATACAGGTTGATGATTATTATTTCCTTTTGGTCTATTTCCCCTTTTATTAGTATGTAATGTCCTTCTTTATCTCATTTGATCAATGTAGGTTTGAAGTCTACTTTGTCAGAGATAAGTATTACTACTCCTGTCTGTTTTCAGGGGCCATTTGCTTGGTAAATCTTCTTCCAGCCTTTCATCCTAAGCCAATGCTTATTTCTGTTGGTGAGATGGGTCTCCTGTAAGCAACAAATTGTTGGATCTTCCCTTTTAATCCATTTCGTTAAGTGGTGCCTTTGGATGGGTGAATTAAGTCCGTTAACATTAAGTGTCAGTACTGATAGGTGTGTGGTGAATCCTGTCATTTAGTTGTGTTAGTTGTTTGAAGGTTTGATTGTGTGTACCTAAGTTGAAGTTACTTTCTACTGTCTTGCTTTTTCTTTTCCTGTGGTTTGGTGCTGCCTGTCTTTTCATGGTTAAGTTGGGTTTCACTTTCTGTGTGCAGAATCCCTTGCAGAATCTTTTGTAATGGTGGCTTTGTGGTCACATTTTGTTTTAGTTTCTGCTTATCATGGAAGACTTTTATTGCTCCATCTATTTTGCATGATAGTTTTGCTGGGTAGAGTGTCCTGAGGTTGAAGTTATTTTCAT
The DNA here is from genome assembly GCF_047511655.1 of Castor canadensis. Lineage (NCBI taxonomy): Eukaryota > Metazoa > Chordata > Mammalia > Rodentia > Castoridae > Castor > Castor canadensis. The sequence goes on along the minus strand of NC_133391.1, from coordinate 63,800,398 downwards.
TCAGTGCCCGGAAGATCTCACCCCACAATCTTCTTGCTTTTAATGTTTCTGTTGAGAAGTCTGCTATGATTTTGATGGGTTTACCTTTGTATGTTACTTGTTTTTTCTCTCTTACAGCCTTCAATATTCTTTCCCTAGTTTCTGAACTTGTTGTTTTAATGATGATATGTTGTGGGGTAGTTCTATTTTGATCTGGTCTGTTTGGTGTCCTGGAGGCCTCTTGCATCTGTATGGGAATATCTTTTTCTGGATTTGGGAAATTTTCTGTTATTATTTCGTTGAATAGATTACGCATTCCCTTCACTTGCACCTCTTCTCCTTCTTCGATTCTCATGATTCTCAAGTTTGGTCTTTTGATGGAGTCGGTGATTTCTTGCATTTTCTTTTCACAGTACTTGAGTTGTTTAATTAATAGCTCTTCGGTTTTTCCTTTAATTACCATTTCATCTTCAAGTTCTGAGATTCTGTCTTCTGTTTGTTCTATTCTGCAGGATTGGCCTTCCGTTTTGTTTTGCAGTTCTGTTTCGTTCTTTTTTCTGAGGTTTTCCATATCCTGGGTGGTTTCCTCTTTAATGTTGTCTATTTTTGTCCTGAGTTCATTTATCTGTTTGTTCAGGGTGTTCTCTGTTTCATTTTGGTGTTTATACAGTGCTTCTATGGTTTTCTTTTTTCTTTTTCTGCTTTTTCAAATTCTCTATTTTTGTTGTCTTGGAATTTTTTGAGTGTCTCCTGTACATTTTGGTTGACCCTATCCAGTATCATCTCTATAAAATTCTCATTGAGTACCTGTAGTATGTCTTCTTTTAAATTATTCTTGTGGGTTTCATTGGGTCCTTTGGCATAGTTCATCTTCATTTTGTTGGAGTCTGGATCTGAGTATCTGTTTTCTTCATTCCCCTCTGGTTCCTGTACTAATTTTTTGCTCTGTGGAAACTGGTTTCCTGTTTTTTCTGTCTTCCCGTTATTGTCTTTGGTGTTGTTACTGTCCCTGTACTGTGTGCATTTAAGTATTTTCTAGGTTGTAGTAATAACAATGGTAATATTTAGAATGGAAGGGTGAGAGGAGATGGAAAGCAAGAAGTTAAAGAAAAGGGAAAATCAAATAAACAGACAAGAAGGAGAAAACAGAACAAGGAATCAGACAAGAAAGTTTCAAAGGTAATAAACAGGAAGCATTAGTGTACTAATCGACAGTAATCTGAACAGGCATTAGAGAGACAGAGAGATGATTGAAAATAAAAAATAAAAAAAAGATAAGAATAAAAATAAAAAATAAGTAAATGAAAGAAATATATATAAATAAAATAAAATAAAATGAAAAATAGAAAATTTAAAAAACCCCCAAAAACCAAAAAACCTCCAAGTTCAAATGCAATGAAGTTTCAGTCTTAATAATTTGGGTGTCTGTCTCAGTCTCCAATCCTGGAGATGGTGCCTCATATGTTGTTCTGTAATTGTCTCATCAAAGGGAACGCATAAAGTAGAACAAAACTACACACCCACACATACACAAAAACCTCACCAAGTGTCCCAAGTTCAAATGTAATACAGTTTCAGTAAGTTTTTCAGTATGCAGGTTTAATTCGGTTGTTCTGTCATCAAAGGTAGGGAGAAAAAGAGAAAAAAAAAGAGTCTGGAAACAGTTCTGAGAATGGTATCTGTGTCTGTGGCTTGCCTGCCCTCTGCTGTCAGTCTGCTGTTGCTGGAGGCGTTTTTATGCAGATCTCAGGGGTGAGCTTAGCACTCCGCTGGCCCTGTATGCTTTGTTTACTCAGAGTTCTCCTGTTTGTGAGCCTCTGCTACAAGCTTTCCCCTTTCCAAGCACACTGGGGAAGATGACACTGCACCCGCGTTCTCAGGCCTGCGTGTTTATTTACTGTTCATGTGGGAGGTGGGTCTTCGCCCCTCTCCTGTGCAATTTTCCTCCCACCGCCACTTTTACAAGCTTTCCTGCTCCTGATTACTGAGCAGTGCTGCTGCTCCTGCCAGCTGCCATGTTTGTTTACAGCTTACATGGGAAGTGGGTCTTCCCCTCTCTCCTGTGGAGTTTTCCTCCCTCCACCACTCTCACAAGCTTTCCCACTCCTGGTTGCTGGGCGCGCGCCCCCGCTCCTGCCAGAGCCTCTCCTGCCCGCCCAGCTTGTTTATTTACAGTCCCGGGAAGATTCCCTTCCCTCAATCTTCAGCGCTCAGTGTGCCCCACCCTCTTTCCTGTGTGTCTTTATTGTTTTTATTGCTTATTAGTCAGTTTCTCTTTTTTTCCTCAGGTGAAGGTCGGTCTGTCCAGGGGGCTATGCTGCTCTGGCCCAGGGTTGAGGGAGAACCGTGATACTGCAAAGCTCACCTTGTCCGCATCTTCCCAAGCCATCTGGGCACGGGCGACTGGTGGCCTGGGGACCCTCCTTGTTTCTCCTTTTAGCGTGAAGTGGAGATTCTCTGTCCCGGCTGGAGGTGTGGAGGGGTCAAGGTTTTGCCTCTTCTCTGTGGTTTTGCCTGCAAAGTGTGTCTCCAGCATCTCTCCAAGATTTCACTATAGGAGGCTCGCTTTCTGCTTCCTCCCTCTAGCTGCCATCTTGGAATCTCTAAAAGTTTTATATTAAATTTTTTATCTTGTTTTCTGTCTCTACAGAGTTCCAGTGATACTTACATCTTTCCTTGATTTAACCTATTTTATTTAACTATAAGACCTCTTTTTAACAACGTAATATTTCTTTAAAAATTTTTTTTTAATTTTTAAGTTTTTTTATTTTATTATTTTTTTTCCTTTTTCTTTTATTATTCATATGTGCATACAAGGCTTGGTTCATTTCTCCCCCCCTGCCCCCACCCCCTCCCTTACCACCCACTCTGCTCCCTCCCTCTCCCCCCCTCAATACCCAGCAGAAACTATTTTGCCCTTATTTCTAATTTTGTTGTAGAGAGAGTATAAGCAATAATAGGAAGGAACAAGGGTTTTTCTGGTTGAGATAAGGGCAGCTATACAGGGCATTGACTCACATTGATTTCCTGTGCATGGGTGTTACCTTCTAGGTTAATTCTTTTTGATCTAACCTTTTCTAACCTTTTCTTTTATATATTTTAAAAATATATTTCATTTTCGGTTGACACATAGTAATTGTACATATGTATGGGAACAGTGTGACTGTTTAATATACATTTGCAATGTGTATATAGTGATCAGATTAGGGTAAAGGGCTTATCTGTTGCCTCAGGGTTTATAATTTCTTTTTTTTGATAATGCTACTAGCTATTTTGAAATATATACTTAATTATATCTGCTGCAGTATCCTATTGTGCTATAGAACATTAGAAGTGTTCCTTCTATCCAGGTACCCTTGTACCTGTTAACAATCTTCTGCTCTCTCTATGCACTCCCTTAACAGGCTCTGGAACCACTGTTCTTTCTCCAGTAATGAGACCTCATTTTAACTTTCATATATATTAGTGAGGCCATGCAGTGTTTGTCTCTCTGTGCCTGACATATTTCATATAATATAATTTTTCTAGTTGTGTTCATAATGCCATAAATGACAGAATTTAAACATTTTTATGGCTGAATAATATTTTGTTTATTCATTCCCCCTTACATGGATATCTAGGTTGACTCACAGTGTCTTGCCTACTGTGAAGAGTGCTACAATAAATATGCAAATATTCGTATCTCTTTGATGTAATGTCTCTGTTTCCTTTGTATATACACCCCATAGGGTGATTATTGTATCATATTGCAGTGCTATTTCTAGGTTTTTGAGGAACCTCTGTACTCTTTTCCATAAAAGCTCTACCAATTTATACTCCCATCAACAGTACATGAGAGTTCCCCTTTTCTCTCCATCCTCACTAGCAAGTTTTTCTTGTCTATTTGGTAACATCCATTCTAACTGGGATGAGATGATGCCTCATTGTGGTTTTGATTTACATTTTCCCAATGATTAGTGGTGTTGAGCACATTTCATACACATGTTGGCCTTTGTATATTTTTCTTTAGGGAAATGTCTGTTGACTTGTTTGAGTCCCTTATGTATTCTGGAAATTAATCTCTTGTCAGATGGACTGTTGACAAACATTCTCTCTCATTTTATATGTTGTCTATTTACTTTATTTATTGGTTCTTTTGCTGTTCAGAAGCTTCTTAGTTTAGTATAATTCCATTTGTCAAGTTTTGGTTTTGTTTACCTGTGCTTAGGGGATCATGCCCCCCAAAATCTTTGCCCAGACCAATATCTGGAAAGAATTTCCTATAAATTTTCCTCTAGTACTTTCATTTCTTATATACATCTTTGTCTAATTTTGTGTTTAGTTTTATATCTGATGGGGTTGGGGAAGAGAGAGAGAGGGTAAGTGTGAGAGTGAGAACAGTCTGGCTTCATTCTTCTCTCTATAGATATACAGTTTTCCAAATACCATTTATTAATAAGACTTTTTTCCCTCCAGTATATGTATAAGATAATATTGTATGCAAGTAGGGATAATTTGACTTTTTCCTTCCCTGTTTGAACTTCTTTCATTTCTTCCTCCTGTCTTATTGTTTTGGCTAGGAATTCCAAAACTATATCGAATGAGAGTGGGGAGAGAGTACATCTTTCTCTAATTCCTGATTATAGAGCTACTGGTTTCAGTTTTTCTCCATTTAATATGATGTTGGTTATAGGTTTATCATATAAAGCCTTTATTATGTTGAGGTACATTCCTTCTATTCCTAGTTTCATCAGAGCTTTTATCATAAAAGGATGTTTAATTTTGTCAGTCTTTTTCTGCATTTATGATCATGTGATTTTTGTCCTTAGTCCTATTTATATTTTGTATTACATTATCAACTTGCATATATTGAACCATAACTGCCACCCTGGAATGAGATTGACTTGATCATGGTGTATGATCTTTTTGATGTGTTTTGAATTTGGTTTTTAATGATTTTGTTGAGAATTTTTGCATCTATGTTCTTTAAAGAAATTGGTCTATACTTATCTCTTTCTTTTTTGCATCCATGACCAGTTTTAGAATGAATTTAATACTGGATTTGTAGAATGAGTTGGGAGTGTTCCTTCTCTATTTCATGGGAAAGTTTGAGGAGTGTTGGTATTAGTTCTTCTTTAAAGGTCTGGTAGAATTCAGCAGTGAATCCATTGGATCCTGGTCTTTTCTTTGTTGGGAGACTGTTACTGCTTCAATTTCATTGTTTGTTAAAGATCTATTTAGGTGAATTATATCCTCTTGGTTCAATTTCGGTCAGTCAAAAGCATCTAGAAGTTCATCCATTTCTTCTAGATTTTCCAGTTTATTTGAATATAGCTTGTTAAAGTATACTTTAATAATTCTTGGTATTTGTTATGCTATCCCCTTTCTCTTCTCTAATTTTATTAATTTGGGACTTTTCCCTCTTCCTTCTCATCAGATTGGCTAAGAGCTTATCAATCTTATTTGTCTTTTCAAAGAACAACGTTTGTTTTGTTGATTCTTTCTATAGATTTTTGGTCTCTATTTCATTAATTTTGGGCCTTATTTTTATTATTTCTCTCCTGATAACACTTGGTTTAGCTTGTTCTCACTTTTCTCAGAGGTTGAGATGCAGTGTTAGGTCATTTATTTGTGATCTCTGTGTTTTTAATGTAGGCACTCATAGTTATAAATTTTATCCTTAGTACTGCCTTGTAGTAAGTATCCCATAGGTTGTGTTTTCATTTTCACTAGATTACAGGAGCTTTTTGATTTCCCCCATTATTTCAATGACCCACTGTACCTGAATAGGCATCTTTCTCAAGATTTGGGTAGTTTTCTGCTATTATTTCATTTAATGTATTTCCTATGCCTTTGAATTGTACTTCTTCTCTTTCAATGTCCATGATTTTTGTAGGCTTGGTCTTTTAATGGAGTCAGAGTTCTTGTATATTCAATTTGTACTTCTTTTACTTTCTGTGCATTCATGTTTTTTCTCTATTATATCTACTTTTTTTTATTCATATGTGCATACTATGTTTGGGTCATTTCTCCCCCCTCCCCCACCCCCTCCCTCTCCCCTCCACCCCCTTGATACCCGGCAGAAACTATTTTGCCCTTATCTCTAATTTTGTTGAAGAGAGAGTATAAGCAATAATAGGAAGGAACAAGGGTTTTTGCTAGTTGAGATAAGGATAGCTATACAGGGAGTTGACTCACATTGATTTCCTGTTCATGTGTGTTACCTTCTAGGTTAATTCTTCTTGAGCTAACCTTTTCTCTAGTTCCTGGTCCCCTTCTCCTATTGACCTATATCTACTTTTTCTTCAAATCCTGAAATTCTGACTTTCACTTGTTCTGGTCTTCTGGAATGGTTTTCAACCGTATTTGTTATTTGACTTAAGGAGCCTTTTACTTCCAGTTTCAATTTGTCTTTTGAGGCTTTCTATATCTTCATTAAACCCCTTTCACCTCTTGTATATGTATTCTCTTCCTTATTTTATTTACCTGGATTTTTTTTTTGTTGTTTGCTTGTTTCCTCCTTAAAATTGTCAGATGTTTATTTGTGTCCTTGAGCTCATTTAGTTGTTTCTTTGCCTTCTCACTGAATTCATTTACCTGTTTATTCATATTCTCTTTGATTTTATTGCCATGTTTTTGCATGTTTTCTTTCATCTCATTAGTCATTCTTATTATCATTCTTTTGAGCTTGTAAATTGAGGTTTATTCCTTCACTACCCATCAGATCCTTTGTTGTGATTGTTGCATTTTGAGAAGTCATCTTCCCCTTTTCGTATTTCTTATTGCCTCCATTTTGAGATTTGCTCATCTGTACTCAATTAGTTGGTTGAGGATTTTAGTCACATGAACTCTTTTCATGGAATTAATTTCTATGCTCTGGAAGGACTGGTTATTGGCTCAGTTTTTGTGTCATTTCTGACTACTAACATGCGGGTGTTGCTTAACAGTAACAAATTCACTAAATAAATACCAAATCAGATATTTATATGAAGTATAATATAGTAGGGGTTTAGAAAGATGAAACTTGTTTGCATAGAAGTTAAAATTTTGGTAGTAAGAACAGTGGGGATAGAGGGAAGATAAAGAGGTAGGAAGATGAGGAGAATGTGTGTGAAATGAGAGGGCTGCAAGTAAACAAGGCTCTATTGTGAGAGATATAGTTCAGTTCTTATGGACTGGGGTTCTGTTTTCAGGGACTGCAGAAGAATAGAAAATTGAGAGTAATATAAGAAGATAGATTAACCACTAGGTGAATGGTTAGTAAACAAGAGCTAGCAAAAAGGGGGAGAAAAAAGTGGGGGGTATGGAGAAATGAAAAAGTAAAGAGAAAAAATGGCAATATAAGGGGCATAGGCAAGATAAAATTTTACCAAAAAAATTTTTTTAACATCCAAATTTCAACCTTGAGTAGAGTGGATGTTTTCTGTGCTCTGTCAGAGCACTGAATGCTCCCCTCCATTCTCTGGTCCTTAGGTTTTTGTCTGCAGTATCTCCTCTGGGGTCCTGGATCACTCAGGTGTAACCTGGTGGTGGGGCTATGGATTACAGCAGCTGCTGGAGTGAGGTAGGACAGCTCCAGAGTGGGTGAAGTAGCCATTGTGGGTTTTCTGAGTACAGATAGTGGATTAGATAGTACTCTGCCACTTTCAGAGCCTGTGCATTTCCATGTTTAGGGAATTCAATGGCTGCTCTGGCTTGTTCACAATGAGATTCCCCCCCCCCCTTTTCCACCTTGACCTCCAGTTTAATATTTCATTTGGGGAGTGAGAAGCAAAAAGCTCTGTCACTTGTGTATATGTGAACACGCCTGAGTTGGGCAGTAGGTTAAGGGTTCTAGCAAGCTGGCCAGCTCACTTTGGCACTCTCTTTGTTTTGGGATAGAGATATGGGTATTGAGGTCAAGTTGGCTAGCCTGCTAGCTCCCAGACTTTCCTTGGAATAAATACTCTGCAAACAGCCTCTCACCTCCCATGCCAGGCTAGTCTGGGAGTCTTCAATGAGTCTGCTTAGCCAAAGGTTTTCTTGTGTGGGAGGGGTTATGGTTCTCTGATTCACCTGAGCTGAGCTGGCCTGTATAACAGTCCTCAGGACTGAAAGTAATTAACTCACTTGATTGCTTTGTGGGCTCTTCTTTCTGGTATCAGAGGGAATGCATGTTGTCAGTTGGTGACTGTCCTGTGGTTCATTGGTAGGTGACCATCCTGTGGCTTGGCAAAGCTCTTAACACAGTGTGTCAATGTTTAGCATGCTGGTTGGTCCTTGGGAATGGAAGGAAACTCAAGTACAGACAGGAGAAAACAAAGAACAACAGAAAAACCCAAAATTCAGATGGTGGCACAGGATGGAGCAGTTCCCTGATAGTGCCCATGTACCTGTGGTGGATTTGCCCTTTTATGGGTTTAATTAGAGGTTGGCCTCTCTAACTACAGTCAGTCCTTTAGCTGCTCCCCACCCCTTTTTTTTGTAAAGCAAACTAACTTGACCACCTGCCCCTGTACCCATGAACCTGAAGTTTTCTTTTAGGTCTGTGAGACATGAGGACATGGCGATTGTCGGCAATTTGCCATCTCCCCTCTGTATACTTTATACATTGAACGTTTTGTCATGACAATGTATAAAGCTTTATAGGATGATCATTTTATTTTTTTATCAGTCACTGTATTGATGTGATATATTAGGATTATTGATTTGCATATAATGAACCATCTTTGCATCCCTGTGATAAGTCCTTCTTCCTCATGGTATATAATCTTTTTGATATGTAATTGGATTTGACTTGATAGTATTTTATGTTTTTGGTTATTGTGCTGTTATTTGGTTTTGGAATCATGGTAATTTTGGAATTTTAGACTGAATTTTGAAAGGTCCCTCCCTTTCAAATCTTTGGAATAGTTCGGGAAGAATAGATGTTACTTCTTCTTACAAGGTTTGATGAAATGAAGCAAGAAGTGCTGGGCTTTTCTTTGTTGAGAAAGTTTTTTATTACCAATTCAGTCTTATTCTTATTGATCTGTTAAGGTTCTGTATGTCCCCCTGGTTCAAAATGAATGTATGTGTCCATAAATGTATTTATTTCTTCCAGGTTTTCCATTTTGTTGCCATATAGGTGTTCATTATAGTCCTTAAAGATTATTTGTATTTCTGTGATATGAATTGCAATCTCCTTTTCCATCTCTTATATTATTTGAGTCTTCTCTCTCTTTCCTGGTTAGTCTACCTGAACACTTGCCAATTTTATTTTTTCAAAAAAATTTTTTCATTTTATTGACCTTTTGTGCTTATATTTTCTATTTCACTTGTTGTTCCTCTACTCTGCACTATTGCTTTCCTCCTATTAATTTTGGGTTCGACTTGTTCTTAGTTTTCTAGTTTGCCTTATTATTTAATTAAAATTTTTCTTTTTTTTAATATAGGTGCTATTGTTGTAAAGCTTTCCTTCAGTACTGCTTCTGCTGTATCTTATAGATTTGGGTCTTTTAATTTTCATATATTTCAAGAAATATTTAAACTTCTCTTGATTTCTTCATTGGCCTAGTCATTCAAGAGCATGGTGTTTCAATGGAATTCTACTCAGCCATGAAGAAGAATGAAATTTTATTATTTATGGAACTAGAGAACATCATTCTGAATGAGGTTAGCCAGGCTCAGAAGACCAAAAATTGTATGTTCTCCCTTATATGCAGACTTTAGACCTAGGGCAAATGCAGCAATGTGGTTGGACGTGGGTCACAATATAAGGTCAGAGCACACACGGGAGGTATGGGGATAGGTAAGAAACCCAAAACATGATAGTATTTGATGTCCTTACTGCAGAGGAACTAATACAGAAACTTTAAAGTGACAGAGGTCAGTATGAGAAGGGGATCAGGAACTAGAAAAAAGGACACTTAGAGATGAATCAACTTAGAATGTAATGCATTTGTACATGGAAGCAATGCTAGGAATCTCTCTGTATAGCTACCCTTATCTCAACTAGCAAAAATGCTTTGTCTTTCTTATTATTGTTTATACTCTCTCTTCAATAAAATTAGAGATAAGGACAGAACAGATTCTGCCTGGAAGTGAGGCAGGTGGCAGGGAGAGGGAGAGGTAGGGGGGAGAAATGGCCCAAACAATGTATGCACATATGAATAAATGAATAAAAAAGAGCACGGTGTTTAATGTCAATGTATTTGTACAATTTCTAAAGCTCCTCTTAATGATTTTTAGTTTCATTCTATTGATATCAGAGCAGACACATGCCATGATCTTTCTTTCTTTTCTTTCATTTCCTCTTCTCTCTTCTTTCCTTTGCTTTTTCTTTTCTTTTCTCCTTCCCTTTGCCCTTTTCTTTCCTTTTCCCTTTCCTTTTCTCCCCTCCCCTCCTCCCTCCACTCCCCCTTCTCTTATCCTCTTCTTCTTTTTTTTTCTTTCATGCTAGGAATTGAACCCAGGGCATAACACGCAGTAGGCAAGCACTCAACCACTAAACTACATTCCTATCCCTGATTTCTACTTTTTCAAAATTTGTTGAGACTTATTTTATGGTCTAGTATGTATTCTGTTTTATAGAATATTATATATGTTAATGAGAACATGTATTCTGAATGTATCAAATCCAATGTTCTGTACATGTCTGCTTGGGTTATTTGGTGAATAGTATATTTTAACTCCAATGTTTCCTTTTTGACTTTTCTTTTATTTTGGTCTGGATGATGTGTTTATTGATGAAAGTGGGGTTTTTAATCTCCTAATATTTTTTAGCATTTTTTTCTTCCTTTAGACCTAATAGTATGTGCTCTATATAATTATATGCTCAGCATTAGGTATATATATATACTTATAATTGTTATTTACTTTTGCTGAATTGATTGCTTTATATTACATTTCTTGGTAGCTTTTTTGATGGCACTGGGGTTTGAATTTATGGCCTCATGCTTACTAGGCAGGTAATTTGTGCCATGGGGGCAGGCATTTGTGCCATGCCTCCAGCCTTTTTTGTCTCTTTATTGTTTCTGACTTAAAGTCTGTTATTTATTGAATTGTATTTACTGCTACTTTCTTTTGGTTTTCATTTGTGAAGAATATCTTTTGCCATATCTTCACTTTCATTCTAGTTACATCTTTATTGATGAAGTAAACTTCTTATAGGCAGCATATCATTGGGTCTTGTTTTTAAATTTTTTTAAAAAAGCCATGTAGTAAGTCTGAATTTAGCCCTTTTCATGCAAGGTTATTATTGATAAGTAAAGATATGCTTTTACTCATCTTTGGGGGTGGTTTTGTATATCCTTTCTTCCTGTCTCATTCATTTTTGAGGTTTTCTTAGATTTCTATATTAATAAAATTTAATCCTTTCTTGTTTTTCTTTTGTGTATATGCTCTACTAATGAGTCTTGTATGTTGATATGTTCTCACAGTGATAGTTATCATTTTTTTCCTTCTAGTATACACTTCCCTTAAGCATTTCTTATATGGTAGTCTGAATTCTCTTGGGCTTTGTTATAGAAAGACTATTTTTCCTTTATTTTTTGAAGAATATCCTTGCTGATTATAGCTCTTGATTGGCAGCTTTTTCTTCAGGACTTTGAGTATATTATTCTTTTACATCCTGGCCTGTAAGGTTTGTGTTGAGAAATCTTCTGTTAAGACTAATGGAGGATTTCCTTATATGTAACTGGAAACTCTTGGCTAGTTTTCAGAACTCTCTCTTTGTATTTTTTTTTTTTTTTTGGCAGTTTGACAATAATATACCTTGGAGCCTCGGAGAAGATGTTTTTTTGTTGACGCTAATAAAGGTCCTTTGAGTTTTCTGGACATGGTCTCTAAATCTTTCTTAGGATTTGGAATTTTTGTTGTTGTTGTTGTTATTGTTTGTTTCTTTGTTTTAGCAATTTATTGAATAAGTTTCTGTTTCCTTCTTTTCTTTTAGAATTAGAATCCCCATAGTGTGAAAGTTTGCTTGCTTTATGGTGTCCCATATGTGTCACAGGTTTTCTTTCTTCAAGTTCAGAAGTTCTCTCTTGTTTTGGTTTGCTGTTGAGATTCCCAAATATGCTATTTTTATTTTGTTTATTGAGTTCCTTAGCACCAAGATTTGTTTTCTATTTTGATCATTTCTATTTCTTTGCTGAGTTTTCCATTTGGATCATGAATTGTCTAATTTCATTGACTCATCTGTATTCTCTTATATTTCATTGAATTTCCCTAAAATCATTATTCAATTTCCTTTTTAGTCAGTTTGTTGATTTCCTTTTCCTTGAAATCTGTTGCTGGAGAGTTTTTGTGCCCCTTTGAAGGCACCATGTTATCTTTTTATTGTTCTTCTGTCCCTAAGTTGATTTTTGTGCATCTGGTAGATCAGTGTGTCAACCAGTTCTATAAGTTAGCTTTCAGAGTAAAAGACTTTTTCCTGACAGTGTGTCTTAGGGTGCCATTTGGGTAGGCTACATGGGATTTTGTTGCAGGTAGGTGCTTTAGTGTAGTGTCTGTGTAGCTTCTTGATGTGTAATTAATGTCAGCAATGCTTGTGGCTTAGGTTGCTGGGTTGTGGGAGTGCACTGCAGTTGGGATGCAGCTCTTATAGGTGGGTCAGTTTTACCAACAGCTCTAGGTATGGTAGATTCTGCTGTGGGTGTGATGCACCCATCAGTTTCTATGGGTCATGTGGTCTTAAAGGCTCATGTAGTAAGATGTGGGTGGTACACTGAGGAGATAAGATTCTCTTCTGTTTCTAAGGGTTTTGAGGGAGGGAGCCACTCTGACAAGCCTAGATAGATGCTGTGCAGCATGGTTGGTAGAGAAGTTCTATCGGTGTCTGAAGGCCACATGGAATTTAGATTACATTGATGGGTCCATATTGGGTATCCATCAGAATCTGAGGGCTGTATAAGTGACTCTGTGGTACATCTTGGGACAAAGCTGATCAGTGTGGACTGCAGAGCTGCTTCCCATAGCAGAGGGTAGGTGAGAGGGCCACCTGTCTACTTCTCAGAGCCTCAGCAGGCTCAGCCCCTCAGGGAGAGCTGCTTGACTGCTTCCTAGAGTCATAAGTTGATAGGCAGAGCTGCCTACTTGCTTCTTGGGGGCTATAGCAGGCCAAGCTATTTAGGGCAGGGGTCTTGGCTGCTTCCTGAGGTCATGTGAGAGTGGCTGGTGCCACCTGGCTGGTGTGCAGAACTGGATCATTCATGTTGCTGTGGCAGCTGTTTGGTGGCTTCACGGGACCCTGAGTGGGTGGGGGTCTCAAGATGATTCTGTGTAGCAGGATCCTGGTGAGAGATGTCTCAACATGGGCTGAGTTAGTTTTCCAGGGCGATGTATGGAAGCTTCTAAAACTGACCTCAGGGCTGTGAGGGTCATTGGCTTCTCCAGCAGCAAATACTTCAGGTGTCTGTGATATGAAGGCAATTTACTGGGGGAGTCCTGCTTACTCTTTCCCTGCTAAACCAAGTCAATTTTGGGTTAGGATTGATCTTGAGAAACAGGATGGCAGCAACTGTGTGCTTAGTTTCTACTTACTAAGGCCAACACATATGTCCATGCTCTAGGACTTCTCTGCCATCCCCCACTGCACTCTGGTATTCTTTAAACACTCTGATTATGATGAACAGGTGCTGTTGTCTTCTTTTAGTCCTTCCCCCACCCCCACCCCACCCCCGACCCTGGCAGTAATGAGGTTTGAATTTAGGGCTTTGTGCTTCTTGCTAAGTAAGTACCTTATCACGTGAGCCATATCTCCAGGTTTTTTGTTTTAATTTTCAGATAGGATATCATGCTTTTGTCAAGGCTGGCATTGGACCACAATCTTTCTACCTCTGCCATCTGTGTAGCTGGGATTATAGAATGTGTCACCACACCTGGCTTGTTTTTGAGGTAAAGTCTCACTAACATTTTTTTCTTTCCCTGGGCTAGCCTCTAACCACAATTTTCCTATTCCCTGCCTTCTAAGGTCTGGGAATACAGGTATTAGCCACAGCACCTGACTTCCTTTCAGTCCTTTTATGTTGAAGGAACCATGCCAGGCACCTTCAGTTTGTCATTTTGCTGATTTCCTTTGTTTCTGAGTTCTTTATTATTGTCTCCTGTGCCACATGTCCTTCTATGTCTTTTTCTCATATGAAATTTTTCTTGTATGTTGTTTTTTAATTTAACAAACTTAAATTTGCTATTTATTATGATATCAAATAATTTAGAAACAAGTTTCAGGATTCTTATGCCTGCTATATTTTGTACATATCCACCAAAGCATCATAGGTTGGAAAGTGAATCCCCAAATTCATATGTTTGTGGTATTTGGAGGTGGGGCAATCAGGAAGTAATTAGGATCAGGAGAGGCATGAGAGTGGTGATCTTGCTGCCTCACCATGTGATCCCCTCCACCATGTCAGGAAGCAGCATGAGGCCATCACTCGTACTGAGCAGGTTCTAGTGCTCTGCTCTTGGGCTTTACAGCTTCCAGAACCATGAACCGAGTACACCTCTATTCTTTGTAAATTTCCTGGTTTGTTGCATCTTGTTATACCACCACAAAGTGGTCTATGGTATTCTACCCATTTCATTGTATAAAAAAAAAACCCAAGAAATTAAAATACTAAACTAAGCAATTATTTTAGGGCATGTATCACAAAGTGCTCTTCAGTCCTTACTATTTTCAAAGGTATTGAGTGAAATCTATGGAATAAAGAGAAGGAAAATATCTTTCTTAAATGACTTTTATCTTAAAATTTGAATAGCTAGTAATTCTAGTAAATTTTTTGTTACTGTTGTTGCTATTGTTTGGTTTGTTTTTGAGGCAGAGTCTCAATATGTAGCTCATGTGGCCTGGAACTCACTATGTATGTAGCCCAGGATGGTCTCTTGCATCTGCCCTCTGAGTACAGGGATTCCAGGTGTGTGCCACCACAACTGGATAGTTCTGGTAAAATTCTTGGTTACAAAATGTATTAGTTGTATTATTGACAAGATGGTATATTATTTTCTGCTGATGATGCCAAAATAATTCATATTGCTGAGTTTTATAATTCAAACATTTTAATATACCATTCATATATACGTTTTCCTAACATCTTGTTGCTCATTCATTTTGTTCTATTTAGTTTCTGTTGGGTAGAGAGGGGATGAGTGGGAGAGGAAAGGGGTGCGGGGATAAGGGAGGGGGTGAGGGAAGGGGGGAGAAATGACCCAAACATTGTATGCACATATGAATAAAATAAAAATAAAAAAAAATAATAAAAAAAGGAGTCACCAAGGCTGAAAAAAGCAAGAAAAAAAATATTAATATAAATTTTCAAAGTTAAAGGCTCGCTGGACTATGTCTTAATCACTGAGTGGTTTTTTTTCCCACAATCAGGATTTTAGTGGAATGCCTCAAAGCCATGTGAAGGTGATGCCCAGACTAAAAGCACTTCTTGGCTGATTACTGTTAGTGAGTAACAGTAGACTCTGTAGTTTTGATGCTACAAAGTACAGGATTATAATCTTCTATTTATTGTATTTTAATTTCCATTCCATATAATGATGTGAGGGTAATAATAATTACTATAATCCTCATGGGGGATATTTTTAATAATTAAAGTGATAATGTCCTAAGCAGCAATATAGGCAGAAGCTAAGTGAGTAAAGAAAGATGTATTTAATGAATAATTTAATGTAGTGGTTTCCATTGTCCTTACAAAATGAATTAACACACAGTGAACTTCAATTTAGTATTTTTAAGTGTTTTCTCTTGAAAGTCACCAGAGTGTTATCTTCAAAAAGAATATGAAGTTTATGTAGCATTCTCTGTCACCAGACTTATGATGATACCTCTTGCTTTTAAAGTCACAAAGATATTTCAATATAGAATCAAAAGATAGCTTAACTTTTTTTAAAAGTTACGAAATGGGAAAGTTGTAATGTCATTTTGTGGGCATAATTTTTTTTCTGAGACTATGCTCCTGTTAAAAGTAAGTTCCAATTATGAAATAGGATATTTTTTCCATTGTGAATGGATATCATTGTATGCACATACACACATATGTGTGTATGTATGTGTATATGTACCTGTGAGCAGCATATGTGTTCTGTTTTTCTAGTCCTTACACCTCCAATATACTAAGTTCTTAAAATTTTAGTAGTTAATCACATTCCTATGTAAAAGGTGATGGTGACACATTATCTATCTTTAGACATTTGGAATGTAGGGGTTTATATTTCTCTCTTACCTCTGGAAATGAGTCTTTGTTCTGACACAAAAAGATCTATGCCTATGGCTTATATTTGTGCAGGCATGTCTTTTTCTCTACCCTACACCCTTAGACAGCACCTTCTTAATCCTTTCTCTCAGTAATGTGTTACTGAGTCAAGGCTGTGGTGCAACCAGGCTTAATGTTAAAGGTTTTTGGGATATATTAGTTAGGTTTAAGTTTGGCTATATGTAAGAGAGATTCACATTTATAGTTATCTAAATATTATAACAGCAATTTATTTTTAGTTATAATATGGGGGTTGATGGCCTGAGTCAGGCATGTTATCTCTGAGTTGGTGGGCCATCCAGGGACCTTCTATTTTGTGACCCTATCATGTGTAGCTTCAGTGGTGTGGTCCACTAACATGCTGTTAAATCCACATCCTTGGCACCAGTATGGATGGAGAGTAGGGGATGAAATACATTTCTTCACTTTAAAGCTGCATCTCAAAAGTTACATCTGCTACTTCCTCTCTGTTATGGTTTAGATGAGTGTCTCCTAGAGGATACGTAAAATCAAGATATGTAAACTCTTGGTTCCAGTATTGGGAAGTATTGGGAACCTTCAAGAGGTGAGGATGAGTGGGAGGACCTTACATTATTTGGGGTATGCTCCGATTCTCTGTCTCTATTCCTGGCTTGGGATGTGAGTGCTTTTTCCAGTGTGCATGCTTGCACTGATGTGCTGCCCTTACTAGAAGCCCAATCTTGAACTTGTACTTCCCAAATCATGAGGCAAAATAAACTTCTATTTACAATATCAAGTATTTCATTACAATGACATGAAACAGACTAATATTTCCTCCTATGCCTTTGACTGGAACTTAGGCTCATGACACTCCTAACAGCAAGCAATCTGGGAAGTACTTTTTCTTAGTTGTCATGTACCCAGTTTAAAAAAAAAAAAAAACTTCTTCGCTTCTTAATGTGAAGAGAAAATGATGCTGGAGAATAGGTAGTAGTGGCTTCAATGCAGGCTGTATATGGAACAGGGTTACATTATTCCATGGCACAGCAGAGAAAGGAAATGACAATTAGCATTCATTATGGATGGTCTTAAAAATCCTTATTGCATTCCTTATGGCAATGAATTTTCTTTTGTCTTCTACTCCAGTTTTAGCCACATTTTTCAGGAACATCTAACATTTCCCTTTTTTTTTTTTCTTCTTCTTAGCTCTATGTTTTTATTTTTCAACTTCCCAAGTTTCCCTGTTCATTATCAGAGAGGGCATCTACCTAGCTCTGTCCTATACTAGAACAATGTCACAGAGGCCCAACTGATGATAGCAATGAATAGAGCAGGCCAGCAGCTGCAGTTGGCTGTAGCAGGTTATTGGGAATATGCTCCATCACTCAACTTTGGGAATAGTGACCATTCTAGAACATAGGCAATGTGGCTACACCTGACTTTTACAGGGGATCTGTAAGTTTGGTTTCTTAGGTTAACTTTCTTGGTCTTTAGGTGTTAGAAAGTGATTACTATTTTTTAAAAAATAATATGACATCAATCAATGTGCTGTTGGTGGCTTCCCCTGGGCAGTTGCCTTAGTAGAGCCAAACATTACTTATGGGGACTTGGTTTCAAAACTGCTCTCTTCTCTCCCCTCCTCTCCCTTGCCTACCCTTTCCCACCTAATCCTCCCCTCTCCTCCTTCCCTCTCCCCTCCACTCCTCTTCTCCTCCCCCACCATATGCTTTCCATGGATATAATAATTCCCTGATTTTACACTTGTCTTAATAGTTTCCTAAGAGCTTTTACATATATTGGCTTGTTAACCTTGAATAAAAATTCCTGAGGTTTGGCAGAGCCAAAGTTGTCTTTACTTTATACATGAGGAAACTGAGGTGCAGATGGTTTATATTTCTTGATAAAAAGTTACAGCAAAAAAATAAGAGCAGAGATGAATCAAGTATTCATATCTTCTGACTTCTTGTCCAGGCACTTCAGTCTTTTGAGGTCTGTGAATAGTTTAAATATATAATATATTGTGAAATATTTTATAAATATATATAATGTTGTGAAATCTCAACCCTCAAGCCCTCAAGAAGTACTTGAGAATCATTAAAAACTCATTTTAGTTTTCTGAGAAGCAAACATTATTGTGCTATTTTAGAAAAAGAAGAGAGGAGATTCAGGCTCAATTATCTGGAGTAGTGCTGTCAGTTCCAAATTGTGTTTCTCGTCTTTGTATTTCCCAGTTCGATACTCCATTGACTAGAACTTTCTAGGATCATTGCTGGTCTCTGCTGCAGCTATGAATGTAGCATCTTCTTGACATAAGAAATCATTGTAAGCCTATAGGAAGTGCCTATTAGATTGTAACAATTGTCAGTGGACCAGAGAGGAGAAATTAAGATTTCTCTTTGCATACAAAAATTATGAGAGGAATGTATACTCTATAATAGTGTGAATATTCTTAAGGATTTTAAAATGAAATTTAATACATGCTTATGTCAAAAACTAAAACCAAAGGATACAGGAGAGTTATCTTCATTTGGGTTCCCCTTGTGAGTAGATTCTGAGATAAAGACCTGTGGACAGGTAGTTTATTTGGGAGGTGTTCATACAGAGAAGAAGGGAAGAATTGAGAAGAGTGAAAATGTAAAGAAGAGTCATTATAAAGGGACATTGTTGAGTTGATCCCCCCATGGGAAATTATAGCTGGATCACTCAAGAATCTTATGAGTGGTGTTTAAAATTCTTTTCAGAATGATATGTTAAAAGATCACCCGATCACTGACATCTATATTCCCTCATCTGCACACAGGTGCATGGAAGTAGCTCCTATTGGTATGGTACACTGCAGGAGCAGTAGAGGAGCCCTAGGGAATAGAGGGAAGACCACTGGAGGTGGCGTGTGCTTGAGATAGGGAGTTACCAGTGTGAAGCGAGTTGAAGACTGCACAAAATGATCACTGCTGGCATAATTGAAAACAAGGTAAGGCCAAGAAGCATGAGAGGAGTCTGATGCAATGGCTTGAAGATGAAAACAGCAGTCCTTTGTTGGAATACTTTTGTCTTTAGTCTTATGTTGCTACGCTATATAACTCTAAATAGCACAGGTTTTACACAGTTTCTTATTTTATCAGCTTCTACTCTTTCCTCTAAGTTGTTATAATTTCTAGTTATTGGTAACTAGTTTTAAACAGCATACTTAAAACATTACTTCTTGCATTATTACATTTCAGCAGTTTATTTTAATTTTTTAATAAGTTGAAATCTTTGCCATTACCTGTGCCTTAATCTGTCTCTTTCCATCTTTGCCTCCAAAGTTTTTATTGTATCAAGGTTGATAGTCTTTACTTTCTATTTTGTATTCTTAATTAAGTGATCTTTGCTTTCACTATTGTTTGATTATAGTAGTTGATAACAAACATCATTTACCTATTTTGCGCCCATGTGTATAAACATTCTATGTACAGCTGAGTGAAATGCTAGAACTGTATCTTTCCCAACTGATCCCAAATCATGACCCTCTAAAACTAGAAAAAGAATGTTTCTGGCCTTAAGGTCCACATGAATTATCTTTCATGCCATCAGAAGCTACAAATCACATCATGTAGACTTTGCTGTGTTTGTGTATGTGTGCACAGTGTGGAAATACACATATGTATGTAGTTTCCTGGAGTTGTTGTCTTTCATTTCTTTGTATTAAAATAAGTGAATGACCATGTGTTAGTTTTCCATTGCTCTGATAAAATATCTGAGAAAATCAACCTAACAGAGGAAAGATTTGACTCATGTTTTCAGAGGTTTCAGTCATTTTGTGGCTGTGGGGAGGCAGAACATATGGTGCAATTGCTTGGCAGAAGAAAACCACTCACCTCATGATAGCTAGAAAGCAGAGAGAGAGGAAGAGACTGAGATCCTAATTTCTCCTTTTAGGGCACAGCTTCAATTACCTACTCCTTCTAACTAGGCCCCACTTCCAAAAGTTTCCAATAGTGCCTTCAGCTGGCTGCCATACTTTCAATGCCTGAGTCTTTAGGGACCATTCCAGATCCTAATTATTATATCTTATTCACTATATAACTTCTAGTCTTTCTACCATTCTGTGTGTGGAATGGCATTTATTCCATAACTTTCTTTTTGAAGACCTTTTGGGTGCTAAGTTGTTTCTAGATATAATTTGACCAGTTGCTTTTTTGTACTTATTCTACATTGATTATTCATTCACCACACTTGTATTAATTCTGCATGTCTTGGTTCTTGCATTTTTCCCTTCCTTGATTTTGCTAGCTTCATATGTTCTTGGATAATTCAGACACAGTTCGGGAAAGAACTTGAGTTTTTATATGCCCCCAAATGCCTTTATTTGCACTCATACTTAATTGATAGTATAGTATAGTTAGTCTAGAAATCTAGTTCAAAATGATTTCCCTCAGTTCTTTGAAAGCACTGCCATTGTCTTCGAGCATAGTTTTCTTAATAAGCTTGATACCATCCTAATTCTTACTCTTTTTGTATGCAAACTCTTCCCCCAAACCTTACCCAGAAGCTTTTAGGATCCCAGTTTCTTCACCTTTGAATTTCTTTTCCCTTTTTAATTTTAAGATAAAACCTTACTATGTAGCACTTGTAATCCATTCTGCCTTAGCCTCATGAGTGCTGGGATGATAAGTGTGTACCACTGGGTATTTTTTCTGACAATTAAAACAGAACATCTTCTTATTCATTACCAAAAAAACTTCTTTGTTATAATAGAATATTTAAAAATTTTTGCTTGAAAGATTTTTAAAAAATTATTTTGCTAGGTGGGGGTACATTGTGGCACTTATGAAAGTTCTTACAATTTATCAGATGTTGTTGAATTCATCCTCTCCTGATTCTCCTTTATTCTCTTCTTCCTCCACCCCCATTCCTGGAGTAGTTTTAACAGCTATCATTTTCCATTTACACATGTATACACAGTATTTTCATTATATTCTTTTTATTCTGGCCAGAATTTACCATGGCCTAGATTCCATGTGATCTAAATACTGTCTTACAAATGATGCATACTTTTTTGGGAATTGCCAGACCAGATGCTGGGAAATGATATATGTAATATACTACATATTACATATATTTATTTGATGCATACTGTTGAAATGGTTTTGTTAGTTGAAGATTGGTTAACTTTTGTTCCTGGATAAAACTGTTTCTTTGAATACTTTCCCCCAGTATTTGATATTACAGTGTAGCACTGGAGAAGATCAGTTAAAGAAGTATAGTATTATGACGTCAACCTAGAGAATGAACCTCTCGCTTAACCCAGCCTGCAAGATCCAATCTTCTTGGCACTCATAGTTTGCTATAGTCTGAAGATTTCTGACTTTCAGTTTAGAATATTTTCTTCCCTTTTTTTCTTTAAAAAATGTGGTCCAGTGTCACACTTGTACCACCAGCTTTAGCATTTCCCCAATTGGTTTATTTAATGTGTTTAGAGATTTCATTGTCATATTTGCTGGGACTAAGAATTACCACCATGGTTTGCTGTTACCCTGCATGTGGGGAGGGAAGGAAAATGGCGTAAGTTTTAATTCTTTGCTTCCTTCTCACTCTTGCTGCTGAGCCTGGGCTCTTGGACGTGAGCCAAGAAAACTGAATGCTGTTCCTTTCAGAGCCCCAGCTAAGCGTATTCCTAGCATCCTTCATTCTCTTGTTAATAGTCAACATGGTTATTCCTAATTTCTATCTTCTGGAAATTTGTTTAACCCTTCAGCATGCTATGATCTTCTCCCTAAGCTAATTTTCTCCACTTGTTGGTTTAATTCCCTTTTCCATTACTTCAAGGTTATTTTTATGGCATCTCCTGGGGAAACTTAAGTAATATCTAATTAGATTTTTGTTTAAGTGTTTTAATATAAAACTAAACCTTTTTTCTCTCTGCTAATTTTTTAACTTGGAAAACTGGTTTCTTATGAATTTTCACAATTTTGATAATAGATACTGATACTCACTCTTGAGTTATAAGTAATTGTAAAAATAAAAGATACTTTTTCTAATTGTTTCTTTTTTCATGTAAGTAGTAATAAAATACTTTTTACCATCCAAAATATTTGATATCCTTTTTATAAATGGGAAAAGTTGTTAATTTATGAACTCAGTGTAAAAGGAGAGAAAATGTAAAATTAAATGGTAATGTTAAAGTTGTTGCTACATGGTAGGCTTGCTTTTCTGTCAGCTGGGAGTCTTGTGTAGATAATAATTCCCCTTCGTGATTTAGCATGTATAAAACACATCAATCCTTTTTATTATATTTTGTGAGCCTTGACATTTATGATAATTTCCCCATATCTACTTATAACTCTTTCTCTTATGATTGCATTATTAAAGTGGATTTTTTGCCCTTGTTGGCTTATCTCATTAGCATGTGTTTATCATATATTTTCAGGGTAATTACCATTTTGGAATAATGCATGCAACATTAAATGGATTCACTAGTTTTAAAAGGTGTCAAGAAAAAGGCAGCAGCTTTCACCCCTCCCATCTCTAATCCCTATTCTCTCCAAAGATTACAAAAGACATTTTGATTTCTTGTCACTTGGGTCAATTGGATAATGGCAAGGACAATACAACCCCCTACTGTGTGTCCACAGTTAATCCTAGATGGGTAAAGAAATAACTAAGGGGAACACATTTGTACAGTATCCTCATTTTCAATGCTCTGTTTGTCAATCAGCATTAGGGTTTCTGGTCTTTTTATTATTGTTGTGCTGGGGGTACATTGTGGCATTTACAAAAGTTCTTACAATGTATCAAATATATTGTAGTTGAATTCAACCCCTCCATTATTCTCTTTTATCCCCCCTACCTCCATTCCTGGAATAGTTTCAATGGATCTCATTTTTCCATTCACATACATGTGTATACAGTATTTGTACCATATTCACCCTCCCACACCAATTCCCCACATCCTCCCCTCTCCCACTGGTACCAACCCCCTAGACAGGACCTGTTCCACCCTCCTGTTCTCTGATTTTATTTTTTAAAAAATGACATTTTTGTTTGTGTAGAAAGCTATACAGGGATTTTCCTTGTGAGATTTCCATGTAGATATGAATTATAACAAAAATTGGTGGCTCATACCTTCTATTTTTCTCCTTTGTACCTTAGTCCCCTTCTTATGGTTATTTCAACAGTTTAAAAAAGTCTATATTCATTCTTGTATAGGAAAGTACATCAAAATTACTTTCCTCTTTTACCTTCCCTCTCTCATATGTGACCTCCCTTAGTGTAGCCTGTTTTTCATAATACTACTGTATTTATATTAGGTCTATATTCCACAGGTGAGAGAAAACATGTGGCCTTTGGCCTTCTGAGCCTGGCTAACCTCACTTAAGGTGATGTTCTGCAGTTCCATCCATTTACCTGCAAATCACAAAATTTAATTATTCTTTATGGCTGAATAAAATTCCATTGTATATAAATATCAGATTTTCTTCATTTATCAGTAGTGGGGCATCTTGGCTGTTTCTATAGCTTAACTATTGTGAATGATGCTGCAATAAACATGGGTGTGCAGATGCCTTTATTGTAACCTGAGTGATATTATTTTGGCTATATCTCTAGGAGTGATATTGCTGGATCACATGGCAGTTCTATTTTTAGTTTTTTGAGGAGCTTCCATACTTGTTTCCATAGTGGTTATACTAATTTACATTCCCACCAGCAGTGTATGAGGGTTCCTTTTCCCCCACATCTTTGCCAACAACTGTTGTTTGTTTTCTTGATGGTAGTCATTCTAATGGGAGTAAGGTAAAATCTTTTTTTTTAATATTCATTTATTCACATGTGTATACATTGTTTGGGCCATTTCTCCCCCCTGCCCCCAGCCCTCTCCCTCTCCCCCTACCCCCTCACTTCTAGGCAGAACCTGTTCTGCCCTTATCTCTAATTTTGTTGTAGAGAAGACATTAGCATTAATAAGAAAGACAAAGCGTTTTTTGCTAGCTGGGATAAGGATAGCTATACACAGAGATTCCTACCATTGCTTTCATGCACAAATGTATTACATCCCAAATTGAATCATCTCTACCTGAACTCTTCACTACTTCCCAATCACCTTCCCATAATGACCTCTTTCATTTTAAGGTTATTGTATTAGTTCTTCTGCAGTGGGGACATCAAACACTTTCATGTTTTGGGTTTCCTACTTATCCCCATTCCTCCCATATGTGCTTTCCCCTTAGCGTGTGATCCAGGTCCAACAACATTGCTGCATTTGCCCTAGATCTAAAGTCCACATATGAGGGAGAACATACTATTTTTGGTCTTCTGAGTCTGGCTAACCTCGCTCAGAATGATGTTCTCCAGTTCCATCCATTTACTTGCGAATGACAAGATTTCATTCTTCTTCATGGCTGAGTAAAATTCCATTGTATATAAATCCACATTTTGTTAATCCATTCATCAGTAGTAGGGCATCTTGGCTGTTTCTGTAACTTGGCTATTGTGAGTGCTGCAATAAACATGGGTGTGCAGGTGCTCCTGGAGTAACCTAAGTCACATTCCTTTGGTTATATCCTTAGGAGTGGATTGCTGGATCATATGGCAGATCTATGTTTAGATTTTTAAGAAGCCTCCAAATTTTTTTCCACAGTGGTTGTGCTAGCTTGCATTCACACCAGCAGTGTTATGAGGGTTCCTTTTCCCCCACATTCTTGCCAACACTTGTTGTTGGTGGTGTTTTTTGATGATAGCTATTCTAACAGGGGTGAGGTGGAATCTTAGTGTGGTTTTCATTTGCATTTCCTTTATGGCTAGAGATTGTGAGCATTTTTTCATGTGTATTTTGGCATGAAAAAAATACATGTATATGTGTATTTTGTATTTGAATTTCTTCTTTTGAGAAAGTTCTGTTTTGTTCACTTGCCCATTTCTTTATTGGCTCATTGATTTTGGGAGAGTTTAGCTTTTTAAGTTCCATGTATATTCTGGTTATCAGTCCTTTGTTTTATGTATAGCTGGCACATATTTTCTCCCACTTTGTCTCTTCAGTTTAAAGACCACTTCTTTTGTTGCACAGAAGCTTTTTAATTTTTTGAAGTCCCATTTGTCCATTCCTTCTCTTAGTTGTTGGGCTGCTGGGGTTCTACTGAGGAAGTCCTTGCCCATACCTATTAGTTCCAGAGTGTTTCCTGCATCTTCCTGTAGTAACTTCAGTGTTTCAGGTCTGATATTAAGGTCCTTGATCCATTTTGAGTTGATACTAGTACAGGGTGATAAACATGGATCTAGTTTCAGTTTTTTGCAGGCAGATAACCACTTTTCCCAGCAATGTTTGTTGAAGAGGCTGTCTTTTCTCCATCGTATATTTTTCACACCTTTGTCAAAAATGAGGTGGGCATAGCTGTGTGGCTTCATATCTGGGTCCTCTATTCTGTTCCACTGGTCTTCATGTCTGTTTTTGTGCCAGTACCATGCTGTTTTTATTTCTATTGCTTTGTAATATAGTTTGAAGTTGGAAATTGTGATGCCTCCAGCATTGTTCTTTTTGCTGTGTATTGCCCTGGTTCTTTGTGGTTTCTTGTGTTTAAATGAACTTTAGGGTAGATTTTTCAATCTTTATGATGAATGTCATTGGGATTTTGATGGGAATTGGATTAAGCATGTAGATTACTTTTGGTAGTATAGCCACTTTTACTATGTTGATTCTACCAATCCATGAGCATGGGAGATCTCTCCACCTTCTGTAGTCTTCCTCGATCTCTACAAGGTTTGTAGTTCTCCTTGTAGAGGTCATTTACATCCTTTGTTAAGTTTACTCCTAGGTATTTTTTTTTTTGAGGCTATTGTAAATGGAATTATTTCCATATATTTTTTCTCAATTTGTTCATTGTTGGTGTATAGAAAAGCTAATGCTTTTTGTAAGTTGATTTTGTATCCTTGACACCTTGCTACAGCTGTTTATGGTGTCTAGGAGTTTTTGGGTAGATTTTTTTGTGTCTTTAAGATATAGGATTATGTCATCTACAAATAAGGATGTTTTGACAGTTTCTTTACCTATTTGTGTTCCTTTTATTTCTTTGTCTTGCCTAATTGCTCTGGCTAGGAATTCCAGTACTATGTTGAATAGGAGTGGGGATAGTGGGCATCCTTATCTCATTCCTGATTTTAGGTGAAATGGTTTCAGTTTTTCTCCATTAAGTATGATGTTGTCATATATAGCCTTTATAATGTTGAGGTACTTTTATCATGAAGTGGTGTTAGATTTTGTTGAAGGCTTTTTCTGCATCTATTGAGATGATCAAGTGGTTTTTGTCTTTGCTTCTATTAATGTGCTGTATTACATTTATAGATTTGATTATGTTGAACCACCCCTGCATCCTTGGTATGAAGCCAACTTGATCATGGTGAATGATCTTTCGATATTTTGTTGGATTCAGTTTGCCATTGTTTTATTGAGGATTTTTGCATCAACGTTCATTAAGGAGATTGGCTTATAGTTCTTTTTGGAGGTGTCCTTGTCTGGTTTTGGGATGAGTGTAATACTAGCTTCATAAAATGAGTTAGGCAGTGTTCCTTCCCTTTCTATTTTGTGGAACAGTTTAAGAAGAGTTGGTATTAATTCTTCTTTAAAGGTCTGATAAAATTCAGAGAATCCATCATTTCCTGGATGTTTCTTTTTTGGGAGACTCTTGAAAGCTGCTTCATTTCATTTTGTGTTATAGATCTATTCAGGTGATTAATATCCTCTTGGTTCAATTTTGGATAGTCGTAAGTATCTAGAAATTTGTTCATTTCTTCAAGATTTTCAAATTTATTACAATATAGGTTCTCAAAGTAGTCTCTGATGATTTCCATGGTGTTTGTTGTTTTGTTCCCTTTTGCATTTCTGTTTTTGCTGATTTGGGTTTTTTCTCTCCTCATTTCAGTCATGTTTGCCAGGGGTCTCTCAATCTTGTTTATTTTTTCAAAGAAATAGCTTTTTGTTTTGTTGATTCTTTGTATTTTTTTGTTTGTTTGTTTCTATTTCATTGATTTTGGCCCTTATTTTTATTATTTCTCTCCTTCTGCTTGTTTTGGGATTGCTTGTTCTTGTTTTTCTAGGAGTTTGAGATGTAGCATGAGGTTATTTATTTGAGATCTTTCTGTCTTTTAATATATGCACATATAAACTTTCCTCTAGGATTGCCTTTGCTGTGTCCCATAGGTTCTGGTAGGTCATGTTTTCATTTTCATTAACTTCCAGGAACCTTTTAATGTCCTCTTTTGGTCAAGTCTGTTTGGTGTCCTGGAGTCTTCCTTCTCTGAATGGGCATAGCTTTCTCTAGATTTGGGAATTTTTCTGTTATTATTTTGTTGAATATATTATGAATCCCTCTTGCTTGCACCTCTTCTCCTTCTTCAATGCCCATGATTCTCAGGTTTGGTGTCTTGATGGAGTCGGTGAGTTCTTGCATATTCCTTTCACAGGTCTTGAGTTATTTGACTAATAGCTCTCAGTTTTTCCTTTAATTTCCATTTCATCTTCAAGTTCTGAGGTTCTGTCTTCTGCTTGTTCTAGTCTGCTGGAGTGGCCTTCCACTGTGTTTTGTGTTTCTGTTTCATTCTTTTTTCTGAGGTTTTCAATATCATGGGTCACTTCCTCTTTAATACTGTCAATTTTCATATTTAATTCATTTATCTCTCTATTTATAGTGTTCTTTGTTTCACTTTGGTGTTTATTTAGGGCTCCTATGAGTTCATTTGTTTGTTTCTGTGTCTTCTTGTATTCTTTATTTTTGGTGTCTTGGAATTTCTTGAGTGCCTCTTGTATGTTTTGGTTGACCATGTCTAGTAACATCTCCATGAAATTCTCAGTGATTACTTGTAGAATTTCTTCTTTGAGGATGTTCTTGTGGGCATCTTTGGGTTCCTTGGCATCGTTTATCTTTGTTTTGTTGGAGTCTGGAATGGGGTATCCATTTTCTTCATTTCCCTCTGAATCCTGTATTAAATTGTTTTTGGGGGGAGAATGGTTTCCATCCCTTTTTAGTCTTCCCATCACTCCACTTGGTACTATGTAACTATGTTCTTGATAGGCTATTGGTAGTTTCAGTCACATTTCTTTCCCTTTGTTAAATTTTGTTTTGTGGGAGTATTGGATTTTTAGCTTAGTGTATGTATGCTATTTCTTTCCTGGTCTGGGTGTAATTTAACAGTATTAACTTAGTCACAATAGTAAAACTAATAAAACCAAACAAAACCCAAAGAAATCAACAGGGAGAGATGAACAAACAAACAAACATACAAAAAAACCTCTAGGTTCAGGAACAATAGAATTTCAGTCTCACTAGTTCTGGTGTTACTCTTTCAGTGTCCAGTTCTGGAATTGGCATTTAAGCAGAAAGTGCACCCTGCCCCCTTTGTGTGTTAGTTTTTAGTTCCTTGTTTATTCAGTTTTTTGTTGTGTTGTTTGTTTTGTTTTGTGGGGTTGGGGGTCAGTCTGCCCAGGGGGCTGTCCTGGTTTATCCCAGGGGTGGCTGGGGTAATACTGCATGATGCTTGGTGCTCACCTGTTTGGGCTGCTGAATGTCTCCCAAGGAGGTTTGGAGCCTGTGTCTGGTGGCTTGGGAGCCCTCCTATTTTCTCAGTGTAATGGGGCATGGGGAAGCTTTGTACGGGCTAGGGATTCTGGGTGTCAAAGTTTTGATTCTTTTTGGTGTTTTATTTCTGCCAAGGGCAGCTCCAGCATCTCAGCAAGATTTTTGATTTATAGAGCTCCGCTGTCTGCTTCTGCACCCTAGTCACCATCTTGGATCCTCCATGCATAAATTTTTGATGTGCATAAAATTACTTTTCTAAAAAAAATCACTTTTCTAAACTTATTAGGAAAAACAACCACCTGTTGTCAAAATCTTCTGAACAGTATGGTGATGGCTTGCCTAGCATATATCAAGGATTTTCAAATCATATTATTCAGGACAGCCATGTCAGGCTCCACAGTGACTTGAGTTCTGCTACAACCCTGGTGCCACGCACAGGACATAGCAATAGAGAAACTGCAAGGTAAAATCTTAATGTGGTTTTTATTTGCATTTCCTTAATGGCCAGGGATTTTAAGCATTTTTTCATGTGTTTTTTGGTCATTCATACTTCTTCCTTTGAAAAGCTCTGTCAGTTCATAGAGTTTCTGGTCTTAAGAAAGGACTGTGTCTTAATTGATATTTATATGGAAGGGAAAACTGATGTTTTCTCATCATCTTTTAGAGCAAGACTTTGATGTGAAAGTACAATTCAGGGAAAGGATCATTTTTGAATTTGTAATTATTAAGTAAAATGATAAGATGCACTCCTATTTGGTTGGGCTCTGAACAATTAACACGACCATCTTCATTTATAAACATATATATGAAGCAGGAACTGAGGTCCTCTCTGCTATCACTGAAAGTGAATGTGAGTTACTGGAAGATGTTGATATGTCTTCTGAATTGTTAAAAAAAAAACCCCAAAAACCTGCTAAATAACACTTTATATACAATATATGTGTATTGTAGAGCTACACAATTTGTAGCCTCACCACTGTTCTTGGCAGTTTACCAGAATGTAAAGGATCAGAACTAAAATTTAATGCACTTTTTTGCAGTACTTTTTTTGGTTTTGCTATTCTTTTTTTCTCCATTAGAAATCTTGGATTAGTTTATCAAGCAAAGTAAATATCAGAGAATGAATTCTGAATGCACCATGGACTTGAACTATAATCTTGATATAGAGACAGTATTTGAAGAAAAGAATTTTAAAATGACTTATCCATTACATAACACTGAAGCATTACCCTGTTGGTTTGATAATACTTAATAATTATACTCATTGTAACATTTGCCATTATTTTTGGCATGGCAAGGGGTTTATTTCATATACAGTCAATATTTCAAGGTGATTTCATTTCAAGAAGAGTATGGGATGAGATTTATTCAAAAAAGCATTATTTTAACTTCTTGCAAAGATTCATGGCATATATAAGACTTTTCTAATTTAGTGGTATTGAAAATAAGAATGAGAATTATAAGTACAGCAATTGGAGAAGGCTGTATGAAGAAATAATATTTAAACTGAGATATGAAGATTGAGAAGGGGTTGGGCATGCCAGAGGTATATGCAAATGCTGGGAATCAAGACTGAGCTTGGAATTTTATCAGGCTTACCAGGAGCTATTGTAGTTGGCACCTAGAAGGGGTGGGAAAGAAAATAGGGTAAGACCATAGTAGAGGGTAGGGGATTTATGAGATAGACTTTTGGGACATGAATTTACAAATGGACAATGGCCAGCCATATATAAAACTTTAATCCATGATATGGAGCAACCATCCCAGAAAATTAACAATTCAAGAAACCAATTCAAATGTGCAGGAAGTATGATTGCTATTTGTAATGACAATTCAAGAACTGAAACAGTAAGTTCTGTAGCAATTGGTGAAAGTGGCCAGTACTTCATTAATAAAATGACAACTTCCATAATGTTTGTTCCTACTTCCAATTTAGGACCAACTAGAGAAAGCCAAATGTGTTTTCCCAACTAATCACATAGCATGCCCAATTCTATAACTTCTCCATGCCAACAGTCACTGGTCAGGGCATACCTGAAGCCTTCCCTCCTTTTCCACTTTAAAGTGCTCTTTTTTCTGCCTGCGTTTAATTGTCTACCAAATGCAAATGATGGTGGTTTGCTATTCCCTTGCTACAGCAGGATCTGAATAAACACCCTTTGCTTTTCTCATTTGGTTGTTGTTTTTTATGTCCATACATTAGAGGTGACAGTCAGGAGTTTGAGGTTGTTCTGGATGGGGTTTAAGCACAAGAGTGACATGATTTGAATGACACTTTAAGGCTGTGCAGATAAGTTCAGATTGGCTTGGATTGAGGCCTTAGAGAAAAAGTTACTTGTTTGGATGAGAGGGGTTGTGTCACAGACTGATGGCAGCAGTAGAAATGGAGAAAATTGGATGTATTTCAAATATATGTACTTGAGGATAAATCATCTGTTTATAGGAATAGAAAGTAAATGTGACGAGTCACCCCTAGAGGTTTTACAATGCTTGAGAATGTCTCTTTAAACTAGTTACAATTAGAAAGTATGGGAGAGCCAATATGTGAAGCAATTTTGCGGCAACAAATGAGTGGAAATTTAGGAATTTCAGATTTCTGGATCTAATCAGGTACTTACTTCCTTTTGGTGTTCATTTTTCCTGTTCAACGGTTGCCAGTATTTCTGACCCTTTATTGTTGTTGTTGTTGTGTGTTAACACCTAACCTCCCAGAATCTATAGCTATCAATGGAAAGGGACTTTTTTTTTTTTTTTGCTTTACTGGGTTGTGAACTCAGGGCTTTGAGCCATACCCTTAGCCCAGAA
The DNA here is from genome assembly GCF_047511655.1 of Castor canadensis. Taxonomy (NCBI): domain Eukaryota; kingdom Metazoa; phylum Chordata; class Mammalia; order Rodentia; family Castoridae; genus Castor; species Castor canadensis. The sequence continues at coordinate 63,768,915 of NC_133391.1, read as the reverse complement.
AGGGTCATATTTCAGAAGAGGAATAGGTCCAAGTGCTCTATTCCTGTGGAACCAAAAATACAAGCCTGTGTTTTAAAATATCTTTGATAAATGGCAGTAAAAAAAAAAAAAAGCACTAATGAAGAGACAAACTCCCAAGCCTATTTTCTTTGGCGAGAATTAATATAGATCTACCTGAAAATCTGAAAGCTAGAAGAACTCTCTTCTGCATTTCTGCTGTGTCTTTTGTCTCTGAACAGTAAATTCAGTATGCTTGTTTGCCTAAGTTGACCTGAAAAGGAAGATTCAAAATAAGTATTTGAAAAAGAAATAGGAAATGCCATCAGATGTATCAGACAATATTTTATTGCAGACAATACAGAGTTATTTCTCTAGACAAAGGTAGTGAGGTTCTCCCACTTAGGTAGGGTGGGCAGAAAAAGATATAGCGGAGAATACAGTATATCTGCATAACAGAGTAAACTCAGCTATTTGAAAGAATGTTTGCAGAACTTCAAGAGAACTTCAACATCAGTGTTTATCAATGAAATCCAAATCAAAACTATGAGACAATTTCATATCTCCTAAATGAATAAAATAAAAATTATGGAAAATACTCAATGTTAATGGTGACTTTAAATAATTAGAACTTTCACTCTGTTGGCAGGATGTAAAAAGATATACTCACTTTGAAAAACTGTTTGGTAGATTCTTAAAAAATGAAATATACATCTGTCCAATGACCTAGAAATGAAAACATAGGTCCATAAAATGACTTGTACAAGAATGTTCATAACAGCCTTAAATACTAAAAATATTCCACAAGAGAGAGTTGCATTAACTATAGTATGGTGATACAATGAAATACTACTCATTAATAAAAAAGAACGAAACATCAATAATCAATAAGAATGAATTTTAAAATTATTAGATTGAGCCAAAGAAGCCAGATACACAAAAAATACATATTACGTGACTCCATTTATATGAAATCTCGTTATAGGTAAATGTATCCTATGGTAACGAACATCAGCAAGGTGGTACTTGTGAGGTCATAGTAGTGGAAGGTGACTGGAATCACCAAATGCAATCCTTATGCATTTGGATTTAACTTTCTGGTATATGGGCATACAAAAATAGCAAAAGCTGTGCATTTTTACTGTATATAAAATATTCTGTTCTCATAATAGGAAACTATAAAACTAAAATAAATTTGGAAAAGAAACAATGATCTATGTATGGAAAAATGCTTGTTACATACTGTCAAGAAATGAGAGTTACCAGTGCATGTCTGTTATGCACTCATCCTAAATCATGTATGATAGATGGTAAGAAAAGTGATAAAGAGGACATGCTACAAGGCTGACAAACAGGATTAACATTGCTGCATGTAGGATTACGGATGATCATTGTTAGGCATGATTACGACATGTAGTTGATCAATTATTTAAGCAGAGAATCGCTTGTCAAAGCAGAGGATCAAAAGTAAGGAAAATACATAGATATCTTAAGTATTTTATTTAAACTTTTAACTAAGTGTTCATTTATTTTCTGGAAGAATACTGCAAGCATTTTTTGTTTGTTTGCTTTGTTTTGTTTTTAACCCTGTTAATTGGTGTTCCTCATTTAAAAAAATAAGACTGTCCTCCTAATTTTGCCTTCTTTAGCAAGGATTTAAAGAGATTTGAAAATGATCTGTATGTAGATTATGCTAAAAAATTATTATACCCACATCAAATTCAAGAGCAAATTTTAATTACTTCTTTTTAGCAAGTGTTTTCAAAGAATCAAAATTTTTTATAGACTCAATAGCTTTCTTTTCACACTCATATTTTCTTGGCTTATGTAACATTTAATTATACTTCATGAACACATTAATAGGCAAAACTGGCATAAATGAGTTTATGAATAAATCACCTTTTCTGGTAACCATTCTGCCATACAAATCAAACCATGGGAGGAATACTGCAAGTATGCCAGAGACAGGCTCTTAGAATCCCCTGGGCAAAAGTAAGTAGGTTTTACAGAGAAAACAACGAGTGTTGATTAATCTATCAAGTCTTGTAAGTTACCACTAATTAACTCCATGTAAACTTTTCCAAATTTTCCACATTGATCATGTGTTTTCCAGTCAGAGAAAAACAAGTGTTCATATTTAGTTAGAGCAAATATTATAAGCAACAAGAAAGTTAAGAATACAAGTAAAGCCACTTTAAAAATTATAATTTGAAGAAACTATAAATTTTGAAGCTGTGAAATGACTCCATGTTCCTAGGATTCATTTGACAAATTTTGGGAACTGGGTACCTATAAAGAATAATATTGGCACATTCTCTAGAACCTCAGATCAGACTCCTCATTGAGGGAATATTGGATTCTACTCCAAAGATAGCTTGAAGTAACCTTCAGAAATAAGAAAACATGTCCTTATTGCAGGGACATTTGTTAACTTTTTCCTTCCACAGCCATAGCTGTGGAAGAGTAGGGAGTCATAAGTAATGTGTGATTGAAACAGATTGGACTTTGGGATCAAATAATTGATTAAGAGGACAAATTGATGTACTTCTCCTTTTTAACACCACTTACCTTAGTTCACTTTTTCAGGGGTCCATTCGTTCCAGTGTGACTCAAATATTTTCTGATTCTCCTAAACCAATCATTTTCTTCATTCTAAAATCTTTATTATTTCATCCTGACCAACTGTTTGAGTAAAAACATCCAAATTCTCTTGATCTTCTTTGATTATTTCTTAGGTTCAATAATTCAACATACTGTTATTTTTTCTATATTAGGATGAACAGGATTTAACTTTTTAGGAAATTTGTGAGTTACCCGTGCTATTTACACTGTGATATCTCTGATAGTTAACTGGGATTTTTAATACTAAAGTAGGCCTCTCAATCCTTTTGTCTCTATTTCAAGTTAATAGCTGTTTGCTGCATGACTGAATCTAAATGGCTAAATAGCAAAAACCAGCAATGCTCTTTCTGATCTTCTTTCAATAAATGGTTTTTGGCTACGATGGAATGTTTGTGAAATCTTGTTGTGGTGTAGTGTGAATTCACATACACAAATTGCCTTGGTAGTTCAGAGCCTACTTCACCCAAATCATACCTTATTTAGTTAAAAAATGATTTGCAAAACAAACATACTATGTAGAACATTATATGTAGCATGTATGTGAGTGTTTCTTCTGTTGAATGGAGCTTAACAAGGGCTCTGTGACATCCAATTACAGTTCAAGGTAACCAAAGTCTCTATAGACTTGGGGAGTGTGACAGAGAGCCAAATTAAGTCAGGAAAATATCTAAACCATTGAAATGCCCACCTCTATTATAGAAAAGAAAGGAAAGTTTTGTTTTTAAAATTGATTGTGACATGGGAAACTCATTTTAATCTGTATCTCAGATTGTTAACCACTGAAGATTTAAATAAATTCTTAGAAAAATAAATTTTTTGTTTTCCAGAAAAATTAAAATGCAACTTTCTCCTCAAGTTGCTTATTTTTCATGTGAGAAATAAGTAGTATTGTTTTCAAAAGTATGGTTAACCAATAATTAAAAAGGAAAATAACCAAAGAAAAAATATATATCTGATTTTCCACTTTAAAGAGAATATCAGGTCTTGCTGGTAAAAAAATGGTCTTTAAGGGTCAGACTTGCTGTTCAGTATATATTTTTTTATTGTTATGCAGATAGTAAGTCCTGAGTCCACCTATATTAGAATACTAACTATGTGGCAAGCCTGTTTGCATTGCATGCCACATATTTAAAAGGCAAAATATTGATATTATTGTAGTGACTTTGTCATTGAATCTAGAATTAGGACATTTCCGTTAGTCTAGTGCCTTAGCCTGTTGAAAGGATATCAACTTTTTCCAGATACTTTTTTGCATTTATTGAAATGATCATATGATTTTTATCCTTCAGCTTACTATTGTATATCACATTTACTGATTTTTGTATATTAAATTTATTTATGGTCAACTGATCTTTGACAAAAATGCCAAAAGTACACAATGAGGAGAATACAGTCTCTTTGATAAATGGTTCTGTGAAAAATGAACATCAGCATGTAGAATGAAATTAGATCCTTCTCGCATACTGTATGTAAAAACCAACTCAAAAGGGATTAATTATTTAAGCATAAGATTTGAAACTATAAAACTACTGGAAGAAAACATAAGGAAAAGTTTCTTGACATTGATGTGGGCAATTAATTTTCAGATATAATTCCCAAACACAGCAAACAAAAGGAAACATAGACAAGTAATATTTATCAAACCAAAAAGTTTCTGTATAGCAAAGGAAATAATGAACAGAGAGGATAACTTATAGAATGGGAAAATTCCAAACCATGTATTGGTTAAAGGTTCATATCTAAAATATACTAGCAACTCAAACTTAGTAGTAAGACAAGAAATAATCTTGTTATAAAATGGGCAAAGGATTTGAACAGGCATTTCTCAAGACATACAAAAGGTCAAAATAAAATACAAGTAAAAATATATATATTTGTGTGTGTGTATATACAAGTTATTAAATTTGCTCAACATCGCGCAATTGCTAGAGAAATACAAATTGAAAATAATAAGGTATGTAACATTTGTTAAAATGACTATTAAAGGAATAAAGTAAAGTCTTGACAAAGATGTGGGGGAAAAGAATCCTTGTACACTGTTAGTGGGAATGTAAATTAGTACTGCCATTATGGAAGAGGATATGGAGGTTCCTTAAAAATATTGAATATAGAGTTATATTCAATATAATTACCTACTCTAATTAATAATAATGTATTAAATGTTTTCATGACAAAAAACTGAGATGATGGATATATTAACTTGTTTTATTTTGGTAATTATTTTGCAATTCACACACATATCAAAACCTGTTCTTCACCATAAATACTTACAATTTTTATTTTTCAGTTTTACCTCATTAAAACTAGAAAATGAAATGAATTATAAACATCTTCCCTCAAAAGGCTTCCCAGATACTTCATATTTGAGAACACATTCCTAAATTATTGCTGAGATAGAGAATAATGCAAAATAAACACTGATCATATTTATCTTGAGAAATAAGCACCAAATAAATTATAGTCATTACTTTTTGTGCAATATGTAAGTGAAGAGTGAAATACGTTTTCAGTTTTTTCAAGAAAAATTCTTTTGAATACATGGAAGTATAAAGGATTTTTAAAGTTTGTCAATGTGCTATGTGAAACCATTCTGTTTAGCCTTGCCCTGCCATTCTAATGATAGAGCATCGGAACACTGATCTAAAGGTTTTGCTCTCATTATATGGTCCAAAAGGGTATGCCCTTTCCCCAAAGTGACTGACCCAGAAGGCAAACACATGATTTCCATTTATGTCCCACTGGTCACATCTGTCTGCAAAAGGTAAAAAAGATCTTTATTTTGGGTGTTTGTGTGCCTAGTAGAAACCTAAGGTGTTAAAAGAAACTCTCTAGGTAAATTAAATCTAAAAGAGTTTGTTTGAGCAAAGAATGATTAACGAATTGGGCTGCACTCAGAACCAGAAGAGGTTCAAAGAGTTCCACTCAACAGCATTAGCAGAGAACTTTTAGAGGCTGAATATGGTGGCAAAGTAGAGAAATCATCTGATTGCTTACTGTCAGACATTTGCTTTATTTGGGCATGACCTGATTAGTAGGCTGCAAACTGGTGGGACTTGGCTATTTACTAGAAAATATACTGCTAGGTTAGGTTTTGGGGTTTTTGCATACTAAATTAAATTCTGATTTGTTATGTAGGAACTCAAAGCACAGAGCCACTTTAGGACAGTAACTTCTTTCTTATTTAATACCTGTTATGGGAGGAAAAAGGGAGAGTGGATTTTTCAAGATGAGCATCTTTTCCACAGTTATTATGTTCCTAGATGATAAGTCTTTATGGGCAAGTAAAACCTGAACTCAACTGTGATGAATGATAAAGTCAGAGCTGGATCAAGAAAAACTGCATGAAAATGTACATGAGATGGCAGAGTTGCTGACAAGTTAACACAATGGACTGGAAACTGAATAAAATAACATATGTAGAAAAGTTACAGCAGAGAATTGAAAGATAAAAATGGAAAAGCAAATGGGATTTGTTTAATAGTAAACTCTGAAAACAAACTAAAGGGTATGTATTTTCCTAGTTCTTAGTAACACTGTGCTTTTTAAGTGGAGCAAGGATACACTGAAAGAAAGCACTTCAGTAGCAATCCTTGAACTCTGGTGTGTCTGAACTGGTGCAAACAGGATGAAGCACACATCATCCTCAGATGAATACAGCATAATCAAACCCAGCAAACACTGTTTGAGAAAGTGGGGAGGAGGAAGGGAATGGGAATGTAATGGAGAGAGCAAGCTTGTTCAAAGTACGCTGTATGCATGTATGGAATTAGCATGATGAAATCCCCTCATTATTAATGTATGCTAATTAAAATTAAAATTAAAAAAATTAAAGAATGAAGTGTTTATTTTCATTTAGTTTTTTGACAGGAATGCCACAGTAGATCAAATATGAATTGTGAAGGGACTGAGTTTTATAAATAGGCTGGAAAAGAAAGGAGACGTTTTCTGAATGAAGAATTGGCAGACCATACTATCCTGTGTCATGGTGGCAAATTAAGTACAAGAGTTATAGGACCTCCAGCGTTTTGAGCCCAGTAGGCTATAGAAAAGCCTGGAGGGGTGTCAGTTTTTAGGAGTTTGGATTTATTTTGAAGTAAGGGTACATTACACAAGGGGAAATATCAAGAAGGAAATAGGACTGGAGAAATGTAGAATACTTGAAAACAATAACCACACCACTAATCAGATGAAATGGGAATAGTTATTCTGAGTAAAAGATTAGGCTAGGAGTGTGGACAGCTCTCCAATTCTCTTCAAAAGCTCCTGTGCCCTGGGATAGACACTTAAAAGATGAGGATGTCTGTCTATAGCCAAGAAGAAAATTACAGCTAGAAGTAAAGAGGCAGGATCTTGAGGGCAACTAAAAAGGAAAGAGGGACAGTACCAGCTGGTACTGTCCCTCTTTCCTGTTTAACCCTGCTCACTCAACCACACCAAAATGATGGTGGGATATTAACATAGGGCCTGCTCTGCTCTGTCTGAGACGTTGGTCAGAGCACAGAGCAGGAGAAAAGCTGTCTTCCCAACCTTTCACTATAGTTTTGGTGCATGCTCTGCTCTGGGTCCTTGAATGTAGTGTAGACAAGTTTTTAATTTATTTTTCCCCCTGAAGATGTGACAATTTTGGTTTATGAAATAAACTTAAGATATGGAAAAAATAACTAACTTATTACCATACAGAAATGTAGGAGCCATATACAAAGTATGAGACTCTAAAGAGGGCTAGACAGTCCCTAAACAAGGGGAGAGGAGATTGGGATATTTGAGGGGAAGGGAAATGAGGGGATCCAGTGTTGAGCAAGCAAGGGCTGTCTTGTTATGAGGATGAAGTGTCCCAGATAAAAGTCATTCGTGGTAATCTCTGACTACCCCAAGTGTCAGACACCAATCTCTTCCTCTGAAAAAAATCTTTCCTAGGTAGAAAGGTGCGGCGGGGGATATCAGATAGAGAAGACTCAGTCTTTAGTTCCTTGGAATATGCCAAAGAAATATATTTCTAGTGGCAATCCTGGGGTCCCACAGAAGCAGTTGGTAATTTCTTGCACATTATTCACTGACACTGGAACTGGTGTTTTGGATTCCAGACCCAAATTCCCTGTCTTCCACATGTCAGGTTCAACCACTTACCCCACTGTGGTAAGTAAAGAGACATAGCAAAGGGTGGAGAAAGGAGATTTATTACACAGCCTGGGACATGCCATGGGTAGAGGCAAAAAAAAAAGCACTTGAGCCCATCTTTACCCATCTTGGGGATGCTGACATGAACTTTCAATTTAAAGAGACAAAGAATTAGGCTAGGGAAGAAAAGTGTACATAATTAAACAGTCCCAGTCACAGGTGTGGTCAGTGGTCAGACTGGTCAGGTGTGGCCTAGCTGACCGTTATCTCAGTCCTTCTTCTTTGAGGGTTCTGGAGGTTAATGATGACATCACTTGAGGGAAGCTTTCTGCTTCCCAAGATACTACTCCTGCTCACAGATGCAGCCTCATCATTAGAGGTAATTGTCCTCATTTGCAATTTGTGGTGTTGGGGGTCTGTCCTGCAAGGTTCCACTGTTCCTTAGGGATAATTTCTATCAAAAGGATGTTTTGGAACTGATTCCAACGTGTAGGAGAAAATGGCTCAGAGCAAAGGACAGCAGGTACAAAATGTAGATCGAGACACCAAGCTTTTCTCCTGTTTGTAGCTAATGTTTGGGTTCAAGTAAGGAGTCAGTTCTTTTCAGCAAAAGCAGTTTAAGTATCCCTTACAATATAATACCACTGACTCCTGGATGGATACTTTTGACACGTGTGCTATAAACCAGTGACTTATGCTAGAGAAAAATGCTATAGAAGCAATTTTTTTAAAAAAAAATTTTACTAGCATGTAATAGTAAAAATTACAGGGGGCATACATTGTGACATTTATATGTGCTTAAATATATCTTAGATCTACCCCTCCACCCTTCTCCCTTTCCCATTACCCCCCACCAGAACAATTTCAACAGGTTTCATTCTTCTATTTTCATATAAGAATGCAAAATACATCCACCATATTCTCCCTCATTCCCCCTTTCTTTGTGCTCACTCATCTCCAACTGGTACCCACCCCCACAAAAGACTTATTTTTCCCTCCTGCCCTTCATTTTTTTAAGTGTATATTTATAGTCCAAGATGGTTTCACTGTGGTACTTCAGGCCTGTGTATATCATGCTTTAACCAAATGAACCCCATCCCCCATTACTTACTCATTCTTTATCACCATACTCCCCTAAAATTCAGTAACGTAGAGTACAGCACATTTTATTATATTCATATATAGATGGGCTGTTTCAATGGTTTTCATTCTCTAACATTTTCTTTACCTCTCCTGTTTTCCGTAGTTCCCTCAGACAGACTTACTAATAAAATTTTGTTCTTTCTCACTATATATATATGTATATATAAATGATCATATATGTACCTATGTGTGCATTTAACTTATGGGTCTAGCTTCCACATATGAAGGAAAACATGTGACTTTGGACTTTTTGAGCCTGTCTTACTTCGCTTAACATGATGTTCTACAATTTCATCCATTTAACTGCTAACAACATAATTTCATTGTTCTTTGTGGCTGACTAAAACTCCATTGTGTATATACACCACATTTTCTTAACCCATTCACAGTCAAGGGTCATCTGGCTGCTTCCAAAGCTTGGCTATTGTAAACAGTGCTGCACTAAGCATGGGTGTGCATATAGCTCTGTCATATCCTAGAGCACAGTCCTGTGGATGTATGCCGAAGAGTGGTATCACTGGATCATATGGTAGTTTTATTTTTAGCTTTTTGAGGAGCCCCCCATATTGCTTTCCATAGCAGGTGCACAAATTTACATTCCCACCAACAGTGTGGAAGTGTTCCTTTCCCCCCACATCCTCACCAGCCTTTGTTGTTGTGTGCATTATGTATGATGGCAGTATTGACTGGAATGAGGGTAGTGTAGCTTTGATTTGCATTTCCTTCATGACCAAGGATGCTGAGCACTGACAGTTTGAACTTCTTTCTTTTGAGAATTGTCTGTTCAAAAGACGATTTCTTTTGCCCATATATTCAGCGGGTTATTTATTCTTTGAGAGGTTAGTTTTCTGAGCTATCTGTATATTCTGGTTATTAATCCCTTGTCAAAAATATAGCTGGCAAAGAGTTTCTTCCATTGTGTTGGCTGTCTCTTCAGTGTGGTGACCATCTCTTTTGCTGTACAGAAGATTTTTAGTCATGCAGTCCTATTTGTCAATATTTTCTCTTAATTGCTGAGCTACTAGAGTTCCATTCATAAAGTTATTACCTATGCCTATGTGGTTCATTGTGATCCCTATTTTTTCTTGGATTAATTTCAGTGTTTCAGATCTTCTTTTTTTCTTTTTATTCATATGTGCATACAAAGCTTGGGTCATTTCTCCCCCCGACCCACCCCCTCCCTTACCACCCACTACACCCCCTCCCTCTCCCCCCCACCCCCTCGATACCCAGCAGAAACTATTTTGCCCTTATCTCTAATTTTGTTGAAGAGAGAATATAAGCAATAATAGGAAGGAACGAGGGTTTTTGCTGGTTGAGATAAGGATAGCTATACAGGGAGATGACTCACATTAATTTCTTGTGCGTGTGTGTTACCTTCTAGGTTAATTCTTTTTGATCTAACCTTTTCTCTAGTTCCTGGTCCCCTTTTCCTATTGGCCTCAGTTGCTTTTAAGGTATCTGCTTTAGTTTCTCTGCGTTAAAAATGCTAGCTAACTTTTTAGGTGTCTTACCTATCCTCACCCCTCCCTTGTGTGCTCTCGCTTTTATCATGTGCTCAAAGTCCAATCTCCCTGTTGTGCTAGCCCTTGATCTAATGTCCACATATGAGGGAGAACATACGATTTTTGGTCTTTTGAGCCAGGCTAACCTCACTCAGAATGATGTTCTCCAATTCCATCCATTTACCAGCGAATGATAACATTTCGTTCTTCTTCATGGCTGCATAAAATTCCATTGTGTATAGATACCACATTTTCTTAATCCACTCATCAGTGATGGGGCATCTTGGCTGTTTCCGTAACTTGGCTATTGTGAATAGTGCCGCAATAAACATGGGTGTGCAGGTGCTTCTGGAGTAGCCATTGTCACAGTCTTTTGGGTATATCCCCAAGAGTGGTATTGCTGGATCAAATGGTAGATCAATGTCTAGCTTTTTAAGTAGTCTCCAAATTTTTTTCCAGAGTGGTTGTACTAGTTTACATTCCCACCAACAGTGTAAGAGCGTTCCTTTTTCCCTGCATTCTCGCCAACACCTGTTGTTGGTGGTGTTGCTAATGATGGCTATTCTAACAGGGGTGAGGTGGAATCTTAGTGTGGTTTTAATTTGCATTTCCTTTATTGCTAGAGATGGTGAGCATTTTTTCATGTGTTTTTTGGCCATTTGAATTTCTTCTTTTGAGAAAGTTCTGTTTAGTTCACATGCCCATTTCTTTATTGGTTCATTAGTTTTGGGAGAATTTAGTTTTTTAAGTTCCCTATATATTCTGGTTATCTGTCCTTTGTCTGATGTGTTACTGGAAAATATTTTCTTCCACTCTGTGGGTGTTCTCTTCAGTTTAGAGACCATTTCTTTTGTTGAGCAGAAGCTTTTTAGTTTTATGCGGTCCCACTTATCTATGCTATCTCTTACTTGCTGTGCTTCTGGGGTTTTGTTGAGAAAGTTCTTACCTATACCTACTAACTCCAGAGTATTTCCTACTCTTTCCTGTATCAACTTTAGAGTTTGGGGTCTGATATTAAGATCCTTGATCCATTTTGAGTTAATCTTGGTATAGGGTGATATACTTGGATCTAGTTTCAGTTTTTTGCAGCCTGCTAACCAGCTTTCCCAGCAGTTTTTGTTGAAGAGGTTGCTATTTCTCCATCGTATATTTTTAGTTTCTTTGTCAAAGGCAAGTTGGTTATAGTTGTGTGGCTTCATATCTGGGTCCTCTATTCTGTTCCACTGGTCTTCATGTCTGTTTTTGTGCCAGTACCATGCTGTTTTTATTATTGCTTTGTAATATAGTTTGAAGTCAGGTATCGTGATACCTCCAGCATTGTTCTTTTGACTGAGTATTGCCTTGGCTATTCGTGGCCTCTTGTGTTTCCATATAAATTTAACAGTAGATTTTTCAATCTCTTTAATGAATGTCATTGGAATTTTGATGGGAATTGCATTAAACATGTAGATTACTTTGGGGAGTATAGACATTTTTACTATGTTGATTCTACCAATCCATGAGCATGGGAGATCTCTCCACTTTCTATAGTCTTCCTCAATCTCTTTCTTCAGAAGTGTATAGTTTTCCTTGTAGAGGTCATTCAGATCTTTTGTTAGGTTTACACCTAATTATTTGATTTTTTTTGAGGCTATTGTAAATGGAATTGATTTCATACATTCTTTTTCAGTTTGCTCATTGTTGGTGTATAGAAATGCTAATGATTTTTCTATGTTGATTTTATATCCTGCTACCTTGCTATAGCTATTGATGGTGTCTAGGAGCTTTTGAGTAGAGTTTTTTGGGTCTTTAAGGTATAGGATCATGTTGTCTGCAAATAGGGATATTTTGACAGTTTCTTTACCTATTTGTATTCCTTTTATTCCTTCTTCTTGCCTAATTGCTCTGGCTAGGAATTCCAGTACTATGTTGAATAGGAGTGGAGATAGTGGGCATCCTTGTCTGGTTCCTGATTTTAGAGGGAATGGTTTCAGTATTTCTCCGTTAAGTATAATGCTGGCTGTAGGTTTGTCATATATAGCTTTTATAATGTTGAGGTACTTTCCTTCTATTCCTAGTTTTCTTAGAGCTTTTATCATGAAATGGTGTTGGATCTTATCAAAGGCTTTTTCTGCATCTATTGAGATGATCAAGTGGTTTTTGTCTTTGCTTCTGTTAATGTGGTTTATTACGTTTATTGATTTTCGTATGTTGAACCAGCCCTGCATCCCTGAGATGAAGCCTACTTGGTCGTGGTGAATAATCTTTTTGATGTGTTGTTGAATTTGGTTTGCCATTATTTTGTTGAGGATTTTTGCATCAATGTTCATTAAGGAGATTGGCCTATAGTTCTCCTTTTTGGAGGTGTCCTTGCCTGGTTTTGGGATAAGTGTAATACTGGCTTCATAAGATGTGTTTGGCAGTTTTCCTTCTCTTTCTGTTTCATGGAACAGTTTAAGGAGGGTTGGTATCAGTTCTTCTTTAAAGGTCTGATAGAATTCAGCAGAGAATCCATCAGGTCCTGGACTTTTCTTTTTACAGAGACTCTTGATTGCTGCTTCAATTTCATTCTGTGTTATAGATCTATTCAGGTGATTAATTTCCTCTTGGTTCAGTTTTGGATGATCATATGTATCTAGAAATCTGCCCATTTCTTTAAGGTTTTCAAATTTATTTGAATATAGGTTCTCGAAGTAGTCTAAGATGATTTCCTGGACTTCCATGGTGTTTGTTGTTATCTCCCTTTTTGCATTCCTGATTCTATTAATTTGGGTTTTTTCTCTCCTCATTTTAGTCAGGTTTGCCAGGGGTCTATTGATCTTGTTTATTTTTTCGAAGAACCAACTTTTTGTTTCATTAATTCTTTGTATTGTGTTTTTGGTTTCTATTTCATTGATTTCAGCTCTTACTTTTATTATTTCTCTCCTCTTTGTTTTGGGATTTGCTTGTTCTTGTTTTTCTAGGAGTTTGAGATGTATCATTAGGTCTTTGATTTAGGATCTTTCAGTCTTTTTAATATATGCACTCATGGCTATAAACTTTCCTCTCAGGACACCTTAGCTGTGTCCCATAGGTTCCAGTAGGTTGTGTTTTCACTTTCATTGACTTCCAGGAACTTTTTAATTTCCTCTTTTATTTCATCGATTATCTATTCTTCATTAAGTAATGAGTTATTTAGTTTCCAGCTGTTTGCATGTTTTTTGTCTTTACTTTTGTTGTTGAGTTCTACTTTTACTGCATTTTGATCAGATAGAATGCACAGTATAATTTCTATTTACTTATATTTGCTGAGGCTTGCTTTGTGCCCTAGGATATGATCTATTTTGGAGAAGGTTCCATGGGCTGCTGAGAAGCATGTATATTTTGTAGAAGTTGGATGAAATGTTCTGTAGACATCAACTAGGTCCATTTGATCTATTGTATATTTCAGATCTTGGATTTCTTTATTGATTTTTTGTTTGGATGACCTATCTATTGATGATAATGGGGTGTTAAATTCTCTCACAACCACTGTGTTGGCATTAATATATGCTTTTAGGTCCTTCAGGGTATGTTTGATGAAATTGGGTGCATTGACAATGGGTGCATACAGGTTGATGATTATTATTTCCTTTTGGTCTATTTCCCCTTTTGTTAGTATTGAATGTCCTACTTTATCTCATTTGATCAATGTAGGTGTGAAGTCTACTTTGTCAGAGATAAGTATTGCTGCTCCTGCCTTTTTTGGGGGCCATTGGCTTGCTAAATCTTTTCCAGCCTTTCATATTAAGCCTATGCTTATTTCTGTCAGTGAGATGGGTCTCTCCCTGGAAGATCTCACCCCACACTCTTCTTGCTTTTAATGTTTCTGTTGAGTAGTCTGCTGTGATTTTGATGGGTTTACCTTTGTATGTTACTTGTTTTTTTCTCTCTTACAGCCTTCAATATTCTTTCCCTAGTTTCTGAACTTATTGTTTTAATGATGATATGTCGTGGGGTAGTTCTATTTTGATCTGGTCTGTTTGGTGTCCTGGAGGCCTCTTGCGTCTGTATGGGAATATCTTTCTCTAGATTTGGGAAATTTTCCGTTATTATTTTGTTGAATAGATTACGCATTCCCTTTGTTGCACCTCTTCTCCTTCTTCGATGCCCATGATTCTCAAGTTTGGTCTTTTGATGGAGTTGGTGAGTTCTTACATTTTCTTTTCACAGGTCTTGAGTTGTTTAATTAATAGTTCTTTGGTTTTTCCTTTAATTACCATTTCATCTTTAAGTTCTGAGATTCTGTCTTCTGTTTGTTCTATTCTGCTGGATTGGCCTTCCATTTTGTTTTGCAGTTCTGCTTTGTTCTTTTTTCTGAGGCTTTCCATATCCTGGGTGGTTTCCTCTTTAATGTTGTCTATTTTTTTCCTGAGTTCATTTATCTGTTTATTCATCATGTTCTCTTTTTCATTTTGGTGTTTATACAGTGCTTCTATGGTTTTCTTTATTTCTTTTTTTGCTTTTTCAAATTCTCTATTTTTGTTGTCTTGGAATTTCTTGAGTGTCTCCTGTACATTTTGGTTGACCCTATCCAGTATCATCTCTATAAAATTCTCATTGAGTACCTGTAGTATGTCTTCTTTTAAATTATTCTTGTGGGTTTCATTGGGTCCTTTGGCATAGTCATCTTTATTTTGTTGGAGTCTGCATCTGAGTATCTGTTTTCTTTATTCCCCTCTGGTTCCTGTACTAATTTTTTGCTGTGCGGAAACTGGTTTCCCTGTTTTTTCTGTCTTCCCATCATTGTCTTTGGTGTTGTTACTGTCCCTGTACTGTGTGCAATTAAGTATTTTCTAGCTTGTAATAATAACAATGGTAATATTTAGAATCGAAGGGTGAGAGGAGATGGAAAGCAACAAGTTAAAGAAAAGGGAAAAACAAACAGACAAGAAGGAGAAAACAGAACAAGGTATCAGATAAGAAAGTTTCAAAGGTATAAACAGGGAGCATTAGTGTACTAATCGACAGTAAGCTGAAGAGGCATTAGAAAGACAGAGAGAGGATTGAAAATAAAAAACAAAATAAATAATGATAAGAATAAAAATAAAAAATAAGTAAATGAAAGAAATATATATATAAAAATAAAATAAAATGAAAAATAGAAAATTAAAAAAAACCCAAAAAACCTCCAAGTTCAAATGCAATGAATTTTCAGTCTTAATAATTTGGGTGTCTGTCTCAGTCTCCAGTCCTGGAGATGGTGCCTCATATGTTGTTCTGTAGTTGTCTCATCAAAGGGCATGCATAAACTAGAACAAAACTACACACACACACACACACACACACACACAAAACCCCAACCAAGTGTTCCAAGTTCAAATGCAATACAGTTTCAGTAACTTTTTCAGCATGCAGGTGTAATTCTGTTGTTCTCTCATCAACGGTAGGGAGAAAAAGAAAAAAAAAAGAGTCTGGAGACAGTTCTGTGAATGGTATCTGCAGCTGTGGCTTGCCTGCCCACTGCTGTCAGCCTGCTGTTTCTAGAGGTGTTATTTATGCAGATCTCTGTGGTAAGCTTAGCACTCACCTGGCCCTGCAGGCTTTGTTTACTCAGAGTTTTCCTGTGCACCTCTGCTACAAGCTTTCCCCTTTCCAAGCACACTGGGGAAGGTGACACTGCACCCGCTTTCTCAGGCCTGCGTGTTTATTTACAGTTCATGTGGGAAGTGGGTCTTCCCCCCTCTCCTGTGCAGTTTTCCTCCCACTGCCACTTTTACAAGCTTCCTGCTCCTAATTACTGGGCAATACTGCTGCTCCTGCCAGCCACCATGTTTGTTTACAGTTCACATGGGAAGTGGGTCTTCCCCTCTCCTGTGGAGTTTTCCTCCCTCCACCACTCTCACAAGCTTTCCCGTTCCTGGTTGCTGGGCGCGTGCCCCTGCTCCCGCCAGAGCCTCTCCTGCCCGCCTGGCTTGTTTATGTACAGTTCCGGGAAGGATTCCCTTCCCCCAATCTTCGGTGCTCAGTGTGCCCCACCCTCTTTCCTGCATGTCTTTATTGTTCTTATTGCTTATTAGTCAGTTTCTCTTTTTTCCTGGGTGGAGGTCAGTCTGTCCAGGGGGCTATGCTGCTCTGGCCCAGGCTTGTCTGTGGGAGTACTGCGGTACTGTGAAGCTCACCTTGTCCACATCTTCCAAGCCATCTGGGCGCGGGAGACTGGTGACCTGGGGGCCCTCCTTGTTTCTCCATTTAACATGAAGTGGAGATTCTCTGCCTTGGCCTAGGTGTGGAGGGATCAAAGTTTTGCCTCTTCTTGGTGGTTTTGCCTGCAAATGTGTCTCCAGCATCTCTCCAAGATTTCACTATAGGAAGCTTGCTTTCTGCTTCCTCCCTCTAACTGCCATCTTGGAATCTCCTGTTTCAGATCTTACATTAAGATATTTAATCCATTTTGTATTGATGCTAGCCCAAGGTAAGAGAGGGGAGGAAGTCTTCTACAGGTGGAAATTCAGTTTTCTCAGCATGATTTGTTGAAGAGGCTCCCTTTTCATCATTGGATATTTTGGGCCTTTTTTTTGAAAATCAGATGGCTGTAGTTCCATGGGTTTGTGTCAGTGTCTTCTAGTCTATTCCATTGGTCTTTGTGTCTGTTTTGGGTCAGTACCCTGATGTTTTTTATTACTATGGCTCTGTAGTATGGTTTGAAGCTATGTATTGTGATAACCTCCAGCACTGTTCTTTTTCTCAGGATTGCTTTGGCTATTTGAGGTGGTTTGTGCTTCTATATGAACTTTAAGATTGACTTTTCTATCTTGGTAAAGATGTAGTTGGAGTTTTGATAGGGAATGTATTGAACATATAGATTGTTTTCAGTAGTATAATTAATTTTTACAGTGTTGATTCTGCCAATCCACAAGCAGGGGATATCCTACTGTATTCCAATGTCTTCACTGATTTCTTCTTAGTGACTTGTAATTTTCATTGTATAGGTCAGTGACTTCCATCATTAAACTTATTCTAGGTATTTTAATTTTTTTAAGGTATTGTGTACAGTATTGCTTTTTTCATTTCTTTCTCAGACTGTTCATTGTATATAGAAATGCTGTTGATTTTTGTGTATTGATTTTGTATCCTGCTATTTGTCTGAAAGTTTTTATAAGATCTAAGAGTTTTTTGGTTGTGTTTTTAGGATCTTTCAGATATAGGATCATATCGTCTGCAAATAGGGACAATGACTTCTTCCTTCCCTATTCAAACACTTTGTATTGCTTTGACCTGTCTTATTGCTTTGGATAGGAATTCCAGCACTATGTTGATTAAGAGTGGGGAGAGTGGATACCCTTCCCTTGTTCCTGATTTTAGAGGAAATGGTTTCAGTTTTCCTCTTCTTGGCTTTAGGTTTGTCATATATAGTCTTTATAATGTTCAGAAATGTGCCTTCTAGTCCTAGTTTCTTCAGAGTTTTTATCATGAATGGTGTTGAATTTTGTCAAAGGCTTTTTACAGAAGCAATTAATGATCATTCCAGTCCAAAACTGACCAGAGAAGCATTTATGGTAAAATCTGCAATCTCTTGATTTTACTTCCTAAATCAAAAAGGTCTGGATTTGTGACAAACTCATTTGGTAGATAAATCTGACCTGAACTTTTGTGAGGATATTTATAATCTTTTCTTCATTTGTAAATCAATTTTTGTATAAACGTTCATATGTTTCATTATAGAAATAACACTGCTTGACAATAAATATGGTTGGGTGTCTATATCTGATCTGTCTGGCACTGTATCATGTATTGAAAAGTCTAAAATATTCTGAATGATGAAATACTTCTGTCTTTGAGGATTTTTTTTTTTGAAATAGGTTCTTGCCACTGTAGCCATGATTGGTCTTGATCTCCAATCTTCCTGCCTCAGCCTTCTCCATGTCTTTGAGAATTTTGAAAGGGGAACTGTACACTTGCATTTTGTAGGTTTCACCTGTATCACCCACAGTTCATTGGTGATATTAGGTAGATAATATGTTGTTATTTTTGAAACACTGAAAGATTTATACTTATGTAGTTTTCTTTCTTTCTGTTGAGCTCTCGCTTTGAGATGATCCAGCAAACCCTTCAGTGAAGTCATTTCCTTTAGCATTCCAAGAGAAGAAAAAGGCTGTTGGGTCTGCTAAAGGATATTTGGAATTATAGAGAAAACTGTGCTCAGAATC